>NW_027255894.1:0-1263232 GCF_043229965.1 Drosophila suzukii | reverse complement strand
CATATTTTTTACTACCTTTAAAGTTATATATTTTAATGCAGATAACAACATAATCATTCCACAAGCCCATAAACGTATACCATATCGAAATACGAGTTCATTTGACCAAGTTATTGGCCTTTAAAGATGGAAAGAAGGACCATTTCAGTAAACCTTCGCAAAATTAAAATCAATGACATAAAAACGGTCATATTTTTTACTACCTTTAAGGTTAAATATTCTAATGCAGATAACAACAAAATCATTCCACAAGCCCCTAAAGGTATGCCATATCGAGATCCGAGTTCACTTGACCAAGTTATGGTCTTTTAAAGATGGAAGGCCCATTTCAGTAAGATTTCGCAAAATTAAAATCAATGACATAAAAACGGTCACATTTTTTACTACCTTTAAAGTTATATATTTTAATGCAGATAACAACATAATCATTCCACAAGCCCCTAAAGGTATACCATATCGAAATACGAGTTCATTTGACCAAGTTATTGGCCTTTAAAGATGTAAAGAAGGCCCATTTCAGTAAACCTTTGCAAAATTATAATCAATGACATAAAAATGGTTATTATTTTTACTACCTTTAAAAATATATATTTTAATGCAGATAACAACATAATCATTCCCCAAGCCCATAATCGTATACCATATCGAAATACGAGTTCATTTGACCAAGTTATTGGAGAAGGCCCATTTCAGTAAACCTTCGCAAAATTAAAATCAATGACATAAAAACGGTCATATTTTTTACTACCTTTAAAGTTATATATCTTAATGCAGATAACAACATAATCATTCCACAAGCCCATAAACGTATACCATATCGAAATACGAGTTCATTTGACCAAGTTATTGGCCTTTAATGATGGAAAGAAGGACCATTTCAGTAAACCTTCGCAAAATTAAAATCAATGACATAAAAACGGTCATATTTTTTACTATTTTAAAGTTATATATTTTAATGCAGATAACAACATAATCATTCCACAAGCCCATAAACGTATACCATATCGAAATACGAGTTCATTTGATCAAGTAATTGGCTTTTAAAGATGGAAAGAAGGCCCATTTCAGTATACCTTTGCAAAATTAAAATCAATGACATAAAAACGGTCATATTTTTTACTACCTTTAAAGTTATATATCTTAATGCAGATAACAACATAATCATTCCACAAGCCCATAAACGTATACCATATCGAAATACGAGTTCATTTGACCAAGTTATTGGCCTTTAATGATGGAAAGAAGGACCATTTCAGTAAACCTTCGCAAAATTAAAATCAATGACATAAAAACGGTCATATTTTTTACTATTTTAAAGTTATATATTTTAATGCAGATAACAACATAATCATTCCACAAGCCCATAAACGTATACCATATCGAAATACGAGTTCATTTGATCAAGTAATTGGCTTTTAAAGATGGAAAGAAGTCCCATTTCAGTAGACCTTCGCAAAATTAAAATCAATGACATAAAAACGGTCATATTTTTTACTACCCTTAAGGTTAAATACCTTAATGCAGATAACAACAAAATCATTCCACAAGCCCCTAAAGGTATGCCATATCGAGATCCGAGTTCATTTGACCAAGTTATGGTCTTTTAAAGATGGATGGCCCATTTCAGTAAGCCTTCGCAAAATTAAAATCAATGACATAAAAACGGTCGTATTTTTTACTACCTTTAAAGTTATATATTTTAATGCAGATAACAACATAATCATTCCACAAGCCCATAAACGTATACCATATCGAAATACGAGTTCATTTGACCAAGTTATTGGCCTTTAAAGATGTAAAGAAGGCCCATTTCAGTAAACCTTCGCAAAATTAAAAGCAATGACATAAAAACGGTCAAATTTTTTACTACCTTTAACGTAATATATTTTAATGCAGATAACAACATAATCATTCCACAAGCCCATAAACGTATACCATATCGAAATACGAGTTCATTTGACCAAGTTATTGGCCTTCAAAGATGGAAAGAAGGCCCATTTCAGTAAACCCTCGCAAAATTAAAATCAATGACATAAAAACGGTCATATTTTTTACTACCTTTAAAGTTATATATTTTAATGCAGATAACAACATAATCATTCCACAAGCCTATAAAGGCATGCCACATCGAAATCCGAGTTAATTTGACCAAGTTATGGGCTTTTAAAGATGGAAAGAAGTCCCATTTCAGTAAACCTTCGCAAAATTAAAATCAATGACATAAACACGGTCATATTTTTTACTACCTTTAAGGTTAAATATCTTAATGCAGATAACAACAAAATCATTCCACAAGCCCCTAAAGGTATGCCATATCGAGATCCGAGTTCATTTGACCAAGTTATTGTCTTTTAAAGATGGAAGGCCCATTTCAGTAAGCCTTCGCAAAATTAAAATCAATGACATAAAAACGGTCGTATTTTTTACTACCTTTAAAGTTATATATTTTAATGCAGATAACAACATAATCATTCCACAAGCCCATAAACGTATACCATATCGAAATACGAGTTCATTTGACCAAGTTATTGGCCTTTAAAGATGTAAAGAAGGCCCATTTCAGTAAACCTTTGCAAAATTAAAATCAATGACATAAAAATGGTAATATTTTTTACTACCTTTAAAAATATATATTTTAATGCAGATAACAACATAATCATTCCCCAAGCCCATAAACGTATACCACATCGAAATACGAGTTCATTTGACCAAGTTATTGGCTTTTAAAGATGGAAAGAAGGCCCATTTCAGTAAACATTTGCAAAATTAAAATCAATGACATAAAAACGGTCATATTTTTTACTACCTTTAAAGTTATATATTTTAATGCAGATAACAACATAATCATTCCACAAGCCCATAAACGTATACCATATCGAAATACGAGTTCATTTGACCAAGTTATTGGCCTTTAAAGATGGAAAGAAGGACCATTTCAGTAAACCTTCGCAAAATTAAAATCAATGACATAAAAACGGTCATATTTTTTACTACCTTTAAGGTTAAATATTCTAATGCAGATAACAACAAAATCATTCCACAAGCCCCTAAAGGTATGCCATATCGAGATCCGAGTTCACTTGACCAAGTTATGGTCTTTTAAAGATGGAAGGCCCATTTCAGTAAGATTTCGCAAAATTAAAATCAATGACATAAAAACGGTCACATTTTTTACTACCTTTAAAGTTATATATTTTAATGCAGATAACAACATAATCATTCCACAAGCCCCTAAAGGTATACCATATCGAAATACGAGTTCATTTGACCAAGTTATTGGCCTTTAAAGATGTAAAGAAGGCCCATTTCAGTAAACCTTTGCAAAATTATAATCAATGACATAAAAATGGTTATTATTTTTACTACCTTTAAAAATATATATTTTAATGCAGATAACAACATAATCATTCCCCAAGCCCATAATCGTATACCATATCGAAATACGAGTTCATTTGACCAAGTTATTGGAGAAGGCCCATTTCAGTAAACCTTCGCAAAATTAAAATCAATGACATAAAAACGGTCATATTTTTTACTATTTTAAAGTTATATATTTTAATGCAGATAACAACATAATCATTCCACAAGCCCATAAACGTATACCATATCGAAATACGAGTTCATTTGATCAAGTAATTGGCTTTTAAAGATGGAAAGAAGTCCCATTTCAGTAAACCTTCGCAAAATTAAAATCAATGACATAAAAACGGTCATATTTTTTACTACCCTTAAGGTTAAATACCTTAATGCAGATAACAACAAAATCATTCCACAAGCCCCTAAAGGTATGCCATATCGAGATCCGAGTTCATTTGACCAAGTTATGGTCTTTCAAAGATGGAAGGCCCATTTCAGTAAGCCTTCGCAAAATTAAAATCAATGACATAAAAATGGTCGTATTTTTTACTATATATTTTAATGCAGATAACAACATAATCATTCCACAAGCCCATAAACGTATACCATATCGAAATAAGAGTTCATTTGACCAAGTTATTGGCCTTTAAAGATGTAAAGAAGGCCCATTTCAGTAAACCTTCGCAAAATTAAAAGCAATGACATAAAAACGGTCAAATTTTTTACTACCTTTAACGTAATATATTTTAATGCAGATAACAACATAATCATTCCACACGCCCATAAAGGTATGCGATATCGAAATCCGTGTTCATTTGACCAAGTTATGGGCTTTTAAAGATGGGAAGAAGGCTTATTTCTGTAAACCTTCGCAAAATAAAAATCAATGACATAAAAATGGTCATATATTTTAGAACATTTAAAGTTATATATTTCAATGCAGATAACAACATAATCATTCCACAAGCCCATAAACGTATGCCATATCGAAATACGAGTTCATTTGACCAAGTTATTGGCCTTTAAAGATGGAAAGAAGGCCCATTTCAGTAAACCCTCGCAAAATTAAAATCAATGACATAAAAACGGTCATATTTTTTACTACCTTTAAAGTTATATATTTTAATGCAGATAACAACATAATCATTCCACAAGCCTATAAAGGCATGCCACATCGAAATCCGAGTTAATTTGACCAAGTTATGGGCTTTTAAAGATGGAAAGAAGGCCCATTTCATTAAACCTTCGCAAAATTAAAATCAATGACATAAAAACCGTCATATTTTTTACTACCTTTAAAGTTAAACATTTTAATGCAGATAACAACAAAATCATTCAACAAGCCCCTAAAGGTATGCCATATCGAAATACGAGTTCATTTGGCCAAGTTATTGGCTTTTAAAGATGGAACGAAGGCGCATTTCAGTAAACATTTGCAAAATTAAAATCAATGACATAAAAACGGTCATATTTTTTACTACCTTTAAAGTTATTTATTTTAATGCAGATAACAACATAATCATTCCACAAGCCTATAAAGGTATGCCATATCGAGATCCGAGTTCATTTGACCAAGTTATGGGCTTTTAAAGATGGAAAGAAGGCCCATTTCAGTAAACCTTCGCAAAATTAAAATCAATGGCAGAAAAACGGTCATATTTATTACTACCTTTAAGGTTATATATTTTAATGCAGATAATAATATAATCATTCCACAATCCGAGTTCATTTGACCAAGTTATTGGCTTTTAAAGATGGAAAGAAGGCCCATTTCAGTATACCTTTGCAAAATTAAAATCAATGACATAAAAACGGTCATATTTTTTACTACCTTTAAAGTTATATATCTTAATGCAGATAACAACATAATCATTCCACAAGCCCATAAACGTATACCATATCGAAATACGAGTTCATTTGACCAAGTTATTGGCCTTTAATGATGGAAAGAAGGACCATTTCAGTAAACCTTCGCAAAATTAAAATCAATGACATAAAAACGGTCATATTTTTTACTATTTTAAAGTTATATATTTTAATGCAGATAACAACATAATCATTCCACAAGCCCATAAACGTATACCATATCGAAATACGAGTTCATTTGATCAAGTAATTGGCTTTTAAAGATGGAAAGAAGTCCCATTTCAGTAGACCTTCGCAAAATTAAAATCAATGACATAAAAACGGTCATATTTTTTACTACCCTTAAGGTTAAATACCTTAATGCAGATAACAACAAAATCATTCCACAAGCCCCTAAAGGTATGCCATATCGAGATCCGAGTTCATTTGACCAAGTTATGGTCTTTTAAAGATGGAAGGCCCATTTCAGTAAGCCTTCGCAAAATTAAAATCAATGACATAAAAACGGTCGTATTTTTTACTACCTTTAAAGTTATATATTTTAATGCAGATAACAACATAATCATTCCACAAGCCCATAAACGTATACCATATCGAAATACGAGTTCATTTGACCAAGTTATTGGCCTTTAAAGATGTAAAGAACGCCCATTTCAGTAAACCTTCGCAAAATTAAAAGCAATGACATAAAAACGGTCAAATTTTTTACTACCTTTAACGTAATATATTTTAATGCAGATAACAACATAATCATTCCACAAGCCCATAAACGTATACCATATCGAAATACGAGTTCATTTGACCAAGTTATTGGCCTTCAAAGATGGAAAGAAGGCCCATTTCAGTAAACCCTCGCAAAATTAAAATCAATGACATAAAAACGGTCATATTTTTTACTACCTTTAAAGTTATATATTTTAATGCAGATAACAACATAATCATTCCACAAGCCTATAAAGGCATGCCACATCGAAATCCGAGTTAATTTGACCAAGTTATGGGCTTTTAAAGATGGAAAGAAGGCCCATTTCATTAAACCTTCGCAAAATTAAAATCAATGACATAAAAACGGTCATATTTTTTACTACCTTTAAAGTTAAACATTTTAATGCAGATAACAACAAAATCATTCCACAAGCCCCTAAAGGTATGCCATATCGAAATACGAGTTCATTTGGCCAAGTTATTGGCTTTTAAAGATGGAAAGAAGGCCCATTTCAGTAAACATTTGCAAAATTAAAATCAATGACATAAAAACGGTCATATTTTTTACTACCTTTAAAGTTATTTATTTTAATGCAGATAACAACATAATCATTCCACAAGCCTATAAAGGTATGCCATATCGAGATCCGAGTTCATTTGACCAAGTTATGGGCTTTTAAAGATGGAAAGAAGGCCCATTTCAGTAAACCTTCGCAAAATTAAAATCAATGGCAGAAAAACGGTCATATTTATTACTACCTTTAAGGTTATATATTTTAATGCAGATAATAATATAATCATTCCACAAGCCTATAAAGGTATGCCATATCGAAATCCGAGTTCATTTGACCAAGTTATTGGCTTTTAAAGATGGAAAGAAGGCCCATTTCAGTATACCTTTGCAAAATTAAAATCAATGACATAAAAACGGTCATATTTTTTACTACCTTTAAAGTTATATATCTTAATGCAGATAACAACATAATCATTCCACAAGCCCATAAACGTATACCATATCGAAATACGAGTTCATTTGACCAAGTTATTGGCCTTTAATGATGGAAAGAAGGACCATTTCAGTAAACCTTCGCAAAATTACAATCAATGACATAAAAACGGTCATATTTTTTACTAACTTTAAAGTTATATATTTTAATGCAGATAACAACATAATCATTCCACAAGCCTATAAAGGTATGCCATATCGAAATCCGAGTTCATTTGACCAAGTTATGGGCTTTTAAAGATGGAAGGAAGGCCCATTTCAGTAAACCTTTGCAAAATTAAAATCAATGACATAAAAACAGTCATATTTATACCCGTTACTCATAGAGTAAAAGGGTATACTAGATTCGTCGGAAAGTATGTAACAGGCAGAAGGAAGCGTTTCCGACCCCATAAAGTATATAGATTCTTGATCAGGATCACTAGCCGAGTCGATCTAGCCATGTCCGTCTGTCCGTCTGTCCGTCTGTCCGTCTGTCCGTCTGTCCGTCTGTCCGTCTGACCGTCTGTCCGTCTGTCCGTCTGTCCGTCTGTCTGTCCGGATGAACGCTGAGATCTCGGAAACTATGAGAGCTAGGCTATTGAGATTTGGCGTACAGATTCCTGAGCTTCTTACGCAGCGCAAGTTTGTTTCAGTAGACTGCCACGCCCACTCGAACGCCCACAAACAGCCCAAAACTGTAACTCCTACAGTTTTGATGCTAGATAGAAAATTTTAACTGAAATGTATTGTTCTCATCAATACCTATCGATTGACCTAAAAAAAAGTTTGCCACGCCCACTTAAACGCCCACAAGCCGCGAAAACCTGTGACGCCCACAATTTGCATGCTAGATAAAAAATTTTAACTGATATGTATTGGTGTCGTCAATACCTATCGATTGATCCAAAAATAAATTTGCCACGCCCACTCTAACGCCCATAAAGCTTTAATCTGTCTACCGCCGGTAGGTGGCGCATTCTCCATTTCCCTTTGAGTAACGGGTATCTGATAATCGAGGTACTTGACTATAGCGTTCTTCCTTGTTTTTACTAAAATCAATGACATAAAAATGGTAACATTTTTTACTACTTTTAAAGTTATATATTTTAATGCAGATAACAACATAATCATTCCACAAGCCTATAAAGGTATGCCATATCGTAATCCGAGTTCATTTGACCAAGTTATTGGCTTTTAAAGATGGAAAGAAGGCCCATTTCAGTAAACCTTCGCAAAATGAAAATCAATGACTTAAAAGCGGTCACATTTTTTACTACCTTTAAAGTTATATATTTTAATGCAGATAACAACATAATCATTCCACAAGCCTATAAAGGTATGCCATATCGTAATCCGACCAAGTTATTTGACCAAGTTATGGGCTTTTAAAGATGGAAAGAAGGCCCATTTCAGTAAACATTTGCAAAATTAAAATCAATGACATAAAAACGGTCATATTTTTTACTACCTTTAATGTTATATATCTTAATGCAGATAACAACATAATCATTCCACAAGTCTATAAAGGTATGCCATATCGTAATCCGAGTTCATTTGACCAAGTTATTGGCCTTTAAAGATGGAAAGAAGGCCCATTTCAGTAAACCTTCGCAAAATTAAAATCAATGACATAAAAACGGTCATATTTTTTACTACCTTTAAAGTTATATATTTTAATGCAGATAACAACATAATGATTCTACAAGTCTATAAAGGTATGCCATATCGTAATTCGAGTTCATTTGACCAAGTTATTGGCTTTTAAAGATGGAAAGAAGGCCCATTTCAGTAAACCTTCGCAAAATTAAAATCAATGACTTAAAAGCGGTCACATTTTGTACTACCTTTAAAGTTATATATTTTAATGCAGATAACAACATAATCATTCCACAAGCCCCTAAAGGTATGCCATATCGAAATACGAGTTCAGTAAACCTTTGCAAAATTAAAATCAATGACTTAAAAGCGGTCACATTTTGTACTACCTTTAAAGTTATATATTTTAATGCAGATAACAACATAATCATTCCACAAGCCCATAAACGTATACCATATCGAAATGCGAGTTCATTTGACCAAGTTATTGGCCTTTAAAGATGGAAAGAAGGCCCATTTCAGTAAACCCTCGCAAAATTAAAATCAATGACATAAAAACGGTCATATTTTTTACTACCTTTAAAGTTATATATCTTAATGCAGATAACAACATAATCATTCCACAAGCCCATAAACGTATACCATATCGAAATACGAGTTCATTTGACCAAGTTATTGGCCTTTAAAGATGGAAAGAAGGCCCATTTCAGTAAACCTTCGCAAAATTAAAATCAATGACATAAGAACGGTCATATTTTTTACTACCTTTAAAGTTATATATTTTAATGCAGATAACAACATAATCATTCCACAAGTCTATAAAGGTATGCCATATCGAAATCCGAGTCCTTTTGACCAGGTTATGGGCTTATAAAGATGGAAAGGAGGCCCATTTCAGTAAACCTTTGCAAAATTAAAATCAATGACATAAAAACGGTTATATTTTGAACTACCTTTAAAGTTATATATTTTAATTCAGATAACAACATAATCATTCCATAAGACCATAGAGGTATGCCATATCGAAATCCGAGTCCTTTCGACCAGGTTATGGGCTTTTAAAGATGGAAAGGAGGCCCATTTCAGTCATTTTTTTTACTACCTTTAAAGTTATATATTTTAATGCAGATAATAATATAATCATTCCACAAGCCTATAAAGGTATGCCATATCGAAATCCGAGTTCATTTGACCAAGTTATTGGCTTTTAAAGATGGAAAGAAGGCCCATTTCAGTATACCTTTGCAAAATTAAAATCAATGACATAAAAACGGTCATATTTTTTACTACCTTTAAAGTTATATATCTTAATGCAGATAACAACATAATCATTCCACAAGCCCATAAACGTATACCATATCGAAATACGAGTTCATTTGACCAAGTTATTGGCCTTTAATGATGGAAAGAAGGACCATTTCAGTAAACCTTCGCAAAATTAAAATCAATGACATAAAAACGGTCATATTTTTTACTAACTTTAAAGTTATATATTTTAATGCAGTTAACAACATAATCATTCCACAAGCCTATAAAGGTATGCCATATCGAAATCCGAGTTCATTTGACCAAGTTATGGGCTTTTAAAGATGGAAGGAAGGCCCATTTCAGTAAACCTTTGCAAAATTAAAATCAATGACATAAAAACAGTCATATTTTTTACTAAAATCAATGACATAAAAATGGTAACATTTTTTACTACTTTTAAAGTTATATATTTTAATGCAGATAACAACATAATCATTCCACAAGCCTATAAAGGTATGCCATATCGTAATCCGAGTTCATTTGACCAAGTTATTGGCTTTTAAAGATGGAAAGAAGGCCCATTTCAGTAAACATTTGCAAAATTAAAATCAATGACATAAAAACGGTCATATTTTTTACTACCTTTAATGTTATATATTTTAATGCAGATAAGAACATAATCATTTCACAAGCCTATAAAGGTATGCCATATCGTAATCCGACCAAGTTATTTGACCAAGTTATGGGCTTTTAAAGATGGAAAGAAGGCCCATTTCAGTAAACATTTGCAAAATTAAAATCAATGACATAAAAACGGTCATATTTTTTACTACCTTTAATGTTATATATCTTAATGCAGATAACAACATAATCATTCCACAAGTCTATAAAGGTATGCCATATCGTAATCCGAGTTCATTTGACCAAGTTATTGGCCTTTAAAGATGGAAAGAAGGCCCATTTCAGTAAACCTTCGCAAAATTAAAATCAATGACATAAAAACGGTCATATTTTTTACTACCTTTAAAGTTATATATTTTAATGCAGATAACAACATAATGATTCTACAAGTCTATAAAGGTATGCCATATCGTAATCCGAGTTCATTTGACCAAGTTATTGGCTTTTAAAGATGGAAAGAAGGCCCATTTCAGTAAACCTTCGCAAAATTAAAATCAATGACTTAAAAGCGGTCACATTTTGTACTACCTTTAAAGTTATATTTTTTAATGCAGATAACAACATAATCATTCCACAAGCCCCTAAAGGTATGCCATATCGAAATACGAGTTCAGTAAACCTTTGCAAAATTAAAATCAATGACTTAAAAGCGGTCACATTTTGTACTACCTTTAAAGTTATATATTTTAATGCAGATAACAACATAATCATTCCACAAGCCCATAAACGTATACCATATCGAAATGCGAGTTCATTTGACCAAGTTATTGGCCTTTAAAGATGGAAAGAAGGCCCATTTCAGTAAACCCTCGCAAAATTAAAATCAATGACATAAAAACGGTCATATTTTTTACTACCTTTAAAGTTATATATCTTAATGCAGATAACAACATAATCATTCCACAAGCCCATAAACGTATACCATATCGAAATACGAGTTCATTTGACCAAGTTATTGGCCTTTAAAGATGGAAAGAAGGCCCATTTCAGTAAACCTTCGCAAAATTAAAATCAATGACATAAGAACGGTCATATTTTTTACTACCTTTAAAGTTATATATTTTAATGCAGATAACAACATAATCATTCCACAAGTCTATAAAGGTATGCCATATCGAAATCCGAGTCCTTTTGACCAGGTTATGGGCTTATAAAGATGGAAAGGAGGCCCATTTCAGTAAACCTTTGCAAAATTAAAATCAATGACATAAAAACGGTTATATTTTTAACTACCTTTAAAGTTATATATTTTAAATCAGATAACAACATAATCATTCCATAAGACCATAGAGGTATGCCATATCGAAATCCGAGTCCTTTCGACCAGGTTATGGGCTTTTAAAGATGGAAAGGAGGCCCATTTCAGTCATTTTTTTTACTACCTTTAAAGTTATATATTTTAATTCAAATAACAACATAATCATTCCATAAGCCCATAGAGGTATGCCATATCGAAATCCGAGTCCTTTTGACCAGGTTATGGGCTTTTAAAGATGGAAAGGAGGCCCATTTCAGTAAACCTTTGCAAAATTAAAATCAATGACATAAAAACGGTAATATTTTTTACTTCCTTTAAAGTTATACATTTTAATGCAGATAACAACGTAATCATTCCACAAGCCCATAGAGGTATGCCATATCGAGATCCGAGTCCTTTTGACCAGGTTATGGGCTTTTAAAGATGAAAAGAAGGCCCATTTTAGTAAACCTTTGCAAAATTAAAATCAATGACATAAAAACGGTCATATTTTCTACCACCTTTAAAGTGAAATATTTTAATGCAGATAACAACAAAATCATTCCACAAGCCCCTAAAGGTATGCCATACCGAGATCCGAGTTCATTTGACCAAGTTATGGGCTTTTAAAGATGGAAAGAAGGCCCATTTCAGTAAACCTTCGCAAAATTAAAATCAATGGCAGAAAAACGGTCATATTTTTTACTACCTTTAAGGTTATATATTTTAATGCAGATAATAATATAATCATTCCACAAGCCTATAAAGGTATGCCATATCGAAATCCGAGTTCATTTGGCTAAGTTATGGGCTTTTAAAGATGTAAAGAAGGCCAAATTCAGTAAACCTTCGCAAAATAAAATCAATAACATAAAACCGGTCATATTTTTTACTACCTTTAAAGTTAAGTATTTTAATGCGGATAAGAACAAAATCATTCCACAAGCCTATAAAGGTATGCCACATCGAAATCCGAGTTCATTTGACTAAGTTATGGGCTAAAGATGTAAAGAAGGCCCATTTCAGTAAACATTTGCAAAATTAAAATCAATGACATAAAAACGGTCATATTTTTTACTACCTTTAAAGTTAAATATTTTAATGCAGATAAGAATAAAATCATTCCACAAGCCCCTAAAGGTATGCCATATCGAAACACGAGTTCAGTAAACCTTTGCAAAATTAAAATCAATGACATAAAAACGGTCATATTTTTGACTACCTTTAAAGTTAAACATTTTAATGCAGATAAAAACAAAATCATTCCACAAGCCCCTAAAGGTATGCCATATCGAGATCCGAGTTCATTTGACCAAGTTATGGTCTTTTAAAGATGAAAGGCCCATTTCAGTAGGCCTTCGCAAAATTAAAATCAATGACATAAAAAGGTCACATTTTTTACTTATATATTATTAATGCAGATAACAACATAATCATTCCACAGCCCATAAACGTATACCATATCGAAATACGAGTTCATTTGACCAAGTTATTGGCCTTTAAAGATGGAAAGAATGCCCATTTCAGTAAACCTTCGCAAAATTAAAATCAATGACATAAAAACGGTCACATTTTTTACTACCTTTAATGTTATATATCTTAATGCAGATAACAACATAATCATTCCACAAGTCTATAAAGGTATGCCATATCGTAATCCGAGTTCATTTGACCAAGTTATTGGCCTTTAAAGATGGAAAGAAGGCCCATTTCAGTAAACCTTCGCAAAATAAAATCAATGACATAAAAACGGTCATATTTATACCCGTTACTCGTAGAGTAAAAGGGTATACTAGATTCGTCGGAAAGTATGTAACAGGCAGAAGGAAGCGTTTCCGACCCCATAAAGTATATATATTCTTGATCAGGATCACTAGCCGAGTCGATCTAGCCATGTCCGTCTGTCCGTCTGTCTGTCCGGATGAACGCTGAGATCTCGGAAACTATGAGAGCTAGGCTATTGAGATTTGGCGTACAGATTCCTGAGCTTCTTACGCAGCGCAAGTTTGTTTCAGTAGACTGCCACGCCCACTCTAACGCCCACAAACCGCCCAAAACTGTAACTCCTACAGTTTTGATGCTAGATAGAAAATTTTAACTGAAATGTATTGTTCTCATCAATACCTATCGATTGACCCAAAAAAAAGTTTGCCACGCCCACTTAAACGCCCACAAACCGCGAAAACCTGTGACGCCCACAATTTGCATGCTAGATTAAAAAGTTTAACTGCAATGTATTGGTGTCGTCAATACCTATCGATTGATCCAAAAATAAATTTGCCACGCCCACTCTAACGCCCATAACGCTTAAATCTGTCTACCGCCGGTAGGTGGCGCATTTTAATCTCGCTTTGCTGCTTGCATATCTCCATTTCCCTTTGAGTAACGGGTATCTGATAGTCGAGGTACTCGGCTAAAGCGTTCTTCCTTGTTTTTACTACCTTTAAAGTTATATATTTTAATGCAGATAACAACGTAATCATTCCACAAGCCCATAAACGTATACCATATCGAAATACGAGTTCATTTGACCAAGTAATTGGCTTTTAAAGATGGAAAGAAGTCCCATTTCAGTAAGCCTTCGCAAAATTAAAATCAATGACATAAAAACGGTCGTATTTTTTACTACCTTTAAAGTTATATATTTTAATGCAGATAACAACATAATCATTCCACAAGCCCATAAACGTATACCATATCGAAATACGAGTTCATTTGACCAAGTTATTGGCCTTTAAAGATGTAAAGAAGGCCCATTTCAGTAAACCTTCGCAAAATTAAAAGCAATGACATAAAAACGGTCAAATTTTTTACTACCTTTAACGTTATATATTTTAATGCAGATAACAACATAATCATTCCACAAGCCCATAAAGGTATGCCATATCGAAATCCGTGTTCATTTGACCAAGTTATGGGCTTTTAAAGATGGAAAGAAGGCTTATTTCTGTAAACCTTCGCAAAATAAAAATCAATGACATAAAAATGGTCATATTTTTTAGAACATTTAAAGTTATATATTTCAATGCAGATAACAACATAATCATTCCACAAGCCCATAAACGTATGCCATATCGAAATCCGAGTTCATTTGACCAAGTTATGGTCTTTTAAAGATGGAAGGCCCATTTCAGTAAGCCTTCGCAAAGTTAAAATCAATGACATAAAAACGGTCAAATTTTTTACTACATTTAACGTTATATATTTTAATGCAGATAACAACATAATCATTCCACACGCCCATAAAGGTATGCCATATCGAAATCCGTGTTCATTTGACCAAGTTATGGGCTTTTAAAGATGGAAAGAAGGCTTATTTCTGTAAACCTTCGCAAAATAGAAATCAATGACATAAAATCGGTCATATTTTTTACTACCTTTAAAGTTATATATTTTAATGCAGATAACAGCATAATCATTCCACAAGCCTATAAAGGCATGCCACATCGAAATCCGAGTTAATTTGACCAAGCTATGGGCTTTTAAAGATGGAAAGACGGCCCATTTCAGTAAACCTTCGCAAAATTAAAATCAATGACATAAAAACGGTCATATTTTTTACTACCTTTAAAACATTTTAATGCAGATAACAACAAAATCATTCCACAAGCCCCTAAAGGTATGCCATATCGAAATACGAGTTCATTTGACCAAGTTATTGGCCTTTAAAGATGGAAAGAAGGCCCATTTCAGTAAACCTTCGCAAAATAAAATCAATGACATAAAAACGGTCATATTTTTTACTACCTTTAAAGTTATATATTTTAATGCAGATAACAACGTTATCATTCCACAAGCCCATAAACGTATACCATATCGAAATACGAGTTCATTTGACCAAGTAATTGGCTTTTAAAGATGGAAAGAAGGCCCATTTCAGTAAACCTTCGCAAAATTAAAATCAATGACATAAAAACGGTCATATTTTTTACTACCTTTAAAGTTCTATATTTTAATGCAGATAACAACATAATCATTCCACAAGTCTATAAAGGTATGCCATATCGAAATCCGAGTCCTTTTGACCAAGTTATTGGTTTTTAAAGATGGAAAGAAGGCCCATTTCAGTAAACCTTCGCAAAATAAAATCAATGACATAGAAACGGCCATATTTTTTAATACCTTTAAAGTTATATATTTTAATGCAGATAACAACGTAATCATTCCACAAGCCCATAAACGTATACCATATCGAAATACGAGTTCATTTGACCAAGTAATTGGCTTTTAAAGATGGAAAGAAGGCCCATTTCAGTAAACCTTCGCAAAATTAAAATCAATGACATAAAAACGGTCATATTTTTTACTACCTTTAAAGTTATATATTTTAATGCAGATAACAACATAATCATTCCGCAAGCCCCTAAAGGTATGCCATATCGAAATACGAGTTCAGTAAACCTTTGCAAAATTAAAATCAATGACATAAAAACGGTCATATTTTTGACTACCTTTAAAGTTATATATCTTAATGCAGATAACAACATAATCATTCCAAAAGCCCATAAACGTATACCATATCGAAATACGAGTTCATTTGACCAAGTAATTGGCTTTTAAAGATGGAAAGAAGTCCCATTTCAGTAAGCCTTCGCAAAATTAAAATCAATGACATAAAAACGGTCGTATTTTTTACTACCTTTAAAGTTATATATTTTAATGCAGATAACAACATAATCATTCCACAAGCCCATAAACGTATACCATATCGAAATACGAGTTCATTTGACCAAGTTATTGGCCTTTAAAGATGTAAAGAAGGCCCATTTCAGTAAACCTTCGCAAAATTAAAAGCAATGACATAAAAACGGTCAAATTTTTTACTACCTTTAACGTTATATATTTTAATGCAGATAACAACATAATCATTCCACAAGCCCATAAAGGTATGCCATATCGAAATCCGTGTTCATTTGACCAAGTTATGGGCTTTTAAAGATGGAAAGAAGGCTTATTTCTGTAAACCTTCGCAAAATAAAAATCAATGACATAAAAATGGTCATATTTTTTAGAACATTTAAAGTTATATATTTCAATGCAGATAACAACATAATCATTCCACAAGCCCATAAACGTATGCCATATCGAAATCCGAGTTCATTTGACCAAGTTATGGTCTTTTAAAGATGGAAGGCCCATTTCAGTAAGCCTTCGCAAAGTTAAAATCAATGACATAAAAACGGTCAAATTTTTTTACTACATTTAACGTTATATATTTTAATGCAGATAACAACATAATCATTCCACACGCCCATAAAGGTATGCCATATCGAAATCCGTGTTCATTTGACCAAGTTATGGGCTTTTAAAAATGGAAAGAAGGCTTATTTCTGTAAACCTTCGCAAAATAGAAATCAATGACATAAAATCGGTCATATTTTTTACTACCTTTAAAGTTATATATTTTAATGCAGATAACAGCATAATCATTCCACAAGCCTATAAAGGCATGCCACATCGAAATCCGAGTTAATTTGACCAAGCTATGGGCTTTTAAAGATGGAAAGACGGCCCATTTCAGTAAACCTTCGCAAAATTAAAATCAATGACATAAAAACGGTCATATTTTTTACTACCTTTAAAACATTTTAATGCAGATAACAACAAAATCATTCCACAAGCCCCTAAAGGTATGCCATATCGAAATACGAGTTCATTTGACCAAGTTATTGGCCTTTAAAGATGGAAAGAAGGCCCATTTCAGTAAACCTTCGCAAAATAAAATCAATGACATAAAAACGGTCATATTTTTTACTACCTTTAAAGTTATATATTTTAATGCAGATAACAACGTTATCATTCCACAAGCCCATAAACGTATACCATATCGAAATACGAGTTCATTTGACCAAGTAATTGGCTTTTAAAGATGGAAAGAAGGCCCATTTCAGTAAACCTTCGCAAAATTAAAATCAATGACATAAAAACGGTCATATTTTTTACTACCTTTAAAGTTCTATATTTTAATGCAGATAACAACATAATCATTCCACAAGTCTATAAAGGTATGCCATATCGAAATCCGAGTCCTTTTGACCAAGTTATTGGTTTTTAAAGATGGAAAGAAGGCCCATTTCAGTAAACCTTCGCAAAATAAAATCAATGACATAGAAACGGCCATATTTTTTACTACCTTTAAAGTTATATATTTTAATGCAGATAACAACGTAATCATTCCACAAGCCCATAAACGTATACCATATCGAAATACGAGTTCATTTGACCAAGTAATTGGCTTTTAAAGATGGAAAGAAGGCCCATTTCAGTAAACCTTCGCAAAATTAAAATCAATGACATAAAAACGGTCATATTTTTTACTACCTTTAAAGTTATATATTTTAATGCAGATAACAACATAATCATTCCGCAAGCCCCTAAAGGTATGCCATATCGAAATACGAGTTCAGTAAACCTTTGCAAAATTAAAATCAATGACATAAAAACGGTCATATTTTTGACTACCTTTAAAGTTATATATCTTAATGCAGATAACAACATAATCATTCCAAAAGCCCATAAACGTATACCATATCGAAATACGAGTTCATTTGACCAAGTAATTGGCTTTTAAAGATGGAAAGAAGTCCCATTTCAGTAAGCCTTCGCAAAATTAAAATCAATGACATAAAAACGGTCGTATTTTTTACTACCTTTAAAGTTATATATTTTAATGCAGATAACAACATAATCATTCCACAAGCCCATAAACGTATACCATATCGAAATACGAGTTCATTTGACCAAGTTATTGGCCTTTAAAGATGTAAAGAAGGCCCATTTCAGTAAACCTTCGCAAAATTAAAAGCAATGACATAAAAACGGTCAAATTTTTTACTACCTTTAACGTTATATATTTTAATGCAGATAACAACATAATCATTCCACAAGCCCATAAAGGTATGCCATATCGAAATCCGTGTTCATTTGACCAAGTTATGGGCTTTTAAAGATGGAAAGAAGGCTTATTTCTGTAAACCTTCGCAAAATAAAAATCAATGACATAAAAATGGTCATATTTTTTAGAACATTTAAAGTTATATATTTCAATGCAGATAACAACATAATCATTCCACAAGCCCATAAACGTATGCCATATCGAAATCCGAGTTCATTTGACCAAGTTATGGTCTTTTAAAGATGGAAGGCCCATTTCAGTAAGCCTTCGCAAAGTTAAAATCAATGACATAAAAACGGTCAAATTTTTTTACTACATTTAACGTTATATATTTTAATGCAGATAACAACATAATCATTCCACACGCCCATAAAGGTATGCCATATCGAAATCCGTGTTCATTTGACCAAGTTATGGGCTTTTAAAAATGGAAAGAAGGCTTATTTCTGTAAACCTTCGCAAAATAGAAATCAATGACATAAAATCGGTCATATTTTTTACTACCTTTAAAGTTATATATTTTAATGCAGATAACAGCATAATCATTCCACAAGCCTATAAAGGCATGCCACATCGAAATCCGAGTTAATTTGACCAAGCTATGGGCTTTTAAAGATGGAAAGACGGCCCATTTCAGTAAACCTTCGCAAAATTAAAATCAATGACATAAAAACGGTCATATTTTTTACTACCTTTAAAACATTTTAATGCAGATAACAACAAAATCATTCCACAAGCCCCTAAAGGTATGCCATATCGAAATACGAGTTCATTTGACCAAGTTATTGGCCTTTAAAGATGGAAAGAAGGCCCATTTCAGTAAACCTTCGCAAAATAAAATCAATGACATAAAAACGGTCATATTTTTTACTACCTTTAAAGTTATATATTTTAATGCAGATAACAACGTTATCATTCCACAAGCCCATAAACGTATACCATATCGAAATACGAGTTCATTTGACCAAGTAATTGGCTTTTAAAGATGGAAAGAAGGCCCATTTCAGTAAACCTTCGCAAAATTAAAATCAATGACATAAAAACGGTCATATTTTTTACTACCTTTAAAGTTCTATATTTTAATGCAGATAACAACATAATCATTCCACAAGTCTATAAAGGTATGCCATATCGAAATCCGAGTCCTTTTGACCAAGTTATTGGTTTTTAAAGATGGAAAGAAGGCCCATTTCAGTAAACCTTCGGAAAATAAAATCAATGACATAAAAACGGTCATATTTTTTACTACCTTTAAAGTTATATATTTTAATGCAGATAACAACGTAATCATTCCACAAGCCCATAAACGTATACCATATCGAAATACGAGTTCATTTGACCAAGTAATTGGCTTTTAAAGATGGAAAGAAGGCCCATTTCAGTAAACCTTCGCAAAATTAAAATCAATGACATAAAAACGGTCATATTTTTTACTACCTTTAAAGTTATATATTTTAATGCAGATAACAACATAATCATTCCGCAAGCCCCTAAAGGTATGCCATATCGAAATACGAGTTCAGTAAACCTTTGCAAAATTAAAATCAATGACATAAAAACGGTCATATTTTTGACTACCTTTAAAGTTATATATCTTAATGCAGATAACAACATAATCATTCCAAAAGCCCATAAACGTATACCATATCGAAATACGAGTTCATTTGACCAAGTTATTGGCCTTTAAAGATGGAAAGAAGGCCCATTTCAGTAAACCTTCGCAAAATTAAAATCAATGACATAAAAACGGTCATATTTTTTACTACCTTTAAAGTTATATATTTTAATGCAGATAACAACATAATCATTCCACAAGTCTATAAAGGTATGCCATATCGAAATCCGAGTCCTTTTGACCAGGTTATGGGCTTTTAAAGATGGAAAGGAGGCCCATTTCAGTAAACCTTTGCAAAATTAAAATCAATGACATAAAAACGGTAATATTTTTTACTACCTTTAAAGTTATATATTTTAATTCAGATAACAACATAATCATTCCATACCTTTAAAGTTATATATTTTAATTCAGATAACAACATAATCATTCCATAAGCCCATAGAGGTATGCCATATCGAAATCCGAGTCCTTTTGACCAGGTTATGGGCTTTTAAAGATGGAAGGAGGCCCATTTCAGTAAACCTTTGCAAAATTAAAATCAATGACATAAAAACGGTAATATTTTTTACTACCTTTAAAGTTATACATTTTAATGCAGATAACAACGTAATCATTCCACAAGCCCATAAAAGATGGAAAGAAGGCCCATTTCAGTAAACCTTCGCAAAATTAAAATCAATGACATAAAAACGGTCATATTTTTTACTACCTTTAAAGTTATATATTTTAATGCAGATAACAACATAATCATTCCACAAGTCTATAAAGGTATGCCATATCGAAATCCGAGTCCTTTTGACCAGGTTATGGGCTTTTAAAGATGGAAAGAAGGACCATTTCAGTAAACCTTCGCAAAATTAAAAGCAATGACATAAAAACGGTCAAATTTTTTACTACCTTTAACGTTATATATTTTAATGCAGATAACAACATAATCATTCCACAAGCCCATAAAGGTATGCCATATCGAAATCCGTGTTCATTTGACCAAGTTATGGGCTTTTAAAGATGGAAAGAAGGCTTATTTCTGTAAACCTTCGCAAAATAAAAATCAATGACATAAAAATGGTCATATTTTTTAGAACATTTAAAGTTATATATTTCAATGCAGATAACAACATAATCATTCCACAAGCCCATAAACGTATGCCATATCGAAATCCGAGTTCATTTGACCAAGTTATGGTCTTTTAAAGATGGAAGGCCCATTTCAGTAAGCCTTCGCAAAGTTAAAATCAATGACATAAAAACGGTCAAATTTTTTACTACATTTAACGTTATATATTTTAATGCAGATAACAACATAATCATTCCACACGCCCATAAAGGTATGCCATATCGAAATCCGTGTTCATTTGACCAAGTTATGGGCTTTTAAAAATGGAAAGAAGGCTTATTTCTGTAAACCTTCGCAAAATAGAAATCAATGACATAAAATCGGTCATATTTTTTACTACCTTTAAAGTTATATATTTTAATGCAGATAACAGCATAATCATTCCACAAGCCTATAAAGGCATGCCACATCGAAATCCGAGTTAATTTGACCAAGCTATGGGCTTTTAAAGATGGAAAGACGGCCCATTTCAGTAAACCTTCGCAAAATTAAAATCAATGACATAAAAACGGTCATATTTTTTACTACCTTTAAAACATTTTAATGCAGATAACAACAAAATCATTCCACAAGCCCCTAAAGGTATGCCATATCGAAATACGAGTTCATTTGACCAAGTTATTGGCCTTTAAAGATGGAAAGAAGGCCCATTTCAGTAAACCTTCGCAAAATAAAATCAATGACATAAAAACGGTCATATTTTTTACTACCTTTAAAGTTATATATTTTAATGCAGATAACAACGTTATCATTCCACAAGCCCATAAACGTATACCATATCGAAATACGAGTTCATTTGACCAAGTAATTGGCTTTTAAAGATGGAAAGAAGGCCCATTTCAGTAAACCTTCGCAAAATTAAAATCAATGACATAAAAACGGTCATATTTTTTACTACCTTTAAAGTTCTATATTTTAATGCAGATAACAACATAATCATTCCACAAGTCTATAAAGGTATGCCATATCGAAATCCGAGTCCTTTTGACCAAGTTATTGGTTTTTAAAGATGGAAAGAAGGCCCATTTCAGTAAACCTTCGCAAAATAAAATCAATGACATAAAAACGGTCATATTTTTTACTACCTTTAAAGTTATATATTTTAATGCAGATAACAACGTAATCATTCCACAAGCCCATAAACGTATACCATATCGAAATACGAGTTCATTTGACCAAGTAATTGGCTTTTAAAGATGGAAAGAAGGCCCATTTCAGTAAACCTTCGCAAAATTAAAATCAATGACATAAAAACGGTCATATTTTTTACTACCTTTAAAGTTATATATTTTAATGCAGATAACAACATAATCATTCCGCAAGCCCCTAAAGGTATGCCATATCGAAATACGAGTTCAGTAAACCTTTGCAAAATTAAAATCAATGACATAAAAACGGTCATATTTTTGACTACCTTTAAAGTTATATATCTTAATGCAGATAACAACATAATCATTCCAAAAGCCCATAAACGTATACCATATCGAAATACGAGTTCATTTGACCAAGTTATTGGCCTTTAAAGATGGAAAGAAGGCCCATTTCAGTAAACCTTCGCAAAATTAAAATCAATGACATAAAAACGGTCATATTTTTTACTACCTTTAAAGTTATATATTTTAATGCAGATAACAACATAATCATTCCACAAGTCTATAAAGGTATGCCATATCGAAATCCGAGTCCTTTTGACCAGGTTATGGGCTTTTAAAGATGGAAAGGAGGCCCATTTCAGTAAACCTTTGCAAAATTAAAATCAATGACATAAAAACGGTAATATTTTTTACTACCTTTAAAGTTATATATTTTAATTCAGATAACAACATAATCATTCCATACCTTTAAAGTTATATATTTTAATTCAGATAACAACATAATCATTCCATAAGCCCATAGAGGTATGCCATATCGAAATCCGAGTCCTTTTGACCAGGTTATGGGCTTTTAAAGATGGAAGGAGGCCCATTTCAGTAAACCTTTGCAAAATTAAAATCAATGACATAAAAACGGTAATATTTTTTACTACCTTTAAAGTTATACATTTTAATGCAGATAACAACGTAATCATTCCACAAGCCCATAAAAGATGGAAAGAAGGACCATTTCAGAAAACCTTCGCCAAATTAAAATCAATGACATAAAAACGGTCATATTTTGTACTACCTTTAAAGTTAAATATTTTAATGCAGATAACAATAAAATCATTCCACAAGCCCCTAAAGGTATGCCATATCGAAATACGAGTTCAGTAAACCTTTGCAAAATTAAAATCAATGACATAAAAACGGTCATATTTTTGACTACCTTTAAAGTTATATATCTTAATGCAGATAACAACATAATCATTCCACAAGCCCATAAAAGATGGAAAGAAGGACCATTTCAGAAAACCTTTGCAAAATTAAAATCAATGACATAAAAACGGTCATATTTTTACTACCTTTAAGGTTAAATATTTTAATGCAGATAAAAACAAAATCATTCCACAAGCCCCTAAAGGTATGCCATATCGAGATCCGAGTTCATTTGACCAAGTTATGGTCTTTTAAAGATGGAAGGCCCATTTCAGTAGGCCTTCGCAAAATTAAAATCAATGACTTAAAAAAGGTCACATTTTTTACTACCTTTAAAGTTATATATTTTAATGCAGATAACAACATAATCATTCCTCAGCCCATAAACGTATACCATATCGAAATACGAGTTCATTTGACCAAGTTATTGGCCTTTAAAGATGGAAAGAAGGCCCATTTCAGTAAACCTTCGCAAAATTAAAATCAATGACATAAAAACGGTCACATTTTTTATTACCTTTAAAGTTATATATTTTAATGCAGATAACAACATAATCATTCCACAAGCCCATAAACGTATACCATATCGAAATACGAGTTCATTTGACCAAGTTATTGGCCTTTAAAGATGGAAAGAAGGCCCATTTCAGTAAACCTTCGCAAAATAAAATCAATGACATAAAAACGGTCATATTTTTTACTACCTTTAAAAATATATATTTTAATGCAGATAAAAACGTAATCATTCCACAAGCCCATAAACGTATACCATATCGAAATACGAGTTCATTTGACCAAGTAATTGGCTTTTAAAGATGGAAAGAAGGCCCATTTCAGTAAACCTTCGCAAAATTAAAATCAATGACATAAAAACGGTCATATTTTTAACTACCTTTAAAGTTATATATTTTAATGCAGATAACAACATAATCATTCCACAAGTCTATAAAGGTATGCCATATCGAAATCCGAGTCCTTTTGACCAAGTTATTGGCCTTTAAAGATTGAAAGAAGGCCCATTTCAGTAAACCATTGCAAAATAAAATCAATGACATAAAAACGGTCATATTTTTTACTACCTTTAAAGTTATATATTTTAATGCAGATAACAACGTAATCATTCCACAAGCCCATAAACGTATACCATATCGAAATACGAGTTCATTTGACCAAGTATTTGGCTTTTAAAGATGGAAAGAAGGCCCATTTCAGTAAACCTTCGCAAAATTAAAATCAATGACATACAAACGGTCATATTTTTTACTACCTTTAAAGTTATATATTTTAATGCAGATAACAACATAATCATTCCACAAGCCCCTAAAGGTATGCCATATCGAAATACGAGTTCAGTAAACCTTTGCAAAATTAAAATCAATGACATAAAAACGGTCATATTTTTGACTACCTTTAAAGTTATATATCTCAATGCAGATAACAACATAATCATTCCACAAGCCCATAAACGTATACCATATCGAAATACGAGTTCATTTGACCAAGTTATTGGCCTTTAAAGATGGAAAGAAGGCCCATTTCAGTAAACCTTCGCAAAATTAAAATCAATGACATAAAAACGGTCATATTTTTTACTACCTTTAAAGTTATATATTTTAATGCAGATAACAACATAATCATTCCACAAGTCTATAAAGGTATGCCATATCGAAATCCGAGTCCTTTTGACCAGGTTATGGGCTTTTAAAGATGGAAAGGAGGCCCATTTCAGTAAACCTTTGCAAAATTAAAATCAATGACATAAAAACGGTAATATTTTTTACTACCTTTAAAGTTATATATTTTAATTCTGATAACAACATAATCATTCCATAAGACCATAGAGGTATGCCATATCGAAATCCGAGTCCTTTTGACCAGGTTATGGGCTTTTAAAGATGGAAAGGAGGCCCATTTCAGTCATTTTTTTTACTACCTTTAAAGTTATATATTTTAATTCAGATAACAACATAATCATTCCATAAGCCCATAGAGGTATGCCATATCGAAATCCGAGTCCTTTTGACCAGGTTATGGGCTTTTAAAGATGGAAGGAGGCCCATTTCAGTAAACCTTTGCAAAATTAAAATCAATGACATAAAAACGGTAATATTTTTTACTACCTTTAAAGTTATATATTTTAATGCAGATAACAACATAATCATTCCACAAGTCTATAAAGGTATGCCATATCGAAATCCGAGTCCTTTTGACCAAGTTATGGGCTTTAAAAGATGGAAGGAGGCCCATTTCAGTAAACCTTTGCAAAATTAAAATCAATGACATAAAAACGGTAATATTTTTTACTACCCTTAAAGTTATACATTTTAATGCAGATAACAACGTAATCATTCCACAAGCCCATAAAAGATGGAAAGAAGGACCATTTCAGAAAACCTTCGCCAAATTAAAATCAATGACATAAAAACGGTCATATTTTTTACTACCTTTAAAGTTAAATATTTTAATGCAGATAACAATAAAATCATTCCACAAGCCCCTAAAGGTATGCCATATCGAAATACGAGTTCAGTAAACCTTTGCAAAATTAAAATCAATGACATAAAAACGGTCATATTTTCTACCACCTTTAAAGTGAAATATTTTAATGCAGATAACAACAAAATCATTCCACAAGCCCCTAAAGGTATGCCATACCGAGATCCGAGTTCATTTGACCAAGTTATGGGCTTTTAAAGATGGAAAGAAGGCCCATTTCAGTAAACCTTCGCAAAATTAAAATCAATGGCAGAAAAACGGTCATATTTTTTACTACCTTTAAGGTTATATATTTTAATGCAGATAATAATATAATCATTCCACAAGCCTATAAAGGTATGCCATATCGAAATCCGAGTTCATTTGGCTAAGTTATGGGCTTTTAAAGATGTAAAGAAGGCCAAATTCAGTGAACCTTCGCAAAATAAAATCAATAACATAAAACCGGTCATATTTTTTACTACCTTTAAAGTTAAGTATTTTAATGCGGATAAGAACAAAATCATTCCACAAGCCCATAAAGGTATGCCACATCGAAGACCGAGATCATTTGACCAAGTTATGGGCTTTTAAAGATGGAAAGAAGGCCCATTTCAGTAAACCTTCGCAAAATTAAAATCAATGACATAAAATCGGTCATATTTTTTACTACCTTTAAAGTTAAACATTTTAATGCAGATAACAACAAAATCATTCCACAAGCCCCTAAAGGTATGCCATATCGAAATACGAGTTCATTTGGCCAATCTATTGGCTTTTAAAGATGGAAAGAAGGCCCATTTCAGTAAACCTTTGCAAAATTAAAATTAATGACATAAAAACGGTCATATTTTTTACTACCTTTAAAGTTATATATTTTAATGCAGATAACAACATAATCATTCCACAAGCCTATACAGGTATGCCATATCGAAATCCGAGTTCATTTGACTAAGTTGTGGGCTAAAGATGTAAAGAAGGCCCATTTCAGTAAACCTTCGCAAAATTAAAATCAATGACATCAAAACGGTTATATTTTTTACTACCTTTAAAGTTAAATATTTTAATGCAGATAACAATAAAATCATTCCACAAGCCCCTAAAGGTATGCCATATCGAAATACGAGTTCATTTGGCCAAGCTATTGGCTTTTAAAGATGGAAAGAAGGCCCATTTCAGTAAACCTTTGCAAAATTAAAATTAATGACATAAAAACGGTCATATTTTTTACTACCTTTAAAGTTATATATTTTAATGCAGATAACAACATAATCATTCCACAAGCCTATACAGGTATGCCATATCGAAGACCGAGATCATTTGACCAAGTTATGGTCTTTTAAAGATGGAAGGCCCATTTCAGTAGGCCTTCGCAAAATTAAAATCAATGACATAAAAAAGGTCACATTTTTTACTTATATATTATTAATGCAGATAACAACATAATCATTCCACAGCCCATAAACGTATACCATATCGAAATACGAGTTCATTTGACCAAGTTATTGGCCTTTAAAGATGGAAAGAATGCCCATTTCAGTAAACTTTCGCAAAATTAAAATCAATGACATAAAAACGGTCACATTTTTTATTACCTTTAAAGTTATATATTTTAATGCAGATAACAACATAATCATTCCACAAGCCCATAAACGTATACCATATCGAAATACGAGTTCATTTAACCAAGTTATTGGCCTTTAAAGATGGAAAGAAGGCCCATTTCAGTAAACCTTCGCAAAATAAAATCAATGACATAAAAACGGTCATATTTATACCCGTTACTCGTAGAGTAAAAGGGTATACTAGATTCGTCGGAAAGTATGTAACAGGCAGAAGGAAGCGTTTCCGACCCCATAAAGTATATATATTCTTGATCAGGATCACTAGCCGAGTCGATCTAGCCATGTCCGTCTGTCCGTCTGTCCGTCTGTCCGTCTGTCTGTCCGGATGAACGCTGAGATCTCGGAAACTATGAGAGCTAGGCTATTGAGATTTGGCGTACAGATTCCTGAGCTTCTTACGCAGCGCAAGTTTGTTTCAGTAGACTGCCACGCCCACTCTAACGCCCACAAACCGCCCAAAACTGTAACTCCTACAGTTTTGATGCTAGATAGAAAATTTTAACTGATATGTATTGTTCTCATCAATACCTATCGATTGACCTAAAAAAAGTTTGCCACGCCCACTTAAACGCCCACAAACCGCGAAAACCTGTGACGCCCACAATTTGCATGCTAGATTAAAAAGTTTAACTGAAATGTATTGGTGTCGTCAATACCTATCGATTGATCCAAAAATACATTTGCCACGCCCACTCTAACGCCCATAACGCTTAAATCTGTCTACCGCCGGTAGGTGGCGCATTTTAATCTCGCTTTGCTGCTTGCATATCTCCATTTCCCTTTGAGTAACGGGTATCTGATAGTCGAGGTACTCGGCTAAAGCGTTCTTCCTTGTTTTTACTACCTTTAAAGTTATATATTTTAATGCAGATAACAACGTAATCATTCCACAAGCCCATAAACGTATACCATATCGAAATACGAGTTCATTTGACCAAGAAATTGGCTTTTAAAGATGGAAAGAAGTCCCATTTCAGTAAGCCTTCGCAAAATTAAAATCAATGACATAAAAACGGTCGTATTTTTTACTACCTTTAAAGTTATATATTTTAATGCAGATAACAACATAATCATTCCACAAGCCCATAAACGTATACCATATCGAAATACGAGTTCATTTGACCAAGTTATTGGCCTTTAAAGATGTAAAGAAGGCCCATTTCAGTAAACCTTCGCAAAATTAAAAGCAATGACATAAAAACGGTCAAATTTTTTACTACCTTTAACGTTATATATTTTAATGCAGATAACAACATAATCATTCCACAAACCCATAAAGGTATGCCATATCGAAATCCGTGTTCATTTGACCAAGTTATGGGCTTTTAAAGATGGAAAGAAGGCTTATTTCTGTAAACCTTCGCAAAATAAAAATCAATGACATAAAAATGGTCATATTTTTTAGAACATTTAAAGTTATATATTTCAATGCAGATAACAACATAATCATTCCACAAGCCCATAAACGTATGCCATATCGAAATCCGAGTTCATTTGACCAAGTTATGGGCTTTTAAAGATGGAAAGAAGGCCCATTTCAGTAAACCTTTGCAAAATTTAAATCAATGACATAAAAAAGGTAATATTTTATACTACCTTTAAAGTTAAATATTTTAATGCAGATATCAAAAAAATCATTCCACAAGCCCATAAACGTATACCATATCGAAATACGAGTTCATTTGACCAAGTTATTGGCCTTTAAAGATGTAAAGAAGGCCCATTTCAGTAAACCTTCGCAAAATTAAAATCAATGACATAAAAACGGTCATATTTTTTACTACCTTTAAGGTTAAATATTTTAATGCAGATAAAAGCAGAATCATTCCACAAGCCCCTAAAGGTATGCCATATCGAGATCCGAGTTCATTTGACCAAGTTATGGTCTTTTAAAGATGGAAGGCCCATTTCAGTAAGCCTTCGCAAAGTTAAAATCAATGACATAAAAACGGTCAAATTTTTTACTACATTTAAGGTTATATATTTTAATGCAGATAACAACATAATCATTCCACACGCCCATAAAGGTATGCCATATCGAAATCCGTGTTCATTTGACCAAGTTATGGGCTTTTAAAGATGGAAAGAAGGCTTATTTCTGTAAACCTTCGCAAAATAGAAATCAATGACATAAAATCGGTCATATTTTTTACTACCTTTAAAGTTATATATTTTAATGCAGATAACAGCATAATCATTCCACAAGCCTATAAAGGCATGCCACATCGAAATCCGAGTTAATTTGACCAAGCTATGGGCTTTTAAAGATGGAAAGACGGCCCATTTCAGTAAACCTTCGCAAAATTAAAATCAATGACATAAAAACGGTCATATTTTTTACTACCTTTAAAACATTTTAATGCAGATAACAACAAAATCATTCCACAAGCCCCTAAAGGTATGCCATATCGAAATACGAGTTCATTTGACCAAGTTATTGGTCTTTAAAGATGGAAAGAAGGCCCATTTCAGTAAACCTTCGTAAAATAAAATCAATGACATAAAAACGGTCATATTTTTTACTACCTTTAAAGTTATATATTTTAATGCAGATAACAACGTTATCATTCCACAAGCCCATAAACGTATACCATATCGAAATACGAGTTCATTTGACCAAGTAATTGGCTTTTAAAGATGGAAAGAAGGCCCATTTCAGTAAACCTTCGCAAAATTAAAATCAATGACATAAAAACGGTCATATTTTTTACTACCTTTAAAGTTATATATTTTAATGCAGATAACAACATAATCATTCCACAAGTCTATAAAGGTATGCCATATCGAAATCCGAGTCCTTTTGACCAAGTTATTGGTTTTTAAAGATGGAAAGAAGGCCCATTTCAGTAAACCTTCGCAAAATAAAATCAATGACATAAAAACGGTCATATTTTTTACTACCTTTAAAGTTATATATTTTAATGCAGATAACAACGTAATCATTCCACAAGCCCATAAACGTATACCATATCGAAATACGAGTTCATTTGACCAAGTAATTGGCTTTTAAAGATGGAAAGAAGGCCCATTTCAGTAAACCTTCGCAAAATTAAAATCAATGACATAAAAACGGTCATATTTTTTACTACCTTTAAAGTTATATATTTTAATGCAGATAACAACATAATCATTCCGCAAGCCCCTAAAGGTATGCCATATCGAAATACGAGTTCAGTAAACCTTTGCAAAATTAAAATCAATGACATAAAAACGGTCATATTTTTTACTACCTTTAAAGTTATAAATTTTAATGCAGATAACAACGTAATCATTCCACAAGCCCATAAACGTATACCATATCGAAATACGAGTTCATTTGACCAAGTAATTGGCTTTTAAAGATGGAAAGAAGGCCCATTTCAGTAAACCTTCGCAAAATTAAAATCAATGACATAAAAACGGTCATATTTTTTACTACCTTTAAAGTTATATATTTTAATGCAGATAACAACATAATCATTCCGCAAGCCCCTAAAGGTATGCCATATCGAAATACGAGTTCAGTAAACCTTTGCAAAATTAAAATCAATGACATAAAAACGGTCATATTTTTGACTACCTTTAAAGTTATATATCTTAATGCAGATAACAACATAATCATTCCACAAGCCCATAAACGTATACCATATCGAAATACGAGTTCATTTGACCAAGTTATTGGCCTTTAAAGATGGAAAAAAGGCCCATTTCAGTAAACCTTCGCAAAATTAAAATCAATGACATAAAAACGGTCATATTTTTTACTACCTTTAAAGTTATATATTTTAATGCAGATAACAACATAATCATTCCACAAGTCTATAAAGGTATGCCATATCGAAATCCGAGTCCTTTTGACCAGGTTATGGGCTTTTAAAGATGGAAAGGAGGCCCATTTCAGTAAACCTTTGCAAAATTAAAATCAATGACATATAAACGGTAATATTTTTTACTACCTTTAAAGTTATATATTTTAATTCAGATAACAACATAATCATTCCATAAGTCCATAGAGGTATGCCATATCGAAATCCGAGTCCTTTTAACCAGGTTATGGGCTTTTAAAGATGGAAAGGAGGCCCATTTCAGTCATTTTTTTTACTACCTTTAAAGTTATATATTTTAATTCAGATAACAACATAATCATTCCATAAGCCCATAGAGGTATGCCATATCGAAATCCGAGTCCTTTTCACCAGGTTATGGGCTTTTAAAGATGGAAGGAGGCCCATTTCAGTAAACCTTTGCAAAATTAAAATCAATGACATAAAAACGGTAATATTTTTTACTACCTTTAAAGTTATACATTTTAATGCAGATAACAACGTAATCATTCCACAAGCCCATAAACGATGGAAAGAAGGACCATTTCAGAAAACCTTCGCCAAATTAAAATCAATGACATAAAAACGGTCATATTTTGTACTACCTTTAAAGTTAAATATTTTAATGCAGATAACAATAAAATCATTCCACAAGCCCCTAAAGGTATGCCATATCGAAATACGAGTTCAGTAAACCTTTGCAAAATTAAAATCAATGACATAAAAACGGTCATATTTTTGACTACCTTTAAAGTTATATATCTTAATGCAGATAACAACATAATCATTCCACAAGCCCATAAAAGATGGAAAGAAGGACCATTTCAGAAAACCTTCGCAAAATTAAAATCAATGACATAAAAACGGTCATATTTTTACTACCTTTAAGGTTAAATATTTTAATGCAGATAAAAACAAAATCATTCCACAAGCCCCTAAAGGTATGCCATATCGAGATCCGAGTTCATTTGACCAAGTTATGGTCTTTTAAAGATGGAAGGCCCATTTCAGTAGGCCTTCGCAAAATTAAAATCAATGACTTAAAAAAGGTCACATTTTTTACTACCTTTAAAGTTATATATTTTAATGCAGATAACAACATAATCATTCCACAAGCCCATAAACGTATACCATATCGAAATACGAGTTCATTTGACCAAGTTATTGGCCTTTAAAGATGGAAAGAAGGCCCATTTCAGTAAACCTTCGCAAAATAAAATCAATGACATAAAAACGGTCATATTTTTTACTACCTTTAAAAATATATATTTTAATGCAGATAAAAACGTAATAATTCCACAAGCCCATAAACGTATACCATATCGAAATACGAGTTCATTTGACCAAGTAATTGGCTTTTAAAGATGGAAAGAAGGCCCATTTCAGTAAACCTTCGCAAAATTAAAATCAATGACATAAAAACGGTCATATTTTTTACTACCTTTAAAGTTATATATTTTAATGCAGATAACAACATAATCATTCCACAAGTCTATAAATGTATGCCATATCGAAATCCGTGTCCTTTTGACCAAGTTATTGGCCTTTAAAGATTGAAAGAAGGCCCATTTCAGTAAACCTTCGCAAAATAAAATCAATGACATAAAAACGGTCATATTTTTTACTACCTTTAAAGTTATATATTTTAATGCAGATAACAACGTAATCATTCCACAAGCCCATAAACGTATACCATATCGAAATACGAGTTCATTTGACCAAGTAATTGGCTTTTAAAGATGGAAAGAAGGCCCATTTCAGTAAACCTTCGCAAAATTAAAATCAATGACATAAAAACGGTCATATTTTTTACTACCTTTAAAGTTATATATTTTAATGCAGATAACAACATAATCATTCCACAAGCCCCTAAAGGTATGCCATATCGAAATACGAGTTCAGTAAACCTTTGCAAAATTAAAATCAATGACATAAAAACGGTCATATTTTTGACTACCTTTAAAGTTATATATCTTAATGCAGATAACAACATAATCATTCCACAAGCCCATAAACGTATACCATATCGAAATACGAGTTCATTTGACCAAGTTATTGGCCTTTAAAGATGGAAAGAAGGCCCATTTCAGTAAACCTTTGCAAAATTAAAATCAATGACATAAAAACGGTCATATTTTTTACTACCTTTAAAGTTATATGTTTTAATGCAGATAACAACATAATCATTCCACAAGTCTATAAAGGTATGCCATATCGAAATCCGAGTCCTTTTGACCAGGTTATGGGCTTTTAAAGATGGAAAGGAGGCCCATTTCAGTAAACCTTTGCAAAATTAAAATCAATGACATAAAAACGGTAATATTTTTTACTACCTTTAAAGTTATGTATTTTAATTCAGATAACAACATAATCATTCCATAAGACCATAGAGGTATGCCATATCGAAATCCGAGTCCTTTTGACCAGGTTATGGGCTTTTAAAGATGGAAAGGAGGCCCATTTCAGTCATTTTTTTTACTACCTTTAAAGTTATATATTTTAATTCAGATAACAACATAATCATTCCATAAGCCCATAGAGGTATGCCATATCGAAATCCGAGTCCTTTTGACCAGGTTATGGGCTTTTAAAGATGGAAGGAGGCCCATTTCAGTAAACCTTTGCAAAATTAAAATCAATGACATAAAAACGGTAATATTTTTTACTACCTTTAAAGTTATATATTTCAATGCAGATAACAACATAATCATTCCTCAAGTCTATAAAGGTATGCCATATCGAAATCCGAGTCCTTTTGACCAAGTTATGGGCTTTTAAAGATGGAAGGAGGCCCATTTCAGTAAACCTTTGCAAAATTAAAATCAATGACATAAAAACGGTAATATTTTTTATTACCTTTAAAGTTATACATTTTAATGCAGATAACAACGTAATCATTCCACAAGCTCATAAAAGATGGAAAGAAGGACCATTTCAGAAAACCTTCGCCAAATTAAAATCAATGACATAAAAACGGTCATATTTTTTACTACCATTAAAGTAAAATATTTTAATGCAGATAACAATAAAATCATTCCACAAGCCCCTAAAGGTATGCCATATCGAAATACGAGTTCAGTAAACCTTTGCAAAATTAAAATCAATGACATAAAAACGGTCATATTTTCTACCACCTTTAAAGTGAAATATTTTAATGCAGATAACAACAAAATCATTCCACAAGCCCATAAAGGTATGCCACATCGAAGACCGAGATCATTTGACCAAGTTATGGGCTTTTAAAGATGGAAAGAAGGCCCATTTCAGTAAACCTTTGCAAAATTAAAATCAATGACATAAAATCGGTCATATTTTTTACTACCTTTAAAGTTAAACATTTTAATGCAGATAACAACAAAATCATTCCACAAGCCTATAAAGGTATGCCATATCGAAATCCGAGTTCATTTGGCTAAGTTATGGGCTTTTAAAGATGTAAAGAAGGCCAAATTCAGTAAACCTTCGCAAAATAAAATCAATAACATAAAACCGGTCATATTTTTTACTACCTTTAAAGTTAAGTATTTTAATGCGGATAAGAACAAAATCATTCCACAAGCCCATAAAGGTATGCCACATCGAAGACCGAGATCATTTGACCAAGTTATGGGCTTTTAAAGATGGAAAGAAGGCCCATTTCAGTAAACCTTCGCAAAATTAAAATCAATGACATAAAATCGGTCATATTTTTTACTACCTTTAAAGTTAAACATTTTAATGCAGATAACAACAAAATCATTCCACAAGCCCCTAAAGGTATGCCATATCGAAATACGAGTGCATTTGGCCAAGCTATTGGCTTTTAAAGATGGAAAGAAGGCCCATTTCAGTAAACCTTTGCAAAATTAAAATTAATGACATAAAAAGGGTCATATTTTTTACTACCTTTAAAGTTATATATTTTAATGCAGATAACAACATAATCATTCCACAAGCCTATACAGGTATGCCATATCGAAATCCGAGTTCATTTGACTAAGTTGTGGGCTAAAGATGTAAAGAAGGCCCATTTCAGTAAACCTTCGCAAAATTAAAATCAATGACATCAAAACGGTTATATTTTTTACTACCTTTAAAGTTAAATATTTTAATGCAGATAACAATAAAATCATTCCACAAGCCCCTAAAGGTATGCCATATCGAAATACGAGTTCAGTAAACCTTTGCAAAATTAAAATCAATGACATAAAAACGGTCATATTTTTGACTACTTTTAAAGTTATATTTCTTAATGCAGATAACAACATAATCATTCCACAAGCCCATAAAGAGATGGAGAGATGGAAAGAAGGACCATTTCAGAAAACCTTCGCCAAATTAAAATCAATGACATAAAAACGGTCATATTTTTTACTACATTTAAGGTTAAATATTTTAATGCAGATAAAAACAAAATCATTCCACAATCCCCTAAAGGTATGCCATATCGAGATCCGAGTTCATTTGACCAAGTTATGGTCTTTTAAAGATGGAAGGCCCATTTCAGTAGGCCTTCGCAAAATTAAAATCAATGACTTAAAAAAGGTCACATTTTTTACTACCTTTAAAGTTATATATTTTAATGCAGATAGCAACATAATCATTCCTCAGCCCATAAACGTATACCATATCGAAATACGAGTTCATTTGACCAAGTTATTGGCCTTTAAAGATGGAAAGAAGGCCCATTTCAGTAAACCTTTGCAAAATTAAAATCAATGACATAAAAACGGTAATATTTTTTACTACCTTTAAAGTTATACATTTTAATGCAGATAACAACGTAATCATTCCACAAGCCCATAAACGATGGAAAGAAGGACCATTTCAGAAAACCTTCGCCAAATTAAAATCAATGACATAAAAACGGTCATATTTTGTACTACCTTTAAAGTTAAATATTTTAATGCAGATAACAATAAAATCATTCCACAAGCCCCTAAAGGTATGCCATATCGAAATACGAGTTCAGTAAACCTTTGCAAAATTAAAATCAATGACATAAAAACGGTCATATTTTTGACTACCTTTAAAGTTATATATCTTAATGCAGATAACAACATAATCATTCCACAAGCCCATAAAAGATGGAAAGAAGGACCATTTCAGAAAACCTTCGCAAAATTAAAATCAATGACATAAAAACGGTCATATTTTTACTACCTTTAAGGTTAAATATTTTAATGCAGATAAAAACAAAATCATTCCACAAGCCCCTAAAGGTATGCCATATCGAGATCCGAGTTCATTTGACCAAGTTATGGTCTTTTAAAGATGGAAGGCCCATTTCAGTAGGCCTTCGCAAAATTAAAATCAATGACTTAAAAAAGGTCACATTTTTTACTACCTTTAAAGTTATATATTTTAATGCAGATAACAACATAATCATTCCTCAGCCCATAAACGTATACCATATCGAAATACGAGTTCATTTGACCAAGTTATTGGCCTTTAAAGATGGAAAGAAGGCCCATTTCAGTAAACCTTCGCAAAATTAAAATCAATGACATAAAAACGGTCACATTTTGTATTACCTTTAAAGTTATATATTTTAATGCAGATAACAACATAATCATTCCACAAGCCCATAAACGTATACCATATCGAAATACGAGTTCATTTGACCAAGTTATTGGCCTTTAAAGATGGAAAGAAGGCCCATTTCAGTAAACCTTCGCAAAATAAAATCAATGACATAAAAACGGTCATATTTTTTACTACCTTTAAAAATATATATTTTAATGCAGATAAAAACGTAATCATTCCACAAGCCCATAAACGTATACCATATCGAAATACGAGTTCATTTGACCAAGTAATTGGCTTTTAAAGATGGAAAGAAGGCCCATTTCAGTAAACCTTCGCAAAATTAAAATCAATGACATAAAAACGGTCATATTTTTTACTACCTTTAAAGTTATATATTTTAATGCAGATAACAACATAATCATTCCACAAGTCTATAAATGTATGCCATATCGAAATCCGTGTCCTTTTGACCAAGTTATTGGCCTTTAAAGATTGAAAGAAGGCCCACTTCAGTAAACCTTCGCAAAATAAAATCAATGACATAAAAACGGTCATATTTTTTACTACCTTTAAAGTTATATATTTTAATGCAGATAACAACGTAATCATTCCACAAGCCCATAAACGTATACCATATCGAAATACGAGTTCATTTGACCAAGTAATTGGCTTTTAAAGATGGAAAGAAGGCCCATTTCAGTAAACCTTCGCAAAATTAAAATCAATGACATAAAAACGGTCATATTTTTTACTACCTTTAAAGTTATATATTTTAATGCAGATAACAACATAATCATTCCACAAGCCCCTAAAGGTATGCCATATCGAAATACGAGTTCAGTAAACCTTTGCAAAATTAAAATCAATGACATAAAAACGGTCATATTTTTGACTACCTTTAAAGTTATATATCTTAATGCAGATAACAACATAATCATTCCACAAGCCCATAAACGTATACCATATCGAAATACGAGTTCATTTGACCAAGTTATTGGCCTTTAAAGATGGAAAGAAGGCCCATTTCAGTAAACCTTTGCAAAATTAAAATCAATGACATAAAAACGGTCATATTTTTTACTACCTTTAAAGTTATATGTTTTAATGCAGATAACAACATAATCATTCCACAAGTCTATAAAGGTATGCCATATCGAAATCCGAGTCCTTTTGACCAGGTTATGGGCTTTTAAAGATGGAAAGGAGGCCCATTTCAGTAAACCTTTGCAAAATTAAAATCAATGACATAAAAACGGTAATATTTTTTACTACCTTTAAAGTTATGTATTTTAATTCAGATAACAACATAATCATTCCATAAGACCATAGAGGTATGCCATATCGAAATCCGAGTCCTTTTGACCAGGTTATGGGCTTTTAAAGATGGAAAGGAGGCCCATTTCAGTCATTTTTTTTACTACCTTTAAAGTTATATATTTTAATTCAGATAACAACATAATCATTCCATAAGCCCATAGAGGTATGCCATATCGAAATCCGAGTCCTTTTGACCAGGTTATGGGCTTTTAAAGATGGAAGGAGGCCCATTTCAGTAAACCTTTGCAAAATTAAAATCAATGACATAAAAACGGTAATATTTTTTACTACCTTTAAAGTTATATATTTTAATGCAGATAACAACATAATCATTCCTCAAGTCTATAAAGGTATGCCATATCGAAATCCGAGTCCTTTTGACCAAGTTATGGGCTTTTAAAGATGGAAGGAGGCCCATTTCAGTAAACCTTTGCAAAATTAAAATCAATGACATAAAAACGGTAATATTTTTTACTACCTTTAAAGTTATACATTTTAATGCAGATAACAACGTAATCATTCCACAAGCTCATAAAAGATGGAAAGAAGGACCATTTCAGAAAACCTTCGCCAAATTAAAATCAATGACATAAAAACGGTCATATTTTTTACTACCTTTAAAGTAAAATATTTTAATGCAGATAACAATAAAATCATTCCACAAGCCCCTAAAGGTATGCCATATCGAAATACGAGTTCAGTAAACCTTTGCAAAATTAAAATCAATGACATAAAAACGGTCATATTTTCTACCACCTTTAAAGTGAAATATTTTAATGCAGATAACAACAAAATCATTCCACAAGCCCATAAAGGTATGCCTTACCGAGATCCGAGTTCATTTGACCAAGTTATGGGCTTTTAAAGATGGAAAGAAGGCCCATTTCAGTAAACCTTCGCAAAATTAAAATCAATGGCAGAAAAACGGTCATATTTTTTACTACCTTTAAGGTTATATATTTTGATGCAGGTAATAATATAATCATTCCACAAGCCTATAAAGGTATGCCATATCGAAATCCGAGTTCATTTGGCTAAGTTATGGGCTTTTAAAGATGTAAAGAAGGCCAAATTCAGTAAACCTTCGCAAAATAAAATCAATAACATAAAACCGGTCATATTTTTTACTACCTTTAAAGTTAAGTATTTTAATGCGGATAAGAACAAAATCATTCCACAAGCCCATAAAGGTATGCCACATCGAAGACCGAGATCATTTGACCAAGTTATGGGCTTTTAAAGATGGAAAGAAGGCCCATTTCAGTAAACCTTCGCAAAATTAAAATCAATGACATAAAATCGGTCATATTTTTTACTACCTTTAAAGTTAAACATTTTAATGCAGATAACAACAAAATCATTCCACAAGCCCCTAAAGGTATGCCATATCGAAATACGAGTTCATTTGGCCAAGCTATTGGCTTTTAAAGATGGAAAGAAGGCCCATTTCAGTAAACCTTTGCAAAATTAAAATTAATGACATAAAAACGGTCATATTTTTTACTACCTTTAAAGTTATATATTTTAATGCAGATAACAACATAATCATTCCACAAGCCTATACAGGTATGCCATATCGAAATCCGAGTTCATTTGACTAAGTTGTGGGCTAAAGATGTAAAGAAGGCCCATTTCAGTAAACCTTCGCAAAATTAAAATCAATGACATCAAAACGGTTATATTTTTTACTACCTTTAAAGTTAAATATTTTAATGCAGATAACAATAAAATCATTCCACAAGCCCCTAAAGGTATGCCATATCGAAATACGAGTTCAGTAAACCTTTGCAAAATTAAAATCAATGACATAAAAACGGTCATATTTTTGACTACTTTTAAAGTTATATTTCTTAATGCAGATAACAACATAATCATTCCACAAGCCCATAAAGAGATGGAGAGATGGAAAGAAGGACCATTTCAGAAAACCTTCGCCAAATTAAAATCAATGACATAAAAACGGTCATATTTTTTACTACATTTAAGGTTAAATATTTTAATGCAGATAAAAACAAAATCATTCCACAATCCCCTAAAGGTATGCCATATCGAGATCCGAGTTCATTTGACCAAGTTATGGTCTTTTAAAGATGGAAGGCCCATTTCAGTAGGCCTTCGCAAAATTAAAATCAATGACTTAAAAAAGGTCACATTTTTTACTACCTTTAAAGTTATATATTTTAATGCAGATAGCAACATAATCATTCCTCAGCCCATAAACGTATACCATATCGAAATACGAGTTCATTTGACCAAGTTATTGGCCTTTAAAGATGGAAAGAAGGCCCATTTCAGTAAACCTTTGCAAAATTAAAATCAATGACATAAAAACGGTCATATTTTTGACTACCTTTAAAGTTATATATCTTAATGCAGATAACAACATAATCATTCCACAAGCCCATAAAAGATGGAAAGAAGGACCATTTCAGAAAACCTTCGCCAAATTAAAATCAATGACATAAAAACGGTCATATTTTTTACTACCTTTAAGGTTAAATATTTTAATGCAGATAAAAACAAAATCATTCCACAAGCCCGTAAAGGTATGCCATATCGAGATCCGAGTTCATTTGACCAAGTTATGGTCTTTTAAAGATGGAAGGCCCATTTCAGTAGGCCTTCGCAAAATTAAAATCAATGACTTAAAAAAGGTCACATTTTTTACTACCTTTAAAGTTATATATTTTAATGCAGATAACATTATTATCATTCTTCAGCCCATAAACGTATACCATATCAAAATACGAGTTCATTTGACCAAGTTATTGGCTTTTAAAGATGGAAAGAAGGCCCATTTCAGTAAACCTTCGCAAAATTAAAATCAATGACATAAAAACGGTCATATTTTTGACTACCTTTAAAGTTATATATCTTAATGCAGATAACAACATAATCATTCCACAAGCCCATAAACGTATACCATATCGAAATACGAGTTCATTTGACCAAGTTATTGGCCTTTAAAGATGGAAAGAAGGCCCATTTCAGTAAACCTTTGCAAAATAAAAATCAATGACATAAAAACGGTAATATCTTTTACTACCTTTAAAGTTATACATTTTAATGCAGATAACAACGTAATCATTCCACAAGCCCATAAAAGATGGAAAGAAGGACCATTTCAGAAAACCTTCGCCAAATTAAAATCAATGACATAAAAACGGTCATATTTTTTACTACCTTTAAAGTTAAATATTTTAATGCAGATAACAATAAAATCATTCCACAAGCCCCTAAAGGTATGCCATATCGAAATACGAGTTCAGTAAACCTTTGCAAAATTAAAATCAATGACATAAAAACGGTCATATTTTTTACTACCTTTAAAGTTATATATATTAATGCAGATAACAACATAATCATTCCACAAGTCTATAAAGGTATGCCATATCGAAATCCAAGTCCTTTTGACCAGGTAATGGGCTTTTAAAGATGAAAAGAAGGCCCATTTCAGTAAACCTTCGCAAAATTAAAATCAATGGCAGAAAAACGGTCATATTTTTTACTACCTTTAAGGTTATATATTTTAATGCAGATAATAATATAATCATTCCACAAGCCTATAAAGGTATGCCATATCGAAATCCGAGTTCATTTGGCTAAGTTATGGGCTTTTAAAGATGTAAAGAAGGCCAAATTCAGTAAACCTTCGCAAAATAAAATCAATAACATAAAACCGGTCATATTTTTTACTACCTTTAAAGTTAAGTATTTTAATGCGGATAAGAACAAAATCATTCCACAAGCCCATAAAGGTATGCCACATCGAAATCCGAGTTCATTTGACCAAGTTATGGGCTTTTAAAGATGGAAAGAAGGCCCATTTCAGTAAACCTTCGCAAAATTAAAATCAATGACATAAAATCGGTCATATTTTTTACTACCTTTAAAGTTAAACATTTTAATGCAGATAACAACAAAATCATTCCACAAGCCCCTAAAGGTATGCCATATCGAAATACGAGTTCATTTGGCCAAGCTATTGGCTTTTAAAGATGGAAAGAAGGCCCATTTCAGTAAGCCTTTGCAAAATTAAAATTAATGACATAAAAACGGTCATATTTTTTACTACCTTTAAAGTTATATATTTTAATGCAGATAACAACATAATCATTCCACAAGCCTATACAGGTATGCCATATCGAAATCCGAGTTCATTTGACTAAGTTGTGGGCTAAAGATGTAAAGAAGGCCCATTTCAGTAAACCTTCGCAAAATTAAAATCAATGACATCAAAACGGTTATATTTTTTACTACCTTTAAAGTTAAATATTTTAATGCAGATAACAATAAAATCATTCCACAAGCCCCAAAAGGTATGCCATATCGAAATACGAGTTCAGTAAACCTTTGCAAAATTAAAATCAATGACATAAAAACGGTCATATTTTTGACTACCTTTAAAGTTATATATCTTAATGCAGATAACAACATAATCATTCCACAAGCCCATAAAAGATGGAAAGAAGGCCCATTTCAGTAAACCTTCGCAAAATTAAAATCAATGACATAAAATCGGTCATATTTTTTACTACCTTTAAAGTTAAACATTTTAATGCAGATAACAACAAAATCATTCCACAAGCCCCTAAAGGTATGCCATATCGAAATACGAGTTCATTTGGCCAAGCTATTGGCTTTTAAAGATGGAAAGAAGGCCCATTTCAGTAAACCTTTGCAAAATTAAAATTAATGACATAAAAACGGTCATATTTTTACTACCTTTAAAGTTATATATTTTAATGCAGATAACAACATAATCATTCCACAAGCCTATACAGGTATGCCATATCGAAATCCGAGTTCATTTGACTAAGTTGTGGGCTAAAGATGTAAAGAAGGCCCATTTCAGTAAACCTTCGCAAAATTAAAATCAATGACATCAAAACGGTTATATTTTTTACTACCTTTAAAGTTAAATATTTTAATGCAGATAACAATAAAATCATTCCACAAGACCCTTAAGGTATGCCATATCGAAATACGAGTTCAGTAAACCTTTGCAAAATTAAAATCAATGACATAAAAACGGTCATATTTTTGGCTACCTTTAAAGTTATATATCTTAATGCAGATAACAACATAATCATTCCACAAGCCCATAAAAGATGGAAAGAAGGACCATTTCAGAAAACCTTCGCCAAATTAAAATCAATGACATAAAAACGGTCATATTTTTTACTACCTTTAAAGTTATATATTTTAATGCAGATAACAACATAATCATTTCACAAGCCTATACAGGTATGCCATATCGAAATCCGAGTTCATTTGACTAAGTTGTGGGCTAAAGATGTAAAGAAGGCCCATTTCAGTAAACCTTCGCAAAATTAAAATCAATGACATCAAAACGGTTATATTTTTTACTACCTTTAAAGTTATATATTTTAAGGCAGATAACAACATAATCATTCCTCAGCCCATAAACGTATACCATATCGAAATACGAGTTCATTTGACCAAGTTATTGGCCTTTAAAGATGGAAAGAAGGCCCATTTCAGTAAACCTTCGCAAAATTAAAATCAATGACATAAAAACGGTCATATTTTTGACTACCTTTAAAGTTATATATCTTAATGCAGATAACAACATAATCATTTCACAAGCCCATAAACGTATACCATATCGAAATACGAGTTCATTTGACCAAGTTATTGGCCTTTAAAGATGGAAAGAAGGCCCATTTCAGTCAACATTCGCAAAATTAAAATCAATGACATAAAAACGGTCATATTTTTTACTACCTTTAAAGTTATATATTTTAATGCAGATAACAACAAAATCATTCCACAAGCCCCTAAAGGTATGCCATATCGAGATCCGAGTTCATTTGACCAAGTTATGGGCTTTTAAAGATGGAAAGAAGGCCCATTTTAGTAAACCTTTGCAAAATTTAAATCAATGACATAAAAACGGTAATATTTTATACTACCTTTAAAGTTAAATATTTTAATGCAGATATCAACAAAATCATTCCACAAGCCCATAAACGTATACCATATCGAAATACGAGTTCATTTGACCAAGTAATTGGCTTTTAAAGATGGAAAGAAGGCCCATTTCAGTAAACCTTCGCAAAATTAAAATCAATGACATAAAAACGGTCATATTTTTGACCACCTTTAAAGTTATATATTTTAATGCAGATAACAACATAATCCTTCCACAAGCCCATAAACGTATACCATATCGAAATACGAGTTCATTTGACCAAGTTATTGGCCTTTAAAAATGGAAGGAAGGCCCATTTCAGTAAACCCTAGCAAAATTAAAATCAATGACATAAAAACGGTCATATTTTTTACTACCTTTCAAATTATATATTTTAATGCAGATAACAACATAATCATTCCACAAGCCTATAAAGGTATGCCACATCGAAATCCGAGTTCGTTTGACCAAGTTATGGGCTTTTAAAGATGGAAAGAAGGCCCATTTCAGTAAACCTTCGCAAAATTAAAATCAATGACATAAAAACGGTCATATTTTTTACTACCTTTAAAGTTATATATTTTAATGCAGATAACAACATAATCATTCCACAAGCCCCTTAAGGTATACCATATCGAAATACGAGTTCATTTGGCCAAGTTATTGGATTTTAAAGATGGAAAGAAGGCCCATTTCAGTAAACATTTGCAAAATTAAAATTAATGACATAAAAACGGTCATATTTTTTAATACCTTTAAAGTTAAATATTTTAACGCAGATAACAATAAAATCATTCCACAAGCCCCTAAAGGTATGCCATGTCGAAATACGAGTTCATTTGACCAAGTTATTGGCTTTTAAAGATGGAAAGAAGGCCCATTTCAGTAAACCTTTGCAAAATTAAAATCAATGACATAAAAACGGTCATATTTTTTACTACCTTTAAAGTTATATATCTTAATGCAGATAACAACATAATCATTCCACAAGCCCATAAACGTATACCATATCGAAATACGAGTTCATTTGACCAAGTTATTGGCCTTTAAAGATGGAAAGAAGGACCATTTCAGTAAACCTTCGCAAAATTAAAATCAATGACATAAAAACGGTCATATTTTTTACTACCTTTAAAGTTATATATCTTAATGCAGATAACAACATAATCATTCCACAAGCCCCTAAAGGTATGCCATATCGAGATCCGAGTTCATTTGACCAAGTTATGGTCTTTTAAAGATGGAAGGCCCATTTCAGTAAGCCTTCGCAAAGTTAAAATCAATGACATAAAAACGGTCATATTTTTTACTACATTTAACGTTATATATTTTAATGCAGATAACAACATAACCATTCCACAAGCTCATAAAGGTATGCCATATCGAAATCCGTGTTCATTTGACCAAGTTATGGGCTTTTAAAGATGGAAAGAAGGCTTATTTCTGTAAACCTTCGCAAAATAAAAATCAATGACATAAAAACGGTCATATTTTTTTTGTACATTTAATGTTATATATTTCAATGCAGATAACAACATAATCCTTCCACAAGCCCATGAACGTATACCATATCGAAATACGAGTTCATTTGACCAAGTTATTGGCCTTTAAAGATGGAAGGAAGGCCCATTTCAGTAAACCCTCGCAAAATTAAAATCAATGACATAGAAACGGTCATATTTTTTCCTACCTTTAAAATTATATATTTTAATGCAGATAACAACATAATCATTCCACAAGCCTATAAAGGTATGCCACATCGAAATCCGAGTTCGTTTGACCAAGTTATGGGCTTTTAAAGATGGAAAGAAGGCCAATTTCAGTAAACCTTCGCAAAATTAAAATTAATGACATAAAAACGGTCATATTTTTTACTACCTTTAAAGATATATATTTTAATGCAGATAACAACATAATCATTCCACAAGCCTATACAGGTATGCCATATCGAAATCCGAGTTCATTTGACTAAGTTATGGGCTAAAGATGTAAAGAAGGCCCATTTCAGTAAACCTTCGCAAAATTAAAATCAATGACATCAAAACGGTTATATTTTTTTACTACCTTTAAAGTTAAATATTTTAATGCAGATAACAACAAAATCATTTCACAAGCCCCTTAAGGTATACCATATCGAAATACGAGTTCATTTGGCCAAGTTATTGGCTTTTAAAGATGGAAAGAAGGCCCATTTCAGTAAACATTTGCAAAATTAAAATCAATGACATAAAAACGGTCATATTTTTTAATACCTATAAAGTTAAATATTTTAATGCAGATAACAATAAAATCATTCCATAAGCCCATAAACGTATACCATATCGAAATACGAGATCATTTGACCAAGTTATTGGCCTTTAAAGATGGAAAGAAGGACCATTTCAGTAAACCTTCGCAAAATTAAAATCAATGACATAAAAACGGTCATATTTTTTACTACCTTTAAAGTTATATATTTAAATGCAGATAACAACATTATCATTCCACAAGTCTATAAAGGTATGCCATATACAAGTCCGAGTTCATTTGACCAAGTTATGGGCTTTTAAAGATGGAAAGAAGGCCCATTTCAGTTAACCTTTGCAAAATTAAAATCAATCACATAAAAATGGTCACATTTTTTACTACCTTTAAATTTATATATTTTAATGCAGATAACAACATAATCATTCCACAAGCCTATAAAGGTATGCCATATCGTAATCCGAGTTCATTTGACTGAGTTATAGGCTAAAGATGTTAAGAAGGCCCATTTCAGTAATCCTTCTCAAAATTAAAATCAATGACAAAAAAACGGTCATATTTTTGACTACCTTTAAAGTTAAATATTTTAATGCAGATAACAACATAATCATTCCACAAGCCCATAAACGTATACCACATCGAAATACGAGTTCATTTGACCAAGTTATTGGCCTTTAAAGATGGAAAGAAGGCCCATTTCAGTCAACATTCGCAAAATTAAAATCAATGACATAAAAACGGTTATATTTTTTACTACCTTTAAAGTTATATATTTTAAGGCAGATAACAACATAATCATTCCTCAGCCCATAAACGTATACCATATCGAAATACGAGTTCATTTGACCAAGTTATTGGCCTTTAAAGATGGAAAGAAGGCCCATTTCAGTAAACCTTCGCAAAATTAAAATCAATGACATAAAAACGGTCACATTTTTTATTACCTTTAAAGTTATATATTTTAATGCAGATAACAACATAATCATTCCACAAGCCCATAAACGTATACCATATCGAAATACGAGTTCATTTGACCAAGCTATTGGCCTTTAAAGATGGAAAGAAGGCCCATTTCAGTAAACCTTCGCAAAATAAAATCAATGACATAAAAACGGTCATATTTTTTACTACCTTTAAAGTTATATATTTTAATGCAGATAACAACGTAATCATTCCACAAGCCCATAAACGTATACCATATCGAAATACGAGTTCATTTGACCAAGTAATTGGCTTTTAAAGATGGAAAGAAGGCCCATTTCAGTAAACCTTCGCAAAATTAAAATCAATGACATAAAAACGGTCATATTTTTGACTACCTTTAAAGTTATATATCTTAATGCAGATAACAACATAATCATTTCACAAGCCCATAAACGTATACCATATCGAAATACGAGTTCATTTGACCAAGTTATTGGCCTTTAAAGATGGAAAGAAGGCCCATTTCAGTCAACATTCGCAAAATTAAAATCAATGACATAAAAACGGTCATATTTTTTACTACCTTTAAAGTTATATATTTTAATGCAGATAACAACAAAATCATTCCACAAGCCCCTAAAGGTATGCCATATCGAGATCCGAGTTCATTTGACCAAGTTATGGGCTTTTAAAGATGGAAAGAAGGCCCATTTTAGTAAACCTTTGCAAAATTTAAATCAATGACATAAAAACGGTAATATTTTATACTACCTTTAAAGTTAAATATTTTAATGCAGATATCAACAAAATCATTCCACAAGCCCATAAACGTATACCATATCGAAATACGAGTTCATTTGACCAAGTAATTGGCTTTTAAAGATGGAAAGAAGGCCCATTTCAGTAAACCTTCGCAAAATTAAAATCAATGACATAAAAACGGTCATATTTTTGACTACCTTTAAAGTTATATATTTTAATGCAGATAACAACATAATCCTTCCACAAGCCCATAAACGTATACCATATCGAAATACGAGTTCATTTGACCAAGTTATTGGCCTTTAAAGATGGAAGGAAGGCCCATTTCAGTAAACCCTAGCAAAATTAAAATCAATGACATAAAAACGGTCATATTTTTTACTACCTTTCAAATTATATATTTTAATGCAGATAACAACATAATCATTCCACAAGCCTATAAAGGTATGCCACATCGAAATCCGAGTTCGTTTGACCAAGTTATGGGCTTTTAAAGATGGAAAGAAGGCCCATTTCAGTAAACCTTCGCAAAATTAAAATCAATGACATAAAAACGGTCATATTTTTTACTACCTTTAAAGTTATATATTTTAATGCAGATAACAACATAATCATTCCACAAGCCCCTTAAGGTATACCATATCGAAATACGAGTTCATTTGGCCAAGTTATTGGATTTTAAAGATGGAAAGAAGGCCCATTTCAGTAAACATTTGCAAAATTAAAATTAATGACATAAAAACGGTCATATTTTTTAATACCTTTAAAGTTAAATATTTTAACGCAGATAACAATAAAATCATTCCACAAGCCCCTAAAGGTATGCCATGTCGAAATACGAGTTCATTTGACCAAGTTATTGGCTTTTAAAGATGGAAAGAAGGCCCATTTCAGTAAACCTTTGCAAAATTAAAATCAATGACATAAAAACGGTCATATTTTTTACTACCTTTAAAGTTATATATCTTAATGCAGATAACAACATAATCATTCCACAAGCCCATAAACGTATACCATATCGAAATACGAGTTCATTTGACCAAGTTATTGGCCTTTAAAGATGGAAAGAAGGACCATTTCAGTAAACCTTCGCAAAATTAAAATCAATGACATAAAAACGGTCATATTTTTTACTACCTTTAAAGTTATATATCTTAATGCAGATAACAACATAATCATTCCACAAGCCCCTAAAGGTATGCCATATCGAGATCCGAGTTCATTTGACCAAGTTATGGTCTTTTAAAGATGGAAGGCCCATTTCAGTAAGCCTTCGCAAAGTTAAAATCAATGACATAAAAACGGTCATATTTTTTACTACATTTAACGTTATATATTTTAATGCAGATAACAACATAACCATTCCACAAGCTCATAAAGGTATGCCATATCGAAATCCGTGTTCATTTGACCAAGTTATGGGCTTTTAAAGATGGAAAGAAGGCTTATTTCTGTAAACCTTCGCAAAATAAAAATCAATGACATAAAAACGGTCATATTTTTTTGTACATTTAATGTTATATATTTCAATGCAGATAACAACATAATCCTTCCACAAGCCCATGAACGTATACCATATCGAAATACGAGTTCATTTGACCAAGTTATTGGCCTTTAAAGATGGAAAGAAGGCCCATTTCAGTAAACCTTCGCAAAATTAAAATCAATGACAAAAAAACGGTCATATTTTTGACTACCTTTAAAGTTAAATATTTTAATGCAGATAACAACATAATCATTCCACAAGCCCATAAACGTATACCACATCGAAATACGAGTTCATTTGACCAAGTTATTGGCCTTTAAAGATGGAAAGAAGGCCCATTTCAGTCAACATTCGCAAAATTAAAATCAATGACATAAAAACGGTTATATTTTTTACTACCTTTAAAGTTATATATTTTAAGGCAGATAACAACATAATCATTCCTCAGCCCATAAACGTATACCATATCGAAATACGAGTTCATTTGACCAAGTTATTGGCCTTTAAAGATGGAAAGAAGGCCCATTTCAGTAAACCTTCGCAAAATTAAAATCAATGACATAAAAACGGTCACATTTTTTATTACCTTTAAAGTTATATATTTTAATGCAGATAACAACATAATCATTCCACAAGCCCATAAACGTATACCATATCGAAATACGAGTTCATTTGACCAAGCTATTGGCCTTTAAAGATGGAAAGAAGGCCCATTTCAGTAAACCTTCGCAAAATAAAATCAATGACATAAAAACGGTCATATTTTTTACTACCTTTAAAGTTATATATTTTAATGCAGATAACAACGTAATCATTCCACAAGCCCATAAACGTATACCATATCGAAATACGAGTTCATTTGACCAAGTAATTGGCTTTTAAAGATGGAAAGAAGGCCCATTTCAGTAAACCTTCGCAAAATTAAAATCAATGACATAAAAACGGTCATATTTTTGACTACCTTTAAAGTTATATATCTTAATGCAGATAACAACATAATCATTTCACAAGCCCATAAACGTATACCATATCGAAATACGAGTTCATTTGACCAAGTTATTGGCCTTTAAAGATGGAAAGAAGGCCCATTTCAGTCAACATTCGCAAAATTAAAATCAATGACATAAAAACGGTCATATTTTTTACTACCTTTAAAGTTATATATTTTAATGCAGATAACAACAAAATCATTCCACAAGCCCCTAAAGGTATGCCATATCGAGATCCGAGTTCATTTGACCAAGTTATGGGCTTTTAAAGATGGAAAGAAGGCCCATTTTAGTAAACCTTTGCAAAATTTAAATCAATGACATAAAAACGGTAATATTTTATACTACCTTTAAAGTTAAATATTTTAATGCAGATATCAACAAAATCATTCCACAAGCCCATAAACGTATACCATATCGAAATACGAGTTCATTTGACCAAGTAATTGGCTTTTAAAGATGGAAAGAAGGCCCATTTCAGTAAACCTTCGCAAAATTAAAATCAATGACATAAAAACGGTCATATTTTTGACTACCTTTAAAGTTATATATTTTAATGCAGATAACAACATAATCCTTCCACAAGCCCATAAACGTATACCATATCGAAATACGAGTTCATTTGACCAAGTTATTGGCCTTTAAAGATGGAAGGAAGGCCCATTTCAGTAAACCCTAGCAAAATTAAAATCAATGACATAAAAACGGTCATATTTTTTACTACCTTTCAAATTATATATTTTAATGCAGATAACAACATAATCATTCCACAAGCCTATAAAGGTATGCCACATCGAAATCCGAGTTCGTTTGACCAAGTTATGGGCTTTTAAAGATGGAAAGAAGGCCCATTTCAGTAAACCTTCGCAAAATTAAAATCAATGACATAAAAACGGTCATATTTTTTACTACCTTTAAAGTTATATATTTTAATGCAGATAACAACATAATCATTCCACAAGCCCCTTAAGGTATACCATATCGAAATACGAGTTCATTTGGCCAAGTTATTGGATTTTAAAGATGGAAAGAAGGCCCATTTCAGTAAACATTTGCAAAATTAAAATTAATGACATAAAAACGGTCATATTTTTTAATACCTTTAAAGTTAAATATTTTAACGCAGATAACAATAAAATCATTCCACAAGCCCCTAAAGGTATGCCATGTCGAAATACGAGTTCATTTGACCAAGTTATTGGCTTTTAAAGATGGAAAGAAGGCCCATTTCAGTAAACCTTTGCAAAATTAAAATCAATGACATAAAAACGGTCATATTTTTTACTACCTTTAAAGTTATATATCTTAATGCAGATAACAACATAATCATTCCACAAGCCCATAAACGTATACCATATCGAAATACGAGTTCATTTGACCAAGTTATTGGCCTTTAAAGATGGAAAGAAGGACCATTTCAGTAAACCTTCGCAAAATTAAAATCAATGACATAAAAACGGTCATATTTTTTACTACCTTTAAAGTTATATATCTTAATGCAGATAACAACATAATCATTCCACAAGCCCCTAAAGGTATGCCATATCGAGATCCGAGTTCATTTGACCAAGTTATGGTCTTTTAAAGATGGAAGGCCCATTTCAGTAAGCCTTCGCAAAGTTAAAATCAATGACATAAAAACGGTCATATTTTTTACTACATTTAACGTTATATATTTTAATGCAGATAACAACATAACCATTCCACAAGCTCATAAAGGTATGCCATATCGAAATCCGTGTTCATTTGACCAAGTTATGGGCTTTTAAAGATGGAAAGAAGGCTTATTTCTGTAAACCTTCGCAAAATAAAAATCAATGACATAAAAACGGTCATATTTTTTTGTACATTTAATGTTATATATTTCAATGCAGATAACAACATAATCCTTCCACAAGCCCATGAACGTATACCATATCGAAATACGAGTTCATTTGACCAAGTTATTGGCCTTTAAAGATGGAAGGAAGGCCCATTTCAGTAAACCCTCGCAAAATTAAAATCAATGACATAGAAACGGTCATATTTTTTCCTACCTTTAAAATTATATATTTTAATGCAGATAACAACATAATCATTCCACAAGCCTATAAAGGTATGCCACATCGAAATCCGAGTTCGTTTGACCAAGTTATGGGCTTTTAAAGATGGAAAGAAGGCCAATTTCAGTAAACCTTCGCAAAATTAAAATTAATGACATAAAAACGGTCATATTTTTTACTACCTTTAAAGATATATATTTTAATGCAGATAACAACATAATCATTCCACAAGCCTATACAGGTATGCCATATCGAAATCCGAGTTCATTTGTCTAAGTTATGGGCTAAAGATGTAAAGAAGGCCCATTTCAGTAAACCTTCGCAAAATTAAAATCAATGACATCAAAACGGTTATATTTTTTTACTACCTTTAAAGTTAAATATTTTAATGCAGATAACAACAAAATCATTTCACAAGCCCCTTAAGGTATACCATATCGAAATACGAGTTCATTTGGCCAAGTTATTGGCTTTTAAAGATGGAAAGAAGGCCCATTTCAGTAAACATTTGCAAAATTAAAGTCAATGACATAAAAACGGTCATATTTTTTAATACCTATAAAGTTAAATATTTTAATGCAGATAACAATAAAATCATTCTATAAGCCCATAAACGTATACCATATCGAAATACGAGATCATTTGACCAAGTTATTGGCCTTTAAAGATGGAAAGAAGGACCATTTCAGTAAACCTTCGCAAAATTAAAATCAATGACATAAAAACGGTCATATTTTTTACTACCTTTAAAGTTATATATTTAAATGCAGATAACAACATTATCATTCCACAAGTCTATAAAGGTATGCCATATACAAGTCCGAGTTCATTTGACCAAGTTATGGGCTTTTAAAGATGGAAAGAAGGCCCATTTCAGTTAACCTTTGCAAAATTAAAATCAATCACATAAAAATGGTCACATTTTTTACTACCTTTAAATTTATATATTTTAATGCAGATAACAACATAATCATTCCACAAGCCTATAAAGGTATGCCATATCGTAATCCGAGTTCATTTGACTGAGTTATAGGCTAAAGATGTTAAGAAGGCCCATTTCAGTAATCCTTCTCAAAATTAAAATCAATGACAAAAAAACGGTCATATTTTTGACTACCTTTAAAGTTAAATATTTTAATGCAGATAACAACATAATCATTCCACAAGCCCATAAACGTATACCACATCGAAATACGAGTTCATTTGACCAAGTTATTGGCCTTTAAAGATGGAAAGAAGGCCCATTTCAGTCAACATTCGCAAAATTAAAATCAATGACATAAAAACGGTCATATTTTTTACTACCTTTAAAGTTATATATTTTAATGCAGATAACAACATAATCATTCCACAAGCCTATAAATCTATGCCATATCGAAATCCGAATTCATTTGACCAAGTTATGGGCTTTTAAAGATGAAAAGAAGGCCCATTTCAGTAAACCTTTGCAAAATTTAAATCAATGACATAAAAACGGTAATATTTTATACTACCTTTAAAGTTATATATCTTAATGCAGATAACAACATAATCATTCCACAAGCCCATAAACGTATACCATATCGAAATACGAGTTCATTTGACCAAGTTATTGGCCTTTAAAGATGGAAAGAAGGCCCATTTCAGTCAACATTCGCAAAATTAAAATCAATGACATAAAAACGGTCATATTTTTTACTACCTTTAAAGTTATATATTTTAATGCAGATAACAACATAATCATTCCACAAGCCTATAAATCTATGCCATATCGAAATCCGAATTCATTTGACCAAGTTATGGGCTTTTAAAGATGGAAAGAAGGCCCATTTCAGTAAACCTTTGCAAAATTTAAATCAATGACATAAAAACGGTAATACTTTATACTACCTTTAAAGTTAAATATTTTAATGCAGATATCAACAAAATCATTCCACAAGCCCATAAACGTATACCATATCGAAATACGAGTTCATTTGACCAAGTTATTGGCCTTTAAAGATGGAAAGAAGGCCCATTTCAGTCAACATTCGCAAAATTAAAATCAATGACATAAAAACGGTCATATTTTTTACTACCTTTAAAGTTATATATTTTAATGCAGATAACAACATAATCATTCCACAAGCCTATAAATCTATGCCATATCGAAATCCGAATTCATTTGACCAAGTTATGGGCTTTTAAAGATGGAAAGAAGGCCCATTTCAGTAAACCTTTGCAAAATTTAAATCAATGACATAAAAACGGTAATATTTTATACTACCTTTAAAGTTAAATATTTTAATGCAGATATCAACAAAATCATTCCACAAGCCCATAAACGTATACCATATCGAAATACGAGTTCATTTGACCAAGTTATTGGCCTTTAAAGATGGAAAGAAGGACCATTTCAGTAAACCTTCGCAAAATTAAAATCAATGACATAAAAACGGTCATATTTTTTACTACCTTTAAAGTTATATATCTTAATGCAGATAACAACATAATCATTCCACAAGCCCCTAAAGGTATGCCATATCGAGATCCGAGTTCATTTGACCAAGTTATGGTCTTTTAAAGATGGAAGGCCCATTTCAGTAAGCCTTCGCAAAAATAAAATCAATGACATAAAAACGGTCATATTTTTTACTACATTTAACGTTATATATTTTAATGCAGATAACAACATAATCATTCCACAAGCCCATAAAGGTATGCCATATCGAAGTCCGTGTTCATTTGACCAAGTTATGGGCTTTTAAAGATGGAAAGAAGGCTTATTTCTGTAAACCTTCGCAAAATAAAAATCAATGACATAAAAACGGTCATATTTTTTTGTACATTTAATGTTATATATTTCAATGCAGATAACAACATAATCCTTCCACAAGCCCATAAACGTATACCATATCGAAATACGAGTTCATTTGACCAAGTTATTGGCCTTTAAAGATGGAAGGAAGGCCCATTTCAGTAAACCCTCGCAAAATTAAAATCAATGACATAAAAACGGTCATATTTTTTACTACCTTTAAAATTATATATTTTAATGCAGATAACAACATAATCATTCCACAAGCCTATAAAGGTATGCCACATCGAAATCCGAGTTGGTTTGACCAAGTTATGGGCTTTTAAAGATGGAAAGAAGGCCCATTTCAGTAAACCTTCGCAAAATTAAAATTAATGACATAAAAACGGTCATATTTTGTACTACCTTTAAAGTTATATATTTTAATGCAGATAACAACATAATCATTCCACAAGCCTATACAGGTATGCCATATCGAAATCCGATTCCTTTTGACCAGGATATGGGCTTTTAAAGATGGAAAGAAGGCCAATTTCAGTAAACATTTGCAAAATTAAAATCAATGACATAAAAACGGTCATATTTTTTAATACCTTTGAAGTTAAATATTTTAATGCAGATAACAATAAAATCATTCCACAAGCCCCTAAAGGTATGCCATATCGAAATACGAGTTCATTTGACCAAGTTATTGGCTTTTAAAGATGGAAAGAAGGCCCATTTCAGTAAACCTTTGCAAAATTAAAATCAATGACATAAAAACGGTCATATTTTTTACTACCTTTAAAGTTAAATATTTTAATGCAGATAACAATAAAATCATTCCACAGGCCCCTAAAGGTATGCCTTATCGAAATACAAGTTCATTTGACCAAGTTATTGGCTTTTAAAGATGGAAAGAAGGCCCATTTCAGTAAACCTTCGCAAAATTAAAATCAATGACATAAAAATGGTCACATTTTTTACTACCTTTAAAGTTATATATTTTAATGCAGATAACAACATAATCATTCCACAAGCCTATACAGGTATGCCATATCGTAATCCGAGTTAGTTTGACCAAGTTATTGGCTTTTAAATATGGAAAGAAGGCCCATTTCAGTAAACCTTCGCAAAATTAAAATCAATGACACAAAAACGGTCATATTTTTTACTACCTTTAAAGTTATACATTTTAATGCAGATAACAACGTAATCATTCCACAAGCCCCTAAAGGTATGCCATATCGAGATCCGAGTTCATTTGACCAAGTTATGGGCTTTTAAAGATGGAAAGAAGGCCCATTTTAGTAATCCTTTGCAAAATTAAAATCAATGACATAATAACGGTAATATTTTTTACTACCTTTAAAGTTATATATTTTAATGCAGATAACAACAAAATCATTCCACAAGCCCCTAAAGGTATGCCATATCGAGATCCGAGTTCATTTGACCAAGTTATGGGCTTTTAGAGATGGAAAGAAGGCCCATTTTAGTAAACCTTTGCAAAATTAAAATCAATGACATAAAAACGGTCATATTTTTTACTACCTTTAAAGTTATATATTTTAATGCAGATAACAACATAATCATTCCACAAGCCTATAAAGGTATGCCATATCGAAATCCGAGTTCATTTGACCAAGTTATGGGCTTTTAAAGATGGAAAGAAGGCCCATTTCAGTAAACCTTTGCAAAATTTAAATCAATGACATAAAAACGGTAATATTTTATACTACCTTTAAAGTTAAATATTTTAATGCAGATATCAACAAAATCATTCCACAAGCCCATAAACGTATACAATATCGAAATACGAGTTCATTTGACCAAGTTATTGGCCTTTAAAGATGGAAAGAAGGACCATTTCAGTAAACCTTCGCAAAATTAAAATCAATGACATAAAAACGGTCATATTTTTTACTACCTTTAAAGTTATATATCTTAATGCAGATAACAACATAATCATTCCACAAGCCCCTAAAGGTATGCCATATCGAGATCCGAGTTCATTTGACCAAGTTATGGTCTTTTAAAGATGGAAGGCCCATTTCAGTAAGCCTTCGCAAAGTTAAAATCAATGACATAAAAACGGTCATATTTTTTACTACATTTAACGTTATATATTTTAATGCAGATAACAACATAATCATTCCACAAGCCTATAAAGGTATGCCATATCGAAGTCCGTGTTCATTTGACCAAGTTATGGGCTTTTAAAGATGGAAAGAAGGCTTATTTCTGTAAACCTTCGCAAAATAAAAATCAATGACATAAAAACGGTCATATTTTTTTGTACATTTAATGTTATATATTTCAATGCAGATAACAACATAATCCTTCCACAAGCCCATAAACGTATACCATATCGAAATACGAGTTCATTTGACCAAGTTATTGGCCTTTAAAGATGGAAGGAAGGCCCATTTCAGTAAACCCTCGCAAAATTAAAATCAATGACATAAAAACGGTCATATTTTTTACTACCTTTAAAATTATATATTTTAATGCAGATAACAACATAATCATTCCACAAGCCTATAAAGGTATGCCATATCGAAGTCCGTGTTCATTTGACCAAGTTATGGGCTTTTAAAGATGGAAAGAAGGCTTATTTCTGTAAACCTTCGCAAAATAAAAATCAATAACATAAAAACGGTCATATTTTTTAATACCTTTGAAGTTAAATATTTTAATGCAGATAACAATAAAATCATTCCACAAGCCCCTAAAGGTATGCCATATCGAAATACGAGTTCATTTGACCAAGTTATTGGCTTTTAAAGATGGAAAGAAGGCCCATTTCAGTAAACCTTTGCAAAATTAAAATCAATGACATAAAAACGGTCATATTTTTTACTACCTTTAAAGTTAAATATTTTAATGCAGATAACAATAAAATCATTCCACAGGCCCCTAAAGGTATGCCTTATCGAAATTCGAGTTCATTTGACCAAGTTATTGGCTTTTAAAGATGGAAAGAAGGCCCATTTCAGTAAACCTTTGCAAAATTTAAATCAATGACATAAAAATGGTAACATTTTTTACTACCTTTAAAGTTATATATTTTAATGCAGATAACAACATAATCATTCCACAAGCCTATACAGGTATGCCATATCGTAATCCGAGTTAATTTGACCAAGTTATTGGCTTTTAAAGATGGAAAGAAGGCCCATTTCAGTAAACCTTTGCAAAATTTAAATCAATGACATAAAAACGGTAATATTTTATACCACCTTTAAAGTTAAATATTTTAATGCAGATATCAACAAAATCATTCCACAAGCCCATAAACGTATACCATATCGAAATACGAGTTCATTTGACCAAGTTATGGGCTTTTAAAGATGGAAAGAAGGCCCATTTTAGTAATCCTTTGCAAAATTAAAATCAATGACATAATAACGGTAATATTTTTTACTACCTTTAAAGTTATATATTTTAATGCAGATAACAACAAAATCATTCCACAAGCCCCTAAAGGTATGCCATATCGAGATCCGAGTTCATTTGACCAAGTTATGGGCTTTTAAAGATGGAAAGAAGGCCCATTTTAGTAAACCTTTGCAAAATTAAAATCAATGACATAAAAACGGTCATATTTTTTACTACCTTTAAAGTTATATATTTTAATGCAGATAACAACATAATCATTCCACAAGCCTATAAAGGTATGCCATATCGAAATCCGAGTTCATTTGACCAAGTTATGGGCTTTTAAAGATGGAAAGAAGGCCCATTTCAGTAAACCTTTGCAAAATTTAAATCAATGACATAAAAACGGTAATATTTTTTACTACATTTAACGTTATATATTTTAATGCAGATAACAACATAATCATTCCACAAGCCCCTAAAGGTATGCCATATCGAAGTCCGTGTTCATTTGACCAAGTTATGGGCTTTTAAAGATGGAAAGAAGGCTTATTTCTGTAAACCTTCGCAAAATAAAAATCAATGACATAAAAACGGTCATATTTTTTTGTACATTTAATGTTATATATTTCAATGCAGATAACAACATAATCCTTCCACAAGCCCATAAACGTATACCATATCGAAATACGAGTTCATTTGACCAAGTTATTGGCCTTTAAAGATGGAAGGAAGGCCCATTTCAGTAAACCTTCGCAAAATTAAAATCAATGACATAAAAACGGTCATATTTTTTACTACCTTTAAAGTTATATATCTTAATGCAGATAACAACATAATCATTCCACAAGCCCCTAAAGGTATGCCATATCGAGATCCGAGTTCATTTGACCAAGTTATGGTCTTTTAAAGATGGAAGGCCCATTTCAGTAAGCCTTCGCAAAGTTAAAATCAATGACATAAAAACGGTCATATTTTTTACTACATTTAACGTTATATATTTTAATGCAGATAACAACATAATCATTCCACAAGCCTATAAAGGTATGCCATATCGAAGTCCGTGTTCATTTGACCAAGTTATGGGCTTTTAAAGATGGAAAGAAGGCTTATTTCTGTAAACCTTCGCAAAATAAAAATCAATGACATAAAAACGGTCATATTTTTTTGTACATTTAATGTTATATATTTCAATGCAGATAACAACATAATCCTTCCACAAGCCCATAAACGTATACCATATCGAAATACGAGTTCATTTGACCAAGTTATTGGCCTTTAAAGATGGAAGGAAGGCCCATTTCAGTAAACCCTCGCAAAATTAAAATCAATGACATAAAAACGGTCATATTTTTTACTACCTTTAAAATTATATATTTTAATGCAGATAACAACATAATCATTCCACAAGCCTATAAAGGTATGCCACATCGAAATCCGAGTTGGTTTGACCAAGTTATGGGCTTTTAAAGATGGAAAGAAGGCCCATTTCAGTAAACCTTCGCAAAATTAAAATTAATGACATAAAAACGGTCATATTTTGTACTACCTTTAAAGTTATATATTTTAATGCAGATAACAACATAATCATTCCACAAGCCTATACAGGTGTGCCATATCGAAATCCGAGTTCATTTGACTAAGTTGTGGGCTAAAGATGTAAAGAAGGCTCATTTCAGTAAACCTTCGCAAAATTAAAATCAATGAAATCAAAACGTTTATATTTTTTACTACCTTTAAAGTTAAATATTTTAATGCAGATAACAACATAATCATTCCACAAGCCCATAGAGGTATGCCATATCGAAATCCGATTCCTTTTGACCAGGATATGGGCTTTTAAAGATGGAAAGAAGGCCAATTTCAGTAAACATTTGCAAAATTAAAATCAATAACATAAAAACGGTCATATTTTTTAATACCTTTGAAGTTAAATATTTTAATGCAGATAACAATAAAATCATTCCACAAGCCCCTAAAGGTATGCCATATCGAAATACGAGTTCATTTGACCAAGTTATTGGCTTTTAAAGATGGAAAGAAGGCCCATTTCAGTAAACCTTTGCAAAATTAAAATCAATGACATAAAAACGGTCATATTTTTTACTACCTTTAAAGTTAAATATTTTAATGCAGATAACAATAAAATCATTCCACAGGCCCCTAAAGGTATGCCTTATCGAAATTCGAGTTCATTTGACCAAGTTATTGGCTTTTAAAGATGGAAAGAAGGCCCATTTCAGTAAACCTTTGCAAAATTTAAATCAATGACATAAAAATGGTAACATTTTTTACTACCTTTAAAGTTATATATTTTAATGCAGATAACAACATAATCATTCCACAAGCCTATACAGGTATGCCATATCGTAATCCGAGTTAATTTGACCAAGTTATTGGCTTTTAAAGATGGAAAGAAGGCCCATTTCAGTAAACCTTTGCAAAATTTAAATCAATGACATAAAAACGGTAATATTTTATACCACCTTTAAAGTTAAATATTTTAATGCAGATATCAACAAAATCATTCCACAAGCCCATAAACGTATACCATATCGAAATACGAGTTCATTTGACCAAGTTATTGGCCTTTAAAGATGGAAAGAAGGACCATTTCAGTAAACCTTCGCAAAATTAAAATCAATGACATAAAAACGGTCATATTTTTTACTACCTTTAAAGTTATATATCTTAATGCAGATAACAACATAATCATTCCACAAGCCCCTAAAGGTATGCCATATCGAGATCCGAGTTCATTTGACCAAGTTATGGTCTTTTAAAGATGGAAGGCCCATTTCAGTAAGCCTTCGCAAAAATAAAATCAATGACATAAAAACGGTCATATTTTTTACTACATTTAACGTTATATATTTTAATGCAGATAACAACATAATCATTCCACAAGCCCATAAAGGTATGCCATATCGAAGTCCGTGTTCATTTGACCAAGTTATGGGCTTTTAAAGATGGAAAGAAGGCTTATTTCTGTAAACCTTCGCAAAATAAAAATCAATGACATAAAAACGGTCATATTTTTTTGTACATTTAATGTTATATATTTCAATGCAGATAACAACATAATCCTTCCACAAGCCCATAAACGTATACCATATCGAAATACGAGTTCATTTGACCAAGTTATTGGCCTTTAAAGATGGAAGGAAGGCCCATTTCAGTAAACCCTCGCAAAATTAAAATCAATGACATAAAAACGGTCATATTTTTTACTACCTTTAAAATTATATATTTTAATGCAGATAACAACATAATCATTCCACAAGCCTATAAAGGTATGCCACATCGAAATCCGAGTTGGTTTGACCAAGTTATGGGCTTTTAAAGATGGAAAGAAGGCCCATTTCAGTAAACCTTCGCAAAATTAAAATTAATGACATAAAAACGGTCATATTTTGTACTACCTTTAAAGTTATATATTTTAATGCAGATAACAACATAATCATTCCACAAGCCTATACAGGTATGCCATATCGAAATCCGATTCCTTTTGACCAGGATATGGGCTTTTAAAGATGGAAAGAAGGCCAATTTCAGTAAACATTTGCAAAATTAAAATCAATGACATAAAAACGGTCATATTTTTTAATACCTTTGAAGTTAAATATTTTAATGCAGATAACAATAAAATCATTCCACAAGCCCCTAAAGGTATGCCATATCGAGATCCGAGTTCATTTGACCAAGTTATTGGCTTTTAAAGATGGAAAGAAGGCCCATTTCAGTAAACCTTTGCAAAATTAAAATCAATGACATAAAAACGGTCATATTTTTTACTACCTTTAAAGTTAAATATTTTAATGCAGATAACAATAAAATCATTCCACAGGCCCCTAAAGGTATGCCTTATCGAAATACAAGTTCATTTGACCAAGTTATTGGCTTTTAAAGATGGAAAGAAGGCCCATTTCAGTAAACCTTCGCAAAATTAAAATCAATGACATAAAAATGGTCACATTTTTTAATACCTTTAAAGTTATATATTTTAATGCAGATAACAACATAATCATTCCACAAGCCTATACAGGTATGCCATATCGTAATCCGAGTTAATTTGACCAAGTTATTGGCTTTTAAATATGGAAAGAAGGCCCATTTCAGTAAACCTTCGCAAAATTAAAATCAATGACATAAAAGCGGTCACATTTTTTACTACCTTTAAATTTATATATTTTAATGCAGATAACAACATAATCATTCCACAAGCCTATAAAGGTATGCCATATCGTAATCCGAGTTCATTTGACTAAGTTATAGGCTAAAGATGTTAAGAAGGCCCATTTCAGTAATCCTTCGCAAAATTAATATCAATGACATAAAAACGGTCATATTTTTTACTAACTTTAAAGTTATATATTTTAATGCAGATAACAACATAATCATTCCACAAGCCTATAAAGGTATGCCATATCGAAATCCAAGATCATTAGACTAAGTTATGGGCTTTTAAAGATGGAAAGAAGGCCCATTTCAGTAAACCTTCGCAAAATAAAATCAATAACATAAAAACGGTCATATTTTTTATTACCTTTAAAGTTAAACATTTTAATGCAGATAACAACAAAATCATTCCACAAGCCCCTAAAGGTATGCCATATCGAAATACGAGTTCATTTGGCCAAGCTATTGGCTTTTAAAGATGGAAAGAAGGCCCATTCCAGTAAACCCTTGCAAAATTAAAATCAATGACATAAAAACGGTCATATTTTTTACTACCTTTAAAGTTATATATTTTAATGCATATAACAACATAATCATTCCACAAGCCTATAAAGGTATGCCATATCGAAATCCGAGTTCATTTGACTTAGTTATGGGCTAAAGATGTAAAGAAGGCCCATTTCAGTAATCCTTCGCAAAATTAAAATCAATGACATAAAAACGGTCATATTTTTTACTACCTTTAAAGTTAAATATTTTAATGCAGATAACAATAAAATCATTCCACAAGCCCCTAAAGGTATGCCATATCGAAATACGAGTTCAGTAAACCTTTGCAAAATTAAAATCAATGACATAAAAATGGTCATATTTTTTACTACCTTTAAAGTTATATATATTAATGCAGATAACAACATAATCATTCCACAAGCCCATAAACGTATACCATATCGAAATACGAGTTCATTTGACCAAGTTATTGGCCTTTAAAGATGGAAAGAAGGCCCATTTCAGTAAACCTTCGCAAAATTAAAATCAATGACACAAAAACGGTCATATTTTTTACTACCTTTAAAGTTATACATTTTAATGCAGATAACAACGTAATCATTCCACAAGCCCCTAAAGGTATGCCATATCGAGATCCGAGTTCATTTGACCAAGTTATGGGCTTTTAAAGATGGAAAGAAGGCCCATTTTAGTAATCCTTTGCAAAATTAAAATCAATGACATAATAACGGTAATATTTTTTACTACCTTTAAAGTTATATATTTTAATGCAGATAACAACAAAATCATTCCAAAAGCCCCTAAAGGTATGCCATATCGAGATCCGAGTTCATTTGACCAAGTTATGGGCTTTTAAAGATGGAAAGAAGGCCCATTTTAGTAAACCTTTGCAAAATTAAAATCAATGACATAAAAACGGTCATATTTTTTACTACCTTTAAAGTTATATATTTTAATGCAGATAACAACATAATCATTCCACAAGCCTATAAAGGTATGCCATATCGAAATCCGAGTTCATTTGACCAAGTTATGGGCTTTTAAAGATGGAAAGAAGGCCCATTTCAGTAAACCTTTGCAAAATTTAAATCAATGACATAAAAACGGTAATATTTTATACTACCTTTAAAGTTAAATATTTTAATGCAGATATCAACAAAATCATTCCACAAGCCAATAAACGTATACCATATCGAAATACGAGTTCATTTGACCAAGTTATTGGCCTTTAAAGATGGAAAGAAGGACCATTTCAGTAAACCTTCGCAAAATTAAAATCAATGACATAAAAACGGTCATATTTTTTACTACCTTTAAAGTTATATATTTTAATGCAGATAACAACATAATCATTCCACAAGCCCCTAAAGGTATGCCATATCGAGATCCGAGTTCATTTGACCAAGTTATGGTCTTTTAAAGATGGAAGGCCCATTTCAGTAAGCCTTCGCAAAGTTAAAATCAATGACATAAAAACGGTCATATTTTTTACTACATTGAACGTTATATATTTTAATGCAGATAACAACATAATCATTCCACAAGCCCATAAAGGTATGCCATATCGAAGTCCGTGTTCATTTGACCAAGTTATGGGCTTTTAAAGATGGAAAGAAGGCTTATTTCTGTAAACCTTCGCAAAATAAAAATCAATGACATAAAAACGGTCATATTTTTTTGTACATTTAATGTTATATATTTCAATGCAGATAACAACATAATCCTTCCACAAGCCCATAAACGTATACCATATCGAAATACGAGTTCATTTGACCAAGTTATTGGCCTTTAAAGATGGAAGGAAGGCCCATTTCAGTAAACCCTCGCAAAATTAAAATCAATGACATAAAAACGGTCATATTTTTTACTACCTTTAAAATTATATATTTTAATGCAGATAACAACATAATCATTCCACAAGCCTATAAAGGTATGCCACATCGAAATCCGAGTTGGTTTGACCAAGTTATGGGCTTTTAAAGATGGAAAGAAGGCCCTTTTCAGTAAACCTTCGCAAAATTAAAATTAATGACATAAAAACGGTCATATTTTGTACTACCTTTAAAGTTATATATTTTAATGCAGATAACAACATAATCATTCCACAAGCCTATACAGGTGTGCCATATCGAAATCCGAGTTTATTTGACTATGTTGTGGGCTAAAGATGTAAAGAAGGCTCATTTCAGTAAACCTTCGCAAAATTAAAATCAATGAAATCAAAACGGTTATATTTTTTACTACCTTTAAAGTTAAATATTTTAATGCAGATAACAACATAATCATTCCACAAGCCCATAGAGGTATGCCATATCGAAATCCGATTCCTTTTGACCAGGATATGGGCTTTTAAAGATGGAAAGAAGGCCAATTTCAGTAAACATTTGCAAACTTAAAATCAATGACATAAAAACGGTCATATTTTTTAATACCTTTGAAGTTAAATATTAGAATGCAGATAACAATAAAATCATTCCACAAGCCCCTAAAGGTATGCCATATCGAAATACGAGTTCATTTGACCAAGTTATTGGCTTTTAAAGATGGAAAGAAGGCCCATTTCAGTAAACCTTTGCAAAATTAAAATCAATGACATAAAAACGGTCATATTTTTTACTACCTTTAAAGTTAAATATTTTAATGCAGATAACAATAAAATCATTCCACAGGCCCCTAAAGGTATGCCTTATCGAAATACGAGTTCATTTGACCAAGTTATTGGCTTTTAAAGATGGAAAGAAGGCCCATTTCAGTAAACCTTTGCAAAATTTAAATCAATGACATAAAAATGGTCACATTTTTTACTACCTTTAAAGTTATATATTTTAATGCAGATAACAACATAATCATTCCACAAGCCTATACAGGTATGCCATATCGTAATCCGAGTTAATTTGACCAAGTTATTGGCTTTTAAAGATGGAAAGAAGGCCCATTTCAGTAAACCTTAAACCCATAAACGTATACCATATCGAAATACGAGTTCATTTGACCAAGTTATTGGCCTTTAAAGATGGAAAGAAGGCCCATTTCAGTAAACCTTCGCAAAATTAAAATCAATGACACAAAAACGGTCATATTTTTTACTACCTTTAAAGTTATACATTTTAATGCAGATAACAACGTAATCATTCCACAAGCCCCTAAAGGTATGCCATATCGAGATCCGAGTTCATTTGACCAAGTTATGGGCTTTTAAAGATGGAAAGAAGGCCCATTTTAGTAATCCTTTGCAAAATTAAAATCAATGACATAATAACGGTAATATTTTTTACTACCTTTAAAGTTATATATTTTAATGCAGATAACAACAAAATCATTCCACAAGCCTCTAAAGGTATGCCATATCGAGATCCGAGTTCATTTGACCAAGTTATGGGCTTTTAAAGATGGAAAGAAGGCCCATTTTAGTAATCATTCCACAAGCCTATAAAGGTATGCCATATCGAAATCCGAGTTCATTTGGCTAAGTTATGGGCTTTTAAAGATGTAAAGAAGTCCAATTTCAGTAAACCTTCGCAAAATAAAATCAATGACATAAAAACGGTCATATTTTTTACTACCTTTAAGTTAAATATTTTAATGCGGATAAGAACAAAATCATTCCACAAGCCCAAAAGGTATGCCATATCGAAATCCGAGTTCATTTGACCAAGTTATTGGCTTTTTAAGATGGAAAGAAGGCCCATTTCAGTAAACCTTTGCAAAATTAAAATCAATGACATAAAAACGGTCATATTTTTTATAACCTTTAAAGTTATATATTTTAATGCAGATAACAACATAATCATTCCACAAGCCCCTAAAGGTATGCCATATCGACATCCGAGCTTATTTGACCAAGTTATGGGCTTTTAAAGATGGAAAGAAGGCCCATTTCAGTAAACCTTCGCAAAATTAAAATCAATGACATAAAAACTGTCATATTTTTTACTACCTTTAGAGATATATTTTTTAATGCAGATAACAACATATTCATTCCATAAGCCCATAGAGGTATGCCATATCGAAATCCGAGTCCTTTTGACCAGGCTATGGGCTTTTAAAGATGGAAAGGAGGCCCATTTCAGTAAACCTTTGCAAAATTAAAATCAGTGACATAATAACGGTAATATTTTTTACTACCTTTAAAGTTATACATTTTAATGCAGATAACAACGTAATCATTCCAGAAGCCCCTAAAGGTATGCCATATCGAGATCCGAGTTCCTTTGACCAAGTTATGGGCTTTTAAAGATGGAAAGAAGGCCCATTTCAGTAAACCTTAGCAAAATTAAAATCAAAGACATAAAAACGGTCATATTTTTTACTACCTTTAAAGTTATATATTTTAATGCAGATAATAACATAATCATTCCACAAGCCAATAAAGGTATGCCATATCGAAATCCGAGTTCATTTGGCTAAGTTATGGGCTTTTAAAGATGTAAAGAAGGCCAACTTCAGTAAACCTTCGCAAAATAAAATCAATGACATAAAAACGGTCATATTTTTTACTACCTTTAAAGTTATATATTTTAATGCAGATAACAACATAATCATTCCACAAGCCTATAAAGGTATGCCATATCGAAATCCGAGTTCATTTGACCAAGTTATGGGCTTTTAAAGATGGAAAGAAGGCCCATTTCAGTAAACCTTCGCAAAATTAAAATCAATGACATAGAAACGGTCATATTTTTTATTACCTTTAGAGATATATTTTTTAATGCAGATAACAACATAATCATTCCATAAGCCCATAGAGGTATGCCATATCGAAATCCGAGTCCTTTTGACCAGGTTATGGGCTTTTAAAGATGGAAAGGAGGCCCATTTCAGTAAACCTTTGCAAAATTAAAATCAATGACATAGTAACGGTATTATTTTTTACTACCTTTAAAGTTATATATTTTAATGCAGATAACAACATAATCATTCCACAAGTCTATAAAGGTATGTCATATACAAGTTCATTTGACCAAGTTATGGGCTTTTAAAGATGGAAAGAAGGCCCATTTCAGTTAACCTTTGCAAAATTAAAATAAATGATATAAAAAAAGTCATATTTTTTACTACCATTACAGTTATTTATTTTAATGCACATAACAACATAATCATTCCACAAGCCCATAAAGGTATACCATATCGAAATACGAGTTCATTTGACCAAGTTATTGGCCTTTAAAGATGGAAAGAAGGACCATTTCAGTAAACCTTCGCAAAATTAAAATCAATGACATAAAAACAGTCATATTTTTTCCTACATTTAAAGTTATATAATTCAATGCAGATAACAACAAAATCAATCCACAAGCCCCTAACGGTATGCCTTATCGAAATACGAGTTCATTTGACCAAGTTATTGGCTTTTAAAGATGGAAAGAAGGCCCATTTCAGTAAACTTCGCAAAATTAAAATCAATGACATAAAAATGGTCACATTTTTTACTACCTTTAAAGTTATATATTTTAATGCAGATAACAACATAATCATTCCACAAGCCTATACAGGTATGCCATATCGTAATCCGAGTTAATTTGACCAAGTTATTGGCTTTTAAAGATGGAAAGAAGGCCCATTTCAGTAAACCTTCGCAAAATTAAAATCAATGACATAAAAACTGTCATATTTTTAACTACCTTTAGAGATATATTTTTTAATGGAGATAACAACATAATCATTCCATAAGCCCATAGAGGTATGCCATGTCGAAATCCGAGTCCTTTTGACCAAGTTATTGGCCTTTAAAGATGGAAAGAAGGCCCATTTCAGTAAACCTTCGCAAAATTAAAATCAATGACATTAAAACGGTCATATTTTTTACTACCTTTAAAGTTATATATTTTAATGCAGATAACAACATAATCATTCCACAAGCCTATAAAGGTATGCCATATCGTAATCCGAGTTCATTTGACTAAGTTATAGGCTAAAGATGTTAAGAAGGCCCATTTCAGTAATCCTTCGCAAAATTAAAATCAATGACAAAACGGTCATATTTTTTACTACCTTTAAAGTTAAATATTTTAATGCAGATAACAATAAAATCATTCCACAGGCCCCTAAAGGTATGCCATATCGAAATACGAGTTCAGTAAACCTTTGCAAAATTAAAATCAATGACATAAAAACGGTCATATTTTTAACTACCTTTAAAGTTATATATCTTAATTCAGATAACAACATAATCATTCCACAAGCCCATAAACGTATACCATATAGAAATACGAGTTCATTTGACCAAGTTATTGGCCTTAAAAGATGGAAAGAAGGCTCATTTCAGTAAACCTTCGCAAAATTAAAATCAATGACATAAAAACGGTCATATTTTTTACTACCTTTAAAGTTATATATTTTAATGCAGATAACAACATAATCATTCCACAAGCCCCTAAAGGTATGCCATATCGAGATCCGAGTTCATTTGACCAAGTTATGGGCTTTTAAAGATGGAAAGAAGGCCCATTTTAGTAATCCTTTGCAAAATTAAAATCAATGACATAATAACGGTAATATTTTTTACTACCTTTAAAGTTATATATTTTAATGCAGATAACAACAAAATCATTCCACAAGCCTCTAAAGGTATGCCATATCGAGATCCGAGTTCATTTGACCAAGTTATGGGCTTTTAAAGATGGAAAGAAGGCCCATTTTAGTAAACCTTTGCAAAATTAAAATCAATGACATAGTAACGGTATTATTTTTTACTACCTTTAAAGTTATATATTTTAATGCAGATAACAACATAATCATTCCACAAGTCTATAAAGGTATGTCATATACAAGTTCATTTGACCAAGTTATGGGCTTTTAAAGATGGAAAGAAGGCCCATTTCAGTTAACCTTTGCAAAATTAAAATAAATGATATAAAAAAAGTCATATTTTTTACTACCATTACAGTTATTTATTTTAATGCACATAACAACATAATCATTCCACAAGCCCATAAAGGTATACCATATCGAAATACGAGTTCATTTGACCAAGTTATTGGCCTTTAAAGATGGAAAGAAGGACCATTTCAGTAAACCTTCGCAAAATTAAAATCAATGACATAAAAACAGTCATATTTTTTCCTACATTTAAAGTTATATAATTCAATGCAGATAACAACAAAATCAATCCACAAGCCCCTAACGGTATGCCTTATCGAAATACGAGTTCATTTGACCAAGTTATTGGCTTTTAAAGATGGAAAGAAGGCCCATTTCAGTAAACTTCGCAAAATTAAAATCAATGACATAAAAATGGTCACATTTTTTACTACCTTTAAAGTTATATATTTTAATGCAGATAACAACATAATCATTCCACAAGCCTATACAGGTATGCCATATCGTAATCCGAGTTAATTTGACCAAGTTATTGGCTTTTAAAGATGGAAAGAAGGCCCATTTCAGTAAACCTTCGCAAAATTAAAATCAATGACATAAAAACTGTCATATTTTTTACTACCTTTAGAGATATATTTTTTAATGGAGATAACAACATAATCATTCCATAAGCCCATAGAGGTATGCCATGTCGAAATCCGAGTCCTTTTGACCAAGTTATTGGCCTTTAAAGATGGAAAGAAGGCCCATTTCAGTAAACCTTCGCAAAATTAAAATCAATGACATTAAAACGGTCATATTTTTTACTACCTTTAAAGTTATATATTTTAATGCAGATAACAACATAATCATTCCACAAGCCTATAAAGGTATGCCATATCGTAATCCGAGTTCATTTGACTAAGTTATAGGCTAAAGATGTTAAGAAGGCCCATTTCAGTAATCCTTCGCAAAATTAAAATCAATGACAAAACGGTCATATTTTTTACTACCTTTAAAGTTAAATATTTTAATGCAGATAACAATAAAATCATTCCACAGGCCCCTAAAGGTATGCCATATCGAAATACGAGTTCAGTAAACCTTTGCAAAATTAAAATCAATGACATAAAAACGGTCATATTTTTAACTACCTTTAAAGTTATATATCTTAATTCAGATAACAACATAATCATTCCACAAGCCCATAAACGTATACCATATAGAAATACGAGTTCATTTGACCAAGTTATTGGCCTTAAAAGATGGAAAGAAGGCTCATTTCAGTAAACCTTCGCAAAATTAAAATCAATGACATAAAAACGGTCATATTTTTTACTACCTTTAAAGTTATATATTTTAATGCAGATAACAACATAATCATTCCACAAGCCCCTAAAGGTATGCCATATCGAGATCCGAGTTCATTTGACCAAGTTATGGGCTTTTAAAGATGGAAAGAAGGCCCATTTTAGTAATCCTTTGCAAAATTAAAATCAATGACATAATAACGGTAATATTTTTTACTACCTTTAAAGTTATATATTTTAATGCAGATAACAACAAAATCATTCCACAAGCCTCTAAAGGTATGCCATATCGAGATCCGAGTTCATTTGACCAAGTTATGGGCTTTTAAAGATGGAAAGAAGGCCCATTTTAGTAAACCTTTGCAAAATTAAAATCAATGACATAAAAACGGTCATATTTTTTACTACCTTTAAAATGAAATATTTTAATGCAGGTAACAACAAAATCATTCTACAAGCCCCTAAAGGTATGCCATATCGAGTTCCGAGTTCATTTGACCAAGTTATGGGCTTTTAAAGACGGAAAGAAGGCCCATTTCAGTAAACCTTCGCAAAATAAAATCAATGACATAAAAACGGTCATATTTTTTACTACCTTTAAGGTTATATATTTTAATGCAGATAATAACATAATCATTCCACAAGTCTATAAAGGTATGTCATATACAAGTTCATTTGACCAAGTTATGGGCTTTTAAAGATGGAAAGAAGGCCCATTTCAGTTAACCTTTGCAAAATTAAAATAAATGATATAAAAAAAGTCATATTTTTTACTACCTTTACAGTTATTTATTTTAATGCACATAACAACATAATCATTCCACAAGCCCATAAAGGTATACCATATCGAAATACGAGTTCATTTGACCAAGTTATTGGCCTTTAAAGATGGAAAGAAGGACCATTTCAGTAAACCTTCGCAAAGTTAAAATCAATGACATAAAAACGGTCATATTTTTTCCTACATTTAAAGTTATATAATTCAATGCAGATAACAACAAAATCAATCCACAAGCCCCTAAAGGTATGCCTTATCGAAATACGAGTTCATTTGACCAAGTTATTGGCTTTTAAAGATGGAAAGAAGGCCCATTTCAGTAAACCTTCGCAAAATTAAAATCAATGACATAAAAATGGTCACATTTTTTACTACCTTTAAAGTTATATATTTTAATGCAGATAACAACATAATCATTCCACAAGCCTATACAGGTATGCCGTATCGTAATCCGAGTTAATTTGACCAAGTTATTGGCTTTTAAAGATGGAAAGAAGGCCCATTTCAGTAAACCTTCGCAAAATTAAAATCAATGACATAAAAACTGTCATATTTTTTACTACCTTTAGAGATATATTTTTTAATGGAGATAACAACATAATCATTCCATAAGCCCATAGAGGTATGCCATGTCGAAATCCGAGTCCTTTTGACCAAGTTATTGGCCTTTAAAGATGGAAAGAAGGCCCATTTCAGTAAACCTTCGCAAAATTAAAATCAATGACATTAAAACGGTCATATTTTTTAATACCTTTAAAGTTATATATTTTAATGCAGATAACAACATAATCATTCCACAAGCCTATAAAGGTATGCCATATCGTAATCCGAGTTCATTTGACTAAGTTATAGGCTAAAGATGTTAAGAAGGCCCATTTCAGTAATCCTTCGCAAAATTAAAATCAATGACAAGACGGTCATATTTTTTACTACCTTTAAAGTTAAATATTTTAATGCAGATAACAATAAAATCATTCCACAGGCCCCTAAAGGTATGCCATATCGAAATACGAGTTCAGTAAACCTTTGCAAAATTAAAATCAATGACATAAAAACGGTCATATTTTTAACTACCTTTAAAGTTATATATCTTAATTCAGATAACAACAAAATCATTCCACAAGCCCATAAACGTATACCATATAGAAATACGAGTTCATTTGACCAAGTTATTGGCCTTAAAAGATGGAAAGAAGGCTCATTTCAGTAAACCTTCGCAAAATTAAAATCAATGACATAAAAACGGTCATATTTTTTACTACCTTTAAAGTTATATATTTTAATGCAGATAACAACATAATCATTCCACAAGCCCCTAAAAGTATGCCATATCGACATCCGAGTTTATTTGACCAAGTTATGGGCTTTTAAAGATGGAAAGAAGGCCCATTTCAGTAAACCTTCGCAAAATTAAAATCAATGACATAAAAACTGTCATATTTTTTACTACCTTTAGAGATATATTTTTTAATGGAGATAACAACATAATCATTCCGTAAGCCCATAGAGGTATGCCATATCGAAATCCGAGTCCTTTTGACCAAGTTATTGGCCTTTAAAGATGGAAAGAAGGCCCATTTCAGTAAACCTTCGCAAAATAAAATCAATGACATAAAAACGGTCATATTTTTTACTACCTTTAAAGTTATATATTTTAATGCAGATAACAACGTAATCATTCCACAAGCCCATAAACGTATACCATATCGAAATACGAGTTCATTTGACCAAGTAATTGGCTTTTAAAGATGGAAAGAAGGCCCATTTCAGTAAACCTTCGCAAAATTAAAATCAATGACATAAAAACGGTCATATTTTGTACTACCTTTAAGGTTATATATTTTAATGCAGATAAAAACATAATCATTCCACAAGCCTATAAAGGTATGCCATATCGAAATCCGAGTTCATTTGGCTAAGTTATGGGCTTTTAAGGATGTAAAGAAGGCCAATTTCAGTAAACCTTCGCAAAATAAAATCAATGACATAAAAACGGTCATATTTTTTACTACCTTTAAAGTTAAATATTTTAATGCGGATAAGAACAAAATCATTCCACAAGCCCAAAAGGTATGCCATATCGAAATCCGAGTTCATTTGACCAAGTAATTGGCTTTTAAAGATGGAAAGAAGGCCCATTTCAGTAAACCTTTGCAAAATTAAAATCAATGACATAAAAACGGTCATATTTTTTACTACCTTTAGAGATATATTTTTTAATGCAGATAACAACATAATCATTCCATAAGCCCATAGAGGTATGCCATATCGAAATCCGAGTCCTTTTGACCAGGTTATGGGCTTTTAAAGATGGAAAGGAGGCCCATTTCAGTAAACCTTTGAAAAATTAAAATCAATGACATAATAACGGTCATATTTTTTACTACCTTTAAGGTTATATATTTTAATGCAGATAATAACATAATCATTCCAAAAGCCTATAAAGGTATGCCATATCGAAATCCGAGTTCATTTGGCTAAGTTATGGGCTTTTAAAGATGTAAAGAAGGCCAATTTCAGTAAACCTTCGCAAAATAATATCAATGACATAAGAACGGTCATATTTTTTACTACCTTTAAGGTTATATATTTTAATGCAGATAACAACAAAATCATTCCACAAGCCCCTAAAGGTATGCCATATCGAAATCCAAGATCATTAGACTAAGTTATGGGCTTTTAAAGATGGAAAGAAGGCCCATTTCAGTAAACCTTTGCAAAATTAAAATCAATGACATAAAAACGGTAATATTTTTTAATACCTTTAAAGTTATACATTTTAATGCAGATAACAACGTAATCATTCCACAAGCCCATAGAGGTATGCCATATCGAAATCCGAGTCCTTTTGACCAGGTTTTGGGCTTTTAAAGATGGAAAGAAGGCCCATTTAAGTAAACCTTTGCAAAACTAAAATCAATGACATAAAAACGGTCATATATTTTACTACCTTTAAAGTTATATATTTTAATGCAGATAACAACATAATCATTCCACAAGCCCATAGAGGTATGCCATATCGAAATCCGAGTCCTTTTGACCAGGTTTTGGGCTTTTAAAGATGGAAAGAAGGCCCATTTAAGTAAACCTTTGCAAAATTAAAATCAATAACATAAAAACGGTCATATTTTTTACTACCTTTAAAGTTATATATTTTAATGCAGATAAAAACATAATCATTCCACAAGCCCATAAAGGTATGCCATATCGAAATCCGAGTTCATTTGACCAAGTTACGGGCTTTTAAAGATGGAAAGAAGGCCCATTTCAGTTAACCTTCGCAAAATTAAAATCAATGGCATAAAAAAGGGTCATATTTTTTACTACGTTTAAAGTTATATATTTTAATGCAGATAACAACATAATCATTCCACAAGCCTATAAAGGTATGCCATATCGAAATCCGAGTCCTTTTGACCAGGTTATGGGCTTTTAAAGATGGAAAGAAGGCCCATTTCAGTAAACCTTCGCAAAATTAAAATCAATGACATTAAAACGGTCATATTTTTTACTACCTTTAAAGATATATATTTTAATGCAGATAACAACATAATCAAGCCTATAAAGGTATGCCATATCGAAATCCGTGTCCTTTTGACCAGGCTATGGGCTTTTAAAGATGGAAAGAAGGCTCATTTCAGTAAACCTTCGCTAAATTAAAATCAATGACATAAAAACGGTCATATATTTTACTACCTTTTATGATATATATTTTAATGCAAATAACAACATAATTATTCCACAAGCCCATAGAGGTATGCCATATCGAAATCCGAGTCCTTTTGACCAGGTTATGGGCTTTTAAAGATGGAAAGAAGGCCCATTTCAGTAAACCTTCGCAAAATTAAAATCAATGACATAAAAACGGTCATATTTTTTACTACCTTTAAATTTATATATTTTAATGCAAATAACAACATAATTATTCCACAAGCCTATAAAGGAATGCCATATCGAAATCCGAGTTCATTTGACCAAGTTATAGGCTTTTAAAGATGGAAAGAACGCCCATTTCAGTAAACCTTTGCAAAATTTAAATCAATGACATGAAAACGGTAATATTTTTTACTACCTTTAAAGTTAAATATTTTAATGCAGATAACAACATAATCATTCCACAAGCCTGTAAAGGTATGCCATACCAAAATCCGAGTTCATTTGACCAAGTTATTGGCTTTTAAATATGTAAAGAAGGCCCATTTCAGTAAACCTTCGCAAAATTAAAATCAATGACATAAAAACGGTCATATTTTTTACTACCTTTAAAGTTATTTATTTTAATGCAGATAACAACATAATCATTCCACAAGCCCAAAGAGGTATGCCATATCGAAATCCGATTCCTTTTGACCAGGCTATGGTCTTTTAAAGGTGAAAAGAAGGCCCATTTCAGTAAACCTTCGCTTAGTTAAAATCAATGACATAAAAACGGTCATATTTTTTACTACCTTTAAAGTTATATATTTTAATGCAAATAACAACATAATTATTCCACAAGCCTATAAAGGAATGCCATATCGAAATCCGAGTTCATTTGACCAAGTTAATGGCTTTTAAAGATGGAAAGAAGGCCCATTTCAGTAAACCTTTGCAAAATTTAAATCAATGACATAAAAACGGTAATATTTTTTACTACCTTTAAAGTTAAATATTTTAATGCAGATAACAACATAATCATTCCACAAGCCTGTAAAGGTATGCCTGACCGAAATCCGAGTTCATTTGACCAAGTTATTGGCTTTTAAATATGTAAAGAAGGCCCATTTCAGTAAACCTTCGCAAAATTAAAATCAATGACATAAAAACGGTCATATTTTTTACTACCTTTAAAGTTATATATTTTAATGCAGATAACAACATAATCATTCCACAAGCCCAAAGAGGTATGCCATATCGAAATCCGATTCCTTTTGACCAGGCTATGGGTTTTTAAAGATGAAAAGAAGGCCCATTTCAGTAAACCTTTGCAAAATTAAAATCAATGACATTAAAACGGTCATATTTTTTACTACCCTTAAAGTTATATATTTTAATGCAGATAAAAACATAATCATTCCACAAGCCAATAAAGGTATGCCATATCGAAATCCGAGTTCATTTGACCAAGTTATTGGCTTTTAAATGGAAAGAAGGCCCATTTCAGTAAACCTTCGCAAAATTGAAATCAATGACATAAAAACGGTCATATTTTTTACTACCTTTAAAGTTAAATATTTTAATGCAGATAACAACATAATTATTCCACAAGCCAATAAAGGTATGCCGTATCGAGATCCGAGTTCATTTGACCAAGTTATGGGCTTTTAAAGATGGAAAAAAGGCCCATTTCAGTAAACCTTCGCAAAATTAAAATCAATGACATAAAAACGGTCATATTTTTTACTACCTTTAAAGTTATTTATTTTAATGCAGATAACAACAAAATCATTCCACAAGCCCCTAAAGGTATGCCATATCGAGATCCGAGTTCATTTGACCAAGTTATGGGCTTTTAAAGATGGAAAGCAGGCCCATTTCAGTAAACCTTCGCAAAATTAAAATCAATGACATAAAAACGGTCATATTTTTTACTACCTTTAAAGTTATATATTTTAATGCAGATAACAACATAATCATTCCACAAGCCTATAAAGGTATGCCATATCGAAATCCAAGATCATTAGACTAAGTTATGGGCTTTTAAAGATGGAAAGAAGGCCCATTTCAGTAAACCTTTGCAAAATTAAAATCAATGACATAAAAACGGTATTTTTTTTACTACCTTCAAAGTTATACATTTTAATACAGATAACAACGTTATCATTCCACAAGCCCATAGAGGTATGCCATATCGAAATCCGAGTCCTTTTGACCAGGTTTTGGGCTTTTAAAGATGGAAAGAAGGCCCATTTCAGTAAACCTTTGCAAAATTAAATCAATGACATAAGAACGGTAATATTTTTAACTACCTTTAAAGTTAAATATTTTAATGCAGATAACAACATAATCATTCCACAAGCCTGTAAAGGTATGCCATACCGAAATCCGAGTTCATTTGACCAAGTTATTGGCTTTTAAATATGTAAAGAAGGCCCATTTCAGTAAACCTTCGCAAAATTAAAATCAATGACATAAAAACGGTCATATTTTTTACTACCTTTAAAGTTATTTATTTTAATGCAGATAACAACATAATCATTCCACAGCCCAAAGAGGTATGCCATATCGAAATCCGATTCCTTTTGACCAGGCTATGGGCTTTTAAAGGTGAAAAGAAGGCCCATTTCAGTAAACCTTCGCTTAATTAAAATCAATGACATAAAAACGGTAATATTTTTTACTACCTTTAAAGTTAAATATTTTAATGCAGATAACAACATAATCATTCCACAAGCCTGTAAAGGTATGCCATACCGAAATCCGAGTTCATTTGACCAAGTTATTGGCTTTTAAATATGTAAAGAAGGCCAATTTCAGTAAACATTTGCAAACTTAAAATCAATGACATAAAAACGGTAATATTTTTTACTACCTTTAAAGTTAAATATTTTAATGCAGATAACAACATAATCATTCCACAAGCCTGTAAAGGTATGCCATACCGAAATCCGAGTTCATTTGACCAAGTTATGGGTTTTTAAAGATGAAAAGAAGGCCCATTTCAGTAAACCTTTGCAAAATTGAAATCAATGACATAAAAACGGTCATATTTGTTACTACCTTTAAAGTTATATATTTTAATGCAGATAAAAACATAATCATTCCACAAGCCAATAAAGGTATGCCATATCGAAATCCGAGTTCATTTGACCAAGTTATTGGCTTTTAAAGATGAAAAGAAGGCCCATTTCAGTAAACCTTTGCAAAATTGAAATCAATGACATAAAAACGGTCATATTTGTTACTACCTTTAAAGTTAAATATTTTAATGCAGATAACAACATAATCATTCCACAAGCCTATAAAGGTATGCCATATCGAAACCCGAGTTCTTTGACCAAGTTATTGGCTTTTAAATATGTAAAGAAGGCCCATTTCAGTAAACCTTTGCAAAATTAAAATCAATGACATAAAAACGGCAATATTTTTTACTACCTTTAAAGTTAAATATTTTAATGCAGATAACAACATAATCATTCCACAAGCCTGTAAAGGTATGCCATACCGAAATCCGAGTTCATTTGACCAAGTTATTGGCTTTTAAATATGTAAAGAAGGCCCATTTCAGTAAACCTTTGCAAAATTAAAATCAATGACATTAAAACGGTCATATTTTTTACTACCTTTAAAGTTATATATTTTAATGCAGATAAAAACATAATCATTCCACAAGCCAATAAAGGTATGCCATATCGAAATCCGAGTTCATTTGACCAAGTTATTGGCTTTTAAAGATGAAAAGAAGGCCCATTTCAGTAAACCTTTGCAAAATTGAAATCAATGACATAAAAACGGTCATATTTGTTACTACCTTTAAAGTTAAATATTTTAATGCAGATAACAACATAATCATTCCACAAGCCTATAAAGGTATGCCATATCGAAACCCGAGTTCTTTGACCAAGTTATTGGCTTTTAAATATGTAAAGAAGGCCCATTTCAGTAAACCTTTGCTAAATTAAAATCAATGACATAAAAACGGTCATATTTTTTACTACCTTTAAAGTTATATATTTTAATGCAAATAAAAACATAATTATTCCACAAGCCAATAAAGGTATGCCATATCGAGATCCGAGTTCATTTGACCAAGTTATGGGCTTTTAAAGATGAAAAGAAGGCCCATTTCAGTAAACCTTCGCAAAATAAAAATCAATGACATAAAAACGGTCATATTTTTTAATACATTTAAAGTTATATATTTTAATGCAGATAACAACATAAAATCAATGACATAAGAACGGTCAAATTTTTTACTACCTTTAAAGTTAAATATTTTAATGCAGATAACAACAAAATCATTCCACAAGCCTATAAAGGTATGCTATATCGAAATCCAAGTTCATTTGACCAAGTTATGGGCTTTTAAAGATGGAAAGAAGGCCCATTTCAGTAAACCTTCGCAAAATTAAAATCAATGGCATAAAAAGGGTCATATTTTTTACTACCTTTAAAGTTATTTATTTTAATGCAGATAACCACATAATCATTCCACAAGCCTATAAAGGTATGCCATATCGAAATCCGAGTTCATTTGACCAGGCTATGGGCTTTTAAAGATGGAAAGAAGGCCCATTTCAGTAAACCTTCGCAAAAATAAAATAACTGACATAAAAACGGTCATATTTATACCCGTTACTCGTAGAGTAAAAGGGTATACTAGATTCGTCGGAAAGTATGTAACAGGCAGAAGGAAGCGTTTCCGACCCCACAAAGTATATATATTCTTGATCAGGATCACTAGCCGAGTCGATCTAGCCATGTCCGTCTGTCCGTCTGTCCGTCTGTCTGTCCGTCCGGATGAACGCTGAGATCTCGGAAACAATGGGAGCTAGGCTATTGAGATTTGGCGTGCAGACTCCTGAGCTTCTTACGCAGCGCAAGTTTGTTTCGGCACAGTGCCACGCCCATTCTAACGCCCACAAACCGCCCAAAACTGTGGCTCCTACAGCTTTGATGCTAGAATAAAAATTTTAACTGAAATGTATTGTTCTCATCAATACCTATCGATTGACCCAAAAAAAAGTTTGCCACGCCCACTTTAACGCCCACAAACCGCGAAAACCTGTGACGCCCACAATTTTCATGCTAGATAAAAAATTTTAACTGAAATGTATTGGTCTCGTCGATACCTATCGATTGATCCAAAAAAAAATTTGCCACGCCCACTCTAACGCCCATAACGCTTAAATCTGTATACCGCCGGTAGGTGGCGCATTTTAATCTCGCTTTGCTGCTTGCATATCTCCATATAGCTGAGTAACGGGTATCTGATAGTCGAGGTACTCGACTATAGCGTTCTTCCTTGTTTTTACTACCTTTAAAGTTATATATTTTAATGCAGATAACAACATAATCAAGCCTATAAAGGTATGCCATATCGAAATCCGAGTCCTTTTGACCAGGCTATGGGCTTTTAAAGATGGAAAGAAGGCCCATTTCAGTAAACCTTCGCTAAATTAAAATCAATGACATAAAAACGGTCATATTTTTTACTACCTTTAAAGTTATATATTTTAATGCAAATAAGAACATAATTATTCCGCAAGCCTATAAAGGAATGCCATATCGAAATCCGAGTTCATTTGACCAAGTTATAGGCTTTTAAAGATGGAAAGAAGGCCCATTTCAGTAAACCTTTGCAAAATGAAAATCAATGACATAAAAAGGGGCATATTTTTTACTACCTTTAAAGTTATATATTTTAATGCAGATAACAACGTAATCATTCCACAAGCCTATAAAGGTATGCCATATCGAAACCCGAGTTCTTTGACCAAGTTATTGGCTTTTAAATATGTAAAGAAGGCCCATTTCAGTAAACCTTTGCTAAATTAAAATCAATGACATAAAAACGGTCATATTTTTTACTACCTTTAAAGTTATATATTTTAATGCAAATAAAAACATAATTATTCCACAAGCCAATAAAGGTATGCCATATCGAGATCCGAGTTCATTTGACCAAGTTATGGGCTTTTAAAGATGAAAAGAAGGCCCATTTCAGTAAACCTTCGCAAAATAAAAATCAATGACATAAAAACGGTCATATTTTTTAATACATTTAAAGTTATATATTTTAATGCAGATAACAACATAAAATCAATGACATAAGAACGGTCAAATTTTTTACTACCTTTAAAGTTAAATATTTTAATGCAGATAACAACAAAATCATTCCACAAGCCTATAAAGGTATGCTATATCGAAATCCAAGTTCATTTGACCAAGTTATGGGCTTTTAAAGATGGAAAGAAGGCCCATTTCAGTAAACCTTCGCAAAATTAAAATCAATGGCATAAAAAGGGTCATATTTTTTACTACCTTTAAAGTTATTTATTTTAATGCAGATAACCACATAATCATTCCACAAGCCTATAAAGGTATGCCATATCGAAATCCGAGTTCATTTGACCAGGCTATGGGCTTTTAAAGATGGAAAGAAGGCCCATTTCAGTAAACCTTCGCAAAAATAAAATAACTGACATAAAAACGGTCATATTTATACCCGTTACTCGTAGAGTAAAAGGGTATACTAGATTCGTCGGAAAGTATGTAACAGGCAGAAGGAAGCGTTTCCGACCCCACAAAGTATATATATTCTTGATCAGGATCACTAGCCGAGTCGATCTAGCCATGTCCGTCTGTCCGTCTGTCTGTCCGTCCGGATGAACGCTGAGATCTCGGAAACAATGGGAGCTAGGCTATTGAGATTTGGCGTGCAGACTCCTGAGCTTCTTACGCAGCGCAAGTTTGTTTCGGCACAGTGCCACGCCCATTCTAACGCCCACAAACCGCCCAAAACTGTGGCTCCTACAGCTTTGATGCTAGAATAAAAATTTTAACTGAAATGTATTGTTCTCATCAATACCTATCGATTGACCCAAAAAAAAGTTTGCCACGCCCACTTTAACGCCCACAAACCGCGAAAACCTGTGACGCCCACAATTTTCATGCTAGATAAAAAATATTAACTGAAATGTATTGGTCTCGTCGATACCTATCGATTGATCCAAAAAAAAATTTGCCACGCCCACTCTAACGCCCATAACGCTTAAATCTGTATACCGCCGGTAGGTGGCGCATTTTAATCTCGCTTTGCTGCTTGCATATCTCCATATAGCTGAGTAACGGGTATCTGATAGTCGAGGTACTCGACTATAGCGTTCTTCCTTGTTTTTACTACCTTTAAAGTTATATATTTTAATGCAGATAACAACATAATCAAGCCTATAAAGGTATGCCATATCGAAATCCGAGTCCTTTTGACCAGGCTATGGGCTTTTAAAGATGGAAAGAAGGCCCATTTCAGTAAACCTTCGCTAAATTAAAATCAATGACATAAAAACGGTCATATTTTTTACTACCTTTAAAGTTATATATTTTAATGCAAATAAGAACATAATTATTCCACAAGCCTATAAAGGAATGCCATATCGAAATCCGAGTTCATTTGACCAAGTTATAGGCTTTTAAAGATGGAAAGAAGGCCCATTTCAGTAAACCTTTGCAAAATGAAAATCAATGACATAAAAAGGGGCATATTTTTTACTACCTTTAAAGTTATATATTTTAATGCAGATAACAACGTAATCATTCCACAAGCCTATAAAGGTATGCCATATAGAAATCCGAGTTCATTTGACCAAGTTATAGGCTTTTAAAGATGGAAAGAAGGCCCATTTCAGTAAACCTTTGATAAATTTAAATCAATGACATAAAAACGGTCATATTTTTTACTACCTTTAAAGTTATAAATTTTAATGCAGATAACAACATAATCATTCCACAAGCCTATAAAGGTATGCCATATCGAAATCCGAGTCCTTTTGACCAGGTTATGGGTTTTTAAAGATGGAAAGAAGGCCCATTTCAGTAAACCTTCGCAAAATTAAAATCAATGACATAAAAACGGTCATATTTTTAACTACCTTTAAAGTTATATATTTTAATGCAGATAAAAACATAATCATTCCACAAGCCTATAAAGGAATGCCATATCGAAATCCGAGATCATTTGACCAAGTTATTGGCTTTTAAAGATGAAAAGAAGGCCCATTTCAGTAAACCTTTGCAAAATTGAAATCAATGACATAAAAACGGTCATATTTGTTACTACCTTTAAAGTTAAATATTTTAATGCAGATAACAACATAATCATTCCACAAGCCTATAAAGGTATGCCATATCGAAACCCGAGTTATTTGACCAAGTTATTGGCTTTTAAAGAGGGAAAGAAGGCCCATTTCAGTAAACCTTCGAAAAATTAAAATCAATGACATAAAAACGGTCATATTTTTTACTACCTTTAAAGTTATATATTTTAATGCAGATAACAACATAATCATTCCACAAGCCCATAGAGGTATGCCATATCGAAATCCGAGTCCTTTTGACCAGGTTTTGGGCTTTTAAAGATGGAAAGAAGGCCCATTTAAGTAAACCTTTGCAAAACTAAAATCAATGACATAAAAACGGTCATATTTTTAACTACCTTTAAAGTTATATATTTTAATGCAGATAAAAACATAATCATTCCACAAGCCCATAAGGGTATGCCATATCGAAATCCGAGTTCATTTGACCAAGTTATGGGCTTTTAAAGATGGAAGGAAGGCCCATTTCTGTAAGCTTTCGCAAAATAAAAATCAATGACATAAAAACGGTCATATTTTTTAATACATTTAAAGTTATATATTTTAATGCAGATAACAACATAAAATCAATGACATAAGAACGGTCAAATTTTTTACTACCTTTAAAGTTAAATATTTTAATGCAGATAACAACAAAATCATTCCACAAGCCTATAAAGGTATGCTATATCGAAATCCGAGTTCATTTGACCAAGTTATGGGCTTTTAAAGATGGAAAGAAGGCCCATTTCAGTAAACCTTCGCAAAATTAAAATCAATGGCATAAAAAGGGTCATATTTTTTACTACCTTTAAAGTTATTTATTTTAGTGCAGATAACCACATAATCATTCCACAAGCCTATAAAGGTATGCCATATCGAAATCCGAGTTCATTTGACCAGGCTATGGGCTTTTAAAGATGGAAAGAAGGCCCATTTCAGTAAACCTTCGCAAAAATAAAATAACTGACATAAAAACTGTCATATTTATACCCGTTACTCGTAGAGTAAAAGGGTATACTAGATTCGTCGGAAAGTATGTAACAGGCAGAAGGAAGCGTTTCCGACCCCACAAAGTATATATATTCTTGATCAGGATCACTAGCCGAGTCGATCTAGCCATGTCCGTCTGTCCGTCTGTCCGTCTGTCCGTCTGTCTGTCCGTCCGGATGAACGCTGAGATCTCGGAAACTATGAGAGCTAGGCTATTGAGATTTGGCGTACAGATTCCTGAGCTTCTTACGCAGCGCAAGTTTGTTTCAGTAGACTGCCACGCCCACTCTAACGCCCACAAACCGCCCAAAACTGTAAATCCTACAGTTTTGATGCTAGATTGAAAATTTTAACTGATATGTATTGTTCTCATCAATACCTATCGATTGACCTAAAAAAAGTTTGCCACGCCCACTTAAACGCCCACAAACCGCGAAAACCTGTGACGCCCACAATTTGCATGGTAGATTAAAAAGTTTAACTGAAATGTATTGGTGTCGTCAATACCTATCGATTGATCCAAAAATAAATTTGCCACGCCCACTCTAACGCCCATAACGCTTAAATCTGTCTACCGCCGGTAGGTGGCGCATTTTAGTCTCGCTTCGCTGCTTGCATATCTCCATTTCCCTTTGAGTAACGGGTATCTGATAGTCGAGGTACTCGACTAAAGCGTTCTTCCTTGTTTTTACTACCTTTAAAGTTATATATTTTAATGCAGATAACAACATAATCAAGCCTATAAAGGTATGCAATATCGAAATCCGAGTCCTTTTGACCAGGCTATGGGCTTTTAAAGATGGAAAGAAGGCCCATTTCAGTAAACCTTCGCTAAATTAAAATCAATGACATAAAAACGGTCATATTTTTTACTACCTTTAAAGTTATATATTTTAATGCAAATAAGAACATAATTATTCCACAAGCCTATAAAGGAATGCCATATCGAAATCCGAGTTCATTTGACCAAGTTATAGGCTCTTAAAGATGGAAAGAAGGCCCATTTCAGTAAACCTTTGCAAAATGAAAATCAATGACATAAAAAGGGTCATATTTTTTACTACCTTTAAAGTTATAAATTTTAATGCAGATAACAACGTAATCATTCCACAAGCCTATAAAGGAATGCCATATCGAAATCCGAGTTCATTTGACCAAGTTATAGGCTTTTAAAGATGGAAAGAAGGCCCATTTCAGTAAACCTTTGCAAAATTTAAATCAATGACATAAAAACGGTCATATTTTTTACTACCTTTAAAGTTATATATTTTAATGCAGATAACAACATAATCATTCCACAAGCCTATAAAGGTATGCCATATCGAAATCCGAGTTCATTTGACCAAGTTATGGGCTTTTAAAGATGGAAAGAAGGCCCATTTCAGTAAACCTTCGCTAAATTAAAATCAATGACATAAAAAGGGTCATATATTTTACTACCTTTAATGATATATATTTTAATGCAAATAACAACATAATTATTCCACAAGCCCATAGAGGTATGCCATATCGAAATCCGAGTCCTTTTGACCAGGTTATGGGCTTTTAAAGATGGAAAGAAGGCCCATTTCAGTAAACCTTCGCAAAATTAAAATCAATGACATAAAAACGGTCATATTTTTTACTACCTTTAAAGTTATATATTTTAATGCAAATAAGAACATAATTATTCCACAAGCCTATAAAGGAATGCCATATCGAAATCCGAGTTCATTTGACCAAGTTATTGGCTTTTAAAGATGAAAAGAAGGCCCATTTCAGTAAACCTTTGCAAAATTGAAATCAATGACATAAAAACGGTCATATTTGTTACTATCTTTAAAGTTAAATATTTTAATGCAGATAACAACATAATCATTCCACAAGCCTATAAAGGTATGCCATATCGAAACCCGAGTTCTTTGACCAAGTAATTGGCTTTTAAATATGTAAAGAAGGCCCATTTCAGTAAACCTTTGCTAAATTAAAATCAATGACATAAAAACGGTCATATTTCTTACTACCTTTAAAGTTATATATTTCAATGCAAATAAAAACATAATTATTCCACAAGCCAATAAAGGTATGCCATATCGAGATCCGAGTTCATTTGACTAAGTTATGGGCTTTTAAAGATGGAAAGAAGGCCCATTTCAGTAAACCTTCGAAAAATTAAAATCAATGACATAAAAACGGTCATATTTTTTACTACCTTTAAAGTTATATATTTTAATGCAGATAACAACATAATCATTCCACAAGCCCATAGAGGTATGCCATATCGAAATCCGAGTCCTTTTGACCAGGTTTTGGGCTTTTAAAGATGGAAAGAAGGCCCATTTAAGTAAACCTTTGCAAAACTAAAATCAATGACTAAAAACGGTCATATTTTTTACTACCTTTAAAGTTATATATTTTAATGCAGATAAAAACATAATCATTCCACAAGCCTATAAAGGTATGCTATATCGAAATCCGAGTTCATTTGACCAAGTTATGGGCTTTTAAAGATGGAAAGAAGGCCCATTTCAGTAAACCTTTGCTAAATTAAAATCAATGACATAAAAACGGTCATATTTTTTACTACCTTTAAAGTTATATATTTTAATGCAAATAAAAACATAATTATTCCACAAGCCAATAAAGGTATGCCATATCGAGATCCGAGTTCATTTGACCAAGTTATGGGCTTTTAAAGATGAAAAGAAGGCCCATTTCAGTAAACCTTCGCAAAATAAAAATCAATGACATAAAAACGGTCATATTTTTTAATACATTTAAAGTTATATATTTTAATGCAGATAACAACATAAAATCAATGACATAAGAACGGTCAAATTTTTTACTACCTTTAAAGTTAAATATTTTAATGCAGATAACAACAAAATCATTCCACAAGCCTATAAAGGTATGCTATATCGAAATCCAAGTTCATTTGACCAAGTTATGGGCTTTTAAAGATGGAAAGAAGGCCCATTTCAGTAAACCTTCGCAAAATTAAAATCAATGGCATAAAAAGGGTCATATTTTTTACTACCTTTAAAGTTATTTATTTTAATGCAGATAACCACATAATCATTCCACAAGCCTATAAAGGTATGCCATATCGAAATCCGAGTTCATTTGACCAGGCTATGGGCTTTTAAAGATGGAAAGAAGGCCCATTTCAGTAAACCTTCGCAAAAATAAAATAACTGACATAAAAACGGTCATATTTATACCCGTTACTCGTAGAGTAAAAGGGTATACTAGATTCGTCGGAAAGTATGTAACAGGCAGAAGGAAGCGTTTCCGACCCCACAAAGTATATATATTCTTGATCAGGATCACTAGCCGAGTCGATCTAGCCATGTCCGTCTGTCCGTCTGTCCGTCTGTCTGTCCGTCCGGATGAACGCTGAGATCTCGGAAACAATGGGAGCTAGGCTATTGAGATTTGGCGTGCAGACTCCTGAGCTTCTTACGCAGCGCAAGTTTGTTTCGGCACAGTGCCACGCCCATTCTAACGCCCACAAACCGCCCAAAACTGTGGCTCCTACAGCTTTGATGCTAGAATAAAAATTTTAACTGAAATGTATTGTTCTCATCAATACCTATCGATTGACCCAAAAAAAAGTTTGCCACGCCCACTTTAACGCCCACAAACCGCGAAAACCTGTGACGCCCACAATTTTCATGCTAGATAAAAAATTTTAACTGAAATGTATTGGTCTCGTCGATACCTATCGATTGATCCAAAAAAAAATTTGCCACGCCCACTCTAACGCCCATAACGCTTAAATCTGTATACCGCCGGTAGGTGGCGCATTTTAATCTCGCTTTGCTGCTTGCATATCTCCATATAGCTGAGTAACGGGTATCTGATAGTCGAGGTACTCGACTATAGCGTTCTTCCTTGTTTTTACTACCTTTAAAGTTATATATTTTAATGCAGATAACAACATAATCAAGCCTATAAAGGTATGCCATATCGAAATCCGAGTCCTTTTGACCAGGCTATGGGCTTTTAAAGATGGAAAGAAGGCCCATTTCAGTAAACCTTCGCTAAATTAAAATCAATGACATAAAAACGGTCATATTTTTTACTACCTTTAAAGTTATATATTTTAATGCAGATAACAACATAATCATTCCACAAGCCCATAGAGGTATGCCATATCGAAATCCGAGTCCTTTTGACCAGGTTTTGGGCTTTTACAGATGGAAAGAAGGCCCATTTAAGTAAACCTTTGCAAAACTAAAATCAATGACTAAAAACGGTCATATTTTTTACTACCTTTAAAGTTATATATTTTAATGCAGATAAAAACATAATCATTCCACAAGCCCATAAAGGTATGCCATATCGAAATCCGAGTTCATTTGACCAAGTTATGGGCTTTTAAAGATGGAAGGAAGGCCCATTTCTGTAAACTTTCGCAAAATAAAAATCAATGACATAAAAACGGTCATATTTTTTAATACATTTAAAGTTATATATTTTAATGCAGATAACAACATAAAATCAATGACATAAGAACGGTCAAATTTTTTACTACCTTTAAAGTTAAATATTTTAATGCAGATAACAACAAAATCATTCCACAAGCCTATAAAGGTATGCTATATCGAAATCCGAGTTCATTTGACCAAGTTATGGGCTTTTAAAGATGGAAAGAAGGCCCATTTCAGTAAACCTTCGCAAAATTAAAATCAATGGCATAAAAAGGGTCATATTTTTTACTACCTTTAAAGTTAATTATTTTAATGCAGATAACCACATAATCATTCCACAAGCCTATAAAGGTATGCCATATCGAAATCCGAGTTCATTTGACCAGGCTATGGGCTTTTAAAGATGGAAAGAAGGCCCATTTCAGTAAACCTTCGCAAAAATAAAATAACTGACATAAAAACGGTCATATTTATACCCGTTACTCGTAGAGTAAAAGGGTATACTAGATTCGTCGGAAAGTATGTAACAGGCAGAAGGAAGCGTTTCCGACCCCACAAAGTATATATATTCTTGATCAGGATCACTAGCCGAGTCGATCTAGCCATGTCCGTCTGTCCGTCTGTCCGTCTGTCTGTCCGTCCGGATGAACGCTGAGATCTCGGAAACTATGGGAGCTAGGCTATTGAGATTTGGCGTGCAGACTCCTGAGCTTCTTACGCAGCGCAAGTTTGTTTCGGCACAGTGCCACGCCCACTCTAACGCCCACAAACCGCCCAAAACTGTGGCTCCTACAGCTTTGATGCTAGAATAAAAATTTTAACTGAAATGTATTGTTCTCATCAATACCTATCGATTGACCCAAAAAAAGTTTGCCACGCCCACTTTAACGCCCACAAACCGCGAAAACCTGTGACGCCCACAATTTTCATGCTAGATAAAAAATTTTAACTGAAATTTATTGGTCTCGTCGATACCTATCGGTTGAACCAAAAAAAAATTTGCCACGCCCCCTCTAACGCCCATAACGCTTAAATCTGTATACCGCCGGTAGGTGGCGCATTTTAATCTCTCTTTGCTGCTTGCATATCTCCATATAGCTGAGTAACGGGTATCTGATAGTCGAGGTACTCGACTATAGCGTTCTTCCTTGTTTTTACTACCTTTAAAGTTATATATTTTAATGCAGATAACAACATAATCAAGCCTATAAAGGTATGCCATATCGAAATCCGAGTCCTTTTAACCAGGCTATGGGCTTTTAAAGATGGAAAGAAGGCCCATTTCAGTAAACCTTCGCTAAATTAAAATCAATGACATAAAAACGGTCATATTTTTTACTACCTTTAAAGTTATATATTTTAATGCAAATAAGAACATAATTATTCCACAAGCGTATAAAGGAATGCCATATCGAAATCCGAGTTCATTTGACCAAGTTATAGGCTCTTAAAGATGGAAAGAAGGGCCATTTCAGTAAACCTTTGCAAAATGAAAATCAATGACATAAAAAGGGTCATATTTTTTACTACCTTTAAAGTTATATATTTTAATGCAGATAACAACGTAATCATTCCACAAGCCTATAAAGGTATGCCATATCGAAATCCGAGTTCATTTGACCAAGTTATAGGCTTTTAAAGATGGAAAGAAGGCCCATTTCAGTAAACCTTTGCAAAATTTAAATCAATGACATAAAAACGGTCATATTTTTTACTACCTTTAAAGTTATATATTTTAATGCAGATAACAACATAATCATTCCACAAGCCTATAAAGGTATGCCATATCGAAATCCGAGTTCATTTGACCAAGTTATGGGCTTTTAAAGATGGAAAGAAGGCCCATTTCAGTAAACCTTCGCTAAATTAAAATCAATGACATAAAAAGGGTCATATATTTTACTACCTTTAATGATATATATTTTAATGCAAATAACAACATAATTATTCCACAAGCCCATAGAGGTATGCCATATCGAAATCCGAGTCCTTTTGACCAGGTTATGGGCTTTTAAAGATGGAAAGAAGGCCCATTTCAGTAAACCTTCGCAAAATTAAAATCAATGACATAAAAACGGTCATATTTTTTACTACCTTTAAAGTTATATATTTTAATGCAAATAAGAACATAATTATTCCACAAGCCTATAAAGGAATGCCATATCGAAATCCGAGTTCATTTGACCAAGTTATTGGCTTTTAAAGATGAAAAGAAGGCCCATTTCAGTAAACCTTTGCAAAATTGAAATCAATGACATAAAAACGGTCATATTTGTTACTACCTTTAAAGTTAAATATTTTAATGCAGATAACAACATAATCATTCCACAAGCCTATAAAGGTATGCCATATCGAAACCCGAGTTCTTTGACCAAGTTATTGGCTTTTAAATATGTAAAGAAGGCCCATTTCAGTAAACCTTTGCTAAATTAAAATCAATGACATAAAAACGGTCATATTTCTTACTACCTTTAAAGTTATATATTTCAATGCAAATAAAAACATAATTATTCCACAAGCCAATAAAGGTATGCCATATCGAGATCCGAGTTCATTTGACTAAGTTATGGGCTTTTAAAGATGGAAAGAAGGCCCATTTCAGTAAACCTTCGAAAAATTAAAATCAATGACATAAAAACGGTCATATTTTTTACTACCTTTAAAGTTATATATTTTAATGCAGATAACAACATAATCATTCCACAAGCCCATAGAGGTATGCCATATCGAAATCCGAGTCCTTTTGACCAGGTTTTGGGCTTTTAAAGATGGAAAGAAGGCCCATTTAAGTAAACCTTTGCAAAACTAAAATCAATGACTAAAAACGGTCATATTTTTTACTACCTTTAAAGTTATATATTTTAATGCAGATAAAAACATAATCATTCCACAAGCCCATAAAGGTATGCCATATCGAAATCCGAGTTCATTTGACCAAGTTATGGGCTTTTAAAGATGGAAGGAAGGCCCATTTCTGTAAACTTTCGCAAAATAAAAATCAATGACATAAAAACGGTCATATTTTTTAATACATTTAAAGTTATATATTTTAATGCAGATAACAACATAAAATCAATGACATAAGAACGGTCAAATTTTTTACTACCTTTAAAGTTAAATATTTTAATGCAGATAACAACAAAATCATTCCACAAGCCTATAAAGGTATGCTATATCGAAATCCGAGTTCATTTGACCAAGTTATGGGCTTTTAAAGATGGAAAGAAGGCCCATTTCAGTAAACCTTCGCAAAATTAAAATCAATGGCATAAAAAGGGTCATATTTTTTACTACCTTTAAAGTTAATTATTTTAATGCAGATAACCACATAATCATTCCACAAGCCTATAAAGGTATGCCATATCGAAATCCGAGTTCATTTGACCAGGCTATGGGCTTTTAAAGATGGAAAGAAGGCCCATTTCAGTAAACCTTCGCAAAAATAAAATAACTGACATAAAAACGGTCATATTTATACCCGTTACTCGTAGAGTAAAAGGGTATACTAGATTCGTCGGAAAGTATGTAACAGGCAGAAGGAAGCGTTTCCGACCCCACAAAGTATATATATTCTTGATCAGGATCACTAGCCGAGTCGATCTAGCCATGTCCGTCTGTCCGTCTGTCCGTCTGTCTGTCCGTCCGGATGAACGCTGAGATCTCGGAAACTATGGGAGCTAGGCTATTGAGATTTGGCGTGCAGACTCCTGAGCTTCTTACGCAGCGCAAGTTTGTTTCGGCACAGTGCCACGCCCACTCTAACGCCCACAAACCGCCCAAAACTGTGGCTCCTACAGCTTTGATGCTAGAATAAAAATTTTAACTGAAATGTATTGTTCTCATCAATACCTATCGATTGACCCAAAAAAAGTTTGCCACGCCCACTTTAACGCCCACAAACCGCGAAAACCTGTGACGCCCACAATTTTCATGCTAGATAAAAAATTTTAACTGAAATTTATTGGTCTCGTCGATACCTATCGGTTGAACCAAAAAAAAATTTGCCACGCCCCCTCTAACGCCCATAACGCTTAAATCTGTATACCGCCGGTAGGTGGCGCATTTTAATCTCTCTTTGCTGCTTGCATATCTCCATATAGCTGAGTAACGGGTATCTGATAGTCGAGGTACTCGACTATAGCGTTCTTCCTTGTTTTTACTACCTTTAAAGTTATATATTTTAATGCAGATAACAACATAATCAAGCCTATAAAGGTATGCCATATCGAAATCCGAGTCCTTTTGACCAGGCTATGGGCTTTTAAAGATAGAAAGAAGGCCCATTTCAGTAAACCTTCGCTAAATTAAAATCAATGACATAAAAACGGTCATATTTTTTACTACCTTTAAAGTTATATATTTTAGTGCAAATAAGAACATAATTATTCCACAAGCCTATAAAGGAATGCCATATCGAAATCCAAGTTCATTTGACCAAGTTATAGGCTTTTAAAGATGGAAAGAAGGCCCATTTCAGTAAACCTTTGCAAAATGAAAATCAATGACATAAAAAGGGTCATATTTTTTACTACCTTTAAAGTTATATATTTTAATGCAGATAACAACGTAATCATTCCACAAGCCTATAAAGGTATGCCATATCGAAATCCGAGTTCATTTGACCAAGTTATAGGCTTTTAAAGATGGAAAGAAGGCCCATTTCAGTAAACCTTTGCAAAATTTAAATCAATGACATAAAAACGGTCATATTTTTTACTACCTTTAAAGTTATATATTTTAATGCAGATAACAACATAATCATTCCACAAGCCTATAAAGGTATGCCATGTCGAAATCCGAGTTCATTTGACCAAGTTATGGGCTTTTAAAGATGGAAAGAAGGCCCATTTCAGTAAACCTTCGCTAAATTAAAATCAATGACATAAAAAGGGTCATATATTTTACTACCTTTAATGATATATATTTTAATGCAAATAACAACATAATTATTCCACAAGCCCATAGAGGTATGCCATATCGAAATCCGATTCCTTTTGACCAGGTTATGGGCTTTTAAAGATGGAAAGAAGGCCCATTTCAGTAAACCTTCGCTAAATTAAAATCAATGACATAAAAACGGTCATATTTTTTACTACCTTTAAAGTTATATATTTCAATGCAAATAAAAATATAATTATTCCACAAGCCAATAAAGGTATGCCATATCGAGATCCGAGTTCATTTGACCAAGTTATGGGCTTTTAAAGATGAAAAGAAGGCCCATTTCAGTAAACCTTTGCAAAATTTAAATCAATGACATAAAAACGGTAATATTTTTTACTACCTTTAAAGTTAAATATTTTAATGCAGATAACAACATAATCATTCCACAAGCCTGTAAAGGTATGCCATACCGAAATCCGAGTTCATTTGACCAAGTTATTGGCTTTTAAATATGTAACGAAGGCCCATTTCTGTAAACCTTCGCAAAATTAAAATCAATGACATAAAAACGGTCATATTTTTTACTACCTTTAAAGTTATATATTTTAATGCAGATAACAACATAATCATTCCACAAGCCCAAAGAGGTATGCCATATCGAAATCCGATTCCTTTTTACCAGGCTATGGGCTTTTAAAGGTGAAAAGAAGGCCCATTTCAGTAAACCCTCGCTTAATTAAAATAAATGACATAAAAACGGTCATATTTTTTACTACCTTTAAAGTTATATATTTTAATGCAAATAACAACATAATTATTCCACAAGCCTATAAAGGAATGCCATATCGAAATCCGAGTTCATTTGACCAAGTTATAGGCTTTTAAAGATGGAAAGAAGGCCCATTTCAGTAAACCTTTGCCAAATTTAAATCAATGACATAAAAACGGTAATATTTTTTACTACCTTTAAAGTTAAATATTTTAATGCAGATAACAACATAATCATTCCACAAGCCTGTAAAGGTATGCCATACCGAAATCCGAGTTCATTTGACCAAGTTATTGGCTTTTAAATATGTAAAGAAGGCCCATTTCAGTAAACCTTCGCAAAATTAAAATCAATGACATAAAAAGGGTCATATTTTTTACTACCTTTAAAGTTATATATTTTAATGCAGATAACAACATAATCATTCCACAAGCCTATAAAGGTATGCCATATCGAAATCCAAGATCATTAGACTAAGTTATGGGCTTTTAAAGATGGAAAGAAGGCCCATTTCAGTAAACCTTTGCATAATTAAAATCAATGACATAAAAACGGTAATATTCTTTACTACCTTTAAAGTTATATATTTTAATGCAGATAACAACATAATCATTCCACAAGCCCATAGAGGTATGCCATATCGAAATCCGAGTCCTTTTGACCAGGTTTTGGGCTTTTAAAGATGGAAAGAAGGCCCATTTAAGTAAACCTTTGCAAAATTAAAATCAATGACATAAAAACGGTCATATTTTTTACTACCTTTAAAGTTATATATTTTAATGCAGATAAAAACATAATCATTCCACAAGCCCATAAAGGTATGCCATATCGAAATCCGAGTTCATTTGACCAAGTTATGGGCTTTTAAAGATGGAAGGAAGGCCCATTTCTGTAAACCTTCGCAAAATAAAAATCAATGACATAAAACGGTCATATTTTTTACTACCTTTAAAGTTTTTTTTTTTAATGCAGATAACAACATAATCATTCCACAAGCCTATAAAGGTATGCCATATCGAAATCCGAGTCCTTTTGACCAGGTTATGGGCTTTTAAAGATGGAAAGAAGGCCCATTTCAGTAAACCTTCGCAAAATTAAAATAACTGACATAAAAACGGTCATATTTTTTACTACCTTTAAAGTTATATATTTTAATGGAGATAACAACATAATCAAGCCTATAAAGGTATGCCATATCGAAATCCGAGTCCTTTTGACCAGGCTATGGGCTTTTAAAGATGGAAAGAAGGCCCATTTCAGTAAACCTTCGCTAAATTAAAATCAATGACAGAAAAACGGTCATATATTTTACTACCTTTAATGATATATATTTTAATGCAGATAACAACATAATCATTCCACAAGCCCATAGAGGTATGCCATATCGAAATCCGAGTCCTTTTGACCAGGTTATGGGCTTTTAAAGATGGAAAGAAGGCCCATTTCAGTAAACCTTCGCAAAATTAAAATCAATGACATAAAAACGGTCATATTTTTTACTACCTTTAAAGTTATATATTTTAATGCAAATAACAACATAATTATTCCACAAGCCTATAAAGGAATGCCATATCGAAATCCGAGTTGATTTGACCAAGTTATAGGCTTTTAAAGATGGAAAGAAGGCCCATTTCAGTAAACCTTTGCAAAATTTAAATCAATGACATAAAAACGGTAATATTTTTTACTACCTTTAAAGTTAAATATTTTAATGCAGATAACAACATAATTATTCCACAAGCCTGTAAAGGTATGCCATACCGAAATCCGAGTCCTTTTGACCAGGCTATGGGCTTTTAAAGATGGAAAGAAGGCCCATTTCAGTAAACCTTCGCAAAATTAAAATAACTGACATAAAAACGGTCATATTTTTTACTACCTTTAAAGTTATATATTTTAATGCAGATAACAACATAATCAAGCCTATAAAGGTATGCCATATCGAAATCCGAGTCCTTTTGACCAGGCTATGGGCTTTTAAAGATGGAAAGAAGGCCCATTTCAGTAAACCTTCGCTAAATTAAAATCAATGACATAAAAACGGTCATATTTCTTACTACCTTTAAAGTTATATATTTCAATGCAAATAAAAACATAATTATTCCACAAGCCAATAAAGGTATGCCATATCGAGATCCGAGTCCTTTTGACCAGGCTATGGGCTTTTAAAGATGGAAAGAAGGCCCATTTCAGTAAACCTTCGAAAAATTAAAATCAATGACATAAAAACGGTCATATTTTTTACTACCTTTAAAGTTATATATTTTAATGCAGATAACAACATAATCATTCCACAAGCCCATAGAGGTATGCCATATCGAAATCCGAGTCCTTTTGACCAGGTTTTGGGCTTTTACAGATGGAAAGAAGGCCCATTTAAGTAAACCTTTGCAAAACTAAAATCAATGACTAAAAACGGTCATATTTTTTACTACCTTTAAAGTTATATATTTTAATGCAGATAAAAACATAATCATTCCACAAGCCCATAAAGGTATGCCATATCGAAATCCGAGTTCATTTGACCAAGTTATGGGCTTTTAAAGATGGAAGGAAGGCCCATTTCTGTAAACTTTCGCAAAATAAAAATCAATGACATAAAAACGGTCATATTTTTTAATACATTTAAAGTTATATATTTTAATGCAGATAACAACATAAAATCAATGACATAAGAACGGTCAAATTTTTTACTACCTTTAAAGTTAAATATTTTAATGCAGATAACAACAAAATCATTCCACAAGCCTATAAAGGTATGCTATATCGAAATCCGAGTTCATTTGACCAAGTTATGGGCTTTTAAAGATGGAAAGAAGGCCCATTTCAGTAAACCTTCGCAAAATTAAAATCAATGGCATAAAAAGGGTCATATTTTTTACTACCTTTAAAGTTAATTATTTTAATGCAGATAACCACATAATCATTCCACAAGCCTATAAAGGTATGCCATATCGAAATCCGAGTTCATTTGACCAGGCTATGGGCTTTTAAAGATGGAAAGAAGGCCCATTTCAGTAAACCTTCGCAAAAATAAAATAACTGACATAAAAACGGTCATATTTATACCCGTTACTCGTAGAGTAAAAGGGTATACTAGATTCGTCGGAAAGTATGTAACAGGCAGAAGGAAGCGTTTCCGACCCCACAAAGTATATATATTCTTGATCAGGATCACTAGCCGAGTCGATCTAGCCATGTCCGTCTGTCCGTCTGTCCGTCTGTCTGTCCGTCCGGATGAACGCTGAGATCTCGGAAACTATGGGAGCTAGGCTATTGAGATTTGGCGTGCAGACTCCTGAGCTTCTTACGCAGCGCAAGTTTGTTTCGGCACAGTGCCACGCCCACTCTAACGCCCACAAACCGCCCAAAACTGTGGCTCCTACAGCTTTGATGCTAGAATAAAAATTTTAACTGAAATGTATTGTTCTCATCAATACCTATCGATTGACCCAAAAAAAGTTTGCCACGCCCACTTTAACGCCCACAAACCGCGAAAACCTGTGACGCCCACAATTTTCATGCTAGATAAAAAATTTTAACTGAAATTTATTGGTCTCGTCGATACCTATCGGTTGAACCAAAAAAAAATTTGCCACGCCCCCTCTAACGCCCATAACGCTTAAATCTGTATACCGCCGGTAGGTGGCGCATTTTAATCTCTCTTTGCTGCTTGCATATCTCCATATAGCTGAGTAACGGGTATCTGATAGTCGAGGTACTCGACTATAGCGTTCTTCCTTGTTTTTACTACCTTTAAAGTTATATATTTTAATGCAGATAACAACATAATCAAGCCTATAAAGGTATGCCATATCGAAATCCGAGTCCTTTTGACCAGGCTATGGGCTTTTAAAGATAGAAAGAAGGCCCATTTCAGTAAACCTTCGCTAAATTAAAATCAATGACATAAAAACGGTCATATTTTTTACTACCTTTAAAGTTATATATTTTAGTGCAAATAAGAACATAATTATTCCACAAGCCTATAAAGGAATGCCATATCGAAATCCAAGTTCATTTGACCAAGTTATAGGCTTTTAAAGATGGAAAGAAGGCCCATTTCAGTAAACCTTTGCAAAATGAAAATCAATGACATAAAAAGGGTCATATTTTTTACTACCTTTAAAGTTATATATTTTAATGCAGATAACAACGTAATCATTCCACAAGCCTATAAAGGTATGCCATATCGAAATCCGAGTTCATTTGACCAAGTTATAGGCTTTTAAAGATGGAAAGAAGGCCCATTTCAGTAAACCTTTGCAAAATTTAAATCAATGACATAAAAACGGTCATATTTTTTACTACCTTTAAAGTTATATATTTTAATGCAGATAACAACATAATCATTCCACAAGCCTATAAAGGTATGCCATGTCGAAATCCGAGTTCATTTGACCAAGTTATGGGCTTTTAAAGATGGAAAGAAGGCCCATTTCAGTAAACCTTCGCTAAATTAAAATCAATGACATAAAAAGGGTCATATATTTTACTACCTTTAATGATATATATTTTAATGCAAATAACAACATAATTATTCCACAAGCCCATAGAGGTATGCCATATCGAAATCCGATTCCTTTTGACCAGGTTATGGGCTTTTAAAGATGGAAAGAAGGCCCATTTCAGTAAACCTTCGCTAAATTAAAATCAATGACATAAAAACGGTCATATTTTTTACTACCTTTAAAGTTATATATTTCAATGCAAATAAAAATATAATTATTCCACAAGCCAATAAAGGTATGCCATATCGAGATCCGAGTTCATTTGACCAAGTTATGGGCTTTTAAAGATGAAAAGAAGGCCCATTTCAGTAAACCTTTGCAAAATTTAAATCAATGACATAAAAACGGTAATATTTTTTACTACCTTTAAAGTTAAATATTTTAATGCAGATAACAACATAATCATTCCACAAGCCTGTAAAGGTATGCCATACCGAAATCCGAGTTCATTTGACCAAGTTATTGGCTTTTAAATATGTAACGAAGGCCCATTTCAGTAAACCTTCGCAAAATTAAAATCAATGACATAAAAACGGTCATATTTTTTACTACCTTTAAAGTTATATATTTTAATGCAGATAACAACATAATCATTCCACAAGCCCAAAGAGGTATGCCATATCGAAATCCGATTCCTTTTTACCAGGCTATGGGCTTTTAAAGGTGAAAAGAAGGCCCATTTCAGTAAACCCTCGCTTAATTAAAATAAATGACATAAAAACGGTCATATTTTTTACTACCTTTAAAGTTATATATTTTAATGCAAATAACAACATAATTATTCCACAAGCCTATAAAGGAATGCCATATCGAAATCCGAGTTCATTTGACCAAGTTATAGGCTTTTAAAGATGGAAAGAAGGCCCATTTCAGTAAACCTTTGCCAAATTTAAATCAATGACATAAAAACGGTAATATTTTTTACTACCTTTAAAGTTAAATATTTTAATGCAGATAACAACATAATCATTCCACAAGCCTGTAAAGGTATGCCATACCGAAATCCGAGTTCATTTGACCAAGTTATTGGCTTTTAAATATGTAAAGAAGGCCCATTTCAGTAAACCTTCGCAAAATTAAAATCAATGACATAAAAAGGGTCATATTTTTTACTACCTTTAAAGTTATATATTTTAATGCAGATAACAACATAATCATTCCACAAGCCTATAAAGGTATGCCATATCGAAATCCAAGATCATTAGACTAAGTTATGGGCTTTTAAAGATGGAAAGAAGGCCCATTTCAGTAAACCTTTGCATAATTAAAATCAATGACATAAAAACGGTAATATTCTTTACTACCTTTAAAGTTATATATTTTAATGCAGATAACAACATAATCATTCCACAAGCCCATAGAGGTATGCCATATCGAAATCCGAGTCCTTTTGACCAGGTTTTGGGCTTTTAAAGATGGAAAGAAGGCCCATTTAAGTAAACCTTTGCAAAATTAAAATCAATGACATAAAAACGGTCATATTTTTTACTACCTTTAAAGTTATATATTTTAATGCAGATAAAAACATAATCATTCCACAAGCCCATAAAGGTATGCCATATCGAAATCCGAGTTCATTTGACCAAGTTATGGGCTTTTAAAGATGGAAGGAAGGCCCATTTCTGTAAACCTTCGCAAAATAAAAATCAATGACATAAAACGGTCATATTTTTTACTACCTTTAAAGTTTTTTTTTTTAATGCAGATAACAACATAATCATTCCACAAGCCTATAAAGGTATGCCATATCGAAATCCGAGTCCTTTTGACCAGGTTATGGGCTTTTAAAGATGGAAAGAAGGCCCATTTCAGTAAACCTTCGCAAAATTAAAATAACTGACATAAAAACGGTCATATTTTTTACTACCTTTAAAGTTATATATTTTAATGGAGATAACAACATAATCAAGCCTATAAAGGTATGCCATATCGAAATCCGAGTCCTTTTGACCAGGCTATGGGCTTTTAAAGATGGAAAGAAGGCCCATTTCAGTAAACCTTCGCTAAATTAAAATCAATGACAGAAAAACGGTCATATATTTTACTACCTTTAATGATATATATTTTAATGCAGATAACAACATAATCATTCCACAAGCCCATAGAGGTATGCCATATCGAAATCCGAGTCCTTTTGACCAGGTTATGGGCTTTTAAAGATGGAAAGAAGGCCCATTTCAGTAAACCTTCGCAAAATTAAAATCAATGACATAAAAACGGTCATATTTTTTACTACCTTTAAAGTTATATATTTTAATGCAAATAACAACATAATTATTCCACAAGCCTATAAAGGAATGCCATATCGAAATCCGAGTTGATTTGACCAAGTTATAGGCTTTTAAAGATGGAAAGAAGGCCCATTTCAGTAAACCTTTGCAAAATTTAAATCAATGACATAAAAACGGTAATATTTTTTACTACCTTTAAAGTTAAATATTTTAATGCAGATAACAACATAATTATTCCACAAGCCTGTAAAGGTATGCCATACCGAAATCCGAGTCCTTTTGACCAGGCTATGGGCTTTTAAAGATGGAAAGAAGGCCCATTTCAGTAAACCTTCGCAAAATTAAAATAACTGACATAAAAACGGTCATATTTTTTACTACCTTTAAAGTTATATATTTTAATGCAGATAACAACATAATCAAGCCTATAAAGGTATGCCATATCGAAATCCGAGTCCTTTTGACCAGGCTATGGGCTTTTAAAGATGGAAAGAAGGCCCATTTCAGTAAACCTTCGCTAAATTAAAATCAATGACATAAAACGGTAATATTTTTTACTACCTTTAAAGTTAAATATTTTAATGCAGATAACAACATAATTATTCCACAAGCCTGTAAAGGTATGCCATACCGAAATCCGAGTCCTTTTGACCAGGCTATGAGCTTTTAAAGATGGAAAGAAGGCCCATTTCAGTAAACCTTCGCAAAATTCAAATAACTGACATAAAAACGGTCATATTTTTTACTACCTTTAAAGTTATATATTTTAATGCAGATAACAACATAATCAAGCCTATAAAGGTATGCCATATCGAAATCCGAGTCCTTTTGACCAGGTTATGGGCTTTTAAAGATGGAAAGAAGGCCCATTTCAGTAAACCTTTGCAAAATTTAAATCAATGACATAAAAACGGTAATATTTTTTACTACCTTTAAAGTTAAATATTTTAATGCAGATAACACATAATCATTCCACAAGCCTGTAAAGGTATGCCATACCGAAATCCGAGTTCATTTGACGAAGTTATTGGCTTTTAAATATGTAAAGAAGGCCCATTTCAGTAAACCTTCGCAAAATTAAAATCAATGACATAAAAACGGTCATATTTTTTACTTCCTTTAAAGTTATTTATTTTAATGCAGATAACAACATAATCATTCCACAAGCCCAAAGAGGTATGCCATATCGAAATCCGATTCCTTTTGACCAGGCTATGGGCTTTTAAAGGTGAAAAGAAGGCCCATTTCAGTAAACCTTCGCTTAATTAAAATAAATGACATAAAAACGGTCATATTTATTACTACCTTTAAAGTTATATATTTTAATGCAAATAACAACATAATTATTCCACAAGCCTATAAAGGAATGCCATATCGAAATCCGAGTTCATATGACCAAGTTATAGGCCTTTAAAGATGGAAAGAAGGCCCATTTCAGTAAACCTTTGCAAAATTTAAATCAATGACATAAAAACGGTTATATTTTTTACTACCTTTAAAGTTAAATATTTTAATGCAGATAACAACATAATCATTCCACAAGCCTGTAAAGGTATGCCATACCGAAATCCGAGTTCATTTGACCAAGTTATTGGCTTTTAAATATGTAAAGAAGGCCCATTTCAGTAAACCTTCGCAAAATTAAAATCAATGACATAAAAACGGTCATATTTTTTACTACCTTTAAAGTTATATATTTTAATGCAGATAACAACATAATCATTCCACAAGCCCAAAGAGGTATGCCATATCGAAATCCGATTCCTTTTGACCAGGCTATGGCCTTTTAACGATGGAAATAAAGCCCATTTCAGTAAACCTTTGCAAAATAAAAATCAATGACATAAAAACGGTCATATTTTTTACTACCTTTAAAGTTATATATTTTAATGCAGATAACAACATAATCATTCCACAAGCCTATAAAGGTATGCCATATCGAAATCCGAGTTCATTTGACCAAGTTATGGGCTTTTAAAGATGGAAAGAAGGCCCATTTCAGTAAACCTTCGCAAAATTGAAATCAATGACATTAAAACGGTCATATTTTTTACTACCTTTAAAGTTATATATTTTAATGCAGATAAAAACATAATCATTCCACAAGCCAATAAAGGTATGCCATATCGAAATCCGAGTTCATTTGACCAAGTTATTGGTTTTTAAAGATGGAAAGAAGGCCCATTTCAGTAAACCTTCGCAAAATTGAAATCAATGACATAAAACGGTCATATTTTTTACTACCTTTAAAGTTAAATATTTTAATGCAGATAACAACATAATCATTCCACAAGCCGAAAGAGGTATGCCATATCGAAATCCGTATCCTTTTGACCAGGCTATGGGCTTTTAAAGATGGAAAGAAGGCCCATTTCAGTAAACCTTTGCAAAATTTAAATCAATGCCATAAAAATGGTAATATATTTTACTACCTTTAAAGTTAAATATTTTAATGCAGATAACAACATAATCATTCCACAAGCCTATAAAGGTATGCCATATCGAAATCCGAGTTCATTTGACCAAGTTATGGGCTTTTAAAGGTGAAAAGAAGGCCCATTTCAGTAAACCTTCTCTAAATTAAAATCAATGACATAAAAACGGTCATATATTTTACTACCTTTAAAGTTATATATTTTAATGCAGATAACAACATAATCATTTCACAATCCCATAGAGGTATGCCATATCGGAATCCGAGTCCTTTTGGCCAGGTTATGGGCTTTTAAAGATGGAAAGAAGGCCCATTTCAGTAAACCTTTGCAAAATTAAAATCAATGACATAAAAACGGTCATATTTTTTACTACCTTTAAAGATATATATTTTAATGCAGATAACAACATAATCATTCCACAAGCCCATAGAGGTATGCCATATCGAAATCCGAGTCCTTTTGACTAGGTTATGGGCTTTTAAAGATGGAAAGAAGGCCCATTTCAGTAAAGCTTTGCAAAATTAAAATCAATCACATAAAAACGGTTTTTTATTTTACTACCTTTAAAGTTATATATTTTAATGCAGAAAACAACATAATCATTCCACAAGCCTATAAAGGTATGCCATATCGAAACCCTAGTTCTTTGACCAAGTTATGGGCTTTTAAAGATGGAAAGAAGGCCCATTTCAGTAAACCTTTGCAAAATTAAATAAATCACATAAAAACGGTCATATTTTTTACTACCTTTAAAGTTTAATATTTTAATGCAGATAACAACATAATCGTTCCACAAGCCTATAAAGGTATGCCATATCGAAACCCGAGTTCTTTGATCAAGTTATTGGCATTTAAATATGTAAAGAAGGCCCATTTCAGTAAACCTTCGCAAAATTAAAATCAATGACATAAAAACGGTCATATTTTTTACTACCTTTAAAGTTATTTATTTTAATGCAGATAACAACATAATCATTCCACAAGCCCAAAGAGGTTTGCCATATCGAAGTCCCATTCGTTTTGACCAGGCTATGGGCTTTTAAAGGTGAAAAGAAGGCCCATTTCAGTAAACCTTCGCTTAATTAAAATAAATGACATAAAAACGGTCATATTTTTTACTACCTTTAAAGTTATATATTTTAATGCAAATAACAACATAATTATTCCACAAGCCTATAAAGGAATGCCATATCGAAATCCGAGTTCATTTGACCAAGTTATAAGCTTTGAAAGATGGAAAGAAGGCCCATTTCAGTAAACCTTTGCAAAATTTAAATCAATGACATAAAAACGGTAATATTTTTTACTACCTTTAAAGTTAATTATTTTAATGCAGATAACAACATAATCATTCCACAAGCCTGTAAAAGTATGCCATACCGAAATCCGAGTTCATTTGACCAAGTTATTGGCTTTTAAAGATAAATATTGACCAAGTTATGGGCTTTTAAAGATGGAAGGAAGGCCCATTTCTGTAAACCTTCGCAAAATAAAAATCAATGACATAAAACGGTCATATTTTTTAATACATTTAAAGTTATATATTTTAATGCAGATAACAACATAAAATCAATGACATAAGAATGGTCAAATTTTTTACTACCTTTAAAGTTAAATATTTTAATGCAGATAACAACAAAATCATTCCACAAGCCTATAAAGGTATGCCATATCGAAATACGAGATCATTTGACCAAGTTATGGGCTTTTAAAGATGGAAAGAAGGCCCATTTCAGTAAACCTTTGCAAAATTAAAATCAATGGCATAAAAAGGGTCATATTTTTTACTACCTTTAAAGTTATATATTTTAATGCAGATAACAACATAATCATTCCACAAGCCTATAAAGGTATGCCATATCCAAATCCGAGTCCTTTTGACCAGGTTATGGGCTTTTAAAGATGGAAAAAAGGCCAATTTCAGTAAACCTTCCCAAAATTAAAATAACTGACATAAAAACGGTCATATTTTTTACTACCTTTAAAGTTATATATTTTAATGCAGATAACAACATAATCAAGCCTATAAAGGTATGCCATATCGAAATCCGAGTCCTTTTGACCAGGCTATGGGCTTTTAAAGATGGAAAGAAGGCCCATTTCAGTAAACCTTCGCTAAATTAAAATCAATGACATAAAAACGGTCAAATATTTTACTACCTTTAATGATATATATTTTAATGCAGATAACAACATAATCATTCCACAAGCCCATAGAGGTATGCCATATCGAAATCCGAGTCCTTTTGACTAGGTTATGGGCTTTTAAAGATGGAAAGAAGGCCCATTTCAGTAAAGCTTTGCAAAATTAAAATCAATCACATAAAAACGGTTTTTTTTTTTACTACCTTTAAAGTTATATATTTTAATGCAGAAAACAACATAATCATTCCACAAGCCTATAAAGGTATGCCATATCGAAACCCTAGTTCTTTGACCAAGTTATGGGCTTTTAAAGATGGAAAGAAGGCCCATTTCAGTAAACCTTTGCAAAATTAAATAAATCACATAAAAACGGTCATATTTTTTACTACCTTTAAAGTTTAATATTTTAATGCAGATAACAACATAATCGTTCCACAAGCCTATAAAGGTATGCCATATCGAAACCCGAGTTCTTTGATCAAGTTATTGGCATTTAAATATGTAAAGAAGGCCCATTTCAGTAAACCTTCGCAAAATTAAAATCAATGACATAAAAACGGTCATATTTTTTACTACCTTTAAAGTTATTTATTTTAATGCAGATAACAACATAATCATTCCACAAGCCCAAAGAGGTTTGCCATATCGAAGTCCCATTCGTTTTGACCAGGCTATGGGCTTTTAAAGGTGAAAAGAAGGCCCATTTCAGTAAACCTTCGCTTAATTAAAATAAATGACATAAAAACGGTCATATTTTTTACTACCTTTAAAGTTATATATTTTAATGCAAATAACAACATAATTATTCCACAAGCCTATAAAGGAATGCCATATCGAAATCCGAGTTCATTTGACCAAGTTATAAGCTTTGAAAGATGGAAAGAAGGCCCATTTCAGTAAACCTTTGCAAAATTTAAATCAATGACATAAAAACGGTAATATTTTTTACTACCTTTAAAGTTAATTATTTTAATGCAGATAACAACATAATCATTCCACAAGCCTGTAAAAGTATGCCATACCGAAATCCGAGTTCATTTGACCAAGTTATTGGCTTTTAAAGATAAATATTGACCAAGTTATGGGCTTTTAAAGATGGAAGGAAGGCCCATTTCTGTAAACCTTCGCAAAATAAAAATCAATGACATAAAACGGTCATATTTTTTAATACATTTAAAGTTATATATTTTAATGCAGATAACAACATAAAATCAATGACATAAGAATGGTCAAATTTTTTACTACCTTTAAAGTTAAATATTTTAATGCAGATAACAACAAAATCATTCCACAAGCCTATAAAGGTATGCCATATCGAAATACGAGATCATTTGACCAAGTTATGGGCTTTTAAAGATGGAAAGAAGGCCCATTTCAGTAAACCTTTGCAAAATTAAAATCAATGGCATAAAAAGGGTCATATTTTTTACTACCTTTAAAGTTATATATTTTAATGCAGATAACAACATAATCATTCCACAAGCCTATAAAGGTATGCCATATCCAAATCCGAGTCCTTTTGACCAGGTTATGGGCTTTTAAAGATGGAAAAAAGGCCAATTTCAGTAAACCTTCCCAAAATTAAAATAACTGACATAAAAACGGTCATATTTTTTACTACCTTTAAAGTTATATATTTTAATGCAGATAACAACATAATCAAGCCTATAAAGGTATGCCATATCGAAATCCGAGTCCTTTTGACCAGGCTATGGGCTTTTAAAGATGGAAAGAAGGCCCATTTCAGTAAACCTTCGCTAAATTAAAATCAATGACATAAAAACGGTCAAATATTTTACTACCTTTAATGATATATATTTTAATGCAGATAACAACATAATCATTCCACAAGCCCATAGAGGTATGCCATATCGAAATCCGAGTCCTTTTGACCAGGTTATGGGCTTTTAAAGATGGAAAGAAGGCCCATTTCAGTATACCTTCGCAAAATTAAAATCAATGACATAAAAACGGTCATATTTTTTACTACCTTTAAAGTTATATATTTTAATGCAAATAACAACATAATTATTCCACAAGCCTATAAAGGAATGCCATATCGAAATCCGAGTTGATTTGACCAAGTTATAGGCTTTTAAAGATGGAAAGAAGGCCCATTTCAGTAAACCTTTGCAAAATTTAAATCAATGACATAAAAACGGTAATATTTTTTACTACTTTTAAAGTTAAATATTTTAATGCAGATAACAACATAACCATTCCACAAGCCTGTAAAGGTAGGCCATACCGAAATCCGACTTCATTTGACCAAGTTATTGGCTTTTAAATATGTAAAGAAGGCCCATTTCAGTAAACCTTCGCAAAATTAAAATCAATGACATAAAAACGGTCATATTTTTTACTACCTTTAAAGTTATTTATTTTAATGCAGATAACAACATAATCATTCCACAAGCCCAAAGAGGTATGCCATATCGAAATCCGATTCCTTTTGACCAGGCTATGGGCTTTTAAAGGTGAAAAGAAGGCCCATTTCAGTATACCTTCGCAAAATTAAAATCAATGACATAAAAACGGTCATATTTTTTACTACCTTTAAAGTTATATATTTTAATGCAAATAACAACATAATTATTCCACAAGCCTATAAAGGAATGCCATATCGACATCCGAGTTGATTTGACCAAGTTATAGGCTTTTAAAGATGGAAAGAAGGCCCATTTCAGTAAACCTTTGCAAAATTTAAATCAATGACATAAAAACGGTAATATTTTTTACTACCTTTAAAGTTAAATATTTTAATGCAGATAACAACATAACCATTCCACAAGCCTGTAAAGGTAGGCCATACCGAAATCCGACTTCATTTGACCAAGTTATTGGCTTTTAAATATGTAAAGAAGGCCCATTTCAGTAAACCTTCGCAAAATTTAAATCAATGACATAAAAACGGTCATATTTTTTACTACCTTTAAAGTTAATTTTTTTAATGCAGATAACAACATAATCATTCCACAAGCCTGTAAAGGTATGCCATACCGAAATCCGAGTTCATTTGACCAAGTTATTGGCTTTTAAAGATAAATATTGACCAAGTTATGGGCTTTTAAAGATGGAAGGAAGGCCCATTTCTGTAAACCTTCGCAAAATAAAAATCAATGACATAAAACGGTCATATTTTTTAATACATTTAAAGTTATATATTTTAATGCAGATAACAACATAAAATCAATGACATAAGAACGGTCAAATTTTTTACTACCTTTAAAGTTAAATATTTTAATGCAGATAACAACAAAATCATTCCACAAGCCTATAAAGGTATGCCATATCGAAATACGAGATCATTTGACCAAGTTATGGGCTTTTAAAGATGGAAAGAAGGCCCATTTCAGTAAACCTTTGCAAAATTAAAATCAATGGCATAAAAAGGGTCATATTTTTTACTACCTTTAAAGTTAAATATTTTAATGCAGATAACAACAAAATCATTCCACAAGCCTATAAAGGTATGCCATATCGAAATACGAGATCATTTGACCAAGTTATGGGCTTTTAAAGATGGAAAGAAGGCCCATTTCAGTAAACCTTTGCAAAATTAAAATCAATGACATAAAAACGGTAATATTTTTTACTACCTTTAAAGTTAAATATCTTAATGCAGATAACAACATAATCAAGCCTTTAAAGGTATGCCATATCGAAATCCGAGTCCTTTTGACCAAGTTATGGGCTTTTAAAGGTGAAAAGAAGGCCCATTTCAGTAAACCTTTGCAAAATTAAAATCAATGACATAAAAACGGTCATATTTTTTACTACCTTTAAAGATATATATTTTAATGCAGATAACAACATAATCATTCCACAAGCCCATAGAGGTATGCCATATCGGAATCCGAGTCCTTTTGGCCAGGTTATGGGCTTTTAAAGATGGAAAGAAGTCCCATTTCAGTAAACCTTTGCAAAATTCAATGACATAATTCAATGACATAAAAACGGTCATATTTTTTACTACCTTTAAAGATATATATTTTAATGCAGATAACAACATAATCATTCCACAAGCCCATAGAGGTATGCCATATCGAAATCCGAGTCCTTTTGACTAGGTTATGGGCTTTTAGAGATGGAAAGAAGGCCCATTTCAGTAAAGCTTTGCAAATTTAAAATCAATCACATAAAAACGGTTTTTTTTTACTACCTTTAAAGTTATATATTTTAATGCAGAAAACAACATAATCATTCCACATTCCTATAAAGGTATGCCATATCGAAACCCTAGTTCTTTGACCAAGTTATGGGCTTTTAAAGATGGAAAGAAGGCCCATTTCAGTAAACCTTTGCAAAATTAAATCAATCACATAAAAACGGTCATATTTTTTACTACCTTTAAAGTTTAATATTTCAATGCAGATAACAACATAATTATTCCACAAGCCCATAAACGTATACCATATCGAAATACGAGTTCATTTGACCTAGTTATTGGCTTTTAAGTATGTAAAGAAGGCCCATTTCAGTAAACCTTCGCAAAATTAAAATCAATGACATAAAAACGGTCATATTTTTTACTACCTTTAAAGTTATATATTTTAATGCAGATAACAACATAATCATACCACAAGCCCAAAGAGGTATGCCATGTCGAAATCCGATTCCTTTTGACCAGGTTATGGGCTTTTAAAGATGGAAAGAAGGACCATTTCAGTAAACCTTTGCAAATTTAAAATCAATGACATAAAAACGGTCATATTTTTTACTACCTTTAAAGTAATATATTTTAATGCAGATAACAACATAATCATTTCGCAAGCCCATAGAGGTATGCCATATCGAAATCCGAGTCCTTTTGACCAGTTTATGGGCTTTTAAAGATGGAAAGAAGGCCTATTTCAGTAAACCTTCGCAAAATAAAAATCAATGACATAAAAACGGTCATATTTTTTTTTACCTTTAAAGATATATATTTAAATGCAGATAACAACATAATCATTCCACAAGCTCATAGATATATGCTATATCGAAATCAAAGTCCTTTTGACCAGGCTATGGACTTTTCAAGATGAAAAGAAGGCCCATTTCAGTAAAGCTTTGCAAAATTAAAATCAATGACATAAAAACGGTCATATTTTTTACTACCTTTAAAATTATATATTTTAATGCAGATAACAACATAATCATTCCTTAAGCCTATAAAGGTATGCCAAATCGAAACCCGAGTTCTTTGACAAAGTCATGGGCTTTTAAAGATGGAAAGAAGGCCCATTTCAGTAAACCTTTGCAAAATTAAAATCAATCACATTAAAACGGTCATATTTTTTACTACCTTTAAAGTTATATATTTTAATGCAGATATCAACATAATCATTCCGCAAGCCCATAGAGGTATGCCATATCGAAATCCGAGTCCTTTTGACCAGGTTATGGGCTTTTAAAGATGGAAAGAAGGCCCATTTCAGTAAACCTTTGCAAAATTAAAATCAATGACATAAAAACGGTCATAGTTTTTACTACCTTTAAAGTTATATATTTTAATGCAGATAACAACATAATCATTTCACAAGCCCATAGAGGTATGCCATATCGAAAACCGAGTCCTTTTGACCAGGTTATGGGCTTTTAAAGATGGAAAGAAGGCTCATTTAAGTAAACCTTTGCAAAATTAAAATCAATGACATAAAAACGGTCATATTTTTTACTACCTTTAAAGTTATATATTTTAATGCAGATAAAAACATAATCATTCCACAAGCCCATAAAGGTATGCCATATCGAAATCCGAGTTCATTTGACCAAGTTATGGGCTTTTAAAGATGGAAGGAAGGCCCATTTCTGTAAACCTTCGCAAAATAAAAATCAATGACATAAAAACGGTCATATTTTTTAATACATTTAAAGGTAAATATTTTGATGCAGATAACAACATAATCATTCCTCAAGCCCATAGAGGTATGCCATATCGAAATCCGAGTCATTTTGACCAAATTATGGGGTTTTAAAGATGGAAAGAAGGCCCATTTCAGTAAACCTTTGCAAAATTAAAATCAATGACATAAAAACGGTCATATTTTTAGTACCTTTAAAGTTATATATTTTAATGCAGATAACAACATAATCATTCCACAAGCCTATAAAGGTATGCCATATCGAAACCCGAGTTCTTTGACCAAGTCATGGGCTTTTAAAGATGGAAAGAAGGCCCATTTCAGTAAACCTTTGCAAAATTAAAATCAATCACATTAAAACGGTCATATTTTTTACTACCTTTAAAGTTATATATTTTAATGCAGATAACAACATAATCATTCCACAAGCCCATAGAGGCATGCCATATCGAAATCCGAGTCCTTTTGACCAGGTTATGGGCTTTTAAAGATGGAAAGAAGGCCCATTTCAGTAAAACTTTGCAAAATTAAAATCAATGACATAAAAACCGTCATATTTTATACTACCTTTAAAGTTATATATTTTAATGCAGATAACAACATAATTATTCCACAAGCCTATAAAGGTATGCCATATCGAAACCCGAGGTCTTTGACCAAGTTATGGGCTTTTAAAGATGGAAAAAAGGCCCATTTCAGTAAACCTTCGCAAAATTAAAATCAATGACATAAAAACGGTCATATTTTTTACTACCTTTAAAGTTATATATTTTAATGCAGATAACAACATAATCATTCCACAAGCTCATAGAGGTATGCCATATCGAAATCCGAATTCTTTTGACCAAGTTATGGGCTTTTAAAGATGGAAAGAAGGCCCATTTAAGTAAACCTATGCAAAATTAAAATCAATGACATAAAAACGGTCATAGTTTTTACTACCATTAAAGTTATGTATTTTAAAGCAGATAACAACGTTATCATTCCACAAGCCTATAAAGGTATGCCATAACGAAATCCGAGTTCATTTGACCAAGTTATGGGCTTTTAAAGATGAAAGGAAGGCCCATTTCTGTAAACCTTCGCAAAATAAAAATCAATGACATAAAAACGGTCATATTTTTTTTTACCTTTAAAGATATATATTTAAATGCAGATAACAACATAATCATTCCACAAGCTCATAGATATATGCCATATCGAAATCAAAGTCCTTTTGACCAGGCTATGGACTTTTCAAGATGAAAAGAAGGCCCATTTCAGTAAAGCTTTGCAAAATTAAAATCAATGACATAAAAACGGTCATATTTTTTACTACCTTTAAAATTATATATTTTAATGCAGATAACAACATAATCATTCCTTAAGCCTATAAAGGTATGCCAAATCGAAACCCGAGTTCTTTGACCAAGTCATGGGCTTTTAAAGATGGAAAGAAGGCCCATTTCAGTAAACCTTTGCAAAATTAAAATCAATCACATTAAAACGGTCATATTTTTTACTACCTTTAAAGTTATATATTTTAATGCAGATAACAACATAATCATTCCGCAAGCCCATAGAGGTATGCCATATCGAAATCCGAGTCCTTTTATTCAGGTTATGGGCTTTTAAAGATGGAAAGAAGGCCCATTTCAGTAAACCTTTGCATAATTAAAATCAATGACATAAAAACGGTCATATTTTCTACTACCTTTAAAGTTATATAACTTAATGCAGATAACAACATAATCATTCCACAAGCCCATAGAGGCATGCCATATCGAAATCCGAGTCCTTTTGACCAGGCTATGGGCTTTTAAAGATGGAAAGAAGGCCCATTTCAGTAAAGCTTTGCAAAATTAAAATCAATGACATAAAAACCGTCATATTTTATACTACCTTTAAAGTTATATATTTTAACGCAGATAACAACATAATTATTCCACAAGCCTATAAAGGTATGCCATATCGAAACCCGAGGTCTTTGACCAAGTTATGGGCTTTTAAAGATGGAAAGAAGGCCCATTTTAGTAAGCCTTTGCAAAATTAAAATAAGTGACATAAAAACAGTCATATTTTTTACTACCTTTAAAGTTATATATTTTGATTCAGATAACAACATAATCATTTCGCAAGCCCATAGAGGTATGCCATATCGAAATCCGAGTCCTTTTGACCAGTTTATGGGCTTTTAAAGATGGAAAGAAGGCCCATTTTAGTAAACCTTTGCAAAATTAAAATAAATGACATAAAAACAGTCATATTTTTTACTACCTTCAAAAGTAATATATTTTAATGCAGATAACAACATAATCATTTCGCAAGCCCATAGAGTTATGCCATATCGAAATCCGAGTCATTTTGACCAAATTATGGGCTTTTAAAGATGGAAAGAAGGCCAATTTAGTAAACCTTTGCAAAATTAAAATAAATGACATAAAAACAGTCATATTTTTTACTACCTTTAAAGTAATATATTTTAATGCAGATAACAACATAATCATTTCGCAAGCCCATAGAGGTATGCCATATCGAAATCCGAGTCCTTTTATTCAGGTTATGGGCTTTTAAAGATGGAAAGAAGGCCCATTTCAGTAAACCTTTGCATAATTAAAATCAATGACATAAAAACGGTCATATTTTCTACTACCTTTAAAGTTATATAACTTAATGCAGATAACAACATAATCATTCCACAAGCCCATAGAGGCATGCCATATCGAAATCCGAGTCCTTTTGACCAGGTTATGGGCTTTTAAAGATGGAAAGAAGGCCCATTTCAGTAAAGCTTTGCAAAATTAAAATCAATGACATAAAAACCGTCATATTTTAAACTACCTTTAAAGTTATATATTTTAATGCAGATAACAACATAATTATTCCACAAGCCTATAAAGGTATGCCATATCGAAACCCGAGGTCTTTGACCAAGTTATGGGCTTTTAAAGATGGAAAGAAGGCCCATTTCAGTAAACCTTCGCAAAATTAAAATCAATGACATAAAAACGGTCATATTTTTTACTACCTTTAAAGTTATATATTTTAATGCAGATAACAACATAATCATTCCACAAGCTCATAGAGGTATGCCATTTCGAAATCCGAATTCTTTTGACCAAGTTATGGGCTTTTAAAGATGGAAAGAAGGCCCATTTAAGTAAACCTATGCAAAATTAAAATCAATGACATAAAAACGGTCATATTTTTTACTACCTTTAAAGTTATATATTTTAATGCAGATAACAACATAATCATTCCACAAGCTCATAGAGGTATGCCATTTCGAAATCCGAATTCTTTTGACCAAGTTATGGGCTTTTAAAGATGAAAGGAAGGCCCATTTCTGTAAACCTTCGCAAAATAAAAATCAATGACATAAAAACGGTCATCTTTTTTATTACCTTTAAAGTTATATATTTTAATGCAGATAACAACATAATCATTCCTCAAGCCCATAGAGTTATGCCATATCGAAATCCGAGTCATTTTGACCAAATTATGGGCTTTTAAAGATGGAAAGAAGGCCCATTTTAGTAAACCTTTGCAAAATTAAAATCAATGACATAAAAACGGTCATATTTTTTACTACCATTAAAGTTATGTATTTTAATGCAGATAGCAACGTTATCATTCCACAAGCCTATAAAGGTATGCCATATCGAAATCCGAGTTCATTTGACCAAGTTATGGGCTTTTAAAGATGGAAAGAAGGCCCATTTCAGTAAACCTTTGCAAAATTAGAATCAATGACATTAAAACGGTCATATTTTTTACTACCTTAAAAGTAATATATTTTAAAGCAGATAAAAACATAATCATTCCACAAGCCCATAAAGGTATGCCATATCGAAATCCGAGTTCATTTGACCAAGTTATGGGCTTTGAAAGATGGAAGGAAGGCCCATTTCTGTAAAGCTTCGCAAAATAAAAATCAATGGCATAAAAACGGCCATATTTTTTAATACATTTAAAGTTATATATTTTAATGCAGATAACAACATAATCATTCCACAAGCCCATAGAGGTATGCCATATCGAAATCCGAGTCCTTTTGACCAGGATATGGGCTTTTAAAGATGGAAAGAAGGCCCATTTCAGTAAGCCTTTGCAAAATTAAAATCAATAACATAAAAACGGTCATATTTTTTACTACCTTTAAAGTTATATATATTCATGCAGATAACAACATTATCATTCCACAAGCCTATAAAGGTATGCCATATCGAAATCCGAGTTCATTTGACTAAGCTATGGGCTTTTAAATATGTGAAGAAGGCCCATATCAGTAAACCTTCGCAAAATTAAAATCAATGACATAAAAGCGGTCATATGTTTTACTACCTTTAAATTTAAATATTATAATGCAGATAACAACAAAATCATTCCACAAGCCTATAAAGGTATGCCATATCGAAATCCGAGTTCATTTGACTAAGCTATGGCCTTTTAAATATTTAAAGAAGGCCCATTTCATAAACCTTCGCAAAATTTTAATCAATGACATAAAAACGGTCAAATGTTTTACTACCTTTAAAGTTAAATATTTTAATGCAGATAACAACAAAATCAATCCACAAGCCTATAAAGGTATGCCATATCGAAGTCCGAGTTCATTTGACTAAGCTATGGCCTTTTAAATATGTAAAGAAGGCCCATTTCAGTAAACCTTCGCAAAATTAAAATCAATGACATAAAAACGGTCATATTTTTTACTACCTTTAAAGTTATATATTTTAATGAAGATAGCAACATAATCATTCCACAAGCCCATAGAGGTATGCCATATCGAAATCCGAGTCCTTTTGACCAGGTTATGGGCTTTTAAAGATGGAAAGAAGGCCCATTACAGTAAACCTTCGCAAAATTGAAATCAATGACATAAAAACGGTCATATTTTTTACTACCTTTAAAGTTATATATTTCGATGCAGATAACAACACAATCATTCCACAAGCCTATAAAGGTATGCCATATCGAAATCCGAGTTCATTTGACTAAGCTATGGCCTTTTAAATAGGTAAAGAAGGCCCATTTCAGTAAACCTTCGCAAAATTAAAATCAATGACATAAAAACGGTCATATGTTTTACTACCTTATAAGTTAAGTATTTTAATGCAGATAACAACATTATCATTCCACAAGCCTATAAAGGTATGCCATATCGAAATCCGAGTTCATTTGACTAAGTTATGGGCTTTTAAATATGTAAAGAAGGCCCATTTCAGTAAACCTTCGCAAAATTAAAATCAATGACATAAAAACGGTCATATTTTTTACTACCCTTAAAGTTTAATATTTTAATGCAGATAACAAGAAAATCATTCCACAAGCCCCTAAAGCTATGCCATATCTAAATACGAGTTCATTTGACCAAGTTATAGGCTTTTAAAGATGGAAAGAAGGCCCAATTCAGTAAACCTTTGCAAAATTAAAATCAATGACATTAAAACGGTCATATTTTTTACTACCTTTAAAGATATATATTTAAATGCAGATAACAACATAATCATTCCACAAGCTCATAGATATATGCCATATCGAAATCGAAGTCCTTTTGACCAGGCTATGGACTTTTAAAGATGAAAAGAAGGCCCATTTCAGTAAAGCTTTGCAAAATTAAAATCAATGACATAAAAACGGTCATATTTTTTACTACCTTTAAAATTATATATTTTAATGCAGATAACAACATAATCATTCCACAAGCCTATAAAGGTATGCCAAATCGAAACCCGAGTTCTTTGACCAAGTCATGGGCTTTTAAAGATGGAAAGAAGGCCCATTTCAGTAAACCTTTGCAAAATTAAAATCAATCACATTAAAACGGTCATATTTTTTACTACCTTTAAAGTTATATATTTTAATGCAGATAACAACATAATCATTCCGCAAGCCCATAGAGGTATGCCATATCGAAATCCGAGTCCTTTTGACCAGGTTATGGGCTTTTAAAGATGGAAAGAAGGCCCATTTCAGTAAACCTTTGCAAAATTAAAATCAATGACATAAAAACGGTCATAGTTTTTACTACCTTTAAAGTTATATATTTTAATGCAGATAAAAACATAATCATTCCACAAGCCCATAAAGGTATGCCATATCGAAATCCGAGTTCATTTGACCAAGTTATGGGCTTTTAAAGATGGAAGGAAGGCCCATTTCTGTAAACCTTCGCAAAATAAAAATCAATGACATAAAAACGGTCATATTTTTTAATACATTTAAAGTTAAATATTTTAATGCAGATAACAACATAATCATTCCTCAAGCCCATAGAGGTATGCCATATCGAAATCCGAGTCATTTTGACCAAATTATGGGGTTTTAAGGATGGAAAGAAAGCCCATTTCAGTAAACCTTTGCAAAATTAAAATCAATGACATAAAAACGGTCATATTTTTAATACCTTTAAAGTTATATATTTTAATGCAGATAACAACATAATCATTCCACAAGCCTATAAAGGTATGCCATATCGAAACCCGAGTTATTTGACCAAGTCATGGGCTTTTAAAGATGGAAAGAAGGCCCATTTCAGTAAACCTTTGCAAAATTAAAATCAATCACATTAAAACGGTCATATTTTTTACTACCTTTAAAGTTATATATTTTAATGCAGATAACAACATAATCATTCCGCAAGCCCATAGAGGTATGCCATATCGAAATCCGAGTCCTTTTATTCAGGTTATGGGCTTTTAAAGATGGAAAGAAGGCCCATTTCAGTAAAGCTTTGCAAAATTAAAATCAATGACATAAAAACCGTCATATTTTATACTACCTTTAAAGTTATATATTTTAATGCAGATAACAACATAATTATTCCACAAGCCTATTAAGGTATGCCATATCGAAACCCGAGGTCTTTGACCAAGTTATGGGCTTTTAAAGATGGACAGAAGGCCCATTTCAGTAAACCTTCGCAAAATTAAAATCAATGACATAAAAACGGTCATATTTTTTACTACCTTTAAAGTTATATAACTTAATGCAGATAACAACATAATCATTCCACAAGCCCATAGAGGCATGCCATATCGAAATCCGAGGTCTTTGACCAAATTATGGGGTTTTAAAGATGGAAAGAAGGCCCATTTCAGTAAACCTTTGCAAAATTAAAATCAATGACATAAAAACGGTCATATTTTTTACTACCTTTAAAGTTATATAACTTAATGCAGATAACAACATAATCATTCCACAAGCCCATAGAGGCATGCCATATCGAAATCCGAGTCCTTTTGACCAGGTTATGGGCTTTTAAAGATGGAAAGAAGGCCCATTTCAGTAAAGCTTTGCAAAATTAAAATCAATGACATAAAAACCGTCATATTTTGTACTACCTTTAAAGTTATATATTTTAATGCAGATAACAACATAATTATTCCACAAGCCTATAAAGGTATGCCATATCGAAACCCGAGGTCTTTGACCAAGTTATGGGCTTTTAAAGATGGAAAGAAGGCCCATTTCAGTAAACCTTCGCAAAATTAAAATCAATGACATAAAAACGGTCATATTTTTTACTACCTTTAAAGTTATATATTTTAATGCAGATAACAACATAATCATTCCACAAGCTCATAGAGGTATGCCATATCGAAATCCGAATTCTTTTGACCAAGTTATGGGCTATTAAAGATGGAAATAAGGCCCATTTAAGTAAACCTATGCAAAATTAAAATCAATGACATAAAAACGGTCATAGTTTTTAGTACCATTAAAGTTATGTATTTTAAAGCAGATAACAACATTATCATTCCACAAGCCTATAAAGGTATGCCATATCGAAATCCGAGTTCATTTGACTAAGTTATGGGCTTTTAAATATGTAAAGAAGGCCCATTTCAGTAAACCTTCGCAAAATTAAAATCAATGACATAAAAACGGTCATATTTTTTACTACCCTTAAAGTTTAATATTTTAATGCAGATAACAAGAAAATCATTCCACAAGCCCCTAAAGCTATGCCATATCTAAATACGAGTTCATTTGACCAAGTTATAGGCTTTATAAGATGGAAAGAAGGCCCAATTCAGTAAACCTTTGCAAAATTAAAATCAATGACATTAAAACGGTCATATTTTTTACTACCTTTAAAGATATATATTTAAATGCAGATAACAACATAATCATTCCACAAGCTCATAGATATATGCCATATCGAAATCGAAGTCATTTTGACCAGGCTATGGACTTTTAAAGATGAAAAGAAGGCCCATTTCAGTAAAGCTTTGCAAAATTAAAATCAATGACATAAAAACGGTCATATTTTTTACTACCTTTAAAGTTATATATTTTAATGCAGATAACAACATAATCATTCCACAAGCTCATAGAGGTATGCCATATCGAAATCCGAATTCTTTTGACCAAGTTATGGGCTATTAAAGATGGAAAGAAGGCCCATTTAAGTAAACCTATGCAAAATTAAAATCAATGACATAAAAACGGTCATAGTTTTTACTACCATTAAAGTTATGTATTTTAAAGCAGATAACAACATTATCATTCCACAAGCCTATAAAGGTATGCCATATCGAAATCCGAGTTCATTTGACTAAGTTATGGGCTTTTAAATATGTAAAGAAGGCCCATTTCAGTAAACCTTCGCAAAATTAAAATCAATGACATAAAAACGGTCATATTTTTTACTACCCTTAAAGTTTAATATTTTAATGCAGATAACAAGAAAATCATTCCACAAGCCCCTAAAGCTATGCCATATCTAAATACGAGTTCATTTGACCAAGTTATAGGCTTTTAAAGATGGAAAGAAGGCCCAATTCAGTAAACCTTTGCAAAATTAAAATCAATGACATTAAAACGGTCATATTTTTTACTACCTTTAAAGATATATATTTAAATGCAGATAACAACATAATCATTCCACAAGCTCATAGATATATGCCATATCGAAATCGAAGTCCTTTTGACCAGGCTATGGACTTTTAAAGATGAAAAGAAGGCCCATTTCAGTAAAGCTTTGCAAAATTAAAATCAATGACATAAAAACGGTCATATTTTTTACTACCTTTAAAATTATATATTTTAATGCAGATAACAACATAATCATTCCACAAGCCTATAAAGGTATGCCAAATCGAAACCCGAGTTCTTTGACCAAGTCATGGGCTTTTAAAGATGGAAAGAAGGCCCATTTCAGTAAACCTTTGCAAAATTAAAATCAATCACATTAAAACGGTCATATTTTTTACTACCTTTAAAGTTATATATTTTAATGCAGATAACAACATAATCATTCCGCAAGCCCATAGAGGTATGCCATATCGAAATCCGAGTCCTTTTGACCAGGTTATGGGCTTTTAAAGATGGAAAGAAGGCCCATTTCAGTAAACCTTTGCAAAATTAAAATCAATGACATAAAAACGGTCATAGTTTTTACTACCTTTAAAGTTATATATTTTAATGCAGATAAAAACATAATCATTCCACAAGCCCATAAAGGTACGCCATATCGAAATCCGAGTTCATTTGACCAAGTTATGGGCTTTTAAAGATGGAAGGAAGGCCCATTTCTGTAAACCTTCGCAAAATAAAAATCAATGACATAAAAACGGTCATATTTTTTAATACATTTAAAGTTAAATATTTTAATGCAGATAACAACATAATCATTCCTCAAGCCCATAGAGGTATGCCATATCGAAATCCGAGTCATTTTGACCAAATTATGGGGTTTTAAAGATGGAAAGAAAGCCCATTTCAGTAAACCTTTGCAAAATAAAAATCAATGACATAAAAACGGTCATATTTTTAATACCTTTAAAGTTATATATTTTAATGCAGATAACAACATAATCATTCCACAAGCCTATAAAGGTATGCCATATCGAAACCCGAGTTATTTGACCAAGTCATGGGCTTTTAAAGATGGAAAGAAGGCCCATTTCAGTAAACCTTTGCAAAATTAAAATCAATCACATTAAAACGGTCATATTTTTTACTACCTTTAAAGTTATATATTTTAATGCAGATAACAACATAATCATTCCGCAAGCCCATAGAGGTATGCCATATCGAAATCCGAGTCCTTTTATTCAGGTTATGGGCTTTTAAAGATGGAAAGAAGGCCCATTTCAGTAAAGCTTTGCAAAATTAAAATCAATGACATAAAAACCGTCATATTTTATACTACCTTTAAAGTTATATATTTTAATGCAGATAACAACATAATTATTCCACAAGCCTATTAAGGTATGCCATATCGAAACCCGAGGTCTTTGACCAAGTTATGGGCTTTTAAAGATGGACAGAAGGCCCATTTCAGTAAACCTTCGCAAAATTAAAATCAATGACATAAAAACGGTCATATTTTTTACTACCTTTAAAGTTATATAACTTAATGCAGATAACAACATAATCATTCCACAAGCCCATAGAGGCATGCCATATCGAAATCCGAGGTCTTTGACCAAATTATGGGGTTTTAAAGATGGAAAGAAGGCCCATTTCAGTAAACCTTTGCAAAATTAAAATCAATGACATAAAAACGGTCATATTTTTTACTACCTTTAAAGTTATATAACTTAATGCAGATAACAACATAATCATTCCACAAGCCCATAGAGGCATGCCATATCGAAATCCGAGTCCTTTTGACCAGGTTATGGGCTTTTAAAGATGGAAAGAAGGCCCATTTCAGTAAAGCTTTGCAAAATTAAAATCAATGACATAAAAACCGTCATATTTTGTACTACCTTTAAAGTTATATATTTAAATGCAGATAACAACATAATTATTCCACAAGCCTATAAAGGTATGCCATATCGAAACCCGAGGTCTTTGACCAAGTTATGGGCTTTTAAAGATGGAAAGAAGGCCCATTTCAGTAAACCTTCGCAAAATTAAAATCAATGACATAAAAACGGTCATATTTTTTACTACCTTTAAAGTTATATATTTTAATGCAGATAACAACATAATCATTCCACAAGCTCATAGAGGTATGCCATATCGAAATCCGAATTCTTTTGACCAAGTTATGGGCTATTAAAGATGGAAAGAAGGCCCATTTAAGTAAACCTATGCAAAATTAAAATCAATGACATAAAAACGGTCATAGTTTTTAGTACCATTAAAGTTATGTATTTTAAAGCAGATAACAACATTATCATTCCACAAGCCTATAAAGGTGTGCCATATCGAAATCCGAGTTCATTTGACTAAGTTATGGGCTTTTAAATATGTAAAGAAGGCCCATTTCAGTAAACCTTCGCAAAATTAAAATCAATGACATAAAAACGGTCATATTTTTTACTACCCTTAAAGTTTAATATTTTAATGCAGATAACAAGAAAATCATTCCACAAGCCCCTAAAGCTATGCCATATCTAAATACGAGTTCATTTGACCAAGTTATAGGCTTTATAAGATGGAAAGAAGGCCCAATTCAGTAAACCTTTGCAAAATTAAAATCAATGACATTAAAACGGTCATATTTTTTACTACCTTTAAAGATATATATTTAAATGCAGATAACAACATAATCATTCCACAAGCTCATAGATATATGCCATATCGAAATCGAAGTCATTTTGACCAGGCTATGGACTTTTAAAGATGAAAAGAAGGCCCATTTCAGTAAAGCTTTGCAAAATTAAAATCAATGACATAAAAACGGTCATATTTTTTACTACCTTTAAAGTTATATATTTTAATGCAGATAACAACATAATCATTCCACAAGCTCATAGAGGTATGCCATATCGAAATCCGAATTCTTTTGACCAAGTTATGGGCTATTAAAGATGGAAAGAAGGCCCATTTAAGTAAACCTATGCAAAATTAAAATCAATGACATAAAAACGGTCATAGTTTTTACTACCATTAAAGTTATGTATTTTAAAGCAGATAACAACATTATCATTCCACAAGCCTATAAAGGTATGCCATATCGAAATCCGAGTTCATTTGACTAAGTTATGGGCTTTTAAATATGTAAAGAAGGCCCATTTCAGTAAACCTTCGCAAAATTAAAATCAATGACATAAAAACGGTCATATTTTTTACTACCCTTAAAGTTTAATATTTTAATGCAGATAACAAGAAAATCATTCCACAAGCCCCTAAAGCTATGCCATATCTAAATACGAGTTCATTTGACCAAGTTATAGGCTTTTAAAGATGGAAAGAAGGCCCAATTCAGTAAACCTTTGCAAAATTAAAATCAATGACATTAAAACGGTCATATTTTTTACTACCTTTAAAGATATATATTTAAATGCAGATAACAACATAATAATTCCACAAGCTCATAGATATATGCCATATCGAAATCGAAGTCCTTTTGACCAGGCTATGGACTTTTAAAGATGAAAAGAAGGCCCATTTCAGTAAAGCTTTGCAAAATTAAAATCAATGACATAAAAACGGTCATATTTTTTACTACCTTTAAAATTATATATTTTAATGCAGATAACAACATAATCATTCCACAAGCCTATAAAGGTATGCCAAATCGAAGCCCGAGTTCTTTGACCAAGTCATGGGCTTTTAAAGATGGAAAGAAGGCCCATTTCAGTAAACCTTTGCAAAATTAAAATCAATCACATTAAAACGGTCATATTTTTTACTACCTTTAAAGTTATATATTTTAATGCAGATAACAACATAATCATTCCGCAAGCCCATAGAGGTATGCCATATCGAAATCCGAGTCCTTTTGACCAGGTTATGGGCTTTTAAAGATGGAAAGAAGGCCCATTTCAGTAAACCTTTGCAAAATTAAAATCAATGACATAAAAACGGTCATAGTTTTTACTACCTTTAAAGTTATATATTTTAATGCAGATAACAACATAATCATTTCACAAGCCCATAGAGGTATGCCATATCGAAAACCGAGTCCTTTTGACCAGGTTATGGGCTTTTAAAGATGGAAAGAAGGCCCATTTCATTAAACCTTCGCAAAATTAAAATCAATGACATAAAAACGGTCATATTTTTTACTACCTTTAAAGTTATATATTTTAATGCAGATAAAAACATAATCATTCCACAAGCCCATAAAGGTATGCCATATCGAAATCCGAGTTCATTTGACCAAGTTATGGGCTTTTAAAGATGGAAGGAAGGCCCATTTCTGTAAACCTTCGCAAAATAAAAATCAATGACATAAAAACGGTCATATTTTTTAATACATTTAAAGTTAAATATTTTAATGCAGATAACAACATAATCATTCCTCAAGCCCATAGAGGTATGCCATATCGAAATCCGAGTCATTTTGACCAAATTATGGGGTTTTAAAGATGGAAAGAAGGCCCATTTCAGTAAACCTTTGCAAAATTAAAATCAATGACATAAAAACGGTCATATTTTTAGTACCTTTAAAGTTATATATTTTAATGCAGATAACAACATAATTATTCCACAAGCCTATTAAGGTATGCCATATCGAAACCCGAGGTCTTTGACCAAGTTATGGGCTTTTAAAGATGGAAAGAAGGCCCATTTCAGTAAACCTTCGCAAAATTAAAATCAATGACATAAAAACGGTCATATTTTTTACTACCTTTAAAGTTATATAACTTAATGCAGATAACAACATAATCATTCCACAAGCCCATAGAGGCATGCCATATCGAAATCCGAGGTCTTTGACCAAATTATGGGGTTTTAAAGATGGAAAGAAGGCCCATTTCAGTAAACCTTTGCAAAATTAAAATCAATGACATAAAAACGGTCATATTTTTTACTACCTTTAAAGTTATATAACTTAATGCAGATAACAACATAATCATTCCACAAGCCCATAGAGGCATGCCATATCGAATTCCGAGTCCTTTTGACCAGGTTATGGGCTTTTAAAGATGGAAAGAAGGCCCATTTCAGTAAAGCTTTGCAAAATTAAAATCAATGACATAAAAACCGTCATATTTTGTACTACCTTTAAAGTTATATATTTTAATGCAGATAACAACATAATTATTCCACAAGCCTATAAAGGTATGCCATATCGAAACCCGAGGTCTTTGACCAAGTTATGGGCTTTTAAAGATGGAAAGAAGGCCCATTTCAGTAAACCTTCGCAAAATTAAAATCAATGACATAAAAACGGTCATATTTTTTACTACCTTTAAAGTTATATATTTTAATGCAGATAACAACATAATCATTCCACAAGCTCATAGAGGTATGCCATATCGAAATCCGAATTCTTTTGACCAAGTTATGGGCTATTAAAGATGGAAAGAAGGCCCATTTAAGTAAACCTATGCAAAATTAAAATCAATGACATAAAAACGGTCATAGTTTTTACTACCATTAAAGTTATGTATTTTAAAGCAGATAACAACGTTATCATTCCACAAGCCTATGAAGGTATGCCATAACGAAATCCGAGTTCATTTGACCAAGTTATGGGCTTTTAAAGATGAAAGGAAGGCCCATTTCTGTAAACCTTCGCAAAATAAAAATCAATGACATAAAAACGGTCATCTTTTTTATTACCTTTAAAGTTATATATTTTAATGCAGATAACAACATAATCATTCCTCAAGCCCAAGGAGTTATGCCATATCGAAATCCGAGTCATTTTGACCAAATTATGGGCTTTTAAAGATGGAAAGAAGGCCCATTTTAGTAAACCTTTGCAAAATTAAAATAAATGACATAAAAACAGTCATATTTTTTACTACCTTTAAAGTTATATATTTTAATTCAGATAACAACATAATCATTCCACAAGCTCATAGAGGTATGCCATATCGAAATCCGAATTCTTTTGACCAAGTTATGGGCTATTAAAGATGGAAAGAAGGCCCATTTCAGTAAACCTTCGCAAAACTAAAATCAATGACTAAAAACGGTCATATTTTTTACTACTTTTAAAGTTAAATATTTAAATGCAGATAACAACATTCCACAAGCCCCTAAAGGTATGCCATATCGAAATACGGTTCATTTGACCAAGTTATGGGCTTTTAAAGATGGAAAGAAGGCCCATTTCAGTAAACCTTCGCAAAATTAAAATCAATGACATAAAAACGGTCATATTTTTTACTACCTTTAAAGTTATATATTTTAATGCAGATAACAACGTTATCATTCCACAAGCCTATAAAGGTATGCCATATCGAAATCCGAGTTCATTCGACCAAGTTATGGGCTTTTAAAGATGGAAAGAAGGCCCATTTCAGTAAACCTTTGCAAAATTAGAATCAATGACATTAAAACGGTCATATTTTTTACTACCTTAAAAGTTATATATTTTAATGCAGATAACAACATAATCATTCCACAAGCTCATAGAGGTATGCCATATCGAAATCCGAGTTCTTTTGAGCAGGTTATGGGCTTTTAAAAATGGAAAGAAGGCCCATTTCAGTAAGCCTTTGCAAAATTAAAATCAATGACATAAAAACGGTCATATTTTTTACTACCATTAAAGTTATGTATTTTAATGCAGATAACAACGTTATCATTCCACAAGCCTATAAAGGTATGCCATATCGAAATCCGAGTTCATTCGACCAAGTTATGGGCTTTTAAAGATGGAAAGAAGGCCCATTTCAGTAAACCTTTGCAAAATTAGAATCAATGACATTAAAACGGTCATATTTTTTACTACCTTAAAAGTTATATATTTTAATGCAGATAACAACATAATCATTCCACAAGCCCATAGAGGTATGCCATATCGAAATCCGAGTCCTTTTGACCAGGATATGGGCTTTTAAAGATGGAAAGAAGGCCCATTTCAGTAAGCCTTTGCAAAATTAAAATCAATGACATAAAAACGGTCATATTTTTTACTACCTTTAAAGTTATATATATTCATTCAGATAACAACATTATCATTCCACAAGCCTATAAAGGTATGCCATATCGAAATCCGAGTTCATTTAACTAAGCTATGGGCTTTTAAATATGTGAAGAAGGCCCATATCAGTAAACCTTCGCAAAATTAAAATCAATGACATGAAAGCGGTCATATGTTTTACTACCTTTAAATTTAAATATTTTAATGCAGATAACAACAAAATCATTCCACAAGCCTATAAAGGTATGCCATATTGAAATCCGAGTTCATTTGACTAAGCTATGGCCTTTTAAATATTTAAAGAAGGCCCATTTCATAAACCTTCGCAAAATTAAAATCAATGACATAAAAACGGTCATATGTTTTACTACCTTTAAAATTAAATATTTTAATGCAGATAACAACAAAATCAATCCGCAAGCCTATAAAGGTATGCCATATCGAAATCCGAGTTCATTTGACTAAGCTATGGCCTTTTAAATATGTAAAGAAGGCCCATTTCAGTAAACCTTCGCAAAATTAAAATCATTGACATAAAAACGGTCATATTTTTTACTACCTTTAAAGTTATATATTTTAATGAAGATAGCAACATAATCATTCCACAAGCCCATAGAGGTATGCCATATCGAAATCCGAGTCCTTTTGACCAGGTTATGGGCTTTTAAAGATGGAAAGAAGGCCCATTACAGTAAACCTTCGCAAAATTGAAATCAATGACATAAAAACGGTCATATTTTTTACTACCTTTAAAGTTATATATTTTGATGCAGATAACAACATAATCATTCCACAAGCCTATAAAGGTATGCCATATCGAAATCCGAGTTCATTTGACTAAGCTATGGCCTTTTAAATATGTAAAGAAGGCCCATTTCAGTAAACCTTCGCAAAATTAAAATCAATGACATAAAAACGGTCATATTTTTTACTACCCTTAAAGTTTAATATTTTAATGCAGATAACAAGAAAATCATTCCACAAGCCCCTAAAGCTATGCCATATCTAAATACGAGTTCATTTGACCAAGTTATAGGCTTTTAAAGATGGAAAGAAGGCCCAATTCAGTAAACCTTTGCAAAATTAAAATCAATGACATTAAAACGGTCATATTTTTTACTACCTTTAAAGTTATATATTTTAATGCAGATTAAAACATAATCATTCCACAAGCCCATAAACGTATACCATATCGAAATACGAGTTCATTTGACCAAGTTATTGGCTTTTAAAGATGGAAAGAAGGCCCATTTCAGTAAACCTTCGCAAAACTAAAATCAATGACTAAAAGCGGTCATATTTTTTACTACTTTTAAAGTTAAATATTTTAATGCAGATAACAACAAAATCATTCCACAAGCCCCTAAAGGTATGCCATATCGAAATACGGTTCATTTGACCAAGTTATAGGCTTTTAAAGATGGAAAGAAGGCCCATTTCAGTAAACCTTCGCAAAATTAAAATCAATGACATAAAAACGGTCATATTTTTTACTACCTTTAAAGTTATATATTTTAATGCAGATAACAACATAATCATTTCACAAGCTCATAGAGGTATGCCATATCGAAATCCGAGTTCTTTTGAGCAGGTTATGGGCTTTTAAAAATGGAAAGAAGGCCCATTTCAGTAAACCTTTGCAAAATTAAAATCAATGACATAAAAACGGTCATATTTTTTACTACCATTAAAGTTATGTATTTTAATGCAGATAACAACGTTATCATTCCACAAGCCTATAAAGGTATGCCATCTCGAAATCCGAGTTCATTTGACCAAGTTATGGGCTTTTAAAGATGGAAAGAAGGCCCATTTCAGTAAACCTTTGCAAAACTAAAATCAATGACATTAAAACGGTCATATTTTTTACTACCTTAAAAGTTATATATTTTAATGCAGATAAAAACATAATCATTCCACAAGCCCATAAAGGTATGCCATATCGAAATCCGAGTTCATTTGACCAAGTTATGGGCTTTGAAAGATGGAAGGAAGGCCCATTTCTGTAAAGCTTCGCAAAATAAAAATCAATGACATAAAAACGGCCATATTTTTTAATACATTTAAAGTTATATATTTTAATGCAGATAACAACATAATCATTCCACAAGCCCATAGAGGTATGCCATATCGAAATCCGAGTCCTTTTGACCAGGATATGGGCTTTTAAAGATGGAAAGAAGGCCCATTTCAGTAAGCCTTTGCAAAATTAAAATCAATGACATAAAAACGGTCATATTTTTTACTACCTTTAAAGTTATATATATTCATGCAGATAACAACATTATCATTCCACAAGCCTATAAAGGTATGCCATATCGAAATCCGAGTTCATTTGACTAAGCTATGGGCTTTTAAATATGTGAAGAAGGCCCATTTCAGTAAACCTTCGCAAAATTAAAATCAATGACATAAAAGCGGTCATATGTTTAACTACCTTTAAATTTAAATATTTTAATGCAGATAACAACAAAATCATTCCACAAGCCTATAAAGGTATGCCATATCGAAATCCGAGTTCATTTGACTAAGCTATGGCCTTTTAAATATTTAAAGAAGGCCCATTTCAGTAAACCTTCGCAAAATTAAAATCAATGACATAAAAACGGTCATATTTTTTACTACCTTTAAAGTTATATATTTTAATGAAGATAGCAACATAATCATTCCACAAGCCCATAGAGGTATGCCATATCGAAATCCGAGTCCTTTTGACCAGGTTATGGGCTTTTAAAGATGGAAAGAAGGCCCATTACAGTAAACCTTCGCAAAATTGAAATCAATGACATAAAAACGGTCATATTTTTTACTACCTTTAAAGTTATATATTTTGATGCAGATAACAACATAATCATTCCACAAGCCTATAAAGGTATGCCATATCGAAATCCGAGTTCATTTGACTAAGCTATGTCCTTTTAAATATGTAAAGAAGGCCCATTTCAGTAAACCTTCGCAAAATTAAAATCAATGACATAAAAACGGTCATATGTTTTACTACCTTTAAAGTTAAATATTTTAATGCAGATAACAACATTATCATTCCACAAGCCTATAAAGGTATGCCATATCGAAATCCGAGTTCATTTGACTAAGTTATGGGCTTTTAAATATGTAAAGAAGGCCCATTTCAGTAAACCTTCGCAAAATTAAAATCAATGACATAAAAACGGTCATATTTTTTACTACCCTTAAAGTTTAATATTTTAATGCAGATAACAAGAAAATCATTCCACAAGCCCCTAAAGCTATGCCATATCTAAATACGAGTTCATTTGACCAAGTTATATGCTTTTAAAGATGGAAAGAAGGCCCAATTCAGTAAACCTTTGCAAAATTAAAATCAATGACATTAAAACAGTCATATTTTTTACTACCTTTAAAATTATATATTTTAATGCAGATTAAAACATAATCATTCCACAAGCCCATAAAGGTACGCCATATCGAAATCCGAGTTCATTTGACCAAGTTATGGGCTTTTAAAGATGGAAAGAAGGCCCATTTCTGTAAACCTTCGCAAAATAAAAATCAATGACATAAAAACTTTCATATTTTGTACTACCTTTAATGTTATATATTTTAATGCAAATAACAACATAATCATTCCACAAGCCTATAAAGGAATGCCATATCGAAATCCGAGTTCATTTGACCAAGTTATGGGCTTTTAAAAATGTAAAGAAGGCCCATTTCAGTAAACCTTCGCAAAATTAAAATCAAAGACATAAAAACGGTCATATTTTTTACTACCTTTAAAGTTATATATTTTAATGCAGATAAGAACATAATCATTCCACAAGCCTATAAAGGTATGCCATATCGAAATCCGAGTTCATTTGACCAAGTTATGGGCTTTTAAAGATGGAAAGAAGGCCCATTTCTGTAAACCTTCGCAAAATAAAAACTGTCATATTTTTTACTACCTTTAATGTTATATATTTTAATGCAAATAACAACATAATCATTCCACAAGCCTATAAAGGAATGCCATATCGAAACCCGAGTTCATTTGACCAAGTTATGGGCTTTTAAAGATGGAAGAAGGCCAATTTCAGTAAACCCTTGCAAAATTAAAATCAATGACATAAAAACGGTCATATTTTTAACTACCTTTAAAGTTATATACTTTAATGCAGATAAGAACATAATCATTCCGCAAGCCTATAAAGGTATGCCATGTCGAAATCCGAGTTCATTTGACCAAGTTATGGGCTTTTAAAGATGGAAAGAAGGCCCATTTCTGTAAACCTTCGCAAAATAAAAACTGTCATATTTTTTACTACCTTTAATGTTAAATATTTTAATGCAAATAACAACATAATCATTCCACAAGCCTATAAAGGAATGCCATATCGAAACCCGAGTTCATTTGACCAAGTTATGGGCTTTTAAAAATGTAAAGAAGGCCCATTTTAGTAAACCTTCGCAAAATTAAAATCAATGACATAAAAACGGTCATATTTTTTACTACCTTTAAAGTTATATATTTTAATGCAGATAACAACATAATCACTCCACAAGCCCATAGAGGTATGCCATATCGAAATCGGAGTCCTTTTGACCAGGATATGGGCTTTTAAAGATGGAAAGAAGGCCCATTTCAGAAAACACTTGCAAAATTAAAATCAATGACATAAAAACGGTCATATTTTTAACTACCTTTAAAGTTATATACTTTAATGCAGATAACAACATAATCATTCCTCAAGCCCAAGGAGTTATGCCATATCGAAATCCGAGTCATTTTGACCAAATTATGGGCTTTTAAAGATGGAAAGAAGGCCCATTTTAGTAAACCTTTGCAAAATTAAAATAAATGACATAAAAACAGTCATATTTTTTACTACCTTTAAAGTTATATATTTTAATTCAGATAACAACATAATCATTCCACAAGCTCATAGAGGTATGCCATATCGAAATCCGAATTCTTTTGACCAAGTTATGGGCTATTAAAGATGGAAAGAAGGCCCATTTCAGTAAACCTTCGCAAAACTAAAATCAATGACTAAAAACGGTCATATTTTTTACTACTTTTAAAGTTAAATATTTAAATGCAGATAACAACATTCCACAAGCCCCTAAAGGTATGCCATATCGAAATACGGTTCATTTGACCAAGTTATGGGCTTTTAAAGATGGAAAGAAGGCCCATTTCAGTAAACCTTCGCAAAATTAAAATCAATGACATAAAAACGGTCATATTTTTTACTACCTTTAAAGTTATATATTTTAATGCAGATAACAACGTTATCATTCCACAAGCCTATAAAGGTATGCCATATCGAAATCCGAGTTCATTCGACCAAGTTATGGGCTTTTAAAGATGGAAAGAAGGCCCATTTCTGTAAAGCTTCGCAAAATAAAAATCAATGACATAAAAACGGTCATATGTTTTACTACCTTTAAATTTAAATATTTTAATGCAGATAACAACAAAATCATTCCACAAGCCTATAAAGGTATGCCATATTGAAATCCGAGTTCATTTGACTAAGCTATGGCCTTTTAAATATTTAAAGAAGGCCCATTTCATAAACCTTCGCAAAATTAAAATCAATGACATAAAAACGGTCATATGTTTTACTACCTTTAAAGTTAAATATTTTAATGCAGATAACAACAAAATCAATCCGCAAGCCTATAAAGGTATGCCATATCGAAATCCGAGTTCATTTGACTAAGCTATGGCCTTTTAAATATGTAAAGAAGGCCCATTTCAGTAAACCTTCGCAAAATTAAAATCATTGACATAAAAACGGTCATATTTTTTACTACCTTTAAAGTTATATATTTTAATGAAGATAGCAACATAATCATTCCACAAGCCCATAGAGGTATGCCATATCGAAATCCGAGTCCTTTTGACCAGGTTATGGGCTTTTAAAGATGGAAAGAAGGCCCATTACAGTAAACCTTCGCAAAATTGAAATCAATGACATAAAAACGGTCATATTTTTTACTACCTTTAAAGTTATATATTTTGATGCAGATAACAACATAATCATTCCACAAGCCTATAAAGGTATGCCATATCGAAATCCGAGTTCATTTGACTAAGCTATGGCCTTTTAAATATGTAAAGAAGGCCCATTTCAGTAAACCTTCGCAAAATTAAAATCAATGACATAAAAACGGTCATATTTTTTACTACCCTTAAAGTTTAATATTTTAATGCAGATAACAAGAAAATCATTCCACAAGCCCCTAAAGCTATGCCATATCTAAATACGAGTTCATTTGACCAAGTTATAGGCTTTTAAAGATGGAAAGAAGGCCCAATTCAGTAAACCTTTGCAAAATTAAAATCAATGACATTAAAACGGTCATATTTTTTACTACCTTTAAAGTTATATATTTTAATGCAGATTAAAACATAATCATTCCACAAGCCCATAAACGTATACCATATCGAAATACGAGTTCATTTGACCAAGTTATTGGCTTTTAAAGATGGAAAGAAGGCCCATTTCAGTAAACCTTCGCAAAACTAAAATCAATGACTAAAAACGGTCATATTTTTTACTACTTTTAAAGTTAAATATTTTAATGCAGATAACAACAAAATCATTCCACAAGCCCCTAAAGGTATGCCATATCGAAATACGGTTCATTTGACCAAGTTATAGGCTTTTAAAGATGGAAAGAAGGCCCATTTCAGTAAACCTTCGCAAAATTAAAATCAATGACATAAAAACGGTCATATTTTTTACTACCTTTAAAGTTATATATTTTAATGCAGATAACAACATAATCATTTCACAAGCTCATAGAGGTATGCCATATCGAAATCCGAGTTCTTTTGAGCAGGTTATGGGCTTTTAAAAATGGAAAGAAGGCCCATTTCAGTAAACCTTTGCAAAATTAAAATCAATGACATAAAAACGGTCATATTTTTTACTACCATTAAAGTTATGTATTTTAATGCAGATGACAACGTTATCATTCCACAAGCCTATAAAGGTATGCCATATCGAAATCCGAGTTCATTTGACCAAGTTATGGGCTTTTAAAGATGGAAAGAAGGCCCATTTCAGTAAACCTTTGCAAAACTAAAATCAATGACATTAAAACGGTCATATTTTTTACTACCTTAAAAGTTATATATTTTAATGCAGATAAAAACATAATCATTCCACAAGCCCATAAAGGTATGCCATATCGAAATCCGAGTTCATTTGACCAAGTTATGGGCTTTGAAAGATGGAAGGAAGGCCCATTTCTGTAAAGCTTCGCAAAATAAAAATCAATGACATAAAAACGGCCATATTTTTTAATACATTTAAAGTTATATATTTTAATGCAGATAACAACATAATCATTCCACAAGCCCATAGAGGTATGCCATATCGAAATCCGAGTCCTTTTGACCAGGATATGGGCTTTTAAAGATGGAAAGAAGGCCCATTTCAGTAAGCCTTTGCAAAATTTAAATCAATGACATAAAAACGGTCATATTTTTTACTACCTTTAAAGTTATATATATTCATGCAGATAACAACATTATCATTCCACAAGCCTTTAAAGGTATGCCATATCGAAATCCGAGTTCATTTGACTAAGCTATGGGCTTTTAAATATGTGAAGAAGGCCCATTTCAGTAAACCTTCGCAAAATTAAAATCAATGACATAAAAGCGGTCATATGTTTAACTACCTTTAAATTTAAATATTTTAATGCAGATAACAACAAAATCATTCCACAAGCCTATAAAGGTATGCCATATCGAAATCCGAGTTCATTTGACTAAGCTATGGCCTTTTAAATATTTAAAGAAGGCCCATTTCAGTAAACCTTCGCAAAATTAAAATCAATGACATAAAAACGGTCATATTTTTTACTACCTTTAAAGTTATATATTTTAATGAAGACAGCAACATAATCATTCCACAAGCCCATAGAGGTATGCCATATCGAAATCCGAGTCCTTTTGACCAGGTTATGGGCTTTTAAAGATGGAAAGAAGGCCCATTACAGTAAACCTTCGCAAAATTGAAATCAATGACATAAAAACGGTCATATTTTTTACTACCTTTAAAGTTATATATTTTGATGCAGATAACAACATAATCATTCCACAAGCCTATAAAGGTATGCCATATCGAAATCCGAGTTCATTTGACTAAGTTATGGGCTTTTAAATATGTAAAGAAGGCCCATTTCAGTAAACCTTCGCAAAATTAAAATCAATGACATAAAAACGGTCATATTTTTTACTACCCTTAAAGTTTAATATTTTAATGCAGATAACAAGAAAATCATTCCACAAGCCCCTAAAGCTATGCCATATCTAAATACGAGTTCATTTGACCAAGTTATATGCTTTTAAAGATGGAAAGAAGGCCCAATTCAGTAAACCTTTGCAAAATTAAAATCAATGACATTAAAACAGTCATATTTTTTACTACCTTTAAAATTATATATTTTAATGCAGATTAAAACATAATCATTCCACAAGCCCATAAAGGTACGCCATATCGAAATCCGAGTTCATTTGACCAAGTTATGGGCTTTTAAAGATGGAAAGAAGGCCCATTTCTGTAAACCTTCGCAAAATAAAAATCAATGACATAAAAACTTTCATATTTTGTACTACCTTTAATGTTATATATTTTAATGCAAATAACAACATAATCATTCCACAAGCCTATAAAGGAATGCCATATCGAAATCCGAGTTCATTTGACCAAGTTATGGGCTTTTAAAAATGTAAAGAAGGCCCATTTCAGTAAACCTTCGCAAAATTAAAATCAAAGACATAAAAACGGTCATATTTTTTACTACCTTTAAAGTTATATATTTTAATGCAGATAAGAACATAATCATTCCACAAGCCTATAAAGGTATGCCATATCGAAATCCGAGTTCATTTGACCAAGTTATGGGCTTTTAAAGATGGAAAGAAGGCCCATTTCAGTGAACCTTTGCAAAATTGAAATCAATGACATAAAAACGGTCATATTTTTAACTACCTTTAAAGTTATATACTTTAATGCAGATAAGAACATAATCATTCCGCAAGCCTATAAAGGTATGCCATGTCGAAATCCGAGTTCATTTGACCAAGTTATGGGCTTTTAAAGATGGAAAGAAGGCCCATTTCTGTAAACCTTCGCAAAATAAAAACTGTCATATTTTTTACTACCTTTAATGTTAAATATTTTAATGCAAATAACAACATAATCATTCCACAAGCCTATAAAGGAATGCCATATCGAAACCCGAGTTCATTTGACCAAGTTATGGGCTTTTAAAAATGTAAAGAAGGCCCATTTTAGTAAACCTTCGCAAAATTAAAATCAATGACATAAAAACGGTCATATTTTTTACTACCTTTAAAGTTATATATTTTAATGCAGATAACAACATAATCACTCCACAAGCCCATAGAGGTATGCCATATCGAAATCGGAGTCCTTTTGACCAGGATATGGGCTTTTAAAGATGGAAAGAAGGCCCATTTCAGAAAACACTTGCAAAATTAAAATCAATGACATAAAAACGGTCATATTTTTAACTACCTTTAAAGTTATATACTTTAATGCAGATAACAACATAATCATTCCACAAGCCTATAAAGGTATGCCATATCGAAATCCGAGTTCATTTGACCAAGTTATGGGCTTTTAAAGATGGAAAGAAGGCCCATTTCAGTGAACCTTTGCAAAATTGAAATCAATGACATAAAAACGGTCATATTTTTTACTACCTTTAAAGTTATATATTTTAATGCAGATAACAACATAATCACTCCACAAGCCCATAGAGGTATGCCATATCGAAACCCGAGTTCATTTGACCAAGTTATGGGCTTTTAAAGATGGAAAGAAGGCCCATTTCAGTGAACCTTTGCAAAATTGAAATCAATGACATAAAAACGGTCATATTTTTTAATACCTTTAAAGTTATATATTTTAATGCAGATAACAACATAATCACTCCACAAGCCCATAGAGGTATGCCATATCGAAACCCGAGTTCATTTGACCAAGTTATGGGCTTTTAAAGATGGAAAGAAGGCCCATTTCAGTGAACCTTTGCAAAATTGAAATCAATGACATAAAAACGGTCATATTTTTTACTACCTTTAAAGTTAAATATTTTAATGCAGATAACAACATTATCATTCCACAAGCCTATAAAGGTATGCCATATCGAAATCCGAGTTCATTTGACTAAGTTATGGGCTTTTAAATATGTAAAGAAGGCCCATTTCAGTAAACCTTCGCAAAATTAAAATCAATGACATAAAAACGGTCATATGTTTTACTACCTTTAAAGTTAAAAATTGTAATGCAGATAACAACATTATCATTCCACAAGCCTATAAAGGTATGCCATATCGAAATCCGAGTTCATTTGACTAAGTTATGGGCTTTTAAATATGTAAAGAAGGCCCATTTCAGTAAACCTTCTCAAAATTAAAATCAATGATATAAAAACGGTCATATTTTTTACTACCCTTAAAGTTTAATGCAGATAACAAGAAAATCATTACACAAGCCCCTAAAGCTATGCCATATCTAAATACGAGTTCATTTGACCAAGTTATAGGCTTTTAAAGATGGAAAAAAGGCCCAATTCAGTAAACCTTTGCAAAATTAAAATCAATGACATTAAAACGGTCATATTTTTTACTACCTTTAAAGTTATATATTTTAATGCAGATTAAAACATAATCATTCCACAAGCCCATAAAGGTACGCCATATCGAAATCCGAGTTCATTTGACCAAGTTATGGGCTTTTAAAGATGGAAAGAAGGCCCATTTCTGTAAACCTTCGCAAAATAAAAATCAATGACATAAAAACTTTTATAATTTTTACTACCTTTAATGTTATATATTTTAATGCAAATAAAAACATAATCATTCCACAAGCCTATAAAGGAATGCCATATCGAAACCCGAGTTCATTTGACCAAGTTATGGGCTTTTAAAGATGGAAGAAGGCCCATTTCAGTAAACCCTTGCAAAATTAAAATCAATGACATAAAAACGGTCATATTTTTAACTACCTTTAAAGTTATATACTTTAATGCAGATAAGAACATAATCATTCCACAAGCCTATAAAGGTATGCCATATCGAAATCCGAGTTCATTTAACCAAGTTATGGGCTTTTAAAGATGGAAAGAAGGCCCATTTCTGTAAACCTTCGCAAAATAAAAACTGTCATATTTTTTACTACCTTTAATGTTAAATATTTTAATGCAAATAACAACATAATCATTCCACAAGCCTATAAAGCAATGCCATATCGAAACCCGAGTTCATTTGACCAAGTTATGGGCTTTTAAAGATGGAAAGAAGGCCCATTTCAGTGAACCTTTGCAAAATTGAAATCAATGACATAAAAACGGTCATATTTTTTACTACCTTTAAAGTTATATATTTTAATGCAGATAACAACATAATCACTCCACAAGCCCATAGAGGTATGCCATATCGAAATCGGAGTCCTTTTGACCAGGATATGGGCTTTTAAAGATGGAAAGAAGGCCCATTTCAGAAAACACTTGCAAAATTAAAATCAATGACATAAAAACGGTCATATTTTTAACTACCTTTAAAGTTATATACTTTAATGCAGATAACAACATAATCATTCCACAAGCCTATAAAGGTATGCCATATCGAAATCCGAGTTCATTTGACCAAGTTATGGGCTTTTAAAGATGGAAAGAAGGCCCATTTCAGTGAACCTTTGCAAAATTGAAATCAATGACATAAAAACGGTCATATTTTTTACTACCTTTAAAGTTATATATTTTAATGCAGATAACAACATAATCACTCCACAAGCCCATAGAGGTATGCCATATCGAAACCCGAGTTCATTTGACCAAGTTATGGGCTTTTAAAGATGGAAAGAAGGCCCATTTCAGTGAACCTTTGCAAAATTGAAATCAATGACATAAAAACGGTCATATTTTTTACTACCTTTAAAGTTATATATTTTAATGCAGATAACAACATAATCACTCCACAAGCCCATAGAGGTATGCCATATCGAAACCCGAGTTCATTTGACCAAGTTATGGGCTTTTAAAGATGGAAAGAAGGCCCATTTCAGTGAACCTTTGCAAAATTGAAATCAATGACATAAAAACGGTCATATTTTTTACTACCTTTAAAGTTAAATATTTTAATGCAGATAACAACATTATCATTCCACAAGCCTATAAAGGTATGCCATATCGAAATCCGAGTTCATTTGACTAAGTTATGGGCTTTTAAATATGTAAAGAAGGCCCATTTCAGTAAACCTTCGCAAAATTAAAATCAATGACATAAAAACGGTCATATGTTTTACTACCTTTAAAGTTAAAAATTGTAATGCAGATAACAACATTATCATTCCACAAGCCTATAAAGGTATGCCATATCGAAATCCGAGTTCATTTGACTAAGTTATGGGCTTTTAAATATGTAAAGAAGGCCCATTTCAGTAAACCTTCTCAAAATTAAAATCAATGATATAAAAACGGTCATATTTTTTACTACCCTTAAAGTTTAATGCAGATAACAAGAAAATCATTACACAAGCCCCTAAAGCTATGCCATATCTAAATACGAGTTCATTTGACCAAGTTATAGGCTTTTAAAGATGGAAAAAAGGCCCAATTCAGTAAACCTTTGCAAAATTAAAATCAATGACATTAAAACGGTCATATTTTTTACTACCTTTAAAGTTATATATTTTAATGCAGATTAAAACATAATCATTCCACAAGCCCATAAAGGTACGCCATATCGAAATCCGAGTTCATTTGACCAAGTTATGGGCTTTTAAAGATGGAAAGAAGGCCCATTTCTGTAAACCTTCGCAAAATAAAAATCAATGACAAAAAAACTTTTATAATTTTTACTACCTTTAATGTTATATATTTTAATGCAAATAAAAACATAATCATTCCACAAGCCTATAAAGGAATGCCATATCGAAACCCGAGTTCATTTGACCAAGTTATGGGCTTTTAAAGATGGAAGAAGGCCCATTTCAGTAAACCCTTGCAAAATTAAAATCAATGACATAAAAACGGTCATATTTTTAACTACCTTTAAAGTTATATACTTTAATGCAGATAAGAACATAATCATTCCACAAGCCTATAAAGGTATGCCATATCGAAATCCGAGTTCATTTAACCAAGTTATGGGCTTTTAAAGATGGAAAGAAGGCCCATTTCTGTAAACCTTCGCAAAATAAAAACTGTCATATTTTTTACTACCTTTAATGTTAAATATTTTAATGCAAATAACAACATAATCATTCCACAAGCCTATAAAGCAATGCCATATCGAAACCCGAGTTCATTTGACCAAGTTATGGGCTTTTAAAAATGTAAAAAAGGCCCATTTCAGTAAACCTTCGCAAAATTAAAATCAATGACATAAAAACGGTCATATTTTTTACTACCTTTAAAGTTATATATTTTAATGCAGATTAAAACATAATCATTCCACAATTCCATAAAGGTACGCCATATCGAAATCGGAGTCCTTTTGACCAGGATATGGGCTTTTAAAGATGGAAAGAAGGCCCATTTCAGAAAACCCTAGCAAAATTAAAATCAATGACATAAAAACGGTCATATTTTTAACTACCTTTAAAGTTATATACTTTAATGCAGATAACAACATAATCATTCCACAAGCCTATAAAGGTATGCCATATCGAAATCCGAGTTCATTTGACCAAGTTATGGGCTTTTAAAGATGGAAAGAAGGCCCATTTCAGTGAACCTTTGCAAAATGAAAGCCAATGACATTAAAACGGTCATATTTTTTACTACCTTTAAAGTTATATATTTTAATGCAGATTAAAACATAATCATTCCACAAGCCCATAAAGGTACGCCATATCGAAATCCGAGTTCATTTGACCAAGTTATGGGCTTTTAAAGATGGAAAGAAGGCCCATTTCTGTAAACCTTCGCAAAATAAAAATCAATGACATAAAAACGGTCATATTTTTAACTACATTTAAAGTTATATATTTTAATGCAGATAACAACATAGTCATTCCTCAAGCCCATAGAGGTATGCCATATAGAAATCCGAGTCATTTTGACCAAATTATGGGCTTTTAAAGATGGAAAGAAGGCTCATTTCAGTAAACCTTTTCAAAATTAAAGTCTATGACATTAAAACGGTCATATTTTTTAATACCTTTAAAGTTATATATTTTAAGGCAGATAAAAACATAATCATTCCACAAGCCCATAAACGTATACCATATCGAAATACAAGTTCATTTGACCACGTTATTGGCTTTTAAAGATGGAAAGAAGGCCCATTTCAGTAAACCTTCGCAAAATTAAAATCAAAGACATAAAAACGGTCATATGTTTTACTACCTTTAAAGTTAAATATTTTAATGCAGATAACAACAAAATCAATCCACAAGCCTATAAAGGTATGCCATATCGAAATCCGAGTTCATTTGACTAAGCTATGGCCTTTTAAATATGTTAAGAAGGCCCATTGCAGTAAACCTTCGCAAAATTAAAATCAATGACATAAAAACGGTCATATTTTGTATTACCTTTAAAGTTATATATTTTAATGAAGATAACAACATAATCATTCCACAAGCCCATAGAGGTATGCCATATCGAAATCCGAGTCCTTTTGACCAGGTTATGGGCTTTTAAAGATGGAAAGAAGGCCCATTACAGTAAACCTTTGCAAAATTGAAATCAATGACATAAAAACGGTCATATTTTTTACTACCTTTAAAGTTATATATTTTGATGCAGATAACAACATAATCATTCCACAAGCCTATAAAGGTATGCCATATCGAAATCCGAGTTCATTTGACTAAGCTATGGCCTTTTAAATATGTAAAGAAGGCCCATTTCAGTAAACCTTCGCAAAATTAAAATCAATGACATAAAAACGGTCATATGTTTTACTACCTTTAAAGTTAAATATTTTAATGCAGATAACAACATTATCATTCCACAAGCCTATAAAGGTATGCCATATCGAAATCCGAGTTCATTTGACTAAGTTATGGGCTTTTAAATATGTAAAGAAGGCCCATTTCAGTAAACCTTCGCAAAATTAAAATCAATGACATAAAAACGGTCATATTTTTTACTACCCTTAAAGTTTAATATTTTAATGCAGATAACAAGAAAATCATTCCACAAGCCCCTAAAGCTATGCCATATCTAAATACGAGTTCATTTGACCAAGTTATAGGCTTTTAAATATGGAAAGAAGGCATAATTCAGTAAACCTTTGCAAAATTAAAATCAATGACATTAAAACGGTCATATTTTTTACTACCTTTAAAGTTATATATTTTAATGCAGATTAAAACATAATCATTCCACAAGCCCATAAAGGTACGCCATATCGAAATCCGAGTTAATTTGACCAAGTTATGGGCTTTTAAAGATGGAAAGAAGGCCCATTTCTGTAAACCTTCGCAAAATAAAAATCAATGACATAAAAACTTTCATATTTTTTACAACCTTTAATGTTATATATTTTAATGCAAATAACAACATAATCATTCCACAAGCCTATAAAGGAATGCCATATCGAAATCCAAGTTCATTTGACCAAGTTATGGGCTTTTAAAAATGTAAAGAAGGCCCATTTCAGTAAACCTTCGCAAAATTAAAATCAATGACATAAAAACGGTCATATTTTTTACCACCTTTAAAGTTATATATTTTAATGCAGATAAGAACATAATCATTCCACAAGCCTATAAAGGTATGCCATATCGAAATCCGAGTTCATTTGACCAAGTTATGGGCTTTTAAAGATGGAAAGAAGGCCCATTTCTGTAAACCTTCGCAAAATAAAAACTGTCATATTTGTTACTACCTTTAATGTTATATATTTTAATGCAAATAACAACATAATCATTCCACAAGCCTATAAAGGAATGCCATATCGAAACCCGAGTTCATTTGACCAAGTTATGGGCTTTTAAAGATGGAAGAAGGCCCATTTCAGTAAACCCTTGCAAAATTAAAATCAATGACATAAAAACGGTCATATTTTTAACTACCTTTAAAGTTATATACTTTAATGCAGATAGAACATAATCATTCCACAAGCCTATAAAGGTATGCCATATCGAAATCCGAGTTCATTTGACCAAGTTATGGGCTTTTAAAGATGGAAAGAAGGCCCATTTCTGTAAACCTTCGCAAAATAAAAACTGTCATATTTTTTACTACCTTTAATGTTAAATATTTTAATGCAAATAACAACATAATCATTCCACAAGCCTATAAAGGAATGCCATATCGAAACCCGAGTTCATTTGACCAAGTAATGGGCTTTTAAAAATGTAAAGAAGGCCCATTTCAGTAAACCTTCGCAAAATTAAAATCAATGACATAAAAACGGTCATATTTTTTACTACCTTTAAAGTTATATATTTTAATGCAGATAACAACATAATCATTCCACAAGCCCATAGAGGTATGCCATATCGAAATCCGAGTTCATTTGACTAAGCTATGGGCTTTTAAATATGTGAAGAAGGCCCATTTCAGTAAACCTTCGCAAAATTAAAATCAATGACATAAAAGCGGTCATATGTTTTACTACCTTTAAAGTTAAATATTTTAATGCAGATAACAACAAAATCATTCCACAAGCCTATAAAGGTATGCCATATCGAAATCCGAGTTCATTTGACTAAGCTATGGCCTTTTAAATATGTAAAGAAGGCCCATTTCAGTAAACCTTCGCAAAATTAAAATCAATGACATAAAAACGGTCATATGTTTTACTACCTTTAAAGTTAAATATTTTAATGCAGATAACATCAAAATCAATCCACAAGCCTATAAAGGTATGCCATATCGAAATCCGAGTTCATTTGACTAAGCTATGGCCTTTTAAATATGTAAAGAAGGCCCATTTCTGTAAACCTTTGCAAAATTAAAATCAATGACATAAAAACGGTCATATTTTTTACTACCTTTAAAGTTATATATTTTAATGAAGATAACAACATAATCATTCCACAAGCCCATAGAGGTATGCCATATCGAAATCCGAGTCCTTTTGACCAGGTTATGGGCTTTTAAAGATGGAAAGAAGGCCCATTACAGTAAACCTTTGCAAAATTGAAATCAATGACATAAAAACGGTCATATTTTTTACTACCTTTAAAGTTATATATTTTGATGCAGATAACAACATAATCATTCCACAAGCCTATAAAGGTATGCCATATCGAAATCCGAGTTCATTTGACTAAGCTATGGCCTTTTAAATATGTAAAGAAGGCCCATTTCAGTAAACCTTCGCAAAATGAAAATCAATGACATAAAAACGGTCATATGTTTTACTACCTTTAAAGTTAAATATTTTAATGCAGATAACAACATTATCATTCCACAAGCCTATAAAGGTATGCCATATCGAAATCCGAGTTCATTTGACTAAGTTATGGGCTTTTAAATATGTAAAGAAGCCCCATTTCAGTAAACCTTCGCAAAATTAAAATCAATGACATAAAAACGGTCATATTTTTTACTACCCTTAAAGTTTAATATTTTAATGCAGATAACAAGAAAATCATTCCACAAGCCCCTAAAGCTATACCATATCTAAATACGAGTTCATTTGACCAAGCTATAGGCTTTTAAATATGGAAAGAAGGCCCAATTCAGTAAACCTTTGCAAAATTAAAATCAATGACATTAAAACGGTCATATTTTTTACTACCTTTAAAGTTATATATTTTAATGCAGATTAAAACATAATCATTCCACAAACCCATATAGGTACGCCATATCGAAATCCGAGTTCATTTAACCAAGTTATGGGCTTTTAAAGATGGAAAGAAGGCCCATTTCTGTAAACCTTCGCAAAATAAAAATCAATGACATAAAAACTTTCATATTTTTTACTACCTATAATGTTATATATTTTAATGCAAATAACAACATAATCATTCCACAAGCCTATAAAGGAATGCCATATCGAAATCCGAGTTCATTTGACCAAGTTATGGGCTTTTAAAAATGTAAAGAAGGCCCATTTCAGTAAACCTTCGCAAAATTAAAATCAATGACATAAAAACGGTCATATTTTTTACTACCTTTAAAGTTATATATTTTAATGCAGAAAAGAACATAATCATTCCACAAGCCTACAAAGGTATGCCATATCGAAACCCGAGTTCATTTGACCAAGTTATGGGCTTTTAAAGATGGAAGAAGGTCCATTTCAGTAAACCCTTGCAAAATTAAAATCAATGACATAAAAACGGTCATATTTTTAACTACCTTTAAAGTTATATACTTTAATGCAGATAGAACATAATCATTCCACAAGCCTATAAAGGTATGCCATATCGAAATCCGAGGTCATTTGACCAAGTTATGGGCTTTTAAAGATGGAAAGAAGGCCCATTTCTGTAAACCTTCGCAAAATAAAAACTGTCATATTTTTTACTACCTTTAATGTTAAATATTTTAATGCAAATAACAACATAATCATTCCACAAGCCTATAAAGGAATGCCATATCGAAACCCGAGTTCATTTGACCAAGTTATGGGCTTTTAAAGATGGAAGAAGGTCCATTTCAGTAAACCCTTGAAAAATTAAAATCAATGACATAAAAACGGTCATATTTTTAACTACCTTTAAAGTTATATACTTTAATGCAGATAGAACATAATCATTCCACAAGCCTATAAAGGTATGCCATATCGAAATCCGAGTTCATTTGACCAAGTTATGGGCTTTTAAAGATGGAAAGAAGGCCCATTTCTGTAAACCTTTGCAAAATAAAAACTGTCATATTTTTTACTACCTTTAATGTTAAATATTTTAATGCAAATAACAACATAATCATTCCACAAGCCTATAAAGGAATGCCAGATCAAAACCCGAGTTCATTTGACCAAGTTATGGGCTTTTAAAAATGTAAAGAAGGCCCATTTCAGTAAACCTTCGCAAAATTAAAATCAATGACATAAAAACGGTCATATTTTTTACTACCTTTAAAGTTATATATTTTAATGCAGATAACAACATAATCATTCCACAAGCCCATAGAGGTATGCCATATCGAAATCCGAGTCCTTTTGACCAGGATATGGGCTTTTAAAGATGGAAAGAAGGCCCATTTCAGAAAACCCTTGCAAAATTAAAATCAATGACATAAAAACGGTCATATTTTTAACTACCTTTAAAGTTATATACTTTAATGCAGATAACAACATAATCATTCCATAAGCCTATAAAGGTATGCCATATCGAAATCCGAGTTCATTTGACCAAGTTATGGGCTTTTAAAGATGGAAAGAAGGCCCATTTCAGTAAACCTTTGCAAAATTAAAGTCAATGACATTAAAACGGTCATATTTTTTACTACCTTTAAAGTTATATATTTTAATGCAGATTAAAATATAACCATTCCAAAAGCCCATAAAGGTACGCCATATCGAAATCAGAGTTCATTTGACCAAGTTATGGGCTTTTAAAGATGGAAAGAAGGCCCATTTCTGTAAACCTTCGCAAAATAAAAATCAATGACATAAAAACGGTCATATTTTTAACTACATTTAAAGGTATATATTTTAATGCAGATAACAACATAGTCATTCCTCAAGCCCATAGAGATATGCCATATAGAAATCCGAGTCGTTTAGACCAAATTATGGGCTTTTAAAGATGGAAAGAAGGCTCATTTCAGTAAACCTTTTCAAAATTAAAATCAATGACATAAAAACGGTCATATTTTTTAATACCTTTAAAGTTATATATTTTAAGGCAGATAAAAACATAATCATTTCACAAGCCCATAAACGTATACCATATCGAAATACAAGTTCATTTGACCACGTTATTGGCTTTTAAAGATGGAAAGAAGGCCCATTTCAGTAAACCTTCGCAAAACTAAAATCAATGACATAAAAACGGTCATATTTTTTACTACTTTTAAAGTTAAATATTTTAATGCAGATAACAACAAAATCATTCCACAAGCCTTTAAAGGTATGCCATATCGAAATACGGTTCATTTGACCAATTTATTGGCTTTTAAAGATGGAAAGAATGCCCATTTCAGTAAACCTTTGCAAAATTAAAATCAATGACATAAAAACGGTCATATTTTTTAATACCTTTAAAGTTATATATTTTAAGGCAGATAAAAACATAATCATTCCACAAGCCCATAAACGTATACCATATCGAAATACAAGTTCATTTGACCACGTTATTGGCTTTTAAAGATGGAAAGAAGGCCCATTTCAGTAAACCTTCGCAAAACTAAAATCAATGACATAAAAACGGTCATATTTTTTACTACCTTTAAAAATAAATATTTTAATGCAGATAACAACAAAATCATTCCACAAGCCTATAAAGGTATGCCATATCGAAATTCGAGTTCATTTGACTAAGCTATGGCCTTTTAAATATGTAAAGAAGGCCCATTTCAGTAAACCTTCGCAAAACTAAAATCAATGACATAAAAACGGTCATATGTTTTACTACCTTTAAAGTTAAATATTTTAATGCAGATAACAACAAAATCAATCCACAAGCCTATAAAGGTATGCCATATCGAAATCCGAGTTCATTTGACTAAGCTATGGCCTTTTAAATACGTAAAGAAGGCCCATTTCAGTAAACCTTCGCAAAATTAAAATCAATGACATAAAAACGGTCATATTTTTTACTACCTTTAAAGTTATATATTTTAATGAAGATAACAACATAATCATTTCACAAGCCCATAGAGGTATGCCATATCGAAATCCGAGTCCTTTTGACCAGGTTATGGGCTTTTAACGATGGAAAGAAGGCCCATTACAGTAAACCTTCGCAAAATTGAAATCAATGACATAAAAACGGTCATATTTTTTACTACCTTTAAAGTTATATATTTTGATGCAGATAACAACATAATCATTCCACAAGCCTATAAAGGTATGCCATATCGAAATCCGAGTTCATTTGACTAAGCTATGGCCTTTTAAATATGTAAAGAAGGCCCATTTCAGTAAACCTTCGCAAAATTAAAATCAATGACATAAAAACGGTCATATGTTTTACTACCTTTAAAGTTAAATATTTTAATGCAGATAACAACATTATCATTCCACAAGCCTATAAAGGTATGCCATATCGAAATCCGAGTTCATTTGACTAAGTTATGGGCTTTTAAATATGTAAAGAAGGCCCATTTCAGTAAACCTTCGCAAAATTAAAATCAATGACATAAAAACGGTCATATTTTTTACTACCCTTAAAGCTTAATATTTTAATGCAGATAACAAGAAAATCATTCCACAAGCCCCTAAAGCTATGCCATATCTAAATACGAGTTCATTTGACCAAGTTATAGGCTTTTAAAGATGGAAAGAAGGCCCAATTCAGTAAACCTTTGCAAAATTAAAATCAATGACATTAAAACGGTCATATTTTTTACTACCTTTAAAGTTATATATTTTAATGCAGATTAAAACATAATCATTCCACAGCCCATATAGGTACGCCATATCGAAATCCGAGTTCATTTGACCAAGTTATGGGCTTTTAAAGATGGAAAGAAGGTCCATTTCTGTAAACCTTCGCAAAATAAAAATCAATGACATAAAAACTTTCATATTTTTTACTACCTTTAATGTTATATATTTTAATGCAAATAACAACATAATCATTCCACAAGCATATAAAGGAATGCCATATCGAAATCCGAGTTTATTTGACCAAGTTATGGGCTTTTAAAAATGTAAAGAAGGCCCATTTCAGTAAACCTTCGCAAAATTGAAATCAATGACATAAAAACGGTCATATTTTTTACTACCTTTAAAGTTATATATTTTGATGCAGATAACAACATAATCATTCCACAAGCCTATAAAGGTATGCCATATCGAAATCCGAGTTCATTTGACTAAGCTATGGCCTTTTAAATATGTAAAGAAGGCCCATTTCAGTAAACCTTCGCAAAATTAAAATCAATGACATAAAAACGGTCATATGTTTTACTACCTTTAAAGTTAAATATTTTAATGCAGATTAAAACATAATCATTCCACAGCCCATATAGGTATGCCATATCGAAATCCGAGTTCATTTGACTAAGCTATGGCCTTTTAAATATGTAAAGAAGGCCCATTTCAGTAAACCTTCGCAAAATTAAAATCAATGACATAAAAACGGTCATATGTTTTACTACCTTTAAAGTTAAATATTTTAATGCAGATAACAACAAAATCATTCCACAAGCCCCTAAATGTATGCCATATCGAAAAACGGTTAATTTGACCAAGTTATTGGCTTTTAAAGATGGAAAGAAGGCCCATTTCAGTAAACCTTCGCAAAATTAAAATCAATGACATAAAAACGGTCATATGTTTTACTACCTTTAAAGTTATATATTTTAATGCAGATAAGAACATAATCATTCCACAAGCCTATAAAGGTATGCCATATCGAAATCCGAGTTCATTTGACCAAGTTATGGGCTTTTAAAGATGGAAAGAAGGCCCATTTCTGTAAACCTTCGCAAAATAAAAACTGTCATATTTTTTACTACCTTTAATGTTATATATTTTAATGCAAATAACAACATAACCATTCCACAAGCCTATAAAGGAATGCCATATCGAGACCCGAGTTCATTTGACCAAGTTATGGGCTTTTAAAGATGGAAGAAGGCCCATTTCAGTAAACCCTTGCAAAATTAAAATCAATGACATAAAAACGGTCATATTTTTAACTACCTTTAAAGTTATATACTTTAATGCAGATAAGAACATAATCATTCCACAAGCCTATAAAGGTATGCCATATCGAAATCACCAGAGCGGTGACTTAGGGGAGAGATGGAGTGCTGGGTGGAGAGATGGGTGCCAGCGCGCGAGATATAGAAATCTGGATAAAACTGCCGCTCGACACTGCCTCCTGAAATTAAACGCCCTTTTGGCGTGAACATTCTCCCCCCCCCCCCCCCCCCTACCGAGCTTTTAAAGATGGAAAGAAGGCCCATTTCTGTAAACCTTCGCAAAATAAAAATCAATGACATAAAAACGGTCATATTTTTAACTCCATTTAAAGTTATATATTTTAATGCAGATAACAACATAGTCATTCCTCAAGCCCATAGAGGTATGCCATATAGAAATCCGAGTCATTTTGACCAAATTATGGGCTTTTAAAGATGGAAAGAAGGCTCATTTCAGTAAACCTTTTCAAAATTAAAATCAATGACATAAAAACGGTCATATTTTTTAATACCTTTAAAGTTATATATTTTAAGGCAGATAAAAACATAATCAGTCCACAAGCCCATAAACGTATACCATATCGAAATACAAGTTCATTTGACCAAGTTATGGGCTTTTAAAGATGGAAAGAAGGCCCATTTCTGTAAACCTTCGCAAAATAAAAACTGTCATATTTTTTACTACCTTTAAAGTTATATATTTTAATGCAGATAAGAACATAACCATTCCACAAGCCTATAAAGGTATGCCATATCGAAATCCGAGTTCATTTGACCAAGTTATGGGCTTTTAAAGATGGAAAAAAGGCCCATTTCTGTAAACCTTCGCAAAATAAAAACTGTCATATTTTTTACTACCTTTAAAGTTATATATTTTAATGCAGATAAGAACATAACCATTCCACAAGCCTATAAAGGTATGCCATATCGAAATCCGAGTTCATTTGACCAAGTTATGGGCTTTTAAAGATGGAAGAAGGCCCATTTCAGAAAACCCTTGCAAAATTAAAATCAATGACATAAAAACGGTCATACTTTTACTACCTTTAAAGTTATATACTTTAATGCAGATAACAACATAATCATTCCACAAGCCTATAAAGGTATGCCATATCGAAATCCGAGTTCATTTGCTCGATGTACAATTTGACAAAACGATTCCCATTAGGCATTGTTGGGGCGGTGCGGCTTTATCGATAAATTAGTTGAAGCCCCAAGATCGAATGGTACGCATAAAAACACGGGGGTACTTTAGGGTTTTTACGCGACGTGCGTAGGTGTTTATTGGATCACTTTGAAATAAGAACTGCTTAAGCCTAACTTAACTTAAGCGCTCCAGAGCAGAGCGGTGACTTAGGGGAGAGATGGAGTGCTGGGTGGAGAGATGGGTGCCAGCGCGCGAGATATAGAAATCTGGATAAAACTGCCGCTCGACACTGCCTCCTGAAATTAAACATTCTCCCCCCCCCCCCCCCCCCCCCCCCCCCTAGCGAGCTTTTAAAGATGGAAAGAAGGCCCATTTCTGTAAACCTTCGCAAAATAAAAATCAATGACATAAAAACGGTCATATTTTTAACTCCATTTAAAGTTATATATTTTAATGCAGATAACAACATAATCATTCCTCAAGCCCATAGAGGTATGCCATATAGAAATCCGAGTCATTTTGACCAAATTATGGGCTTTTAAAGATGGAAAGAAGGCTCATTTCAGTAAACCTTTTCAAAATTAAAATCAATGACATAAAAACGGTCATATTTTTTAATACCTTTAAAGTTATATATTTTAAGGCAGATAAAAACATAATCAGTCCACAAGCCCATAAACGTATACCATATCGAAATACAAGTTCATTTGACCACGTTATTGGCTTTTAAAGATGGAAAGAAGGCCCATTTCAGTAAACCTTCGCAAAACTAAAATCAATGACATAAAAACGGTCATATTTTTTACTACTTTTAAAGTTAAATATTTTAATGCAGATAACAACAAAATCATTCCACAAACCCCTAAAGGTATGCCATATCGAAATACGGTTCATTTGACCAATTTATTGGCTTTTAAAGATGGAAAGAAGGCCCATTTCAGTAAACCTTTGCAAAATTAAAATCAATGACATAAAAACGGTCATATGTTTTACTACCTTTAAAGTTAAATATTTTAATGCAGATAACAACAAAATCATTCCACAAGCCCCTAAATGTATGCCATATCGAAAAACGGTTAATTTGACCAAGTTATTGGCTTTTAAAGATGGAAAGAAGGCCCATTTCAGTAAACCTTCGCAAAATTAAAATCAATGACATAAAAACGGTCATATGTTTTACTACCTTTAAAGTTATATATTTTAATGAAGATAACAACATAATCATTGCACAAGCCCATAGAGGTATGCCATATCGAAATCCGAGTCCTTTTGACCAGGTTATGGGCTTTTAAAGATGGAAAGAAGGCCCATTTCAGTAAACATTTGCAAAATTAAAATCAATGACATAAAAACGGTCATATTTTTTACCACCTAATGCAGATAACAACATAATCATTCCACAAGCCCATAGAGGTATGCCATATCGAAATCCGAGTCCTTTTGACCAGGATATGGGCTTTTAAAGATGGAAAGAAGGCCCATTTCAGTAAACCTTTACAAAATTAAAATCAATGACATAAAAACGGTCATATTTTTTACTACCTTTAAAGATATATATTTTAATGCAGATAACAACATAATCATTCCACAAGCCTATTAAGGTATGCCATATCGAAATCCGAGTTCATTTGACTATGCTATGGGCTTTTAAATATGTAAAGAATGCCCATTTCAGTAAACCTTCGCAAAATTAAAATCAATGACATAAAAACGGTCATATGTTTTACTACCTATAAAGTTAAATATTTTAATGCAGATAACAACAAAATCATTCCACAAGCCCCTAAAGGTATGCCATATCGAAATACGAGTTCATTTGACCAAGTTATTGGCTTTTAAAGATGGAAAGAAGGCCCATTTCAGTAAACCTTCGCAAAATTAAAATCAATGACATAAAAACGGTCATATTTTTTACTACCTTTAAAGTTATATATTTTAATGCAGATAACAACATAATCATTCCACAAGCCCATAGAGGTATGCCATATCGAAATCCGGGTTCATTTGACTAAGTTATGGGCTTTTAAATATGTAAAGAAGGCCAATTTCAGTAAACCTTCGCAAAATTAAAATCAATGACATAAAAACGGTCATATTTTTTACTACCCTTAAAGTTTAATATTTTAATGCAGATAACAAGAAAATCATTCCACAAGCTCCTAAAGCTATGCCATATCTAAATACGAGTTCATTTGACCAAGTTATAGGCATTTAAAGATGGAAAGAAGGCCCATTTCAGTAAACCTTCGCAAAATTAAAATCAATGACGTAAAAACTGTCATATTTTTTACTACATTTAAAGTTATATATTTTAATGCAGATAACAACATAATCATTCCTCAAGCCCATAGAGGTATGCCATATAGAAATCCGAGTCATTTTGACCAAATTATGGGCTTTTAAGGATGGAAAGAAGGCTCATTTCAGTAAGCCTTTGCAAAATTAAAATCAATGACATAAAAACGGTCATATTTTTTACTACCTTTAAAGTTATATATTTTAATGCAGATAACAACTTTATCATTCCACAAGCCTATAAAGGTATGCCATATCGAAATCCGAGTCCTTTTGACCAGGTTATGGGCTTTTAAAGATGGAAAGAAGGCCCATTTCAGTAAACCTTTGCAAAATTAAAATCAATGACATAAAAACGGTCATATTTTTTACTACCTTTAAAGTTATATATTTTAATGCAGATAACAACATAATCATTCCACAAGCCTATAAAGGTATGCCATATCGAAATCCGAGTCCTTTTGACCAGGATATGGGCTTTTAAAGATGGAAAGAAGGCCCATTTCAGTAAACCTTTGCAAAATTAAAATCAATGACATAAAAACGGTCATATTTTTTACTACCTTTAAAGTTATATATTTTAATGCAGATAACAACATAATCATTCCACAAGCCTATAAAGGTATGCCATATCGAAATCCGAGTCCTTTTGACCAGGATATGGGCTTTTAAAGATGAAGAGAAGGCCCATTTCAGTAAACCCTTGCAAAATTAAAATCAATGACATAAAAACGGTCATATTTTTAACTTCATTTAAAGTTATATATTTTAATGCAGATAACAACATAATCATTCCACAAGCCCATAGAGGTATGCCATATCGAAATCCGAGTTCATTTGACCAAGTTATGGGCTTTTAAAGATGGAAAGAAGGCCCATTTCAGCAAACCTTTGCAAAATTAAAATCAATGACATTAAAACGGTCATATTTTTTACTACCTTTAAAGTTATATATTTTAATGCAGATTAAAACATAATCATTCCACAAGCCCATAAAGGGACGCCATATCGAAATCCTAGTTCATTTGACCAAGTTATGGGCTTTTAAAGATGGAAAGAAGGCACATTTCTGTAAACCTTCGCAAAATAAAAATCAATGACATAAAAACGGTCATATTTTTAACTACATTTAAAGTTATATATTTTAATGCAGATAACAACATAATCATTCCACAAGCCCATAGAGGTATGCCATATCGAAATCCGAGTTCATTTGACCAAGTTATGGGCTTTTAAAGATGGAAAGAAGGCCCATTTCAGCAAACCTTTGCAAAATTAAAATCAATGACATAAAAACGGTCATATTTTTTACTACCTTTAAAGATATATATTTTAATGCAGATAACAACATAATCATTCCACAAGCCTATTAAGGTATGCCATATCGAAATCCGAGTTCATTTGACTATGCTATGGGCTTTTAAATATGTAAAGAATGCCCATTTCAGTAAACCTTCGCAAAATTAAAATCAATGACATAAAAACGGTCATATGTTTTACTACCTATAAAGTTAAATATTTTAATGCAGATAACAACAAAATCATTCCACAAGCCCCTAAAGGTATGCCATATCGAAATACGAGTTCATTTGACCAAGTTATTGGCTTTTAAAGATGGAAAGAAGGCCCATTTCAGTAAACCTTCGCAAAATTAAAATCAATGACATAAAAACGGTCATATTTTTTACTACCTTTAAAGTTATATATTTTAATGCAGATAACAACATAATCATTCCACAAGACCATAGAGGTATGCCATATCGAAATCCGAGTTCATTTGACTAAGTTATGGGCTTTTAAATATGCAAAGAAGGCCAACTTCAGTAAACCTTCGCAAAATTAAAATCAATGACATAAAAACGGTCATATTTTTTACTACCCTTAAAGTTTAATATTTTAATGCAGATAACAAGAAAATCATTCCACAAGCTCCTAAAGCTATGCCATATCTAAATACGAGTTCATTTGACCAAGTTATAGGCTTTTAAAGATGGAAAGAAGGCCCATTTTAGTAAACCTTCGCAAAATAAAAATCAATGACATAAAAACTGTCATATTTTTTACTACCTTTAATGTTATATATTTTAATGCAAATAACAACATAATCATTCCACAAGCCTATAAAGGAATGCCATATCGAAATCCGAGTTCATTTGACCAAGTAATGGGCTTTTAAAAATGTAAAGAAGGCCCATTTCAGTAAACTTTCGCAAAATTAAAATCAATGACATAAAATCGGTCATATTTTTTACTACCTTTAAAGTTATATATTTTAATGCAGATAACAACATAATCATTCCACAAGCCCATAGAGGTATGCCATATCGAAATCCAAGTCCTTTTGACCAGGATATGGGCTTTTAAAGATGGAAAAAAGGCCCATTTCAGTAAACCCTTGCAAAATTAAAATCAATGACATAAAAACGGTCATATTTTTAACTACATTTAAAGTTATATATTTTAATGCAGATAACAACATAATCATTCCACAAGCCCATAGAGGTATGCCATATCGAAATCCGAGTTCATTTGACCAAGTTATGGGCTTTTAAAGATGGAAAGAAGGCCAATTTCAGCAAACCTTTGCAAAATTAAAATCAATGACATTAAAACGGTCATATTTTTTACTACCTTTAAAGTTATATATTTTAATGCAGATTAAAACATAATCATTCCACAAGCCCATAAAGGGACGCCATATCGAAATCCTAGTTCATTTGACCAAGTTATGGGCTTTTAAAGATGGAAAGAAGGCACATTTCTGTAAACCTTCGCAAAATAAAAATCAATGACATAAAAACGGTCATATTTTTAACTACATTTAAAGTTATATATTTTAATGCAGATAACAACATAATCATTCCACAAGCCCATAGAGGTATGCCATATCGAAATCCGAGTTCATTTGACCAAGTTATGGGCTTTTAAAGATGGAAAGAAGGCCAATTTCAGCAAACCTTTGCAAAATTAAAATCAATGACATAAAAACGGTCATATGTTTTACTACCTTTAAAGTTAAATATTTTAATGCAGATAACAACAAAATCATTCCACAAGCCCCTAAAGGTATGCCATATCGAAATACGAGTTCATTTGACCAAGTTATTGGCTTTTAAAGATGGAAAGAAGGCCCATTTCAGTAAACCTTCGCAAAATTAAAATCAATGACATAAAAACGGTCATATTTTTTACTACCTTTAAAGTTATATATTTTAATGCAGATAACAACATAATCATTCCACAAGCCCATAGAGGTATGCCATATCGAAATCCGGGTTCATTTGACTAAGTTATGGGCTTTTAAATATGTAAAGAAGGCCAATTTCAGTAAACCTTCGCAAAATTAAAATCAATGACATAAAAACGGTCATATTTTTTACTACCCTTAAAGTTTAAAATTTTAATGCAGATAACAAGAAAATCATTCCACAAGCTCCTAAAGCTATGCCATATCTAAATACGAGTTCATTTGACCAAGTTATAGGCTATTAAAGATGGAAAGAAGGCCCATTTCAGGAAACCTTCGCAAAATAAAAATCAATGACATAAAAACTTTCATATTTTTTACTACTTTTAATGTTATATATTTTAATGCAAATAACAACATAATCATTCCACAAGCCTATAAAGGAATGCCATATCGAAATCCGAGTTCATTTGACCAAGTTATGGGCTTTTAAAAATGTAAAGAATGCCCATTTCAGTAAACTTTCGCAAAATTAAAATCAATGACATAAAATCGGTCATATTTTTACTACCTTTAAAGTTATATATTTTAATGCAGATAACAACATAATCATGCCACAAGCCTATAAAGGTATGCCATATCGAAATCCGAGTTCATTTGACCAAGTTATGGGCTTTTAAAGATGGAAAGAAGGCCCATTTCAGTAAACCTTCGCAAAATTAAAATCAATGACATAAAAACGGTCATATTTTTTACTATCTTTAAAGTTATATATTTTAATGCAGATAACAACATAATCATTCCACAAGCCCATAGAGGTATGCCATATCGAAATCCGGGTTCATTTGACTAAGTTATGGGCTTTTAAATATGTAAAGAAGGCCAATTTCAGTAAACCTTCGCAAAATTAAAATCAATGACATAAAAACGGTCATATTTTTTACTACCCTTAAAGTTTAAAATTTTAATGCAGATAACAAGAAAATCATTCCACAAGCTCCTAAAGCTATGCCATATCTAAATACGAGTTCATTTGACCAAGTTATAGGCTATTAAAGATGGAAAGAAGGCCCATTTCAGGAAACCTTCGCAAAATAAAAATCAATGACATAAAAACTTTCATATTTTTTACTACTTTTAATGTTATATATTTTAATGCAAATAACAACATAATCATTCCACAAGCCTATAAAGGAATGCCATATCGAAATCCGAGTCCTTTTGACCAGGATATGGGCTTTTAAAGATGGAAAGAAGGCCCATTTCAGTAAACCTTTGCAAAATTAAAATCAATGACATAAAAACGGTCATATTTTTTACTACCTTTAAAGTTATATATTTTAATGCAGATAACAACATAATCATTCCACAAGCCTATAAAGGTATGCCATATCGAAATCCGAGTCCTTTTGACCAGGATATGGGCTTTTAAAGATGAAGAGAAGGCCCATTTCAGTAAACCTTTGCAAAATTAAAATCAATGACATAAAAACGGTCATATTTTTTACTACCTTTAAAGTTATATATTTTAATGCAGATAACAACATAATCATTCCACAAGCCCATAGAGGTATGCCATATCGAAATCCGAGTTCATTTGACTAAGTTATGGGCTTTTAAATATGCAAAGAAGGCCAACTTCAGTAAACCTTCGCAAAATTAAAATCAATGACATAAAAACGGTCATATTTTTTACTACCCTTAAAGTTTAATATTTTAATGCAGATAACAAGAAAATCATTCCACAAGCTCCTAAAGCTATGCCATATCTAAATACGAGTTCATTTGACCAAGTTATAGGCTTTTAAAGATGGAAAGAAGGCCCATTTTAGTAAACCTTCGCAAAATAAAAATCAATGACATAAAAACTGTCATATTTTTTACTACCTTTAATGTTATATATTTTAATGCAAATAACAACATAATCATTCCACAAGCCTATAAAGGAATGCCATATCGAAATCCGAGTTCATTTGACCAAGTAATGGGCTTTTAAAAATGTAAAGAAGGCCCATTTCAGTAAACTTTCGCAAAATTAAAATCAATGACATAAAATCGGTCATATTTTTTACTACCTTTAAAGTTATATATTTTAATGCAGATAACAACATAATCATTCCACAAGCCCATAGAGGTATGCCATATCGAAATCCAAGTCCTTTTGACCAGGATATGGGCTTTTAAAGATGGAAAAAAGGCCCATTTCAGTAAACCCTTGCAAAATTAAAATCAATGACATAAAAACGGTCATATTTTTAACTACATTTAAAGTTATATATTTTAATGCAGATAACAACATAATCATTCCACAAGCCCATAGAGGTATGCCATATCGAAATCCGAGTTCATTTGACCAAGTTATGGGCTTTTAAAGATGGAAAGAAGGCCCATTTCAGCAAACCTTTGCAAAATTAAAATCAATGACATTAAAACGGTCATATTTTTTACTACCTTTAAAGTTATATATTTTAATGCAGATTAAAACATAATCATTCCACAAGCCCATAAAGGGACGCCATATCGAAATCCTAGTTCATTTGACCAAGTTATGGGCTTTTAAAGATGGAAAGAAGGCACATTTCTGTAAACCTTCGCAAAATAAAAATCAATGACATAAAAACGGTCATATTTTTAACTACATTTAAAGTTATATATTTTAATGCAGATAACAACATAATCATTCCACAAGCCCATAGAGGTATGCCATATCGAAATCCGAGTTCATTTGACCAAGTTATGGGCTTTTAAAGATGGAAAGAAGGCCAATTTCAGCAAACCTTTGCAAAATTAAAATCAATGACATAAAAACGGTCATATGTTTTACTACCTTTAAAGTTAAATATTTTAATGCAGATAACAACAAAATCATTCCACAAGCCCCTAAAGGTATGCCATATCGAAATACGAGTTCATTTGACCAAGTTATTGGCTTTTAAAGATGGAAAGAAGGCCCATTTCAGTAAACCTTCGCAAAATTAAAATCAATGACATAAAAACGGTCATATTTTTTACTACCTTTAAAGTTATATATTTTAATGCAGATAACAACATAATCATTCCACAAGCCCATAGAGGTATGCCATATCGAAATCCGGGTTCATTTGACTAAGTTATGGGCTTTTAAATATGTAAAGAAGTCCAATTTCAGTAAACCTTCGCAAAATTAAAATCAATGACATAAAAACGGTCATATTTTTTACTACCCTTAAAGTTTAAAATTTTAATGCAGATAACAAGAAAATCATTCCACAAGCTCCTAAAGCTATGCCATATCTAAATACGAGTTCATTTGACCAAGTTATAGGCTATTAAAGATGGAAAGAAGGCCCATTTCAGGAAGCCTTCGCAAAATAAAAATCAATGACATAAAAACTTTCATATTTTTTACTACTTTTAATGTTATATATTTTAATGCAAATAACAACATAATCATTCCACAAGCCTATAAAGGAATGCCATATCGAAATCCGAGTTCATTTGACCAAGTTATGGGCTTTTAAAAATGTAAAGAATGCCCATTTCAGTAAACTTTCGCAAAATTAAAATCAATGACATAAAATCGGTCATATTTTTACTACCTTTAAAGTTATATATTTTAATGCAGATAACAACATAATCATGCCACAAGCCTATAAAGGTATGCCATATCGAAATCCGAGTTCATTTGACCAAGTTATGGGCTTTTAAAGATGGAAAGAAGGCCCATTTCAGTAAACCTTCGCAAAATTAAAATCAATGACATAAAAACGGTCATATTTTTTACTACCTTTAAAGTTATATATTTTAATGCAGATAACAACATAATCATTCCACAAGCCCATAGAGGTATGCCATATCGAAATCCGGGTTCATTTGACTAAGTTATGGGCTTTTAAATATGTAAAGAAGGCCAATTTCAGTAAACCTTCGCAAAATTAAAATCAATGACATAAAAACGGTCATATTTTTTACTACCCTTAAAGTTTAAAATTTTAATGCAGATAACAAGAAAATCATTCCACAAGCTCCTAAAGCTATGCCATATCTAAATACGAGTTCATTTGACCAAGTTATAGGCTATTAAAGATGGAAAGAAGGCCCATTTCAGGAAACCTTCGCAAAATAAAAATCAATGACATAAAAACTTTCATATTTTTTACTACTTTTAATGTTATATATTTTAATGCAAATAACAACATAATCATTCCACAAGCCTATAAAGGAATGCCATATCGAAATCCGAGTTCATTTGACCAAGTTATGGGCTTTTAAAAATGTAAAAAATGCCCATTTCAGTAAACTTTCGCAAAATTAAAATCAATGACATAAAATCGGTCATATTTTTACTACCTTTAAAGTTATATATTTTAATGCAGATAACAACATAATCATGCCACAAGCCTATAAAGGTATGCCATATCGAAATCCGAGTTCATTTGACCAAGTTATGGGCTTTTAAAGATGGAAAGAAGGCCCATTTCAGTAAACCTTCGCAAAATTAAAATCAATGACATAAAAACGGTCATATTTTTTACTACCTTTAAAATTATATATTTTAATGCAGATAACAACATAATCATTCCACAAGCCCATAGAGGTATGCCATATCGAAATCCGGGTTAATTTGACTAAGTTATGGGCTTTTAAATATGTAAAGAATGCCCATTTCAGTAAACTTTCGCAAAATTAAAATCAATGACATAAAAACGGTCATATTTTTTACTACCCTTAAAGTTTAATATTTTAATGCAGATAACAAGAAAATCATTCCACAAGCTCCTAAAGCTATGCCATATCTAAATACGAGTTCATTTGACCAAGTTATAGGCATTTAAAGATGGAAAGAAGGCCCATTTCAGTAAACCTTCGCAAAATTAAAATCAATGACGTAAAAACTGTCATATTTTTTACTACTTTTAATGTTATATATTTTTATGCAAATAACAACATAATCATTCCACAAGCCCATAGAGCTATGCCACATCGAAGTCCGAGTCTTTTTGACCAAATTATGGGCTTTTAAGGATGGAAAGAAGGCGCATTTCAGTAAACCCTTGCAAAATTAAAATCAATGACATAAAAACGGTCATATTTTTTAATACATTTAAAATTATATACTTTAATGCAGATAACAACTTTATCATTCCACAAGCCTATAAAGGTATGCCATATCGAAATCCGAGTCCTTTTGACCAGGTTATGGGCTTTTAAAGATGGAAAGAAGGCCCATTTCAGCAAAACTTTGCAAAATTTAAATCAATGACATTAAAACGGTCATATTTTTTACTACTTTTAAAGTTATATATTTTAATGCAGATTAAAACATAATCATTCCACAAGCCCATAAAGGTACGCCATATCGAAATCCGAGTTCATTTGACCAAGTTATGGGCTTTTAAAGATGGAAAGAAGGCACATTTCTGTAAACCTTCGCAAAATAAAAATCAATGACATAAAAACGGTCATATTTTTAACTACATTTAAAGTTATATATTTTAATGCAGATAACAACATAATCATTCCTCAAGCCCATAGAGGTATGCCATATAGAAATCCGAGTCATTTTGACCAAATTATGGGCTTTTAAGGATGGAAAGAAGGCTCATTTCAGTAATCCTTTGCAAAATTAAAATCAATGACATAAAAACGGTCATATTTTTTACTACCTTTAAAGTTATATATTTTAATGCAGATAACAACTTTATCATTCCACAAGCCTATAAAGGTATGCCATATCGAAATCCGAGTCCTTTTGACCAGGTTATGGGCTTTTAAAGATGGAAAGAAGGCCCATTTCAGTAAACCTTTGCAAAATTAAAATCAATGACATAAAAACGGTCATATTTTTTACTACCTTTAAAGTTATATATTTTAATGCAGATAACAACATAATCATTCCACAAGCCTCTAAAGGTATGCCATATCGAAATCCGAGTCCTTTTGACCAGGATATGGGCTTTTAAAGATGGAAAGAAGGCCCATTTCAGTAAACCTTTGCAAAATTAAAATCAATGACATAAAAACGGTCATATTTTTTACTACCTTTAAAGTTATATATTTTAATGCAGATAACAACATAATCATTCCACAAGCCTATAAAGGTATGCCATATCGAAATCCGAGTCCTTTTGACCAGGATATGGGCTTTTAAAGATGGAGAGAAGGCCCATTTCAGTAAACCTTTGCAAAATTAAAATCAATGACATAAAAACGGTCATATTTTTTACTACCTTTAAAGTTATATATTTTAATGCAGATAACAACATAATCATTCCACAAGCCCATAGAGGTATGCCATATCGAAATCCGAGTTCATTTGACTAAGTTATGGGCTTTTAAATATGCAAAGAAGGCCAATTTCAGTAAACCTTCGCAAAATTAAAATCAATGACATAAAAACGGTCATATTTTGTACTACCCTTAAAGTTTAATATTTTAATGCAGATAACAAGAAAATCATTCCACAAGCTCCTAAAGCTATGCCATATCTAAATACGAGTTCATTTGACCAAGTTATAGGCTTTTAAAGATGGAAAGAAGGCCCATTTCAGTAAACCTTCGCAAAATAAAAATCAATGACATCAAAACTGTCATATTTTTTACTACCTTTAATGTTATATATTTTAATGCAAATAACAACATAATCATTCCACAAGCCTATAAAGGAATGCCATATCGAAATCCGAGTTCATTTGACCAAGTTATGGGCTTTTAAAAATGTAAAGAAGGCCCATTTCAGTAAACTTTCGCAAAATTAAAATCAATGACATAAAATCGGTCATATTTTTTACTACCTTTAAAGTTATATATTTTAATGCAGATAACAACATAATCATTCCACAAGCCCATAGAGGTATGCCATATCGAAATCCAAGTCCTTTTGACCAGGATATGGGCTTTTAAAGATGGAAAAAAGGCCCATTTCAGTAAACCCTTGCAAAATTAAAATCAATGACATAAAAACGGTCATATTTTGAACTACCTTTAAAGTTATATACTTTAATGCAGATAACAACATAATCATTCCACAAGCCCATAGAGGTATGCCATATCGAAATCCGAGTTCATTTGACCAAGTTATGGGCTTTTAAAGATGGAAAGAAGGCCCATTTCAGCAAACCTTTGCAAAATTAAAATCAATGACATTAAAACGGTCATATTTTTTACTACCTTTAAAGTTATATATTTGAATGCAGATTAAAACATAATCATTCCACAAGCCCATAAAGGGACGCCATATCGAAATCCTAGTTCATTTGACCAAGTTATGGGCTTTTAAAGATGGAAAGAAGGCACATTTCTGTAAACCTTCGCAAAATAAAAATCAATGACATAAAAACGGTCATATTTTTAACTACATTTAAAGTTATATATTTTAATGCAGATAACAACATAATCATTCCACAAGCCCATAGAGGTATGCCATATCGAAATCCGAGTTCATTTGACCAAGTTATGGGCTTTTAAAGATGGAAAGAAGGCCAATTTCAGCAAACCTTTGCAAAATTAAAATCAATGATATAAAAACGGTCATATGTTTTACTACCTTTAAAGTTAAATATTTTAATGCAGATAACAACAAAATCATTCCACAAGCCCCTAAAGGTATGCCATATCGAAATACGAGTTCATTTGACCAAGTTATTGGCTTTTAAAGATGGAAAGAAGGCCCATTTCAGTAAACCTTCGCAAAATTAAAATCAATGACATAAAAACGGTCATATTTTTTACTACCTTTAAAGTTATATATTTTAATGCAGATAACAACATAATCATTCCACAAGCCCATAGAGGTATGCCATATCGAAATCCGGGTTCATTTGACTAAGTTATGGGCTTTTAAATATGTAAAGAAGGCCAATTTCAGTAAACCTTCGCAAAATTAAAATCAATGACATAAAAACGGTCATATTTTTTACTACCCTTAAAGTTTAAAATTTTAATGCAGATCACAAGAAAATCATTCCACAAGCTCCTAAAGCTATGCCATATCTAAATACGAGTTCATTTGACCAAGTTATAGGCTATTAAAGATGGAAGGAAGGCCCATTTCAGGAAACGTTCGCAAAATAAAAATCAATGACATAAAAACTTTCATATTTTTTACTACTTTTAATGTTATATATTTTAATGCAAATAACAACATAATCATTCCACAAGCCTATAAAGGAATGCCATATCGAAATCCGAGTTCATTTGACCAAGTTATGGGCTTTTAAAAATGTAAAGAATGCCCATTTCAGTAAACTTTCGCAAAATTAAAATCAATGACATAAAATCGGTCATATTTTTACTACCTTTAAAGTTATATATTTTAATGCAGATAACAACATAATCATGCCACAAGCCTATAAAGGTATGCCATATCGAAATCCGAGTTCATTTGACCAAGTTATGGGCTTTTAAAGATGGAAAGAAGGCCCATTTCAGCAAACCTTTGCAAAATTAAAATCAATGACATTAAAACGGTCATATTTTTTACTACTTTTAAAGTTATATATTTTAATGCAGATTAAAACATAATCATTCCACAAGCCCATAAATGTACGCCATATCGAAATCCGAGTTCATTTGACCAAGCTATGGGCTTTTAAAGATGGAAAGAAGGCACATTTCTGTAAACCTTCGCAAACAAAAAATCAATGACATAAAAACGGTCATATTTTTAACTACATTTAAAGTTATATATTTTAATGCAGATAAGAACATAATCATTCCTCAAGCCCATAGAGGTATGCCATATAGAAATCCGAGTCATTTTGACCAAATTATGGGCTTTTAAGGATGGAAAGAAGGCTCATTTCAGTAAGCCTTTGCAAAATTAAAATCAATGACATAAAAAACGGTCATATTTTTTAATACCTTTAAAGTTATATATTTTAATGCAGATAAAAACATAATCATTCCGCAAGCCCATAAACGTATGCCATATCGAAATACGAGTTCATTTGACTAAGTTATGGGCTTTTAAATATGCAAAGAAGGCCAATTTCAGTAAACCTTCGCAAAATTAAAATCAATGACATAAAAACGGTCATATTTTTTACTACCCTTAAAGTTTAATATTTTAATGCAGATAACAAGAAAATCATTCCACAAGCTCCTAAAGCTATGCCATATCTAAATACGAGTTCATTTGACCAAGTTATAGGCTTTTAAAGATGGAAAGAAGGCCCATTTCAGTAAACCTTCGCAAAATAAAAATCAATGACATCAAAACTGTCATATTTTTTACTACCTTTAATGTTATATATTTTAATGCAAATAACAACATAATCATTCCACAAGCCTATAAAGGAATGCCATATCGAAATCCGAGTTCATTTGACCAAGTTATGGGCTTTTAAAAATGTAAAGAAGGCCCATTTCAGTAAACTTTCGCAAAATTAAAATCAATGACATAAAATCGGTCATATTTTTTACTACCTTTAAAGTTATATATTTTAATGCAGATAACAACATAATCATTCCACAAGCCCATAGGGGTATGCCATATCGAAATCCAAGTCCTTTTGACCAGGATATGGGCTTTTAAAGATGGAAAAAAGGCCCATTTCAGTAAACCCTTGCAAAATTAAAATCAATGACATAAAAACGGTCATAATTTTAACTACCTTTAAAGTTATATACCTTAATGCAGATAACAACATAATCATTCCACAAGCCCATAGAGGTATGCCATATCGAAATCCAAATTCATTTGACCAAGTTATGGGCTTTTAAAGATGGAAAGAAGGCCCATTTCAGCAAACCCTTGCAAAATTAAAATCAATGACATAAAAACGGTCATAATTTTAACTACCTTTAAAGTTATATACCTTAATGCAGATAACAACATAATCATTCCACAAGCCCATAGGGGTATGCCATATCGAAATCCAAGTCCTTTTGACCAGGATATGGGCTTTTAAAGATGGAAAGAAGGCTCATTTCAGTAAGCCTTTGCAAAATTAAAATCAATGACATTAAAACGGTCATAATTTTAACTACCTTTAAAGTTATATACCTTAATGCAGATAACAACATAATCATTCCACAAGCCCATAGGGGTATGCCATATCGAAATCCAAGTCCTTTTGACCAGGATATGGGCTTTTAAAGATGGAAAGAAGGCTCATTTCAGTAAGCCTATGCAAAATTAAAATCAATGACATTAAAACGGTCATATTTTTTACTACCTTTAAAGTTATATATTTTAATGCAGATTAAAACATAATCATTCCACAAGCCCATAAAGGGACGCCATATCGAAATCCTAGTTCATTTGACCAAGTTATGGGCTTTTAAAGATGGAAAGAAGGCACATTTCTGTAAACCTTCGCAAAATAAAAATCAATGACATAAAAACGGTCATATTTTTAACTACATTTAAAGTTATATATTTTAATGCAGATAACAACATAATCATTCCTCAAGCCCATAGAGGTATGCCATATAGAAATCCGAGTCATTTTGACCAAATTATGGGCTTTTAAGGATGGAAAGAAGGCTCATTTCAGTAAGCCTTTGCAAAATTAAAATCAATGACATAAAAACGGTCATATTTTTGACTACCTTTAAAGTTATATATTTTAATGCAGATAACAACATAATCATTCCCCAAGCCCATAAACGTATACCATATCGAAATACGAGTTCATTTGACCAAGTTATTGGACTTTAAAGATGGAAAGAAGCCCATTTCAGTAAACCTTCGCAAAATTAAAATCAATGACAGAAAAACGGTCACATTTTTTACTACCTTTAAAGTTATATATTTTAATGCAGATAAAAACATAATCATTCCACAAGCCCATAAACGTATACCATATCGAAATACGAGTTCATTTGACCAAGTTATTGGCCTTTAAAGATGTAAAGAAGGCCCATTTCAGTAAAGCTTCGCAAAATTAAAATCAATGACATAAAAACGGTCAAATTTTTTACTACCTTTAACGTTATATATTTTAATGCAGATAACAACATAATCATTCCACAAGCCCATAAAGGTATGCCATATCGAAATCCGTGTTCATTTGACCAAGTTATTGGTTATTATTTAAAATTATATACTTTAATGCAGATAACAACATAATCATGCCACAAGCCTATAAAGGTATGCCATATCGAAATACGAGTTCATTTGACCAAGTTATTGGCTTTTAAAGATGGAAAGAAGGCCCATTTCAGTAAACCTTCGCAAAATTAAAATCAATGACATAAAAACGGTCATATTTTTTACTACCTTTAAAGTCATATATTTTAATGCAGATAACAACATAATCATTCCACAAGCCCATAGAGGTATGCCATATCGAAATCCGGGTTCATTTGACTAAGCTATGGGCTTTTAAATATGTAAAGAAGGCCAATTTCAGTAAACCTTCGCAAAGTTAAAATCAATGACATAAAAATGGTCATATTTTTTACTACCCTTAAAGTTTAATATTTTAATGCAGATAACAAGAAAATCATTCCACAAGCTCATAAAGCTATGCCATATCTAAATACGAGTTCATATGACCAAGTTATAGGCATTTAAAGATGGAAAGAAAGCCCATTTCAGTAAACCTTCGCAAAATAAAAATCAATGACATAAAAACTGTCATATTTTTTACTACCTTTAATGTTATATATTTTAATGCAAATAACAACATAATCATTCCACAAGCCTATAAAGGAATGCCATATCGAAATCCGAGTTCATTTGACCAAGTTATGGGCTTTTAAAGATGGAAAGAAGGCCCATTTCAGTAAACCTTTGCAAAATTAAAATCAATGACATAAAAACGGTCATATTTTTTACTACCTTTAAAGTTATATATTTTAATGCAGATAACAACATAATCATTCCACAAGCCTATAAAGGTATGCCATATCGAAATCCGAGTCCTTTTGACCAGGATATGGGCTTTTAAAGATGGAAAGAAGGCCCATTTCAGTAAACCTTTGCAAAATTAAAATCAATGACATAAAAACGGTCATATTTTTTACTACCTTTAAAGTTATATATTTTAATGCAGATAACAACATAATCATTCCTCAAGCCCATAGAGGTATGCCATATAGAAATCCGAGTCATTTTGACCAAATTATGGGCTTTTAAGGATGGAAAGAAGGCTCATTTCAGTAAGCCTTTGCAAAATTAAAATCAATGACATAAAAACGGTCATATTTTTGACTACCTTTAAAGTTATATATTTTAATGCAGATAACAACATAATCATTCCCCAAGCCCATAAACGTATACCATATCGAAATACGAGTTCATTTGACCAAGTTATTGGACTTTAAAGATGGAAAGAAGCCCATTTCAGTAAACCTTCGCAAAATTAAAATCAATGACAGAAAAACGGTCACATTTTTTACTACCTTTAAAGTTATATATTTTAATGCAGATAACAACATAATCATTCCACAAGCCCATAAACGTATACCATATCGAAATACGAGTTCATTTGACCAAGTTATTGGCCTTTAAAGATGTAAAGAAGGCCCATTTCAGTAAACCTTCGCAAAATTAAAATCAATGACATAAAAACGGTCAAATTTTTTACTACCTTTAACGTTATATATTTTAATGCAGATAACAACATAATCATTCCACAAGCCCATCAAGGTATGCCATATCGAAATCCGTGTTCATTTGACCAAGTTATTGGTTATTATTTAAAATTATATACTTTAATGCAGATAACAACATAATCATGCCACAAGCCTATAAAGGTATGCCATATCGAAATACGAGTTCATTTGACCAAGTTATTGGCTTTTAAAGATGGAAAGAAGGCCCATTTCAGTAAACCTTCGCAAAATTAAAATCAATGACATAAAAACGGTCATATTTTTTACTACCTTTAAAGTCATATATTTTAATGCAGATAACAACATAATCATTCCACAAGCCCATAGAGGTATGCCATATCGAAATCCGGGTTCATTTGACTAAGCTATGGGCTTTTAAATATGTAAAGAAGGCCAATTTCAGTAAACCTTCGCAAAGTTAAAATCAATGACATAAAAATGGTCATATTTTTTACTACCCTTAAAGTTTAATATTTTAATGCAGATAACAAGAAAATCATTCCACAAGCTCCTAAAGCTATGCCATATCTAAATACGAGTTCATTTGACCAAGTTATAGGCATTTAAAGATGGAAAGAAAGCCCATTTCAGTAAACCTTCGCAAAATAAAAATCAATGACATAAAAACTGTCATATTTTTTACTACCTTTAATGTTATATATTTTAATGCAAATAACAACATAATCATTCCACAAGCCTATAAAGGAATGCCATATCGAAATCCGAGTTCATTTGACCAAGTTATGGGCTTTTAAAGATGGAGAGAAGGCCCATTTCAGCAAACCTTTGCAAAATTAAAATCAATGACATAAAAACGGTCATATTTTTTACTACCTTTAAAGTTATATATCTTAATGCAGATAACAACAAAATAATTCCACAAGCCCATAGAGGTATGCCATATCGAAATCCAAGTCCTTTTGACCAGGATATGGGCTTTTAAAGATGGAAAAAAGGCCCATTTCAGTAAACCCTTGCAAAATTAAAATCAATGACATAAAAACGGTCATTTTTTTAACTACCTTTAAAGTTATATACTTTAATGCAGATAACAACATAATCATTCCACAAGCCCATAGAGGTATGCCATATCGAAATCCGAGTTCATTTGACCAAGTTATGGGCTTTTAAAAATGTAAAGAAGGCCCATTTCAGTAAACTTTCGCAAAATTAAAATCAATGACATAAAATCGGTCATATTTTTTACTACCTTTAAAGTTATATATTTTAATGCAGATAACAACATAATCATTCCACAAGCCCATAGAGGTATGCCATATCGAAATCCAAGTCCTTTTGACCAGGATATGGGCTTTTAAAGATGGAAAGAAGGCCCATTTCAGTAAACCTTTGCAAAATTAAAATCAATGACATAAAAACGGTCATATTTTTTACTACCTTTAAAGTTATATATTTTAATGCAGATAACAACATAATCATTCCACAAGCCTATAAAGGTATGCCATATCGAAATCCGAGTCCTTTTGACCAGGATATGGGCTTTTAAAGATGGAAAGAAGGCCCATTTCAGTAAACCTTTGCAAAATTAAAATCAATGACATAAAAACGGTCATATTTTTTACTACCTTTAAAGTTATATATTTTAATGCAGATAACAACATAATCATTCCACAAGCCTATAAAGGTATGCCATATCGAAATCCGAGTCCTTTTGACCAGGATATGGGCTTTTAAAGATGGAAAGAAGGCCCATTTCGGTAAACCTTTGCAAAATTAAAATCAATGACATAAAAACGGTCATATTTTTACTACCTTTAAAGTTATATATTTTAATGCAGATAACAACATAATCATTCCACAAGCCTATAAAGGTATGCCATATCGAAATCCGAGTCCTTTTGACCAGGATATGGGCTTTTAAAGATGGAAAGAAGGCCCATTTCAGTAAACCTTTGCAAAATTAAAATCAATGACATAAAAACGGTCATATTTTTTACTACCTTTAAAGTTATATATTTTAATGCAGATAACAACATAATCATTCCACAAGCCCATAGAGGTATGCCATATCGAAATCCGAGTTCATTTGACTAAGTTATGGGCTTTTAAATATGCAAAGAAGGCCAATTTCAGTAAACCTTCGCAAAATTAAAATCAATGACATAAAAACGGTCATATTTTTTACTACCCTTAAAGTTTAATATTTTAATGCAGATAACAAGAAAATCATTCCACAAGCTCCTAAAGCTATGCCATATCTAAATACGAGTTCATTTGACCAAGTTATAGGCTTTTAAAGATGGAAAGTAGGCCCATTTCAGTAAACCTTCGCAAAATAAAAATCAATGACATAAAAACTATCATATTTTTTACTACCTTTAATGTTATATATTTTAATGCAAATAACAACATAATCATTCCACAAGCCCATAGAGGTATGCCATATCGAAATCCAAGTCCTTTTGACCAGGATATGGGCTTTTAAAGATGGAAAAAAGGCCCATTTCAGTAAACCCTTGCAAAATTAAAATCAATGACATAAAAACGGTCATATTTTTAACTACCTTTAAAGTTATATACTTTAATGCAGATAACAACATAATCATTCCACAAGCCCCTAAAGGTATGCCATATCGAAATCCGAGTTCATTTGACCAAGTTATGGGCTTTTAAAAATGTAAAGAAGGCCCATTTCAGTAAACTTTCGCAAAATTAAAATCAATGACATAAAATCGGTCATATTTTTTACTACCTTTAAAGTTATATATTTTAATGCAGATAACAACATAATCATTCCACAAGCCCATAGAGGTATGCCATATCGAAATCCAAGTCCTTTTGACCAGGATATGGGCTTTTAAAGATGGAAAAAAGGCCCATTTCAGTAAACCCTTGCAAAATTAAAATCAATGACATAAAAACGGTCATATTTTTACTACCTTTAAAGTTATATACTTTAATGCAGATAACAACATAATCATTCCACAAGCCCATAGAGGTATGCCATATCGAAATCCTAGTTCATTTGACCAAGTTATGGGATTTTAAAGATGGAAAGAAGGCACATTTCTGTAAACCTTCGCAAAAAAAAAATCAATGATATAAAAACGGTCATATTTTTAACTACATTTAAAGTTATATATTTTAATGCAGATAACAACATAATCATTCCTCAAGCCCATAGAGGTATGCCATATAGAAATCCGAGTCATTTTGACCAAATTATGGGCTTTTAAGGATGGAAAGAAGGCTCATTTCAGTAAAATCAATGACATAAAAACGGTCATATTTTTGACTACCTTTAAAGTTATATATTTTAATGCAGATAACAACATAATCATTCCCCAAAGTAGTAGGGAAAGACGGGTTCTGGGACAATTAGCATATTAATGGCCCCCGGCCCCCCCTCCCCCCCTCATTAACGTATGCGGGTTCTGGGACAATTAGCATAATCCAATAAATAAACAGATTTTAATGGGCTTTGAAGTCATAAAAATGTCACGATCATGTCTATAAAGAGTATACTTAATTGCCCCCATCGCCCCCACATCCCCATGTGACAATATTGATCATGTATCCTTCCCCTCATTATGTGCAATTAATAGTCAGGTGAGAAAGGTGCACGTGAGAAAGGTCGCACAACCATAGTATCCAAAGGTTGTTATCTTAGAGGAACATATCCGATCATGTTGGGGAAAGGTGTGATCACGTACCCTTTTGCCTCATTATCACAGGTGTTGCTGTGCACGTGTGAAAGGTCGCACACCCAAAGTATTCAAAGATGGTTATCTTAGAGGAACATGTCCGATCATGTTGGGGAATAATGTTTCCTATGATTGTAAAACTAATTTAGAAATCAAAAGAACCCCAATAAAATAAATCTCACAAGTTAATGATTCTCAGATGTGGAATATTTTCAAATACACATTTTTGTTTCCGCCCCAGAACGTTTAACTGGTAAATTGTCTAAGATTCTCTCCTTTCCACAAATGGGTCATAAACATGTCATAAAAGGGATTCAAGCAAGAGCTACCCGAACATGCGCACCTGTCAATTACCTGACCGCAATAAAAGGGACACATGCACTACCCAGAAGGCGCACGCTCATTGACAAGATCATGGGCCTCACGCCAACGACCTCATACGAGCTCATACGACGTTCCCATAATAGGGGTTGAAATCACGAACGCGCAACAACTCGCAAGTAGCCGACATATCTCAGTCAAGGAAATATTTTCCATTCTCCGTACCTGTAATTTTAACTCGAAATAAAAAGTCAGAAGTTTATTTTGGTACTGCGAACATGTTTTATTATGTTATTTAATCATTTTCATTCTTTTTTCTAGATTATAGTATTCCTTTTTGTAATCCGAAATTCGATGGCATACACAAGTATCAACTCCCTCAGTGGCTGCATCATTGCTCCACACGCAGGTGTCCATATGATTTCCATGAATAGATGTTTTTATATTACCTCGTTCACATTCAAAGAGTTTTGATTGTATGAACTGGAGCCGTACATAGTGTGCATTGAACAGAATTCCGTCAAATACATTCAAAAAGTTATTTATTTTAACTGAATGCATGTTGTCTATATAAGTCAACAATCTCGTCTTACCCTTTTAAATATGCTTACACGATTTATAAGGAAATTTCTACAGGTTTTCATCTTCTTCTTTTACCCAAAAATATGCATTCTCGAAATTCAACAAATGAAAATCTTTGATTCTTCCTCTTCTTTTACCCAAAAATGTTCATTCTCGAAATTTAACAAATGAAAATCTTTGTTTTTTCCCAAACTCGAAATGATTTTTTCCAAACTGTCCCCTATTGGCTACCTGAGTATGATGGTGTGTCTAAAAAATGACCTTTGCTTTCCCACCTGCAGCAAAGTATGTGCGACCTCTTCTAACCAACACTCTCCTTTATTCTATGATTTTGTGTCTCCTTTATCGATTTGATGGTGTCCTATTGGTTACACTTGTATCAAATATTTTTCAAAATCAATACTTCTCATCTCTTCTAACCAATGAACAGTCGATGTAACCTACTAGAATTGCCTATATTGTTTTCGAATTTAAAAAAATCTTAAGTATGCATCTCTCATCTTCAATATTATCGTTCACGCCCACTTCAAACACTATAAATGATCGAGGACAATAGTTAGTCTTAAAAAAATAGTCTTGAAGTGGGATACTCTGCTACGTCAAACACAACTTGAGTAAAAGTGAAAAAAGTGATCGTGAAAAAAGAATTTTACCAAAACGAATAAAAAAAAAAAAATGAATAACCAAAATCAGTTTTGCCAATCCTGCAAGTGTTTCTTGCTAAAGAATAAGTAGCAAATCATGTCCGTTCGGAGTTGCATAAGCGAAATGCAACTCAACCCCTTGACGGAAGAGTTAAAAAAATTTCTGAGGGATTCAAGGGAAGAATACTACATTACATGTATGTAAACGATGGATCGGACTTGATCTTACCTGAGAGTTTCTTGAGTGAAGCTGGATTGTCCCTGCTACCTCATCTCAGCATTCTGTTAGAAAGTTATACTTCAGCAAAAGTCAACTTTGAACTGTTTGCAGAGTATATACTTTTTAAAGATGAATCTGAAGAAATTGATATGAAAAGCTTTCAAAGTAAAATGACGATCATGAACAAAGATTCTGACTTAGAAAATATCTTCCATGAACATACCATGGAAATAATTTCAAAAACACAAGAATTTCAAGAGAGAGATAGTGGGTGGTCTCTTATAAAATTGATTCGCTTGGAAATGAATGTGAATCATTATACACCGATGGCTGGTTCATCTTTCATACCACTACCTCGTTTCCTTTTAACGAAAAAAGCAATAGTTAACGTTTGTAAGGAAAATGATCACTATTGTTTTAAATGGGCTTTGATTTCTGCCTTGAAAATTGTTAACAGGCCGCAAAGATGTTCGGCATATAATATTGATATATCGCTGGAGATAATTCGTATAAGTGATGAAATAATATTAGATTTCACAGGGTTGACTTTCCCCCTTGAAATAAAATGTATAAAAAATTTTTTAAAGAAGAATACTCATATGAGTTTAAACGTATTCGGATATAATGAAGAGACGAGGGAAATAATTGGACCACTTTTTCAATCGGAAGTGGAAAAGCCTCTTCATATCAATATGATGTTTTTGGAAGAAGGTGGAAATGGACATTACATGTACATTAAAAATATTTCAAGGTAAATTCTTTTATTCATTTTTATCTCTTTTAAGCAATTAAATAATTTGTATATATTTCTCTTTCAAAGACTAATGACTGCTCAGAGAGGAAATCAGAAGAGGGCGCAATATTTCTGCAACGTGTGTTTAAATTTTTCCAAAACTGAGGAAGCTGCATTGAAACACAAAACGCTCTGCAGTAAAAAGGTCTCAAAGATGCCACACCCCCAGAATAATACATTGGAATTTACCCAGGTTCAACATCAGCTTCAAGTTCCATTCGTTGTCTACGCGGATTTTGAATGCATTCTGGAACCGAAAAATCTTGAAGTGAGCCCTAAATTATTTAATATTAATGAACATATTCCAATATCATATGCGTATTATATAAAGTGTGCTTTTGATTCTAGACTAGATAAATTTGTTTTAGAAACAGAAAAAAATTCGGGAGTAAGTTTTGTAGATTCATTGATAAAAAATTTAACTAAATTGAGTGATGACTACTTAAATAAAATAGTTCCTATGAGAATGACTTTGGATGACCAGAAAATATTTGATAATTCATTGAATTGTTCTATTTGTCAGAAAGATTTAGGGACTGATAGGGTTAGAGATCATTGTCATTTCACAGGTCGCTTTAGAGGTGCAGCCCACTCTAAGTGTAACTTGGATTATAAAGTTAACAAATTCATACCAGTATTTTTTCATAATTTTTCAAAATACGACTGTCATTTGTTTATTCAAGAGTTGGGAAAGATTCCCGGTGAAATTTCCGTAATACCAATAAATAAGGAAAACTATATTTCTGTCTCAAAGAAAATACAAAGTTTAAGTGGAAATAGTTTTGAAATTCGTTTTCTCGATACATATAGATTTATGCCATCAAGTTTAGATTCCCTAGCTTCTAATTTAGTTGACGATCAATTGAACACTGTAAAATCGTTTTTCAGTAATGATATAGAATTTCGACTAATGCGTAAGAAGGGTATATTTCCCTATGAATATTTAGATTTCGCCAGTAGACTCGAGGAAACTTCCCTCCCACCAAGGGAAGCATTCTATAGTAATTTAACGGAAAGGGAATGCTCTCAGGAAGATTATGATCAAGCTCTTAAAGTTTGGTCGCATTTCTCTTGTTCCACTCTTAAAGATTATTTAGAATTATATTTAAAAACAGATGTATTTCTTTTAACCGACATTTTTGAAAACTTCCGAAAAATTTGTATGCAAATTTATTCACTTGACCCAGCTCAGTATTTTACGACACCAGGTCTATCTTGGGAGGCAATGTTGAAATCTACAAATATTCAACTTGAATTGCTGACAGATATAGATATGTATAGATTTATTCAAAGTAGCATTCGAGGTGGTTTAGTTCAATGTTGTCATAGATATACAAAAGCAAATAACAAATATTTGTCAGATTATGATTCCTCGAAGGAGTCTTCATTTTTAATGTATGTAGATGCGAATAACTTGTATGGTTGGGCAATGTCACAACCTTTACCATATAAAGATTTTAAGTGGATGTCTACCACAGACATAGACAATTTTGATATTAATAATATTCCAATCGATAGCAAATACGGTTATTTTTTGGAAGTGGACTTAATATATCCATACCGTTTACATGATCTTCATAATGATCTTCCATTTTGTCCGTCAAATTGTCTGGCCTCAAAAGAGGATAAGGTAAAAAAATTAATTGCTGACCTGGGAAATAAGAAAAATTATGTAATACATTATCGGAATTTGCAACAATGTATACAGAATGGGTTAGTATTGAAAAAGATCCATAGAGGTGTTCAGTTTTTACAAAAGCCTTGGTTAAAGAATTACATTGATCTAAACACTTTACATAGACAAAATGCAAAAATAAATTTGAAAAAGATTTTTTTAAACTAATGAATAATTCTGTTTACGGAAAAACAATGGAAGATCCCGAGCGCAGGGTCGATATTAAGCTTATTAGTTCATGGGAAGCTCCGGATAACTCCAAGACTGGACGAAAAGCACATTGTGCCAAAACTTTAATTTCAAAATCCAATTTTCATAGTGCAACTAAAATTAATGATAATTTCTATGCAATTCAAATGAAAAGATTGACCGTTCTATTTAATAAGCCAATGTATTTAGGATTTGCAGTATTAGACTTATCGAAATGGAAAATGTACGATTTTCACTATCAATATATGAAGCCAAAGTTTCAGGAAAAGTTACTCTTAAATTATATGGATACTTATTCATTTATCTATACAATAAAAACTGAAGATTTTTATAAAGATATTCGTAATGATCTTGAAGCAAAATTTAATACATCGGACTATTCAGATGAAAGAATTAATCTATATAACTTTAAAAGAGTTAACAAAAAAAGTTTAGGGTTTTTTAAAGATGAGCTTAACGGTAAACTCATGACAGAATTTGTAGGTCTGTGCTCAAAGGTTTATTGTTATAGAATAGATCAAGTTAAATCTTCACATAATAAAGCAAAGGGAGTGAGTTCACGAAATCTTACAATCGAAGACTATAAAAACGTTTTATTAACTGGGGCCTCACTATATGGTAATAGAACAATGTTTAGATCAAAAGCACATAAAATAACTACAGTTAAAGTAAATAAAAAAATTCTTTGTGGCAAAGATAACAAAAGAAAACGTAATGTTAATGAAACACAATTTTTAGAGTTAAGTAATGAAGACCATGGTACGACATCAATAAAACATCAGAGATTAATTGAAAAAGATATTTTAGAAAATGTTGAATGGCTAGAATCAAATTCATTTTGCTTGGGTGAGATGATACAAAATAATTATGTGAACGATGGAGAATCATTAGATAGCCTTAAATTTCAAAAGGAACATATTGAAAAAGAACTATTTTATAAATCAGTTGAATTGGAGATGTTTTATTATGATCGAGACTTTGGAAAATATAAATGAAAATGATTTTGAGTTTGTAAAAAGTATTTTTATTATATTTAATTTTAATTTAAAACATTGTACAAAAATATTAATATTAAACTTAATATAAGATATGATAATATGTAAATAAAAATTAATTAAATAAATCATTTATTATACTACAAAATGTCTTCCTTGTTTATCCAGCTAGTCTTTGAAAACCCAAGCCACTTAACTAAAACTTTATTTCCTTTTCGCCTTACAATTTTTATACCCGTTACTCGTAGAGTAAAAGGGTATACTAGATTCGTCGGAAAGTATGTAACAGGCAGAAGGAAACGTTTCCGACCCCATAAAGTATATATATTCTTGATCAGGATCACTAGCCGAGTCGATCTAGCCATGTCCGTCTGTCCGTCTGTCCGTCTGACCGTCTGTCCGTCTGTCCGTCTGTCTGTCCGTCCGGATGAACGCTGAGATCTCGGAAACTATGAGAGCTAGGCTATTGAGATTTGGCGTACAGATTCCTGAGCTTCTTACGCAGCGCAAGTTTGTTTCAGTAGACTGCCACGCCCACACTAACGCCCACAAGCCGCCCAAAACTGTAACTCCTACAGTTTTGATGCTAGATAGAAAATTTTAACTGAAATGTATTGTTCTCATCAATACCTATCGATTGACTTAAAAAACCGCGAAAACCTGTGACGCCCACAATTTGCATGCTAGATAAAAAATTTTAACTGAAATGTATTGGTGTCGTCAATACCTATCGATTGATCCAAAAATAAATTTTCCACGCCCACTCTAACGCCCTTAACGCTTAAATCTGTCTACCGCCGGTAGGTGGCGCATTTTAATCTCGCTTTGCTGCTTGCATATCTCCATTTCCCTTTGAGTAACGGGTATCTGATAGTCGAGGTACTCGACTATAGCGTTCTTCCTTGTTTCAACTAGGTATGTGTGGGGAAATCGTGTTTTTTTCAGTTCTTCTTTATAGAATCCGCCCTGAATCGGGCTACCATCTAAATCTTCAAGTAAGTATGTTTTAGGGTATGTATTCTTCACCTTTCTAATTTTAAAGGTTTCAGTTGTATAGTTCGGTGTATACCCTTTCTCAAAGACATGTTTGTATTTACTGATACGAACGTGGTCCCCCTTACGGAATTTACTTGCAACAAATATTTTCAGGTGATTATACGATGTTTGTAATATTTGTTTTTCATTGGAAGAATTGACTTTACTTGGACTCATTTTTATTGTTCTATGCTCTCTATTATTATATTTATTAATTAATTGTTTATACATATCTATCCACTTATATTTTCCATTGAAACTAAACTCACGCCACATTAACTCTTTAAGAGTTCTATTGAAACGTTCAACTATTGATGCTTTTAGAGTACTGAAGGTTGAATAATGATTTATCCTATAACTTTTCATTAATACCTTAAATTTGGAATTAAAGAATTCAGTGCCATCATCAGTTTGCAGGTTTCTTGGTGTTCCATGACCCGATTTAAATATTCTCTCCATGGCTTGGGAAACATCATTTGCATTTTTTGATTTTAATGCCTCACCCCAAGCATATTTCGAAAATGTGTCTATAACAGTCAACAAGTATCGGTACCCATCATTAGATTTTGAAAAGGCTCCCATTTCAACCAAATCTGCTTGCCACAGATCGTTTATACCCCTTGTAATCACTCGTCTTCGTTGAAAGTTTTTTCGAGATGGTCCGTGCAACTCATTTACGATTTCTCGCTTAATCATATTCTTCTAATAGGCTGAAAAGCGACACCTTCTAACTCAATTGTGGTTTTTTTCGGTAATGATATCGGTTTTGTTACATATTTAAATATATAGTCCTCAATGGTTTTAATCTTTTCCAGAATTTTGGCAAAAATTTGGTCAGCGCTGTCTGCCCTCTTACTATTCAATTCAATTTTATTTTCTAAGCTTGAAATTTTTGTGAGTCGACGATTAACATTTTGAGTTATAATTTTTCTTAAATCTTCTCCCAACTTTCCGAGGATCTCATCAGTATATTGTTTCGTTGCTAGATCATTGTTGTCTAAAGGCTTAGATCCGTTTTTGATACGTTTATTTTGAGCATTTAGATTACCGTCCTCATCGATGAATAATCCCTCAGTAGAGTTAACACGTCTTTTCAAATTTTCTGATCGTTCCTTATCAACAGAAAAATGTCCAAACTTGTCGACAGACATGATGTTTATAAATGTAAAACATATTTGTCCTTCCTATTTATACTCATTAATATATAATCCTTTCTTCACGCAATTCCTCTAATATTGAAAAAATTTCGTTATTGTGGCTGGTGTTACCCGCTCCTTTTGATGCTACTAAAATTTCCAATCGTTCGACTAACTCATTTACATCATTCCAATATACATAGTTTGGATTTGATTTCTGAAGAGTCATGTAACCAAAGCCTGTTTTTGAGCGAAGTGGAGTAGACGTTGTAGGACTGAAATCTTTGTCTATCAACTTCTTAATAATATGGCTATATTTGTATGCTCGTGTACCCTTGATTCTGTTATTAGGTTTAAAGCCTACTCTATGTATATTCGTTTCTAAAATAATTTTTTTATACATTTTCAAGTCTTGATCATCATAGTTTTCAGGTTTACTAAGAAAAATTAGAGAGTACAGACCTGGAGTCAGATCACAACTCATTCCACTAGAAAATGTTAACTAACTCATTTACATCATTCCAATATACATAGTTTGGATTTGATTTCTGAAGAGTCATGTAACCAAAGCCTGTTTTTGAGCGAAGTGGAGTAGACGTTGTAGGACTGAAATCTTTGTCTATCAACTTCTTAATAATATGGCTATATTTGTATGCTCGTGTACCCTTGATTCTGTTATTAGGTTTAAAGCCTACTCTATGTATATTCGTTTCTAAAATAATTTTTTTATACATTTTCAAGTCTTGATCATCATAGTTTTCAGGTTTACTAAGAAAAATTAGAGAGTACAGACCTGGAGTCAGATCACAACTCATTCCACTAGAAAATGTTATTTTATTATTTTTAATTTTTAATTCTTTATCTCCCAAAGTTAATGAATTGTTTGCGCTTTTTTTAGGTCCATAACCCTTATCCAACACATTTCCTCTGGTCAAATTACTGATATTAAAATCATAATTATAACTAGTGTTATTATCTTCTAGCTCTGCATCCACACCCATATCGGCCTCTCCTGTATACATTGGTAAAGGTATTGTCCCTTCTTCTTCACTTTTTTCCTTTTTCTCTTCTTCTATATCTTCCTCTATATTCGTTTGTGAAAAGAATTGATTATAGGAATCACTATCATCGAAAGACCTTGGTGGAGTTATGTTTCGATTAGATTGCGGATCTTTCTCATTAGTTGTAAAGTAGAAATCGTCAAGCTCTCTCTCATCATCATCGTATTTCTTAATTTGCTTCATTTCACGCTTTACTTTTATACTATCTTTTACATTAGAAATCTTTTGTTTTTTATTTTCCTTAACAAGTTCATGTAAGGGTTCAGTAATAGGTTTAAAAGTTTCCTCCAATTGTAAATTCGTATGATTTTTGACTTGTTTGAGATCATCGAATTTTCGCTTCAAAGCAAATCTAGCTTTGGTTAACTGTGACAAAATATTCATTGTAGTATATTATTCAAACTTTATAGGTGAAAGATTTAAAATTTCCGAAATTCATGTAGTCACTCCTCAGTTACTAAACAAATACTGTTTAGGGAACGCCAAGATCTGTAATATTTATATACCATTTCCGAATAAACAAAAAGAGTCGATACATTTTCTTCATTATATTTTAAAAAGTGTATTTATTTTTATATTCTTAAAATCTCAATCTTTTTAATGATTACTGACTTATTTCTAAATACAAATTGTCATTACTTTTATAAATATTAAATTTTCCATCAACCATTTCATTGATGATATCATCTTGAAGAGAGGTGTACCTTTCCGGCATGTACAGAATGTGCTCCTCCAACTCGAGAGCAATAGATTCTCCAACCTTTGTTGTTTTGCGCTCCGCCTTGAGGATCGGGAATCTTACATTTTCAGGCATCCTTGTCTTCGATAGCAGTGTCTTTTTATTAAATTTATTGAACTCTTTAACTACAATGTTCATCTGGTTTTCCTGATTCATGATGGTTGTTGAGTTTTTTTGGACTTGATACAGTTGTTCCACGTTGTTTTTAGCTGTATTTTGATGTTTACTGCCTGTTTAGCAGTTGTTCAGTACTTGTTTCGTAGTTGCTTACTACTTGTTTTAGCTGGTTAATAGCTGTTATTAGATGGTTATTATCTGTTTAGTAGCTGTTAACTAGTTGTTTACTAGTTGTTATAAGCTGGTCACCAGCTGTTTTTAGCTGTTATGAGCAGTTATAGGCTTTTTTTTGTTAAGAATGATCAAAAATTCTTGTCCTCTAGATGACGTTCGATGTGAAGTAGAAACTTAGACTGTGAATTTGAACGCGTGCAGGTCCACTTTTTATACCATACAGAGTTCACACATACACGTACCCATACATTGATTTTCAACCCCCCAAATGTAAATTAACCATTTAAATATACCGGTTTTGACTCCACATTTTCTACGAAAGAAAGTAGAAAAGCGAGGCACAGGTGTCCACAGTTGTATGTATCAAAGTCTTGAACTCTATCGTAGTTGTATTGTATTCTATGTCCCAAGTATTTCACAACTTCTCTAGGTGGCTGAAGATTTCCAAAACTGTCGAAATAATGTATATTATTTTTATTTTTATTATATGCAACCCAATGTGTACCACTAGATCGGGAATTATCTAAGTTTACTATACCACACTCCCTACTTTTTGGTGCTTCTGGGAGTAGATCTCTCATAAACACCCCTCTAAAATGTGGGATATATTTCCTAGCAAAATGTATAATGTCGATATTTGATAGTGGTCTATTGGGTAGCAGAGAAATTAGTTTTTTCGCTTCTTAATTCCTTTCCCCTTACTATAGGGCTTAAGAAAGAAACCATAAACCTTTCTATAGGGCTTGAGATATAATCCTTCTCCTACAGCAACACTTTCAATTTTCCTATTGTGACGTTTTTTCTCCTCCATATCTTCCTTAGCCATTCTCGCATTGTTAATTGTTTTTGCAATTGCTGCACTACCACTTGCTAAACTACCAAGAGCGCTGAGGGCTGTCAAGATCGGCACGATTGGTAGAAAACCTCCAACTTTGGGTACATTAATTACACGAGGTACTTTAACATTTTTCTTAGAACCCATTGATTGATGAATTGATTTACGTGCAACTTTAATTGCACTCATAATGTCTAATGGTTTTTGTTTTTTTAATGTCTTAGTAGCAGCATTAATTACAGTCGAAAGGTTTGTCTTCTTCATTTTATTCTTCAATATCTTTTTCCTTCCTTTCTTTTCCGTTTTATTCAATCCCATACCAAATTTTTTCTTGGCTTTCATTATATTTGTAACAAAGTATGCTGCTGCTCTTTCACCAAGACTGCTATCTGATGCCTTGACACGCGACCAGGCTTTGTCAATTAATATGGAGTCTGCCCTATGTCGTTCACTCAATGCCTTGTTTTGAGAATATGCGATATCGTGCTCTTTGCAAGCTTCATCCAATGGGTTTATTCCTTGATCACCACGTTCCAACCGTTTCTGTAACTTTGTACCCGGTCCACAAAAATTATATCCCGGAATATGGGCTTCAAACGGTAATGTATTAATTAGCTTATCGACAAGACCACCACCGTGTTTACAATTAAAAATACGACTGATGCGATTATAAAAACGTTTCCCCATTTTATTGATGTTTAATCATCAAAGATTTCTCATTGAATGAGGTACATTAGGTTAAAAGATGCGTTTAATAAGTCAGAAACAAAAAATTGTAGTTAGAAATATTAACGATGAAAACGAGAAAAATCTACCGCCACGACATAGTGCTCTCTTACCGAACACAATAAGGGCTCTAATTGTTGGGCCTTCGAATTGTGGTAAAACTAATATTATGTTAAGTCTAATAGAGAGTCCTAATGGATTAAAATTCGAAAATGTTTATATATTTTCAAAAAGTTTATATCAACCTAAATATGAGTACTTGGAGAAATTAATCAAACCGATTAAAGGAATGGGATATCATACATTCTCCCATAATGAGGGTGTACTAGACCCCAGTGAAGCTAAAAACAATTCCATTATGATATTCGATGACGTAGCTTGTGAAAAACAAGATAACATAAGATCTTATTTTTGTATGGGTCGACATAAAAATATCGACTCTTTTTATTTATGTCAAACGTATAGTCATATACCTAAACATCTGATTCGTGACAATGCCAACTTTATTATAATGTTTAAGCAAGATGATTTAAATATGCGGCATATATATCGGGACCATATTAACACTGATATGAATTATGAAACATTTGTGAAAATTTGTCAAAAATGTTGGGAGGACAAGCACGGATTCCTATTAATTAGCAAGGATAACGAAATGGATAACGGAAGATACAGAAAAGGATTTGATCAATTTATTATGATTTAAGGAGTAATTTCAATATAAAGCTTGGTTAGATACTTACAATCCCACAGTTTATCAAGAGATTTCAATATGTCTAGATCACTTGCATTATCCTTGAATGGAAATAGTTCCATTATAAATACAAACTTTTTTCCACCTATCGAATTGAATGGTCGATATGAGTGCGCTCTTATCGATTTTAATATGTATAATTCGATTCCAAATATTGATGAAAAAAATAACCTCTTCCACATCGGTGACAAGGTTATTACAATTCCAACTGGATCATATGAATTGAATGATATCACCGATTTCATTTACAATAAACTAAAAGACTATAACCTGGAAAATACATTTAAAATTCAAAGTAATAATAATACACTTCAAGTTGAAATAACTACCATGCGAGAGTCAGTTTACTTTAATAAGGAAAGATCGGTTGGACAGCTGTTTGGTTTCCATCAAAAAGTACTAGAACCACATCCTACAAAAACCTATCGATCAGATCAGACCGTGAACATATTAAAAATTAATACAATTCGTTTGGAATGTAATATAATCAGCGGTTCATATGTAGATAATACACCGAATCATACATTACATGAGTTTGGCATTAATGTTCCGCCTGGGTATAAAATGACAGTGACACCACATAACCTAATTTATTTACCAATCAACTGTGATTAAATAAGCACACTATCTATACGCATAGTTGATCAAAACGGTGATTTGGTGAATTTACGTGGTGAAAACGTTTCGATTTGCATGCACATTCGGTTAATAGAATGATTATTTATAATAAAAGACGTAGCTTAAGTCCTCAGCCAAGCATTACTAATTGTAAAGCTATAGAAAGAGGATCAAAAATAAAAAGAAGTTCACTTACTTTGAAAAATAAACTATTTTTAAAGTCGTTAGGCTTGAAGCTTCGAGTATAATATAAAAGGTGGAAAGGAAAACAATGAACGAAATTTTAAATGTTCGAGAAAAGGTTTACTCAGATGAGAGTATTTCGAAGAAAGAGTTTCATACTTATTCATCGTATAATCAAACATTTAAGCCAAACGATGAAATTCGAATTACTATTCAAAATCAAGACTTGTACGTGCTTCCTCACGAAAGTTACCTTAATTTTCAAGGAATTATTAGAAAAGATTCACCGAATGGACCTACAACTGAAAATGTTACCACTTTTTTTAAAAATAATTGTATGGCTTACTTTTTGGATGAAATTAAGTACGAAATAAATGGATGTGAGATTGATAAAACACGATTTGTCGGTATGACTACAACCCTACAAAATTATATATCTCTGGATAATCTTCAAAGTCAAAATCTATTAAATTCCGGATGGAGCAGTGGGGACGAAATATCTACGGGACCCCACTTTAACTTTTCTGTACCATTAAAAAATTTATTGGGATTTGCTGAGGATTATAAAAAAGTTTTGTTAAATTGTAAACACGAACTAGTGTTGATGCTAACTAAGAATCTTGGTGATGTGTTTGAACAAACCAGCAATGAACAAACTTTTAAGTTGGAAATGACGAATATAACCTGGAAAATTTCCCATGTAACTCCGAGCGATTTTGCAAAAATTAAGATGTACGATATTATTAAAAGTGGTGTAAACCTACCAATCGCATTCCGGAGTTGGGATTCATATGTTAACCCCAAATTGGGGTATGGAAGTCAACACAGCTGGAATGTGAAATTGTCGGCTAACCGCGAAAAACCAAGATTTGCTATAATTGGATTTACACTAAATGGAGAACTTATCACAAATAACTTATCAAACTTGAAAGTTCACTTGAATTCAGAGTCATATCCATATGATAATCTGAATGTTGATTTTAGTAAGAATCAGTATGCTCACCTATATGAAATGTATACAAGATTTCAGTCTAGTTACTATAATCGTGAATCACAACCATTTTTGACCCCAAATGAATTTAAATTGAAGGCCCCTATTATTGTGGTTGATCTTTCATATCAAAACGAATCAGTGAAAACTGATCCTATTGATGTGAGAATTTCAATAGAACTGAAGACACCAAGTCATGAAAATACCCAAGCTTACTGTCTCCTCATACATGACCGTTTAGTTGAACATAACCCATTAAACGGACTAGTACAACGAGTTGTTTAAGATTAGAAAAATGTTGAATGATACTGTTTCGATTGATGTTCAAGGTTTCTTTGATAATAATAATAATTTTATTTTAAAGGAAATTGGAATTGTATTCGAAAAAGATCCAAACTTGAATAATAGTATTTTAATAGAACCACCATATGATTTTACTTTGCTAAATACAAAATCTCGAAAGACTGCAATTTGGTTAACCAATACACATCACAAAATTTTTTGGAACGATGGAGAGAACAGTTTTCCACAAACTCGAAAGTATCTAAGGACAATTACAAGCGGAAAACAAATTATTTGTAAAGGTGTGGAAAAGAAACGATTTCTACAGAAGTTTTTTGGGAGTCGTCAGCTCATTAATATCGAGGAAATGGGCTGTCCGTCATTAAACAGGTTTAAAGGAAACCGGTTTCCCTATTGTGAAACACACCTTAAGGGCGGGGTTTGTGCTCTAAACAATGCATACATTATTTTGACATTTTTTAAAAGTAGCTCCAAAACAATAAAATAATTGTTATACATCATTTTAAAGTTGAGACTAGATGTGTAAAGACCTACAAGAAAATAGAATTAACAAAATGAAATTTCATGAGGAAATTTACCAATTTATTGAACAATTTAAAGGAGAGATAACTGGTCAGCATTTTCAATATCTTCTAAACACAAAAACTATGTTCATGAATCGAGGTGGACATGATCTCAAAACTACGAATTATGGTGAACACTTTACATTTTGTAATCCAGAAATGACGTCGGAAACGTGCGCGTGCTTCTTCTATGCAAATCGCCGGAATCAAAGCAGAAAATTAATTTCTATGTATAACAAAAATGTTCGCAATACCAAAATAAATGAATAAATGTATTATTATGCTACAAAATAAACTTCTGACTTTTTATTTCGAGTTAAAATTACAGGTACGGAGAATGGAAAATATTTCCTTGACTGAGATATGTCGGCTACTTGCGAGTTGTTGCGCGGTCGTGATTTCAACCCCTATTATGGGAATCTTGATCTTGTCAATGAGCGTGCGCCTTCTGGGTTGTGCATGTGTCCCTTTTATTGCGGTCAGGTAATTGACAGGTGCGCATGTTCGGGTAGCTCTTGCTTGAATCCCTTTTATGACATGTTTATGACCCATTTGTGGAAAGGAGAGAATCTTAGACAATTTACCAGTTAAACGTTCTGGGGCGGAAACAAAAATGTGTATTTGAAAATATTCCACATCTGAGAATCATTAACTTGTGAGATTTATTTTATTGGGGTTCTTTTGATTTCTAAATTAGTTTTACAATCATAGGAAACATTATTCCCCAACATGATCGGACATGTTCCTCTAAGATAACCATCTTTGAATACTTTGGGTGTGCGACCTTTCACACGTGCACAGCAACACCTGTGATAATGAGGCAAAAGGGTACGTGATCACACCTTTCCCCAACATGATCGGATATGTTCCTCTAAGATAACAACCTTTGGATACTATGGTTGTGCGACCTTTCTCACGTGCACCTTTCTCACCTGACTATTAATTGCACATAATGAGGGGAAGGATACATGATCAATATTGTCACATGGGGATGTGGGGGCGATGGGGGGCAATTAAGTATACTCTTTATAGACATGATCGTGACATTTTTATGACTTCAAAGCCCATTAAAATCAGTTAATTTATTGGATTATGCTAATTGTCCCAGAACCCGCATACGTTAATGAGGGGGGAGGGGGGGCCGGGGGCCATTAATATGCTAATTGTCCCAGAACCCGTCTTTCCCTACTACTCCCCAAGCCCATAAACGTATACCATATCGAAATACGAGTTCATTTGACCAAGTTATTGGCCTTTAAAGATGGAAAGAAGCCCATTTCAGTAAACCTTCGCAAAATTAAAATCAGTGACATAAAAACGGTCACATTTTTAACTACCTTAATAGTTATATATTTTAATGCAGATAACAACATAATCATTCCACAAGCCCATAACCGTATTCCATATCGAAATACGAGTTCATTTGACCAAGTTATTGGCCTTTAAAGATGTAAAGAAGGCCCATTTCAGTAAACCTTCGCAAAATTAAAATCAATGACATAAAAACGGTCATATTTTTTACTACCTTTAACGTTATATATTTTAATGCAGATAACAACATAATCATTCCACAAGCCCATAAAGGTATGCCATATCGAAATCCGTGTTCATTTGACCAAGTTATTGGCCTTTAAAGATGGTAAGAAGGCCCATTTCAGTAAACCTTCGCAAAATCAAAATCAATGACATAAAAACGGTAATATTTTTTACTACCTTTAAAGTTATATATTTTAATGCAGATAACAACATAATCATTCCACAAGCCCATAAACGTATACCATATCGAAATACGAGTTCATTTGACGAAGTAATTGGCTTTTAAAGATGGAAAGAAGTCCCATTTCAGTAAACCTTCGCAAAATTAAAATCAATGACATAAAAACGGTCATATTTTTTACTACCTTAATAGTTATATATTTTAATGCAGATAACAACATAATCATTCCACAAGCCCATAACCGTATACCATATCGAAATACGAGTTCATTTGACCAAGTTATTGGCCTTTAAAGATGTAAAGAAGGCCCATTTCAGTAAACCTTCGCAAAATTAAAATCAATGACATAAAAACGGTCATATTTTTTACTACCTTTAACGTTATATATTTTAATGCAGATAACAACATAATCATTCCACAAGCCCATAAAGGTATGCCATATCGAAATCCGTGTTCATTTGACCAAGTTATTGGCCTTTAAAGATGGTAAGAAGGCCCATTTCAGTAAACCTTCGCAAAATCAAAATCAATGACATAAAAACGGTAATATTTTTTACTACCTTTAAAGTTATATATTTTAATGCAGATAACAACATAATCATTCCACAAGCCCATAAACGTATACCATATCGAAATACGAGTTCATTTGACGAAGTAATTGGCTTTTAAAGATGGAAAGAAGTCCCATTTCAGTAAACCTTCGCAAAATTAAAATCAATGACATAAAAACGGTCATATTTTTTACTACCTTTAAGGTTAAATATTTTAATGCAGATAACAACAAAATCATTCCACAAGCCCCTAAAGGTATGCCATATCGAGATCCGAGTTCATTTGACCAAGTTATGGTCTTTTAAAGATGGAAGGCCCATTTCAGTAAGCCTTCGCAAAATTAAAATCAATGACATAAAAACGGTCATATTTTTTACTACCTTTAAAGTTATATAGTTTAATGCAGATAACAAAATAATCATTCCACAAGCCTATAAAGGTATGCCACATCGAAATCCGAGTTCATTTGACCAAGTTATGGGCTTTTAAAGATGGAAAGACGGCCCATTTCAGTAAACCTTCGCAAAATTAAAATCAATGACATAAAAACGGTCATATTTTTTACTACCTTTAAAGTTAAACATTTTAATGCAGATAACAACAAAATCATTCCACAAGCCCATAAACGTATACCATATCGAAATACGAGTTCATTTGACGAAGTAATTGGCTTTTAAAGATGGAAAGAAGTCCCATTTCAGTAAACCTTCGCAAAATTAAAATCAATGACATAAAAACGGTCATATTTTTTACTACCTTTAAAGTTATATATTTTAATGCAGATAACAACATAATCATTCCACAAGCCTATAAAGGTATGCCACATCGAAATCCGAGTTTATTTGACCAAGTTATGGGCTTTTAAAGATGGAAAGACGGCCCATTTCAGTAAACCTTCGCAAAACTAAAATCAATGACATAAAAACGGTCATATTTTTTACTACCTTTTTAAGTTATATAGTTTAATGCAGATAACAAAATAATCATTCCACAAGCCTATAAAGGTATGCCACATCGAAATCCGAGTTTGACCAAGTTATGGGCTTTTAAAGATGGAAAGACGGCCCATTTCAGTAAACCTTCGCAAAATTAAAATCAATGACATAAAAATGGTCATATTTTTTACTACCTTTAAAGTTATATATTTTAATGCTGATAACAACATAATCATTTCACAAGCCTATAAAGGTATGCCACATCGAAATCCGAGTTCATTTGACCAAGTTATGGGCTTTTAAAGATGGAAAGAAGGCCCATTTCAGTAAACCTTCGCAAAATTAAAATCAATGACATAAAAACGGTCATATTTCTTACTACCTTTAAAGTTAAACATTTTAATGCAGATAACAACAAAATCATACCACAAGCCCCTAAAGGTATGCCATATCGAAATACGAGTTCATTTGGCCAAGTTATTGGCTTTTAAAGATGGAAAGAAGGCCCATTTCAGTAAACATTTGCAAAATTAAAATCAATGACATAAAAACGGTCATATTTTTTACTACCTTTAAAGGTATATATTTTAATGCAGATAACAACATAATCATTCCACAAGCCTATAAAGGTATGCCATATCGAAATCCGAGTTCATTTGACTAAGTTATGGGCTAAAGATGTAAAGGAGGCCCATTTCAGTAATCCTTCGCAAAATTAAAATCAATGACATAAAAACGGTCATATTTTTTACTACCTTTAAAGTTAAACATTTTAATGCAGATAACAACAAAATCATTCCACAAGCCCCTAAAGGTATGCCATATCGAAATACGAGTTCATTTGGCCAAGTTATTGGCTTTTAAAGATGGAAAGAAGGCCCATTTCAGTAAACATTTGCAAAATTAAAACCAATGACATAAAAACGGTCATATTTTTTACTACCTTTAAAGTTAAACATTTTAATGCAGATAACAACAAAATCATTCCACAAGCCCCTAAAGGTATGCCATATCGAAATACGAGTTCATTTGGCCATGTTATTGGCTTTTAAAGATGGAAAGAAGGCCCATTTCAGTAAACATTTGCAAAATTAAAATCAATGACATAAAAACGGTCATATTTTTTACTACCTTTAAAGTTAAACATTTTAATGCAGATAACAACAAAATCATTCCACAAGCCCCTAAAGGTATGCCATATTGAAATATGAGTTCATTTGACCAAGTTATAGGCTTTTAAAGATGGAAAGAAGGCCCATTTCAGTAAACCTTTGCAAAATTAAAATCAATGACATATATACGGTCATATTTTTTACTACCTTTAAAGTTATATATTTTAATGCAGATAACAACATAATCATTCCACAAGCCTATAAAGGTATGCCATATCGAAATCCGAGTTCATTTGACCAAGTTATGGGCTTTTAAAGATGGAAAGAAGGCCCATTTCATTAAACCTTTGCAAAATTAAAATCAATGACATAAAAACGGTAATATTTTTTACTACCTTTAAAGTTAAATATTTTAATGCAGATAACAACATAATCATTCCACAAGCCCATAAACGTATAGCATATCGAAATACGAGTTCATTTGACCAAGTTATTGGCCTTTAAAGATGGAAAGAAGGACCATTTCAGTAAACCTTCGCAAAATTAAAATCAATGACATAAAAACGGTCATATTTTTTAGTACCTTTAAGGTTAAATATTTTAATGCAGATAACAACAAAATCATTCCACAAGCCCCTAAAGGTATGCCATTTCGAGATCCGAGTTCATTTGACCAAGTTATGGTCTTTTAAAGATGGAAGGCCCATTTCAGTAAGCTTTCGCAAAATTAAAATCAATGACATAAAAACGGTAATATTTTATTCTACCTTTAAGGTTAAACATTTTAATGCAGATAACAACAAAATCATTCCACAAGCCCCTAAAGGTATGCCATATCGAAATACGAGTTCATTTCGCCAAGTTATTGGCTTTTAAAGATGGAAAGAAGGCCCATTTCAGTAAACATTTGCAAAACTAAAATCAATGACATAAAAACGGTCATATTTTTTACTACCTTTAAAGTTACATATTTTAATGCAGATAACAACATAATCATTCCACAAGCCTATAAAGGTATGCCATATCGAGATCCGAGTTAATTTGACCAAGTTATGGGCTTTTAAAGATGGAAAGAAGGCCCATTTCAGTAAACCTTCGCAAAATGAAAATCAATGACTTAAAAGCGGTCACATTTTTTACTACCTTTAAAGTTATATATTTTAATGCAGATAACAACATAATCATTCCACAAGCCTATAAAGGTATGCTATATCGAGATCCGAGTGCATTTGACCAAGTTATGGGCTTTTAAAGTTGGAAAGAAGGCCCATTTCAGTAAACCTTCGCAAAATGAAAATCAATGACTTAAAAGCGGTCACATTTTTTACTACCTTTAAAGTTATATATTTTAATGCAGATAACAACATAATCATTCCACAAGCCTATAAAGGTATGCCATATCGTAATCCGACCAAGTTATTTGACCAAGTTATGGGCTTTTAAAGATGGAAAGAAGGCCCATTTCAGTATACCTTTGCCAAATTAAAATCAATGACATAAAAACGGTCATATTTTTTACTACCTTTTAAGTTATATATCTTAATGCAGATAACAACATAATCATTCCACAGGCCCATAAACGTATACCATATCGAAATACGAGTTCATTTGACCAAGTTATTGGCCTTTAAAGATGGAAAGAAGGCCCATTTCAGTAAACCTTCGCAAAATTAAAATCAATGACATAAAAACGGTCATATTTTTTCTACCTTTAAAGTTATATATTTTAATGCAGATAACAACATAATCATTCCACAAGTCTATAAAGGTATGCCATATCGTAATCCGAGTTCATTTGACCAAGTTATTGGCTTTTAAAGATGGAAAGAAGGCCCATTTCAGTAAACCTTCGCAAAATTAAAATCAATGACTTAAAAGCGGTCACATTTTTGACTACCTTTAAAGTTATATATCTAAATGCAGATAACAACATAATCATTCCACAAGCCCATAAACGTATACCATATCGAAATACGAGTTCATTTGACCAAGTTATTGGCCTTTAAAGATGGAAAGAAGGCCCATTTCAGTAAACCTTCGCAAAATTAAAATCAATGACATAAAAACGGTCATATTTTTTACTACCTTTAAAGTTATATATTTTAATGCAGATAACAACATAATCATTCCACAAGTCTATAAAGGTATGCCATATCGTAATCCGAGTTCATTTGACCAAGTTATTGGCTTTTAAAGATGGAAAGAAGGCCCATTTCAGTAAACCTTCGCAAAATTAAAATCAATGACATAAAAACGGTCATATTTTTGACTACCTTTAAAGTTATATATCTTAATGCAGATAACAACATAATCATTCCACAAGCCCATAAACGTATACCATATCGAAATCCGAGTCCTTTTGACCAGGTTATGGGCTTTTAAAGATGGAAAGGAGGCAAATTTCAGTAAACCTTTGCAAAATTAAAATCAATGACATAAAAACGGTAATATTTTTTACTACCTTTAAAGTTATATATTTTAATTCAGATAACAACATAATCATTCCATAAGACCATAGAGGTATGCCATATCGAAATCCGAGTCCTTTTGACCAGGTTATGGGCTTTTAAAGATGGAAAGGAGGCCCATTTCAGTCATTTTTTTTACTACCTTTAAAGTTATATATTTTAATTCAGATAACAACATAATCATTCCATAAGCCCATAGAGGTATGCCATATCGAAATCCGAGTCCTTTTGACCAGGTTATGGGCTTTTAAAGATGGAAAGGAGGCCCATTTCAGTAAACCTTTGCAAAATTAAAATCAATGACATAATAACGGTCATATTTTTTACTACCTTTAAAGTTATACATTTTAATGCAGATAACATCGTAATCATTCCACAAGCCCATAGAGGTATGCCATATCGAAATCCGAGTCCTTTTGACCAGGTTATGGGCCTTTAAAGATGAAAAGAAGTCCCATTTTAGTAAACCTTCGCAAAATTAAAATCAATGACATAAAAACGGTCATATTTTTTACTACCTTTAAGGTTATATATTTTAATGCAGATAATAATATAATCATTCCACAAGCCTATAAAGGTATGCCATATCGTAATCCGAGTTCATTTGACCAAGTTATTGGCTTTTAAAGATGGAAAGAAGGCCCATTTCAGTAAACCTTCGCAAAATTAAAATCAATGACATAAAAACGGTCATATTTTTGACTACCTTTAAAGTTATATATCTTAATGCAGATAACAACATAATCATTCCACAAGCCCATAAACGTATACCATATCGAAATCCGAGTCCTTTTGACCAGGTTATGGGCTTTTAAAGATGGAAAGGAGGCAAATTTCAGTAAACCTTTGCAAAATTAAAATCAATGACATAAAAACGGTAATATTTTTTACTACCTTTAAAGTTATATATTTTAATTCAGATAACAACATAATCATTCCATAAGACCATAGAGGTATGCCATATCGAAATCCGAGTCCTTTTGACCAGGTTATGGGCTTTTAAAGATGGAAAGGAGGCCCATTTCAGTCATTTTTTTTACTACCTTTAAAGTTATATATTTTAATTCAGATAACAACATAATCATTCCATAAGCCCATAGAGGTATGCCATATCGAAATCCGAGTCCTTTTGACCAGGTTATGGGCTTTTAAAGATGGAAAGGAGGCCCATTTCAGTAAACCTTTGCAAAATTAAAATCAATGACATAATAACGGTCATATTTTTTACTACCTTTAAAGTTATACATTTTAATGCAGATAACATCGTAATCATTCCACAAGCCCATAGAGGTATGCCATATCGAAATCCGAGTCCTTTTGACCAGGTTATGGGCTTTTAAAGATGAAAAGAAGTCCCATTTTAGTAAACCTTTGCAAAATTAAAATCAATGACATAAAAACGGTCATATTTTCTACCACCTTTAAAGTGAAATATTTTAATGCAGATAACAACAAAATCATTCCACAAGCCCCTAAAGGTATGCCATATCGAGATCCGAGTTCATTTGACCAAGTTATGGGCTTTTAAAGATGGAAAGAAGGCCCATTTCAGTAAACCTTCGCAAAATGAAAATCAATGGCAGAAAAACGGTCATATTTTTTACTACCTTTAAGGTTATATATTTTAATGCAGATAATAATATAATCATTCCACAAGCCTATAAAGGTATGCTATATCGAAATCCGAGTTCATTTGGCTAAGTTATGGGCTTTTAAAGATGTAAAGAAGGCCAAATTCAGTAAACCTTCGCAAAATAAAATCAATAACATAAAACCGGTCATATTTTTTACTACCTTTAAAGTTAATTATTTTAATGCGGATAAGAACAAAATCATTCCACAAGCCTATAAAGGTATGCCACATCGAAATCCGAGTTCATTTGACCAAGTTATGGGCTTTTAAAGATGGAAAGAAGGCCCATTTCTGTAAACCTTCGCAAAACTAAAATCAATGACATAAAATCGGTCATATTTTTTACTACCTTTAAAGTCAAACATTTTAATGCAGATAACAACAAAATCATTCCACAAGCCCCTAAAGGTATGCCAAATCGAAATACGAGTTCATTTGGCCAAGCTATTGGCTTTTAAAGATGGAAAGAAGGCCCATTTCAGTCAAGCTTTGCAAAATTAAAATCAATGACATAAAAACGGTCATATTTTTTACTACCTTTAAAGTTATATATTTTAATGCAGATAACAACATAATCATTCCACAAGCCTATACAGGTATGCCATATCGAACACCGAGTTTATTTGACTAAGTTATGGGCTAAAGATGTAAAGGAGGCCCATTTCAGTAAACCTTCGCAAAATTAAAATCAATGACATCAAAACGGTTATATTTTTTACTACCTTTAAAGTTAAATATTTTATTGCAGATAACAATAAAATCATTCCACAAGCCCCTAAAGGTATGCCATATCGAAATACGAGTTCAGTAAACCTTTGCAAAATTAAAATCAATGACATAAAAACGGTCATATTTTTGACTACCTTTAAAGTTATATATCTTAATGCAGATAACAACATAATCATTCCACAAGCCCATAAACGTATACCATATCGAAATAAGAGTTCATTTGACCAAGTTATTGGCCTTTAAAGATGGAAAGAAGGACCATTTCAGAAAACCTTCGCCAAATTAAAATCAATGACATAAAAACGGTCATATTTTTTACTACCTTTAAGGTTAAATATTTTAATGCAGATAAAAACAAAATCATTCCACAAGCCCCTAAAGGTATGCCATATCGAGATCCGAGTTCATTTGACCAAGTTATAGTCTTTTAAAGATGGAAGGCCCATTTCAGTAGGCCTTCGCAAAATTAAAATCAGTGACTTAAAAAAGGTCACATTTTTTACTACCTTTAAAGTTATATATTTTAATGCAGATAACAACATAATCATTCCACAAGCCCATAAACGTATACCATATCGAAATACGAGTTCATTTGACCAAGTTATTGGCCTTTAAAGATGGAAAGAAGGCCCATTTCAGTAAACCTTCGCAAAATTAAAATCAATGACATAAAAACGGTCACATTTTTAACTACCTTTAAAGTTATAAATTTTAATGCAGATAACAACATAATCATTCCACAAGCCCATAAACGTATACCATATCGAAATACGAGTTCATTTGACCAAGTTATTGGCCTTTAAAGATGGAAAGAAGGCCCATTTCAGTAAACCTTCGCAAAATTAAAATCAATGACATAAAAACGGTCACATTTTTAACTACCTTTAAAGTTATAAATTTTAATGCAGATAACAACATAATCATTCCACAAGCCCATAAACGTATACCATATCGAAATACGAGTTCATTTGACCAAGTTATTGGCCTTTAAAGATGGAAAGAAGGCCCGTTTCAGTCAACCTTTGCAAAATTAAAATCAATGACATAAAAACGGTCATATTTTTAACTACCTTTAAAGTTATAAATTTTAATGCAGATAACAACATAATCATTCCACAAGCCCAAAAACGTATACCATATCGAAATACGAGTTCATTTGACCAAGTTATTGGCCTTTAAAGATGGAAAGAAGGCCCATTTCAGTAAACCTTCGCAAAATAAAATCAATGACATAAAAACGGTCATATTTTTTACTACCTTTAAAGTTATATATCTTAATGCAGATAACAACATAATCATTCCACAAGCCCATAAACGTATACCATATCGAAATACGAGTTCATTTGACCAAGTTATTGGCCTTTAAAGATGGAAAGAAGGCCCATTTCAGTAAACCTTCGCAAAATTAAAATCAATGACATAAAAACGGTCACATTTTTAACTACCTTTAAAGTTATAAATTTTAATGCAGATAACAACATAATCATTCCACAAGCCCATAAACGTATACCATATCGAAATACGACTTCATTTGACCAAGTTATTGGCCTTTAAAGATGGAAAGAAGGCCCATTTCAGTAAACCTTCGCAAAATAAAATCAATGACATAAAAACGGTCATATTTTTTACTACCTTTAAAGTTATATATTTTAATGCAGATAACAACGTAATCATTCCACAAGCCCATAAACGTATACCATATCGAAATACGAGTTCATTTGACCAAGTTATTGGCCTTTAAAGATGGAAAGAAGGCCCATTTCAGTAAACCTTCGCAAAATTAAAATCAATGACATAAAAACGGTCACATTTTTAACTACCTTTAAAGTTATAAATTTTAATGCAGATAACAACATAATCATTCCACAAGCCCATAAACGTATACCATATCGAAATACGAGTTCATTTGACCAAGTTATTGGCCTTTAAAGATGGAAAGAAGGCCCATTTCAGTAAACCTTCGCAAAATTAAAATCAATAACATAAAAACGGTCACATTTTTAACTACCTTTAAAGTTATAAATTTTAATGCAGATAACAACATAATCATTCCACAAGCCCATAAACGTATACCATATCGAAATACGAGTTCATTTGACCAAGTTATTGGCCTTTAAAGATGGAAAGAAGGCCCATTTCAGTAAACCTTCGCAAAATTAAAATCAATGACATAAAAACGGTCACATTTTTAACTACCTTTAAAGTTATAAATTTTAATGCAGATAACAACATAATCATTCCACAATCCCATAAACGTATACCATATCGAAATACGAGTTCATTTGACCAAGTTATTGGCCTTTAAAGATGGAAAGAAGGCCCGTTTCAGTCAACCTTCGCAAAATTAAAGTCAATGACATAAAAACGGTCATATTTTTAACTACCTTTAAAGTTATAAATTTTAATGCAGATAACAACATAATCATTCCACAAGCCCATAAACGTAGACCATATCGAAATACAAGTTCATTTGACCAAGTTATTGGCCTTTAAAGATGGAAAGAAGGCCCATTTCAGTAAACCTTCGCAAAATAAAATCAATGACATAAAAACGGTCATATTTTTTACTACCTTTAAAGTTATATATCTTAATGCAGATAACAACATAATCATTCCACAAGCCCATAAACGTATACCATATCGGAATACGAGTTCATTTGACCAAGTTATTGGCCTTTAAAGATGGAAAGAAGGCCCATTTCATTAAACCTTTGCAAAATTAAAATCAATGACATAAAAACGGTAATATTTTTTACTACCTTTAAAGTTAAATATTTTAATGCAGATAACAACATAATCATTCCACAAGCCCATAAACGTATAGCATATCGAAATACGAGTTCATTTGACCAAGTTATTGGCCTTTAAAGATGGAAAGAAGGACCATTTCAGTAAACCTTCGCAAAATTAAAATCAATGACATAAAAACGGTCGCATTTTTAACTACCTTTAAAGTTATAAATTTTAATGCAGATAACAACATAATCATTCCACAAGCCCATAAACGTATACCATATCGAAATACGAGTTCATTTGACCAAGTTATTGGCCTTTAAAGATGGAAAGAAGGACCATTTCAGTAAACCTTCGCAAAATTAAAATCAATGACATAAAAACGGTCACATTTCTAACTACCTTTAAAGTTATAAATTTTAATGCAGATAACAACATAATCATTCCACAAGCCCATAAACGTATACCATATCGAAATACGAGTTCATTTGACCAAGTTATTGGCCTTTAAAGATGGAAAGAAGGCCCATTTCAGTAAACCTTCGCAAAATTAAAATCAATGACATAAAAACGGTCACATTTTTAACTACCTTTAAAGTTATAAATTTTAATGCAGATAACAACGTAATCATTCCACAAGCCCATAAACGTATACCATATCGAAATACGAGTTCATTTGACCAAGTTATTGGCCTTTAAAGATGGAAAGAAGGCCCATTTCAGTAAACCTTCGCAAAATTTAAATCAATGACATAAAAACGGTCACATTTTTAACTACCTTTAAAGTTATAAATTTTAATGCAGATAACAACATAATCATTCCACAAGCCCATAAACGTATACCATATCGAAATACAAGTTCATTTGACCAAGTTATTGGCCTTTAAAGATGGAAAGAAGGCCCATTTCAGTAAACCTTCGCAAAATTAAAATCAATGACATAAAAACGGTCACATTTTTAACTACCTTTAAAGTTATAAATTTTAATGCAGATAACAACATAATCATTCCACAAGCCCATAAACGTATACCATATCGAAATACGAGTTCATTTGACCAAGTTATTGGCCTTTAAAGATGGAAAGAAGGCCCATTTCAGTAAACCATCGCAAAATTAAAATCAATGACATAAAAATGGTCACATTTTTAACTACCTTTAAAGTTATAAATTTTAATGCAGATAACAACATAATCATTCCACAATCCCATAAACGTATACCATATCGAAATACGAGTTCATTTGACCAAGTTATTGGCCTTTAAAGATGGAAAGAAGGCCCGTTTCAGTCAACCTTCGCAAAATTAAAGTCAATGACATAAAAACGGTCATATTTTTAACTACCTTTAAAGTTATAAATTTTAATGCAGATAACAACATAATCATTCCACAAGCCCATAAACGTATACCATATCGAAATACGAGTTCATTTGACCAAGTTATTGGCCTTTAAAGATGGAAAGAAGGCCCATTTCAGTAAACCTTCGCAAAATAAAATCAATGACATAAAAACGGTCATATTTTTTACTACCTTTAAAGTTATATATCTTAATGCAGATAACAACATAATCATTCCACAAGCCCATAAACGTATACCATATCGAAATACGAGTTCATTTGACCAAGTTATTGGCCTTTAAAGATGGAAAGAAGGCCCATTTCATTAAACCTTTGCAAAATTAAAATCAATGACATAAAAACGGTAATATTTTTTACTACCTTTAAAGATAAATATTTTAATGCAGATAACAACATAATCATTCCACAAGCCCATAAACGTATAGCATATCGAAATACGAGTTCATTTGACCAAGTTATTGGCCTTTAAAGATGGAAAGAAGGACCATTTCAGTAAACCTTCGCAAAATTAAAATCAATGACATAAAAACGGTCATATTTTTACTACCTTTAAGGTTAAATATTTTAATGCAGATAACAACAAAATCATTCCACAAGCCCCTAAAGGTATGCCATTTCGAGATCCGAGTTCATTTGACCAAGTTATTGGCTTTTAAAGATGGAAAGAAGGCCCATTTCAGTAAACATTTGCAAAACTAAAATCAATGACATAAAAACGGTCATATTTTTTACTACCTTTAAAGTTACATATTTTAATGCAGATAACAACATAATCATTCCACAAGCCTATAAAGGTATGCCATATCGAGATCCGAGTTCATTTGACCAAGTTATGGGCTTTTAAAGATGGAAAGAAGGCCCATTTCAGTAAACCTTCGCAAAATGAAAATCAATGACTTAAAAGCGGTCACATTTTTTACTACCTTTAAAGTTATATATTTTAATGCAGATAACAACATAATCATTCCACAAGCCTATAAAGGTATGCCATATCGAGATCCGAGTGCATTTGACCAAGTTATGGGCTTTTAAAGTTGGAAAGAAGGCCCATTTCAGTAAACCTTCGCAAAATGAAAATCAATGACTTAAAAGCGGTCACATTTTTTACTACCTTTAAAGTTATATATTTTAATGCAGATAACAACATAATCATTCCACAAGCCTATAAAGGTATGCCATATCGTAATCCGACCAAGTTATTTGACCAAGTTATGGGCTTTTAAAGATGGAAAGAAGGCCCATTTCAGTATACCTTTGCCAAATTAAAATCAATGACATAAAAACGGTAATATTTTTTACTACCTTTAAAGTTATATATCTTAATGCAGATAACAACATAATCATTCCACAGGCCCATAAACGTATACCATATCGAAATACGAGTTCATTTGACCAAGTTATTGGCCTTTAAAGATGGAAAGAAGGCCCATTTCAGTAAACCTTCGCAAAATTAAAATCAATGACATAAAAACGGTCATATTTTTTACTACCTTTAAAGTTATATATTTTAATGCAGATAACAACATAATCATTCCACAAGTCTATAAAGGTATGCCATATCGTAATCCGAGTTCATTTGACCAAGTTTTTGGCTTTTAAGGATGGAAAGAAGGCCCATTTCAGTAAACCTTCGCAAAATTAAAATCAATGACTTAAAAGCGGTCACATTTTGTACTACCTTTAAAGTTATATAATTTAATGCAGATAACAACATAATCATTCCACAAGCCCCTAAAGGTATGCCATATCGAAATACGAGTTCAAAAAACCTTTGCAAAATTAAAATTAATGACATAAAAAAGGTCATATTTTTGACTACCTTTAAAGTTATATATCTAAATGCAGATAACAACATAATCATTCCACAAGCCCATAAACGTATACCATATCGAAATACGAGTTTATTTGACCAAGTTATTGGCCTTTAAAGATGGAAAGAAGGCCCATTTCAGTAAACCTTTGCAAAATTAAAATCAATGACATAAAAACGGTCATATTTTTGACTACCTTTAAAGTTATATATCTTAATGCAGATAACAACATAATCATTCCACAAGCCCATAAACGTATACCATATCGAAATCCGAGTCCTTTTGACCAGGTTATGGGCTTTTAAAGATGGAAAGGAGGCCCATTTCAGTAAACCTTTGCAAAATTAAAATCAATGACATAAAAACGGTAATATTTTTTACTACCTTTAAAGTTATATATTTTAATTCAGATAACAACATAATCATTCCATAAGACCATATGCCATATCGAAATCCGAGTCCTTTTGACCAGGTTATGGGCTTTTAAAGATGGAAAGGAGGCCCATTTCAGTCATTTTTTTTACTACCTTTAAAGTTATATATTTTAATTCAGATAACAACATAATCATTCCATAAGCCCATAGAGGTATGCCATATCGAAATCCGAGTCCTTTTGACCAGGTTATGGGCTTTTAAAGATGGAAAGGAGGCCCATTTCAGTAAACCTTTGCAAAATTAAAATCAATGACATAATAACGGTCATATTTTTTACTACCTTTAAAGTTATACATTTTAATGCAGAAACATCGTAATCATTCCACAAGCCCATAGAGGTATGCCATATCGAAATCCGAGTCCTTTTGACCAGGTTATGGGCTTTTAAAGATGAAAAGAAGTCCCATTTTAGTAAACCTTTGCAAAATTAAAATCAATGACATAAAAACGGTCATATTTTCTACCACCTTTAAAGTGAAATATTTTAATGCAGATAACAACAAAATCATTCCACAAGCCCCTAAAGGTATGCCATATCGAGATCCGAGTTCATTTGACCAAGTTATGGGCTTTTAAAGTTGGAAAGAAGGCCCATTTCAGTAAACCTTCGCAAAATGAAAATCAATGACTTAAAAGCGGTCACATTTTTTACTACCTTTAAAGTTATATATTTTAATGCAGATAACAACATAATCATTCCACAAGCCTATAAAGGTATGCCATATCGTAATCCGACCAAGTTATTTGACCAAGTTATGGGCTTTTAAAGATGGAAAGAAGGCCCATTTCAGTATACCTTTGCCAAATTAAAATCAATGACATAAAAACGGTAATATTTTTTACTACCTTTAAAGTTATATATCTTAAGGCAGATAACAACATAATCATTCCACAAGCCCATAAACGTATACCATATCGAAATACGAGTTCATTTGACCAAGTTATTGGCCTTTAAAGATGGAAAGAAGGACCATTTCAGAAAACCTTCGCCAAATTAAAATCAATGACATAAAAACGGTCATATTTTTTACTACCTTTAAGGTTAAATATTTTAATGCAGATAAAAACAAAATCATTCCACAAGCCCCTAAAGGTATGCCATATCGAGATCCGAGTTCATTTGACCAAGTTATAGTCTTTTAAAGATGGAAGGCCCATTTCAGTAGGCCTTCGCAAAATTAAAATCAGTGACTTAAAAAAGGTCACATTTTTTACTACCTTTAAAGTTATATATTTTAATGCAGATAACAACATAATCATTCCACAAGCCCATAAACGTATACCATATCGAAGTACGAGTTCATTTGACCAAGTTATTGGCCTTTAAAGATGGAAAGAAGGCCCATTTCAGTAAACCTTCGCAAAATTAAAATCAATGACATAAAAACGGTCACATTTTTAACTACCTTTAAAGTTATAAATTTTAATGCAGATAACAACATAATCATTCCACAAGCCCATAAACGTATACCATATCGAAATACGAGTTCATTTGACCAAGTTATTGGCCTTTAAAGATGGAAAGAAGGCCCATTTCAGTAAACCTTCGCAAAATTAAAATCAATGACATAAAAACGGTCACATTTTTAACTACCTTTAAAGTTATAAATTTTAATGCAGATAACAACATAATCATTCCACAAGCCCATAAACGTATACCATATCGAAATACGAGTTCATTTGACCAAGTTATTGGCCTTTAAAGATGGAAAGAAGGCCCGTTTCAGTCAACCTTCGCAAAATTAAAATCAATGACATAAAAACGGTCATATTTTTAACTACCTTTAAAGTTATAAATTTTAATGCAGATAACAACATAATCATTCCACAAGCCCAAAAACGTATACCATATCGAAATACGAGTTCATTTGACCAAGTTATTGGCCTTTAAAGATGGAAAGAAGGCCCATTTCAGTAAACCTTCGCAAAATAAAATCAATGACATAAAAACGGTCATATTTTTTACTACCTTTAAAGTTATATATCTTAATGCAGATAACAACATAATCATTCCACAAGCCCATAAACGTATACCATATCGAAATACGAGTTCATTTGACCAAGTTATTGGCCTTTAAAGATGGAAAGAAGGCCCATTTCAGTAAACCTTCGCAAAATTAAAATCAATGACATAAAAACGGTCACATTTTTAACTACCTTTAAAGTTATAAATTTTAATGCAGATAACAACATAATCATTCCACAAGCCCATAAACGTATACCATATCGAAATACGAGTTCATTTGACCAAGTTATTGGCCTTTAAAGATGGAAAGAAGGCCCATTTCAGTAAACCTTCGCAAAATAAAATCAATGACATAAAAACGGTCATATTTTTTACTACCTTTAAAGTTATATATTTTAATGCAGATAACAACGTAATCATTCCACAAGCCCATAAACGTATACCATATCGAAATACGAGTTCATTTGACCAAGTTATTGGCCTTTAAAGATGGAAAGAAGGCCCATTTCAGTAAACCTTCGCAAAATTAAAATCAATGACATAAAAACGGTCACATTTTTAACTACCCTTAAAGTTATAAATTTTAATGCAGATAACAACATAATCATTCCACAAGCCCATAAACGTATACCATATCGAAATACGAGTTCATTTGACCAAGTTATTGGCCTTTAAAGATGGAAAGAAGGCCCATTTCAGTAAACCTTCGCAAAATTAAAATCAATGACATAAAAACGGTCACATTTTTAACTACCTTTAAAGTTATAAATTTTAATGCAGATAACAACATAATCATTCCACAAGCCCATAAACGTATACCATATCGAAATACGAGTTCATTTGACCAAGTTATTGGCCTTTAAAGATGGAAAGAAGGCCCATTTCAGTAAGCCTTCGCAAAATAAAATCAATGAGATAAAAACGGTCATATTTTTTACTACCTTTAAAGTTATATATCTTAATGCAGATAACAACATAATCATTCCACAAGCCCATAAACGTATACCATATCGAAATACGAGTTCATTTGACCAAGTTATTGGCCTTTAAAGATGGAAAGAAGGCCCATTTCAGTAAACCTTCGCAAAATAAAATCAATGACATAAAAACGGTCATATTTTTTACTACCTTTAAAGTTATATATCTTAGTGCAGATAACAACATAATCATTCCACAAGCCCATAAACGTATACCATATCGAAATACGAGTTCATTTGACCAAGTTATTGGCCTTTAAAGATGGAAAGAATGCCCATTTCAGTAAACCTTCGCAAAATTAAAATCAATGACATAAAAACGGTCACATTTTTAACTACCTTTAAAGTTATAAATTTTAATGCAGATAACAACATAATCATTCCACAAGCCCATAAACGTATAGCATATCGAAATACGAGTTCATTTGACCAAGTTATTGGCCTTTAAAGATGGAAAGAAGGCCCATTTCAGTAAACCTTCGCAAAATTAAAATCAATGACATAAAAACGGTCACATTTTTAACTACCTTTAAAGTTATTAATTTTAATGCAGATAACAACATAATCATTCCACAAGCCCCTAAACGTATACCATATCGAAATACGAGTTCATTTGACCAAGTTATTGGCCTTTAAAGATGGAAAGAAGGCCCATTTCAGTAAACCTTCGCAAAATTAAAATCAATGACATAAAAACGGTCACATTTTTAACTAACTTTAAAGTTATAAATTTTAATGCAGATAACAACATAATCATTCTACAAGCCCATAAACGTATACCATATCGAAATACGAGTTCATTTGACCAAGTTATTGGCCTTTAAAGATGGAAAGAAGGCCCGTTTCAGTCAACCTTCGCAAAATTAAAATCAATGACATAAAAACGGTCATATTTTTAACTACCTTTAAAGGTTTAAATTTTAATGCAGATAACAACATAATCATTCCACAAGCCCATAAACGTATACCATATCGAAATACGAGTTCATTTGACCAAGTTATTGGCCTTTAAAGATGGAAAGAAGGCCCATTTCAGTAAACCTTCGCAAAATAAAATCAATGACATAAAAACGGTCATATTTTTTACTACCTTTAAAGTTATATATCTTAATGCAGATAACAACATAATCATTCCACAAGCCCATAAACGTATACCATATCGAAATACGAGTTCATTTGACCAAGTTATTGGCCTTTAAAGATGGAAAGAAGGCCCATTTCAGTAAACCTTCGCAAAATTAAAATCAATGACATAAAAACGGTCACATTTTTAACTACCTTTAAAGTTATAAATTTTAATGCAGATAACAACATAATCATTCCACAAGCCCATAAACGTATACCATATCGAAATACGAGTTCATTTGACCAAGTTATTGGCCTTTAAAGATGGAAAGAAGGCCCATTTCAGTAAACCTTCGCAAAATAAAATTAATGACATAAAAACGGTCATATTTTTTACTACCTTTAAAGTTATATATTTTAATGCAGATAACAACGTAATCATTCCACCAGCCCATAAACGTATACCATATCGTAATCCGAGTTAATTTGACCAAGTTATTGGCTTTTAAAGATGGAAAGAAGGCCCATTTCAGTAAACCTTCGCAAAATTAAAATCAATGACATAAAAGCGGTCACATTTTTTACTACCTTTAAATTTATATATTTTAATGCAGATAACAACATAATCATTCCACAAACCTATAAAGGTATGCCATATCGTAATCCGAGTTCATTTGACTAAGTTATGGGCTAAAGATGTTAAGAAGGCCCATTTCAGTAATCCTTCGCAAAATTAAAATCAATGACATAAAAACGGTCATATTTTTAACTACCTTTAAAGTTATATATCTTAATGCAGATAACAACATAATCATTCCACAAGCCCATAAACGTATACCATATCGAAATACGAGTTCATTTGACCAAGTTATTGGCCTTAAAAGATGGAAAGAAGGCCCAATTCAGTAAACCTTCGCAAAATTAAAATCAATGACATAAAAACGGTCATATTTTGTACTACCTTTAAGGTTATATATTTTAATGGAGATAACAACATAATCATTCCACAAGCCTATAAAGGTATGCCATATCGAGTTCCGAGTTCATTTGACCAAGCTATGGGCTTTTAAAGATGGAAAGAAGGCCCATTTCAGTAAACCTTCGCAAAATTAAAATCAATGACATAAAAACGGTCATATTTTTAACTACCTTTAAGGTTATATATTTTAATGGAGATAACGACATAATCATTCAACAAGCTCTAAAGGTATGCCATATCGAGATCCGAGTTCATTTGACCAAGTTATGGGCTTTTAAAGATGGAAAGAAGGCCCATTTCAGTAAACCTTCGCAAAATTAAAATCAATGACATAAAAACGGTCATATTTTCTACTACCTTTAAAGTGAAATATTTTAATGCAGATAACAACAAAATCATTCCACAAGCCCCTAAAGGTATGCCATATCGAGATCCGAGTTCATTTGACCAAGTTATGGGCTTTAAATATGGAAAGAAGGCCCATTTCAGTAAACCTTCGCAAAATTAAAATCAATGACATAAAAACGGTCATATTTTTTACTACCTTTAAAGTTATATAATTTAATGCAGATAACAACAAAATCATTGCACAAGCCCCTAAAGGTATGCCATATCGATATCCGAGTTCATTTGACCAAGTTATGGGCTTTTAAAGATGGAAAGGAGGCCCATTTCAGTAATCCTTCGCAAAATTAAAATCAATGACATAAAAACGGTCATATTTTTAACTACCTTTAAAGTTATATATCTTAATGCAGATAACAACATAATCATTCCACAAGCCCATAAACGTATACCATATCGAAATACGAGTTCATTTGACCAAGTTATTGGCCTTAAAAGATGGAAAGAAGGCCCATTTCAGTAAACCTTCGCAAAATTAAAATCAATGACATAAAAACGGTCATATTTTTTACTACCTTTAAGGTTATATATTTTAATGGAGATAACAACATAATCATTCCACAAGCCCCTAAAGGTATGCCATATCGAGATCCGAGTTCATTTGACCAAGCTATGGGCTTTTAAAGATGGAAAGAAGGCCCATTTCAGTAAACCTTCGCAAAATTAAAATCAATGACATAAAAACGGTCATATTTTTAACTACCTTTAAGGTTATATATTTTAATGGAGATAACAACATAATCATTCAACAAGCTCTAAAGGTATGCCATATCGAGATCCGAGTTCATTTGACCAAGTTATGGGCTTTTAAAGATGGAAAGAAGGCCCATTTCAGTAAACCTTCGCAAAATTAAAATCAATGACATAAAAACGGTCATATTTTCTACTACCTTTAAAGTGAAATATTTTAATGCAGATAACAACAAAATCATTCCACAAGCCCCTAAAGGTATGCCATATCGAGATCCGAGTTCATTTGACCAAGTTATGGGCTTTTAAATATGGGAAGAAGGCCCATTTCAGTAAACCTTCGCAAAATTAAAATCAATGACATAAAAACGGTCATATTTTTTACTACCTTTAAAGTTATATATTTTAATGCAGATAACAACAAAATCATTCCACAAGCCCCTAAAGGTATGCCATATCGAGATCCGAGTTCACTTGACCAAGTTATGGGCTTTTAAAGATGGAAAGAAGGCCCATTTCAGTAAACCTACGCAAAATTAAAATCAATGACATAAAAACGGTCATATTTTTTACTACCTTTAAAGTTATATATTTTAATGCAGATAACAACATAATCATTCCACAAGCCTATAAAGGTATGCCATATCGAAATCCAAGATCATTAGACTAAGTTATGGGCTTTTAAAGATGGAAAGAAGGCCCATTTCAGTAAACCTTTGCAAAATTAAAATCAATGACATAAAAACGGTAATATTTTTTACTACCTTTAAAGTTATACATTTTAATGCAGATAACAACGTAATCATTCCACAAGCCCATAGAGGTATGCCATATCGAAATCCGAATCCTTTTGACCAGGTTATGGGCTTTTAAAGATGGAAAGAAGGCACATTTTAGTAAACCTTTGCAAAATTATGGAATGAAGGCCCATTTTAGTAATCCTTTGCAAAATTAAAATCAATGACATAATAACGGTAATATTTTTTACTACCTTTAAAGTTATATATTTTAATGCAGATAACAACAAAATCATTCCACAAGCCCCTAAAGGTATGCCATATCGAGATCCGAGTTCATTTGACCAAGTTATGGGCTTTTAAAGATGGAAAGAAGGCCCATTTTAGTAAACCTTTGCAAAATTAAAATCAATGACATAAAAACGGTCATATTTTCTACTACCTTTAAAGTAAAATATTTTAATGCAGATAACAACAAAATCATTTTACAAGCCCCTAAAGGTATGCCATATCGAGATCCGAGTTCATTTCACCAAGTTATGGGCTTTTAAAGATGGAAAGAAGGCCCATTTCAGTAAACCTCAGCAAAACTAAAATCAATGACATATAAACGGTCATATTTTTTACTACCTTTAAGGTTATATATCTTAATGCAGATAATAACAAAATCATTCCACAAGCCCTAAAGGTATGCCATATCGAGATCCGAGTTCATTTGACCAAGTTATTGGCCTTTAAAGATGGAAAGAAGGCCCATTTCAGTAAACCTTCGCAAAATAAAATCAATAACATAAAAACGGTCATATTTTTTATTACCTTTAAAGTTAAACATTTTAATGCAGATAACAACAAAATCATTCCACAAGCCTATAAAGGTATGCCATATCGAAATACGAGTTCATTTGGCCAAGCTATTGGCTTTTAAAGATGGAAAGAAGGCCCATTCCAGTAAACCCTTGCAAAATTAAAATCAATGACATAAAAACGGTCATATTTTTTACTACCTTTAAAGTTATATATTTTAATGCATATAACAACATAATCATTCCACAAGCCTATAAAGGTATGCCATATCGAAATCCGAGTTCATTTGACTAAGTTATGGGCTAAAGATGTAAAGAAGGCACATTTCAGTAATCCTTCGCAAAATTAAAATCAATGACATAAAAACGGTCATATTTTTTACTACCTTTAAAGTTAAATATTTTAATGCAGATAAAAATAAAATCATTCCACAAGCCCCTAAAGGTATGCCATATCGAAATACGAGTTCTTTTGGCCAAGCTATTGGCTTTTAAAGATGGAAGGAAGGCCCATTCCAGTAAACCCTTGGAAAATTAAAATCAATGACATAAAAACGGTCATATTTTTTACTACCTTTAAAGTTATATATTTTAATGCAGATAACAACAAAATCATTCCACAAGCCCCTAAAGGTATGCCATATCAAGATCCGAGTTCATTTGACCAAGTTATGGGCTTTTAAAGATGGAAAGAAGGCCCATTTCAGTAAACCTTCGCAAAATTAAAATCAATGACATAAAAACGGTCATATTTTTTACTACCTTTAAAGTTATATATTTTAATGCAGATAACAACATAATCATTCCACAAGCCTATAAAGGTATGCCATATCGAAATCCGAGTTCATTTGACCAAGTTATGGGCTTTTAAAGATGGAAAGAAGGCCCACTTCAGTAAACCTTCGCAAAATTAAAATCAATGACATAAAAACGGTAATATTTTTTACTACCTTTAAAGTTATATATTTTAATGCATATAACAACATAATCATTCCACAAGCCTATAAAGGTATGCCATATCGAAATCCGAGTTCATTTGACTAAGTTATGGGCTAAAGATGTAAAGAAGGCACATTTCAGTAATCCTTCGCAAAATTAAATTCAATGACATAAAAACGGTCATATTTTTTACTACCTTTAAAGTTAAATATTTTAATGCAGATAAAAATAAAATCATTCCACAAGCCCCTAAAGGTATGCCATATCGAAATACGAGTTCTTTTGGCCAAGCTATTGGCTTTTAAAGATGGAAGGAAGGCCCATTCCAGTAAACCCTTGGAAAATTAAAATCAATGACATAAAAACGGTCATATTTTTTACTACCTTTAAAGTTATATATTTTAATGCAGATAACAACAAAATCATTCCACAAGCCCCTAAAGGTATGCCATATCAAGATCCGAGTTCATTTGACCAAGTTATGGGCTTTTAAAGATGGAAAGAAGGCCCATTTCAGTAAACCTTCGCAAAATTAAAATCAATGACATAAAAACGGTCATATTTTTTACTACTTTTAAAGTTATATATCTTAATGCAGATAACAACATAATCATTCCACAAGCCCATAAACGTATACCATATCGAAATACGAATTCATTTGACCAAGTTATTGGCCTTTAAAGATGGAAAGAAGGCCCATTTTAGTAAACCTTTGCAAAATTAAAATCAATGACATAAAAACGGTCATATTTTTTACTACCTTTAAAGTGAAATATTTTAATGCAGATAACAACAAAATCATTCTACAAGCCCCTAAAGGTATGCCATATCGAGATCCGAGTTCATTTCACCAAGTTATGGGCTTTTAAAGATGGAAAGAAGGCCCATTTCAGTAAACCTCAGCAAAACTAAAATCAATGACATATAAACGGTCATATTTTTTACTACCTTTAAGGTTATATATCTTAATGCAGATAATAACAAAATCATTCCACAAGCCCTAAAGGTATGCCATATCGAAATCCGAGTTCATTTGACCAAGTTATTGGCTTTTAAAGATGGAAAGAAGGCCCATTTCAGTAAACCTTTGCAAAATTAAAATCAATGACATAAAAACTGTCATATTTTTTATAACCTTTAAAGTTATATATTTTAATGCAGATAACAACATAATCATTCCACAAGCCCCTAAAGGTATGCCATATCGAGATCTGAGTTCATTTGACCAAGTTATGGGCTTTTAAAGATGGAAAGAAGGCCCATTTCAGTAAACCTTCGCAAAATTAATATCAATGACATAAAAACGGTCATATTTTTTACTACCTTTAAAGTTATATATTTTAATGCAGATAACAACATAATCATTCCACAAGCCCCTAAAGGTATGCCATATCGAGATCCGAGTTCATTTGACCAAGTTATGGGCTTTTAAAGATGGAAAGAAGGCCCATTTTAGTAAACCTTTGCAAAATTAAAATCAATGACATAAAAACGGTCATATTTTCTACTACCTTTAAAGTGAAATAGTTTAATGCAGATAACAACAAAATCATTCTACAATTTATAAAGGTATGCCATATCGAAATCCGAGTTCATTTGGCTAAGTTATGGGCTTTTAAAGATGTAAAGAAGGCCAATTTCAGTAAACCTTCGCAAAATTAAAATCAATGACATAAAAAAATGGTCATATTTTTTACTACCTTTAAAGTTATATATTTTAATGCAGATAACAACATAATCATTCCACAAGCCTATAAAGGTATGCCATATCGAAATCCGAGTTCATTTGACCAAGTTATGGGCTTTTAAAGATGGAAAGAAGGCCCACTTCAGTAAACCTTCGCAAAATTAAAATCAGTGACATAAAAACGGTCGTATTTTTTACTACCTTTAAGGTTATATATTTTAATGCAGATAATAACATAATCATTCCACAAGCCTATAAAGGTATGCCATATCGAAATCCGAGTTCATTTGGCTAAGTTATGGGCTTTTAAAGATGTAAAGAAGGCCAATTTCAGTAAACCTTCGCAAAATAAAATCAATGACATAAAAACGGTCATATCTTTTACTACCTTTAAAGTTAAATGATTTAATGCGGATAAGAACAAAATCATTCCACAAGCCCAAAAGGTATGCCATATCGAAATCCGAGTTCATTTGACCAAGTTATTGGCTTTTAAAGATGGAAAGAAGGCTCATTTCAGTAAATCTTTGCAAAATTAAAATCAATGTCATAAAAACGGTCATATTTTTTATAACCTTTAAAGTTATATATTTTAATGCAGATAACAACATAATCATTCCACAAGCCCAAAAGGTATGCCATATCGAAATCCGAGTTCATTTGACCAAGTTATTGGCTTTTAAAGATGGAAAGAAGGCCCATTTCAGTAAACCTTCGCAAAATTAAAATCAATGACATAAAAACGGTCATATTTTTTACTACCTTTAGAGATATATTTTTTAATGCAGATAACAACATAATCATTCCATAAGCCCATAGAGGTATGCCATGTCGAAATCCAAGTCCTTTTGACCAGGTTATGGGCTTTTAAAGATGGAAAGGAGGCCCATTTCAGTAAACATTTGCAAAATTAAAATCAATGACATAATAACGGTAATATTTTTTACTACCTTTAAAGTTATACATTTTAATGCAGATAACAACGTAATCATTCCACAAGCCTCTAAAGGTATGCCATATCGAGATCCGAGTTCATTTGACCAAGTTATGGGCTTTAAAAGATGGAAAGTAGGTCCATTTCAGTAAACCTTCGCAAAATTAAAATCAATAACATAAAAACGGTCATATTTTTTACTACCTTTAAATATATATATTTTAATGCAGATAAAAACATAATCATTCCACAAGCCTATAAAGGTATGCCATATCGAAATCCGAGTTCATTTGACTAAGTTATGGGCTTTTAAAGATGGAAAGAAGGCCCATTTCAGTAAACCTTCGCAAAATTAAAATCAATGACATAAAAACGGTCATATTTTTTAGTACCTTTAGAGATATATTTTTTAATTCAGATAACAACATAATCATTCCATAAGCCCATAGAGGTATGCCATATCGAAATCCGAGTCCTTTTGACCAGGTAATGGGCTTTTAAAGATGGAAAGGAGGCCCATTTCAGTAAACCTTTGCAAAATTAAAATCAATGACATAATAACAGTAATATTTTTTACTACCTTTAAAGTCATACATTTTAATGCAGATAACAACAAAATCATTCCACAAGCCCCTAAAGGTATGCCATATCGAGATCCGAGTTCATTTGACCAAGTTATGGGCTTTTAAAGATGGAAAGAAGGCCCATTTTAGTAAACCTTTGCAAAATTAAAATCAATGACATAATAACGGTAATATTTTTTACTGCCTTTAAAGTTATATATTTTAATGCAGATAATAACATAATCATTCCAAAAGCCTATAAAGGTATGCCATATCGAAATCCGAGTTCATTTGGCTAAGTTATGGGCTTTTAAAGATGTAAAGAAGGCCAATTTCAGTAAACCTTCGCAAAATAAAATCAATGACATAAGAACGGTCATATTTTTTACTACCTTTAAAGTTAAATATTTTAATGCGGATAAGAACAAAATCATTCCACAAGCCCCTAAAGGTATGCCATATCGAGATCCGAGTTCATTTGACCAAGTTATGGGCTTTTAAAGATGGAAAGAAGGCCCATTTCAGTAAACCTTCGCAAAATTAAAATCAATGACATAAAAACGGTCATATTTTTTACTACCTTTAAAGTTATATATTTTAATGCAGATAACAACAAAATCATTCAACAAGCCCCTAAAGGTATGCCATATCGAGATCCGAGTTCATTTGACCAAGTTATGGGCTTTTAAAGATGGAAAGAAGGCCCATTTCAGTAAACCTTCGCAAAATTAAAATTAATGACATAAAAACGGTCATATTTTTTACTTCCTTTAAAGTTATTTATTTTAATGCAGACAACAACATAATCATTCCACAAGCCTATAAAGGTATGCCATATCGAAATCCAAGATCATTAGACTAAGTTATGGGCTTTTAAAGATGGAAAGAAGGCCCATTTCAGTAAACCTTTGCAAAATTAAAATCAATGACATAAAAACGGTAATATTTTTTACTACCTTAAAAGTTATGTATTCTAATGCAGATAACAACAAAATCATTCCACAAGCCCCTAAAGGTATGCCATATCGAGATCCGAGTTCATTTGACCAAGTTATGGGCTTTTAAAGATGGAAAGAAGGCCCATTTCAGTAAACCTTCGCAAAATTAAAATCAATGACATAATAACGGTAATATTTTTTACTACCTTAAAAGTTATATATTCTAATGCAGATAACAACAAAATCATTCCACAAGCCCCTAAAGGTATGCCATATCGAGATCCGAGTTCATTTGACCAAGTTATGGGCTTTTAAAGATGGAAAGAAGGCCCATTTCAGTAAACCTTCGCAAAATTAAAATCAATGACATAAAAACTGTCATATTTTTTACTACCTTTAAAGTTATATATTTTAATGCAGATAACAACAAAATCATTCCACAAGCCCCTAAAGGTATGCCATATCGAGATCCGAGTTCATTTGACCAAGTTATGGGCTTTTAAAGATGGAAAGAAGGCCCATTTCAGTAAACCTTTGCAAAATTAAAATCAATGACATAAAAACAGTAATATTTTTTACTACCTTTAAAGTTATACATTTTAATGCAGATAACAACGTAATCATTCCACAAGCCCATAGAGGTATGCCATATCGAAATCCGAATCCTTTTGACCAGGTTATGGGCTTTTAATGATGGAAAGAAGGCCCATTTTTGTAAACCTTTGCCAAATTAAAATCAATGACATAAAACGGTCATATTTTTTACTACCTTTAAGGTTATATGTCTTAATGCAGATAATAACATAATCATTCCACAAGCCTATAAAGGTATGCCATATCGAAATCCGAGTTCATTTGGCTAAGTTATGGGCTTTTAAAGATGTAAAGAAGGCCAATTTCAGTAAACCTTCGCAAAATAAAATCAATGACATAAAAACGGTCATATTTTTTACTACCTTTAAAGTTATATATTTTAATGCAGATAACAACATAATCATTCCACAAGCCTATAAAGGTATGCCATATCGAAATCCGAGTTCATTTGACCAAGTTATGGGCTTTTAAAGATGGAAAGAAGGCCCATTTCAGTAAACCTTCGCAAAATTAAAATCAATGACATAAAAACGGTCATATTTTTTACTACCTTTAAAGTTATATATTTTAATGCAGATAACAACATAATCATTCCACAAGCCTATAAAGGTATGCCATATCGAAATCCGAGTTCATTTGACCAAGTTATGGGCTTTTAAAGATGGAAAGAAGGCCCACTTCAGTAAACCTTCGCAAAATTAAAATCAATGACATAAAAACGGTCATATTTTTTACTACCTTTAAAGTTATATATTTTAATGCATATAACAACATAATCATTCCACAAGCCTATAAAGGTATGCCATATCGAAATCCGAGTTCATTTGACTAAGTTATGGGCTAAAGATGTAAAGAAGGCACATTTCAGTAATCCTTCGCAAAATTAAAATCAATGACATAAAAACGGTCATATTTTTTACTACCTTTAAAGTTAAATATTTTAATGCAGATAAAAATAAAATCATTCCACAAGCCCCTAAAGGTATGCCATATCGAAATACGAGTTCTTTTGGCCAAGCTATTGGCTTTTAAAGATGGAAGGAAGGCCCATTCCAGTAAACCCTTGGAAAATTAAAATCAATGACATAAAAACGGTCATATTTTTTACTACCTTTAAAGTTATATATTTTAATGCAGATAACAACAAAATCATTCCACAAGCCCCTAAAGGTATGCCATATCAAGATCCGAGTTCATTTGACCAAGTTATGGGCTTTTAAAGATGGAAAGAAGGCCCATTTCAGTAAACCTTCGCAAAATTAAAATCAATGACATAAAAACGGTCATATTTTTTACTACTTTTAAAGTTATATATCTTAATGCAGATAACAACATAATCATTCCACAAGCCCATAAACGTATACCATATCGAAATACGAATTCATTTGACCAAGTTAAAGATGGAAAGAAGGCCCATTTTAGTAAACCTTTGCAAAATTAAAATCAATGACATAAAAACGGTCATATTTTTTACTACCTTTAAAGTGAAATATTTTAATGCAGATAACAACAAAATCATTCTACAAGCCCCTAAAGGTATGCCATATCGAGATCCGAGTTCATTTCACCAAGTTATGGGCTTTTAAAGATGGAAAGAAGGCCCATTTCAGTAAACCTCAGCAAAACTAAAATCAATGACATATAAACGGTCATATTTTTTACTACCTTTAAGGTTATATATCTTAATGCAGATAATAACAAAATCATTCCACAAGCCCTAAAGGTATGCCATATCGAAATCCGAGTTCATTTGACCAAGTTATTGGCTTTTAAAGATGGAAAGAAGGCCCATTTCAGTAAACCTTTGCAAAATTAAAATCAATGACATAAAAACTGTCATATTTTTTATAACCTTTAAAGTTATATATTTTAATGCAGATAACAACATAATCATTCCACAAGCCCCTAAAGGTATGCCATATCGAGATCTGAGTTCATTTGACCAAGTTATGGGCTTTTAAAGATGGAAAGAAGGCCCATTTCAGTAAACCTTCGCAAAATTAAAATCAATGACATAAAAACGGTCATATTTTTTACTACCTTTAAAGTTATATATTTTAATGCAGATAACAACATAATCATTCCACAAGCCCCTAAAGGTATGCCATATCGAGATCCGAGTTCATTTGACCAAGTTATGGGCTTTTAAAGATGGAAAGAAGGCCCATTTTAGTAAACCTTTGCAAAATTAAAATCAATGACATAAAAACGGTCATATTTTCTACTACCTTTAAAGTGAAATAGTTTAATGCAGATAACAACAAAATCATTCCACAAGCCTATAAAGGTATGCCATATCGAAATCCGAGTTCATTTGACCAAGTTATGGGCTTTTAAAGATGGAAAGAAGGCCCACTTCAGTAAACCTTCGCAAAATTAAAATCAGTGACATAAAAACGGTCGTATTTTTTACTACCTTTAAGGTTATATATTTTAATGCAGATAATAACATAATCATTCCACAAGCCTATAAAGGTATGCCATATCGAAATCCGAGTTCATTTGGCTAAGTTATGGGCTTTTAAAGATGTAAAGAAGGCCAATTTCAGTAAACCTTCGCAAAATAAAATCAATGACATAAAAACGGTCATATCTTTTACTACCTTTAAAGTTAAATGATTTAATGCGGATAAGAACAAAATCATTCCACAAGCCCAAAAGGTATGCCATATCGAAATCCGAGTTCATTTGACCAAGTTATTGGCTTTTAAAGATGGAAAGAAGGCTCATTTCAGTAAATCTTTGCAAAATTAAAATCAATGTCATAAAAACGGTCATATTTTTTATAACCTTTAAAGTTATATATTTTAATGCAGATAACAACATAATCATTCCACAAGCCCAAAAGGTATGCCATATCGAAATCCGAGTTCATTTGACCAAGTTATTGGCTTTTAAAGATGGAAAGAAGGCCCATTTCAGTAAACCTTCGCAAAATTAAAATCAATGACATAAAAACGGTCATATTTTTTACTACCTTTAGAGATATATTTTTTAATGCAGATAACAACATAATCATTCCATAAGCCCATAGAGGTATGCCATGTCGAAATCCAAGTCCTTTTGACCAGGTTATGGGCTTTTAAAGATGGAAAGGAGGCCCATTTCAGTAAACATTTGCAAAATTAAAATCAATGACATAATAACGGTAATATTTTTTACTACCTTTAAAGTTATACATTTTAATGCAGATAACAACGTAATCATTCCACAAGCCCCTAAAGGTATGCCATATCGAGATCCGAGTTCATTTGACCAAGTTATGGGCTTTAAAAGATGGAAAGTAGGTCCATTTCAGTAAACCTTCGCAAAATTAAAATCAATAACATAAAAACGGTCATATTTTTTACTACCTTTAAAGTTATATATTTTAATGCAGATAAAAACATAATCATTCCACAAGCCTATAAAGGTATGCCATATCGAAATCCGAGTTCATTTGACTAAGTTATGGGCTTTTAAAGATGGAAAGAAGGCCCATTTCAGTAAACCTTCGCAAAATTAAAATCAATGACATAAAAACGGTCATATTTTTTAGTACCTTTAGAGATATATTTTTTAATTCAGATAACAACATAATCATTCCATAAGCCCATAGAGGTATGCCATATCGAAATCCGAGTCCTTTTGACCAGGTAATGGGCTTTTAAAGATGGAAAGGAGGCCCATTTCAGTAAACCTTTGCAAAATTAAAATCAATGACATAATAACAGTAATATTTTTTACTACCTTTAAAGTCATACATTTTAATGCAGATAACAACAAAATCATTCCACAAGCCCCTAAAGGTATGCCATATCGAGATCCGAGTTCATTTGACCAAGTTATGGGCTTTTAAAGATGGAAAGAAGGCCCATTTTAGTAAACCTTTGCAAAATTAAAATCAATGACATAATAACGGTAATATTTTTTACTGCCTTTAAAGTTATATATTTTAATGCAGATAATAACATAATCATTCCAAAAGCCTATAAAGGTATGCCATATCGAAATCCGAGTTCATTTGGCTAAGTTATGGGCTTTTAAAGATGTAAAGAAGGCCAATTTCAGTAAACCTTCGCAAAATAAAATCAATGACATAAGAACGGTCATATTTTTTACTACCTTTAAAGTTAAATATTTTAATGCGGATAAGAACAAAATCATTCCACAAGCCCCTAAAGGTATGCCATATCGAGATCCGAGTTCATTTGACCAAGTTATGGGCTTTTAAAGATGGAAAGAAGGCCCATTTCAGTAAACCTTCGCAAAATTAAAATCAATGACATAAAAACGGTCATATTTTTTACTACTTTTAAAGTTATATATTTTAATGCAGATAACAACAAAATCATTCCACAAGCCCCTAAAGGTATGCCATATCGAGATCCGAGTTCATTTGACCAAGTTATGGGCTTTTAAAGATGGAAAGAAGGCCCATTTCAGTAAACCTTCGCAAAATTAAAATTAATGACATAAAAACGGTCATATTTTTTACTTCCTTTAAAGTTATTTATTTTAATGCAGATAACAACATAATCATTCCACAAGCCTATAAAGGTATGCCATATCGAAATCCAAGATCATTAGACTAAGTTATGGGCTTTTAAAGATGGAAAGAAGGCCCATTTCAGTAAACCTTTGCAAAATTAAAATCAATGACATAAAAACTGTCATATTTTTTATAACCTTTATAGTTATATATTTTAATGCAGATAACAACATAATCATTCCACAAGCCCCTAAAGGTATGCCATATCGAGATCTGAGTTCATTTGACCAAGTTATGGGCTTTTAAAGATGGAAAGAAGGCCCATTTCAGTAAACCTTCGCAAAATTAAAATCAATGACATAAAAACGGTCATATTTTTTACTACCTTTAAAGTTATATATTTTAATGCAGATAACAACATAATCATTCCACAAGCCCCTAAAGGTATGCCATATCGAGATCCGAGTTCATTTGACCAAGTTATGGGCTTTTAAAGATGGAAAGAAGGCCCATTTTAGTAAACCTTTGCAAAATTAAAATCAATGACATAAAAACGGTCATATTTTCTACTACCTTTAAAGTGAAATAGTTTAATGCAGATAACAACAAAATCATTCTACAAGCCTATAAAGGTATGCCATATCGAAATCCGAGTTCATTTGGCTAAGTTATGGGCTTTTAAAGATGTAAAGAAGGCCAATTTCAGTAAACCTTCGCAAAATTAAAATCAATGACATAAAAACGGTCATATTTTTTACTACCTTTAAAGTTATATATTTTAATGCAGATAACAACATAATCATTCCACAAGCCTATAAAGGTATGCCATATCGAAATCCGAGTTCATTTGACCAAGTTATGGGCTTTTAAAGATGGAAAGAAGGCCCACTTCAGTAAACCTTCGCAAAATTAAAATCAGTGACATAAAAACGGTCGTATTTTTTACTACCTTTAAGGTTATATATTTTAATGCAGATAATAACATAATCATTCCACAAGCCTATAAAGGTATGCCATATCGAAATCCGAGTTCATTTGGCTAAGTTATGGGCTTTTAAAGATGTAAAGAAGGCCAATTTCAGTAAACCTTCGCAAAATAAAATCAATGACATAAAAACGGTCATATCTTTTACTACCTTTAAAGTTAAATGATTTAATGCGGATAAGAACAAAATCATTCCACAAGCCCAAAAGGTATGCCATATCGAAATCCGAGTTCATTTGACCAAGTTATTGGCTTTTAAAGATGGAAAGAAGGCTCATTTCAGTAAATCTTTGCAAAATTAAAATCAATGTCATAAAAACGGTCATATTTTTTATAACCTTTAAAGTTATATATTTTAATGCAGATAACAACATAATCATTCCACAAGCCCAAAAGGTATGCCATATCGAAATCCGAGTTCATTTGACCAAGTTATTGGCTTTTAAAGATGGAAAGAAGGCCCATTTCAGTAAACCTTCGCAAAATTAAAATCAATGACATAAAAACGGTCATATTTTTTACTACCTTTAGAGATATATTTTTTAATGCAGATAACAACATAATCATTCCATAAGCCCATAGAGGTATGCCATGTCGAAATCCAAGTCCTTTTGACCAGGTTATGGGCTTTTAAAGATGGAAAGGAGGCCCATTTCAGTAAACATTTGCAAAATTAAAATCAATGACATAATAACGGTAATATTTTTTACTACCTTTAAAGTTATACATTTTAATGCAGATAACAACGTAATCATTCCACAAGCCCCTAAAGGTATGCCATATCGAGATCCGAGTTCATTTGACCAAGTTATGGGCTTTAAAAGATGGAAAGTAGGTCCATTTCAGTAAACCTTCGCAAAATTAAAATCAATAACATAAAAACGGTCATATTTTTTACTACCTTTAAAGTTATATATTTTAATGCAGATAAAAACATAATCATTCCACAAGCCTATAAAGGTATGCCATATCGAAATCCGAGTTCATTTGACTAAGTTATGGGCTTTTAAAGATGGAAAGAAGGCCCATTTCAGTAAACCTTCGCAAAATTAAAATCAATGACATAAAAACGGTCATATTTTTTAGTACCTTTAGAGATATATTTTTTAATTCAGATAACAACATAATCATTCCATAAGCCCATAGAGGTATGCCATATCGAAATCCGAGTCCTTTTGACCAGGTAATGGGCTTTTAAAGATGGAAAGGAGGCCCATTTCAGTAAACCTTTGCAAAATTAAAATCAATGACATAATAACAGTAATATTTTTTACTACCTTTAAAGTCATACATTTTAATGCAGATAACAACAAAATCATTCCACAAGCCCCTAAAGGTATGCCATATCGAGATCCGAGTTCATTTGACCAAGTTATGGGCTTTTAAAGATGGAAAGAAGGCCCATTTTAGTAAACCTTTGCAAAATTAAAATCAATGACATAATAACGGTAATATTTTTTACTGCCTTTAAAGTTATATATTTTAATGCAGATAATAACATAATCATTCCAAAAGCCTATAAAGGTATGCCATATCGAAATCCGAGTTCATTTGGCTAAGTTATGGGCTTTTAAAGATGTAAAGAAGGCCAATTTCAGTAAACCTTCGCAAAATAAAATCAATGACATAAGAACGGTCATATTTTTTACTACCTTTAAAGTTAAATATTTTAATGCGGATAAGAACAAAATCATTCCACAAGCCCCTAAAGGTATGCCATATCGAGATCCGAGTTCATTTGACCAAGTTATGGGCTTTTAAAGATGGAAAGAAGGCCCATTTCAGTAAACCTTCGCAAAATTAAAATCAATGACATAAAAACGGTCATATTTTTTACTACTTTTAAAGTTATATATTTTAATGCAGATAACAACAAAATCATTCCACAAGCCCCTAAAGGTATGCCATATCGAGATCCGAGTTCATTTGACCAAGTTATGGGCTTTTAAAGATGGAAAGAAGGCCCATTTCAGTAAACCTTCGCAAAATTAAAATTAATGACATAAAAACGGTCATATTTTTTACTTCCTTTAAAGTTATTTATTTTAATGCAGATAACAACATAATCATTCCACAAGCCTATAAAGGTATGCCATATCGAAATCCAAGATCATTAGACTAAGTTATGGGCTTTTAAAGATGGAAAGAAGGCCCATTTCAGTAAACCTTTGCAAAATTAAAATCAATGACATAAAAACGGTAATATTTTTTACTACCTTAAAAGTTATATATTCTAATGCAGATAACAACAAAATCATTCCACAAGCCCCTAAAGGTATGCCATATCGAGATCCGAGTTCATTTGACCAAGTTATGGGCTTTTAAAGATGGAAAGAAGGCCCATTTCAGTAAACCTTCGCAAAATTAAAATCAATGACATAATAACGGTAATATTTTTTACTACCTTAAAAGTTATATATTCTAATGCAGATAACAACAAAATCATTCCACAAGCCCCTAAAGGTATGCCATATCGAGATCCGAGTTCATTTGACCAAGTTATGGGCTTTTAAAGATGGAAAGAAGGCCCATTTCAGTAAACCTTCGCAAAATTAAAATCAATGACATAAAAACTGTCATATTTTTTACTACCTTTAAAGTTATATATTTTAATGCAGATAACAACAAAATCATTCCACAAGCCCCTAAAGGTATGCCATATCGAGATCCGAGTTCATTTGACCAAGTTATGGGCTTTTAAAGATGGAAAGAAGGCCCATTTCAGTAAACCTTTGCAAAATTAAAATCAATGACATAAAAACGGTAATATTTTTTACTACCTTTAAAGTTATACATTTTAATGCAGATAACAACGTAATCATTCCACAAGCCCATAGAGGTATGCCATATCGAAATCCGAATCCTTTTGACCAGGTTATGGGCTTTTAATGATGGAAAGAAGGCCCATTTTTGTAAACCTTTGCCAAATTAAAATCAATGACATAAAACGGTCATATTTTTTACTACCTTTAAGGTTATATGTCTTAATGCAGATAATAACATAATCATTCCACAAGCCTATAAAGGTATGCCATATCGAAATCCGAGTTCATTTGGCTAAGTTATGGGCTTTTAAAGATGTAAAGAAGGCCAATTTCAGTAAACCTTCGCAAAATAAAATCAATGACATAAAAACGGTCATATTTTTTACTACCTTTAAAGTTAAATATTTTAATGCGGATAAGAACAAAATCATTCCACAAGCCCTAAAGGTATGCCATATCGAGATCCGAGTTCATTTGACCAAGTTATGGGCTTTTAAAGATGGAAAGAAGACCCATTTCAGTAAACCTTCGCAAAATAAAATCAATAACATATAACGGTCATATTTTTTATTATCTTTAAAGTTATATATTTTAATGCAGATAACAACAAAATCATTCCACAAGCCCCTAAAGGTATGCCATAACGAAATACGAGTTCATTTGGCCAAGCTATTGGCTTTTAAAGATGGAAAGAAGGCCCATTTCAGTAAACCTTCGCAAAATTAAAATCAATGACATATAAACGGTCATATTTTTTACTACCTTTAAGGTTATATATCTTAATGCAGATAATAACATAATCATTCCACAAGCCTATAAAGGTATGCCATATCGAAATCCTAGTTCATTTGGCTAAGTTATGGGCTTTTAAAGATGTAAAGAAGGCCAATTTCAGTAAACCTTCGCAAAATAAAATCAATGACATAAAAACGGTCATATTTTTTACTACCTTTAAAGTTAAATGATTTAATGCGGATAAGAACAAAATCATTCCACAAGCCCAAAAGGTATGCCATATCGAAATCCGAGTCCTTTTGACCAGGTTATGGGCTTTTAAAGATGGAAAGGAGGCCCATTTCAGTAAACCTTTGCAAAATTAAAATCAATGACATAATAACGGTAATATTTTTTACTACCTTTAAAGTTATACATTTTAATGCAGATAACAACGTAATGATTCCATAAGCCCCTAAAGGTATGCCATATCGAGATTCGAGTTCATTTGACCAAGTTATGGGCTTTTAAAGATGGAAAGAAGGCCCATTTCAGTAAACCTTCGCAAAATTAAAATCAATAAAATAAAAACGGTCATATTTTTTACTACCTTTAAAGTTATATATTTTAATGCAGATAAAAACATAATCATTCCACAAGCCTATAAAGGTATGCCATATCGAAATCCGAGTTCATTTGACTAAGTTATGGGCATTTAAAGATGGAAAGAAGGCCCATTTCAGTAAACCTTCGCAAAATTAAAATCAATGACATAGAAACGGTCATATTTTTTACTACCTTAAGAGATATATTTTTTAATGCAGATAACAACATAATCATTCCATAAGCCCATAGAGGTATGCCATATCGAAATCCGAGTCCTTTTGACCAGGTTATGGGCTTTTAAAGATGGAAAGGAGGCCCATTTCAGTAAACCTTTGCAAAATTAAAATCAATGACATAATAACGGTAATATTTTTTACTACCTTTAAAGTCATACATTTTAATGCAGATAACAACAAAATCATTCCACAAGCCCCTAAAGGTATGCCATATCGAGATCCGAGTTCATTTGACCAAGTTATGGGCTTTTAAAGATGGAAAGAAGGCCCATTTTAGTAAACCTTTGCAAAATTAAAATCAATGACATAATAACGGTTATATTTTTTACTACCTTTAAAGTTATATATTTTAATGCAGATAATAACATAATCATTCCACAAGCCTATAAAGGTATGCCATATCGAAATCCGAGTTCATTTGGCTAAGTTATGGGCTTTTAAAGATGTAAAGAAGGCCAATTTCAGTAAACCTTCGCAAAATAAAATCAATGACATAAAAACGGTCATATTTTTTACTATCTTTAAAGTTAAATATTTTAATGCGGATAAGAACAAAATCATTTCACAAGCCCTAAAGGTATGCCATATCGAGATCCGAGTTCACTTGACCAAGTTATGGGCTTTTAAAGATGGAAAGAAGACCCATTTCAGTAAACCTTCGCAAAATAAAATCAATAACATATAACGGTCATATTTTTTATTACCTTTAAAGTTATATATTTTAATGCAGATAACAACAAAATCATTCCACAAGCCCCTAAAGGTATGCCATAACGAAATACGAGTTCATTTGGCCAAGCTATTGGCTTTTAAAGATGGAAAGAAGGCCCATTTCAGTAAACCTTCGCAAAATTAAAATCAATGACATATAAACGGTCATATTTTTTACTACCTTTAAGGTTATATATCTTTATGCAGATAATAACATAATCATTCCACAAGCCTATAAAGGTATGCCATATCGAAATCCGAGTTCATTTGGCTAAGTTATGGGCTTTTAAAGATGTAAAGAAGGCCAATTTCAGTAAACCTTCGCAAAATAAAATCAATGACATAAAAACGGTCATATTTTTTACTACCTTTAAAGTTAAATGATTTAATGCGGATAAGAACAAAATCATTCCACAAGCCCAAAAGGTATGCCATATCGAAATCCGAGTCCTTTTGACCAGGTTATGGGCTTTTAAAGATGGAAAGGAGGCCCATTTCAGTAAACCTTTGCAAAATTAAAATCAATGACATAATAACGGTAATATTTTTTACTACCTTTAAAGTTATACATTTTAATGCAGATAAAAACGTAATGATTCCATAAGCCCCTAAAGGTATGCCATATCGAGATCCGAGTTCATTTGACCAAGTTATGGGCTTTTAAAGATGGAAAGAAGGCCCATTTCAGTAAACCTTCGCAAAATTAAAATCAATAAAATAAAAACGGTCATATTTTTTACTACCTTTAAAGTTATATATTTTAATGCAGATAAAAACATAATCATTCCACAAGCCTATAAAGGTATGCCATATCGAAATCCGAGTTCATTTGACTAAGTTATGGGCATTTAAAGATGGAAAGAAGGCCCATTTCAGTGAACCTTCGCAAAATTAAAATCAATGACATAGAAACGGTCATATTTTTTACTACCTTTAGAGATATATTTTTTAATGCAGATAACAACATAATCATTCCATAAGCCCATAGAGGTATGCCATATCGAAATCCGAGTCCTTTTGACCAGGTTATGGGCTTTTAAAGATGGAAAGGAGGCCCATTTCAGTAAACCTTTGCAAAATTAAAATCAATGACATAATAACGGTAATATTTTTTACTACCTTTAAAGTTATACATTTTAATGCAGATAACAACGTAATGATTCCATAAGCCCCTGAAGGTATGCCATATCGAGATCCGAGTTCATTTGACCAAGTTATGGGCTTTTAAAGATGGAAAGAAGGCCCATTTCAGTAAACCTTTGCAAAATTAAAATCAATGACATAATAACGGTAATATTTTTTACTACCTTTAAAGTTATACATTTTAATGCAGATAAAAACATAATCATTCCACAAGCCTATAAAGGTATGCCATATCGAAATCCGAGTTCATTTGACTAAGTTATGGGCATTTAAAGATGGAAAGAAGGCCCATTTCAGTAAACCTTCGCAAAATTAAAATCAATGACATAGAAACGGTCATATTTTTTACTACCTTTAGAGATATATTTTTTAATGCAGATAACAACATAATCATTCCATAAGCCCATAGAGGTATGCCATATCGAAATCCGAGTCCTTTTGACCAGGTTATGGGCTTTTAAAGATGGAAAGGAGGCCCATTTCAGTAAACCTTTGCAAAATTAAAATCAATGACATAATAACGGTAATATTTTTTACTACCTTTAAAGTCATACATTTTAATGCAGATAACAACAAAATCATTCCACAAGCCCCTAAAGGTATGCCATATCGAGATCCGAGTTCATTTGACCAAGTTATGGGCTTTTAAAGATGGAAAGAAGGCCCATTTTTGTAAACCTTTGCCAAATTAAAATCAATGACATAAATCGGTCATATTTTTTATTACCTTTAAGGTTATATATCTTAATGCAGATAATAACATAATCATTCCACAAGCCTATAAAGGTATGCCATATCGAGATCCGAGTTCATTTGACCAAGTTATGGGCTTTTAAAGATGGAAAGAAGGCCCATTTCAGTAAACCTTCGCAAAATTAAAATTAATGAAATAAAAACGGTCATATTTTTTACTACCTTTAAAGTTATTTATTTTAATGCAGATAACAACATAATCATTCCACAAGCCTATAAAGGTATGCCTTATCGAAATCCAAGATCATTAGACTAAGTTATGGGCTTTTAAAGATGGAAAGAAGGCCCATTTCAGTAAACCTTTGCAAAATTAAAATCAATGACATAAAAACGGTAATATTTTTTACTACCTTAAAAGTTATACATTTTAATGCAGATAACAACGTAATCATTCCACAAGCCCCTAAAGGTATGCCATATTGAGATCCGAGTTCATTTGACCAAGTTATGGGCTTTAAAAGATGGAAAGTAGGTCCATTTCAGTAAACCTTCGCAAAATTAAAATCAATGACATAAAAACGGTCATATTTTTTACTACCTTTAGAGATATATTTTTTAATGCAGATAACAACATAATCATTCCATAAGCCCATAGAGGTATGCCATATCGAAATCCGAGTCCTTTTGACCAGGTAATGGGCTTTTAAAGATGGAAAGGAGGCCCATTTCAGTAAACCTTTGCAAAATTAAAATCAATGACATAATGAGGGTAATATTTTTTACTACCTTTAAAGTCATACATTTTAATGCAGATAACAACAAAATCATTCCACAAGCCCCTAAAGGTATGCCATATCGAGATCCGAGTTCATTTGACCAAGTTATGGGCTTTTAAAGATGGAAAGAAGGCCCATTTTAGTAAACCTTTGCAAAATTAAAATCAATGACATAATAACGGTAATATTTTTTACTGCCTTTAAAGTTATATATTTTAATGCAGATAATAACATAATCATTCCAAAAGCCTATAAAGGTATGCCATATCGAAATCCGAGTTCATTTGGCTAAGTTATGGGCTTTTAAAGATGTAAAGAAGGCCAATTTCAGTAAACCTTCGCAAAATAAAATCAATGACATAAGAACGGTCATATTTTTTACTACCTTAAAAGTTATATATTCTAATGCAGATAACAACAAAATCATTCCACAAGCCCCTAAAGGTATGCCATATCGAGATCCGAGTTCATTTGACCAAGTTATGGGCTTTTAAAGATGGAAAGAAGGCCCATTTCAGTAAACCTTCGCAAAATTAAAATCAATGACATAATAACGGTAATATTTTTTACTACCTTAAAAGTTATATATTCTAATGCAGATAACAACAAAATCATTCCACAAGCCCCTAAAGGTATGCCATATCGAGATCCGAGTTCATTTGACCAAGTTATGGGCTTTTAAAGATGGAAAGAAGGCCCATTTCAGTAAACCTTCGCAAAATTAAAATCAATGACATAAAAACTGTCATATTTTTTACTACCTTTAAAGTTATATATTTTAATGCAGATAACAACAAAATCATTCCACAAGCCCCTAAAGGTATGCCATATCGAGATCCGAGTTCATTTGACCAAGTTATGGGCTTTTAAAGATGGAAAGAAGGCCCATTTCAGTAAACCTTTGCAAAATTAAAATCAATGACATAAAAACGGTAATATTTTTTACTACCTTTAAAGTTATACATTTTAATGCAGATAACAACGTAATCATTCCACAAGCCCATAGAGGTATGCCATATCGAAATCCGAATCCTTTTGACCAGGTTATGGGCTTTTAATGATGGAAAGAAGGCCCATTTTTGTAAACCTTTGCCAAATTAAAATCAATGACATAAAACGGTCATATTTTTTACTACCTTTAAGGTTATATGTCTTAATGCAGATAATAACATAATCATTCCACAAGCCTATAAAGGTATGCCATATCGAAATCCGAGTTCATTTGGCTAAGTTATGGGCTTTTAAAGATGTAAAGAAGGCCAATTTCAGTAAACCTTCGCAAAATAAAATCAATGACATAAAAACGGTCATATTTTTTACTACCTTTAAAGTTAAATATTTTAATGCGGATAAGAACAAAATCATTCCACAAGCCCTAAAGGTATGCCATATCGAGATCCGAGTTCATTTGACCAAGTTATGGGCTTTTAAAGATGGAAAGAAGACCCATTTCAGTAAACCTTCGCAAAATAAAATCAATAACATATAACGGTCATATTTTTTATTATCTTTAAAGTTATATATTTTAATGCAGATAACAACAAAATCATTCCACAAGCCCCTAAAGGTATGCCATAACGAAATACGAGTTCATTTGGCCAAGCTATTGGCTTTTAAAGATGGAAAGAAGGCCCATTTCAGTAAACCTTCGCAAAATTAAAATCAATGACATATAAACGGTCATATTTTTTACTACCTTTAAGGTTATATATCTTAATGCAGATAATAACATAATCATTCCACAAGCCTATAAAGGTATGCCATATCGAAATCCTAGTTCATTTGGCTAAGTTATGGGCTTTTAAAGATGTAAAGAAGGCCAATTTCAGTAAACCTTCGCAAAATAAAATCAATGACATAAAAACGGTCATATTTTTTACTACCTTTAAAGTTAAATGATTTAATGCGGATAAGAACAAAATCATTCCACAAGCCCAAAAGGTATGCCATATCGAAATCCGAGTCCTTTTGACCAGGTTATGGGCTTTTAAAGATGGAAAGGAGGCCCATTTCAGTAAACCTTTGCAAAATTAAAATCAATGACATAATAACGGTAATATTTTTTACTACCTTTAAAGTTATACATTTTAATGCAGATAACAACGTAATGATTCCATAAGCCCCTAAAGGTATGCCATATCGAGATCCGAGTTCATTTGACCAAGTTATGGGCTTTTAAAGATGGAAAGAAGGCCCATTTCAGTAAACCTTCGCAAAATTAAAATCAATAAAATAAAAACGGTCATATTTTTTACTACCTTTAAAGTTATATATTTTAATGCAGATAAAAACATAATCATTCCACAAGCCTATAAAGGTATGCCATATCGAAATACGAGTTCATTTGACTAAGTTATGGGCATTTAAAGATGGAAAGAAGGCCCATTTCAGTAAACCTTCGCAAAATTAAAATCAATGACATAGAAACGGTCATATTTTTTACTACCTTAAGAGATATATTTTTTAATGCAGATAACAACATAATCATTCCATAAGCCCATAGAGGTATGCCATATCGAAATCCGAGTCCTTTTGACCAGGTTATGGGCTTTTAAAGATGGAAAGGAGGCCCATTTCAGTAAACCTTTGCAAAATTAAAATCAATGACATAATAACGGTAATATTTTTTACTACCTTTAAAGTCATACATTTTAATGCAGATAACAACAAAATCATTCCACAAGCCCCTAAAGGTATGCCATATCGAGATCCGAGTTCATTTGACCAAGTTATGGGCTTTTAAAGATGGAAAGAAGGCCCATTTTAGTAAGCCTTTGCAAAATTAAAATCAATGACATAATAACGGTTATATTTTTTACTACCTTTAAAGTTATATATTTTAATGCAGATAATAACATAATCATTCCACAAGCCTATAAAGGTATGCCATATCGAAATCCGAGTTCATTTGGCTAAGTTATGGGCTTTTAAAGATGTAAAGAAGGCCAATTTCAGTAAACCTTCGCAAAATAAAATCAATGACATAAAAACGGTCATATTTTTTACTACCTTTAAAGTTAAATATTTTAATGCGGATAAGAACAAAATCATTTCACAAGCCCTAAAGGTATGCCATATCGAGATCCGAGTTCACTTGACCAAGTTATGGGCTTTTAAAGATGGAAAGAAGGCCCATTTCAGTAAACCTTCGCAAAATTAAAATCAATAAAATAAAAACGGTCATATTTTTTACTACCTTTAAAGTTATATATTTTAATGCAGATAAAAACATAATCATTCCACAAGCCTATAAAGGTATGCCATATCGAAATCCGAGTTCATTTGACTAAGTTATGGGCATTTAAAGATGGAAAGAAGGCCCATTTCAGTAAACCTTCGCAAAATTAAAATCAATGACATAGAAACGGTCATATTTTTTACTACCTTAAGAGATATATTTTTTAATGCAGATAACAACATAATCATTCCATAAGCCCATAGAGGTATGCCATATCGAAATCCGAGTCCTTTTGACCAGGTTATGGGCTTTTAAAGATGGAAAGGAGGCCCATTTCAGTAAACCTTTGCAAAATTAAAATCAATGACATAATAACGGTAATATTTTTTACTACCTTTAAAGTCATACATTTTAATGCAGATAACAACAAAATCATTCCACAAGCCCCTAAAGGTATGCCATATCGAGATCCGAGTTCATTTGACCAAGTTATGGGCTTTTAAAGATGGAAAGAAGGCCCATTTTAGTAAACCTTTGCAAAATTAAAATCAATGACATAATAACGGTTATATTTTTTACTACCTTTAAAGTTATATATTTTAATGCAGATAATAACATAATCATTCCACAAGCCTATAAAGGTATGCCATATCGAAATCCGAGTTCATTTGGCTAAGTTATGGGCTTTTAAAGATGTAAAGAAGGCCAATTTCAGTAAACCTTCGCAAAATAAAATCAATGACATAAAAACGGTCATATTTTTTACTACCTTTAAAGTTAAATATTTTAATGCGGATAAGAACAAAATCATTTCACAAGCCCTAAAGGTATGCCATATCGAGATCCGAGTTCACTTGACCAAGTTATGGGCTTTTAAAGATGGAAAGAAGACCCATTTCAGTAAACCTTCGCAAAATAAAATCAATAACATATAACGGTCATATTTTTTATTACCTTTAAAGTTATATATTTTAATGCAGATAACAACAAAATCATTCCACAAGCCCCTAAAGGTATGCCATAACGAAATACGAGTTCATTTGGCCAAGCTATTGGCTTTTAAAGATGGAAAGAAGGCCCATTTCAGTAAACCTTCGCAAAATTAAAATCAATGACATATAAACGGTCATATTTTTTACTACCTTTAAGGTTATATATCTTAATGCAGATAATAACATAATCATTCCACAAGCCTATAAAGGTATGCCATATCGAAATCCGAGTTCATTTGGCTAAGTTATGGGCTTTTAAAGATGTAAAGAAGGCCAATTTCAGTAAACCTTCGCAAAATAAAATCAATGACATAAAAACGGTCATATTTTGTACTACCTTTAAAGTTAAATGATTTAATGCGGATAAGAACAAAATCATTCCACAAGCCCAAAAGGTATGCCATATCGAAATCCGAGTCCTTTTGACCAGGTTATGGGCTTTTAAAGATGGAAAGGAGGCCCATTTCAGTAAACCTTTGCAAAATTAAAATCAATGACATAATAACGGTAATATTTTTTACTACCTTTAAAGTTATACATTTTAATGCAGATACCAACGTAATGATTCCATAAGCCCCTAAAGGTATGCCATATCGAGATCCGAGTTCATTTGACCAAGTTATGGGCTTTTAAAGATGGAAAGAAGGCCCATTTCAGTAAACCTTCGCAAAATTAAAATCAATAAAATAAAAACGGTTATATTTTTTACTACCTTTAAAGTTATATATTTTAATGCAGATAAAAACATAATCATTCCACAAGCCTATAAAGGTATGCCATATCGAAATCCGAGTTCATTTGACTAAGTTATGGGCATTTAAAGATGGAAAGAAGGCCCATTTCAGTGAACCTTCGCAAAATTAAAATCAATGACATAGAAACGGTCATATTTTTTACTACCTTTAGAGATATATTTTTTAATGCAGATAACAACATAATCATTCCATAAGCCCATAGAGGTATGCCATATCGAAATCCGAGTCCTTTTGACCAGGTTATGGGCTTTTAAAGATGGAAAGGAGGCCCATTTCAGTAAACCTTTGCAAAATTAAAATCAATGACATAATAACGGTAATATTTTTTACTACCTTTAAAGTTATACATTTTAATGCAGATAACAACGTAATGATTCCATAAGCCCCTAAAGGTATGCCATATCGAGATCCGAGTTCATTTGACCAAGTTATGGGCTTTTAAAGATGGAAAGAAGGCCCATTTCAGTAAACCTTTGCAAAATTAATATCAATGACATAATAACGGTAATATTTTTTACTACCTTTAAAGTTATACATTTTAATGCAGATAAAAACATAATCATTCCACAAGCCTATAAAGGTATGCCATATCGAAATCCGAGTTCATTTGACTAAGTTATGGGCATTTAAAGATGGAAAGAAGGCCCATTTCAGTAAACCTTCGCAAAATTAAAATCAATGACATAGAAACGGTCATATTTTTTACTACCTTTAGAGATATATTTTTTAATGCAGATAACAACATAATCATTCCATAAGCCCATAGAGGTATGCCATATCGAAATCCGAGTCCTTTTGACCAGGTTATGGGCTTTTAAAGATGGAAAGGAGGCCCATTTCAGTAAACCTTTGCAAAATTAAAATCAATGACATAATAACGGTAATATTTTTTACTACCTTTAAAGTCATACATTTTAATGCAGATAACAACAAAATCATTCCACAAGCCCCTAAAGGTATGCCATATCGAGATCCGAGTTCATTTGACCAAGTTATGGGCTTTTAAAGATGGAAAGAAGGCCCATTTTTGTAAACCTTTGCCAAATTAAAATCAATGACATAAATCGGTCATATTTTTTACTACCTTTAAGGTTATATATCTTAATGCAGATAATAACATAATCATTCCACAAGCCTATAAAGGTATGCCATATCGAGATCCGAGTTCATTTGACCAAGTTATGGGCTTTTAAAGATGGAAAGAAGGCCCATTTCAGTAAACCTTCGCAAAATTAAAATTAATGACATAAAAACGGTCATATTTTTTACTACCTTTAAAGTTATTTATTTTAATGCAGATAACAACATAATCATTCCACAAGCCTAAAAAGGTATGCCTTATCGAAATCCAAGATCATTAGACTAAGTTATGGGCTTTTAAAGATGGAAAGAAGGCCCATTTCAGTAAACCTTTGCAAAATTAATATCAATGACATAATAACGGTAATATTTTTTACTACCTTTAAAGTTATACATTTTAATGCAGATAACAACAAAATCATTCCACAAGCCCCTAAAGGTATGCCATATCGAGATCCGAGTTCATTTGACCAAGTTATGGGCTTTTAAAGATGGAAAGAAGGCCCATTTTAGTAAACCTTTGCAAAATTAAAATCAATGACATAATAACGGTAATATTTTTTACTGCCTTTAAAGTTATATATTTTAATGCAGATAATAACATAATCATTCCAAAAGCCTATAAAGGTATGCCATATCGAAATCCGAGTTCATTTGGCTAAGTTATGGGCTTTTAAAGATGTAAAGAAGGCCAATTTCAGTAAACCTTCGCAAAATAAAATCAATGACATAAGAACGGTCATATTTTTTACTACCTTTAAAGTTAAATATTTTAATGCGGATAAGAACAAAATCATTCCACAAGCCCCTAAAGGTATGCCATATCGAGATCCGAGTTCATTTGACCAAGTTATGGGCTTTTAAAGATGGAAAGAAGGCCCATTTCAGTAAACCTTCGCAAAATTAAAATCAATGACATAAAAACGGTCATATTTTTTACTACCTTTAAAGTTATATATTTTAATGCAGATAACAACAAAATCATTCCACAAGCCCCTAAAGGTATGCCATATCGAGATCCGAGTTCATTTGACCAAGTTATGGGCTTTTAAAGATGGAAAGAAGGCCCATTTCAGTAAACCTTCGCAAAATTAAAATTAATGACATAAAAACGGTCATATTTTTTACTACCTTTAAAGTTATACATTTTAATGCAGATAACAACGTAATCATTCCACAAGCCCCTAAAGGTATGCCATATCGAGATCCGAGTTCATTTGACCAAGTTATGGGCTTTAAAAGATGGAAAGTAGGTCCATTTCAGTAAACCTTCGCAAAATTAAAATCAATAACATAAAAACGGTCATATTTTTTACTACCTTTAAAGTTATATATTTTAATGCAGATAAAAACATAATCATTCCACAAGCCTATAAAGGTATGCCATATCGAAATCCGAGTTCATTTGACTAAGTTATGGGCTTTTAAAGATGGAAAGAAGGCCCATTTCAGTAAACCTTCGCAAAATTAAAATCAATGACATAAAAACGGTCATATTTTTTACTACCTTTAGAGATATATTTTTTAATGCAGATAACAACATAATCATTCCACAAGCCCATAGAGGTATGCCATATCGAAATCCGAGTCCTTTTGACCAGGTAATGGGCTTTTAAAGATGGAAAGGAGGCCCATTTCAGTAAACCTTTGCAAAATTAAAAACAATGACATAATAACGGTAATATTTTTTACTACCTTTAAAGTCATACATTTTAATGCAGATAACAACAAAATCATTCCACAAGCCCCTAAAGGTATGCCATATCGAGATCCGAGTTCATTTGACCAAGTTATGGTCTTTTAAAGATGGAAAGAAGGCCCATTTTAGTAAACCTTTGCAAAATTAAAATCAATGACATAATAACGGTAATATTTTTTACTGCCTTTAAAGTTATATATTTTAATGCAGATAATAACATAATCATTCCAAAAGCCTATAAAGGTATGCCATATCGAAATCCGAGTTCATTTGGCTAAGTTATGGGCTTTTAAAGATGTAAAGAAGGCCAATTTCAGTAAACCTTCGCAAAATAAAATCAATGACATAAGAACGGTCATATTTTTTACTACCTTTAAAGTTAAATATTTTAATGCGGATAAGAACAAAATCATTCCACAAGCCCCTAAAGGTATGCCATATCGAGATCCGAGTTCATTTGACCAAGTTATGGGCTTTTAAAGATGGAAAGAAGGCCCATTTCAGTAAACCTTCGCAAAATTAAAATCAATGACATAAAAACGGTCATATTTTTTACTACCTTTAAAGTTATATATTTTAATGCAGATAACAACAAAATCATTCCACAAGCCCCTAAAGGTATGCCATATCGAGATCCGAGTTCATTTGACCAAGTTATGGGCTTTTAAAGATGGAAAGAAGGCCCATTTCAGTAAACCTTCGCAAAATTAAAATTAATGACATAAAAACGGTCATATTTTTTACTACCTTTAAAGTTATTTATTTTAATGCAGATAACAACATAATCATTCCACAAGCCTATAAAGGTATGCCATATCGAAATCCAAGATCATTAGACTAAGTTATGGGCTTTTAAAGATGGAAAGAAGGCCCATTTCAGTAAACCTTTGCAAAATTAAAATCAATGACATAAAAACGTTAATATTTTTTACTACCTTAAAAGTTATACATTTTAATGCAGATAACAACGTAATCATTCCACAAGCCCCTAAAGGTATGCCATATCGAGATCCGAGTTCATTTGACCAAGTTATGGGCTTTAAAAGATGGAAAGTAGGTCCATTTCAGTTAACCTTCGCAAAATTAAAATCAATAACATAAAAACGGTCATATTTTTTACTACCTTTAAAGTTATATATTTTAATGCAGATAAAAACATAATCATTCCACAAGCCTATAAAGGTATGCCATATCGAAATCCGAGTTCATTTGACTAAGTTATGGGCTTTTAAAGATGGAAAGAAGGCCCATTTCAGTAAACCTTCGCAAAATTAAAATCAATGACATAAAAACGGTCATATTTTTTACTACCTTTAGAGTTTTTTTTTTAATGCAGATAACAACATAATCATTCCATAAGCCCATAGAGGTATGCCATATCGAAATCCGAGTCCTTTTGACCAGGTAATGGGCTTTTAAAGATGAAAAGGAGGCCCATTTCAGTAAACCTTTGCAAAATTAAAATCAATGACATAAAAACGGTAATATTTTTTACTACCTTAAAAGTTATACATTTTAATGCAGATAACAACGTAATCATTCCACAAGCCCCTAAAGGTATGCCATATCGAGATCCGAGTTCATTTGACCAAGTTATGGGCTTTAAAAGATTGAAAGTAGGTCCATTTCAGTAAACCTTCGCAAAATTAAAATCAATAACATAAAAACGGTCAAATTTTTTACTACCTTTAAAGTTATATATTTTAAAGCAGATAAAATCATAATCATTCCACAAGCCTATAAAGGTATGCCATATCGAAATCCGAGTTCATTTGACTAAGTTATGGGCTTTTAAAGATGGAAAGAAGGCCCATTTCAGTAAACCTTCGCAAAATTAAAATCAATGACATAAAAACGGTCATATTTTTTACTACCTTTAGAGATATATTTTTTAATGCAGATAACAACATAATCATTCCATAAGCCCATAGAGATATGCCATATCGAAATCCGAGTCCTTTTGACCAGGTAATGGGATTTTAAAGATGGAAAGGAGGCCCATTTCAGTAAACCTTTGCAAAATTAAAATCAATGACATAATAACGGTAATATTTTTTACTACCTTTAAAGTCATACATTTTAATGCAGATAATAACAAAATCATTCCACAAGCCCCTAAAGGTATGCCATATCGAGATCCGAGTTCATTTGACCAAGTTATGGGCTTTTAAAGATGGAAAGAAGGCCCATTTCAGTAAACCTTCGCAAAATTAAAATTAATGACATAAAAACGGTCATATTTTTTACTACCTTTAAAGTTATTTATTTTAATGCAGATAACAACATAATCATTCCACAAGCCTATAAAGGTATGCCATATCGAAATCCAAGATCATTAGACTAAGTTATGGGCTTTTAAAGATGGAAAGAAGGCCCATTTCAGTAAACCTTTGCAAAATTAAAATCAATGACATAATAACGGTAATATTTTTTACTACCTTTAAAGTCATACATTTTAATGCAGATAATAACAAAATCATTCCACAAGCCCCTAAAGGTATGCCATATCGAGATCCGAGTTCATTTGACCAAGTTATGGGCTTTTAAAGATGGAAAGAAGGCCCATTTTAGTAAACCTTTGCAAAATTAAAATCAATGACATAATAACGGTAATATTTTTTACTGCCTTTAAAGTTATATATTTTAATGCAGATAATAACATAATCATTCCAAAAGCCTATAAAGGTATGCCATATCGAAATCCGAGTTCATTTGGCTAAGTTATGGGCTTTTAAAGATGTAAAGAAGGCCAATTTCAGTAAACCTTCGCAAAATAAAATCAATGACATAAGAACGGTCATATTTTTTACTACCTTTAAAGTTAAATATTTTAATGCGGATAAAAACAAAATCATTCCACAAGCCCCTAAAGGTATGCCATATCGAGATCCGAGTTCATTTGACCAAGTTATGGGCTTTTAAAGATGGAAAGAAGGCCCATTTCAGTAAACCTTCGCAAAATTAAAATCAATGACATAAAAACGGTCATATTTTTTACTACCTTTAAAGTTATATATTTTAATGCAGATAACAACAAAATCATTCCACAAGCCCCTAAAGGTATGCCATATCGAGATCCGAGTTCATTTGACCAAGTTATGGGCTTTTAAAGATGGAAAGAAGGCCCATTTCAGTAAACCTTCGCAAAATTAAAATTAATGACATAAAAACGGTCATATTTTTTACTACCTTTAAAGTTATTTATTTTAATGCAGATAACAACATAATCATTCCACAAGCCTATAAAGGTATGCCATATCGAAATCCAAGATCATTAGACTAAGTTATGGGCTTTTAAAGATGGAAAGAAGGCCCATTTCAGTAAACCTTCGCAAAATTAAAATCAATGACATAAAAACGGTAATATTTTTTACTACCTTTAAAGTTATACATTTTAATGCAGATAACAACGTAATCATTCCACAAGCCCATAGAGGTATGCCATATCGAAATCCGAATCCTTTTGACCAGGTTATGGGCTTTTAATGATGGAAAGAAGGCCCATTTTTGTAAACCTTTGCCAAATTAAAATCAATGAAATAAAAAGGTCATATTTTTTACTACCTTTAAGGTTATATATCTTAATGCAGATAATAACATAATCATTCCACAAGCCTATAAAGGTATGCCATATCGAAATCCGAGTTCATTTGGCTAAGTTATGGGCTTTTAAAGATGTAAAGAAGGCCAATTTCAGTAAACCTTCGCAAAATAAAATCAATGACATAGAAACGGTCATATTTTTTACTACCTTTAGAGATATATTTTTTAATGCAGATAACAACATAATCATTCCATAAGCCCATAGAGGTATGCCATATCGAAATCCGAGTCCTTTTGACCAGGTTATGGGCTTTTAAAGATGGAAAGGAGGCCCATTTCAGTAAACCTTTGCAAAATTAAAATCAATGACATAATAACGGTAATTTTTTTTACTACCTTTAAAGTCATACATTTTAATGCAGATAACAACAAAATCATTCCACAAGCCCCTAAAGGTATGCCATATCGAGATCCGAGTTCATTTGACCAAGTTATGGGCTTTTAAAGATGGAAAGAAGGCCCATTTTAGTAAACCTTTGCAAAATTAAAATCAATGACATAATAACGGTTATATTTTTTACTACCTTTAAAGTTATATATTTTAATGCAGATAATAACATAATCATTCCACAAGCCTATAAAGGTATGCCATATCGAAATCCGAGTTCATTTGGCTAAGCTATGGGCTTTTAAAGATGTAAAGAAGGCCAATTTCAGTAAACCTTCGCAAAATAAAATCAATGACATAAAAACGGTCATATTTTTTACTACCTTTAAAGTTAAATATTTTAATGCGGATAAGAACAAAATCATTCCACAAGCCCTAAAGGTATGCCATATCGAGATCCGAGTTCATTTGACCAAGTTATGGGCTTTTAAAGATGGAAAGAAGACCCATTTCAGTAAACCTTCGCAAAATAAAATCAATAACATATAACGGTCATATTTTTTATTACCTTTAAAGTTATATATTTTAATGCAGATAACAACAAAATCATTCCACAAGCCCCTAAAGGTATACCATAACGAAATACGAGTTCATTTGGCCAAGCTATTGGCTTTTAAAGATGGAAAGAAGGCCCATTTCAGTAAACCTTCGCAAAATTAAAATCAATGACATATAAACGGTCATATTTTTTACTACCTTTAAGGTTATATATCTTAATACAGATAATAACATAATCATTCCACAAGCCTATAAAGGTATGCCATATCGAAATCCGAGTTCATTTGGCTAAGTTATGGGCTTTTAAAGATGTAAAGAAGGCCAATTTCAGTAAACCTTCGCAAAATAAAATCAATGACATAAAAACGGTCATATTTTTTACTACCTTTAAAGTTAAATGATTTAATGCGGATAAGAACAAAATCATTCCACAAGCCCAAAAGGTATGCCATATCGAAATCCGAGTCCTTTTGACCAGGTTATGGGCTTTTAAAGATGGAAAGGAGGCCCATTTCAGTAAACCTTTGCAAAATTAAAATCAATGACATAATAACGGTAATATTTTTTACTACCTTTAAAGTTATACATTTTAATGCAGATAACAACGTAATGATTCCATAAGCCCCTAAAGGTATGCCATATCGAGATCCGAGTTCATTTGACCAAGTTATGGGCTTTTAAAGATGGAAAGAAGGCCCATTTCAGTAAACCTTCGCAAAATTAAAATCAATAAAATAAAAACGGTCATATTTTTTACTACCTTTAAAGTTATATATTTTAATGCAGATAAAAACATAATCATTCCACAAGCCTATAAAGGTATGCCATATCGAAATCCGAGTTCATTTGACTAAGTTATGGGCATTTAAAGATGGAAAGAAGGCCCATTTCAGTAAACCTTCGCAAAATTAAAATCAATGACATAGAAACGGTCATATTTTTTACTACCTTTAGAGATATATTTTTTAATGCAGATAACAACATAATCATTCCATAAGCCCATAGAGGTATGCCATATCGAAATCCGAGTCCTTTTGACCAGGTTATGGGCTTTTAAAGATGGAAAGGAGGCCCATTTCAGTAAACCTTTGCAAAATTAAAATCAATGACATAATAACGGTAATATTTTTTACTACCTTTAAAGTCATACATTTTAATGCAGATAACAACAAAATCATTCCACAAGCCCCTAAAGGTATGCCATATCGAGATCCGAGTTCATTTGACCAAGTTATGGGCTTTTAAAGATGGAAAGAAGGCCCATTTTAGTAAACCTTTGCAAAATTAAAATCAATGACATAATAACGGTAATATTTTTTACTACCTTTAAAGTTATATATTTTAATGCAGATAATAACATAATCATTCCAAAAGCCTATAAAGGTATGCCATATCGAAATCCGAGTTCATTTGGCTAAGTTATGGGCTTTTAAAGATGTAAAGAAGGCCAATTTCAGTAAACCTTCGCAAAATAAAATCAATGACATAAGAACGGTCATATTTTTTACTACCTTTAAAGTTAAATATTTTCATGCGGATAAGAACAAAATCATTCCACAAGCCTATAAAGGTATGCCATATCGAAATCCGAGTTCATTTGGCTAAGTTATGGGCTTTTAAAGATGTAAAGAAGGCCAATTTCAGTAAACCTTCGCAAAATAAAATCAATGACATAAAAACGGTCATATTTTTTACTACATTTAAAGTTAAATATTTTAATGCGGATAAGAACAAAATCATTCCACAAGCCCTAAAGGTATGCTATATCGAGATCCGAGTTAATTTGACCAAGTTATGGGCTTTTAAAGATGGAAAGAAGACCCATTTCAGTAAACCTTCGCAAAATAAAATCAATAACATAAAAACGGTCATATTTTTTATTACCTTTAAAGTTATATATTTTAATGCAGATAACAACAAAATCATTCCACAAGCCCCTAAAGGTATGCCATAACGAAATACGAGTTCATTTGGCCAAGCTATTGGCTTTTAAAGATGGAAAGAAGGCCCATTTCAGTAAACCTTCGCAAAATTAAAATCAATGACATATAAACGGTCATATTTTTTACTACCTTTAAGGTTATATATCTTAATGCAGATAATAACATAATCATTCCACAAGCCTATAAAGGTATGCCATATCGAAATCCGAGTTCATTTGGCTAAGTTATGGGCTTTTAAAGATGTAAAGAAGGCCAATTTCAGTAAACCTTCGCAAAATAAAATCAATGACATAAAAACGGTCATATTTTTTACTACCTTTAAAGTTAAATATTTTAATGCGGATAAGAACAAAATCATTCCACAAGCCCTAAAGGTATGCCATATCGAAATCCGAGTTCATTTGACCAAGTTATTGGCTTTTAAAGATGGAAAGAAGGCCCATTTCAGTAAACCTTTGCAAAATAAAAATCAATTACATAAAAACTGTCATATTTTTTATAACCTTTAAAGTTATATATTTTAATGCAGATAACAACATAATCATTCCACAAGCCCCTAAAGGTATGCCATATCGAGATCCGAGTTCATTTGACCAAGTTATGGGCTTTTAAAGATGGAAAGAAGGCCCATTTCAGTAAACCTTCGCAAAATTAAAATCAATGACATAAAAACGGTCATATTTTTTACTACCTTTAAAGTTAAATGATTTAATGCGGATAAGAAAAAAATCATTCCACAAGCCCAAAAGGTATGCCATATCGAAATCCGAGTTCATTTGACCAAGTTATTGGCTTTTAAAGATGGAAAGAAGGCTCATTTCAGTAAATCTTTGCAAAATTAAAATCAACGTCATAAAAACGGTCATATTTTGTATAACCTTTAAAGTTATATATTTTAATGCAGATAACAACATAATCATTCCACAAGCCCCTAAAGGTGTGCCATATCGACATCCGAGTTTATTTGACCAAGTTATGGGCTTTTAAAGATGGAAAGAAGGCCCATTTCAGTAAACCTTCGCAAAATTAAAATCAATGACATAAAAACGGTCATATTTTTTACTACCTTTAGAGATATATTTTTTAATGCAGATAACAACATAATCATTCCATAAGCCCATAGAGGTATGCCATATCGAAATCCGAGTCCTTTTGACCAGGTTATGGACTTTTAAAGATGGAAAGGAGGCCCATTTCAGTAAACCTTTGCAAAATTAAAATCAATGACATAATAACGGTAATATTTCTTAATACCTTAAAAGTTATATATTCTAATGCAGATAACAACAAAATCATTCCACAAGCCCCTAAAGGTATGCCATATCGAGATGCGAGTTCATTTGACCAAGTTATGGGCTTTTAAAGATGGAAAGAAGGCCCATTTCAGTAAACCTTCGCAAAATAAAATCAATGACATAAGAACGGTCATATTTTTTACTACCTTTAAAGTTAAATATTTTAATGCGGATAAGAACAAAATCATTCCACAAGCCCTAAAGGTATGCCATATCGAAATCCGAGTTCATTTGACCAAGTTATTGGCTTTTAAAGATGGAAAGAAGGCCCATTTCAGTAAACCTTTGCAAAATTAAAATCAATGACATAATAACGGTAATATTTTTTACTACCTTAAAAGTTATATATTCTAATGCAGATAACAACAAAATCATTCCACAAGCCCCTAAAGGTATGCCATATCGAGATCCGAGTTCATTTGACCAAGTTATGGGCTTTTAAAGATGGAAAGAAGGCCCATTTTAGTAAACCTTTGCAAAATTAAAATCAATGACATAAAAACGGTCATATTTTTTACTACCTTTAAGGTTATATATCTTAATGCAGATAATAACATAATCATTCCACAAGCCTATAAAGGTATGCCATATCGAAATCCGAGTTCATTTGGCTAAGTTATGGGCTTTTAAAGATGTAAAGAAGGCCAATTTCAGTAAACCTTCGCAAAATAAAATCAATGACATAAAAACGGTCATATTTTTTACTACCTTTAAAGTTAAATATTTTAATGCGGATAAGAACAAAATCATTCCACAAGCCCTAAAGGTATGCCATATCGAAATCCGAGTTCATTTGACCAAGTTATTGGCTTTTAAAGATGGAAAGAAGGCCCATTTCAGTAAACCTTTGCAAAATTAAAATCAATGACATAATAACGGTAATATTTTTTACTACCTTAAAAGTTATATATTCTAATGCAGATAACAACAAAATCATTCCACAAGCCCCTAAAGGTATGCCATATCGAGATCCGAGTTCATTTGACCAAGTTATGGGCTTTTAAAGATGGAAAGAAGGCCCATTTTAGTAAACCTTTGCAAAATTAAAATCAATGACATATAAACGGTCATATTTTTTACTACCTTTAAGGTTATATATCTTAATGCAGATAATAACATAATCATTCCACAAGCCTATAAAGGTATAACATATCGAAATCCGAGTTCATTTGGCTAAGTTATGGGCTTTTAAAGATGTAAAGAAGGCCAATTTCAGTAAACCTTCGCAAAATAAAATCAATGACATAAAAACGGTCATATTTTTTACTACCTTTAAAGTTAAATATTTTAATGCGGATAGGAACAAAATCATTCCACAAGCCCTAAAGGTATGCCATATCGAAATCCGAGTTCATTTGACCAAGTTATTGGCTTTTAAAGATGGAAAGAAGGCCCATTTCAGTAAACCTTTGCAAAATAAAAATCAATTACATAAAAACTGTCATATTTTTTATAACCTTTAAAGTTATATATTTTAATGCAGATAACAACATAATCATTCCACAAGCCCCTAAAGGTATGCCATATCGAGATCCGAGTTCATTTGACCAAGTTATGGGCTTTTAAAGATGGAAAGAAGGCTCATTTCAGTAAACCTTCGCAAAATTAAAATCAATGACATAAAAACGGTCATATTTTTTACTACCTTTAAAGTTATATATTTTAATGCAGATAACAACATAATCATTCCACAAGCCTATAAAGGTATGCCATATCGAAATCCGAGTTCATTTGGCTAAGTTATGGGCTTTTAAAGATGGAAAGAAGGCCAATTTAAGTAAACCTTCGCAAAATAAAATCAATGACATAAAAACGGTCATATTTTTTACTACCTTTAAAGTTAAATGATTTAATGCGGATAAGAACAAAATCATTCCACAAGCCCAAAAGGTATGCCATATCGAAATCCGAGTTCATTTGACCAAGTTATTGGCTTTTAAAGATGGAAAGAAGGCTCATTTCAGTAAATCTTTGCAAAATTAAAATCAATGTCATAAAAACGGTCATATTTTGTATAACCTTTAAAGTTATATATTTTAATGCAGATAACAACATAATCATTCCACAAGCCCCTAAAGGTGTGCCATATCGACATCCGAGTTTATTTGACCAAGTTATGGGCTTTTAAAGATGGAAAGAAGGCCCATTTCAGTAAACCTTCGCAAAATTAAAATCAATGCAATAAAAACGGTCATATTTTTTACTACCTTTAGAGATATATTTTTTAATGCAGATAACAACATAATCATTCCATAAGCCCATAGAGGTATGCCATATCGAAATCCGAGTCCTTTTGACCAGGTTATGGGCTTTTAAAGATGGAAAGGAGGCCCATTTCAGTAAACCTTTGCAAAATTAAAATCAATGACATAATAACGGTAATATTTCTTAATACCTTTAAAGTTATACATTTTAATGCAGATAACAACATAATCATTCCACAAGCCCCTAAAGGTATGCCATATCGAGATCCGAGTTCATTTGACCAAGTTATGGGCTTTTAAAGATGGAAAGAAGGCCCATTTCAGTAAACCTTCGCAAAATAAAATCAATGACATAAGAACGGTCATATTTTTTACTACCTTTAAAGTTAAATATTTTAATGCGGATAAGAACAAAATCATTCCACAAGCCCTAAAGGTATGCCATATCGAAATCCGAGTTCATTTGACCAAGTTATTGGCTTTTAAAGATGGAAAGAAGGCCCATTTCAGTAAACCTTTGCAAAATTAAAATCAATGACATAATAACGGTAATATTTTTTACTACCTTAAAAGTTATATATTCTAATGCAGATAACAACAAAATCATTCCACAAGCCCCTAAAGGTATGCCATATCGAGATCCGAGTTCATTTGACCAAGTTATGGGCTTTTAAAGATGGAAAGAAGGCCCATTTCAGTAAACCTTCTCAAAATTAAAATCAAAGACATAAAAACGGTCATATTTTTTACTACCTTTAAAGTTATATATTTTAATGCAGATAACAACAAAATCATTCCACGCCCCTAAAGGTATGCCATATCGAGATCCGAGTTCATTTGACCAAGTTATGGGCTTTTAAAGATGGAAAGAAGGCCCATTTCAGTAAACCTTCGCAAAATTAAAATCAATGACATAAAAACGGTCATATTTTTTACTACCTTTAAAGTTATATCTTTTAATGCAGATAACAACATAATCATTCCACAAGCCTATAAAGGTATGCCATATCGAAATCCAAGATCATTAGACTAAGTTATGGGCTTTTAAAGATGGAAAGAAGGCCCATTTCAGTAAACCTTTGCAAAATTAAAATCAATGACATAAAAACGGTAATATTTTTTACTACCTTTAAAGTTAAATATTCTAATGCAGATAACAACAAAATCATTCCACAAGCCCCTAAAGGTATGCCATATCGAGATCCGAGTTCATTTGTCCAAGTTATGGGCTTTTAAAGATGGAAAGAAGGCCCATTTTAGTAAACCTTTGCAAAATTAAAATCAATGACATAAAAACGGTCATATTTTTTACTACCTTTAAGGTTATATATCTTAATGCAGATAATAACATAATCATTCCACAAGCCTATAAAGGTATGCCATATCGAAATCCGAGTTCATTTGGCTAAGTTATGGGCTTTTAAAGATGTAAAGAAGGCCAATTTCAGTAAACCTTCGCAAAATAAAATCAATGACATAAAAACGGTCATATTTTTTACTACCTTTAAAGTTAAATATTTTAATGCGGATAAGAACAAAATCATTCCACAAGCCCTAAAGGTATGCCATATCGAAATCCGAGTTCATTTGACCAAGTTATTGGCTTTTAAAGATGGAAAGAAGGCCCATTTCAGTAAACCTTTGCAAAATTAAAATCAATGACATAATAACGGTAATATTTTTTACTACCTTAAAAGTTATATATTCTAATGCAGATAACAACAAAATCATTCCACAAGCCCCTAAAGGTATGCCATATCGAGATCCGAGTTCATTTGACCAAGTTATGGGCTTTTAAAGATGGAAAGAAGGCCCATTTTAGTAAACCTTTGCAAAATTAAAATCAATGACATATAAACGGTCATATTTTTTACTACCTTTAAGGTTATATATCTTAATGCAGATAATAACATAATCATTCCACAAGCCTATAAAGGTATAACATATCGAAATCCGAGTTCATTTGGCTAAGTTATGGGCTTTTAAAGATGTAAAGAAGGCCAATTTCAGTAAACCTTCGCAAAATAAAATCAATGACATAAAAACGGTCATATTTTTTACTACCTTTAAAGTTAAATATTTTAATGCGGATAAGAACAAAATCATTCCACAAGCCCTAAAGGTATGCCATATCGAAATCCGAGTTCATTTGACCAAGTTATTGGCTTTTAAAGATGGAAAGAAGGCCCATTTCAGTAAACCTTTGCAAAATAAAAATCAATTACATAAAAACTGTCATATTTTTTATAACCTTTAAAGTTATATATTTTAATGCAGATAACAACATAATCATTCCACAAGCCCCTAAAGGTATGCCATATCGAGATCCGAGTTCATTTGACCAAGTTATGGGCTTTTAAAGATGGAAAGAAGGCCCATTTCAGTAAACCTTCGCAAAATTAAAATCAATGACATAAAAACGGTCATATTTTTTACTACCTTTAAAGTTATATATTTTAATGCAGATAACAACATAATCATTCCACAAGCCTATAAAGGTATGCCATATCGAAATCCGAGTTCATTTGGCTAAGTTATGGGCTTTTAAAGATGGAAAGAAGGCCAATTTAAGTAAACCTTCGCAAAATAAAATCAATGACATAAAAACGGTCATATTTTTTACTACCTTTAAAGTTAAATGATTTAATGCGGATAAGAACAAAATCATTCCACAAGCCCAAAAGGTATGCCATATCGAAATCCGAGTTCATTTGACCAAGTTATTGGCTTTTAAAGATGGAAAGAAGGCTCATTTCAGTAAATCTTTGCAAAATTAAAATCAATGTCATAAAAACGGTCATATTTTGTATAATCTTTAAAGTTATATATTTTAATGCAGATAACAACATAATCATTCCACAAGCCCCTAAAGGTGTGCCATATCGACATCCGAGTTTATTTGACCAAGTTATGGGCTTTTAAAGATGGAAAGAAGGCCCATTTCAGTAAACCTTCGCAAAATTAAAATCAATGCAATAAAAACGGTCATATTTTTTACTACCTTTAGAGATATATTTTTTAATGCAGATAACAACATAATCATTCCATAAGCCCATAGAGGTATGCCATATCGAAATCCGAGTCCTTTTGACCAGGTTATGGGCTTTTAAAGATGGAAAGGAGGCCCATTTCAGTAAACCTTTGCAAAATTAAAATCAATGACATAATAACGGTAATATTTCTTAATACCTTTAAAGTTATACATTTTAATGCAGATAACAACATAATCATTCCACAAGCCCCTAAAGGTATGCCATATCGAGATCCGAGTTCATTTGACCAAGTTATGGGCTTTTAAAGATGGAAAGAAGGCCCATTTCAGTAAACCTTCGCAAAATAAAATCAATGACATAAGAACGGTCATATTTTTTACTACCTTTAAAGTTAAATATTTTAATGCGGATAAGAACAAAATCATTCCACAAGCCCTAAAGGTATGCCATATCGAAATCCGAGTTCATTTGACCAAGTTATTGGCTTTTAAAGATGGAAAGAAGGCCCATTTCAGTAAACCTTTGCAAAATTAAAATCAATGACATAATAACGGTAATATTTTTTACTACCTTAAAAGTTATATATTCTAATGCAGATAACAACAAAATCATTCCACAAGCCCCTAAAGGTATGCCATATCGAGATCCGAGTTCATTTGACCAAGTTATGGGCTTTTAAAGATGGAAAGAAGGCCCATTTCAGTAAACCTTCTCAAAATTAAAATCAAAGACATAAAAACGGTCATATTTTTTACTACCTTTAAAGTTATATATTTTAATGCAGATAACAACAAAATCATTCCACGCCCCTAAAGGTATGCCATATCGAGATCCGAGTTCATTTGACCAAGTTATGGGCTTTTAAAGATGGAAAGAAGGCCCATTTCAGTAAACCTTCGCAAAATTAAAATCAATGACATAAAAACGGTCATATTTTTTACTACCTTTAAAGTTATATCTTTTAATGCAGATAACAACATAATCATTCCACAAGCCTATAAAGGTATGCCATATCGAAATCCAAGATCATTAGACTAAGTTATGGGCTTTTAAAGATGGAAAGAAGGCCCATTTCAGTAAACCTTTGCAAAATTAAAATCAATGACATAAAAACGGTAATATTTTTTACTACCTTTAAAGTTATACATTTTAATGCAGATAACAACGTAATCATTCCACAAGCCCATAGAGGTATGCCATATCGAAATCCGAATCCTTTTGACCAGGTTATGGGCTTTTAAAGATGGAAAGATGGCCCATTTTTGTAAACCTTTGCAAAATTAAAATCAATGACATAAAAACGGTCATATTTTCTACCACCTTTAAAGTGAAATATTTTAATGCAGATAACAACAAAATCATTTCACAAGCCCCTAAAGGTATGCCATATCGAGATCCGAGTTCATTTGACCAAGTTATGGGCTTTTAAAGATGGAAAGAAGACCCATTTCAGTAAACCTTCGCAAAATAAAATCAATAACATAAAAACGGTCATATTTTTTATTACCTTTAAAGTTAAACATTTTAATGCAGATAACAACAAAATCATTCCACAAGCCCCTAAAGGTATGCCACATCGAAATACGAGTTCATTTGGCCAAGCTATTGGCTTTTAAAGATGGAAAGAAGGACCATTTCAGTAAACCTTCGCAAAATTAAAATCAATGACATAAAAACGGTCATATTTTTTACTACCTTTAAAGTTATATATTTTAATGCAGATAACAACATAATCATTCCACAAGCCACTAAAGGTGTGCCATATCGACATCCGAGTTTATTTGACCAAGTTATGGGCTTTTAAAGATGGAAAGAAGGCCCATTTCAGTAAACCTTCGCAAAATTAAAATCAATGACATAAAAACGGTCATATTTTTTACTACCTTTAGAGATATATTTTTTAATGCAGATAACAACATAATCATTCCATAAGCCCATAGAGGTATGCCATATCGAAATCCGAGTCCTTTTGACCAGGTTATGGGCTTTTAAAGATGGAAAGAAGGCCCATTTCAGTAAACCTTTGCAAAATTAAAATCAATGACATAATAACGGTAATATATCTTAATACCTTTAAAGTTATACATTTTAATGCAGATAACAACATAATCATTCCACAAGCCCCTAAAGGTATGCCATATCGAGATCCGAGTTCATTTGACCAAGTTATGGGCTTTTAAAGATGGAAAGAAGGCCCATTTCAGTAAACCTTCGCAAAATAAAATCAATGACATAAGAACGGTCATATTTTTTACTACCTTTAAAGTTAAATATTTTAATGCGGATAAGAACAAAATCATTCCACAAGCCCTAAAGGTATGCCATATCGAAATCCGAGTTCATTTGACCAAGTTATTGGCTTTTAAAGATGGAAAGAAGGCCCATTTCAGTAAACCTTTGCAAAATTAAAATCAATGACATAATAACGGTAATATTTTTTACTACCTTAAAAGTTATATATTCTAATGCAGATAACAACAAAATCATTCCACAAGCCCCTAAAGGTATGCCATATCGAGATCCGAGTTCATTTGACCAAGTTATGGGCTTTTAAAGATCGAAAGAAGGCCCATTTCAGTAAACCTTCTCAAAATTAAAATCAATGACATAAAAACGGTCATATTTTTTACTACCTTTAAAGTTATATATTTTAATGCAGATAACAGCAAAATCATTCCACGCCCCTAAAGGTATGCCATATCGAGATCCGAGTTCATTTGACCAAGTTATGGGCTTTTAAAGATGGAAAGAAGGCCCATTTCAGTAAACCTTCGCAAAATTAAAATCAATGACATATAAACGGTCATATTTTTTACTACCTTTAAAGTTATATATTTTAATGCAGATAACAACATAATCATTCCACAAGCCTATAAAGGTATGCCATATCGAAATCCAAGATCATTAGACTAAGTTATGGGCTTTTAAAGATGGAAAGAAGGCCCATTTCAGAAAACCTTTGCAAAATTAAAATCAATGACATAAAAACGGTAATATTTTTTACTACCTTTAAAGTTATACATTTTAATAGAGATAACAACGTAATCATTCCACAAGCCCATAGAGGTATGCCATATCGAAATCCGAATCCTTTTGACCAGGTTATGGGCTTTTAAAGATGGAAAGATGGCCCATTTTTGTAAACCTTTGCAAAATTAAAATCAATGACATAAAAACGGTCATATTTTCTACCACCTTTAAAGTGAAATATTTTAATGCAGATAACAACAAAATCATTTCACAAGCCCCTAAAGGTATGCCATATCGAGATCCGAGTTCATTTGACCAAGTTATGGGCTTTTAAAGATGGAAAGAAGACCCATTTCAGTAAACCTTCGCAAAATAAAATCAATAACATAAAAACGGTCATATTTTTTATTACCTTTAAAGTTAAACATTTTAATGCAGATAACAACAAAATCATTCCACAAGCCCCTAAAGGTATGCCACATCGAAATACGAGTTCATTTGGCCAAGCTATTGGCTTTTAAAGATGGAAAGAAGGACCATTTCAGTAAACCTTCGCAAAATTAAAATCAATGACATAAAAACGGTCATATTTTTTACTACCTTTAAAGTTATATATTTTAATGCAGATAACAACATAATCATTCCACAAGCCTATAAAGGTATGCCATATCGAAATCCGAGTTCATTTGACCAAGTTATGGGCTTTTAAAGATGGAAAGAAGGCCCATTTCAGTAAACCTTCGCAAAATTAAAATCAATGACATAAAAACCGTCATATTTTTTACTACCTTTAAAGTTAAATATTTTAATGCAGATAACAACAAAATAATTCCACAAGCCCATAAAGGTATGCCATATCGAAATCCGAGTTCATTTGACCAAGTTATGGGCTTTTAAAGATGGAAAGAAGGCCCATTTCAGTAAACCTTTGCAAAATTAAAATCAATGACATAAAAACGGTAATCTTTTTTACTACCTTTAAAGTTATACATTTTAATGCAGATAACAACGTTATCATTCCACAAGCCCAAAAGGTATGCCATATCGAAATCCGAGTTCATTTGACCAAGTTATTGGCTTTTAAAGATGGAAAGAAGGCCCATTTTAGTAAACCTTTGCAAAATTAAAATCAATGACATAAAAACGGTCATATTTTCTACTACCTTTAAAGTGAAATATTTTAATGCAGATAACAACATAATCATTCCACAAGCCCCTAAAGGTGTGCCATATCGACATCCGAGTTTATTTGACCAAGTTATGGGCTTTTAAAGATGGAAAGAAGGCCCATTTCAGTAAACCTTCGCAAAATTAAAATCAATGACATAAAAACGGTCATATTTTTTACTACCTTTAGAGATATATTTTTTAATGCAGATAACAACATAATCATTCCATAAGCCCATAGAGGTATGCCATATCGAAATCCGAGTCCTTTTGACCAGGTTATGGGCTTTTAAAGATGGAAAGGAGGCCCATTTCAGTAAACCTTTGCAAAATTAAAATCAATGACATAATAACGGTCATATTTTTTACTACCTTTAAAGTTATACATTTTAATACAGATAACAACGTAATCATTCCACAAGCCCCTAAAGGTATGCCATATCGAGATCCGAGTTCATTTGACCAAGTTATGGGCTTTTAAAGATGGAAAGAAGACCCATTTCAGTAAACCTTCGCAAAATAAAATCAATAACATAAAAACGGTCATATTTTTTATTACCTTTAAAGTTAAACATATTAATGCAGATAACAACAAAATCATTCCCCTAAAGGTATGCCACATCGAAATACGAGTTCATTTGGCCAAGCTATTGGCGTTTAAAGATGGAAAGAAGGACCATTTCAGTAAACCTTCGCAAAATTAAAATCAATGACATAAAAACGGTCATATTTTTTACTACCTTTAAAGTTATATATTTTAATGCAGATAACAACATAATCATTCCACAAGCCTATAAAGGTGTGCCATATCGAAATCCGAGTTCATTTGACCAAGTTATGGGCTTTTAAAGATGGAAAGAAGGCCCATTTCAGTAAACCTTCGCAAAATTAAAATCAATGACATAAAAACGGTCATATTTTTTACTACCTTTAAAGTTAAATATTTTAATGCAGATAACAACAAAATAATTCCACAAGCCCATAAAGGTATGCCATATCGAAATCCGAGTTCATTTGACCAAGTTATGGGCTTTTAAAGATGGAAAGAAGGCCCATTTCAGTAAACCTTTGCAAAATTAAAATCAATGACATAAAAACGGTAATCTTTTTTACTACCTTTAAAGTTATACATTTCAATGCAGATAACAACGTTATCATTCCACAAGCCCATAGAGGTATGCCATATCGACATCCGAGTCCTTTTGACCAGGTTATGGGCTTTTAAAGATGGAAAGAAGGCCCATTTTAGTAAACCTTTGCAAAATTATAATCAATGACATAAAAACGGTCATATTTTCTACTACCTTTAAAGTGAAATATTTTAATGCAGATAACAACAAAATCATTCCACAAGCCCCTAAAGGTATGCCATATCGAGATCCGAGTTCATTTGACCAAGTTATGGGCTTTTAAAGATGGAAAGAAGGCCCATTTCAGTAAACCTTTGAAAATTAAAATCAATGACATAAAAACGGTCATATTTTTTATAACCTTTAAAGTTATATAATTTAACGCAGATAACAACATAATCATTCCACAAGCCTAAAAAGGTATGCCATATCGAAATCCGAGTTCATTTGACCAAGTTATGGGCTTTTAAAGATGTAAAGAAGGCCCATTTCAGTAAACCTTCGCAAAATTAAAATCAATGACATAAAAACCGTCATATTTTTTACTACCTTTAAAGTTAAATATTTTAATGCAGATAACAACAAAATAATTCCACAAGCCCATAAAGGTATGCCATATCGAAATCCGAGTTCATTTGACCAAGTAATTGGCTTTTAAAGATGGAAAGAAGGACCATTTCAGTAAACCTTCGCAAAATTAAAATCAATGACATAAAACCGGTCATATTTTTTACTACCTTTAAAGTTATATATTTTAATGCAGATAACAACATAATCATTCCACAAGCCTATAAAGGTTTGCCATATCGAAATCCGAGTTCATTTGACCAAGTTATGGGCTTTTAAAGATGAAAAGAAGACCCATTTCAGTAAACCTTTGCAAAATTAAAATCAATGACATAAAAACGGTCATATTTTTTACTACCTTTAAAGTTATATATTTTAATGCAGATAACAACATAATCATTCCACAAGCCTATAAAGGTATGCCATATCGAAATCCAAGATCATTAGACTAAGTTATGGGCTTTTAAAGATGGAAAGAAGGCCCATTTCAGAAAACCTTTGCAAAATTAAAATCAATGACATAAAAACGGTAATATTTTGTACTACCTTTAAAGTTATACATTTTAATTCAGATAACAACGTAATCATTCCACAAGCCTATAGAGGTATGCCATATCGAAATCCGAATCCTTTTGACCAGGCTATGGGCTTTTAAAGATGGAAAGATGGACCATTTTTGTAAACCTTTGCAAAATTAAAATCAATGACATAAAAACGGTCATATTTTCTACCACCTTTAAAGTGAAATATTTTAATGCAGATAACAACAAAATCATTTCACAAGCCCCTAAAGGTATGCCATATCGAGATCCGAGTTCATTTGACCAAGTTATGGGCTTTTAAAGATGGAAAGAAGACCCATTTCAGTAAACCTTCGCAAAATAAAATCAATAACATAAAAACGGTCATATTTTTTATTACCTTTAAAGTTAAACATATTAATGCAGATAACAACAAAATCATTCCACAAGCCCCTAAAGGTATGCCACATCGAAATACGAGTTCATTTGGCCAAGCTGTTGGCGTTTAAAGATGGAAAGAAGGACCATTTCAGTAAACCTTCGCAAAATTAAAATCAATGACATAAAAACGGTCATATTTTTTACTACCTTTAAAGTTATATATTTTAATGCAGATAACAACATAATCATTCCACAAGCCTATAAAGGTGTGCCATATCGAAATCCGAGTTCATTTGACCAAGTTATGGGCTTTTAAAGATGGAAAGAAGGCCCATTTCAGTAAACCTTCGCAAAATTAAAATCAATGACATAAAAACCGTCATATTTTTTACTACCTTTAAAGTTAAATATTTTAATGCAGATAACAACAAAATAATTCCACAAGCCCATAAAGGTATGCCATATCGAAATCCGAGTTCATTTGACCAAGTTATGGGCTTTTAAAGATGGAAAGAAGGCCCATTTCAGTAAACCTTTGCAAAATTAAAATCAATGACATAAAAACGGTAATCTTTTTTACTACCTTTAAAGTTATACATTTCAATGCAGATAACAACGTTATCATTCCACAAGCCCATAGAGGTATGCCATATCGACATCCGAGTCCTTTTGACCAGGTTATGGGCTTTTAAAGATGGAAAGAAGGCCCATTTTAGTAAACCTTTGCAAAATTATAATCAATGACATAAAAACGGTCATATTTTCTACTACCTTTAAAGTGAAATATTTTAATGCAGATAACAACAAAATCATTCCACAAGCCCCTAAAGGTATGCCATATCGAGATCCGAGTTCATTTGACCAAGTTATGGGCTTTTAAAGATGGAAAGAAGGCCCATTTCAGTAAACCTTTGCAAAATTAAAATCAATGACATAAAAACGGTCATATTTTTTATAACCTTTAAAGTTATATAATTTAACGCAGATAACAACATAATCATTCCACAAGCCTAAAAAGGTATGCCATATCGAAATCCGAGTTCATTTGACCAAGTTATGGGCTTTTAAAGATGTAAAGAAGGCCCATTTCAGTAAACCTTCGCAAAATTAAAATCAATGACATAAAAACCGTCATATTTTTTACTACCTTTAAAGTTAAATATTTTAATGCAGATAACAACAAAATAATTCCACAAGCCCATAAAGGTATGCCATATCGAAATCCGAGTTCATTTGACCAAGTAATTGGCTTTTAAAGATGGAAAGAAGGACCATTTCAGTAAACCTTCGCAAAATTAAAATCAATGACATAAAACCGGTCATATTTTTTACTACCTTTAAAGTTATATATTTTAATGCAGATAACAACATAATCATTCCACAAGCCTATAAAGGTATGCCATATCGAAATCCGAGTTCATTTGACCAAGTTATGGGCTTTTAAAGATGGAAAGAAGACCCATTTCAGTAAACCTTTGCAAAATTAAAATCAATGACATAAAAACGGTCATCTTTTTTACTACCTTTAAAGTGAAATATTTTAATGCAGATAACAACAAAATCATTCCACAAACCCTTAAAGGTATGCCATATCGAGATCCGAGTTCATTTGGCCAAGCTGTTGGCGTTTAAAGATGGAAAGAAGGACCATTTCAGTAAACCTTCGCAAAATTAAAATCAATGACATAAAAACGGTCATATTTTTTACTACCTTTAAAGTTATATATTTTAATGCAGATAACAACATAATCATTCCACAAGCCTATAAAGGTGTGCCATATCGAAATCCGAGTTCATTTGACCAAGTTATGGGCTTTTAAAGATGGAAAGAAGGCCCATTTCAGTAAACCTTCGCAAAATTAAAATCAATGACATAAAAACCGTCATATTTTTTACTACCTTTAAAGTTATATATTTTAATGCAGATAACAACAAAATAATTCCACAAGCCCATAAAGGTATGCCATATCGAAATCCGAGTTCATTTGACCAAGTTATGGGCTTTTAAAGATGGAAAGAAGGCCCATTTCAGTAAACCTTTGCAAAATTAAAATCAATGACATAAAAACGGTAATCTTTTTTACTACCTTTAAAGTTATACATTTCAATGCAGATAACAACGTTATCATTCCACAAGCCCATAGAGGTATGCCATATCGACATCCGAGTCCTTTTGACCAGGTTATGGGCTTTTAAAGATGGAAAGAAGGCCCATTTTAGTAAACCTTTGCAAAATTATAATCAATGACATAAAAACGGTCATATTTTCTACTACCTTTAAAGTGAAATATTTTAATGCAGATAACAACAAAATCATTCCACAAGCCCCTAAAGGTATGCCATATCGAGATCCGAGTTCATTTGACCAAGTTATGGGCTTTTAAAGATGGAAAGAAGGCCCATTTCAGTAAACCTTTGCAAAATTAAAATCAATGACATAAAAACGGTCATATTTTTTATAACCTTTAAAGTTATATAATTTAACGCAGATAACAACATAATCATTCCACAAGCCTAAAAAGGTATGCCATATCGAAATCCGAGTTCATTTGACCAAGTTATGGGCTTTTAAAGATGTAAAGAAGGCCCATTTCAGTAAACCTTCGCAAAATTAAAATCAATGACATAAAAACCGTCATATTTTTTACTACCTTTAAAGTTAAATATTTTAATGCAGATAACAACAAAATAATTCCACAAGCCCATAAAGGTATGCCATATCGAAATCCGAGTTAATTTGACCAAGTAATTGGCTTTTAAAGATGGAAAGAAGGACCATTTCAGTAAACCTTCGCAAAATTAAAATCAATGACATAAAACCGGTCATATTTTTTACTACCTTTAAAGTTATATATTTTAATGCAGATAACAACATAATCATTCCACAAGCCTATAAAGGTATGCCATATCGAAATCCGAGTTCATTTGACCAAGTTATGGGCTTTTAAAGATGGAAAGAAGACCCATTTCAGTAAACCTTTGCAAAATTAAAATCAATAACATAAAAACGGTCATCTTTTTTACTACCTTTAAAGTGAAATATTTTAATGCAGATAACAACAAAATCATTCCACAAACCCTTAAAGGTATGCCATATCGAGATCCGAGTTCATTTGACCAAGTTATGGGCTTTTAAAGATGGAAAGAAGACCCATTTCAGTAAACCTTTGCAAAATTAAAATCAATGACATAAAAACGGTCATATTTTTTACTACCTTTAAAGTTATATATTTTAATGCAGATAATAACATAATCATTCCACAAGCCAATAAAGATATGCCATATCGAAATCCGAGTTCATTTGGCTAAGCTATGGGCTTTTAAAGATGGAAAGAAGGCCCATTTTAGTAATCCTTTGCAAAATTAAAATCAATGACATAATAACGGTAATATTTTTTACTACCTTTAAAGTTATATATTTTAATGCAGATAACAACAAAATCATTCCACAAGCCCCTAAAGGTATGCCATATCGAGATCCAAGTTCTTTTGACCAAGTTATGGGCTTTTAAAGATGGAAAGAAGGCCCGTTTTAGTAAACCGTTGCAAAATTAAAATCAATGACATAAAAACGGTCATATTTTCTACTACCTTTAAAGTGAAATATTTTAATGCAGATAACAACAAAATCATTCCACAAGCCCCTAAAGGTATGCCATATCGAGATCCGAGTTCATTTGACCAAGTTATGGGCTTTTAAAGATGGAAAGAAGGCCCATTTCAGTAAACCTTAGCAAAATTAAAATCAATGACATAAAAACGGTCATATTTTTTACTACCTTTAAGGTTATATATTTTAATGCAGATAATAACATAATCATTCCACAAGCCTATAAAGGTATGCCATATCGAAATCCGAGTTTATTTGGCTAAGTTATGGGCTTTGAAAGATGTAAAGTAGGCCAATTTCAGTAAACCTTCGCAAAATAAAATCAATGACATAAAAACGGTCATATTTTTTACTACCTTTAAAGTTAAATATTTTAATGCGGATAAGAACAAAATCATTCCACAAGCCTATAAAGGTATGCCATATCGAAATCCGAGTTCATTTGACTAAGTTATGGGCTTTTAAAGATGGAAAGAAGGCCCATTTCAGTAAACCTTCGCAAGATTAAAATCAATGACATAGAAACGGTCATATTTTTTACTACCTTTAGAGATATATTTTTTAATGCAGATAACAACATAATCATTCCATAAGCCCATAGAGGTATGCCATATCGAAATCCGAGTCCTTTTGACCAGGTTATGGGCTTTTAAAGATGGAAAGGAGGCCAATTTCAGTAAACCTTTGCAAAATTAAAATCAATGACATAATAACGGTCATATTTTTTACTACCTTTAAAGTTATACATTTTAATACAGATAACAACGTAATCATTCCACAAGCCCCTAAAGGTATGCCATATCGAGATCCGAGTTCATTTGACCAAGTTATGGGCTTTTAAAGATGGAAAGAAGACCCATTTCAGTAAACCTTCGCAAAATAAAATCAATAACATAAAAACGGTCATATTTTCTACTACCTTTAAAGTGAAATATTTTAATGCAGATAACAACAAAATCATTCCACAAGCCCCTAAAGGTATGCCATATCGAGATCCGAGTTCATTTGACCAAGTTATGGGCTTTTAAAGATGGAAAGAAGGCCCATTTCAGTAAACCTTAGCAAAATTAAAATCAATGACATAAAAACGGTCATATTTTTTACTACCTTTAAAGTTATATATTTTAATGCAGATAATAACATAATCATTCCACAAGCCAATAAAGGTATGCCATATCGAAATCCGAGTTCATTTGGCTAAGCTATGGGCTTTTAAAGATGGAAAGAAGGCCCATTTTAGTAATCCTTTGCAAAATTAAAATCAATGACATAATAACGGTAATATTTTTTACTACCTTTAAAGTTATATATTTTAATGCAGATAACAACAAAATCCTTCCACAAGCCCCTAAAGGTATGCCATATCGAGATCCAAGTTCTTTTGACCAAGTTATGGGCTTTTAAAGATGGAAAGAAGGCCCGTTTTAGTAAACCGTTGCAAAATTAAAATCAATGACATAAAAACGGTCATATTTTCTACTACCTTTAAAGTGAAATATTTTAATGCAGATAACAACAAAATCATTCCACAAGCCCCTAAAGGTATGCCATATCGAGATCCGAGTTCATTTGACCAAGTTATGGGCTTTTAAAGATGGAAAGAAGGCCCATTTCAGTAAACCTTAGCAAAATTAAAATCAATGACATAAAAACGGTCATATTTTTTACTACCTTTAAGGTTATATATTTTAATGCAGATAATAACATAATCATTCCACAAGCCTATAAAGGTATGCCATATCGAAATCCGAGTTTATTTGGCTAAGTTATGGGCTTTGAAAGATGTAAAGTAGGCCAATTTCAGTAAACCTTCGCAAAATAAAATCAATGACATAAAAACGGTCATATTTTTTACTACCTTTAAAGTTAAATATTTTAATGCGGATAAGAACAAAATCATTCCACAAGCCTATAAAGGTATGCCATATCGAAATCCGAGTTCATTTGACTAAGTTATGGGCTTTTAAAGATAGAAAGAAGGCCCATTTCAGTAAACCTTCGCAAAATTAAAATCATTGACAGAAAAACGGTCATATCTTTTACTACCTTTAGAGATATATTTTTTAATGCAGATAACAACATAATCATTCCATAAGCCCATAGAGGTATGCCATATCGAAATCCGAGTCCTTTTGACCAGGTTATGGGCTTTTAAAGATGGAAAGGAGGCCCATTTCAGTAAACCTTTGCAAAATTAAAATCAATGACATAATAACGGTAATATTTTTTACTACCTTTAAAGTTATATATTTTAATGCAGATAACAACGTTATCATTCCACAAGCCCATAGAGGTATGCCATATCGACATCCGAGTCCTTTTGACCAGGTTATGGGCTTTTAAAGATGGAAAGAAGGCCCATTTTAGTAAACCTTTCCAAAATTAAAATCAATGACATAAAAACGGTCATATTTTCTACTACCTTTAAAGTGAAATATTTTAATGCAGATAACAACAAAATCATTCCACAAGCCCCTAAAGGTATGCCATATCGAGATCCAAGTTCATTTGACCAAGTTATGGGCTTTTAAAGATGGAAAGAAGGCCCATTTCAGTAAACCTTAGCAAAATTAAAATCAATGACATAAAAACGGTCATATTTTTTACTACCTTTAAAGTTATATATTTTAATGCAGATAATAACATAATCATTCCACAAGCCAATAAAGGTATGCCATATCGAAATTCGAGTTCATTTGGCTAAGTTATGGGCTTTTAAAGATGTAAAGAAGGCCAATTTCAGTAAACCTTCGCAAAATAAAATCAATAACATAAAAACGGTCATATTTTTTACTACCTTTAAAGTTATATATTTTAATGCAGACAACAATATAATCATTTCACAAGCCTATAAAGGTATGCCATATCGAAATCCGAGTTCATTTGACTAAGTTATGGGCTTTTAAAGATGGAAAGAAGGCCCATTTCAGTAAACCTTCGCAAGATTAAAATCAATGACATAGAAACGGTCATATTTTTTACTACCTTTAGAGATATATTTTTTAATGCAGATAACAACATAATCATTCCATAAGCCCATAGAGGTATGCCATATCGAAATCCGAGTCCTTTTGACCAGGTTATGGGCTTTTAAAGATGGAAAGGAGGCCAATTTCAGTAAACCTTTGCAAAATTAAAATCAATGACATAATAACGGTCATATTTTTTACTACCTTTAAAGTTATACATTTTAATACAGATAACAACGTAATCATTCCACAAGCCCCTAAAGGTATGCCATATCGAGATCCGAGTTCATTTGACCAAGTTATGGGCTTTTAAAGATGGAAAGAAGACCCATTTCAGTAAACCTTCGCAAAATAAAATCAATAACATAAAAACGGTCATATTTTTTATTACCTTTAAAGTTAAACATATTAATGCAGATAACAACAAAATCATTCCACAAGCCCCTAAAGGTATGCCACATCGAAATACGAGTTCATTTGGCCAAGCTATTGGCGTTTAAAGATGGAAAGAAGGACCATTTCAGTAAACCTTCGCAAAATTAAAATCAATGACATAAAAACGGTCATATTTTTTACTACCTTTAAAGTTATATATTTTAATGCAGATAACAACATAATCATTCCACAAGCCTATAAAGGTGTGCCATATCGAAATCCGAGTTCATTTGACCAAGTTATGGGCTTTTAAAGATGGAAAGAAGGCCCATTTCAGTAAACCTTCGCAAAATTAAAATCAATGACATAAAAACCGACATATTTTTTACTACCTTTAAAGTTAAATATTTTAATGCAGATAACAACAAAATAATTCCACAAGCCCATAAAGGTATGCCATATCGAAATCCGAGTTCATTTGACCAAGTTATGGGCTTTTAAAGATGGAAAGAAGGCCCATTTCAGTAAACCTTTGCAAAATTAAAATCAATGACATAAAAACGGTAATCTTTTTTACTACCTTTAAAGTTATACATTTCAATGCAGATAACAACGTTATCATTCCACAAGCCCATAGAGGTATGCCATATCGACATCCGAGTCCTTTTGACCAGGTTATGGGCTTTTAAAGATGGAAAGAAGGCCCATTTTAGTAAACCTTTGCAAAATTATAATCAATGACATAAAAACGGTCATATTTTCTACTACCTTTAAAGTGAAATATTTTAATGCAGATAACAACAAAATCATTCCACAAGCCCCTAAAGGTATGCCATATCGAGATCCGAGTTCATTTGACCAAGTTATGGGCTTTTAAAGATGTAAAGAAGGCCCATTTCAGTAAACCTTCGCAAAATTAAAATCAATGACATAAAAACCGTCATATTTTTTACTACCTTTAAAGTTTAATATTTTAATGCAGATAACAACAAAATAATTCCACAAGCCCATAAGGGTATGCCATATCGAAATCCGAGTTCATTTGACCAAGTAATTGGCTTTTAAAGATGGAAAGAAGGACCATTTCAGTAAACCTTCGCAAAATTAAAATCAATGACATAAAACCGGTCATATTTTTTACTACCTTTAAAGTTATATATTTTAATGCAGATAACAACATAATCATTCCACAAGCCTATAAAGGTATGCCATATCGAAATCCGAGTTCATTTGACCAAGTTATGGGCTTTTAAAGATGGAAAGAAGACCCATTTCAGTAAACCTTTGCAAAATTAAAATCAATGACATAAAAACGGTCATCTTTTTTACTACCTTTAAAGTTATACATTTCAATGCAGATAACAACGTTATCATTCCACAAGCCCATAGAGGTATGCCATATCGACATCCGAGTCCTTTTGACCAGGTTATGGGCTTTTAAAGATGGAAAGAAGGCCCATTTTAGTAAACCTTTGCAAAATTATAATCAATGACATAAAAACGGTCATATTTTCTACTACCTTTAAAGTGAAATATTTTAATGCAGATAACAACAAAATCATTCCACAAGCCCCTAAAGGTATGCCATATCGAGATCCGAGTTCATTTGACCAAGTTATGGGCTTTTAAAGATGGAAAGAAGGCCCATTTCAGTAAACCTTTGCAAAATTAAAATCAATGACATAAAAACGGTCATATTTTTTATAACCTTTAAAGTTATATAATTTAACGCAGATAACAACATAATCATTCCACAAGCCTAAAAAGGTATGCCATATCGAAATCCGAGTTCATTTGACCAAGTTATGGGCTTTTAAAGATGTAAAGAAGGCCCATTTCAGTAAACCTTCGCAAAATTAAAATCAATGACATAAAAACCGTCATATTTTTTACTACCTTTAAAGTTTAATATTTTAATGCAGATAACAACAAAATAATTCCACAAGCCCATAAGGGTATGCCATATCGAAATCCGAGTTCATTTGACCAAGTAATTGGCTTTTAAAGATGGAAAGAAGGACCATTTCAGTAAACCTTCGCAAAATTAAAATCAATGACATAAAACCGGTCATATTTTTTACTACCTTTAAAGTTATATATTTTAATGCAGATAACAACATAATCATTCCACAAGCCTATAAAGGTATGCCATATCGAAATCCGAGTTCATTTGACCAAGTTATGGGCTTTTAAAGATGGAAAGAAGACCCATTTCAGTAAACCTTTGCAAAATTAAAATCAATGACATAAAAACGGTCATCTTTTTTACTACCTTTAAAGTGAAATATTTTAATGCAGATAACAACAAAATCATTCCACAAACCCTTAAAGGTATGCCATATCGAGATCCGAGTTCATTTGACCAAGTTATGGGCTTTTAAAGATGGAAAGAAGACCCATTTCAGTAAACCTTTGCAAAATTAAAATCAATGACATAAAAACGGTCATATTTTTTACTACCTTTAAAGTTATATATTTTAATGCAGATAATAACATAATCATTCCACAAGCCAATAAAGGTATGCCATATCGAAATCCGAGTTCATTTGGCTAAGCTATGGGCTTTTAAAGATGGAAAGAAGGCCCATTTTAGTAATCCTTTGCAAAATTAAAATCAATGACATAATAACGGTAATATTTTTTACTACCTTTAAAGTTATATATTTTAATGCAGATAACAACAAAATCATTCCACAAGCCCCTAAAGGTATGCCATATCGAGATCCAAGTTCTTTTGACCAAGTTATGGGCTTTTAAAGATGGAAAGAAGGCCCGTTTTAGTAAACCGTTGCAAAATTAAAATCAATGACATAAAAACGGTCATATTTTCTACTACCTTTAAAGTGAAATATTTTAATGCAGATAACAACAAAATCATTCCACAAGCCCCTAAAGGTATGCCATATCGAGATCCGAGTTCATTTGACCAAGTTATGGGCTTTTAAAGATGGAAAGAAGGCCCATTTCAGTAAACCTTAGCAAAATTAAAATCAATGACATAAAAACGGTCATATTTTTTACTACCTTTAAGGTTATATATTTTAATGCAGATAATAACATAATCATTCCACAAGCCTATAAAGGTATGCCATATCGAAATCCGAGTTTATTTGGCTAAGTTATGGGCTTTGAAAGATGTAAAGTAGGCCAATTTCAGTAAACCTTCGCAAAATAAAATCAATGACATAAAAACGGTCATATTTTTTACTACCTTTAAAGTTAAATATTTTAATGCGGATAAGAACAAAATCATTCCACAAGCCCAAAAGGGATGCCATATCGAAATCCGAGTTCATTTGACCAAGTTATGGGCTTTTAAAGATAGAAAGAAGGCCCATTTCAGTAAACCTTCGCAAAATTAAAATCATTGACAGAAAAACGGTCATATCTTTTACTACCTTTAGAGATATATTTTTTAATGCAGATAACAACATAATCATTCCATAAGCCCATAGAGGTATGCCATATCGAAATCCGAGTCCTTTTGACCAGGTTATGGGCTTTTAAAGATGGAAAGGAGGCCCATTTCAGTAAACCTTTGCAAAATTAAAATCAATGACATAATAACGGTAATATTTTTTACTACCTTTAAAGTTATATATTTTAATGCAGATAACAACGTTATCATTCCACAAGCCCATAGAGGTATGCCATATCGACATCCGAGTCCTTTTGACCAGGTTATGGGCTTTTGAAGATGGAAAGAAGGCCCATTTTAGTAAACCTTTCCAAAATTAAAATCAATGACATAAAAACGGTCATATTTTCTACTACCTTTAAAGTGAAATATTTTAATGCAGATAACAACAAAATCATTCCACAAGCCCCTAAAGGTATGCCATATCGAGATCCGAGTTCATTTGACCAAGTTATGGGCTTTTAAAGATGGAAAGAAGGCCCATTTCAGTAAACCTTAGCAAAATTAAAATCAATGACATAAAAACGGTCATATTTTTTACTACCTTTAAAGTTATATATTTTAATGCAGATAATAACATAATCATTCCACAAGCCAATAAAGGTATGCCATATCGAAATTCGAGTTCATTTGGCTAAGTTATGGGCTTTTAAAGATGTAAAGAAGGCCAATTTCAGTAAACCTTCGCAAAATAAAATCAATAACATAAAAACGGTCATATTTTGTACTACCTTTAAAGTTATATATTTTAATGCAGACAACAATATAATCATTTCACAAGCCTATAAAGGTATGCCATATCGAAATCCGAGTTCATTTGACTAAGTTATGGGCTTTTAAAGATGGAAAGAAGGCCCATTTCAGTAAACCTTCGCAAGATTAAAATCAATGACATAGAAACGGTCATATTTTTTACTACCTTTAGAGATATATTTTTTAATGCAGATAACAACATAATCATTCCATAAGCCCATAGAGGTATGCCATATCGAAATCCGAGTCCTTTTGACCAGGTTATGGGCTTTTAAAGATGGAAAGGAGGCCCATTTCAGTAAACCTTTGCAAAATTAAAGTCAATGACATAATAACGGTAATATTTTTTACTACCTTTTAAGTTATACATTTTAATACAGATAACAACGTAATCATTCCACAAGCCCCTAAAGGTATGCCATATCGAGATCCGAGTTCATTTGACCAAGTTATGGGCTTTTAAAGATGGAAAGAAGGCCCATTTTAGTAAACCTTTGCAAAATTAAAATCAATGACATAAAAACGGTCATATTTTCTACTACCTTTAAAGTGAAATATTTTAATGCAGATAACAACAAAATCATTCCACAAGCCCCTAAAGGTATGCCATATCGAGATCCGAGTTCATTTGACCAAGTTATGGGCTTTTAAAGATGAAAAGAAGGCCCATTTCAGTAAACCTTAGCAAAATTAAAATCAATGACATAAAAACGGTCATATTTTTTACTACCCTTAAGGTTATATATTTTAATGCAGATAATAACATAATCATTCCACAAGCCTATAAAGGTATGCCATATCGAAATCCGAGTTCATTTGGCTAAGTTATGGGCTTTTAAAGATGTAAAGAAGGCCAATTTCAGTAAACCTTCGCAAAATAAAATCAATGACATAAAAACGGTCATATTTTTTACTACCTTTAAAGTTAAATATTTTAATGCGGATAAGAACAAAATCATTCCACAAGCCCAAAAGGTATGCCATATCGAAATCCGAGTTCATTTGACCAAGTTATGGGCTTTTAAAGATGGAAAGAAGGCCCATTTCAGTAAACCTTCACAAAATTAAAATCAATGACATAAAAACGGTCATATTTTTTACTACCTTTAGAGATATATTTTTAATGCAGATAAGAACATAATTATTCCATAAGACCATAGAGGTATGCCATATCGAAATCCGAGTCCTTTTGACCAGGTTATGGGCTTTTAAAGATGGAAAGGAGGCCCATTTCAGTAAACCTTTGCAAAATTAAAATCAATGACATAATAACGGTAATATTTTGTACTACCTTTAAAGTTATACATTATAATGCAGATAACAACATAATCATTCCACAAGCCCCTAAAGGTATGCCATATCGACATCCGAGTTTATTTGAACAAATTATGGGCTTTTAAAGATGGAAAGAAGGCCCTTTTCAGTAAACCTTCGCAAAATTAAAATCAATGACATAAAAACGGTCATATTTTTTTTAACCTTTAAAGTTATATATTTTAATGCAGATAACAACATAATCATTCCACAAGCCCCTAAAGGTATGCCATATCGACATCCGAGTTTATTTGACCAAGTTATGGGCTTTTAAAGATGGATAAAATCAATGACATAAAAACGGTCATATATTTTACTACATTTAAAGTTATATATTTTAAAACAGATAACAACAAAATCATTCCACAAGCCCCTAATGGTATGCCATATCGAAATACGAGTTCATTTGGCCAAGTTATTGGCTTTTAAAGATGGAAAGAAGGCCCATTTCAGTAAACCTTCGCAAAATTAAAATCAATGACATAAAAACGGTCATATTTTTTACTACCTTTAAAGTTATATATTTTAATGCAGATAACAACATAATCATTCCACAAGCCCATAAACGTATACCATATCGAAATACGAGTTCATTTGACCAAGTTATTGGCTTTTAAAGATGGAAAGAAGGCCCATTTCAGTAAACCTTTGCAAAATTGAAATCATTGACATCAAAACGGTCATATTTTTTACTACCTTTCAAGTTAAATATTTTAATGCAGATAACAACAAAATCATTCCACAAGCCCCTAAAGGTATGCCATATCAAAATACGAGTTCATTTGATCAAGTTGTTGGTTTTTAAAGATGGAAAGAAGGCCCATTTCAGTAAACCTTCGCAAAATTAAAATCAATGACATAAAAACGGTCATATTTTTTACTACCTTTAAAGTTATATATTTTAATGCAGATAACAACATAATCATTCCACAAGCCTATAAAGGTATGTCATATCGAAATCCGAGTTTATTTGACTAAGTTATAGGCTTTTAAAGATGGAAAGAAGGCCCATTTCAGTAAACCTTTGCAAAATTGAAATCATTGACATCAAAACGGTCATATTTTTTACTACCTTTCAAGTTAAATATTTTAATGCAGATAACAACAAAATCATTCCACAAGCCCCTAAAGGTATGCCATATCAAAATACGAGTTCATTTGATCAAGTTGTTGGTTTTTAAAGATGGAAAGAAGGCCCATTTCAGTAAACCTTCGCAAAATTAAAATCAATGACATAAAAACGGTCATATTTTTTTTTACCTTTAAAGTTATATATTTTAATGCAGATAACAACATAATCATTCCACAAGCCTATAAAGGTATGTCATATCGAAATCCGAGTTCATTTGACTAAGTTATGGGCTTTTAAAGATGGAAAGAAGGCCCATTTCAGTAAACCTTCGCAAGATTAAAATCAATGACATAGAAACGGTCATATTTTTTACTACCTTTAGAGATATATTTTTTAATGCAGATAACAACATAATCATTCCATAAGCCCATAGAGGTATGCCATATCGAAATCCGAGTCCTTTTGACCAGGTTATGGGCTTTTAAAGATGGAAAGGAGGCCCATTTCAGTAAACCTTTGCAAAATTAAAATCAATGACATAATAACGGTCATATTTTTTACTACCTTTAAAGTTATACATTTTAATACAGATAACAACGTAATCATTCCACAAGCCCCTAAAGGTATGCCATATCGAGATCCGAGTTCATTTGACCAAGTTATGGGCTTTTAAAGATGGAAAGAAGACCCATTTCAGTAAACCTTCGCAAAATAAAATCAATAACATAAAAACGGTCATATTTTTTATTACCTTTAAAGTTAAACATATTAATGCAGATAACAACAAAATCATTCCACAAGCCCCTAAAGGTATGCCACATCGAAATACGAGTTCATTTGGCCAAGCTATTGGCGTTTAAAGATGGAAAGAAGGACCATTTCAGTAAACCTTCGCAAAATTAAAATCAATGACATAAAAACGGTCATATTTTTTACTACCTTTAAAGTTATATATTTTAATGCAGATAACAACATAATCATTCCACAAGCCTATAAAGGTGTGCCATATCGAAATCCGAGTTCATTTGACCAAGTTATGGGCTTTTAAAGATGGAAAGAAGGCCCATTTCAGTAAACCTTCGCAAAATTAAAATCAATGACATAAAAACCGTCATATTTTTTACTAAGATAACAACAAAATAATTCCACAAGCCCATAAAGGTATGCCATATCGAAATCCGAGTTCATTTGACCAAGTTATGGGCTTTTAAAGATGGAAAGAAGGCCCATTTCAGTAAACCTTTGCAAAATTAAAATCAATGACATAAAAACGGTAATCTTTTTTACTACCTTTAAAGTTATACATTTCAATGCAGATAACAACGTTATCATTCCACAAGCCCATAGAGGTATGCCATATCGACATCCGAGTCCTTTTGACCAGGTTATGGGCTTTTAAAGATGGAAAGAAGGCCCATTTTAGTAAACCTTTGCAAAATTATAATCAATGACATAAAAACGGTCATATTTTCTACTACCTTTAAAGTGAAATATTTTAATGCAGATAACAACAAAATCATTCCACAAGCCCCTAAAGGTATGCCATATCGAGATCCGAGTTCATTTGACCAAGTTATGGGCTTTTAAAGATGGAAAGAAGGCCCATTTCAGTAAACCTTTGCAAAATTAAAATCAATGACATAAAAACGGTCATATTTTTTATAACCTTTAAAGTTATATAATTTAACGCAGATAACAACATAATCATTCCACAAGCCTAAAAAGGTATGCCATATCGAAATCCGAGTTCATTTGACCAAGTTATGGGCTTTTAAAGATGTAAAGAAGGCCCATTTCAGTAAACCTTCGCAAAATTAAAATCAATGACATAAAAACCGTCATATTTTTTACTACCTTTAAAGTTAAATATTTTAATGCAGATAACAACAAAATAATTCCACAAGCCCATAAGGGTATGCCATATCGAAATCCGAGTTCATTTGACCAAGTAATTGGCTTTTAAAGATGGAAAGAAGGACCATTTCAGTAAACCTTCGCAAAATTAAAATCAATGACATAAAACCGGTCATATTTTTTACTACCTTTAAAGTTATATATTTTAATGCAGATAACAACATAATCATTCCACAAGCCTATAAAGGTATGCCATATCGAAATCCGAGTTCATTTGACCAAGTTATGGGCTTTTAAAGATGGAAAGAAGACCCATTTCAGTAAACCTTTGCAAAATTAAAATCAATGACATAAAAACGGTCATCTTTTTTACTACCTTTAAAGTGAAATATTTTAATGCAGATAACAACAAAATCATTCCACAAACCCTTAAAGGTATGCCATATCGAGATCCGAGTTCATTTGACCAAGTTATGGGCTTTTAAAGATGGAAAGAAGACCCATTTCAGTAAACCTTTGCAAAATTAAAATCAATGACATAAAAACGGTCATATTTTTTACTACCTTTAAAGTTATATATTTTAATGCAGATAATAACATAATCATTCCACAAGCCAATAAAGGTATGCCATATCGAAATCCGAGTTCATTTGGCTAAGCTATGGGCTTTTAAAGATGGAAAGAAGGCCCATTTTAGTAATCCTTTGCAAAATTAAAATCAATGACATAATAACGGTAATATTTTTTACTACCTTTAAAGTTATATATTTTAATGCAGATAACAACAAAATCATTCCACAAGCCTCTAAAGGTATGCCATATCGAGATCCAAGTTCTTTTGACCAAGTTATGGGCTTTTAAAGATGGAAAGAAGGCCCGTTTTAGTAAACCGTTGCAAAATTAAAATCAATGACATAAAAACGGTCATATTTTCTACTACCTTTAAAGTGAAATATTTTAATGCAGATAACAACAAAATCATTCCACAAGCCCCTAAAGGTATGCCATATCGAGATCCGAGTTCATTTGACCAAGTTATGGGCTTTTAAAGATGGAAAGAAGGCCCATTTCAGTAAACCTTAGCAAAATTAAAATCAATGACATAAAAACGGTCATATTTTTTACTACCTTTAAGGTTATATATTTTAATGCAGATAATAACATAATCATTCCACAAGCCTATAAAGGTATGCCATATCGAAATCCGAGTTTATTTGGCTAAGTTATGGGCTTTGAAAGATGTAAAGTAGGCCAATTTCAGTAAACCTTCGCAAAATAAAATCAATGACATAAAAACGGTCATATTTTTTACTACCTTTAAAGTTAAATATTTTAATGCGGATAAGAACAAAATCATTCCACAAGCCCAAAAGGGATGCCATATCGAAATCCGAGTTCATTTGACCAAGTTATGGGCTTTTAAAGATAGAAAGAAGGCCCATTTCAGTAAACCTTCGCAAAATTAAAATCATTGACAGAAAAACGGTCATATCTTTTACTACCTTTAGAGATATATTTTTTAATGCAGATAACAACATAATCATTCCATAAGCCCATAGAGGTATGCCATATCGAAATCCGAGTCCTTTTGACCAGGTTATGGGCTTTTAAAGATGGAAAGGAGGCCCATTTCAGTAAACCTTTGCAAAATTAAAATCAATGACATAATAACGGTAATATTTTTTACTACCTTTAAAGTTATATATTTTAATGCAGATAACAACGTTATCATTCCACAAGCCCATAGAGGTATGCCATATCGACATCCGAGTCCTTTTGACCAGGTTATGGGCTTTTGAAGATGGAAAGAAGGCCCATTTTAGTAAACCTTTCCAAAATTAAAATCAATGACATAAAAACGGTCATATTTTCTACTACCTTTAAAGTGAAATATTTTAATGCAGATAACAACAAAATCATTCCACAAGCCCCTAAAGGTATGCCATATCGAGATCCGAGTTCATTTGACCAAGTTATGGGCTTTTAAAGATGGAAAGAAGGCCCATTTCAGTAAACCTTAGCAAAATTAAAATCAATGACATAAAAACGGTCATATTTTTTACTACCTTTAAAGTTATATATTTTAATGCAGATAATAACATAATCATTCCACAAGCCAATAAAGGTATGCCATATCGAAATTCGAGTTCATTTGGCTAAGTTATGGGCTTTTAAAGATGTAAAGAAGGCCAATTTCAGTAAACCTTCGCAAAATAAAATCAATAACATAAAAACGGTCATATTTTGTACTACCTTTAAAGTTATATATTTTAATGCAGACAACAATATAATCATTTCACAAGCCTATAAAGGTATGCCATATCGAAATCCGAGTTCATTTGACTAAGTTATGGGCTTTTAAAGATGGAAAGAAGGCCCATTTCAGTAAACCTTCGCAAGATTAAAATCAATGACATAGAAACGGTCATATTTTTTACTACCTTTAGAGATATATTTTTTAATGCAGATAACAACATAATCATTCCATAAGCCCATAGAGGTATGCCATATCGAAATCCGAGTCCTTTTGACCAGGTTATGGGCTTTTAAAGATGGAAAGGAGGCCCATTTCAGTAAACCTTTGCAAAATTAAAATCAATGACATAATAACGGTAATATTTTGTACTACCTTTAAATTTATACATTTTAATACAGATAACAACGTAATCATTCCACAAGCCCCTAAAGGTATGCCATATCGAGATCCGAGTTCATTTGACCAAGTTATGGGCTTTTAAAGATGGAAAGAAGGCCCATTTTAGTAAACCTTTGCAAAATTAAAATCAATGACATAAAAACGGTCATATTTTCTACTACCTTTAAAGTGAAATATTTTAATGCAGATAACAACAAAATCATTCCACAAGCCCCTAAAGGTATGCCATATCGAGATCCGAGTTCATTTGACCAAGTTATGGGCTTTTAAAGATGAAAAGAAGGCCCATTTCAGTAAACCTTAGCAAAATTAAAATCAATGACATAAAAACGGTCATATTTTTTACTACCCTTAAGGTTATATATTTTAATGCAGATAATAACATAATCATTCCACAAGCCTATAAAGGTATGCCATATCGAAATCCGAGTTCATTTGGCTAAGTTATGGGCTTTTAAAGATGTAAAGAAGGCCAATTTCAGTAAACCTTCGCAAAATAAAATCAATGACATAAAAACGGTCATATTTTTTACTACCTTTAAAGTTAAATATTTTAATGCGGATAAGAACAAAATCATTCCACAAGCCCAAAAGGTATGCCATATCGAAATCCGAGTTCATTTGACCAAGTTATGGGCTTTTAAAGATGGAAAGAAGGCCCATTTCAGTAAACCTTCGCAAAATTAAAATCAATGACATAAAAACGGTCATATTTTTTACTACCTTTAGAGATATATTTTTAATGCAGATAAGAACATAATTATTCCATAAGACCATAGAGGTATGCCATATCGAAATACGAGTCCTTTTGACCAGGTTATGGGCTTTTAAAGATGGAAAGGAGGCCCATTTCAGTAAACCTTTGCAAAATTAAAATCAATGACATAATAACGGTAATATTTTGTACTACCTTTAAAGTTATACATTATAATGCAGATAACAACATAATCATTCCACAAGCCCCTAAAGGTATGCCATATCGACATCCGAGTTTATTTGAACAAATTATGGGCTTTTAAAGATGGAAAGAAGGCCCTTTTCAGTAAACCTTCGCAAAATTAAAATCAATGACATAAAAACGGTCATATTTTTTTTAACCTTTAAAGTTATATATTTTAATGCAGATAACAACATAATCATTCCACAAGCCCCTAAAGGTATGCCATATCGACATCCGAGTTTATTTGACCAAGTTATGGGCTTTTAAAGATGGATAGAAGGCCCATTTCAGTAAACCTTCGCAAAATTAAAATCAATGACATAAAAACGGTCATATATTTTACTACATTTAAAGTTATATATTTTAAAACAGATAACAACAAAATCATTCCACAAGCCCCTAATGGTATGCCATATCGAAATACGAGTTCATTTGGCCAAGTTATTGGCTTTTAAAGATGGAAAGAAGGCCCATTTCAGTAAACCTTCGCAAAATTAAAATCAATGACATAAAAACGGTCATATTTTTTACTACCTTTAAAGTTATATATTTTAATGCAGATAACAACATAATCATTCCACAAGCCCATAAACGTATACCATATCGAAATACGAGTTCATTTGACCAAGTTATTGGCTTTTAAAGATGGAAAGAAGGCCCATTTCAGTAAACCTTTGCAAAATTGAAATCATTGACATCAAAACGGTCATATTTTTTACTACCTTTCAAGTTAAATATTTTAATGCAGATAACAACAAAATCATTCCACAAGCCCCTAAAGGTATGCCATATCAAAATACGAGTTCATTTGATCAAGTTGTTGGTTTTTAAAGATGGAAAGAAGGCCCATTTCAGTAAACCTTCGCAAAATTAAAATCAATGACATAAAAACGGTCATATTTTTTACTACCTTTAAAGTTATATATTTTAATGCAGATAACAACATAATCATTCCACAAGCCTATAAAGGTATGTCATATCGAAATCCGAGTTTATTTGACTAAGTTATAGGCTTTTAAAGATGGAAAGAAGGCCCATTTCAGTAAACCTTCGCAAAATTAAAACCAATGACATAAAAAAGGTCATATTTTTTACTACATATAAAGTTATATATTTTAATGCAGATAACAACAAAATCATTCCACAAGCCCTTAATGGTATGCCATATCGAAATACGAGTTCATTTGGCCAAGTTATTGGCTTCTAAGATGGAAAGAAGGCCCATTTCAGTAAACCTTCGCAAAATTAAAATCAATGACATAAAAACGGTCATATTTTTTACTACCTTTAAAGTTATATATTTTAATGCAGATAACAACATAATCATTCCACAAGCCTATAAACGTATACCATATCGAAATACGAGCTCATTTGACCAAATTATGGGCTTTTAAAGATGGAAAGAAGGCCCATTTCAGTAAACCTTCGCAAAATTAAAATCAATGACATAAAAACGGTCATGTTTTTTACTACCTTTAAAGTTATATATTTTAATGCAGATAACAACATAATCGTTCCACAAGCCCATAGAGGTATGCCATATCGAAATCCGAGTCCTTTTGACCAGGTTATGGGCTTTTAAAGATGGAAAGAAGGCCCATTTCAGTAAACCTTCGCAAAATTAAAATCAATGACATAAAAACGGTCATATTTTTTACTACCTTTAAAGTTATATATTTTAATGCAGATAACAACATAATAATTCCACAAGCCTATAAAGGTATGCCATATCGAAACCCGAGTTCATTTGACCAGGTTATGGGCTTTAAAGATGGAAAGAAGGCCCAATTCAGTAAACCTTTGCAAATTTAAAATTAATGACATAAAAACGGTCATATTTTTTACTACCATTAAAGTTATATATTTTAATGCAGATAACAACATAATCGTTCCACAAGCCCAAAGAGGTATGCCATATCGAAATCCGAGTCCTTTTGACCAAATTATGGACTTTTAAAGATGTAAAGAAGGCCCATTTCAGTAAACCTTCGCAAAATTAAAGTCAATGACATAAAAACGGTCATATTTTTTACTACTTTTAAAGTTTAATATTTTAATGCAGATAACAACAAAATCATTTCACAAGCCCATAGAGGTATGCCATATCGAAATCCGAGTTCATTTGACCAAGTTCTGGGCTTTTAAATATGTAAAGAAGGCCCATTTCAGTAAACCTTCGCAAAATTCAAATCAATGACATAAAAACGGTCATATTTTTAAATACCTTTAAAAATATATATTTTAATGCAGATAACAACTTAATCATTCCACAAGCCCCTAAAGGTATGCCATATCAAAATACGAGTTCATTTGATCAAGTTGTTGGTTTTTAAAGATGGAAAGAAGGCCCATTTCAGTAAACCTTCGCAAAATTAAAATCAATGACATAAAAACGGTCATATTTTTTACTACCTTTAAAGTTATATATTTTAATGCAGATAACAACATAATCATTCCACAAGCCTATAAAGGTATGTCATATCGAAATCCGAGTTTATTTGACTAAGTTATAGGCTTTTAAAGATGGAAAGAAGGCCCATTTCAGTAAACCTTCGCAAAATTAAAACCAATGACATAAAAAAGGTCATATTTTTTACTACATATAAAGTTATATATTTTAATGCAGATAACAACAAAATCATTCCACAAGCCCTTAATGGTATGCCATATCGAAATACGAGTTCATTTGGCCAAGTTATTGGCTTCTAAGATGGAAAGAAGGCCCATTTCAGTAAACCTTCGCAAAATTAAAATCAATGACATAAAAACGGTCATATTTTTTACTACCTTTAAAGTTATATATTTTAATGCAGATAACAACATAATCATTCCACAAGCCTATAAACGTATACCATATCGAAATACGAGTTCATTTGACCAAATTATGGGCTTTTAAAGATGGAAAGAAGGCCCATTTCAGTAAACCTTCGCAAAATTAAAATCAATGACATAAAAACGGTCATGTTTTTTACTACCTTTAAAGTTATATATTTTAATGCAGATAACAACATAATCGTTCCACAAGCCCATAGAGGTATGCCATATCGAAATCCGAGTCCTTTTGACCAGGTTATGGGCTTTTAAAGATGGAAAGGAGGCCCATTTCAGTAAACCTTTGCAAAATTAAAATCAATGACATAATAACGGTAATATTTTGTACTACCTTTAAAGTTATACATTATAATGCAGATAACAACATAATCATTCCACAAGCCCCTAAAGGTATGCCATATCGACATCCGAGTTTATTTGAACAAATTATGGGCTTTTAAAGATGGAAAGAAGGCCCTTTTCAGTAAACCTTCGCAAAATTAAAATCAATGACATAAAAACGGTCATATTTTTTTTAACCTTTAAAGTTATATATTTTAATGCAGATAACAACATAATCATTCCACAAGCCCCTAAAGGTATGCCATATCGACATCCGAGTTTATTTGACCAAGTTATGGGCTTTTAAAGATGGATAGAAGGCCCATTTCAGTAAACCTTCGCAAAATTAAAATCAATGACATAAAAACGGTCATATATTTTACTACATTTAAAGTTATATATTTTAAAACAGATAACAACAAAATCATTCCACAAGCCCCTAATGGTATGCCATATCGAAATACGAGTTCATTTGGCCAAGTTATTGGCTTTTAAAGATGGAAAGAAGGCCCATTTCAGTAAACCTTCGCAAAATTAAAATCAATGACATAAAAACGGTCATATTTTTTACTACCTTTAAAGTTATATATTTTAATGCAGATAACAACATAATCATTCCACAAGCCCATAAACGTATACCATATCGAAATACGAGTTCATTTGACCAAGTTATTGGCTTTTAAAGATGGAAAGAAGGCCCATTTCAGTAAACCTTTGCAAAATTGAAATCATTGACATCAAAACGGTCATATTTTTTACTACCTTTCAAGTTAAATATTTTAATGCAGATAACAACAAAATCATTCCACAAGCCCCTAAAGGTATGCCATATCAAAATACGAGTTCATTTGATCAAGTTGTTGGTTTTTAAAGATGGAAAGAAGGCCCATTTCAGTAAACCTTCGCAAAATTAAAATCAATGACATAAAAACGGTCATATTTTTTACTACCTTTAAAGTTATATATTTTAATGCAGATAACAACATAATCATTCCACAAGCCTATAAAGGTATGTCATATCGAAATCCGAGTTTATTTGACTAAGTTATAGGCTTTTAAAGATGGAAAGAAGGCCCATTTCAGTAAACCTTCGCAAAATTAAAACCAATGACATAAAAAAGGTCATATTTTTTACTACATATAAAGTTATATATTTTAATGCAGATAACAACAAAATCATTCCACAAGCCCTTAATGGTATGCCATATCGAAATACGAGTTCATTTGGCCAAGTTATTGGCTTCTAAGATGGAAAGAAGGCCCATTTCAGTAAACCTTCGCAAAATTAAAATCAATGACATAAAAACGGTCATATTTTTTACTACCTTTAAAGTTATATATTTTAATGCAGATAACAACATAATCATTCCACAAGCCTATAAACGTATACCATATCGAAATACGAGCTCATTTGACCAAATTATGGGCTTTTAAAGATGGAAAGAAGGCCCATTTCAGTAAACCTTCGCAAAATTAAAATCAATGACATAAAAACGGTCATGTTTTTTACTACCTTTAAAGTTATATATTTTAATGCAGATAACAACATAATCGTTCCACAAGCCCATAGAGGTATGCCATATCGAAATCCGAGTCCTTTTGACCAGGTTATGGGCTTTTAAAGATGGAAAGAAGGCCCATTTCAGTAAACCTTCGCAAAATTAAAATCAATGACATAAAAACGGTCATATTTTTTACTACCTTTAAAGTTATATATTTTAATGCAGATAACAACATAATAATTCCACAAGCCTATAAAGGTATGCCATATCGAAACCCGAGTTCATTTGACCAGGTTATGGGCTTTAAAGATGGAAAGAAGGCCCAATTCAGTAAACCTTTGCAAATTTAAAATTAATGACATAAAAACGGTCATATTTTTTACTACCATTAAAGTTATATATTTTAATGCAGATAACAACATAATCGTTCCACAAGCCCAAAGAGGTATGCCATATCGAAATCCGAGTCCTTTTGACCAAATTATGGACTTTTAAAGATGTAAAGAAGGCCCATTTCAGTAAACCTTCGCAAAATTAAAGTCAATGACATAAAAACGGTCATATTTTTTACTACTTTTAAAGTTTAATATTTTAATGCAGATAACAACAAAATCATTTCACAAGCCCATAGAGGTATGCCATATCGAAATCCGAGTTCATTTGACCAAGTTCTGGGCTTTTAAATATGTAAAGAAGGCCCATTTCAGTATACCTTCGCAAAATTCAAATCAATGACATAAAAACGGTCACATTTTTTACTTCCATTAAAGTTTAATATTTTAATGCAGATAACAACAAAATCATTCCACAAGCCCCAAAAGGTATGCCATATCGAAATTCGAGTTCATTTGACCAAGTTATTGGCCTTTAAAGATGGAAAGAACGCCCATTTCAGTAAACCTTCGCAAAATTAAAATCAATGACATAAAAACGGTCATACTTTTTACTACCTTTAAAGTTATATATTTTAATGCAGATAACAACATAATCATTCCATAAGCCTATAAAGGTATGCCATATCGAAATCCGAGTTCATTTGACCAAGTTATGGGCTTTTAAAGATGTTAAGAAGGCCCATTTCAGTAAACCTTCGCAAAATTAAAACCAATGACATAAAAACGGTCATATTTTTTACTACCCTTAAAGTTATATATTTTAATGCAGATAACAACATAATCATTCCACAAGCCTATAAAGGTATGCCATATCGAAATCCGAGTTCATTTGACCAAGTTATGGGCTTTTAAATATGTAAAGAAGGCCCATTTCAGTAAACCTTCGCAAAATTCAAATCAATGACATAAAAACGGTCATATTTTTAAATACCTTTAAAAATATATATTTTAATGCAGATAACAACTTAATCATTCCACAAGCCCCTAAAGGTATGCCATATCAAAATACGAGTTCATTTGATCAAGTTGTTGGTTTTTAAAGATGGAAAGAAGGCCCATTTCAGTAAACCTTCGCAAAATTAAAATCAATGACATAAAAACGGTCATATTTTTTACTACCTTTAAAGTTATATATTTTAATGCAGATAACAACATAATCATTCCACAAGCCTATAAAGGTATGTCATATCGAAATCCGAGTTTATTTGACTAAGTTATAGGCTTTTAAAGATGGAAAGAAGGCCCATTTCAGTAAACCTTCGCAAAATTAAAACCAATGACATAAAAAAGGTCATATTTTTTACTACATATAAAGTTATATATTTTAATGCAGATAACAACAAAATCATTCCACAAGCCCTTAATGGTATGCCATATCGAAATACGAGTTCATTTGGCCAAGTTATTGGCTTCTAAGATGGAAAGAAGGCCCATTTCAGTAAACCTTCGCAAAATTAAAATCAATGACATAAAAACGGTCATATTTTTTACTACCTTTAAAGTTATATATTTTAATGCAGATAACAACATAATCATTCCACAAGCCTATAAACGTATACCATATCGAAATACGAGTTCATTTGACCAAATTATGGGCTTTTAAAGATGGAAAGAAGGCCCATTTCAGTAAACCTTCGCAAAATTAAAATCAATGACATAAAAACGGTCATGTTTTTTACTACCTTTAAAGTTATATATTTTAATGCAGATAACAACATAATCGTTCCACAAGCCCATAGAGGTATGCCATATCGAAATCCGAGTCCTTTTGACCAGGTTATGGGCTTTTAAAGATGGAAAGAAGGCCCATTTCAGTAAACCTTCGCAAAATTAAAATCAATGACATAAAAACGGTCATATTTTTTACTACCTTTAAAGTTATATATTTTAATGCAGATAACAACATAATCATTCCACAAGCCTATAAAGGTATGCCATATCGAAGCCCGAGTTCATTTGACCAGGTTATGGGCTTTAAAGATGGAAAGAAGGCCCAATTCAGTAAACCTTTGCAAATTTAAAATTAATGACATAAAAACGGTCATATTTTTTACTACCATTAAAGTTATATATTTTAATGCAGATAACAACATAATCGTTCCACAAGCCCAAAGAGGTATGCCATATCGAAATCCGAGTCCTTTTGACCAAATTATGGACTTTTAAAGATGTAAAGAAGGCCCATTTCAGTAAACCTTCGCAAAATTAAAGTCAATGACATAAAAACGGTCATATTTTTTACTACTTTTAAAGTTTAATATTTTAATGCAGATAACAACAAAATCATTTCACAAGCCCATAGAGGTATGCCATATCGAAATCCGAGTTCATTTGACCAAGTTCTGGGCTTTTAAATATGTAAAGAAGGCCCATTTCAGTATACCTTCGCAAAATTCAAATCAATGACATAAAAACGGTCACATTTTTTACTTCCATTAAAGTTTAATATTTTAATGCAGATAACAACAAAATCATTCCACAAGCCCCAAAAGGTATGCCATATCGAAATTCGAGTTCATTTGACCAAGTTATTGGCCTTTAAAGATGGAAAGAACGCCCATTTCAGTAAACCTTCGCAAAATTAAAATCAATGACATAAAAACGGTCATACTTTTTACTACCTTTAAAGTTATATATTTTAATGCAGATAACAACATAATCATTCCATAAGCCTATAAAGGTATGCCATATCGAAATCCGAGTTCATTTGACCAAGTTATGGGCTTTTAAAGATGTTAAGAAGGCCCATTTCAGTAAACCTTCGCAAAATTAAAACCAATGACATAAAAACGGTCATATTTTTTACTACCCTTAAAGTTATATATTTTAATGCAGATAACAACATAATCATTCCACAAGCCTATAAAGGTATGCCATATCGAAATCCGAGTTCATTTGACCAAGTTATGGGCTTTTAAATATGTAAAGAAGGCCCATTTCAGTAAACCTTCGCAAAATTCAAATCAATGACATAAAAACGGTCATATTTTTAAATTCCTTTAAAAATATATATTTTAATGCAGATAACAACTTAATCATTCCACAAGCCCATAAAGGTATGCCATATCGAAATCCGAGTTCATTTGACCAAGTTATGGGCTTTTAAAGATGAAAAGAAGGCCCATTTCAGTAAACCTTCGCAAAATTAAAATCAATGACATAAAAACGGTCATATTTTTTACTAATCTAAAGTTATATATTTTAATGCAGATAACAACATAATCATTCCACAAGCCCATAAAGGTATGCCATATCGAAATCCGAGTTCATTTGACTAAGTTATGGGCTTTTAAATATGTAAAGAAGGCCCATTTCAGTAAACCTTCGCAAAATTAAAATCAATGACATAAAAACGGTCATATTTTTTACTACTCTAAAGTTATATATTTTAATGCAGATAACAACATAATCATTCCACAAGCCCATAAAGGTATGCCATATCGAAATCCGAGTTCATTCGACAACGTTATGGGCTTTTAAAGATGGAAGGAAGGCCAATTTCAGTTAACCTTCGCAAAATTAGAATCAATACATAAAAACGGTCATATTTTACTACCTTTAAAAATATATATATTATTGCAGATAACAACATAATCATTCCACAAGCCCATAAGGGTATGCCATATCGAAATCCGAGTTCATTTGACTAAGTTATGGGCTTTTAAATATGTAAAGAAGGCCCATTTCAGTAAACCTTCGCAAAATTAAAATCAATTACATAAAAACGGTTATATTTTTTACTACCTTTAAAGTTTAATATTTTAATGCACATAGCAACAAAAACATTCCACAAGCCATTCGATATGCCATATCGAAATACGAGTTAATTTGACCAAGTTATTGGCTTTTAAAGATGGAAAGAAGGCCCATTTCAGTAAGCCTTCGCAAAATTAAAATCAATGACATAAAAACGGTCATATTTTTTACCACCTTTAAAGTTTAATATTTTAATGCAGATAACAACATAATCATCCCACAAGCCTATAAAGGTATGCCATATCGAAATCCGAGTTCATTTGACCAAGTTATGGGCTTTTAAAGATGGAAAGAAGGCACATTTCAGTAAACCTTCGCAAAATTAAAATCAATGACATAAAAACCGTCATATTTTTTATTTTTACTACATTTAAAGTTAAATATCTTAATGCACATAACAACATAATCATTCCACAAGCAAATAGAGGTATGCCATATCGAAATCCGAGTCCTTTTGACCAAATTATGGACTTTTAAATATGTAAAGAAGGCCCATTTCAGTAAACCTTCGCAAAATTCAAATCAATGACATAAAAACGGTCATATTTTTTACTACCTTTAAAGTTTAATATTTTAATGCAGATAAAAACAAAATCATTCCACAAGCCCCTAAAGGTATGCCATATCGAAATTCGAGTTCATTTGACCAAGTTATTGGCCTTTAAAGATGGAAAGAACGCCCATTTCAGTAAACCTTCGCAAAATTAAAATCAATGACATAAAAACGGTCATACTTTTTCTACCTTTAAAGTTATATATTTTAATGCAGATAACAACATAATCATTCCATAAGCCTATAAAGGTATGCCATATCGAAATCCGAGTTCATTTGACCAAGTTATGGGCTTTTAAAAATGTAAAGAAGGCCCATTTCAGTAAACCTTCGCAAAATTAAAACCAATGACATAAAAACGGTCATATTTTTTACTACCTTTAAAGTTATATATTTTAATGCAGATAACAACATAAACATTCCACAAGCCTATAAAGGTATGCCATATCGAAATCCGAGTTCATTTGACCAAGTTATGGGCTTTTAAATATGTAAAGAAGGCCCATTTCAGTAAACCTTCGCAAAATTAAAGTCAATGACATAAAAACGGTCATATTTTTAACTACCTTTAAAGTTTAATATTTTAATGCAGATAACAACAAAATCATTCCACAAGCCCCTAAAGGTATGCCATATCGAAATACGAGTTCATTTGACCAAGTTATTCGCCTTTAAAGATGGAAAGAACGGCCATTTCAGTAAACCTTCGCAAAATTAAAATCAATGACATAAAAACGGTCATACTTTTTCTACCTTTAAAGTTATATATTTTAATGCAGATAACAACATAATCATTCCATAAGCCTATAAAGGTATGCCATATCGAAATCCGAGTTCATTTGACCAAGTTATGGGCTTTTAAAAATGTAAAGAAGGCCCATTTCAGTAAACCTTCGCAAAATTAAAACCAATGACATAAAAACGGTCATATTTTTTACTACCTTTAAAGTTATATATTTTAATGCAGATAACAACATAAACATTCCACAAGCCTATAAAGGTATGCCATATCGAAATCCGAGTTCATTTGACCAAGTTATGGGCTTTTAAATATGTAAAGAAGGCCCATTTCAGTAAACCTTCGCAAAATTAAAACCAATGACATAAAAACGGTCATATTTTTTACTACCTTTAAAGTTATATATTTTAATGCAGATAACAACATAATCATTCCACAAGCCTATAAAGGTATGCCATATCGAAATCCGAGTTTATTTGACTAAGTTATGGGCTTTTAAAGATGGAAAGAAGGCCCATTTCAGTAAACCTTCGCAAAATTAAAACCAATGACATAAAAAAGGTCATATTTTTTACTACATATAAAGTTATATATTTTAATGCAGATAACAACAAAATCATTCCACAAGCCCTTAATGGTATGCCATATCGAAATACGAGTTCATTTGGCCAAGTTATTGGCTTCTAAGATGGAAAGAAGGCCCATTTCAGTAAACCTTCGCAAAATTAAAATCAATGACATAAAAACGGTCATATTTTTTACTACCTTTAAAGTTATATATTTTAATGCAGATATCAACATAATCATTCCACAAGCCTATAAACGTATACCATATCGAAATACGAGTTCATTTGACCAAATTATGGGCTTTTAAAGATGGAAAGAAGGCCCATTTCAGTAAACCTTCGCAAAATTAAAATCAATGACATAAAAACGGTCATATTTTTTACTACCTTTAAAGTTATATATTTTAATGCAGATAACAACATAATCATTCCACAAGCCTATAAAGGTATGCTATATCGAAACCCGAGTTCATTTGACCAGGTTATGGGCTTTAAAGATGGAAAGAAGGCCCATTTCAGTAAACCTTTGCAAATTTAAAATTAATGACATAAAAACGGTCATATTTTTTTACTACCTTTAAAGTTATATATTTTAATGCAGATAACAACATAATCGTTCCACAAGCCCAAAGAGGTATGCCATATCGAAATCCGAGTCCTTTTGACCAAATTATGGACTTTTAAAGATGTAAAGAAGGCCCATTTCAGTAAACCTTCGCAAAATTAAAGTCAATGACATAAAAACGGTCATATTTTTTACTACTTTTAAAGTTTAATATTTTAATGCAGATAACAACAAAATCATTTCACAAGCCCATAGAGGTATGCCATATCGAAATCCGAGTTCATTTGACCAAGTTCTGGGCTTTTAAATATGTAAAGAAGGCCCATTTCAATATACCTTCGCAAAATTCAAATCAATGACATAAAAACGGTCATATTTTTTACTTCCTGTAAAGTTTAATATTTTAATGCAGATAACAACAAAATCATTCCACAAGCCCCAAAAGGTATGCCATATCGAAATTCGAGTTCATTTGACCAAGTTATTGGCCTTTAAAGATGGAAAGAACGCCCATTTCAGTAAACCTTCGCAAAATTAAAATCAATGACATAAAAACGGTCATACTTTTTACTACCTTTAAAGTTATATATTTTAATGCAGATAACAACATAAACATTCCACAAGCCTATAAAGGTATGCCATATCGAAATCCGAGTTCATTTGACCAAGTTATGGGCTTTTAAATATGTAAAGAAGGCCCATTTCAGTAAACCTTCGCAAAATTAAAGTCAATGACATAAAAACGGTCATATTTTTAACTACCTTTAAAGTTTAATATTTTAATGCAGATAACAACAAAATCATTCCACAAGCCCCTAAAGGTATGCCATATCGAAATACGAGTTCATTTGACCAAGTTATTCGCCTTTAAAGATGGAAAGAACGGCCATTTCAGTAAACCTTCGCAAAATTAAAATCAATGACATAAAAACGGTCATACTTTTTCTACCTTTAAAGTTATATATTTTAATGCAGATAACAACATAAACATTCCACAAGCCTATAAAGGTATGCCATATCGAAATCCGAGTTCATTTGACCAAGTTATGGGCTTTTAAAAATGTAAAGAAGGCCCATTTCAGTAAACCTTCGCAAAATTAAAACCAATGACATAAAAACGGTCATATTTTTTACTACCTTTAAAGTTATATATTTTAATGCAGATAACAACATAAACATTCCACAAGCCTATAAAGGTATGCCATATCGAAATCCGAGTTCATTTGACCAAGTTATGGGCTTTTAAATATGTAAAGAAGGCCCATTTCAGTAAACCTTCGCAAAATTAAAACCAATGACATAAAAACGGTCATATTTTTTACTACCTTTAAAGTTATATATTTTAATGCAGATAACAACATAATCATTCCACAAGCCTATAAAGGTATGCCATATCGAAATCCGAGTTTATTTGACTAAGTTATGGGCTTTTAAAGATGGAAAGAAGGCCCATTTCAGTAAACCTTCGCAAAATTAAAACCAATGACATAAAAAAGGTCATATTTTTTACTACATATAAAGTTATATATTTTAATGCAGATAACAACAAAATCATTCCACAAGCCCTTAATGGTATGCCATATCGAAATACGAGTTCATTTGGCCAAGTTATTGGCTTCTAAGATGGAAAGAAGGCCCATTTCAGTAAACCTTCGCAAAATTAAAATCAATGACATAAAAACGGTCATATTTTTTACTACCTTTAAAGTTATATATTTTAATGCAGATATCAACATAATCATTCCACAAGCCTATAAACGTATACCATATCGAAATACGAGTTCATTTGACCAAATTATGGGCTTTTAAAGATGGAAAGAAGGCCCATTTCAGTAAACCTTCGCAAAATTAAAATCAATGACATAAAAACGGTCATATTTTTTACTACCTTTAAAGTTATATATTTTAATGCAGATAACAACATAATCATTCCACAAGCCTATAAAGGTATGCTATATCGAAACCCGAGTTCATTTGACCAGGTTATGGGCTTTAAAGATGGAAAGAAGGCCCATTTCAGTAAACCTTTGCAAATTTAAAATTAATGACATAAAAACGGTCATATTTTTTTACTACCTTTAAAGTTATATATTTTAATGCAGATAACAACATAATCGTTCCACAAGCCCAAAGAGGTATGCCATATCGAAATCCGAGTCCTTTTGACCAAATTATGGACTTTTAAAGATGTAAAGAAGGCCCATTTCAGTAAACCTTCGCAAAATTAAAGTCAATGACATAAAAACGGTCATATTTTTTACTACTTTTAAAGTTTAATATTTTAATGCAGATAACAACAAAATCATTTCACAAGCCCATAGAGGTATGCCATATCGAAATCCGAGTTCATTTGACCAAGTTCTGGGCTTTTAAATATGTAAAGAAGGCCCATTTCAATATACCTTCGCAAAATTCAAATCAATGACATAAAAACGGTCATATTTTTTACTTCCTGTAAAGTTTAATATTTTAATGCAGATAACAACAAAATCATTCCACAAGCCCCAAAAGGTATGCCATATCGAAATTCGAGTTCATTTGACCAAGTTATTGGCCTTTAAAGATGGAAAGAACGCCCATTTCAGTAAACCTTCGCAAAATTAAAATCAATGACATAAAAACGGTCATACTTTTTACTACCTTTAAAGTTATATATTTTAATGCAGATAACAACATAATCATTCCATAAGCCTATAAAGGTATGCCATATCGAAATCCGAGCTCATTTGACCAAGTTATGGGCTTTTAAAGATGTTAAGAAGGCCCATTTCAGTAAACCTTCGCAAAATTAAAACCACTGACATAAAAACGGTCATATTTTTTACTACCCTTAAAGTTATATATTTTAATGCAGATAACAACATAATCATTCCACAAGCCTATAAAGGTATGCCATATCGAAATCCGAGTTCATTTGACCAAGTTATGAGCTTTTAAATATGTAAAGAAGGCCCATTTCAGTAAACCTTCGCAAAATTCAAATCAATGACATAAAAACGGTCATATTTTTAAATACCTTTAAAATTATATATTTTAATGCAGATAACAACTTAATCATTCCACAAGCCTATAAAGGTATGCCATATCGAAATCCGAGTTCATTTGACTAAGTTATGGGCTTTTAAATATGTAAAGAAGGCCCATTTCAGTAAACCTTCGCAAAATTAAAATCAATGACATAAAAACGGTCATATTTTTTACTACCTTTAAAGTTATATATTTTAATGCAGATAACAACATAATCATTCCACAAGCCCATAAAGGTATGCCATATCGAAATCCGAGTTCATTTGACCAAGTTATGGGCTTTTAAAGATGAAAAGAAGGCCCATTTCAGTAAACCTTCGCAAAATTAAAATCAATGACATAAAAACGGTCATATTTTTTACTACTTTAAAGTTATATATTTTAATGCAGATAACAACATAATCATTCCATAAGCCCATAAAGGTATGCCATATCGAAATCCGAGTTCATTCGACAACGTTATGGGCTTTTAAAGATGGAAGGAAGGCCAATTTCAGTTATCCTTCGCAAAATTAGAATCAATACATAAAAACGGTCATATTTTACTACCTTTAAAAATATATATTTTATTGCAGATAACAACATAATCATTCCACAAGCCCATAAGGGTATGCCATATCGAAATCCGAGTTCATTTGACTAAGTTATGGGCTTTTAAATATGTAAAGAAGGCCCATTTCAGTAAACCTTCGCAAAATTAAAATCAATGACATAAAAACGGTTATATTTTTTACTACCTTTAAAGTTTAATATTTTAATGCACATAACAACAAAAACATTCCACAAGCCATTTGATATGCCATATCGAAATACGAGTTAATTTGACCAAGTTATTGGCTTTTAAAGATGGAAAGAAGGCCCATTTCAGTAAGCCTTCGCAAAATTAAAATCAATGACATAAAAACGGTCATATTTTTTACCACCTTTAAAGTTTAATATTTTAATGCAGATAACAACATAATCATTCCACAAGCCTATAAAGGTATGCCATATCGAAATCCGAGTTCATTTGACCAAGTTATGGGCTTTTAAAGATGGAAAGAAGGCACATTTCAGTAAACCTTCGCAAAATTAAAATCAATGACATAAAAACCGTCATATTTTTTACTACATTTAAAGTTATATATCTTAATGTACATAACAACATAATCATTCCACAAGCAAATAGAGGTATGCCATTTCGAAATCCGAGTCCTTTTGACCAAATTATGGACTTTTAAATATGTAAAGAAGGCCCATTTCAGTAAACCTTCGCAAAATTCAAATCAATGACATAAAAACGGTCATATTTTTTACTACCTTTAAAGTTTAATATTTTAATGCAGATAACAACAAAATCATTCCACAAGCCCCTAAAGGTATGCCATATCGAAATTCGAGTTCATTTGACCAAGTTATTGGCCTTTAAAGATGGAAAGAACGCCCATTTCAGTAAACCTTCGCAAAATTAAAATCAATGACATAAAAACGGTCATACTTTTTCTACCTTTAAAGTTATATATTTTATTGCAGATAGCAACATAATCATTCCATAAGCCTATAAAGGTATGCCATATCGAAATCCGAGTTCATTTGACCAAGTTATGGGCTTTTAAAAATGTAAAGAAGGCCCATTTCAGTAAACCTTCGCAAAATTAAAACCAATGACATAAAAACGGTCATATTTTTTACTACCTTTAAAGTTATATATTTTAATGCAGATAACAACATTAACATTCCACAAGCCTATAAAGGTATGCCATATCGAAATCCGAGTTCATTTGACCAAGTTATGGGCTTTTAAATATGTAAAGAAGGCCCATTTCAGTAAACCTTCGCAAAATTAAAGTCAATGACATAAAAACGGTCATATTTTTTACTACCTTTAAAGTTTAATATTTTAATGCAGATAACAACAAAATCATTCCACAAGCCCCTAAAGGTATGCCATATCGAAATACGAGTTCATTTGACCAAGTTATTCGCCTTTAAAGATGGAAAGAACGCCCATTTCAGTAAACCTTCGCAAAATCAAAATCAATGACATAAAAACGGTCATATTTTTTACTACCTTTAGAGATATATTTTTTAATGCAGATAACAACATAATCATTCCATAAGCCCATAGAGGTATGCCATATCGAAATCCGAGTCCTTTTGACCAGGTTATGGGCTTTTAAAGATGGAAAGGAGGCATTTGGCCAAGTTATTGGCTTTTAAAGATGGAAAGAAGGCCCATTTCAGTAAACCTTCGCAAAATTAAAATCAATGACATAAAAACGGTCATATTTTTTACTACCTTTAAAGTTATATATTTTAATGCAGATAACATAATCATTCCACAAGGCTATAAAGGTATGCCATATCGAAATCCGAGTTTATTTGACTAAGCTATGGGCTTTTAAAGATGGAAAGAAGGCCCATTTCAGTAAACCTTCGCAAAATTAAAATCAATGACATAAAAACGGTCATATTTTTTACTACATTTAAAGTTATATTTTTTAATGCAGATAACAACAAAATCATTCCACAAGCCCCTAATGGTATGCCATATCGAAATACGAGTTCATTTGGCCAAGTTATTGGCTTTTAAAGATGGAAAGAAGGCCCATTTCAGTAAACCTTCGCAAAATTAAAATCAATGACATAAAAACGGTCATATTTTTTACTACCTTTAAAGTTATATATTTTAATGCAGATAACAACATAATCATTCCACATGCCTATAAAGGTATGCCATATCGAAACACGAGTTCATTTGACCAGGTTATGGGCTTTAAAGATGGAAAGAAGGCCCATTTCAGTAAACCTTTGCAAAATTAAAATTAATGACATAAAAACGGTCATATTTTTTACTACCTTTAAAGTTATATATTTTAATGCAGATAACAACATAATCGTTCCACAAGCCCATAGAGGTATGCCATATCGAAATCCGAGTCCTTTTGACCAGGTTATGGGCTTTTAAAGATGGAAAGGAGGCCCATTTCAGTAAACCTTTGCAAAATTAAAATCAATGACATAAAAACCGTCATATTTTTTAATACATTTAAAGTTATATATCTTAATGCACATAACAACATAATCATTCCACAAGCAAATAGAGGTATGCCATATCGAAATCCGAGTCCTTTTGACCAAATTATGGACTTTTAAAGATGGAAAGAAGGCCCATTTCAGTAAACCTTCGCAAAATTAAAGTCAATGACATAAAAACGGTCATATATTTTACTACCTTTAAAGTTATATATTTTAATGCAGATAACAACAAAATCATTTCACAAGCCCATAGAGGTATGCCATATCGAAATCCGAGTTCATTTGACCAAGTTCTGGGCTTTTAAATATGTAAAGAAGGCCCATTTCAGTAAACCTTCGCAAAATTCAAATCAATGACATAAAAACGGTCATATTTTTTACTTCCTTTAAAGTTTAATATTTTAATGCAGATAACAACAAAATCATTCCACAAGCCCCTAAAGGTAAGCCATATCGAAATACGAGTTCATTTGACCAAGTTATTCGCCTTTAAAGATGGAAAGAACGCCCATTTCAGTAAACCTTCGCAAAATTAAAATCAATGACATAAAAACTGTCATATTTTTTACTACCTTTAAAGTTATATATTTTAATGCAGATAACAACATAATCATTCCACAAGCCCATAAAGGTATGCCATATCGAAATCCGAGTTCATTCGACAACGTTATGGGCTTTTAAAGATGGAAGGAAGGCCAATTTCAGTTAACCTTCGCAAAATTAGAATCAATACATAAAAACGGTCATATTTTACTACCTTTAAAAATATATATTTTATTGCAGATAACAACATAATCATTCCACAAGCCCATAAGGGTATGCCATATCGAAATCCGAGTTCATTTGACTAAGTTATTGGCCTTTAAATATGTAAAGAAGGCCCATTTCAGTAAACCTTCGCAAAATTAAAATCAATGACATAAAAACGGTCATATTTTTTACTTCCTTTAAAGTTTAATATTTTAATGCAGATAACAACATAATCATTCCACAAGCCTATAAAGGTATGCCATATCGAAATCCGAGTTCATTTGACCAAGTTATGGGCTTTTAAAGATGGAAAGAAGGCACATTTCAGTAAACCATCGCAAAATTAAAATCAATGACATAAAAACCGTCATATTTTTTACTACATTTAAAGTTATATATCTTAATGCACATAACAACATAATCATTCCACAAGCAAATAGAGGTATGCCATATCGAAATCCGAGTCCTTTTGACCAAATTATGGACTTTTAAAGATGTAAAGAAGGCCCATTTCAGTAAACCTTCGCAAAATTAAAGTCAATGACATAAAATCGGTCATATTTTTTACTACTTTTAAAGTTTAATATTTAAATGCAGATAACAACAAAATCATTTCACAAGCCCATAGAGGTATGCCATATCGAAATCCGAGTTCATTTGACCAAGTTCTGGGCTTTTAAATATGTAAAGAAGGCCCATTTCAGTAAACCTTCGCAAAATTCAAATCAATGACATAAAAACGGTCATATTTTTAAATACCTTTACAATTATATATTTTAATGCAGATAACAACATAATCATTCCACAAGCCTATAAAGGTATGCCATATCGAAATACGAGTTCATTTGACCAAGTTATTGGCCTTTAAAGATGGAAAGAACGCCCATTTCAGTAAACCTTCGCAAAATTAAAATCAATGACATAAAAACGGTCATATTTTTTACTACCTTTAAAGTTATAAATTTTAATGCAGATAACAACATAATCATTCCACAAGCCCATAAAGGTATGCCATATCGAAATCCGAGTTCATTTGACCAAGTTATGGGCTTTTAAAGATGAAAAGAAGGCCCATTTCAGTACACCTTCGCAAAATTAAAATCAATGACATAAAAACGGTCATATTTTTTACTACCTTTAAAATTTAATATTTTAATGCAGATAACAACAAAATCATTCCACAAGCCCCTAAAGGAATGCCATATCGAAATCCGAGTTCATTTGACCAAGCTATGGGCTTTTAAAGATGGAAAGAAGGTACATTTCAGTAAACCTTCGCAAAATTAAAATCAATGACATAAAAACCGTCATATTTTTTACTACATTTAAAGTTATATATCTTAATGCAGATAACAATATAATCATTCCACAAGCCCATAGAGGTATGCCATATCAAAATCCGAGTCCTTTTGACCAGGTTATGGGCTTTTAAAGATGAAAAGAAGGCCCATTTCAGTAAACCTTCGCAAAATTAAAATCAATGACATAAAAACGGTCATATTTTTTACTACTCTAAAGTTATATATTTTAATGCAGATAACAACATAATCATTCCACAAGCCCATAAAGGTATGCCATATCGAAATCCGAGTTCATTCGACAACGTTATGGGCTTTTAAAGATGGAAGGAAGGCCAATTTCAGTTAACCTTCGCAAAATTAGAATCAATACATAAAAACGGTCATATTTTACTTCCTTTAAAAATATATATATTATTGCAGATAGCAACATAATCATTCCACAAGCCCATAAGGGTATGCCATATCGAAATCCGAGTTCATTTGACTAAGTTATGGGCTTTTAAATATGTAAAGAAGGCCCATTTCAGTAAACCTTCGCAAAATTAAAATCAATGACATAAAAACGGTCATATTTTTTACTACTATTTTTTACTACTATATCGAAATACGAGTTCATTTGACCAAGTTATTGGCCTTTAAAGATGGAAAGAACGCCCATTTCAGTAAACCTTCGCAAAATTAAAATCAATGACATAAAAACGGTCATATTTTTTACTACCTTTAAGGTTATAAATTTTAATGCAGATAACAACATAATCATTCCACAAGCCCATAAAGGTATGCCATATCGAAATCCGAGTTCATTTGACCAAGTTATGGGCTTTTAAAGATGAAAAGAAGGCCCATTTCAGTAAACCTTCGCAAAATTAAAATCAATGACATAAAAACGGTCATATTTTTTACTACCTTTAAAATTTAATATTTTAATGCAGATAACAACAAAATCATTCCACAAGCCCCTAAAGGAATGCCATATCGAAATCCGAGTTCATTTGACCAAGTTATGGGCTTTTAAAGATGAAAAGAAGGCCCATTTCAGTAAACCTTCGCAAAATTAAAATCAATGACATAAAAACGGTCATATTTTTTACTACTCTAAAGTTATATATTTTAATGCAGATAACAACATAATCATTCCACAAGCCCATAAAGGTATGCCATATCGAAATCCGAGTTCATTCGACAACGTTATGGGCTTTTAAAGATGGAAGGAAGGCCAATTTCAGTTAACGTTCGCAAAATTAGAATCAATACATAAAAACGGTCATATTTTACTACCTTTAAAAATATATATTTTATTGCAGATAACAACATAATCATTCCACAAGCCCATAAGGGTATGCCATATCGAAATCCGAGTTCATTTGACTAAGCTATGGGCTTTTAAATATGTAAAGAAGGCTCATTTCAGTAAACCTTCGCAAAATTAAAATCAATGACATAAAAACGGTCATATTTTCTACTACCTTTAAAGTTTAATATTTTAATGCAGATAACATAATCATTCCCCAAGGCTATAAAGGTATGCCATATCGAAATCCGAGTTTATTTGACTAAGTTATGGGCTTTTAAAGATGGAAAGAAGGCCCATTTCAGTAAACCTTCGCAAAATTAAAATCAATGACATAAAAACGGTCATATTTTTTACTACATTTAAAGTTATATTTTTTAATGCAGATAACAACAAAATCATTCCACAAGCCCCTAATGGTATGCCATATCGAAATACGAGTTCATTTGGCCAAGTTATTGGCTTTTAAAGATGGAAAGAAGGCCCATTTCAGTAAACCTTCGCAAAATTAAAATCAATGACATAAAAACGGTCATATTTTTTACTACCTTTAAAGTTATATATTTTAATGCAGATAACATAATCATTCCACAAGGCTATAAGGGTATGCCATATCGAAATCCGAGTTTATTTGACTAAGTTATGGGCTTTTAAAGATGGAAAGAAGGCCCATTTCAGTAAACCTTCGCAAAATTAAAATCAATGACATAAAAACGGTCATATTTTGTACTACATTTAAAGTTATATTTTTTAATGCAGATAACAACAAAATCATTCCACAAGCCCCTAATGGTATGCCATATCGAAATACGAGTTCATTTGGCCAAGTTATTGGCTTTTAAAGATGGAAAGAAGGCCCATTTCAGTAAACCTTCTCAAAATTAAAATCAATGACATAAAAACGGTCATATTTTTTACTACCTTTAAAGTTATATATTTTAATGCAGATAACAACATAATCATTCCACAAGCCTATAAAGGTATGCCATATCGAAACACGAGTTCATTTGACCAGGTTATGGGCTTTAAAGATGGAAAGAAGGCCCATTTCAGTAAACCTTTGCAAAATTAAAATTAATGACATAAAAACGGTCATATTTTTTACTACCTTTAAAGTTATATATTTTAATGCAGATAACAACATAATCGTTCCACAAGCCCATAGAGGTATGCCATATCGAAATCCGAGTCCTTTTGACCAGGTTATGGGCTTTTAAAGATGGAAAGGAGACCCATTTCAGTAAACCTTTGCAAAATTAAAATCAATGACATAAAAACCGTCATATTTTTTAATACATTTAAAGTTATATATCTTAATGCACATAACAACATAATCATTCCACAAGCAAATAGAGGTATGCCATATCGAAATCCGAGTCCTTTTGACCAAATTATGGACTTTTAAAGATGGAAAGAAGGCCCATTTCAGTAAACCTTCGCAAAATTAAAGTCAATGACATAAAAACGGTCATATATTTTACTACCTTTAAAGTTATATATTTTAATGCAGATAACAACAAAATCATTTCACAAGCCCATAGAGGTATGCCATATCGAAATCCGAGTTCATTTGACCAAGTTCTGGGCTTTTAAATATGTAAAGAAGGCCCATTTCAGTAAACCTTCGCAAAATTCAAATCAATGACATAAAAACGGTCATATTTTTTACTTCCTTTAAAGTTTAATATTTTAATGCAGATAACAACAAAATCATTCCACAAGCCCCTAAAGGTAAGCCATATCGAAATACGAGTTCATTTGACCAAGTTATTCGCCTTTAAAGATGGAAAGAACGCCCATTTCAGTAAACCTTCGCAAAATTAAAATCAATGACATAAAAACTGTCATATTTTTTACTACCTTTAAAATTATATATTTTAATGCAGATAACAACATAATCATTCCACAAGCCCATAAAGGTATGCCATATCGAAATCCGAGTTCATTTGACCAAGTTATGGGCTTTTAAAGATTTAAAGAAGGCCCATTTCAGTAAACCTTCGCAAAATTAAAACCAATGACATAAAAACGGTCATATTTTTTACTACCTTTAAAGTTATATATTTTAATGCAGATAACAACATAATCATTCCACAAGCCCATAAAGGTATGCCATATCGAAATCCGAGTTCATTCGACAACGTTATGGGCTTTTAAAGATGGAAGGAAGGCCAATTTCAGTTAACCTTCGCAAAATTAGAATCAATACATAAAAACGGTCATATTTTACTACCTTTAAAAATATATATTTTATTGCAGATAACAACATAATCATTCCACAAGCCCATAAGGGTATGCCATATCGAAATCCGAGTTCATTTGACCAAGTTATTGGCTTTTAAATATGTAAAGAAGGCCCATTTCAGTAAACCTTCGCAAAATTAAAATCAATGACATAAAAACGGTCATATTTTTTACTTCCTTTAAAGTTTAATATTTTAATGCACATAACAACAAAAACATTCCACAAGCCATTCGATATGCCATATCGAAATACGAGTTAATTTGACCAAGTTATTGGCTTTTAAAGATGGAAAGAAGGCCCATTTCAGTAAGCCTTCGCAAAATCAAAATCAATGACATAAAAACGGTCATATTTTTTACCACATTTAAAGTTTAATATTTTAATGCAGATAACAACATAATCATTCCACAAGCCTATAAAGGTATGCCATATCGAAATCCGAGTTCATTTGACCAAGTTATGGGCTTTTAAAGATGGAAAGAAGGCACATTTCAGTAAACCATCGCAAAATTAAAATCAATGACATAAAAACCGTCATATTTTTTACTACATTTAAAGTTATATATCTTAATGCACATAACAACATAATCATTCCACAAGCAAATAGAGGTATGCCATATCGAAATCCGAGTCCTTTTGACCAAATTATGGACTTTTAAAGATGTAAAGAAGGCCCATTTCAGTAAACCTTCGCAAAATTAAAGTCAATGACATAAAAACGGTCATATTTTTTACTACTTTTAAAGTTTAATATTTAAATGCAGATAACAACGAAATCATTTCACAAGCCCATAGAGGTATGCCATATCGAAATCCGAGTTCATTTGACCAAGTTCTGGGCTTTTAAATATGTAAAGAAGGCCCATTTCAGTAAACCTTCGCAAAATTCAAATCAATGACATAAAAACGGTCATATTTTTAAATACCTTTACAATTATATATTTTAATGCAGATAACAACATAATCATTCCACAAGCCTATAAAGATATGCCATATCGAAATACGAGTTCATTTGACCAAGTTATTGGCCTTTAAAGATGGAAAGAACGCCCATTTCAGTAAACCTTCGCAAAATTAAAATCAATGACATAAAAACGGTCATATTTTTTACTACCTTTAAAGTTATAAATTTTAATGCAGATAACAACATAATCATTCCACAAGCCCATAAAGGTATGCCATATCGAAATCCGAGTTCATTTGACCAAGTTATGGGCTTTTAAAGATGAAAAGAAGGCCCATTTCAGTACACCTTCGCAAAATTAAAATCAATGACATAAAAACGGTCATATTTTTTACTACCTTTAAAATTTAATATTTTAATGCAGATAACAACAAAATCATTCCACAAGCCCCTAAAGGAATGCCATATCGAAATCCGAGTTCATTTGACCAAGCTATGGGCTTTTAAAGATGGAAAGAAGGTACATTTCAGTAAACCTTCGCAAAATTAAAATCAATGACATAAAAACCGTCATATTTTTTACTACGTTTAAAGTTATATATCTTAATGCATATAACAATATAATCATTCCACAAGCCCATAGAGGTATGCCATATCAAAATCCGAGTCCTTTTGACCAGGTTATGGGCTTTTAAAGATGAAAAGAAGGCCCATTTCAGTAAACCTTCGCAAAATTAAAATCAATGACATAAAAACGGTCATATTTTTTACTACTCTAAAGTTATATATTTTAATGCAGATAACAACATAATCATTCCACAAGCCCATAAAGGTATGCCATATCGAAATCCGAGTTCATTCGACAACGTTATGGGCTTTTAAAGATGGAAGGAAGGCCAATTTCAGTTAACCTTCGCAAAATTAGAATCAATACATAAAAACGGTCATATTTTACTACCTTTAAAAATATATATATTATTGCAGATAGCAACATAATCATTCCACAAGCCCATAAGGGTATGCCATATCGAAATCCGAGTTCATTTGACTAAGTTATGGGCTTTTAAATATGTAAAGAAGGCCCATTTCAGTAAACCTTCGCAAAATTAAAATCAATGACATAAAAACGGTCATATTTTTTACTACTATTTTTTACTACTATATCGAAATACGAGTTCATTTGACCAAGTTATTGGCCTTTAAAGATGGAAAGAACGCCCATTTCAGTAAACCTTCGCAAAATTAAAATCAATGACATAAAAACGGTCATATTTTTTACTACCTTTAAGGTTATAAATTTTAATGCAGATAACAACATAATCATTCCACAAGCCCATAAAGGTATGCCATATCGAAATCCGAGTTCATTTGACCAAGTTATGGGCTTTTAAAGATGAAAAGAAGGCCCATTTCAGTAAACCTTCGCAAAATTAAAATCAATGACATAAAAACGGTCATATTTTTTACTACCTTTAAAATTTAATATTTTAATGCAGATAACAACAAAATCATTCCACAAGCCCCTAAAGGAATGCCATATCGAAATCCGAGTTCATTTGACCAAGTTATGGGCTTTTAAAGATGAAAAGAAGGCCCATTTCAGTAAACCTTCGCAAAATTAAAATCAATGACATAAAAACGGTCATATTTTTTACTACCTTTAAAATTTAATATTTTAATGCAGATAACAACAAAATCATTCCACAAGCCCCTAAAGGAATGCCATATCGAAATCCGAATCCTTTTGACCAAATTATGGACTTTTAAAGATGTAAAGAAGGCCCATTTCAGTAAACCTTCGCAAAATTAAAGTCAATGACATAAAAACGGTCATATTTTTTACTACTTTTAAAGTTTAATATTTTAATGCAGATAACAACAAAATCATTTCACAAGCCCATAGAGGTATGCCATATCGAAATCCGAGTTCATTTGACCAAGTTCTGGGCTTTTAAATATGTAAAGAAGGCCCATTTCAGTAAACCTTCGCAAAATTCAAATCAATGACATAAAAACGGTCATATTTTTTACTACCTTTAAAGTTTAATATTTTAATGCAGATAACAACAAAATCATTCCACAAGCCCCTAAAGGTATGCCATATCGAAATTCGAGTTCATTTGACCAAGTTATTGGCCCTTAAAGATGGAAAGAACGCCCATTTCAGTAAACCTTCGCAAAATTAAAATCAATGACATAAAAACGGTCATACTTTTTCTACCTTTAAAGTTATATATTTTAATGCAGATAACAACATAATCATTCCACAAGCCCATAAAGGTATGCCATATCGAAATCCGAGTTCATTCGACAACGTTATGGGCTTTTAAAGATGGAAGGAAGGTCAATTTCAGTTAACCGCAAAATAAGAATCAATACATAAAAACGGTCATATTTTACTACCTTTAAAAATATATATTTTATTGCAGATAACAACATAATCATTCCACAAGCCCATAAGGGTATGCCATATCGAAATCCGAGTTCATTTGACTAAGTTATGGGCTTTTAAATATGTAAAGAAGGCCCATTTCAGTAAACCTTCGCAAAATTAAAATCAATGACATAAAAACGGTCATATTTTTTACTACCTTTAAAATTTAATATTTTAATGCAGATAACAACAAAATCATTCCACAAGCCCCTAAAGGAATGCCATATCGAAATCCGAATCCATTTGACCAAATTATGGACTTTTAAAGATGTAAAGAAGGCCCATTTCAGTAAACCTTCGCAAAATTAAAGTCAATGACATAAAAACGGTCATATTTTTTACTACTTTTAAAGTTTAATATTTTAATGCAGATAACAACAAAATCATTTCACAAGCCCATAGAGGTATGCCATATCGAAATCCGAGTTCATTTGACCAAGTTCTGGGCTTTTAAATATGTAAAGAAGGCCCATTTCAGTAAACCTTCGCAAAATTCAAATCAATGACATAAAAACGGTCATATTTTTTACTACCTTTAAAGTTTAATATTTTAATGCAGATAACAACAAAATCATTCCACAAGCCCATAAAGGTATGCCATATCGAAATTCGAGTTCATTTGACCAAGTTATTGGCCTTTAAAGATGGAAAGAACGCCCATTTCAGTAAACCTTCGCAAAATTAAAATCAATGACATAAAAACGGTCATACTTTTTCTACCTTTAAAGTTATATATTTTAATGCAGATAACAACATAATCATTCCACAAGCCCATAAAGGTATGCCATATCGAAATCCGAGTTCATTCGACAACGTTATGGGCTTTTAAAGATGGAAGGAAGGTCAATTTCAGTTAACCGCAAAATAAGAATCAATACATAAAAACGGTCATATTTTACTACCTTTAAAAATATATATTTTATTGCAGATAACAACATAATCATTCCACAAGCCCATAAGGGTATGCCATATCGAAATCCGAGTTCATTTGACTAAGTTATGGGCTTTTAAATATGTAAAGAAGGCCCATTTCAGTAAACCTTCGCAAAATTAAAATCAATGACATAAAAACGGTCATATTTTTTACTACCTTTAAAGTTTAATATTTTAATGCAGATAACAACAAAATCATTTCACAAGCCCATAGAGGTATGCCAAATCGAAATCCGAGTTCATTTGACCAAGTTATGGGCTTTTAAATATGTAAAGAAGGCCCATTTCAGTAAACCTTCGCAAAATTCAAATCAATGACATAAAAACGGTCATATTTTTTACTACCTTAAAGTTTAATATTTTAATGCAGATAACAACAAAATCATTCCACAAGCCCCTAAAGGTATGCCATATTGAAATTCGAGTTCATTTGACCAAGTTATTGGCCTTTAAAGATGGAAAGAACGCCCATTTTAGTAAACCTTCGCAAAATTAAAATCAATGACTTAAAAACGGTCATACTTTTTACTACCTTTAAAGTTATATATTTTAATGCAGATAACAACATAATCATTCCATAAGCCTATAAAGGTATGCCATATCGAAATCCGAGTTCATTTGACCAAGTTATGGGTTTTTAAAGATGTCAAGAAGGCCCATTTCAGTAAACCTTCGCAAAATTAAAATCAATGACATAAAAACGGTCATATTTTTTACTACCTTTAAAATTTAATATTTTAATGCAGATAACAACAAAATCATTCCACAAGCCCCTAAAGGAATGCCATATCGAAATCCGAGTTCATTTGACTAAGTTATGGGCTTTTAAATATGTAAAGAAGGCCCATTTCAGTAAACCTTCGCAAAATTAAAATCAATGACATAAAAACGGTCATATTTTTTACTACCTTTAAAATTTAATATTTTAATGCAGATAACAACAAAATCATTCCACAAGCCCCTAAAGGAATGCCATATCGAAATCCGAGTTCATTTGACTAAGTTATGGGCTTTTAAATATGTAAAGAAGGCCCATTTCAGTAAACCTTCGCAAAATTAAAATCAATGACATAAAAACGGTCATATTTTTTACTACCTTTAAAGCTATATATTTTAATGCAGATAACAACATAATCATTCCACAAGCCTATAAAGGTATGCCATATCGAAATCCGACTTCATTTGACCAGGTTATGGGCTTTTAACGATGTAAAGAAGGCCCATTTCAGTAAACCTTCGCAAAATTAAAACCAATGACATAAAAACGGTCATATTTTTTACTACCTTTAAAGTTATATATTTTAATGCAGATAACAACATAATCATTCCACAAGCCTATAAAGGTATGCCATATCGAAATCCGAGTTCATTTGACTAAGTTATGGGCTTTTAAATATGTAAAGAAGGCCCATTTCAGTAAACCTTCGCAAAATTAAAATCAATGACATAAAAACGGTCATATTTTTTACTACCTTTAAAGTTTAATATTTTAGTGCACATAACAACAAAATCATTCCACAAGCCATTCGATGTGCCATATCGAAATACGAGTTAATTTGACCAAGTTATTGGCTTTTAAAGATGGAAAGAAGGCCGATTTCAGTAAACCTTCACGAAATTCAAATCAATGACATAAAAACGGTCATATTTTTTACTACCTTTAAAGTTTAATATTTTAATGCAGATAACAACAAAATCATTCCACAAGCCCCTAAAGGTATGCCATATCGAAATACGAGTTCATTTGACCAAGTTATTGGCCTTTAAAGATGGAGAGAACGCCCATTTCAGTAAACCTTCGCAAAATTAAAATCAATGACTTAAAAACGGTCATACTTTTTACTACCTTAAAAGTTATATATTTTAATGCAGATAACAACATAATCATTCCATAAGCCTATAAAGGTATGCCATATCGAAATCCGAGTTCATTTGACCAAGTTATGGGCTTTTAAAGATGGAAAGAAGGCCCATTTCAGTAAACCTTCGCAAAATTATAACCAATGACATAAAAACGGTCATATTTTTTACTACCTTTAAAGTTTAATATTTTAATGCAGATAACAACAAAATCATTCCACAAGCCCCTAAAGGTATGCCATATCGAAATACGAGTTCATTTGACCAAGTTATTGGCCTTTAAAGATGGAAAGAACGCCCATTCAGTAAACCTTCGCAAAATTAAAATCAATGACATAAAAACGGTCATATTTTTTACTACCTTTAAAGTTATATATTTTAATGCAGATAACAACATAATCATTCCACAAGCCCATAAAGGTATGCCATATCGAAATCCGAGTTCATTTGACCAAGTTATGGGCTTTTAAAGATGAAAAGAAGGCCCATTTCAGTAAACCTTCGCAAAATTAAAATCAATGACATAAAAACGGTCATATTTTTTACTACCTTTAAAATATAATATTTCAATGCAGATAACAACAAATCGAAATCCGAGTTCATTTGACCAAGTTATGGGCTTTTAAAGATGGAAATAAGGCCCATTTCAGTAAGCCTTCGCAAAATTAAAATCAATGACATAAAAACGGTCATATTTTTTACTACCTTTAAAGTTTAATATTTTAGTGCACATAACAACAAAATCATTCCACAAGCCATTCGATGTGCCATATCGAAATACGAGTTAATTTGACCAAGTTATTGGCTTTTAAAGATGGAAAGAAGGCCCATTTCAGTAAACCTTCGCAAAATTAAAATCAATGACATAAAAACGGTCATATTTTTTACTACCTTTAAAGTTTAATATTTTACAACAAAATCATTCCACAAGCCCCTAAAGGTATGCCATATCGAAATACGAGTTCATTTGACCAAGTTATTCGCCTTTAAAGATGGAAAGAACGCCCATTTCAGTAAACCTTCGCAAAATTAAAATCAATGACATAAAAACGGTCATATTTTTAAATACCTTGAAAATTATATATTTTAATGCAGATAACAACATAATCATTCCACAAGCCCCTAAAGGTATGCCATATTGAAATTCGAGTTCATTTGACCAAGTTATTGGCCTTTAAAGATGGAAAGAACGCCCATTTCAGTAAACCTTCGCAAAATTAAAATCAATGACTTAAAAACGGTCATACTTTTTACTACCTTTAAAGTTATATATTTTAATGCAGATAACAACATAATCATTCCATAAGCCTATAAAGGTATGCCATATCGAAATCCGAGTTCATTTGACCAAGTTATGGGTTTTTAAAGATGTCAAGAAGGCCCATTTCAGTAAACCTTCGCAAAATTAAAATCAATGACTTAAAAGCGGTCATACTTTTTACTACCTTAAAAGTTATATATTTTAATGCAGATAACAACATAATCATTCCATAAGCCTATAAAGGTATGCCATATCGAAATCCGAGTTCATTTGACCAAGTTATGGGCTTTTAAAGATGGAAAGAAGGCCCATTTCAGTAAACCTTCGCAAAATTAAAATCAATGACATAAAAACGGTCATATTTTTTACTACCTTTAAAGTTTAATATTTTAATGCAGATAACAACAAAATCATTCCACAAGCCCCTAAAGGTATGCCATATCGAAATACGAGTTCATTTGACCAAGTTATTGGCCTTTAAAGATGGAAAGAACGCCCATTTCAGTAAACCTTCGCAAAATTCAAATCAATGACATAAAAACGGTCATATTTTTTACTACCTTAAAGTTTAATATTTTAATGCAGATAACAACAAAATCATTCCACAAGCCCCTAAAGGTATGCCATATTGAAATTCGAGTTCATTTGACCAAGTTATTGGCCTTTAAAGATGGAAAGAACGCCCATTTCAGTAAACCTTCGCAAAATTAAAATCAATGACTTAAAAACGGTCATACTTTTTACTACCTTTAAAGTCATATATTTTAAAGCAGATAACAACATAATCATTCCATAAGCCTATAAAGGTATGCCATATCGAAATCCGAGTTCATTTGACCAAGTTATGGGTTTTTAAAGATGTCAAGAAGGCCCATTTCAGTAAACCTTCGCAAAATTAAAATCAATGACATAAAAACGGTCATATTTTTTACTACCTTTAAAATTTAATATTTTAATGCAGATAACAACAAAATCATTCCACAAGCCCCTAAAGGAATGCCATATCGAAATCCGAGTTCATTTGACCAAGTTATGGGCTTTTAAAGATGGAAAGAAGGCCCATTTCAGTAAACCTTCGCAAAATTAAAACCAATGACATAAAAACGGTCATATTTTTTACTACCTTTAAAGTTATATATTTTAATGCAGATAACAACATAATCATTCCACAAGCCTATAAAGGTATGCCATATCGAAATCCGAGTTCATTTGACTAAGTTATGGGCTTTTAAATATGTAAAGAAGGCCCATTTCAGTAAACCTTCGCAAAATTAAAATCAATGACATAAAAACGGTCATATATTTTACTACCTTTAAAGTTTAATATTTTAGTGCACATAACAACAAAATCATTCCACAAGCCATTCGATGTGCCATATCGAAATACGAGTTAATTTGACCAAGTTATTGGCTTTTAAAGATGGAAAGAAGGCCCATTTCAGTAAACCTTCGCAAAATTCAAATCAATGACATAAAAACGGTCATATTTTTTACTACCTTTAAAGTTTAATATTTTACAACAAAATCATTCCACAAGCCCCTAAAGGTATGCCATATCGAAATACGAGTTCATTTGACTAAGTTATTGGCCTTTAAAGATGGAAAGAACGCCCATTTCAGTAAACCTTCGCAAAATTAAAATCAATGACATAAAAACGGTCATATTTTTTACTACCTTTAAAGTTATATAATTTAATGCAGATAACAACATAATCATTCCACAAGCCTATAAAGGTATGCCATATCGAAATCCGAGTTCATTTGACCACGTTATGGGCTTTTAAAGATGTAAAGAAGGCCCATTTCAGTAAACCTTCGCAAAATTAAAATCAATGACATAAAAACGGTCATATTTTGTACTACCCTTAAAGTTATATATTTTAATGCAGATAACAACATAATCATTCCACAAGCCCATAGAGGTGTGCCATATCGAAATCCGAGTTCATTTGACCAAGTTATGGGCTTTTAAATATGTAAAGAAGGCCGATTTCAGTAAACCTTCACGAAATTCAAATCAATGACATAAAAACGGTCATATTTTTTACTACCTTTAAAGTTTAATATTTTAATGCAGATAACAACAAAATCATTCCACAAGCCCCTAAAGGTATGCCATATCGAAATACGAGTTCATTTGACCAAGTTATTGGCCTTTAAAGATGGAAAGAACGCCCATTTCAGTAAACCTTCGCAAAATTAAAATCAATGACTTAAAAACGGTAATACTTTTTACTACCTTAAAAGTTATATATTTTAATGCAGATAACAACATAATCATTCCATAAGCCTATAAAGGTATGCCATATCGAAATCCGAGTTCATTTGACTAAGTTATGGGCTTTTAAATATGTAAAGAAGGCCCATTTCAGTAAACCTTCGCAAAATTAAAATCAATGACATAAAAACGGTCATATATTTTACTACCTTTAAAGTTTAATATTTTAGTGCACATAACAACAAAATCATTCCACAAGCCCCTAAAGGTATGCCATATCGAAATACGAGTTCATTTGACCAAGTTATTGGCCTTTAAAGATGGAAAGAACGCCCATTTCAGTAAACCTTCGCAAAATTAAAATCAATGACATAAAAACGGTCATATTTTTTACTACCTTTAAAGTTATATATTTTAATGCAGATAACAACATAATCATTCCATAAGCCTATAAAGGTATGCCATATCGAAATCCGAGTTCATTTGACCAAGTTATGGGTTTTTAAAGATGTCAAGAAGGCCCATTTCAGTAAACCTTCGCAAAATTAAAATCAATGACATAAAAACGGTCATATTTTTTACTACCTTTAAAATTTAATATTTTAATGCAGATAACAACAAAATCATTCCACAAGCCCCTAAAGGAATGCCATATCGAAATCCGAGTTCATTTGACCAAGTTATGGGCTTTTAAAGATGGAAAGAAGGCCCATTTCAGTAAACCTTCGCAAAATTAAAACCAATGACATAAAAACGGTCAAATTTTTTACTACCTTTAAAGTTATATATTTTAATGCAGATAACAACATAATCATTCCACAAGCCTATAAAGGTATGCCATATCGAAATCCGAGTTCATTTGACTAAGTTATGGGCTTTTAAATATGTAAAGAAGGCCCATTTCAGTAAACCTTCGCAAAATTAAAATCAATGACATAAAAACGGTCATATTTTTTACTACCTTTAAAGTTTAATATTTTAGTGCACATAACAACAAAATCATTCCACAAGCCATTCGATGTGCCATATCGAAATACGAGTTAATTTGACCAAGTTATTGGCTTTTAAAGATGGAAAGAAGGCCCATTTCAGTAAACCTTCGCAAAATTAAAATCAATGACATAAAAACGGTCATATTTTTTACTACCTTTAAAGTTTAATATTTTACAACAAAATCATTCCACAAGCCCCTAAAGGTATGCCATATCGAAATACGAGTTCATTTGACTAAGTTATTGGCCTTTAAAGATGGAAAGAACGCCCATTTCAGTAAACCTTCGCAAAATTAAAATCAATGACATAAAAACGGTCATATTTTTTACTACCTTTAAAGTTATATAATTTAATGCAGATAACAACATAATCATTCCACAAGCCTATAAAGGTATGCCATATCGAAATCCGAGTTCATTTGACCACGCTATGGGCTTTTAAAGATGTAAAGAAGGCCCATTTCAGTAAACCTTCGCAAAATTAAAATCAATGACATAAAAACGGTCATATTTTGTACTACCCTTAAAGTTATATATTTTAATGCAGATAACAACATAATCATTCCACAAGCCCATAGAGGTGTGCCATATCGAAATCCGAGTTCATTTGACCAAGTTATTGGCTTTTAAAGATGGAAAGAAGGCCGATTTCAGTAAACCTTCACGAAATTCAAATCAATGACATAAAAACGGTCATATTTTTTACTACCCTTAAAGTTTAATATTTTAATGCAGATAACAACAAAATCATTCCACAAGCCCCTAAAGGTATGCCATAACGAAATACGAGTTCATTTGACCAAGTTATTGGCCTTTAAAGATGGAAAGAACGCCCATTTCAGTAAACCTTCGCAAAATTAAAATCAATGACTTAAAAACGGTCATACTTTTTACTACCTTAAAAGTTATATATTTTAATGCAGATAACAACATAATCATTCCATAAGCCTATAAAGGTATGCCATATCGAAATCCGAGTTCATTTGACCAAGTTATGGGCTTTTAAAGATGGAAAGAAGGCCCATTTCAGTAAACCTTCGCAAAATTAAAACCAATGACATAAAAACGGTCTTATTTTTTACTACCTTTAAAATTTAATATTTTAATGCAGATAACAACAAAATCATTCCACAAGCCCCTAAAGGTATGCCATATCGAAATACGAGTTCATTTGACCAAGTTATTGGCCTTTAAAGATGGAAAGAACGCCCATTTCAGTAAACCTTCGCAAAATTAAAATCAATGACATAAAAACGGTCATATTTTTTACTACCTTTAAAGTTATATATTTTAATGCAGATAACAACATAATCATTCCACAAGCCCATAAAGGTATGCCATATCGAAATCCGAGTTCATTTGACCAAGTTATGGGCTTTTAAAGATGAAAAGAAGGCCCATTTCAGTAAACCTTCGCAAAATTAAAATCAATGACATAAAAACGGTCATATTTTTTACTACCTTTAAAATATAATATTTCAATGCAGATAACAACAAAATCATTCCACAAGCCATTCGATGTGCCATATCGAAATACGAGTTAATTTGACCAAGTTATTGGCTTTTAAAGATGGAAAGAAGGCCCATTTCAGTAAACCTTCGCAAAATTAAAATCAATGACATAAAAACGGTCATATTTTTTACTACCTTTAAAGTTTAATATTTTACAACAAAATCATTCCACAAGCCCCTAAAGGTATGCCATATCGAAATACGAGTTCATTTGACTAAGTTATTGGCCTTTAAAGATGGAAAGAACGCCCATTTCAGTAAACCTTCGCAAAATTAAAATCAATGACATAAAAACGGTCATATTTTTTACTACCTTTAAAGTTATATAATTTAATGCAGATAACAACATAATCATTCCACAAGCCTATAAAGGTATGCCATATCGAAATCCGAGTTCATTTGACCACGTTATGGGCTTTTAAAGATGTAAAGAAGGCCCATTTCAGTAAACCTTCGCAAAATTAAAATCAATGACATAAAAACGGTCATATTTTGTACTACCCTTAAAGTTATATATTTTAATGCAGATAACAACATAATCATTCCACAAGCCCATAAAGGTGTGCCATATCGAAATCCGAGTTCATTTGACCAAGTTATGGGCTTTTAAATATGTAAAGAAGGCCGATTTCAGTAAACCTTCACGAAATTCAAATCAATGACATAAAAACGGTCATATTTTTTACTACCTTTAAAGTTTAATATTTTAATGCAGATAACAACAAAATCATTCCACAAGCACCTAAAGGTATGCCATATCGAAATACGAGTTCATTTCACCAAGTTATTGGCCTTTAAAGATGGAAAGAACGCCCATTTCAGTAAACCTTCGCAAAATTAAAATCAATGACTTAAAAACGGTCATACTTTTTACTACCTTAAAAGTTATATATTTTAATGCAGATAACAACATAATCATTCCATAAGCCTATAAAGGTATGCCATATCGAAATCCGAGTTCATTTGACCAAGTTATAGGCTTTTAAAGATGGAAAGAAGGCCCATTTCAGTAAACCTTCGCAAAATTAAAACCAATGACATAAAAACGGTCATATTTTTTACTACCTTTAAAGTTTAATATTTTAATGCAGATAACAACAAAATCATTCCACAAGCCCCTAAAGGTATGCCATATCGAAATACGAGTTCATTTGACCAAGTTATTGGCCTTTAAAGATGGAAAGAACGCCCATTTCAGTAAACCTTCGCAAAATTAAAATCAATGACATAAAAACGGTCATATTTTTTACTACCTTTAAAGTTATATATTTTAATGCAGATAACAACATAATCATTCCACAAGCCTATAAAGGTATGCCATATCGAAATCCGAGTTCATTTGACTAAGTTATGGGCTTTTAAATATGTAAAGAAGGCCCATTTCAGTAAACCTTCGCAAAATTAAAATCAATGACATAAAAACGGTCATATTTTTTACTACCTTTAAAGTTTAATATTTTAGTGCACATAACAACAAAATCATTCCACAAGCCATTCGATGTGCCATATCGAAATACGAGTTAATTTGACCAAGTTATTGGCTTTTAAAGATGGAAGAAGGCCCATTTCAGTAAACCTTCGCAAAATTAAAATCAATGACATAAAAACGGTCATATTTTTTACTACATTTAAAGTTTAATATTTTACAACAAAATCATTCCACAAGCCCCTAAAGGTATGCCATATCGAAATACGAGTTCATTTGACCAAGTTATTCGCCTTTAAAGATGGAAAGAACGCCCATTTCAGTAAACCTTCGCAAAATTAAAATCAATGACATAAAAACGGTCATATTTTTAAATACCTTGAAAATTATATATTTTAATGCAGATAACAACATAATCATTCCACAAGCCCCTAAAGGTATGCCATATTGAAATTCGAGTTCATTTGACCAAGTTATTGGCCTTTAAAGATGGAAAGAACGCCCATTTCAGTAAACCTTCGCAAAATTAAAATCAATGACTTAAAAACGGTCATACTTTTTACTACCTTTAAAGTTATATATTTTAATGCAGATAACAACATAATCATTCCATAAGCCTATAAAGGTATGCCATATCGAAATCCGAGTTCATTTGACCAAGTTATGGGTTTTTAAAGATGTCAAGAAGGCCCATTTCAGTAAACCTTCGCAAAATTAAAATCAATGACATAAAAACGGTCATATTTTTTACTACCTTTAAAATTTAATATTTTAATGCAGATAACAACAAAATCATTCCACAAGCCCCTAAAGGAATGCCATATCGAAATCCGAGTTCATTTGACCAAGTTATGGGCTTTTAAAGATGGAAAGAAGGCCCATTTCAGTAAACCTTCGCAAAATTAAAACCAATGACATAAAAACGGTCATATTTTTTACTACCTTTAAAGTTATATATTTTAATGCAGATAACAACATAATCATTCCACAAGCCTATAAAGGTATGCCATATCGAAATCCGAGTTCATTTGACTAAGTTATGGGCTTTTAAATATGTAAAGAAGGCCCATTTCAGTAAACCTTCGCAAAATTAAAATCAATGACATAAAAACGGTCATATTTTTTACTACCTTTAAAGTTTAATATTTTAGTGCACATAACAACAAAATCATTCCACAAGCCATTCGATGTGCCATATCGAAATACGAGTTAATTTGACCAAGTTATTGGCTTTTAAAGATGGAAAGAAGGCCCATTTCAGTAAACCTTCGCAAAATTAAAATCAATGACATAAAAACGGTCATATTTTTTACTACCTTTAAAGTTTAATATTTTACAACAAAATCATTCCACAAGCCCCTAAAGGTATGCCATATCGAAATACGAGTTCATTTGACTAAGTTATTGGCCTTTAAAGATGGAAAGAACGCCCATTTCAGTAAACCTTCGCAAAATTAAAATCAATGACATAAAAACGGTCATATTTTTTACTACCTTTAAAGTTATATAATTTAATGCAGATAACAACATAATCATTCCACAAGCCTATAAAGGTATGCCATATCGAAATCCGAGTTCATTTGACCACGTTATGGGCTTTTAAAGATGTAAAGAAGGCCCATTTTAGTAAACCTTCGCAAAATTAAAATCAATGACATAAAAACGGTCATATTTTGTACTACCCTTAAAGTTATATATTTTAATGCAGATAACAACATAATCATTCCACAAGCCCATAGAGGTGTGCCATATCGAAATCCGAGTTCATTTGACCAAGTTATGGGCTTTTAAATATGTAAAGAAGGCCGATTTCAGTAAACCTTCACGAAATTCAAATCAATGACATAAAAACGGTCATATTTTTTACTACCTTTAAAGTTTAATATTTTAATGCAGATAACAACAAAATCATTCCACAAGCCCCTAAAGGTATGCCATATCGAAATACGAGTTCATTTGACCAAGTTATTGGCCTTTAAAGATGGAAAGAACGCCCATTTCAGTAAACCTTCGCAAAATTAAAATCAATGACTTAAAAACGGTCATACTTTTTACTACCTTAAAAGTTATATATTTTAATGCAGATAACAACATAATCATTCCATAAGCCTAAAAAGGTATGCCATATCGAAATCCGAGTTCATTTGACCAAGTTATGGGCTTTTAAAGATGTAAAGAAGGCCCATTTTAGTAAACCTTCGCAAAATTAAAATCAATGACATAAAAACGGTCATATTTTGTACTACCCTTAAAGTTATATATTTTAATGCAGATAACAACATAATCATTCCACAAGCCCATAGAGGTGTGCCATATCGAAATCCGAGTTCATTTGACCAAGTTATGGGCTTTTAAATATGTAAAGAAGGCCGATTTCAGTAAACCTTCACGAAATTCAAATCAATGACATAAAAACGGTCATATTTTTTACTACCTTTAAAGTTATATATTTTAATGCAGATAACAGCAAAATCATTCCACAAGCCCCTAAAGGAATGCCATATCGAAATCCGAGTTCATTTGACCAAGTTATGGGCTTTTAAAGATGGAAATAAGGCCCATTTCAGTAAGCCTTCGCAAAATTAAAATCAAAGACATAAAAACGGTCATATTTTTTACTACCTTTAAAGTTAAATATTTTAGTGCACATAACAAAAAAATCATTCCACAAGCCATTCGATGTGCCATATCGAAATACGAGTTAATTTGACCAAGTTATTGGCTTTTAAAGATGGAAAGAAGGCCCATTTCAGTAAACCTTCGCAAAATTAAAATCAATGACATAGAAACGGTCATATTTTTTACTACCTTTAAAGTTTAATATTTTACAACAAAATCATTCCACAAGCCCCTAAAGGTATGCCATATCGAAATACGAGTTCATTTGACCAAGTTATTCGCCTTTAAAGATGGAAAGAACGCCCATTTCAGTAAACCTTCGCAAAATTAAAATCAATGACATAAAAACGGTCATATTTTTAAATACCTTGAAAATTATATATTTTAATGCAGATAACAACATAATCATTCCACAAGCCTATAAAGGTATGCCATATCGAAATACGAGTTCATTTGACCAAGTTATTGGCCTTTAAAGATGGAAAGAACGCCCATTTCAGTAAACCTTCGCAAAATTAAAATCGATGACATAAAAACGGTCATATTTTTTACTACCTTTAAAATATAATATTTCAATGCAGATATCAACATAATCATTCCACAAGCCCATAAAGGTATGCCATATCGAAATCCGAGTTCATTCGACAACGTTATGGGCTTTTAAAGATGGAAGGAAGGCCAATTTCAGTTAACCGCAAAATAAGAAAATACATGAAAACGGTCATATTTTACTACCTTTAAAAATATATATTTTATTGCAGATAACAACATAATCATTCCACAAGCCCATAAGGGTATGCCATATCGAAATCCGAGTTCATTTGACTAAGATATAGGCTTTTAAATATGTAAAGAAGGCCCATTTCAGTAAACCTTCGCAAAATTAAAATCAATGACATAAAAACGGTCATATTTTTTACTACCTTTAAAGTTTAATATTTTAGTGCACATAACAACAAAATCATTCCACAAGCCATTCGATGTGCCATATCGAAATACGAGTTAATTTGACCAAGTTATTGGCTTTTAAAGATGGAAAGAAGGCCCATTTCAGTAAACCTTCGCAAAATTAAAATCAATGACATAAAAACGGTCATATTTTTTACTACCTTTAAAGTTTAATATTTTACAACAAAATCATTCCACAAGCCCCTAAAGGTATGCCATATCGAAATACGAGTTCATTTGACTAAGTTATTGGCCTTTAAAGATGGAAAGAACGCCCATTTCAGTAAACCTTCGCAAAATTAAAATCAATGACATAAAAACGGTCATATTTTTTACTACCTTTAAAGTTATATATTTTAATGCAGATAACAACATAATCATTCCACAAGCCCATAGAGGTATGCCATATCGAAATCCGAGTTCATTTGACCAAGTTATGGGCTTTTAAATATGTAAAGAAGGCCGATTTCAGTAAACCTTCACAAAATTCAAATCAATGACATAAAAACGGTCATATTTTGTACTACCTTTAAAGTTTAATATTTTAATGCAGATAACAACAAAATCATTCCACGCCCCTAAAGGTAGGCCATATCGAAATACGAGTTCATTTGACCAAGTTATTGGCCTTTAAAGATGGAAAGAACGCCCATTTCAGTAAACCTTCGCAAAATTAAAATCAATGACATAAAAACGGTCATATTTTTAAATACCTTGAAAATTATATATTTTAATGCAGATAACAACATAATCATTCCACAAGCCCCTAAAGGTATGCCATATTGAAATTCGAGTTCATTTGACCAAGTTATTGGCCTTTAAAGATGGAAAGAACGCCCATTTCAGTAAACCTTCGCAAAATTAAAATCAATGACTTAAAAACGGTCATACTTTTTACTACCTTTAAAGTTATATATTTTAATGCAGATAACAACATAATCATTCCATAAGCCTATAAAGGTATGCCATATCGAAATCCGAGTTCATTTGACCAAGTTATGGGTTTTTAAAGATGTCAAGAAGGCCCATTTCAGTAAACCTTCGCAAAATTAAAATCAATGACATAAAAACGGTCATATTTTTTACTACCTTTAAAATTTAATATTTTAATGCAGATAACAACAAAATCATTCCACAAGCCCCTAAAGGAATGCCATATCGAAATCCGAGTTCATTTGACCAAGTTATGGGCTTTTAAAGATGGAAAGAAGGCCCATTTCAGTAAACCTTCGCAAAATTAAAACCAATGACATAAAAACGGTCATATTTTTTACTACCTTTAAAGTTATATATTTTAATGCAGATAACAACATAATCATTCCACAAGCCTATAAAGGTATGCCATATCGAAATCCGAGTTCATTTGACTAAGTTATGGGCTTTTAAATATGTAAAGAAGGCCCATTTCAGTAAACCTTCGCAAAATTAAAATCAATGACATAAAAACGGTCATATTTTTTACTACCTTTAAAGTTTAATATTTTAGTGCACATAACAACAAAATCATTCCACAAGCCATTCGATGTGCCATATCGAAATACGAGTTAATTTGACCAAGTTATTGGCTTTTAAAGATGGAAAGAAGGCCCATTTCAGTAAACCTTCGCAAAATTAAAATCAATGACATAAAAACGGTCATATTTTTTACTACCTTTAAAGTTTAATATTTTACAACAAAATCATTCCACAAGCCCCTAAAGGTATGCCATATCGAAATACGAGTTCATTTGACTAAGTTATTGGCCTTTAAAGATGGAAAGAACGCCCATTTCAGTAAACCTTCGCAAAATTAAAATCAATGACATAAAAACGGTCATATTTTTTACTACCTTTAAAGTTATATAATTTAATGCAGATAACAACATAATCATTCCACAAGCCTATAAAGGTATGCCATATCGAAATCCGAGTTCATTTGACCACGTTATGGGCTTTTAAAGATGTAAAGAAGGCCCATTTTAGTAAACCTTCGCAAAATTAAAATCAATGACATAAAAACGGTCATATTTTGTACTACCCTTAAATTTATATATTTTAATGCAGATAACAACATAATCATTCCACAAGCCCATAGAGGTGTGCCATATCGAAATCCGAGTTCATTTGACCAAGTTATGGGCTTTTAAATATGTAAAGAAGGCCGATTTCAGTAAACCTTCACGAAATTCAAATCAATGACATAAAAACGGTCATATTTTTTACTACCTTTAAAGTTTAATATTTTAATGCAGATAACAACAAAATCATTCCACAAGCCCCTAAAGGTATGCCATATCGAAATACGAGTTCATTTGACCAAGTTATTGGCCTTTAAAGATGGAAAGAACGCCCATTTCAGTAAACCTTCGCAAAATTAAAATCAATGACTTAAAAACGGTCATACTTTTTACTACCTTAAAAGTTATATATTTTAATGCAGATAACAACATAATCATTCCATAAGCCTAAAAAGGTATGCCATATCGAAATCCGAGTTCATTTGACCAAGTTATGGGCTTTTAAAGATGTAAAGAAGGCCCATTTTAGTAAACCTTCGCAAAATTAAAATCAATGACATAAAAACGGTCATATTTTGTACTACCCTTAAAGTTATATATTTTAATGCAGATAACAACATAATCATTCCACAAGCCCATAGAGGTGTGCCATATCGAAATCCGAGTTCATTTGACCAAGTTATGGGCTTTTAAATATGTAAAGAAGGCCGATTTCAGTAAACCTTCACGAAATTCAAATCAATGACATAAAAACGGTCATATTTTTTACTACCTTTAAAGTTATATATTTTAATGCAGATAACAGCAAAATCATTCCACAAGCCCCTAAAGGAATGCCATATCGAAATCCGAGTTCATTTGACCAAGTTATGGGCTTTTAAAGATGGAAATAAGGCCCATTTCAGTAAGCCTTCGCAAAATTAAAATCAAAGACATAAAAACGGTCATATTTTTTACTACCTTTAAAGTTAAATATTTTAGTGCACATAACAACAAAATCATTCCACAAGCCATTCGATGTGCCATATCGAAATACGAGTTAATTTGACCAAGTTATTGGCTTTTAAAGATGGAAAGAAGGCCCATTTCAGTAAACCTTCGCAAAATTAAAATCAATGACATAGAAACGGTCATATTTTTTACTACCTTTAAAGTTTAATATTTTACAACAAAATCATTCCACAAGCCCCTAAAGGTATGCCATATCGAAATACGAGTTCATTTGACCAAGTTATTCGCCTTTAAAGATGGAAAGAACGCCCATTTCAGTAAACCTTCGCAAAATTAAAATCAATGACATAAAAACGGTCATATTTTTAAATACCTTGAAAATTATATATTTTAATGCAGATAACAACATAATCATTCCACAAGCCTATAAAGGTATGCCATATCGAAATACGAGTTCATTTGACCAAGTTATTGGCCTTTAAAGATGGAAAGAACGCCCATTTCAGTAAACCTTCGCAAAATTAAAATCGATGACATAAAAACGGTCATATTTTTTACTACCTTTAAAATATAATATTTCAATGCAGATAACAACATAATCATTCCACAAGCCCATAAAGGTATGCCATATCGAAATCCGAGTTCATTCGACAACGTTATGGGCTTTTAAAGATGGAAGGAAGGCCAATTTCAGTTAACCGCAAAATAAGAATCAATACATGAAAACGGTCATATTTTACTACCTTTAAAAATATATATTTTATTGCAGATAACAACATAATCATTCCACAAGCCCATAAGGGTATGCCATATCGAAATCCGAGTTCATTTGACTAAGATATAGGCTTTTAAATATGTAAAGAAGGCCCATTTCAGTAAACCTTCGCAAAATTAAAATCAATGACATAAAAACGGTCATATTTTTTACTACCTTTAAAGTTTAATATTTTAGTGCACATAACAACAAAATCATTCCACAAGCCATTCGATGTGCCATATCGAAATACGAGTTAATTTGACCAAGTTATTGGCTTTTAAAGATGGAAAGAAGGCCCATTTCAGTAAACCTTCGCAAAATTAAAATCAATGACATAAAAACGGTCATATTTTTTACTACCTTTAAAGTTTAATATTTTACAACAAAATCATTCCACAAGCCCCTAAAGGTATGCCATATCGAAATACGAGTTCATTTGACTAAGTTATTGGCCTTTAAAGATGGAAAGAACGCCCATTTCAGTAAACCTTCGCAAAATTAAAATCAATGACATAAAAACGGTCATATTTTTTACTACCTTTAAAGTTATATATTTTAATGCAGATAACAACATAATCATTCCACAAGCCCATAGAGGTATGCCATATCGAAATCCGAGTTCATTTGACCAAGTTATGGGCTTTTAAATATGTAAAGAAGGCCGATTTCAGTAAACCTTCACAAAATTCAAATCAATGACATAAAAACGGTCATATTTTGTACTACCTTTAAAGTTTAATATTTTAATGCAGATAACAACAAAATCATTCCACGCCCCTAAAGGTAGGCCATATCGAAATACGAGTTCATTTGACCAAGTTATTGGCCTTTAAAGATGGAAAGAACGCCCATTTCAGTAAACCTCCGCAAAATTAAAATCAATGACATAAAAACGGTCATATTTTTAAATACCTTTAAAGTTATATATTTTAATGCAGATAACAACATAATCATTCCACAAGCCTATAAAGGTATGCCATATCGAAATACGGTTTCATTTGACCATGTTATTGGCCTTTAAAGATGGAAAGAACGCCCATTTCAGTAAACCTTCGCAAAATTAAAATCAATGACATAAAAACGGTCATATTTTTTACTACCTTTAAAGTTATATATTTTAATGCAGATAACAACATAATCATTCCACAAGCCCATAAAGGTATGCCATATCGAAATCCGAGTTCAGTTGACCAAGTTATTGGCTTTTAAAGATGAAAAGAAGGCCCATTTCAGTAAACCTTCGCAAAATTAAAATCAATGACATAAAAACGGTCATATTTTTTACTACCTTTAAAATTTAATATTTTAATGCAGATAACAGCAAAATCATTCCACAAGCCCCTAAAGGAATGCCATATCGAAATCCGAGTTCATTTGACCAAGTTATGGGCTTTTAAAGATGGAAAGAAGGCACATTTCAGTAAACCTTCGCAAAATTAAAATCAATGACATAAAAACCGTCATATTTTTTACTACATTTAAAGTTATATATCTTAATGCAGTTAACAACATAATCATTCCACAAGCCCATAGACGTATGCCATATCAAAATCCGAGTCCTTTTGACCAGGTTATCGGCTTTTAAAGATGGAAATAAGGCCCATTTCAGTAAGCCTTCGCAAAATTCAAATCAATGACAAAAAAACGGTCATATTTTTTACTACTCTAAAGTTATATATTTTAATGCAGATAACAACATAATCATTCCACAAGCCCATAAAGGTATGCCATATCGAAATCCGAGTTCATTCGACAACGTTATGGGCTTTTAAAGATGGAAGGAAGGACAATTACAGTTAACCTTCGCAAAATTAGAATCAATACATAAAAACGGTCATATTTTACTACCTTTAAAAATATATATTTTATTGCAGATAACAACATAATCATTCCACAAGCCCATAAGGGTATGCCATATCGAAATCCGAGTTCATTTGACTAAGTTATGGGCTTTTAAATATGTAAAGAAGGCCCATTTCAGTAAACCTTCGCAAAATTAAAATCAATGACATAAAAACGGTCATATTTTTAACTACCTTTAAAGTTAAATATTTTAGTGCACATAACAACAAAATCATTCCACAAGCCATTCGATGTGCCATATCGAAATACGAGTTAATTTGACCAAGTTATTGGCTTTTAAAGATGGAAAGAAGGCCCATTTCAGTAAACCTTCGCAAAATTAAAATCAATGACATAAAAACGGTCATATTTTTTACTACCTTTAAAGTTTAATATTTTACAACAAAATCATTCCACAAGCCCCTAAAGGTATGCCATATCGAAATACGAGGTCATTTGACTAAGTTATTGGCCTTTTAAGATGGAAAGAACGCCCATTTCAGTAAACCTTCGCAAAATTAAAATCAATGACATAAAAACGGTCATATTTTTTACTACCTTTAAAGTTATATACTTTAATGCAGATAACAACATAATCATTCCACAAGCCTATAAAGGTATGCCATATCGAAATCCGACTTCATTTGACCAGGTTATGGGCTTTTAAAGATGTAAAGAAGGCCCATTTCAGTAAACCTTCGCAAAATTAAAATCAATGACATAAAAACGGTCATATTTTTTACTACCCTTAAAGTTATATATTTTAATGCAGATAACAACATAATCATTCCACAAGCCCATAGAGGTATGCCATATCGAAATCCGAGTTCATTTGACCAAGTTATGGGCTTTTAAATATGTAAAGAAGGCCCATTTCAGTAAACCTTCGCAAAATTCAAATCAATGACATAAAAACGGTCATATTTTTTACTACCTTTAAAGTTTAATATTTTAATGCATATAACAACAAAATCATTCCACAAGCCTATAAGGGTATGCCATATCGAAATACGAGTTCATTTGACCAAGTTATTGGCCTTTAAAGATGGAAAGAACGCCCATTTCAGTAAACCTTCGCAAAATTAAAATCAATGACATAAAAACGGTCATATTTTTTACTTCCTTTAAAGTTATATATTTTAATGCAGATAACAACATAATCATTCCACAATCCCATAAAGGTATGCCATATCGAAATCCGAGTTCATTTGACCAAGTTATGGGCTTTTAAAGATGAAAAGAAGGCCCATTGCAGTAAACCTTCGCAAAATTAAAATCAATGACATAAAAACGGTCATATTTTTTACTACCTTTAAAATTTAATATTTTAATGCAGATAGCAACAAAATCATTCCACAAGCCCCTAAAGGAATGCCATATCGAAATCCGAGTTCATTTGACCAAGTTATGGGCTTTTAAAGATGGAAAGAAGGCACATTTCAGTAAACCTTCGCAAAATTAAAATCAATGACATAAAAACCGTCATATTTTTTACTGCATTTAAAGTTATATATCTTAATGCAGATAACAACATAATCATTCCACAAGCCCATAGAGGTATGCCATATCAAAATCCGAGTCCTTTTGACCAGGTTATGGGCTTTTAAAGATGGAAATAAGGCCCATTTCAGTAAGCCTTCGCAAAGTTTAAATCAATGACATAAAAACGGTCATATTTTTTACTACTCTAAAGTTATATATTTTAATGCAGATAACAACATAATCATTCCACAAGCCTATAAGGGTATGCCATATCGAAATACGAGTTCATTTGACCAAGTTATTGGCCTTTAAAGATGGAAAGAACGCCCATTTCAGTAAACCTTCGCAAAATTAAAATCAATGACATAAAAACGGTCATATTTTTTACTTCCTTTAAAGTTATATATTTTAATGCAGATAACAACAAAATCATTCCACAAACCCCTAAAGGTATGCCATATCTAAATACGAGTTCATTTGACCAAGTTATTGGCCTTTAAAGATGGAAAGAACGCCCATTTCAGTAAACCTTCGCAAAATTAAAACCAATGACATAAAAATGGTCATATTTTTTACTACCTTTAAAATTATATATTTTAATGCAGATAACAACATAATCATTCCACAAGCACATAAAGGTATGCCATATCGAAATCTGAGTTCATTTGACCAGGTTATGGGCTTTTAAAGATGGAAATAAGGCCCATTTCAGTAAGCCTTCGCAAAGTTTAAATCAATGACATAAAAACGGTCATATTTTTTACTGCATTTAAAGTTATATATCTTAATGCAGATAACAACATAATCATTCCACAAGCCCATAGAGGTATGCCATATCAAAATCCGAGTCCTTTTGACCAGGTTATGGGCTTTTAAAGATGGAAATAAGGCCCATTTCAGTAAGCCTTCGCAAAGTTTAAATCAATGACATAAAAACGGTCATATTTTTTACTACTCTAAAGTTATATATTTTAATGCAGATAACAACATAATCATTCCACAAGCCCATAAAGGTATGCCATATCGAAATCCGAGTTCATTCGACAACGTTATGGGCTTTTAAAGATGGAAGGAAGGCCAATTTCAGTTAACCTTCGCAAAATTAGACTCAATACATAAAAACGGTCATATTTTACTACCTTTAAAAATATATATTTTATTGCAGATAACAACATAATCATTCCACAAGCCCATAAGGGTATGCCATATCGAAATCCGAGTTCATTTGACTAAGTTATGGGCTTTTAAATATGTAAAGAAGGCCCATTTCAGTAAGCCTTCGCAAAATTAAAATCAATGACATAAAAACGGTCATATTTTTTACTACCTTTAAAGTTTAATATTTTACAACAAAATCATTCCACAAGCCCCTAAAGGTATGCCATATCGAAATACGAGTTCATTTGACTAAGTAATTGGCCTTTAAAGATGGAAAGAACGCCCATTTCAGTAAACCTTCGCAAAATTAAAATCAATGACATAAAAACGGTCATATATTTTACTACCCTTAAAGTTATATATTTTAATGCAGATAACAACATAATCATTCCACAAGCCTATAAAGGTATGCCATATCGAAATCCGAGTTCATTTGACCAGGTTATGGGCTTTTAAAGATGTAAAGAAGGCCCATTTTAGTAAACCTTCGCAAAATTAAAATCAATGACATAAAAACGGTCATATTTTTTACTACCTTTAATGTTTAATATTTTACAACAAAATCATTCCACAAGCCCCTAAAGGTATGCCATATCGAAATACGAGTTCATTTGACTAAGTTATTGGCCTTTGAAGATGGAAAGAACGCCCATTTCAGTAAACCTTCGCAAAATTAAAATCAATGACATAAAAACGGTCATATTTTTTACTACCTTTAAAGTTATATATTTTAATGCAGATAACAACATAATCATTCCACAAGCCTATAAAGGTATGCCATATCGAAATACGAGTTCATTTGACCAAGTTATTGGCCTTTAAAGATGGAAAGAACGCCCATTTCAGTAAACCTTCGCAAAATTAAAATCAATGACATAAAAACGGTCATATTTTTTACTACCCTTAAAGTTATATATTTTAATGCAGATAACAACATAATCATTCCACAAGCCCATAGAGGTATGCCATATCGAAATCCGAAATCAATGACATAAAAACGGTCATATTTTTTACTACCTTTAAAATTATATATTTTAATGCAGATAACAACATAATCATTCCACAAGCACATAAAGGTATGCCATATCGAAATCTGAGTTCATTTGACCAAGTTATGGGCTTTTAAATATGTAAAGAAGGCCCATTTCAGTAAACCTTCGCAAAATTAAAATCAATGACATAAAAACGGTCATATTTTTTACTACCTTTAAAGTTTAATATTTTAATGCAGATAACAACAAAATGACATAAAAACGGTCACATTTTTAAATATCTTTAAAGTTATATATTTTAATGCAGATAACAACATAATCATTCCACAAGCCTATAAAGGTATGCCATATCGAAATACGAGTTCATTTGACCAAGTTATTGGCCTTTAAAGATGGAAAGAACGCCCATTTCAGTAAACCTTCGCAAAATTAAAATCAATGACATAAAAACGGTCATATTTTTTACTACCTTTAAAATTATATATTTTAATGCAGATAACAACATAATCATTCCACAAGCACATAAAGGTATGCCATATCGAAATCTGAGTTCATTTGACCAAGTTATGGGCTTTTAAAGATAAAAAGAAGACCCATTGCAGTAAACCTTCGCAAAATTAAAATCAATGACATAAAAACGGTCATATTTTTTACTACCATTAAAGTTTAATATTTTAGTGCACATAACAAAAAAATCATTCCACAAGCCATTCGATGTGCCATATCGAAATACGAGTTAATTTGACCAAGCTATTGGCTTTTAAAGATGGAAAGAAGGCCCATTTCAGTAAACCTTCGCAAAATTAAAATCAATGACATAAAAACGGTCATATTTTTTACTACCTTTAAAGTTTAATATTTTACAACAAAATCATTCCACAAGCACCTAAAGGTATGCCATATCGAAATACGAGTTCATTTGACTAAGTTATTGGCCTTAAAAGATGGAAAGAACGCCCATTTCAGTAAACCTTCGCAAAATTAAAATCAATGACATAAAAACGGTCATATTTTTTACTACCTTTAAAGTTATATATTTTAATGCAGATAACAACATAATCATTCCACAAGCCTATAAAAGTATGCCATATCGAAATACGAGTTCATTTGACCAAGTTATTGGCCTTTAAAGATGGAAAGAACGCCCATTTCAGTAAACCTTCGCAAAATTAAAATCAATGACATAAAAACGGTCATATTTTTTACTACCCTTAAAGTTATATATTTTAATGCAGATAACAACATAATCATTCCACAAGCCCATAGAGGTATGCCATATCGAAATCCGAAATCAATGACATAAAAACGGTCATATTTTTTACTACCCTTAAAGTTTAATATTTTAATGCAGATAACAACAAAATCATTCCACAAACCCCTAAAGGTATGCCATATCGAAATACGAGTTCATTTGACCAAGTTATTGGCCTTTAAAGATGGAAAGAACGCCCATTTCAGTAAACCTTCGCAAAATTAAAATCAATGACATAAAAACGGTCATATTTTTAAATACCTTTAAAGTTATATATTTTAATGCAGATAACAACATAATCATTCCACAAGCCTATAAAGGTATGCCATATCGAAATACGAGTTCATTTGACCAAGTTATTGGCCTTTAAAGATGGAAAGAACGCCCATTTCAGTAAACCTTCGCAAAATTAAAATCAATGACATAAAAACGGTCATATTTTTTACTACCTTTAAAATTATATATTTTAATGCAGATAACAACATAATCATTCCACAAGCCCATAAAGGTATGCCATATCGAATTCCGAGTTCATTTGACCAAGTTATGGGCTTTTAAAGATGAAAAGAAGGCCCATTGCAGTAAACCTTCGCAAAATTCAAATCAATGACATAAAAACGGTCATATTTTTTACTACCTTTAAAGTTTAATATTTTAATGCAGATAACAACAAAATCATTCCACAAACCCCTAAGGGTATGCCATATCGAAATACGAGTTCATTTGACCAAGTTATTGGCCTTTAAAGATGGAAAGAACGCCCATTTCAGTAAACCTTCGCAAAATTAAAATCAATGACATAAAAACGGTCATATTTTTAAATACATTTAAAGTTATATATTTTAATGCAGATAACAACATAACTATTCCACAAGCCTATAAAGGTATGCCATATCGAAATACGAGTTCATTTGACGTAGTTATTGGCCTTTAAAGATGGAAAGAACGCCCATTTCAGTAAACCTTCGCAAAATTAAAATCAAAGACATAAAAACGGTCATATTTTTTACTACCTTTAAAATTATATATTTTAATGCAGATAACAACATAATCATTCCACAAGCCCATAAAGGTATGCCATATCGAAATCCGAGTTCATTTGATCAAGTTATGGGCTTTTAAAGATGAAAAGAAGGCCCATTGCAGTAAACCTTCGCAAAATTAAAATCAATGACATAAAAAAGGTCATATTTTTTACTACCTTTAAAATTTAATATTTTAATGCAGATAGCAACAAAATCATTCCACAAGCCCCTAAAGGAATGCCATATCGAAATCCGAGTTCATTTGACCAAGTTATGGGCTTTTAAAGATGGAAAGAACGCCCATTTCAGTAAACCTTCGCAAAATTAAAATCAATGATATAAAAACGGTCATATTTTTAAATACCTTTAAAGTTATATATTTTAATGCAGATAACAACATAATTATTCCACAAGCCTATAAAGGTATGCCATATCGAAATACGAGTTCATTTGACCAAGTAATTGGCCTTTAAAGATGGAAAGAACGCCCATTTCAGTAAACCTTCGCAAAATTAAAATCAATGACATAAAAACGGTCATATTTTTTACTACCTTTAAAATTATATATTTTAATGCAGATAACAACATAATCATTCCACAAGCACATAAAGGTATGCCATATCGAAATCCGAGTTCATTTGACCAAGTTATGGGCTTTTAAAGATGAAAAGAGGGCCCATTGCAGTAAACCTTCGCAAAATTAAAATCAATGACATAAAAACGGTCATATTTTTTACTACCATTAAAGTTTAATATTTTAGTGCACATAACAACAAAATCATTCCACAAGCCATTCGATGTGCCATATCGAAATACGAGTTAATTTGACCAAGCTATTGGCTTTTAAAGATGGAAAGAAGGCCCATTTCAGTAAACCTTCGCAAAATTAAAATCAATGACATAAAAACGGTCATATTTTTTACTACCTTTAAAGTTTAATATTTTACAACAAAATCATTCCACAAGCCCCCAAAGGTATGCCATATCGAAATACGAGTTCATTTGACTAAGTTATTGGCCTTTAAAGATGGAAAGAACGCCCATTTCAGTAAACCTTCGCAAAATTAAAATCAATGACATAAAAACGGTCATATTTTTTACTACCTTTAAAGTTATATACTTTAATGCAGATAACAACATAATCATTCCACAAGCCTATAAAGGTATGCCATATCGAAATCCGACTTCATTTGACCAGGTTATGGGCTTTTAAAGATGTAAAGAAGGCCCATTTCAGTAAACCTTCGCAAAATTAAAATCAATGACATAAAAACGGTCATATTTTTTACTACCCTTAAAGTTATATATTTTAATGCAGATAACAACATAATCATTCCACAAGCCCATAGAGGTATGCCATATCGAAATCCGAGTTCATTTGACCAAGTTATGGGCTTTTAAATATGTAAAGAAGGCCCATTTCAGTAAACCTTCGCAAAATTCAAATCAATGACATAAAAACGGTCATATTTTTTACTTCCTTTAAAGTTTAATATTTTAATGCAGATAACAACAAAATCATTCCACAAACCCCTAAAGGTATGCCATATCGAAATACGAGTTCATTAGACCAAGTTATTGGCCTTTAAAGATGGAAAGAACGCCCATTTCAGTAAACCTTCGCAAAATTAAAATCAATGACATAAAAACGGTCATATTTTTAAATACCTTTAAAGTTATATATTTTAATGCAGATAACAACATAATCATTCCACAAGCACATAAAGGTATGCCATATCGAAATCCGAGTTCATTTGACCAAGTTATGGGCTTTTAAAGATGGAAAGAAGGCACATTTCAGTAAACCTTCGCAAAATTAAAATCAATGACATAAAAACGGTCATATTTTTTACTACCTTTAAAATTATATATTTTAATGCAGATAACAACATAATCATTCCACAAGCACATAAAGGTATGCCATATCGAAATCCGAGTTCATTTGACCAAGTTATGGGCTTTTAAAGGTGGAAAGAAGGCACATTTCAGTAAACCTTCGCAAAATTAAAATCAATGACATAAAAACCGTCATATTTTTTACTACATTTAAAGTTATATATCTTAATGCACATAACAACATAATCATTCCACAAGCAAATAGAGGTATGCCATATCGAAATCCGAGTCCTTTTGACCAAATTATGGACTTTTAAAGGTGTAAAGAAGGCCCATTTCAGTAAACCTTCGCAAAATTAAAGTCAATGACATAAAAACGGTCATATTTTTTACTACCTTTAAAGTTTAATATTTTAATGCAGATAACAACAAAATCATTTCACAAGCCCATAGAGGTATGCCAAATCGAAATCCGAGTTCATTTGACCAAGTTATGGGCTTTTAAATATGTAAAGAAGGCCCATTTCAGTAAACCTTCGCAAAATTCAAATCAATGACATAAAAACGGTCATATTTTTTACTACCTTAAAGTTTAATATTTTAATGCAGATAACAACAAAATCATTCCACAAGCCCCTAAAGGAATGCCATATCGAAATCCGAGTTCATTTGACCAAGTTATGGGCTTTTAAAGATGGAAAGAAGGCCCATTTCAGTAAACCTTCGCAAAATTAAAACCAATGACATAAAAACGGTCATATTTTTTACTACCTTTAAAGTTATATATTTTAATGCAGATAACAACATAATCATTCCACAAGCCTATAAAGGTATGCCATATCGAAATACGAGTTCATTTGACCAAGTTATTGGCCTTTAAAGATGGAAAGAACGCCCATTTCAGTAAACCTTCGCAAAATTAAAATCAATGACATAAAAACGGTCATATTTTTTACTACCTTTAAAGTTATATATTTTAATGCAGATAACAACATAATCATTCCACAAGCCCATAAAGGTATGCCATATCGAAATCCGAGTTCATTTGACTAAGTTATGGGCTTTTAAATATGTAAAGAAGGCCCATTTCAGTAAACCTTCGCAAAATTAAAATCAATGACATAAAAACGGTCATATTTTTTACTACCTTTAAAGTTATATATTTTAATGCAGATAACAACATAATCATTCCACAAGCCTATAAAGGTATGCCATATCGAAATACGAGTTCATTTGACCAAGTTATTGGCCTTTAAAGATGGAAAGAACGCCCATTTCAGTAAACCTTCGCAAAATTAAAATCAATGACATAAAAACGGTCATATTTTTTACTACCCTTAAAGTTATATATTTTAATGCAGATAACAACATAATCATTCCACAAGCCCATAGAGGTATGCCATATCGAAATCCGAAATCAATGACATAAAAACGGTCATATTTTTTACTACCCTTAAAGTTTAATATTTTAATGCAGATAACAACAAAATCATTCCACAAACCCCTAAAGGTATGCCATATCGAAATACGAGTTCATTTGACCAAGTTATTGGCCTTTAAAGATGGAAAGAACGCCCATTTCAGTAAACCTTCGCAAAATTAAAATCAATGACATAAAAACGGTCATATTTTTAAATACCTTTAAAGTTATATATTTTAATGCAGATAACAACATAATCATTCCACAAGCCTATAAAGGTATGCCATATCGAAATACGAGTTCATTTGACCAAGTTATTGGCCTTTAAAGATGGAAAGAACGCCCATTTCAGTAAACCTTCGCAAAATTAAAATCAATGACATAAAAACGGTCATATTTTTTACTACCTTTAAAATTATATATTTTAATGCAGATAACAACATAATCATTCCACAAGCCCATAAAGGTATGCCATATCGAATTCCGAGTTCATTTGACCAAGTTATGGGCTTTTAAAGATGAAAAGAAGGCCCATTGCAGTAAACCTTCGCAAAATTCAAATCAATGACATAAAAACGGTCATATTTTTTACTACCTTTAAAGTTTAATATTTTAATGCAGATAACAACAAAATCATTCCACAAACCCCTAAGGGTATGCCATATCGAAATACGAGTTCATTTGACCAAGTTATTGGCCTTTAAAGATGGAAAGAACGCCCATTTCAGTAAACCTTCGCAAAATTAAAATCAATGACATAAAAACGGTCATATTTTTAAATACATTTAAAGTTATATATTTCAATGCAGATAACAACATAACTATTCCACAAGCCTATAAAGGTATGCCATATCGAAATACGAGTTCATTTGACGTAGTTATTGGCCTTTAAAGATGGAAAGAACGCCCATTTCAGTAAACCTTCGAAAAATTAAAATCAAAGACATAAAAACGGTCATATTTTTTACTACCTTTAAAATTATATATTTTAATGCAGATAACAACATAATCATTCCACAAGCCCATAAAGGTATGCCATATCGAAATCCGAGTTCATTTGATCAAGTTATGGGCTTTTAAAGATGAAAAGAAGGCCCATTGCAGTAAACCTTCGCAAAATTAAAATCAATGACATAAAAAAGGTCATATTTTTTACTACCTTTAAAATTTAATATTTTAATGCAGATAGCAACAAAATCATTCCACAAGCCCCTAAAGGAATGCCATATCGAAATCCGAGTTCATTTGACCAAGTTATGGGCTTTTAAAGATGGAAAGAACGCCCATTTCAGTAAACCTTCGCAAAATTAAAATCAATGATATAAAAACGGTCATATTTTTAAATACCTTTAAAGTTATATATTTTAATGCAGATAACAACATAATTATTCCACAAGCCTATAAAGGTATGCCATATCGAAATACGAGTTCATTTGACCAAGTAATTGGCCTTTAAAGATGGAAAGAACGCCCATTTCAGTAAAACTTCGCAAAATTAAAATCAAAGACATAAAAACGGTCATATTTTTTACTACCTTTAAAATTATATATTTTAATGCAGATAACAACATAATCATTCCACAAGCACATAAAGGTATGCCATATCGAAATCCGAGTTCATTTGACCAAGTTATGGGCTTTTAAAGATGAAAAGAGGGCCCATTGCAGTAAACCTTCGCAAAATTAAAATCAATGACATAAAAACGGTCATATTTTTTACTACCATTAAAGTTTAATATTTTAGTGCACATAACAACAAAATCATTCCACAAGCCATTCGATGTGCCATATCGAAATACGAGTTAATTTGACCAAGCTATTGGCTTTTAAAGATGGAAAGAAGGCCCATTTCAGTAAACCTTCGCAAAATTAAAATCAATGACATAAAAACGGTCATATTTTTTACTACCTTTAAAGTTTAATATTTTACAACAAAATCATTCCACAAGCCCCCAAAGGTATGCCATATCGAAATACGAGTTCATTTGACTAAGTTATTGGCCTTTAAAGATGGAAAGAACGCCCATTTCAGTAAACCTTCGCAAAATTAAAATCAATGACATAAAAACGGTCATATTTTTTACTACCTTTAAAGTTATATACTTTAATGCAGATAACAACATAATCATTCCACAAGCCTATAAAGGTATGCCATATCGAAATCCGACTTCATTTGACCAGGTTATGGGCTTTTAAAGATGTAAAGAAGGCCCATTTCAGTAAACCTTCGCAAAATTAAAATCAATGACATAAAAACGGTCATATTTTTTACTACCCTTAAAGTTATATATTTTAATGCAGATAACAACATAATCATTCCACAAGCCCATAGAGGTATGCCATATCGAAATCCGAGTTCATTTGACCAAGTTATGGGCTTTTAAATATGTAAAGAAGGCCCATTTCAGTAAACCTTCGCAAAATTCAAATCAATGACATAAAAACGGTCATATTTTTTACTACCTTTAAAGTTTAATATTTTAATGCAGATAACAACAAAATCATTCCACAAACCCCTAAAGGTATGCCATATCGAAATACGAGTTCATTAGACCAAGTTATTGGCCTTTAAAGATGGAAAGAACGCCCATTTCAGTAAACCTTCGCAAAATTAAAATCAATGACATAAAAACGGTCATATTTTTAAATACCTTTAAAGTTATATATTTTAATGCAGATAACAACATAATCATTCCACAAGCACATAAAGGTATGCCATATCGAAATCCGAGTTCATTTGACCAAGTTATGGGCTTTTAAAGATGGAAAGAAGGCACATTTCAGTAAACCTTCGCAAAATTAAAATCAATGACATAAAAACGGTCATATTTTTTACTACCTTTAAAATTATATATTTTAATGCAGATAACAACATAATCATTCCACAAGCACATAAAGGTATGCCATATCGAAATCCGAGTTCATTTGACCAAGTTATGGGCTTTTAAAGGTGGAAAGAAGGCACATTTCAGTAAACCTTCGCAAAATTAAAATCAATGACATAAAAACCGTCATATTTTTTACTACATTTAAAGTTATATATCTTAATGCACATAACAACATAATCATTCCACAAGCAAATAGAGGTATGCCATATCGAAATCCGAGTCCTTTTGACCAAATTATGGACTTTTAAAGGTGTAAAGAAGGCCCATTTCAGTAAACCTTCGCAAAATTAAAGTCAATGACATAAAAACGGTCATATTTTTTACTACCTTTAAAGTTTAATATTTTAATGCAGATAACAACAAAATCATTTCACAAGCCCATAGAGGTATGCCAAATCGAAATCCGAGTTCATTTGACCAAGTTATGGGCTTTTAAATATGTAAAGAAGGCCCATTTCAGTAAACCTTCGCAAAATTCAAATCAATGACATAAAAACGGTCATATTTTTTACTACCTTAAAGTTTAATATTTTAATGCAGATAACAACAAAATCATTCCACAAGCCCCTAAAGGAATGCCATATCGAAATCCGAGTTCATTTGACCAAGTTATGGGCTTTTAAAGATGGAAAGAAGGCCCATTTCAGTAAACCTTCGCAAAATTAAAACCAATGACATAAAAACGGTCATATTTTTTACTACCTTTAAAGTTATATATTTTAATGCAGATAACAACATAATCATTCCACAAGCCTATAAAGGTATGCCATATCGAAATCCGAGTTCATTTGACTAAGTTATGGGCTTTTAAATATGTAAAGAAGGCCCATTTCAGTAAACCTTCGCAAAATTAAAATCAATGACATCAAAACGGTCATATTTTTTACTACCTTTAAAGTTTAATATTTTAGTGCACATAACAACAAAATCATTCCACAAGCCATTCGATGTGCCATATCGAAATACGAGTTAATTTGACCAAGTTATTGGCTTTTAAAGATGGAAAGAAGGCCCATTTCAGTAAACCTTCGCAAAATTAAAATCAATGACATAAAAACGGTCATATTTTTTACTACCTTTAAAGTTTAATATTTTACAACAAAATCATTCCACAAGCCCCTAAAGGTATGCCATATCGAAATACGAGTTCATTTGACTAAGTTATTGGCCTTTAAAGATGGAAAGAACGCCCATTTCAGTAAACCTTCGCAAAATTAAAATCAATGACATAAAAACGGTCATATTTTTTACTACCTTTAAAGTTATATAATTTAATGCAGATAACAACATAATCATTCCACAAGCCTATAAAGGTATGCCATATCGAAATCCGAGTTCATTTGACCACGTTATGGGCTTTTAAAGATGTAAAGAAGGCCCATTTCAGTAAACCTTCGCAAAATTAAAATCAATGACATAAAAACGGTCATATTTTTTACTACCTTTAAAGTTTAATATTTAAGTGCACATAACAACAAAATCATTTCACAAGCCATTCGATGTGCCATATCGAAATACGAGTTAATTTGACCAAGTTATTGGCTTTTAAAGATGTAAAGAAGGCCCATTTCAGTAAACCTTCGCAAAATTAAAACCAATGACATAAAAACGGTCATATTTTTTACTACCTTTAAAGTTTAATATTTTACAACAAAATCATTCCACAAGCCCCTAAAGGTATGCCATATCGAAATACGAGTTCATTTGACTAATTAATTGGCCTTTAAAGATGGAAAGAACGCCCATTTCAGTAAACCTTCGCAAAATTAAAATCAATGACATAAAAACGGTCATATTTTTTACTACCTTTAAAGTTATATACTTTAATGCAGATAACAACAGAATCATTCCACAAGCCTATAAAGGTATGCCATATCGAAATCCGACTTCATTTGACCAGGTTATGGGCTTTTAAAGATGTAAGGAAGGCCCATTTCAGTAAACCTTCGCAAAATTAAAATCAATGACATAAAAACGGTCATATTTTTTACTACCCTTAAAGTTATATATTTTAATGCAGATAACAACATAATCATTCCACAAGCCCATAGAGGTATGCCATATCGAAATCCGAGTTCATTTGACCAAGTTATGGGCTTTTAAATATGTAAAGAAGGCCCATTTCAGTAAACCTTCGCAAAATTCAAATCAATGACATAAAAACGGTCATATTTTTTACTACCTTTAAAGTTTAATATTTTAGTGCACATAACAACAAAATCATTCCACAAGCCATTCGATGTGCCATATCGAAATACGAGTTAATTTGACCAAGTTATTGGCTTTTAAAGATGGAAAGAAGGCCCATTTCAGTAAACCTTCGCAAAATTAAAATCAATGACATAAAAACGGTCATATTTTTTACTACCTTTAAAGTTTAATTTTTTACAACAAAATCATTCCACAAGCCCCTAAAGGTATGCCATATCAAAATACGAGTTCATTTGACTAAGTAATTGGCCTTTAAAGATGGAAAGAACGCCCATTTCAGTAAACCTTCGCAAAATTAAAATCAATGACATAAAAACGGTCATATTTTTTACTACCTTTAAAGTTATATATTTTAATGCAGATAACAACATAATCATTCCACAAGCCTATAAAGGTATGCCATATCGAAATCCGAGTTCATTTGACCAGGTTATGGGCTTTTAAAGATGTAAAGAAGGCCCATTTTAGTAAACCTTCGCAAAATTAAAATCAATGACATAAAAACGGTCATATTTTTTACTACCTTTAAAGTTATATATTTTAATGCAGATAACAACATAATCATTCCACAAGCCTATAAAGGTATGCCATATCGAAATCCGACTTCATTTGACCAGGTTATGGGCTTTTAAAGATGTAAAGAAGGCCCATTTCAGTAAACCTTCGCAAAATTAAAATCAATGACATAAAAACGGTCATATTTTTTACTACCCTTAAAGTTATATATTTTAATGCAGATAACAACATAATCATTCCACAAGCCCATAGAGGTATGCCATATCGAAATCCGAGTTCATTTGACCAAGTTATGGGCTTTTAAATATGTAAAGAAGGCCCATTTCAGTAAACCTTCGCAAAATTAAAATCAATGACATAAAAACGGTCATATTATTTACTACCTTTAAAGTTTAATATTTTAGTGCACATAACAACAAAATCATTCCACAAGCCATTCGATGTGCCATATCGAAATACGAGTTAATTTGACCAAGTTATTGGCTTTTAAAGATGGAAAGAAGGCCCATTTCAGTAAACCTTCGCAAAATTAAAATCAATGACATAAAAACGGTCATATTTTTTACTACCTTTAAAGTTTAATATTTTACAACAAAATCATTCCACAAGCCCCTAAAGGTATGCCATATCGAAATACGAGTTCATTTGACTAATTAATTGGCCTTTAAAGATGGAAAGAACGCCCATTTCAGTAAACCTTCGCAAAATTAAAATCAATGACATAAAAACGGTCATATTTTTTAATACCTTTAAAGTTATATATTTTAATGCAGATAACAACATAATCTTTCCACAAGCCCATAAAGGTATGCCATATCGAAATCCGAGTTCATTTGACCAAGTTATGGGCTTTTAAAGATGAAAAGAAGGCCCATTTCAGTAAACCTTCGCAAAATTAAAATCAATGACATAAAAACGGTCATATTTTTTACTACCTTTAAAATTTAATATTTTAATGCAGATAACAACAAAATCATTCCACAAGCCCCTTAAGGAATGCCATATCGAAATCCGAGTTCATTTGACCAAGTTATGGGCTTTTAAAGATGGAAAGAAGGAACATTTCAGTAAACCTTCGCAAAATTAAAATCAATGACATAAAAACCGTCATATTTTTTACTACATTTAAAGTTATATATCTTAATGCAGATAACAACATAATCATTCCACAAGCCCATAGAGGTATGCCATATCCAAATCCGAGTCCTTTTGACCAGGTTATGGGCTTTTAAAGATGGAAATAAGGCCCATTTCAGTAAGCCTTCGCAAAGTTTAAATCAATGACATAAAAACGGTCATATTTTTTACTACTTTAAAGTTATATATTTTAATGCAGATAACAACATAATCATTCCACAAGCCCATAAAGGTATGCCATATCGAAATCCGAGTTCATTCGACAACGTTATGGGCTTTTAAAGATGGAAGGAAGGCCAATTTCAGTTAACCTTCGCAAAATTAGAATCAATACATAAAAACGATCATATTTTACTACCTCTAAAAAAATATATTTTATTGCAGATAACAACATAATCATTCCACAAGCCCATAAGGGTATGCCATATCGAAATCCGAGTTCATTTGACTAAGTTATGGGCTTTTAAATATGTAAAGAAGGCCCATTTCAGTAAACCTTCGCAAAATTAAAATCAATGACATAAAAACGGTCATATTTTTTACTACCTTTAAAGTTTAATATTTTAGTGCACATAACAACAACAATGCAATAACAACAAAATCATTCCACAAGCCATTCGATATGCCATATCGAAATACGAGTTAATTTGACCAAGTTATTGGCTTTTAAAGATGGAAAGAAGGCCCATTTCAGTAAACCTTCGCAAAATTAAAATCAATGACATAAAAACGGTCATATTTTTTACTACCTTTAAAGTTTAATATTTTACAACAAAATCATTCCACAAGCCCCTAAAGGTATGCCATATCGAAATACGAGTTCATTTGACTAAGTTATTGGCCTTTAAAGATGGAAAGAACGCCCATTTCAGTAAACCTTCGCAAAATTAAAATCAATGACATAAAAACGGTCATATTTTTTACTACCTTTAAAGCTATATATTTTAATGCAGATAACAACATAATCATTCCACAAGCCTATAAAGGTATGCCATATCGAAATCCGACTTCATTTGACCAGGTTATGGGCTTTTAACGATGTAAAGAAGGCCCATTTCAGTAAACCTTCGCAAAATTAAAATCAATGACATAAAAACGGTCATATTTTTTACTACCCTTAAAGTTATATATTTTAATGCAGATAACAACATTATCATTCCACAAGCCCATAGAGGTATGCCATATCGAAATCCGAGTTCATTTGACCAAGTTATGGGCTTTTAAATATGTAAAGAAGGCCCATTTCAGTAAACCTTCGCAAAATTAAAATCAATGACATAAAAACGGTCATATTTTGTACTACCTTTAAAGTTTAATATTTTAATGCAGATAACAACAAAATCATTCCACAAACCCCTAAAGGTATGCCATATCTAAATACGAGTTCATTTGACCAAGTTATTGGCCTTTAAAGATGGAAAGAACGCCCATTTCAGTAAACCTTCGCAAAATTAAAATCAATGACATAAAAACGGTCATATTTTTTACCACCTTTAAAGTTTAATATTTTAATGCAGATAACAACATAATCATTCCACAAGCCTATAAAGGTATGCCATATCGAAATCCGAGTTCATTTGACCAAGTTATGGGCTTTTAAAGATGGAAAGAAGGCACATTTCAGTAAACCTTCGCAAAATTAAAATCAATGACATAAAAACCGTCATATTTTTTACTACACTTAAAGTTTTATATCTTAACGCACATAACAACATAATCATTCCACAAGCAAATAGAGGTATGCCATATCGAAATCCGAGTCCTTTTGACCAAATTATGGACTTTTAAAGTTGTAAAGAAGGCCCATTTCAGTAAACCTTCGCAAAATTAAAGTCAATGACATAAAAACGGTCATTTTTTTTACTACTTTTAAAGTTTAATATTTTAATGCAGATAACAACAAAATCATTTCACAAGCCCATAGAGGTATGCCATATCGAAATCCGAGTTCATTTGACCAAGTTCTGGGCTTTTAAATATGTAAAGAAGGCCCATTTCAGTAAACCTTCGCAAAATTCAAATCAATGACATAAAAACGGTCATATTTTTTACTACCTTTAAAGTTTAATATTTTAATGCAGATAACAACAAAATCATTCCACAAGCCCCTAAAGGTATGCCATATCGAAATTCGAGTTCATTTGACCAAGTTATTGGCCTTTAAAGATGGAAAGAACGCCCATTTCAGTAAACCTTCGCAAAATTAAAATCAATGACATAAAAACGGTCATACTTTTTCTACCTTTAAAGTTATATATTTTAATGCAGATAACAACATAATCATTCCACAAGCCCATAAAGGTATGCCATATCGAAATCCGAGTTCATTCGACAACGTTATGGGCTTTTAAAGATGGAAGGAAGGTCAATTTCAGTTAACCGCAAAATAAGAATCAATACATAAAAACGGTCATATTTTACTACCTTTAAAAATATATATTTTATTGCAGATAACAACATAATCATTCCACAAGCCCATAAGGGTATGCCATATCGAAATCCGAGTTCATTTGACCAAGTTCTGGGCTTTTAAATATGTAAAGAAGGCCCATTTCAGTAAACCTTCGCAAAATTAAAATCAATGACATAAAAACGGTCAAATTTTTAAATACCTTTACAATTATATATTTTAATGCAGATAACAACATAATCATTCCACAAGCCTATAAAGGTATGCCATATCGAAATACGAGTTCATTTGACCAAGTTATTGGCCTTTAAAGATGGAAAGAACGCCCATTTCAGTAAACCTTCGCAAAATTAAAATCAATGACATAAAAACGGTCATATTTTTTACTACCTTTAAAGTTATAAATTTTAATGCAGATAACAACATAATCATTCCACAAGCCCATAAAGGTATGCCATATCGAAATCCGAGTTCATTTGACCAAGTTATGGGCTTTTAAAGATGAAAAGAAGGCCCATTTCAGTACACCTTCGCAAAATTAAAATCAATGACATAAAAACGGTCATATTTTTGACTACCTTTAAAATTTAATATTTTAATGCAGATAACAACAAAATCATTCCACAAGCCCCTAAAGGAATGCCATATCGAAATCCGAGTTCATTTGACCAAGTTATGGGCTTTTAAAGATGGAAAGAAGGCACATTTCAGTAAACCTTCGCAAAATTAAAATCAATGACATAAAAACCGTCATATTTTTTACTACATTTAAAGTTATATATCTTAATGCAGATAACAATATAATCATTCCACAAGCCCATAGAGGTATGCCATATCAAAATCCGAGTCCTTTTGACCAAGTTATGGGCTTTTAAATATGTAAAGAAGGCCCATTTCAGTAAACCTTCGCAAAATTAAAATCAATGACATAAAAACGGTCATATTTTTTACTACCTTTAAAGTTTAATATTTGAATGCAGATAACAACAACATCATTCCACAAACCCCTAAAGGTATGCCATATCTAAATACGAGTTCATTTGACCAAGTTATTGGCCTTTAAAGATGGAAAGAACGCCCATTTCAGTAAACCTTCGCAAAATTAAAATCAATGACATAAAAACGGTCATATTTTTAAATACCTTTACAATTATATATTTTAATGCAGATAACAACATAATCATTCCACAAGCCTATAAAGGTATGCCATATCGAAATACGAGTTCATTTGACCAAGTTATTGGCCTTTAAAGATGGAAAGAACGCCCATTTCAGTAAACCTTCGCAAAATTAAAATCAATGATATAAAAACGGTCATATTTTTTACTACCTTTAAAAATATATATTTTATTGCAGATAACAACAAAATCATTTCACAAGCCCCTAAAGGTATGCCATATCGAAATTCGAGTTCATTTGACCAAGTTATTGGCCTTTAAAGATGGAAAGAACGCCCATTTCAGTAAACCTTCGCAAAATTAAAATCAATGACTTAAAAACGGTCATACTTTTTCAACCTTTAAAGTTATATATTTTAATGCAGATAACAACATAATCATTCCACAAGCCGAGTTCATTCGACAACGTTATGGGCTTTTAAAGATGGAAGGAAGGTCAATTTCAGTTAACCGCAAAATAAGAATCAATACATAAAAACAGTCATATTTTACTACCTTTAAAAATATATATTTTATTGCAGATAACAACATAATCATTCCACAAGCCCATAAGGGTATGCCATATCGAAATCCGAGTTCATTTGACCAAGTTCTGGGCTTTTAAATATGTAAAGAAGGCCCATTTCAGTAAACCTTCGCAAAATTCAAATCAATGACATAAAAACGGTCATATTTTTTACTACCTTTAAAGTTTAATATTTTAATGCAGATAACAACAAAATCATTCCACAAGCCCCTAAAGGTATGCCATATCGAAATTCGAGTTAATTTGACCAAGTTATTGGCCTTTAAAGATGGAAAGAACGCCCATTTCAGTAAACCTTCGCAAAATTAAAATCAATGACATAAAAACGGTCATACTTTTTACTACCTTTAAAGTTATATATTTTAATGCAGATAACAACATAATCATTCCATAAGCCTATAAAGGTATGCCATATCGAAATCCGAGTTCATTTGACCAAGTTATGGGCTTTTAAAGATGTAAAGAAGGCCCATTTCAGTAAACCTTCGCAAAATTCAAATCAATGACATAAAAACGGTCATATTTTTTACTACCTTTAAAGTTTAATATTTTAATGCAGATAACAACAAAATCATTTCACAAGCCCCTAAAGGAATGCCATATCGAAATCCGAGTTCATTTGACCAAGTTATGGGCTTTTAAATATGTAAAGAAGGCCCATTTCAGTAAACCTTCGCAAAATTAAAATCAATGACATAAAAACGGTCATACTTTTTACTACCTTTAAAGTTATATATTTTAATGCAGATAACAACATAATCATTCCATAAGCCTATAAAGGTATGCCATATCGAAATACGAGTTCATTTGACCAAGTTATTGGCCTTTAAAGATGGAAAGAACGCCCATTTCAGTAAACCTTCGCAAAATTAAAATCAATGACATAAAAACGGTCATATTTTGTACTACCTTTAAAGTTATAAATTTTAATGCAGATAACAACATAATCATTCCACAAGCCCATAAAGGTATGCCATATCGAAATCCGAGTTCATTTGACCAAGTTATGGGCTTTTAAAGATGAAAAGAAGGCCCATTTCAGTACACCTTCGCAAAATTAAAATCAATGACATAAAAACGGTCATATTTTTTACTACCTTTAAAATTTAATATTTTAATGCAGATAACAACAAAATCATTCCACAAGCCCCCAAAGGAATGCCATATCGAAATCCGAGTTCATTTGACCAAGTTATTGGCTTTTAAAGATGGAAAGAAGGCCCATTTCAGTAAGCCTTCGCAAAATTAAAATCAATGACATAAAAACGGTCATATTTTTTACCACCTTTAAAGTTTAATATCTTAATGCAGATAACAACATAATCATTCCACAAGCCTATAAAGGTATGCCATATCGAAATCCGAGTTCATTTGACCAAGTTATGGGCTTTTAAAGATGGAAAGAAGGCACATTTCAGTAAACCGTCGCAAAATTAAAATCAATGACATAAAAACCGTCATATTTTTTACTACACTTAAAGTTATATATCTTAATGCACATAACAACATAATCATTCCACAAGCAAATAGAGGTATGCCATATCGAAATCCGAGTCCTTTTGACCAAATTATGGACTTTTAAAGATGTAAAGAAGGCCCATTTCAGTAAACCTTCGCAAAATTAAAGTCAATGACATAAAAACGGTCATTTTTTTTACTACTTTTAAAGTTTAATATTTTAATGCAGATAACAACAAAATCATTTCACAAGCCCATAGAGGTATGCCATATCGAAATCCGAGTTCATTTGACCAAGTTCTGGGCTTTTAAATATGTAAAGAAGGCCCATTTCAGTAAACCTTCGCAAAATTCAAATCAATGACATAAAAACGGTCATATTTTTTACTACCTTTAAAGTTTAATATTTTAATGCAGATAACAACAAAATCATTTCACAAGCCCCTAAAGGTATGCCATATCGAAATTCGAGTTCATTTGACCAAGTTATTGGCCTTTAAAGATGGAAAGAACGCCCATTTCAGTAAACCTTCGCAAAATTAAAATCAATGACATAAAAACGGTCATATTTTTTACTACTCTAAAGTTATATATTTTAATGCAGATAACAACATAATCATTCCACAAGCCCATAAAGGTATGCCATATCGAAATCCGAGTTCATTCGACAACGTTATGGGCTTTTAAAGATGGAAGAAAGGCCAATTTCAGTTAACCTTCGCAAAATTAGAATCAATACATAAAAACGGTCATATTTTACTACCTTTAAAAAAATATATTTTATTGCAGATAACAACATAATCATTCCACAAGCCCATAAGGGTATGCCATATCGAAATCCGAGTTCATTTGACTAAGTTATGGGCTTTTAAATATGTAAAGAAGGCTCATTTCAGTAAACCTTCGCAAAATTAAAATCAATGACATAAAAACGGTCATATTTTTTACTACCTTTAAAGTTTAATATTTTAATGCACATAACAACAAAATCATTCCACAAGCCCCTAAAGGTATGCCATATCGAAGTTCGAGTTCATTTGACCAAGTTATTGGCCTTTAAAGATGGAAAGAACGCCCATTTCAGTAAACCTTCGCAAAATTAAAATCAATGACATAAAAACGGTCATATTTTTTACTACCTTTAAAGTTTAATATTTTAATGCAGATAACAACAAAATCATTCCACAAGCCCCTAAAGGTATGCCATATCGAAATACGAGTTCATTTGACCAAGTTATTCGCCTTTAAATATGGAAAGAACGCCCATTTCAGTAAACCTTCGCAAAATTAAAATCAATGACATAAAAACGGTCATATTTTTAAATGCCTTTACAATTATATATTTTAATGCAGATAACAACATAAGCATTCCACAAGCCTATAAAGGTATGCCATATCGAAATACGAGTTCAATTGACCAAGTTATTGGCCTTTAAAGATGGAAAGAACGCCCATTTCAGTAAACCTTCGCAAAATTAAAATCAATGACATAAAAACGGTCATATTTTTTACTACCTTTAAAGTTATATATTTTAATGCAGATAACAACATAATCATTCCACAAGCCCATAAAGGTATGCCATATCGAAATCCGAGTTCATTCGACAACGTTATGGGCTTTTAAAGATGGAGGGCAGGTCAATTTCAGTTAACCGCAAAATAAGAATCAATACATAAAAACGGTCATATTTTACTACCTTTAAAAATATATATTTTATTGCAGATAACAACATAATCATTCCACAAGCCCATAAGGGTATGCCATATCGAAATCCGAGTTCATTTGACCAAGTTCTGGGCTTTTAAATATGTAAAGAAGGCCCATTTCAGTAAACCTTCGCAAAATTCAAATCAATGACATAAAAACGTCATACTTTTTACTACCTTTAAAGTTATATATTTTAATGCAGATAACAACATAATCATTCCATAAGCCTATAAAGGTATGCCATATCGAAATCCGAGTTCATTTGACCAAGTTATGGGCTTTTAAAGATGTAAAGAAGGCCCATTTCAGTAAACCTTCGCAAAATTCAAATCAATGACATAAAAACGGTCATATTTTTTACTACCTTTAAAGTTTAATATTTTAATGCAGATAACAACAAAATCATTCCACAAGCCCCTAAGGGTATGCCATATCGAAATACGAGTTCATTTGACCAAGTTATTCGCCTTTAAATATGGGAAGAACGCCCATTTCAGTAAACCTTCGCAAAATTAAAATCAATGACATAAAAACGGTCATATTTTTAAATACCTTTACAATTATATATTTTAATGCAGATAACAACATAATCATTCCACAAGCCTATAAAGGTATGCCATATCGAAATACGAGTTCAATTGACCAAGTTATTGGCCTTTAAAGATGGAAAGAACGCCCATTTCAGTAAACCTTCGCAAAATTAAAATCAATGACATAAAAACGGTCATATTTTTTACTACCTTTAAAGTTATAAATTTTAATGCAGATAACAACATAATCATTCCACAAGCCCATAAAGGTATGCCATATCGAAATCCGAGTTCATTCGACCAAGTTATGGGCTTTTAAAGATGAAAAGAAGGCCCATTTCAGTACACCTTCGCAAAATTAAAATCAATGACATAAAAACGGTCATATTTTTTACTACCTTTAAAATTTAATATTTTAATGCAGATAACAACAAAATCATTCCACAAGCCCCTAAAGGAATGCCATATCGAAATCCGAGTTCATTTGACCAAGTTATGGGCTTTTAAAGATGGAAAGAAGGCACATTTCAGTAAACCTTCGCAAAATTAAAATCAATGACATAAAAACCGTCATATTTTTTACTACATTTAAAGTTATATATCTTAATGCAGATAACAACAAAATCATTCCACAAGCCCCTAAAGGAATGCCATATCGAAATCCGAGTTCATTTGACCAAGTTATTGGCCTTTAAAGATGGAAAGAACGCCCATTTCAGTAAACCTTCGCAAAATTAAAATCAATGACATAAAAACGGTCATATTTTTTACTACCTTTAAAGTTATAAATTTTAATGCAGATAACAACATAATCATTCCACAAGCCCATAAAGGTATGCCATATCGAAATCCGAGTTCATTTGACCAAGTTATGGGCTTTTAAAGATGAAAAGAAGGCCCATTTCAGTACACCTTCGCAAAATTAAAAACAATGACATTAAAACGGTCATACTTTTTCTACCTTTAAAGTTATATATTTTAATGCAGATAACAACATAATCATTCCACAAGCCCATAAAGGTATGCCATATCGAAATCCGAGTTCATTCGACAACGTTATGGGCTTTTAAAGATGGAAGGAAGGTCAATTTCAGTTAACCGCAAAATAAGAATCAATACATAAAAACGGTCATATTTTACTACCTTTAAAAATATATATTTTATTGCAGATAACAACATAATCATTCCACAAGCCCATAAGGGTATGCCATATCGAAATCCGAGTTCATTTGACTAAGTTATGGGCTTTTAAATATGTAGAGAAGGCTCATTTCAGTAAACCTTCGCAAAATTAAAATCAATGACATAAAAACGGTCATATTTTTTACTACCTTTAAAGTTTAATATTTTAATGCACATAACAACAAAAACATTCCACAAGCCATTCGATATGCCATATCGAAATACGAGTTAATTTGACCAAGTTATTGGCTTTTAAAGATGGAAAGAAGGCCCATTTCAGTAAGCCTTCGCAAAATTAAAATCAATGACATAAAAACGGTCATATTTTTTACCACCTTTAAAGTTTAATATTTTAATGCAGATAACAACATAATCATTCCACAAGCCTATAAAGGTATGCCATATCGAAATCCGAGTTCATTTGACCAAGTTATGGGCTTTTAAAGATGGAAAGAAGGCACATTTCAGTAAACCTTCGCAAAATTAAAATCAGTGACATAAAAACCGTCATATTTTTTACCACATTTAAAGTTATATATCTTAATGCACATAACAACATAATCATTCCACAAGCAAATAGAGGTATGCCATATCGAAATCCGAGTCCTTTTGACCTAATTATGGACTTTTAAAGATGTAAAGAAGGCCCATTTCAGTAAACCTTCGCAAAATTAAAGTCATTGACATAAAAACGGTCATTTTTTTTACTACTTTTAAAGTTTAATATTTTAATGCAGATAACAACAAAATCATTTCACAAGCCCATAGAGGTATGCCATATCGAAATCCGAGTTCATTTGACCAAGTTCTGGGCTTTTAAATATGTAAAGAAGGCCCATTTCGGTAAACCTTCGCAAAATTCAAATCAATGACATAAAAACGGTCATATTTTTTACTACCTTTAAAGTGTGAGGAGTTGAATAACTCCCCACAAATAGAAGCAGCAGCAGATGGCCGGCCGCTTACCAGATACGCGGCGAATTCGCGTAGTAACGGCGCGGCGGGGAGAACGAGAGAGTTTGGAGACCAAGGGTGGAGATCGAGAGAGTTTGGAGACCAACGAAGGAGAGCGAGAGAGTTTGGAGACCAATGAAGGAGAGCGAGAGAGATTGGAGACCAAGGATGGAGAGCGAGAGAGTTTGGAGACCAATGAAGGAGAGCGAGAGAGAATGGAGACTTCGCGGGCAGAGCAAGAGTGCCGTATGCAGAAGAGGATAACGGAACTCCACTGGACTTTGGACTCTCCCGTGAATTTTGGACCGGGAGAGGGAGGTGCCACTCACCCCCAGATACGCGGCCGAGGAACGCAGCCCGAGGGACGAGGACGAGGACGAACCACGCGCGCCATCCCCTCCGCGGTGGTTACCCGAGGTGCCACCCACTCCCCGCTACGAGGGGGAGTGGCTCACGGACGGCGACGATGGAGCACCGTTGGCCACGCCGCCGTGGAGGCCGGCCCGGCCACCCACGCCGCGATACGCGGAGCCACGACGACCTGAGGAGCAGACGCCGAGCGAGGAGTCGACCGCGCAGCCGATGCCGCAACCGGAGGAGGAGGACGTCCACCAGGCAAGGGCGGACGAGCCGTCGGTGGTGCGGACGGAGGTGCCGGCCGCGCACGTGAGCCACAGCACACGGGCGTTCGAGGCCGAGGGTATGCGGTGGCGGCAGCAGACGGTGACGTGGACGTGGCCCGAGGGGCCCGCGACAGGACCGACGACGGAGGTGCCCAGGATATGGGAGGAAGGGGCACCGAAGGTGAACCCTCGAGACCCCCGGACGAGGAGCCGACAGGATGCATGGGTCCCGCCGACACCAAGCACGGGCCCGCCAACACCGGCGACGACGGCAACGACGGGGGAGGCGGAGTCACCGGAGAAAGGACCATGGGTGTGGCCCGAGCCACCGGCCACCCAAAGGCCTCCACTACAACGACAAAATTCGACGCCCGGATCAACGCGCCCGCGGCCGCAGTTCATGCGGCAGGTATCGGCGCCGGAGGAAGGCGGTTGGCGCGAGGTCGCCAGGAGCGAGTGGCCGGCGGGCATTGAGGAAGCACCCGCGGTCGCGACGGCACGGCGGAAGGGCGGCAGGCGGTGCGTCCTGGTCTGCGATGGCGGGAGGAGATACCGGGTGAGGCTCGGAGTCGCGGGCATCCGGGTTTTCGCACAATAAATGAAAAAAATCACAAAACAACACAAGGGTTTTCCAAAACAACAAGAGAAGGGGTACGGGGCCCAGAGTTTGATTGGGGTGGCTGGAAGAAGAACGGGGCATGCATGGGCCACTCCAGCAACCTGTAAGTCGAATGGTCTTAGTCCAGGAAGAAGAAATGAACGCCAATTACTTACCTGCTGTCCCGGTTGCAAAGTGAATGCGAAGTCCTCTCCGCACCCGCTCTCGAGAGCTGCCAAAATGGAGTCCGATGCAGCCGATAGAGGACGAGTGAAGGGCGAGAGAGGACGAAAGGAGAGAGAAGGATAAGATGAGAAGGAGTAGAGGAAATGTAAAAGGAACTTACCCATGAAAAATTGCAAAATCACCACGAGCCAGGGAAGGGGGCGCCTCGATAGGCGATCGATTGGCACTGGACGATAGTGCGATCGATGGGCACACGACAATGGAAATATCGGCCAAGGTGGAAATATCGCAAACGAGCAGGTGGCAACGCCGCACCGTCGGTATCGATATGCGAATAAATATCGATCACGCACGAATGGTGTGACCAGGCGGAGGAAACATGGAAAGGAGTGAGACGCAGCCATGAGCAGCGAGCTGGCCCAGGAGTATCGATGTCCCAGTGGGAACACAGGAAATATCGGCGCGGGAGATTTAAAGTTGCTACGAGGAGGATGACCCCCGCTGTAGAAACTCAAGGGAGTTAAGAGCGTCGAGGGAGCATCGAGGGAGCAACGAGGGAGCGCCGCGGGAATCACAAGGACTCAAAGGCTAGGATAAGCAAGGAAACGCCGGAGAGTAGGTACCAGTCTTAATGTTTCCCGAAGTAAGGGGGGAATGTGAGGAGTTGAATAACTCCCCACAAATAGAAGCAGCAGCAGATGGCCGGCCGCTTACCAGATACGCGGCGAATTCGCGTAGTAACGGCGCGGCGGGGAGAACGAGAGAGTTTGGAGACCAAGGGTGGAGATCGAGAGAGTTTGGAGACCAACGAAGGAGAGCGAGAGAGTTTGGAGACCAATGAAGGAGAGCGAGAGAGATTGGAGACCAAGGATGGAGAGCGAGAGAGTTTGGAGACCAATGAAGGAGAGCGAGAGAGAATGGAGACTTCGCGGGCAGAGCAAGAGTGCCGTATGCAGAAGAGGATAACGGAACTCCACTGGACTTTGGACTCTCCCGTGAACTTTGGACCTGGAGAGGAAGTTCCACATCTCGACAGTGGAGCGGCACGCAGGCGTGCCACAAGCGGCACGGGAATCAGCGGAACGGCGGCAGTGGGCGGAACATCTATTGGAAGCGCTACATAAAGGACAAGTGGGTCATCCAGGAGGCACGAACTTTGGACCCAGAGTGGAGAGATCCAGCGGGCCGTGCGCAAAAGGGAAATAACGGTGCTTGGAGGCCCTATATAAGGCCGCAGAGCGCTGGCAGCTGGATCAGTCGATCAAGAGGAGTCAAGCCTTCAAGATCAGTCAAAGTACCAAGTGAGCAATCAGTCAAGCAAGTAATCTACGAGGGAGCTACAACCAAGCGAGTCGTCGGAAGCAGCGCCGTGGGAAGCATAGAAGGAGCAAGATCGCCACGTCGAGACGTTCGGGATTAGGACATCAGGAATCTCCGAATTGAGACACAGGTGGCTGAGTTCTGAAAGGCATCACGCGGCTAAGTCAAGGCGTTTGTTTTCTAACTTTGTCACGACCACACCCTGGCGAGTCGCCCGGCGGGTCTGTCAGAGACAAGCAAAAGAGTCCTACGACGAAGAGCCGTCAGCTTGGGGAGGAAAGTTGTCTGCGACCCAGCGTACCTTGCCCGACCAAGCAGGACCTGGCGTGACGGACGAGCGGTAGATCGATTTGTGGTTTCGAAAGGCGTCAGCCTGGAGAGCCCTGCGATTACCGGCGAAGTTCCCGAGCAGCGACCGCACAGCTTCCCGAGCGCCAGAACAACGAGATACTGGCCAGAAGACAGCGCGGAGGACATCGACAGCGACGCCAGCAGACATTTCCGGCAGCCACGTTACCATCGCCGCGCGGAGCTCATTGGGGAGCGCAGGAGCGTCGCGGACGTCACGCATTAGGGTGAAGCCGGGTGGAACGTTCGTCTGCGCTGGGCGTAAAGCGAAGTGAACCGCTAGACAGCCTCCGGGCGGCAGCCTTGACTGTCAGCGCGAACTGAGCAAGAACCTAGCGGGACCGTCCGGGACAGAGCAAGGGACAGGTACTGCCTCGAAAGGCGTCAGACTGGAGAGCAAAGCTTGTTCACCCTAGTCTGAGAACGGTGACGCTTCCCTGAGCCCATAAGGCCGAACTCTCTGCGGGTCTAAGGCGCTACAAGCGACCCCGAGGCAACGCGTCGGCAAGCAAGCAGAGGCGGCCACTACGAGCGCCCCGAGACCCAGGAGCCAAGCGGAAGCCGAGTCAACGCGTCGACAAGCCAGAAGGAGGAGCACCAGCAGCCGGCGGAACCAGAACAAGGAGATACAGAAGCCAGCATAGCCATACACCCGCTGTACCAATACCACGAGAATAAATCCCACTGTTACCATTTGAACACTTTGTTTTCTCACTGATCTACGGGCAATCACGTCATATAAATTTGGTGGGACGAACGCACAATCTTCTGAGCTAGCCGCACGAATCTCGTAGCGAGCAGACATACAAAATCAGTTCGTTACAAAAGTTTGATATTTTAATGCAGATAACAACAAAATCATTCCACAAGCCCCTTTTTACCACCTTTAAAGTTTAATATTTTAATGCAGATAACAACATAATCATTCCACAAGCCTATAAAGGTATGCCATATCGAAATCCGAGTTCATTTGACCAAGTTATGGGCTTTTAAAGATGGAAAGAAGGCACATTTCAGTAAACCTTCGCAAAATTAAAATCAATGACATAAAAACCGTCATATTTTTTACTACACTTAAAGTTATATATCTTAATGCACATAACAACATAATCATTCCACAAGCAAATAGAGGTATGCCATATCGAAATCCGAGTCCTTTTGACCAAATTATGGACTTTTAAAGGTGTAAAGAAGGCCCATTTCAGTAAACCTTCGCAAATTAAAGTCAATGACATAAAAACGGTCATTTTTTTTACTACTTTTAAAGTTTAATATTTTAATGCAGATAACAACAAAATCATTTCACAAGCCCATAGAGGTATGCCATATCGAAATCCGAGTTCATTTGACCAAGTTCTGGGCTTTTAAATATGTAAAGAAGGCCCATTTCAGTAAACCTTCGCAAAATTCAAATCAATGACATAAAAACGGTCATATTTTTTACTACCTTTAAAGTTTAATATTTTAATGCAGATAACAACAAAATCATTTCACAAGCCCCTAAAGGTATGCCATATCGAAATTCGAGTTCATTTGACCAAGTTATTGGCCTTTAAAGATGGAAAGAACGCCCATTTCAGTAAACCTTCGCAAAATTAAAATCAATGACTTAAAAACGGTCATACTTTTTCTACCTTTAAAGTTATATATTTTAATGCAGATAACAACATAATCATTCCACAAGCCCATAAAGGTATGCCATATCGAAATCCGAGTTCATTCGACAACGTTATGGGCTTTTAAAGATGGAAGGAAGGTCAATTTCAGTTAACCGCAAAATAAGAATCAATACATAAAAACAGTCATATTTTACTACCTTTAAAAATATATATTTTATTGCAGATAACAACATAATCATTCCACAAGCCCATAAGGGTATCTTAATGCACATAACAACATAATCATTCCACAAGCAAATAGAGGTATGCCATATCGAAATCCGAGTCCTTTTGACCAAATTATGGACTTTTAAAGATGTAAAGAAGGCCCATTTCAGTAAACCTTCGCAAATTAAAGTCAATGACATAAAAACGGTCATTTTTTTACTACTTTTAAAGTTTAATATTTTAATGCAGATAACAACAAAATCATTTCACAAGCCCATAGAGGTATGCCATATCGAAATCCGAGTTCATTTGACCAAGTTCTGGGCTTTTAAATATGTAAAGAAGGCCCATTTCAGTAAACCTTCGCAAAATTCAAATCAATGACATAAAAACGGTCATATTTTTGACTACCTTTAAAGTTTAATATTTTAATGCAGATAACAACAAAATCATTTCACAAGCTCCTAAAGGTATGCCATATCGAAATTCGAGTTCACATGACCAAGTTATTGGCCTTTAAAGATGGAAAGAACGCCCATTTCAGTAAACCTTCGCAAAATTAAAATCAATGACTTAAAAACGGTCATACTTTTTCTACCTTTAAAGTTATATATTTTAATGCAGATAACAACATAATCATTCCACAAGCCCATAAAGGTATGCCATATCGAAATCCGAGTTCATTCGACAACGTTATGGGCTTTTAAAGATGGAAGGAAGGTCAATTTCAGTTAACCGCAAAATAAGAATCAATACATAAAAACAGTCATATTTTACTACCTTTAAAAATATATATTTTATTGCAGATAACAACATAATCATTCCACAAGCCCATAAGGGTATGCCATATCGAAATCCGAGTTCATTTGACCAAGTTCTGGGCTTTTAAAGATGAAAAGAAGGCCCATTTCAGTACACCTTCGCAAAATTAAAATCAATGACATAAAAACGGTCATATTTTTTACTACCTTTACAGTTATATATTTTAATGCAGATAACAACATAATCATTCCATAAGCCTATAAAGGTATGCCATATCGAAATCCGAGTTCATTTGACCAAGTTATGGGCTTTTAAAGATGTAAAGAAGGCCCATTTCAGTAAACCTTCGCAAAATTCAAATCAAATTATATATTTTAATGCAGATAACAACATAATCATTCCATAAGCCTATAAAGGTATGCCATATCGAAATCCGAGTTCATTTGACTAAGTTATGGGCTTTTAAAGATGTAAAGAAGGCCCATTTCAGTAAACCTTCGCAAAATTCAAATAAATGACATATTTTTTACTACCTTTAAAGTTTAATATTTTAATGCAGATAACAACAAAATCATTCCACAAGCCCCTAAAGGTATGCCATATCGAAATACGAGTTCATTTGACCAAGTTATTGGCCTTTAAAGATGGAAAGAACGCCCATTTCAGTAAACCTTCGCAAAATTAAAATCAACGACATAAAAACGGTCATATTTTGTACTACCTTTAAAGTTATAAATTTTAATGCAGATAACAACATAATCATTCCACAAGCCCATAAAGGTATGCCATATCGAAATCCGAGTTCATTTGACCAAGTTATGGGCTTTTAAAGATGAAAAGAAGGCCCATTTCAGTACACCTTCGCAAAATTAAAATCAATGACATAAAAACGGTCATATTTTTTACTACCTTTAAAATTTAATATTTTAATGCAGATAACAACAAAATCATTCCACAAGCCCCTAAAGGTATGCCATATCGAAATCCGAGTTCATTTGACCAAGTTATGGGCTTTTAAAGATGGAAAGAAGGCACATTTCAGTAAACCTTCGCAAAATTAAAATCAATGACATAAAAACCGTCATATTTTTTACTACACTTAAAGTTATATATCTTAATGCACATAAAAACATAATCATTCCACAAGCAAATAGAGGTATGCCATATCGAAATCCGAGTCCTTTTGACCAAATTATGGACTTTTAAAGATGTAAAGAAGGCCCATTTCAGTAAACCTTCGCAAAATTCAAATCAATGACATAAAAACGGTCATATTTTTTACTACCTTTAAAGTTAAATATTTTAATGCAGATAACAACAAAATCATTCCACAAGCCCCTAAAGGTATGCCATATCGAAATACGAGTTCATTTGACCAAGTTATTCGCTTTTAAAGATGGAAAGAACGCCCATTTCAGTAAACCTTCGCAAAATTAAAATCAATGACATAAAAACGGTCATATTTTTAAATACCTTTACAATTATATATTTTAATGCAGATAACAACATAATCATTCCACAAGCCTATAAAGGTATGCCATATCGAAATTCGAGTTCACATGACCAAGTTATTGGCCTTTAAAGATGGAAAGAACGCCCATTTCAGTAAACCTTCGCAAAATTAAAATCAATGACTTAAAAACGGTCATACTTTTTCTACCTTTAAAGTTATATATTTTAATGCAGATAACAACATAATCATTCCACAAGCCCATAAAGGTATGCCATATCGAAATCCGAGTTCATTTGACCAAGTTATGGGCTTTTAAAGATGAAAAGAAGGCCCATTTCAGTACACCTTCGCAAAATTAAAAACAATGACATAAAAACGGTCATACTTTTTCTACCTTTAAAGTAATATATATTTAATTCACATAACAACAAAATCATTCCACAAGCCCCTAAAGGTATGCCATATCGAAATCCGAGTTCATTTGACCAAGTTATGGGCTTTTAAAGATGAAAAGAAGGCCCATTTCAGTACACCTTCGCAAAATTAAAAACAATGACATAAAAACGGTCATACTTTTTCTACCTTTAAAGTTATATATTTTAATGCAGATAACAACATAATCATTCCACAAGCCCATAAAGGTATGCCATATCGAAATCCGAGTTCATTCGACAACGTTATGGGCTTTTAAAGATGGAAGGAAGGTCAATTTCAGTTAACCGCAAAATAAGAATCAATACATAAAAACGGTCATATTTTACTACCTTTAAAAATATATATTTTATTGCAGATAACAACATAATCATTCCACAAGCCCATAAGGGTATGCCATATCGAAATCCGAGTTCATTTGACTAAGTTATGGGCTTTTAAATATGTAAAGAAGGCTCATTTCAGTAAACCTTCGCAAAATTAAAATAAATGACATAAAAACGGTCATATTTTTTACTACCTTTAAAGTTTAATATTTTAATGCACATAACAAAAAAAACATTCCACAAGCCATTCGATATGCCATATCGAAATACGAGTTAATTTGACCAAGTTATTGGCTTTTAAAGATGGATAGAAGGCCCATTTCAGTAAGCCTTCGCAAAATTAAAATCAATGACATAAAAACGGTCATATTTTTTACCACCTTTAAAGTTTAATATTTTAAGGCAGATAACAACATAATCATTCCACAAGCCTATAAAGGTATGCCATATCGAAATCCGAGTTCATTTGACCAAGTTATGGGCTTTTAAAGATGGAAAGAAGGCACATTTCAGTAAACCTTCGCAAAATTAAAATCAATGACATAAAAACCGTCATATTTTTTACCACACTTAAAGTTATATATCTTAATGCACATAACAACATAATCATTCCACAAGCAAATAGAGGTATGCCATATCGAAATCCGAGTCCTTTTGACCAAATTATGGACTTTTAAAGATGTAAAGAAGGCCCATTTCAGTAAACCTTCGAGTTCCGAGTTCATTTGACCAAGTTCTGGGCTTTTAAATATGTAAAGAAGGCCCATTTCAGTAAACCTTCGCAAAATTCAAATCAATGACATAAAAACGGTCATATTTTTTACTACCTTTAAAGTTTAATATTTTAACGCAGATAACAACAAAATCATTTCACAAGCCCCTTTTTACCACCTTTAAAGTTTAATATTTTAATGCAGATAACAACATAATCATTCCACAAGCCTACAAAGGTATGCCATATTCAAATCCGAGTTCATTTGACCAAGTTATGGGCTTTTAAAGATGGAAAGAAGGCACATTTCAGTAAACCTTCGCAAAATTAAAATCAATGACATAAAAACCGTCATATTTTTTACTACACTTAAAGTTATATATCTTAATGCACATAACAACATAATCATTCCACAAGCAAATAGAGGTATGCCATATCGAAATCCGAGTCCTTTTGACCAAATTATGGACTTTTAAAGATGTAAAGAAGGCCCATTTCAGTAAACCTTCGCAAAATTAAAGTCAATGACATAAAAACGGTAATTTTTTTTACTACTTTTAAAGTTTAATATTTTAATGCAGATAACAACAAAATCATTTCACAAGCCCATAGAGGTATGCCATATCGAAATCCGAGTTCATTTGACCAAGTTCTGGGCTTTTAAATATGTAAAGAAGGCCCATTTCAGTAAACCTTCGCAAAATTCAAATCAATGACATAAAAACGGTCATATTTTTTACTACCTTTAAAGTTTAATATTTTAATGCAGATAACAACAAAATCATTTCACAAGCCCCTAAAGGTATGCCATATCGAAATTCGAGTTCATTTCACCAAGTTATTGGCCTTTAAAGATGGAAAGAACGCCCATTTCAGTAAACATTCGCAAAATTAAAATCAATGACATAAAAACGGTCATACTTTTTCTACCTTTAAAGTTATATATTTTAATGCAGATAACAACATAATCATTCCACAAGCCCATAAAGGTATGCCATATCGAAATCCGAGTTCATTCGACAACGTTATGGGCTTTTAAAGATGGAAGGCAGGTCAATTTCAGTTAACCGCAAAATAAGAATCAATACATAAAAACGGTTATATTTTACTACCTTTAAAAATATATATTTTATTGCAGATAACAACATAATCATTCCACAAGCCCATAAGGGTATGCCATATTGAAATCCGAATTCATTTGACCAAGTTTTGGGCTTTTAAATATGTAAAGAAGGCCCATTTCAGTAAACCTTCGCAAAATTCAAATCAATGACATAAAAACGGTCATATTTTTTACTACCTTTAAAGTTTAATATTTTAATGCAGATAACAACAAAATCATTCCACAAGCCCCTAAAGGTATGCCATATCGAAGTTCGAGTTCATTTGACCAAGTTATTGGCCTTTAAAGATGGAAAGAACGCCCATTTCAGTAAACCTTCGCAAAATTAAAATCAATGACATAAAAACGGCCATACTTTTTACTACCTTTAAGTTATATATTTTAATGCAGATAACAACATAATCATTCCATAAGCCTATAAAGGTATGCCATATCGAAATCCGAGTTCATTTGACCAAGTTATGGGCTTTTAAAGATGTAAAGAAGGCCCATTTCAGTAAACCTTCGCAAAATTAAAATCAATGACATAAAAACCGTCATATTTTTTACCACACTTAAAGTTATATATCTTAATGCACATAACAACATAATCATTCCACAAGCAAATAGAGGTATGCCATATCGAAATCCGAGTCCTTTTGACCAAATTATGGACTTTTAAAGATGTAAAGAAGGCCCATTTCAGTAAACCTTCGAGTTCCGAGTTCATTTGACCAAGTTCTGGGCTTTTAAATATGTAAAGAAGGCCCATTTCAGTAAACCTTCGCAAAATTCAAATCAATGACATAAAAACGGTCATATTTTTTACTACCTTTAAAGTTTAATATTTTAACGCAGATAACAACAAAATCATTTCACAAGCCCCTTTTTACCACCTTTAAAGTTTAATATTTTAATGCAGATAACAACATAATCATTCCACAAGCCTACAAAGGTATGCCATATTCAAATCCGAGTTCATTTGACCAAGTTATGGGCTTTTAAAGATGGAAAGAAGGCACATTTCAGTAAACCTTCGCAAAATTAAAATCAATGACATAAAAACCGTCATATTTTTTACTACACTTAAAGTTATATATCTTAATGCACATAACAACATAATCATTCCACAAGCAAATAGAGGTATGCCATATCGAAATCCGAGTCCTTTTGACCAAATTATGGACTTTTAAAGATGTAAAGAAGGCCCATTTCAGTAAACCTTCGCAAAATTAAAGTCAATGACATAAAAACGGTAATTTTTTTTACTACTTTTAAAGTTTAATATTTTAATGCAGATAACAACAAAATCATTTCACAAGCCCATAGAGGTATGCCATATCGAAATCCGAGTTCATTTGACCAAGTTCTGGGCTTTTAAATATGTAAAGAAGGCCCATTTCAGTAAACCTTCGCAAAATTCAAATCAATGACATAAAAACGGTCATATTTTTTACTACCTTTAAAGTTTAATATTTTAATGCAGATAACAACAAAATCATTTCACAAGCCCCTAAAGGTATGCCATATCGAAATTCGAGTTCATTTCACCAAGTTATTGGCCTTTAAAGATGGAAAGAACGCCCATTTCAGTAAACATTCGCAAAATTAAAATCAATGACATAAAAACGGTCATACTTTTTCTACCTTTAAAGTTATATATTTTAATGCAGATAACAACATAATCATTCCACAAGCCCATAAAGGTATGCCATATCGAAATCCGAGTTCATTCGACAACGTTATGGGCTTTTAAAGATGGAAGGCAGGTCAATTTCAGTTAACCGCAAAATAAGAATCAATACATAAAAACGGTTATATTTTACTACCTTTAAAAATATATATTTTATTGCAGATAACAACATAATCATTCCACAAGCCCATAAGGGTATGCCATATCGAAATCCGAGTTCATTTGACCAAGTTTTGGGCTTTTAAATATGTAAAGAAGGCCCATTTCAGTAAACCTTCGCAAAATTCAAATCAATGACATAAAAACGGTCATATTTTTTACTACCTTTAAAGTTTAATATTTTAATGCAGATAACAACAAAATCATTCCACAAGCCCCTAAAGGTATGCCATATCGAAGTTCGAGTTCATTTGACCAAGTTATTGGCCTTTAAAGATGGAAAGAACGCCCATTTCAGTAAACCTTCGCAAAATTAAAATCAATGACATAAAAACGGCCATACTTTTTACTACCTTTAAGTTATATATTTTAATGCAGATAACAACATAATCATTCCATAAGCCTATAAAGGTATGCCATATCGAAATCCGAGTTCATTTGACCAAGTTATGGGCTTTTAAAGATGTAAAGAAGGCCCATTTCAGTAAACCTTCGCAAAATTCAAATCAATGACATAAAAACGGTCATATTTTTTACTACCTTTAAAGTTTAATATTTTAATGCAGATAACAACAAAATCATTCCACAAGCCCCTAAAGGTATGCCATATCGAAATACGAGTTCATTTGACCAAGTTATTCGCCTTTAAATATGGAAAGAACGCCCATTTCAGTAAACCTTCGCAAAATTAAAATCAATGACATAAAAACGGTCATATTTTTAAATACCTTTACAATTATATATTTTAATGCAGATAACAACATAATCATTCCACAAGCCTATAAAGGTATGCCATATCGAAATACGAGTTCAATTGACCAAGTTATTGGCCTTTAAAGATGGAAAGAACGCCCATTTCAGTAAACTTTCGCAAAATTAAAATCAATGACATAAAAACGGTCATATTTTTTACTACCTTTAAAGTTATAAATTTTAATGCAGATAACAACATAATCATTCCACAAGCCCATAAAGGTATGCCATATCGAAATCCGAGTTCATTTGACCAAGTTATGGGCTTTTAAAGATGAAAAGAAGGCCCATTTCAGTACACCTTCGCAAAATTAAAATCAATGACATAAAAACGGTCATATTTTTTACTACCTTTAAAATTTAATATTTTAATGCAGATAACAACAAAATCATTCCACAAGCCCCTAAAGGAATGCCATATCGAAAGAAGGCACATTTCAGTAAACCTTCGCAAAATTAAAATCAATGACATAAAAACCGTCATATTTTTTACTACATTTAAAGTTATATATCTTAATGCAGATAACAATATAATCATTCCACAAGCCCATAGAGGTATGCCATATCAAAATCCGAGTCCTTTTGACCAGGTTATGGGCTTTTAAAGATGAAAAGAAGGCCCATTTCAGTAAACCTTCGCAAAATTAAAATCAATGACATAAAAACGGTCATATTTTTTACTACTCTAAAGTTATATATTTTAATGCAGATAACAACATAATCATTCCACAAGCCCATAAAGGTATGCCATATCGAAATCCGAGTCCTTTTGACCGGGTTATGGGCTTTTAAAGATGGAAAGGAGGCCCATTTCAGTAAACCTTTGCAAAATTAAAATTAATGACATAAAAACGGTCATATTTTTTACTACCTTTAAAGTTTAATATTTTAATGCACATAACAACAAAAACATTCCACAAGCCATTCGATATGCCATATCGAAATGCGAGTTAATTTGACCAAGTTATTGGCTTTTAAAGATGGAAAGAAGGCCCATTTCAGTAAGCCTTCGCAAAATTAAAATCAATGACATAAAAACGGTCATATTTTTTACCACATTTAAAGTTTAATATTTTAATGCAGATAACAACATAATCATTCCACAAGCCTATAAAGGTATGCCATATCGAAATCCGAGTTCATTTGACCAAGTTATGGGCTTTTAAAGATGGAAAGAAGGCACATTTCAGTAAACCTTCGCAAAATTAAAATCAATGACATAAAAACCGTCATATTTTTTACTACATTTAAAGTTATATATCTTAATGCACATAACAACATAATCATTCCACAAGCAAATAGAGGTATGCCATATCGAAATCCGAGTCCTTTTGACCAAATTATGGACTTTTAAAGATGTAAAGAAGGCCCATTTCAGTAAACCTTCGCAAAATTAAAGTCAATGACATAAAAACGGTCATATTTTTTACTACTTTTAAAGCTTAATATTTAAATGCAGATAACAACATAATCATTTCACAAGCCCATAGTGGTATGCCATATCGAAATCCGAGTTCATTTGACCAAGTTCTGGGCTTTTAAATATGTAAAGAAGGCCCATTTCAGTAAACCTTCGCAAAATTCAAATCAATGACATAAAAACGGTCATATTTTTTACTACCTTTAAAGTTTAATATTTTAATGCAGATAACAACATTATCATTCCACAAGCCCCTAAAGGTATGCCATATCGAAATTCGAGTTCATTTGACCAAGTTATTGGCCTTTAAAGATGGAAAGAACGCCCATTTCAGTAAAGCTTCGCAAAATTAAAATCAATGACATAAAAACGGTCATACTTTTTACTACCTTTAAAGTTATATATTTTAATGCAGATAACAACATAATCATTCCATAAGCCTATAAAGGTATGCCATATCGAAATCCGAGTTCATTTGACAAAGTTATGGGCTTTTAAAGATGTAAAGAAGGCCCATTTCAGTAAACCTTCGCAAAATTAAAATCAATGACATAAAAACAGTCATATTTTTTACTACCTTTAAAGTTATATATTTTAATGCAGATAACAACATAATCATTCCACAAGCCTATAAAGGTATGCCATATCGAAATCCGAGTTCATTTGACCAAGTTATGGGCTTTTAAATATGTAAAGAAGGCCCATTTCAGTAAACCTTCGCAAAATTCAAATCAATGACATAAAAACGGTCATATTTTTTACTACCTTTAAAGTTTAATATTTTAATGCAGATAACAACAAAATCATTCCACATGCCCCTAAAGGTATGCCATATCGAAATACGAGTTCATTTGACCAAGTTATTCGCCTTTAAAGATGGAAAGAACGCCCATTTCAGTAAACCTTCGCAAAATTAAAATCAATGATATAAAAACGGTCATACTTTTTCTACCTTTAAAGTTATATATTTTAATGCAGATAACAACATTATCATTCCACAAGCCCATAAAGGTATGCCATATCGAAATCCGAGTTCATTCGACAACGTTATGGGCTTTTAAAGATGGAAGGAAGGTCAGTTTCAGTTAACCGCAAAATAAGAATCAATACATAAAAACGGTCATATTTTACTACCTCTAAAAATATATATTTTATTGCAGATAACAACATAATCATTCCACAAGCCCATAAGGGTATGCCATATCGAAATCCGAGTTCATTTGACTATGTTATGGGCTTTTAAATATGTAAAGAAGGCCCATTTCAGTAAACCTTCGCAAAATTAAAATCAATGACATAAAAACGGTCATATTTTTTACTACCTTTAAAGTTTAATATTTTAATGCAGATAACAACAAAATCATTCCACATGCCCCTAAAGGTATGCCATATCGAAATACGAGTTCATTTGACCAAGTTATTCGCCTTTAAAGATGGAAAGAACGCCCATTTCAGTAAACCTTCGCAAAATTAAAATCAATGATATAAAAACGGTCATACTTTTTCTACCTTTAAAGTTATATATCTTAATGCAGATAACAATATAATCATTCAACAAAACCATAGAGGTATGCCATATCAAAATCCGAGTCCTTTTGACCAGGTTATGGGCTTTTAAAGATGAAAAGAAGGCCCATTTCAGTAAACCTTCGCAAAATTAAAATAAATGACATAAAAACGGTCATATTTTTTACTACTCTTAAGTTATATATTTTAATGCAGATAACAACATAATCATTCCACAAGCCCATAGAGGTATGCCATATCGAAATCCGAGTTCATTTGACTAAGTTATGGGCTTTTAAATATGTAAAGAAGGCTCATTTCAGTAAACCTTCGCAAAATTAAAGTCAATGACATAAAAACGGTCATATTTTTTACTACCTTTAAAGTTTAATATTTTAATGCACATAACAACAAAAACATTCCACAAGCCATTCGATATGCCATATCGAAATACGAGTTAATTTGACCAAGTTATTGGCTTTTAAAGATGGAAAGAAGGCCCATTTCAGTAAGCCTTCGCAAAATTAAAATCAATGACATAAAAACGGTCATATTTTTTACCACCTTTAAAGTTTAATATTTTAATGCAGATAACAACATAATCATTCCACAAGCCTATAAAGGTATGCCATATCGAAATCCAAGTTCATTTGACCAAGTTATGGGCTTTTAAAGATGGAAAGAAGGCACATTTCAGTAAACCTTCGCAAAATTAAAATCAATGACATAAAAACCGTCATATTTTTTACTACATTTAAAGTTATATATCTTAATGCACATAACAACATAATCATTCCACAAGCAAATAGAGGTATGCCATATCGAAATCCGAGTCCTTTTGACCAAATTATGGACTTTTAAAGATGTAAAGAAGGCCCATTTCAGTAAACCTTCGCAAAATTAAAGTCAATGACATAAAAACGGTCATATTTTTTACTACTTTTAAAGTTTAATATTCTAATACAGATAACAACAAAATCATTTCACAGGCCCATAGAGGTGTGCCATATCGGAATCCGAGTTCATTTGACCAAGTTATGGGCTTTTAAATATGTAAAGAAGGCCCATTTCAGTAAACCTTCGCAAAATTAAAATCAATGATATAAAAACGGTCATACTTTTTCTACCTTTAAAGTTATATATTTTAATGCAGATAACAACATTATCATTCCACAAGCCCATAAAGGTATGCCATATCGAAATCCGAGTTCATTCGACAACGTTATGGGCTTTTAAAGATGGAAGGAAGGTCAGTTTCAGTTAACCGCAAAATAAGAATCAATACATAAAAACGGTCATATTTTACTACCTCTAAAAATATATATTTTATTGCAGATAACAACATAATCATTCCACAAGCCCATAAGGGTATGCCATATCGAAATCCGAGTTCATTTGACTAAGTTATGGGCTTTTAAATATGTAAAGAAGGCCCATTTCAGTAAACCTTCGCAAAATTAAAATCAATGACATAAAAACGGTCATATTTTTTACTACCTTTAAAGTTTAATATTTTAATGCAGATAACAACAAAATCATTCCACATGCCCCTAAAGGTATGCCATATCGAAATACGAGTTCATTTGACCAAGTTATTCGCCTTTAAAGATGGAAAGAACGCCCATTTCAGTAAACCTTCGCAAAATTAAAATCAATGATATAAAAACGGTCATACTTTTTCTACCTTTAAAGTTATATATCTTAATGCAGATAACAATATAATCATTCAACAAAACCGTAGAGGTATGCCATATCAAAATCCGAGTCCTTTTGACCAGGTTATGGGCTTTTAAAGATGAAAAGAAGGCCCATTTCAGTAAACCTTCGCAAAATTAAAATAAATGACATAAAAACGGTCATATTTTTTACTACTCTAAAGTTATATATTTTAATGCAGATAACAACATAATCATTCCACAAGCCCATAGAGGTATGCCATATCGAAATCCGAGTTCATTTGACTAAGTTATGGGCTTTTAAATATGTAAAGAAGGCTCATTTCAGTAAACCTTCGCAAAATTAAAGTCAATGACATAAAAACGGTCATATTTTTTACTACCTTTAAAGTTTAATATTTTAATGCACATAACAACAAAAACATTCCACAAGCCATTCGATATGCCATATCGAAATACGAGTTAATTTGACCAAGTTATTGGCTTTTAAAGATGGAAAGAAGGCCCATTTCAGTAAGCCTTCGCAAAATTAAAATCAATGACATAAAAACGGTCATATTTTTTACCACCTTTAAAGTTTAATATTTTAATGCAGATAACAACATAATCATTCCACAAGCCTATAAAGGTATGCCATATCGAAATCCAAGTTCATTTGACCAAGTTATGGGCTTTTAAAGATGGAAAGAAGGCACATTTCAGTAAACCTTCGCAAAATTAAAATCAATGACATAAAAACCGTCATATTTTTTACTACATTTAAAGTTATATATCTTAATGCACATAACAACATAATCATTCCACAAGCAAATAGAGGTATGCCATATCGAAATCCGAGTCCTTTTGACCAAATTATGGACTTTTAAAGATGTAAAGAAGGCCCATTTCAGTAAACCTTCGCAAAATTAAAGTCAATGACATAAAAACGGTCATATTTTTTACTACTTTTAAAGTTTAATATTCTAATACAGATAACAACAAAATCATTTCACAGGCCCATAGAGGTGTGCCATATCGGAATCCGAGTTCATTTGACCAAGTTATGGGCTTTTAAATATGTAAAGAAGGCCCATTTCAGTAAACCTTCGCAAAATTAAAATCAATGATATAAAAACGGTCATACTTTTTCTACCTTTAAAGTTATATATTTTAATGCAGATAACAACATTATCATTCCACAAGCCCATAAAGGTATGCCATATCGAAATCCGAGTTCATTCGACAACGTTATGGGCTTTTAAAGATGGAAGGAAGGTCAGTTTCAGTTAACCGCAAAATAAGAATCAATACATAAAAACGGTCATATTTTACTACCTCTAAAAATATATATTTTATTGCAGATAACAACATAATCATTCCACAAGCCCATAAGGGTATGCCATATCGAAATCCGAGTTCATTTGACTAAGTTATGGGCTTTTAAATATGTAAAGAAGGCCCATTTCAGTAAACCTTCGCAAAATTAAAATCAATGACATAAAAACGGTCATATTTTTTACTACCTTTAAAGTTTAATATTTTAATGCAGATAACAACAAAATCATTCCACATGCCCCTAAAGGTATGCCATATCGAAATACGAGTTCATTTGACCAAGTTATTCGCCTTTAAAGATGGAAAGAACGCCCATTTCAGTAAACCTTCGCAAAATTAAAATCAATGATATAAAAACGGTCATACTTTTTCTACCTTTAAAGTTATATATCTTAATGCAGATAACAATATAATCATTCAACAAAACCATAGAGGTATGCCATATCAAAATCCGAGTCCTTTTGACCAGGTTATGGGCTTTTAAAGATGAAAAGAAGGCCCATTTCAGTAAACCTTCGCAAAATTAAAATAAATGACATAAAAACGGTCATATTTTTTACTACTCTAAAGTTATATATTTTAATGCAGATAACAACATAATCATTCCACAAGCCCATAGAGGTATGCCATATCGAAATCCGAGTTCATTTGACTAAGTTATGGGCTTTTAAATATGTAAAGAAGGCTCATTTCAGTAAACCTTCGCAAAATTAAAGTCAATGACATAAAAACGGTCATATTTTTTACTACCTTTAAAGTTTAATATTTTAATGCACATAACAACAAAAACATTCCACAAGCCATTCGATATGCCATATCGAAATACGAGTTAATTTGACCAAGTTATTGGCTTTTAAAGATGGAAAGAAGGCCCATTTCAGTAAGCCTTCGCAAAATTAAAATCAATGACATAAAAACGGTCATATTTTTTACCACCTTTAAAGTTTAATATTTTAATGCAGATAACAACATAATCATTCCACAAGCCTATAAAGGTATGCCATATCGAAATCCAAGTTGATTTGACCAAGTTATGGGCTTTTAAAGATGGAAAGAAGGCACATTTCAGTAAACCTTGGCAAAATTAAAATCAATGACATAAAAACCGTCATATTTTTTACTACATTTAAAGTTATATATCTTAATGCACATAACAACATAATCATTCCACAAGCAAATAGAGGTATGCCATATCGAAATCCGAGTCCTTTTGACCAAATTATGGACTTTTAAAGATGTAAAGAAGGCCCATTTCAGTAAACCTTCGCAAAATTAAAGTCAATGACATAAAAACGGTCATATTTTTTACTACTTTTAAAGTTTAATATTCTAATACAGATAACAACAAAATCATTTCACAGGCCCATAGAGGTGTGCCATATCGGAATCCGAGTTCATTTGACCAAGTTATGGGCTTTTAAATATGTAAAGAAGGCCCATTTCAGTAAACCTTCGCAAAATTCAAATCAATGACATAAAAACGGTCATATTTTTTACTACCTTTAAAGTTTAATATTTTAATGCAGATAACAACAAAATCATTCCACAAGCCCCTAAAGGTATGCCATATCGAAATTCGAGTTCATTTGACCAAGTTATTGGCCTTTAAAGATGGAAAGAACGCCCATTTCAGTAAACCTTCGCAAAATTAAAATCAATGACATAAAAACGGTCATACTTTTTCTACCTTTAAAGTTATATATTTTAATGCAGATAACAACATTATCATTCCACAAGCCCATAAAGGTATGCCATATCGAAATCCGAGTTCATTCGACAACGTTATGGGCTTTTAAAGATGGAAGGAAGGTCAATTTCAGTTAACCGCAAAATAAGAATCAATACATAAAAACGATCATATTTTACTACCTCTAAAAATATATATTTTATTGCAGATAACAACATAATCATTCCACAAGCCCATAAGGGTATGCCATATCGAAATCCGAGTTCATTTGACTAAGTTATGGGCTTTTAAATATGTAAAGAAGGCCCATTTCAGTAAACCTTCGCAAAATTAAAATCAATGACATAAAAACGGTCATATTTTTTACTACCTTTAAAGTTTAATATTTTAATGCACATAACAACAAAAACATTCCACAAGCCATTCGATATGCCATATCGAAATACGAGTTAATTTGACCAAGTTATTGGCTTTTAAAGATGGAAAGAAGGCCCATTTCAGTAAGCCTTCGCAAAATTAAAATCAATGACATAAAAACGGTCATATTTTTTACCACCTTTAAAGTTTAATATTTTAATGCAGCTAACAACATAATCATTCCACAAGCCTATAAAGGTATGCCATATCGAAATCCGAGTTCATTTGACCAAGTTATGGGCTTTTAAAGATGGAAAGAAGGCACATTTCAGTAAACCTTCGCAAAATTAAAATCAATGACTTTTTATAACCGTCATATTTTTTACTACATTTAAAGTTATATATCTTAATGCACATAACAACATAATCATTCCACAAGCAAATAGAGGTATGCCATATCGAAATCCGAGTCCTTTTGACCAAATTATGGACTTTTAAAGGTGTAAAGAAGGCCCATTTCAGTAAACCTTCGCAAAATTAAAGTCAATGACATAAAAACGGTCATATTTTTTACTACCTTTAAAGTTTAATATTTTAATGCAGATAACAACAAAATCATATCACAAGCCCATAGAGGTATGCCAAATCGAAATCCGAGTTCATAAGCCCATAACTTGGCTTTTAAATATGCAAAGAACGCACATTTCAGTAAACCTTCGCAAAATTAAAATCAATGACACAAAAACGGTCATATTTTTTACTACCTTTAAAGTTATATATTTTAATGCAGATAACAACATAATCATTCCACAAACCTATAAAGGTATGCCATTTCGAAATCCGAGTTCATTTGACCAAGTTATGGGCTTTTAAAGATGGAAATAAGGCCCATTTCAGTAAGCCCTCGCAAAATTAAAATCAATGACATAAAAACGGTCATATTTTTTACTACTCTAAAGTTATATATTTTAATGCAGATAACAACATAATCATTCCACAAGCCCATAAGGGTATGCCATATCGAAATCTGAGTTCATTTGACTAAGTTATGGGCTTTTAAATATGTAAAGAAGGCCCATATCAGTAAACCTTCGCAAAATTAAAATCAATGACATAAAAACGGTCATATTTTTTACTACCTTTAAAGTTATATATTTCAATGCAGATAACAACATAATCATTCCACAAGCCTATAAAGGTATGCCATATCGAAATCCGAGTTCATTTGACCAAGTTATGGGCTTTTAAAGATGGAAAGAAGGCACATTTCAATAAACCTTCGCAAAACTAAAATCAATGACATAAAAACCGTCATATTTTTTACTACATTAAAAGTTATATATCTTAATGCACATAACAACATAATCATTCCACAAGCCAATAGAGGTATGCCATATCGAAATCTGAGTCCTTTTGACCAAGCTATGGACTTTTAAAGACGTAAAGAAGGCCCATTTCAGTAAGCCTTCGCAAAATTAAAATCAATGACATAAAAACCGTCATATTTTTTACTACCTTCAAAGTTAAAAATTTTATTGCAGATAATAACATAATCATTCCACAAGCCTATAAAGGTATGCCATATCGAAATCCGAGTTCATTTGACCAAGTTATGGGCTTTTAAAGATGGAAAGAAGGCACATTTCAGTAAACCTTCGCAAAACTAAAATCAATGACATAAAAACCGTCATATTTTTTACTACATTAAAAGTTATATATCTTAATGCACATAACAACATAATCATTCCACAAGCAAATAGAGGTATGCCATATCGAAATCCGAGTCCTTTTGACCAAATTATGGACTTTTAAAGATGTAAAGAAGGCCCATTTCAGTAAACCTTCGCAAAATTAAAGTCAATGACATAAAAACGGTCATATTTTTTACTACTTTTAAAGTTTAATATTCTAATACAGATAACAACAAAATCATTTCACAGGCCCATAGAGGTGTGCCATATCGGAATCCGAGTTCATTTGACCAAGTTCTGGGCTTTTAAATATGTAAAGAAGGCCCATTTCAGTAAACCTTCGCAAAATTCAAATCAATGACATAAAAACGGTCATATTTTTTACTACCTTTAAAGTTTAATATTTTAATGCAGATAACAACAAAATCATTCCACAAGCCCCTAAAGGTATGCCATATCGAAATTCGAGTTCATTTGACCAAGTTATTGGCCTTTAAAGATGGAAAGAACGCCCATTTCAGTAAACCTTCGCAAAATTAAAATCAATGACATAAAAACGGTCATACTTTTTCTACCTTTAAAGTTATATATTTTAATGCAGATAACAACATTATCATTCCACAAGCCCATAAAGGTATGCCATATCGAAATCCGAGTTCATTCGACAACGTTATGGGCTTTTAAAGATGGAAGGAAGGTCAATTTCAGTTAATCGCAAAATAAGAATCAATACATAAAAACGATCATATTTTACTACCTCTAAAAATATATATTTTATTGCAGATAACAACATAATCATTCCACAAGCCCATAAGGGTATGCCATATCGAAATCCGAGTTCATTTGACAAAGTTATGGGCTTTTAAATATGTAAAGAAGGCCCATTTCAGTAAACCTTCGCAAAATTAAAATCAATGACATAAAAACGGTCATATTTTTTACTACCTTTAAAGTTTAATATTTTAATGCACATAACAACAAAAACATTCCACAAGCCATTCGATATGCCATATCGAAATACGAGTTAATTTGACCAAGTTATTGGCTTTTAAAGATGGAAAGAAGGCCCATTTCAGTAAGCCTTCGCAAAATTAAAATCAATGACATAAAAACGGTCATATTTTTTACCACCTTTAAAGTTTAATATTTTAATGCAGTTAACAACATAATCATTCCACAAGCCTATAAAGGTATGCCATATCGAAATCCGAGTTCATTTGACCAAGTTATGGGCTTTTAAAGATGGAAAGAAGGCACATTTCAGTAAACCTTCGCAAAATTAAAATCAATGACTTTTTATAACCGTCATATTTTTTACTACATTTAAAGTTATATATCTTAATGCACATAACAACATAATCATTCCACAAGCAAATAGAGGTATGCCATATCGAAATCCGAGTCCTTTTGACCAAATTATGGACTTTTAAAGGTGTAAAGAAGGCCCATTTCAGTAAACCTTCGCAAAATTAAAGTCAATGACATAAAAACGGTCATATTTTTTACTACCTTTAAAGTTTAATATTTTAATGCAGATAACAACAAAATCATATCACAAGCCCATAGAGGTATGCCAAATCGAAATCCGAGTTCATAAGCCCATAACTTGGCTTTTAAATATGCAAAGAACGCACATTTCAGTAAACCTTCGCAAAATTAAAATCAATGACACAAAAACGGTCATATTTTGTACTACCTTTAAAGTTATATATTTTAATGCAGATAACAACATAATCATTCCACAAGCCCATAAGGGTATGCCATATCGAAATCTGAGTTCATTTGACTAAGTTATGGGCTTTTAAATATGTAAAGAAGGCCCATATCAGTAAACCTTCGCAAAATTAAAATCAATGACATAAAAACGGTCATATTTTTTACTACCTTTAAAGTTATATATTTCAATGCAGATAACAACATAATCATTCCACAAGCCTATAAAGGTATGCCATATCGAAATCCGAGTTCATTTGACCAAGTTATGGGCTTTTAAAGATGGAAAGAAGGCACATTTCAATAAACCTTCGCAAAACTAAAATCAATGACATAAAAACCGTCATATTTTTTACTACATTAAAAGTTATATATCTTAATGCACATAACAACATAATCATTCCACAAGCCAATAGAGGTATGCCATATCGAAATCCGAGTCCTTTTGACCAAGCTATGGACTTTTAAAGACGTAAAGAAGGCCCATTTCAGTAAGCCTTCGCAAAATTAAAATCAATGACATAAAAACCGTCATATTTTTTACTACCTTCAAAGTTAAAAATTTTATTGCAGATAATAACATAATCATTCCACAAGCCTATAAAGGTATGCCATATCGAAATCCGAGTTCATTTGACCAAGTTATGGGCTTTTAAATATGTAAAGAAGACCCATTTCAGTAAACCTTCGCAAAATTAAAATCAATGACATAAAAACCGATATATTTTGTACTACCTTTAAAGTTATATATTTTAATGCAGATAACAACAAAATCATTTCACAAGCCCCTAAAGGTATGCCATATCGAAATTCGAGTTCATTTGACCAAGTTATTGGCCTTTAAAGATGGAAAGAATGCCCATTTCAGTAACCTTCGCAAAATAAAAATCAATGACATAAAAACGGTCATATTTTTTACTACCTTTGAAGTTATATATTTTAATGCAGATAACAACATAATCATTCCACAAGCCTAAAAAGGTATGCCATATCGAAATCCGAGTTCATTTGACCAAGTTATGGGCTTTTAAAGATGGAAAGAAGGCACATTTCAGTAAACCTTCGCAAAACTAAAATCAATGACTTAAAAACCGTCATATTTTTTACTACATTAAAAGTTATATATCTTAATGCACATAACAACATAATCATTCCACAAGCAAATAGAGGTATGCCATATCGAAATCCGAGTCCTTTTGACCAAATTATGGACTTTTAAAGATGTAAAGAAGGCCCATTTCAGTAAACCTTCGCAAAATTAAAGTCAATGACATAAAAACGGTCATATTTTTTACTACTTTTAAAGTTTAATATTCTAATACAGATAACAACAAAATCATTTCACAGGCCCATAGAGGTGTGCCATATCGGAATCCGAGTTCATTTGACCAAGTTCTGGGCTTTTAAATATGTAAAGAAGGCCCATTTCAGTAAACCTTCGCAAAATTCAAATCAATGACATAAAAACGGTCATATTTTTTACTACCTTTAAAGTTTAATATTTTAATGCAGATAACAACAAAATCATTCCACAAGCCCCTAAAGGTATGCCATATCGAAATTCGAGTTCATTTGACCAAGTTATTGGCCTTTAAAGATGGAAAGAACGCCCATTTCAGTAAACCTTCGCAAAATTAAAATCAATGACATAAAAACGGTCATACTTTTTCTACCTTTAAAGTTATATATTTTAATGCAGATAACAACATTATCATTCCACAAGCCCATAAAGGTATGCCATATCGAAATCCGAGTTCATTCGACAACGTTATGGGCTTTTAAAGATGGAAGGAAGGTCAATTTCAGTTAACCGCAAAATAAGAATCAATACATAAAAACGATCATATTTTACTACCTCTAAAAATATATATTTTATTGCAGATAACAACATAATCATTCCACAAGCCCATAAGGGTATGCCATATCGAAATCCGAGTTCATTTGACTAAGTTATGGGCTTTTAAATATGTAAAGAAGGCCCATTTCAGTAAACCTTCGCAAAATTAAAATCAATGACATAAAAACGGTCATATTTTTTACTACCTTTAAAGTTTAATATTTTAATGCACATAACAACAAAAACATTCCACAAGCCATTCGATATGCAATATCGAAATACGAGTTAATTTGACCAAGTTATTGGCTTTTAAAGATGGAAAGAAGGCCCATTTCAGTAAGCCTTCGCAAAATTAAAATCAATGACATAAAAACGGTCATATTTTTTACCACCTTTAAAGTTTAATATTTTAATGCAGTTAACAACATAATCATTCCACAAGCCTATAAAGGTATGCCATATCGAAATCCGAGTTCATTTGACCAAGTTATGGGCTTTTAAAGATGGAAAGAAGGCACATTTCAGTAAACCTTCGCAAAATTAAAATCAATGACTTTTTATAACCGTCATATTTTTTACTACATTTAAAGTTATATATCTTAATGCACATAACAACATAATCATTCCACAAGCAAATAGAGGTATGCCATATCGAAATCCGAGTCCTTTTGACCAAATTATGGACTTTTAAAGGTGTAAAGAAGGCCCATTTCAGTAAACCTTCGCAAAATTAAAGTCAATGACATAAAAACGGTCATATTTTTTACTACCTTTAAAGTTTAATATTTTAATGCAGATAACAACAAAATCATATCACAAGCCCATAGAGGTATGCCAAATCGAAATCCGAGTTCATAAGCCCATAACTTGGCTTTTAAATATGCAAAGAACGCACATTTCAGTAAACCTTCGCAAAATTAAAATCAATGACACAAAAACGGTCATATTTTTTACTACCTTTAAAGTTATATATTTTAATGCAGATAACAACATAATCATTCCACAAACCTATAAAGGTATGCCATTTCGAAATCCGAGTTCATTTGACCAAGTTATGGGCTTTTAAAGATGGAAATAAGGCCCATTTCAGTAAGCCCTCGCAAAATTAAAATCAATGACATAAAAACGGTCATATTTTTTACTACTCTAAAGTTATATATTTTAATGCAGATAACAACATAATCATTCCACAAGCCCATAAGGGTATGCCATATCGAAATCTGAGTTCATTTGACTAAGTTATGGGCTTTTAAATATGTAAAGAAGGCCCATATCAGTAAACCTTCGCAAAATTAAAATCAATGACATAAAAACGGTCATATTTTTTACTACCTTTAAAGTTATATATTTCAATGCAGATAACAACATAATCATTCCACAAGCCTATAAAGGTATGCCATATCGAAATCCGAGTTCATTTGACCAAGTTATGGGCTTTTAAAGATGGAAAGAAGGCACATTTCAATAAACCTTCGCAAAACTAAAATCAATGACATAAAAACCGTCATATTTTTTACTACATTAAAAGTTATATATCTTAATGCACATAACAACATAATCATTCCACAAGCCAATAAAGGTATGCCATATCGAAATCCGAGTCCTTTTGACCAAGCTATGGACTTTTAAAGACGTAAAGAAGGCCCATTTCAGTAAGCCTTCGCAAAATTAAAATCAATGACATAAAAACCGTCATATTTTTTACTACCTTCAAAGTTAAAAATTTTATTGCAGATAATAACATAATCATTCCACAAGCCTATAAAGGTATGCCATATCGAAATCCGAGTTCATTTGACCAAGTTATGGGCTTTTAAATATGTAAAGAAGACCCATTTCAGTAAACCTTCGCAAAATTAAAATCAATGACATAAAAACCGTCATATTTTGTACTACCTTTAAAGTTATATATTTTAATGCAGATAACAACAAAATCATTTCACAAGCCCCTAAAGGTATGCCATATCGAAATTCGAGTTCATTTGACCAAGTTATTGGCCTTTAAAGATGGAAAGAATGCCCATTTCAGTAACCTTCGCAAAATAAAAATCAATGACATAAAAACGGTCATATTTTTTACTACCTTTGAAGTTATATATTTTAATGCAGATAACAACATAATCATTCCACAAGCCTAAAAAGGTATGCCATATCGAAATCCGAGTTCATTTGACCAAGTTATGGGCTTTTAAAGATGGAAAGAAGGCACATTTCAGTAAACCTTCGCAAAACTAAAATCAATGACATAAAAACCGTCATATTTTTTACTACATTAAAAGTTATATATCTTAATGCACATAACAACATAATCATTCCACAAGCCAATAGAGGTATGCCATATCGAAATCCGAGTCCTTTTGACCAAGCTATGAACTTTTAAAGACGTAAAGAAGGCCCATTTCAGTAAACCTTCGCAAAATTAAAATCAATGACATAAAAACCGTCATATTTTTTACTACCTTTAAAGTTAAAAATTTTATTGCAGATAATAACATAATCATTCCACAAGCCTATAAAGGTATGCCATATCGAAATCCGAGTTCATTTGACCAAGTTATGGGCTTTTAAATATGTAAAGAAGACCCATTTCAGTAAACCTTCGCAAAATTAAAATCAATGACATAAAAACCGTCATATTTTGTACTACCTTTAAAGTTATATATTTTAATGCAGATAACAACAAAATCATTCCACAAGCCCCTAAAGGTATGCCATATCGAAACACGAGTTCATTTGACCAAGTTATTGGCCTTTAAAGATGGAAAGAATGCCCATTTCAGTAACCTTCGCAAAATAAAAATCAATGACATAAAACGGTCATATTTTTTACTACCTTTGAAGTTATATATTTTAATGCAGATAACAACATAATCATTCCACAAGCCTAAAAAGGTATGCCATATCGAAATCCGAGTTCATTTGACCAAGCTATGGGCTTTTAAAGATGTAAAGAAGGCCCATTTCAGTAAACCTTCGCAAAATTAAAATCAATGACATAAAAACGGTCATATTTTTTACTACCTTTAAAGTTTAATATTTTAATGCAGATAACAACAAAATCATTTCACAAGCCCATAGAGGTATGCCATATCGAAATCCGAGTTCATTTAACCAAGCTATGGGCTTTTAAATATGTAATGAAGGCCCATTTCAGTAAACCTTCGCAAAATTCAAATCAATGACCTAAAAACGGTCATATTTTTTACTACCTTTAAAGTTTAATATTTTAATGCAGATAACAACAAAATCATTCCACAAGCCTATAAAGGTATGCCATATCGAAATCCGAGTTCATTCGACCAAGCTATGAACTTTTAAAGATGTAAAGAAGGCCCATTTCAGTAAACCTTCGCAAAATTAAAACCAATGACATAAAAACGGTCATATTTTTTACTACCTTTAAAGTTTAATATTTTAATGCAGATAACAACAAAATCATTCCACAAGCCCCTAAAGGTATGCCATATCGAAATTCGAGTTCATTTGACCAAGTTATTGGCCTTTAAAGATGGAAAGAACTCCCATTTCAGGAAACCTTCGCAAAATTAAAATCAATGACAAAAAAACGGTCATACTTTTTCTACCTTTAAAGTTATATATTTTAATGCAGATAACAACATTATCATTCCACAAGCCCATAAAGGTATGCCATATCAAAATCCGAGTTCATTCGACAACGTTATGGGCTTTTAAAGATGGAAGGAAGGGCAATTTCAGTTAACCGCAAAATAAGAATCAATACAAAAAAACGGTCATATTTTACTACCTTTAAAAATATATATTTTATTGCAGATAACAACATAATCATTCCACAAGCCCATAAGGGTATGCCATATCGAAATCCGAGTTCATTTGACTAAGTTATGGGCTTTTAAATATGTAAAGAAGGCCCATTTCAGTAAACCTTCGCAAAATTAAAATCAATGACATAAAAACGGTCATATTTTTTACTACCTTTAAAGTTTAATATTTTAATGCACATAACAACAAAAACATTCCACAAGCCATTTGATATGCCATATCGAAATACGAGTTAATTTGACCAAGTTATTGGCTTTTAAAGATGGAAAGAAGGCCCATTTCAGTAAGCCTTCGCAAAATTAAAATCAATGACATAAAAACGGTCATATTTTTTACCACCTTTAAAGTTATATATTTTATTGCAGATAACAACATAATCATTCCACAAGCCTATAAAGGTATGCTATATCAAAATACGAGTTCATTTGACGAAGTTATGGGCTTTTAAAGATGGAAAGAAGGCACATTTCAGTAAACCTTCGCAAAATTAAAATCAATGACATAAAAACCGTCATATTTTTTACTACATTTAAAGTTATATATCTTAATGCACATAACAACATAATCATTTCACAAGCCAATAGAGGTATGCCATATCGAAATCCGAGTCCTTTTGACCAAGTTATGGACTTTTAAAGATGTAAAGAAGGCCCATTTCAGTAAACCTTCGCAAAATTAAAGTCAATGACATAAAAACCGTCATATTTTTTACTACCTTTAAAGTAAAATATTTTAATGCAGATAACAACAAAATTATTCCACAAGCCCCAAAGGTATGCCATATCGAAATCCGAGTTCACTTGATCAAGTTATTGGCTTTTAAAGATGGAAAGAAGGCCCATTTCAGTAAACCTTCGCAAAATTAAAATCAATGACATAAAAACGGTTATATTTTTTACTACCTTTAAAGTTATATATTTTAATGCAGATAACAACATAATCATTCCACAAGCCTATAAAGGTATGCCATATCGAAATCCTAGTTCATATGACGAAGTTATGGGCTTTTAAAGATGGAAAGAAGGCACATTTCAGTAAAGTTTCGCAAAATTAAAATCAATGACATAAAAACGGTCATATTTTTTACTACCTTTAAAGTTTAATATTTTAATGCACATAACAACAAAATCATTCCACAAGCCCCTAAAAGTGTGCCATATCGAAATACGAGTTAATTTGGCCAAGTTATTGGCTTTTAAAGATGGAAAGAAGGCCCATTTCAGTAAACCTTCGCAAAATTAAAATCAATGACATAAAAACGGTCATATTTTTTACTACCTTTGAAGTTATATATTTTAATGCAGATAACAACATAATCATTCCACAAGCCTAAAAAGGTATGCCATATCGAAATCCGAGTTCATTTGACCAAGCTATGGGCTTTTAAAGATGTAAAGAAGGCCCATTTCAGTAAACCTTCGCAAAATTAAAATCAATGACATAAAAACGGTCATATTTTTTACTACCTTTAAAGTTTAATATTTTAATGCAGATAACAACAAAATCATTTCACAAGCCCATAGAGGTATGCCATATCGAAATCCGAGTTCATTTAACCAAGCTATGGGCTTTTAAATATGTAATGAAGGCCCATTTCAGTAAACCTTCGCAAAATTCAAATCAATGACCTAAAAACGGTCATATTTTTTACTACCTTTAAAGTTTAATATTTTAATGCAGATAACAACAAAATCATTCCACAAGCCTATAAAGGTATGCCATATCGAAATCCGAGTTCATTCGACCAAGCTATGAACTTTTAAAGATGTAAAGAAGGCCCATTTCAGTAAACCTTCGCAAAATTAAAATCAATGACATAAAAACGGTTATATTTTTTACTACCTTTAAAGTTATATATTTTAATGCAGATAACAACATAATCATTCCACAAGCCTATAAAGGTATGCCATATCGAAATCCTAGTTCATATGACGAAGTTATGGGCTTTTAAAGATGGAAAGAAGGCACATTTCAGTAAAGTTTCGCAAAATTAAAATCAATGACATAAAAACGGTCATATTTTTTACTACCTTTAAAGTTTAATATTTTAATGCACATAACAACAAAATCATTCCACAAGCCCCTAAAAGTATGCCATATCGAAATACGAGTTAATTTGGCCAAGTTATTGGCTTTTAAAGATGGAAAGAAGGCCCATTTCAGTAAACCTTCGCAAAATTAAAATCAATGACATAAAAACGGTCATATTTTTTACTACCTTTAAAGTTATATATTTTAATGAAGATAACAACATAATCATTCCACAAGCCTATAAAGGTATGCCATATCGAAATCCGAGTTCATTTGACCAAGTTATGGGCTTTTGAAGATGGAAAGAAGGCCCATTTCAGTAAACCTTCTCAAAATTAAAATCAATGACATAAAAACCGTCATATTTTTTACTACACTGATAAAAAAAATGGAATAGTACATTTAAATATCCGCATATTGAATCAAAAATTTCATATTTCGTATTTAAATTGAATACAAAAAACATTGTATTAAATACGAAACATATTAAATTGCATAGTTTAATACTAAAATATTTAAATCAAAGAAGAGCATATTTAATTTAAATTTTTTTATATTTATTTTTAAAAATATTATATTTATCGTTAATATTTTCAGATTTAAAAAAATACGTATTTAAATTAAAAATGTTTCATATTAATTTTGAGTATTCAAATTATTTTATTTTAAAGTTTTTAATATTTAAAATAAAAATGTTTGTAATAATAATATAGAAAGTGTCAATTTGAAAGGGTTTTTCAATGTTTATATCAAATAAAAACACCTGAAGAAGATATCTTTTACGTTTACGTACAAATTTATTAATTCAAATGTATTTTATTTGTACTATCACATTTAAATATGTTTCATATTTAAATATTAGTTTCTGCCATGTCCGTTTTTAAGTACGATAATATTTAAAATAAATATTTTAAGCTGACTTTAACAAAAAGATTTATTTCATAAACTGTATACTCATGTCCATACATTTGTGCAGACCAAACATTATACATTTTTAAAAACAAATTTATATACATTAAAGTAAATTGACATATGTACATATGTATGTACTTATGTAAATGGGCAGAACAAAAACGAAGGCGCTAAGATAATTTTTGGCGGTTTTTTTTTGTTCTATCCTACACACATTCTTTCGCGTTTGCTTTGATCAATGACTCTTCTTCTTGATCACTAAACGACGCGTGTTATTGAAGAGTTGCAGCCGAAGAAGTTGGACGTGTCGGGTCTTTATAAAAGTGAAGTTGGCATACAAATATAAAATTAAACTTGATCGCGCTATCAAAAAATCATGTGAAGTTTCTTTAAATAAATAAGTGTGTATGTTGGCAGCAACATTCAATGCCAAAAAGTACATTTTTCGCGGCATGTCTTTTCTTTAAACTGTATTCGGCCATACATATGTATGTACATATGTACAATTGATTCCGCTTTTTCAACACGGCACGACGCTTGCCATTTCATAATTGCAGCCAAAGAAGTAGGACGTGTCGTATCTTTTTTAAAGTGAAAATAGCCTAAAAATTAATATGTGCATATGTGTGTATAAAAGTTAAATTAAAATTATCAAAAATATTTTACTCGTACTGCGTTTTCCTAGAATACAACAAATTAGCGCGCGCCGTTACACGCATACATATACATACATATGCACGTAGAATGTATTAATTATTTAGTGGATTAAAATTTTCGGTTCTCAGAAACGTATGAACATACAATCAAGTGCAGCTACACACACATACATATACCACACCGTGCGTTTACCGTTGCTTGGTCGCCAACAAAGTTGAGCGTGCCCTAGCGAACACACACATGTACATTTTCTGCAACACATCTACCCACACACAGCGTGCGTTTACCGTTCCTGGCAAAGTCATAGGTAAGTAAAAAACGTGGAAATAAATACATTTTTAAAAGTAAGAATACGGCAAAGTAGGTTTTAAATTAAATAATACATTTTTTCTATATCATTCCTCGCAGTGGCAAACAAATACATTCTCGAACCAACATACATATATGCCAAATATACAAATTCCAGAACGAAGCATATAAAACTGAATAAAATATTGGAGGTTCCTGTTGAGAATAAAACCCATACTCGGAGTAAGGATGTGAAAACTTTCGATGAAGCTGAGCTTTTGAAAGCATGGCCAAAATATGCTGACTCGCGGGCGCCGGAATTGGTAATTTATAATTTTAGTCAGACTACATTCGGATTTTGTCTTTTTATTTATTTTTTTTGTGCTCATTTGTTGTTTTCTTTCAGGTCGAAATCTTTAACCATTCATATTTTGATTGATCTCTTTAAAACGAAATCTATAATTTTCTTTTTCATCTTACTATTTATTTCGCAAATAACTTACAAAACTAATTAGTGTTTAGCTATTAAGATTGGTAATACTCTAAGATTGTTTAAAGTACTTTCTTTCGTTTATGAATTGACAACTGTGTATGTAGCGTGTAATGCTATAGAAGTTAAAACATGCAACCATTTGCAGGCATATGAAAGTGGAATAATTAAAAATGTATTAGTTCTTAAAAAACATTGAAGAGTTTTCAAGCCATCCAATGCACATGTATGTATGATGTAAATGCTAAAAAATATGTTTTATACAGATCTCTGTAAAATAAATATAAGTGTAACTGTATTATTTGTACCTTCCAGCAAGCCGTAATGAAAAATAAATGTTTAAGTAAAATCGAAAAAACCGAAATAAAATTTGAGTACTAATTTTTTTTAGTGTACCAAAAATATTTGAATACTTATCATATTTAATATTATAATTGGCATATTTTGAATAAATATGTCTAGTATTGAATCTTAATACGACTTATATTGAATTTTAATATTTCGGTTATTCATTTAACTATTAAAATTTTAGAATTTAATATAGTTTCTATTTATATTAAACACGTGTACTATTTAATTCAAATTTTAAAAATTTAAAATAAAATAGTCATAATATTAAATAGAAATATGCATTGTATTTAATTTAAATATGGCTTATATTTAACTTAAATATTTAATATATTAAAATCTATTCCGAAAATATTTAAATTTAATATGGAAAAAAAGTTAATATGCGCATATTAAAATTTAATAAAAACCGCAATGGATGAAAAACAAAGCGAAAAATATTTGGGTTGAATATGAAATATTTGGATTTACTACTTTTTTTTTATCAGTGTACCTTTAAAGTTATATATTTTAATGCAGATAACAACATAATCATTTCACAAGCCTATAAAGGTATGCCTTATCGAAATTCGAGTTCATTAAACCAAGTTATGGGCTTTTAAATATGTAAAGAAGGCCCATTTCAGTAAACCTTCGCAAAATTAAAATCAATGACTTAAAAACGGTCATATTTTTTACAACCTTTAAAGTTTAATATTTTAATGCAGATCACAACAAAATCATTTCACAAGCCCCTAAAGGTATGCCTTATCGAAATACGAGTTCATTTATCCAAGTTATTGGCCTTTAAAGATGGAAAGAAGGCCCATTTTAGTAAACCTTCGCAAAACTAAAATCGATGACATAAAAACGGTCATAGGTTTTACTACCTTTAAAGTTATATATTTTAATGCAGATAACAACATAATCATTCCACAAGCCTAAAAAGCTATGCCATATCGAAACCCGAGCTCATTTGACCAAGTTATGGGCTTTTAAAGATGTAAAGAAGGCCCATTTCAGTAAACCTTCGCAAAATTAAAATCAATGTCATAAAAACGGTCATATTTTTTACTACCTTTAAAGTTATATATTTTAATGCTGATAACAACATTATCATTCCACAAGCCCATAGAGGTGTGCCATATCGAAATCCGAGTCCTTTTGACCAGGTTATGGGATTTTAAAGATGGAAAGAAGGCCCATTTCAGTAAACCTTTGCAAAGTTCAAATCAATGACATAAAAACGGTTATATTTTTACTACCTTTAAAGTTATATATTTTAATGCAGATAACAACATAATCATTCCACAAGCCTAAAAAGCTATGCCATATCGAAATCCGAGCTCATTTGACCAAGTTATGGGCTTTTAAAGATGTAAAGAAGGCCCATTTCAGTAAACCTTCGCAAAATTAAAATCAATGTCATAAAAACGGTCATATTTTTTACTACCTTTAAAGTTATATATTTTAATGCTGATAACAACATTATCATTCCACAAGCCCATAGAGGTGTGCCATATCGAAATCCGAGTCCTTTTGACCAGGTTATGGGATTTTAAAGATGGAAAGAAGGCCCATTTCAGTAAACCTTTGCAAAGTTCAAGTCAATGACATAAAAACGGTCATATTTTTTACTACCTTTAAAGTTATATATTTTAGTGCAGATAACAACATAATCATTCCACAAGCCTAAAAAGCTATGCCATATCGAAATCCGAGTTTATTTGACTAAGTTATGGGCTTTTAAAGATGTAAAGAAGGCCCATTTCAGTAAACCTTCGCAAAATTAAAATCAATGTCATAAAAACGGTCATATTTTTTACTACCTTTAAAGTTATATATTTTAATGCTGATAACAACATTATCATTCCACAAGCCCATAGAGGTGTGCCATATCGAAATCCGAGTCCTTTTGACCAGGTTATGGGATTTTAAAGATGGAAAGAAGGCCCATTTCAGTAAACCTTTGCAAAGTTAAAATCAATGACATAAAAACGGTCATATTTTTTACTACCTTTAAAGTTATATATTTTAATGCAGATAACAACATAATCATTCCACAAGCCTAAAAAGCTATGCCATATCGAAATCCGAGCTCATTTGACCAAGTTATGGGCTTTTAAAGATGTAAAGAAAGCCCATTTCAGTAAACCTTCGCAAAATTAAAATCAATGACATAAAAACGGTCATAGGTTTTACTACCTTTAAAGTTATATATTTTAATGCAGATAACAACATAATCATTCCACAAGCCTATAAAGGTATGCCATATCGAAATCCGAGTTTATTTGACTAAGTTATGGGCTTTTAAATATATAAAGAAGGCCCATTTCAGTAAACCTTCGCAAAATTCAAATCGATGACATAAAAACGGTCATATTTTTTACTACCTTTAAAGTTTAATATTTTAATGCACATAACAACATAATCATTCCACAAGCCAATAGAGGTATGCCATATCGAAGTCCGAGTCCTTTTGACCAAGTTATGGACTTTTAAAGATGTAAAGAAGGCCCATTTCAGTAAACCTTCGCAAAATTAAAGTCAATGATATAAAAACCGTCATATTTTTTACTACCTTTAAAGTTAAATATTTTAATGCAGATAACAACAAAATAATTCCACAAGCCACTAAAGGTATGCCATATCGAAATCCTAGTTCATTTGACCAAGTTATTGGCTTTTAAAGATGGAAAGAAGGCCCATTTCAGTAAACCTTTGCAAAGTTAAAATCAATGACATAAAAACGGTCATTTTTTTTACTACCTTTAAAGTTAAATATTTTAATGCAGATAACAACATAATCATTCCACAAGCCTATAAAGGTATGCCATATCGAAATCCGCGTTCATTTGACCAAGTTATTGGCTTTTAAAGATGGAAAGAAGGCCCATTTTAGTAAACCTTCGCAAAATTAAAATCAATGACATAAAAACGGTCATAGGTTTTACTACCTTTAAAGTTATATATTTTAAAGCTATGCCATATCGAAATCCGAGCTCATTTGACCAAGTTATGGGCTTTTAAAGATGTAAAGAAGGCCCATTTCAGTAAACCTTCGCAAAATTAAAATCAATGTCATAAAAACGGTCATATTTTTTACTACCTTTAAAGTTATATATTTTAATGCTGATAACAACATTATCATTCCACAAGCCCATAGAGGTGTGCCATATCGAAATCCGAGTCCTTTTGACCAGGTTATGGGATTTTAAAGATGGAAAGAAGGCCCATTTCAGTAAACCTTTGCAAAGTTAAAATCAATGACATAAAAACGGTCATATTTTTTACTACCTTTAAAGTTATATATTTTAATGCAGATAACAACATAATCATTCCACAAGCCTAAAAAGCTATGCCATATCGAAATCCGAGCTCATTTGACCAAGTTATGGGCTTTTAAAGATGTAAAGAAGGCCCATTTCAGTAAACCTTCGCAAAATTAAAATCAATGTCATAAAAACGGTCATATTTTTTACTACCTTTAAAGTTATATATTTTAATGCTGATAACAACATTATCATTCCACAAGCCCATAGAGGTGTGCCATATCGAAATCCGAGTCCTTTTGACCAGGTTATGGGATTTTAAAGATGGAAAGAAGGCCCATTTCAGTAAACCTTTGCAAAGTTAAAATCAATGACATAAAAACGGTCATATTTTTTACTACCTTTAAAGTTATATATTTTAATGCAGATAACAACATAATCATTCCACAAGCCTAAAAAGCTATGCCATATCGAAATCCGAGCTCATTTGACCAAGTTATGGGCTTTTAAAGATGTAAAGAAAGCCCATTTCAGTAAACTTTCGCAAAATTAAAATCAATGACATAAAAACGGTCATAGGTTTTACTACCTTTAAAGTTATATATTTTAATGCAGATAACAACATAATCATTCCACAAGCCTATAAAGGTATGCCATATCGAAATCCGAGTTTATTTGACTAAGTTATGGGCTTTTAAATATATAAAGAAGGCCCATTTCAGTAAACCTTCGCAAAATACAAATCAATGACATAAAAACGGTCATATTTTTTACTACCTTTAAAGTTTAATATTTTAATGCACATAACAACATAGTCATTCCACAAGCCAATAGAGGTATGCCATATCGAAGTCCGAGTCCTTTTGACCAAGTTATGGACTTTTAAAGATGTAAAGAAGGCCCATTTCAGTAAACCTTCGCAAAATTAAAGTCAATGATATAAAAACCGTCATATTTTTTACTACCTTTAAAGTTAAATATTTTAATGCAGATAACAACAAAATAATTCCACAAGCCCCTAAAGGTATGCCATATCGAAATCCTAGTTCATTTGACCAAGTTATTGGCTTTTAAAGATGGAAAGAAGGCCCATTTCAGTAAACCTTTGCAAAGTTAAAATCAATGACATAAAAACGGTCATTTTTTTTACTACCTTTAAAGTTAAATATTTTAATGCAGATAACAACATAATCATTCCACAAGCCTATAAAGGTATGCCATATCGAAATCCGCGTTCATTTGACCAAGTTATTGGCTTTTAAAGATGGAAAGAAGGCCCATTTTAGTAAACCTTCGCAAAATTAAAATCAATGACATAAAAACGGTCATAGGTTTTACTACCTTTAAAGTTATATATTTTACTGCAGATAACAACATAATCATTCCACAAGCCTAAAAAGCTATGCCATATCGAAATCCGAGCTCATTTGACCAAGTTATTGGCCTTTAAAGATGGAAAGAACGCCCATTTCAGTAAACCTTCGCAAGATTAAAATCAATGACATAAAAACGGTCATATTTTTTACTACCTTTAAAGTTATATATTTTAATGCAGATAACAACGTAATCCATCCACAAGCCTATAAAGGTATGCCATATCGAAATCAGAGTTCATTTGACCAAGTTATGGGCTTTAAAGATGGAAAGAAGGCCCATTTCAGTAAACTTTCTCAAAATTAAAATCAATGACATAAAAAGGGTCATATTTTTTACTACCTTTAATGTTATATTTTTTAATGCACATAACAACATAATCATTACACAAGCCAATAGAGGTATGCCATATCGAAATCCGAGTGCATTGGACAACGTTATGGGCTTTTAAAAATGGAAGGAAGGCCAATTTCAGTTAACCTTCGCAAAATTAAAATCAATGACATAAAAGCGGTCATATTTTTTACTACCTTTAAAGTTATATATTTTAATGCAGATAACACCATAATCATTCCACAAGCCTATAAAGGTATGCCATATCGAAATCCGAGTTTATTTGACTAAGTTATGGGCTTTTAAATATATAAAGAAGGCCCTTTTCAGTAAACCTTCGCAAAATTCAAATCAATGACATAAAAACGGTCATATTTTTTAATACCTTTAAAGTTTAATATTTTAATGCAGATAACAACATACTCATTCCACAAGCCAATAGAGGTATGCCATATCGAAGTCCGAGTCCTTTTGACCGAGTTATGGACTTTTAAAGATGTAAAGAAGGCCCATTTCAGTAAACCTTCGCAAAATTAAAGTCAATGACATAAAAACCGTCATATTTTTTACTACCTTTAAAGTTAAATATTTTAATGCAGATAACAACAAAATAATTCCACAAGCCCCTAAAGGTATGCCATATCGAAATCCGAGTTCATTTGACCAAGTTATTGGCTTTTAAAGATGGAAAGAAGGCCCATTTCAGTAAACCTTCGCAAAATTAAAATCAATGACATAAAAACGGTCATATTTATACCCGTTACTCGTAGAGTAAAAGGGTATACTAGATTCGTCGGAAAGTATGTAACAGGCAGAAAGAAGCGTTTCCGACCCCATAAAGTATATATATTCTTGATCAGGATCACTAGCCGAGTCGATCTAGCCATGTCCGTCTGTCCGTCTGTCCGTCTGTCCGTATGAACGCTGAGATCTCGGAAACTATGAGAGTTACAATACTGGGATTAGGCACGCAGATTCCTGAGATTCCTGCGCAGCGCAAGTTTGTTTCAGTAGAGTGCCACGCCCACTCTAACGCCCACAAACCGCCCAAAACTGTGGCTCCTACAGTTTTGATGCTAGAATAAAAACTTTAACTGAAAAGTAATGTTCTCATCAATACCTATCGATTGACACAAAAAAAGTTTGCCACGCCCACTTTAACGCCCACAAACCGCGAAAACCTGTGACGCCCACAATTTTTATGCTAGATAAAAAATTTTAATGCTCCGTATGAACGCTGAGATCTCGGAAACTATGAGAGTTACAATACTGGGATTAGGCACGCAGATTCCTGAGATTCCTGCGCAGCGCAAGTTTGTTTCAGTAGAGTGCCACGCCCACTCTAACGCCCACAAACCGCCCAAAACTGTGGCTCCTACAGTTTTGATGCTAGAATAAAAACTTTAACTGAAAAGTAATGTTCTCATCAATACCTATCGATTGACACAAAAAAAGTTTGCCACGCCCACTTTAACGCCCACAAACCGCGAAAACCTGTGACGCCCACAATTTTTATGCTAGATAAAAAATTTTAACTGAAATGTATTGGTCTCGACAATACCTATCGATTGATCAAAAAAAAATTTTGCCACGGCCACTCTAACGCCTATAACGCTTAAATCTGTATAACGCCGGTAGGTGGCGCATTTTAATTTCGCTTTGCTGCTTGCATATCTCCATTTAGCTGAGTAACGGGTATCTGAAAGTCGAGGTACTCGACTATAGCGTTCTTCCTTGTTTTTACTACCTTTAAAGTTATATATTTTAATGCTGATAACAACATAATCATTCCACAAGCCTAAAAAGCTATGCCATATCGAAATCCGAGCTCATTTGACCAAGTTATTGGCCTTTAAAGATGGAAAGAAGGCCCATTTTAGTAAACCTTCGCAAAATTAAAATCAATGACATAAAAACGGTCATAGGTTTTACTACCTTTAAAGTTATATATTTTAATGCAGATAACAACATAATCATTCCACAAGCCTATAAAGGTATGCCATATCGAAATCCGAGTTTATTTGACTAAGTTATGGGCTTTTAAATATATAAAGAAGGCCCATTTCAGTAAACCTTCGAAAAATTCAAATCAATGACATAAAAACGGTCATATTTTTTACTACCTTTAAAGTTTAATATTTTAATGCACATAACAACATAATCATTCCACAAGCCAATAGAGGTATGCCATATCGAAGTCCGAGTCCTTTTGACCAAGTTATGGACTTTTAAAGATGTAAAGAAGGCCCATTTCAGTAAACCTTCGCAAAATTAAAGTCAATGACATAAAAACCGTCATATTTTTTACTACCTTTAAAGTTAAAAATTTTAATGCAGATAACAACAAAATAATTCCACAAGCCCCTAAAGGTATGCCATATCGAAATCCTAGTTCATTTGACCAAGTTATTGGCTTTTAAAGATGGAAAGAAGGCCCATTTCAGTAAACCTTTGCAAAGTTAAAATCAATGACATAAAAACGGTCATATTTTTTACAACCTTTAAAGTTAAATATTTTAATGCAGATAACAACATAATCATTCCACAAGCCTATAAAGGTATGCCATATCGAAATCCGCGTTCATTTGACCAAGTTATTGGCTTTTAAAGATGGAAAGAAGGCCCATTTTAGTAAACCTTCTCAAAATTAAAATCAATGACATAAAAACGGTCATATTTTTTACTACCTTTAAAGTTATATATTTTAATGCAGATAACAACGTAATCCATCCACAAGCCTATAAAGGTATGCCATATCGAAATCAGAGTTCATTTGACCAAGTTATGGGCTTTAAAGATGGAAAGAAGGCCCATTTCAGTAAACTTTCTCAAAATTAAAATCAATGACATAAAAACGGTCATATTTTTTACTACCCTTAATGTTATATTTTTTAATGCACATAACAACATAATCATTACACAAGCCAATAGAGGTATGCCATATCGAAATCCGAGTGCATTGCACAACGTTATGGGCTTTTAAAAATGGAAGGAAGGCCAATTTCAGTTAACCTTCGCAAAATTAAAATCAATGACATAAAAACGGTCATATTTTTTACTACCTTTAAAGTTATATATTTTAATGCAGATAACACCATAATCATTCCACAAGCCTATAAAGGTATGCCATATCGAAATCCGAGTTTATTTGACTAAGTTATGGGCTTTTAAATATATAAAGAAGGCCCATTTCAGTAAACCTTCGCAAAATTCAAATCAATGACATAAAAACGGTCATATTTTTTACTACCTTTAAAGTTTAATATTTTAATGCACATAACAACATAATCATTCCACAAGCCAATAGAGGTATGCCATATCGAAGTCCGAGTCCTTTTGACCAAGTTATTGGCTTTTAAAGATGGAAAGAAGGCCCATTTCAGTAAACCTTCGCAAAATTAAAATCAATGACATAAAAACGGTCATATATTTTACTACCTTTAAAGTTATATATTTTAATGCAGGTAACAACATAATCATTCCACAAGCCTATAAAGGTATGCCATATCGAAATCCGAATTCATTTGACCAAGTTATGGGCTTTAAAGATGGACAGAAGGCCCACTTCAGTAAACCTTATCAAAATTAAAATCAATGACATAAAAACGGTCATATTTTTTACTACCTTTAAAGTTTAATATTTTAATGCACATAACAACAAAATCATTCCACAAGCCCCTAAAGGTATGCCATATCGAAATACGAGTTCATTTGACCAAGTAATTGGCTTTTAAAGATGGAAAGAAGGCCCATTTCAGTAAACCTTCGCAAAATGAAAATCAATGGCATAAAAACGGTCATATTTTTTACTACCTTTAACGTTATATATTTTAATGCAGATAACAACATAATCATTCCACAAGCCTAAAAAGCTATGCCATATCGAAATCAGAGTTCATTTGACCAAGTTATGGGCTTTTAAAGATGGAAAGAAGGCCCATTTCAGTAAACCTTCGCAAAATTAAAATCAATGACATAAAAACGGTCATATTTTTTACTACCTTTAAAGTTATATATTTTAATGCTGATAACAACATTATCATTCCACAAGCCCATAGAGTTGTGCCATATCGAAATCCGAGTCCTTTTGACCAGGTTATGGGATTTTAAAGATGGAAAGAAGGCCCATTTCAGTAAACCTTCTCAAAATTAAAATCAATGACATAAAAACGGTCATATATTTTACTACCTTTAAAGTTATATATTTTAATGCAGGTAACAACATAATCATTCCACAAGCCTATAAAGGTATGCCATATCGAAATCAGCGTTCATTTGACCAAGTTATGGGCTTTAAAGATGGAAAGAAGGCCCATTTCAATAAACTTTCTCAAAATTAAAATCAATGACATAAAAACGGTCATCTTTTTTACTACCTTTAATGTTATATATTTTAATGCACATAACAACATAATCATTCCACAAGCCAATAGAGGTATGCCATATCGAAATCCGAGTGCATTGGACAACGTTATGGGCTTTTAAAGATGGAAGGAAGGCCAATTTCAGTTAACCTTCGCAAAATTAAAATCAATGACTTAAAAACGGTCATATTTTTTACTACCTTTAAAGTTAAATATTTTAATGCAGATAACAACAAAATCATTCCACAAGCCCATAGAGGTGTTCATATCGAAGTCCGAGTCCTTTTGACCAGGTTATGGGCTTTTAAAGATGGAAAGAAGACCCATTTCAGTAAACCTTCGCAAAATTAAAATCAATGACATAAAAACGGTCATATTTTTTACTACCTTTAAAGTTATATATTTAAATGCACATAACAACATAATCATTCCACAAGCCAAAAGTGGTATGCCATATCGAAATCCGAGTCCTTTTGACCAAGTTATGGACTTTTAAAGATGGAAAGAAGGCCCATTTCAGTAAACCTTCGCAAAATAAAAGTCAATGACATAAAAACCGTCATATTTTTTACTACCTTTAAAGTTAAATATTTTAATGCAGATAACATCAAAATCATTCCACAAGCCCCTAAAGGTATGCCAAATCGAAATCCGAGTTCATTTGACCAAGTTATTGGCTTTTAAAGATGGAAAGAAGGACCATTTCAGTAAACCTTTGCAAAATTAAAATCAGTGACATAAAAACGGTCATATTTTTTACTACCTTTCAAGCTAAATATTTTAATGCACATAGCAACAAAATCATTCCACAAGCCCCTAAAGGTATGCCATATCGAAATACGAGTTCATTTGACCAAGAAATTGGCTTTTAAAGATGGAAAGAAGGCCCATTTCAGTAAACCTTCGCGAAATTCAAATCAATGACATAAAAACGGTCATATTTTTTACCACCTTTAAAGTTTAATATTTTAATGCACATAACAACATAATCATTCCACAAGCCAATAGAGGTATGCCATATCGAAGTCCGAGTCCTTTTGACCAAGTTATGGACTTTTAAAGATGTAAAGAAGGCGCATTTCAGTAAACCTTCGCAAAATTAAAGTCAATGAAATCAAAACTGTCATATTTTTTACTACCTTTAAAGTTAAATATTTTAATGCAGATAACAACAAAATAATTCCACAAGCCCCTAAAGGTATGCCATATCGAAATCCGAGTTCATTTGACCAAGTTATTGGCCTTTAAAGATGTAAAGAAGGCCCATTTCAGTAAGCCTTCGCAAAATTAAAATCAATGACATAAAAACGGTCATATTTTTTACTACCTTTAAAATTATATATTTTAATGCTGAAAACAACATTATCATTCCACAAGCCCATAGAGGTGTGCCATATCGAAATCCGAGTCCTTTTGACCAGGCTATCGGATTTTAAAGATGGAAAGAAGGCCCATTTCAGTAAACCTTTGCAAAATTAAAATCATAAAAACACATAAAACGGTCATATTTTTTACTACCTTTAAAGTTAAATATTTTAGTGCAGATAACAACATAATCATTCCACAAGCCTATAAAGGTATGCCATATCGAAATCCGCGTTCATTTGACCAAGTTATGGGCTTTAAAGATGGAAAGAAGGCCCATTTCAGTAAACTTTCTCAAAATTAAAATCAATGACATAAAAACGGTCATATTTTTTACTACCTTTAATGTTATATATTTTAATGCACATAACAACATAATCATTCCACAAGCCAATAGAGGTATGCCATATCGAAATCCGAGTGCATTGGACAACGTTATGGGCTTTTAAAGATGGAAGGAAGGCCGATTTCAGTTAACCTTCGCAAAATTAAAATCAATGACTTAAAAACGGTCATATTTTTTACTACCTTTAAAGTTAAATATTTTAATGCAGATAACAACAAAATCATTCCACAAGCCCATAGAGGTGTTCATATCGAAGTCCGAGTCCTTTTGACCAGGTTATGGGCTTTTAAAGATGGAAAGAAGGCCCATTTCAGTAAACCTTCGCAAAGTTAAAATCAATGACATAAAAACGGTCATATTTTTTACTACCTTTAAGGTTATATATTTTAATGCAGATAACAACATAATCATTCCACAAGCCTATAAATGTATGCCATATCGAAATCCGAGTTCATTTAACCAAGTTATTGGCTTTTAAAGATGGGAAGAAGGCCCATTTCAGTAAACCTTCGCAAAATTCAAATCAATGACATAAAAACGGTCATATTTTTTACTACCTTTAAAGTTTAATATTTTAATGCACATAACAACATAATCATTCCACAAGCCAATAGAGGTATGCCATATCGAAGTCCGAGTCCTTTTGACCAAGTTATGGACTTTTAAAGATGTAAAGAAGGCCCATTTCAGTAAACCTTCGCAAAATTAAAGTCAATGACATAAAAACCGTCATATTTTTTACTACCTTTAAAGTTACATATTTTAATGCAGATAACAACAAAATAATTCCACAAGCCCCTAAAGGTATGCCATATCGAAATCCGAGTTCATTTGACCAAGTAATTGGCTTTTAAAGATGGAAAGAAGGCCCATTTCAGTAAACCTTCGCAAAATTAAAATCAATGGCATAAAAACGGTCATATTTTTTACTACCTTTAAAGTTATATATTTTAATGCAGATAACAACATAATCATTTCACAAGCCTAAAAAGCTATGCCATATCGAAATCCGAGTTCATTTGACCAAGTTATGGGCTTTAAAGATGGAAATAAGGCCCATTTCAGTAAACCTTCTCAAAATTAAAATCAATGACATAAAAACGGTGATATTTATTACTACCTTTAAAGTTTAATATTTTAATGCACATAACAACATAATCATTCCACAAGCCAATAGAGGTATGCCATATCGAAGTCCGAGTCCTTTTGACCAAGTTATGGACTTTTAAAGATGTAAAGAAGGCCCATTTCAGTAAACCTTCGCAAAATTAAAGTCAATGACATAAAAACCGTCATATTTTTTACTACCTTTAAAGTTACATATTTTAATGCAGATAACAACAAAATAATTCCACAAGCCCCTAAAGGTATGCCATATCGAAATCCGAGTTCATTTGACCAAGTTATTGGCTTTTAAAGATGGAAAGAAGGCCCATTTCAGTAAACCTTCGCAAAATTAAAATCAATGACATAAAAACGGTCATATTTTGTACTACCTTTAAAGTTATATATTTTAATGCAGGTAACAACATAATCATTCCACAAGCCTATAAAGGTATGCTATATCGAAATCCGAGTTCAGTTGACCAAGTTATGGGCTTTAAAGATGGAAATAAGGCCCATTTCAGTAAACCTTCTCAAAATTAAAATCAATGACATAAAAACGGTGATATTTATTACTACCTTTAAAGTTTAATATTTTAATGCACATAACAACAAAATCATTCCACAAGCCCCTAAAGGTATGCCATATCGAAATACGAGTTCATTTGACCAAGTAATTGGCTTTTAAAGATGGAAAGAAGGCCCATTTCAGTTAACCTTCGCAAAATTAAAATCAATGGCATAAAAACGGTCATATTTTGTACTACCTTTAAAGTTATATATTTTAATGCAGATAACAACATAATCATTCCACAAGCCTATAAAGGTATGCCATTTCGAAATCCGAGTTCATTTGACTAAGTTATGGGCTTTTAAATATATAAAGAAGGCCCATTTCAGTAAACCTTCGCGAAATTCAAATCAATGACATAAAAACGGTCATATTTTTTACCACCTTTAAAGTTTAATATTTTAATGCACATAACAACATAATCATTCCACAAGCCAATAGAGGTATGCCATATCGAAGTCCGAGTCCTTTTGACCAAGTTATGGACTTTTAAAGATGTAAAGAAGGCCCATTTCAGTAAACCTTCGCAAAATTAAAGTCAATGAAATCAAAACTGTCATATTTTTTACTACCTTTAAAGTTATATATTTTAATGCAGATAACAACATAATCATTTCACAAGCCTAAAAAGCTATGCCATATCGAAATCCGAGTTCATTTGACCAAGTTATGGGCTTTTAAAGATGTAAAGAAGGCCCATTTCAGTAAACCTTCGCAAAATTAAAATCAATGACATAAAAACGGTCATATTTTTTCCTACCTTTAAAGTTATATATTTTAATGCTGATAACAACATTATCATTCCACAAGCCCATAGAGGTGTGCCATATCGAAATCCGAGTCCTTTTGACCAGGTTATGGGATTTTAAAGATGGAAAGAAGGCCCATTTCAGTAAACCTTTGCAAAATTAAAATCAATGACATAAAAACGGTCATATTTTTTACTACCTTTAAAGTTAAATATTTTAATGCAGATAACAACATAATCATTCCACAAGCCTATAAAGGTATGCCATATCGAAATCCGCGTTCATTTGACCAAGTTATGGGCTTTAAAGATGGAAAGAAGGCCCATTTCAGTAAACTTTCTCAAAATTAATATCAATGACATAAAAACGGTCATATTTTTTACTACCTTTAATGTAATATATTTTAATGCACATAACAACATAATCATTCCACAAGCCCCTAAAGGTATGCCATATCGAAATACGAGTTCATTTGACCAAGTAATTGGCTTTTAAAGATGTAAAGAAGGCCCATTTCAGTAAACCTTCTCAAAATTAAAATCAATGACATAAAAACGGTGATATTTATTACTACCTTTAAAGTTTAATATTTTAATGCACATGTAGCAGGATTGCTACGTCGTAGTATGTATGTATGTGTATGTTATTGTATTCCTTCTAGATCATTCAGGTTAGTTCTAAGAATAAGTTGTTGTTGTTGTACGATGCCGCTCACTGTTCTCTAACTCTCTCTCTCAATCTCATCGCTCTCACACTCTCTCAATGAATCGGGGGTTGATGCGGATCGTGAGCTGAGAGCGAGGGCAGTTGAACGCCGACCGTGATCCTGAACACACCAAATTATCAAATAAAAGAAAAGACTAGAAGTATATATTTGTGTTGGTGTTTAACTTCAGGGGAATACGTTATACCCCTACAAAATCAGAAGTGGGCCGATCACGAGCCAATTAATTAAAGTAAAGACAAAAGAAAATCAAAATGGAATTAAATAACGCTTCGATCGAACAATTAAAAAGGTGGTTGAGTGTGTGGAAGCTATCAACAACCGGAACGAAAAAGGAATTGATCTTGCGGTTAAATAAAGTACCAAAGGAAGTTCGTGGAAAAGTTGGTGAAATGGCGAAACAAAAAAATGATGAAGATGGCGACAAAAGTAAGGGCAATGACAGCAGCGACGAAATTTTCGAAGACGGCGGCGGAATTTTCCAGAAAGAAGGCGGCGACGGAAGTAACGGCAAAGACGGAGATAAAAGTAACGGCAAAGACGGCGGCATCCAGAGCTACGACGAAGAAGACGGCGACAAAAGTGACGGCGGCATTGAGAATTACATCGAAGAAGACGGCGAAACTAACGGCAAAGATGGTGCAGCGAATGACGAAGTGGCTGGCAGCATTCTCAGAATTAGAGGCAAACGGAGCAACGAAAAAGGCGGCGAACAAAACGAAGACGGTGGAAGGAACGACAATTACGCAGAAGACGGCATGCACAACCAGGCTGGAGAAAATTCTAGAAACGCAAAAAGCAGCGAACGTAAAGCGGTGGTGGAAAATTTTAGCGAGAGCATCGACGTCTCGTTGGGCATGGCAACACAGGTATTGAGTGAGTTTTCTGGCGAGTCGTGTGCCCGCAAATGGACTACTCAGGTGCAAAATATCGCGACCATTTATGGAATAAGAGGAAAATTCGTAAAGATGCTAATGCTAAGCAAAATAAAGGGCAAAGCTTATGAGTGGCTGCACGCAGATTCAGACCGCGTGTTGCTACCGTTGGATGACCTAATGGCAGAGCTGATCTCAATGTTTGGAGAAAAATCATCGAAGTTGGAGATACGGCGCAAGTTCGAAGGGCGCAAATGGAAGCAAAGCGAAACTTTCGGGAGTTATGTCGACGACAAGATAATGCTTGCTCAGGGCCTTAATATTGATGCAGATGAAATGTTGAGCTGCATCATCGAAGGTATCCCCAATCAAGGGCTACGCAATCAGGCGCATATTCAATGCTTTGTGGATGTTGGGCACATAAAGAGAGCGTTTGCGGATGTAAGCTTGCCAAAGCTATATGGAGTTGGCAGGCCGACGACATCAACGGATCCCAAGGACAGCAAAGAGACTCGTTGTTTCAATTGCAATGCAAAAGGGCATTGGGCGTACGAGTGCAGGAAGTCAAAGAGGGAGAAAGGATCGTGCTATGCGTGCGGTGAGATGGGACACTTTGTGGCGAAATGCTTGAAGAACAAAAACAAGAACGAGGGCGAAAACAAATATGTAAGATATGTTGAAATTAATTTTGTAAACGATTCTAATACCAGGGTAATTGCAGAATGCCTCATAGATACAGGAAGCCCAATTTCATTTATTAAAATATCCAAAGTACCAGAAGACATTTCGAAATTACCAGTTTTAAGTTCGTATTATGGTTTAAACAAAAGTTACCTGAAAACTTATGGAAAAATATTATGTTATGTTTTGAAAAATTTAAATAAAGTACATTTTAATTTAGTTATTGTGGCAAACGAATCTATGAGTCATGATGTAATCTTGGGACGAGATTTTATGGATGCTTGTAATCTAAATTTAAACCTTGACACTTTGAAAATGGTTACAGTTGAGAATATTGAAAATCCTTCTGATGTTAGTGATGAAAAGCAGATAGTTAGCGATGATGTTAGTGATGAAAAGCAAATAATTAGCGATGTTGTTAGTAATGTTAGGGATAAAAATACAATTTTTAGCGATGTTAATCATGGAATTAGGGACAGCAGGGAAACAATTAAGGAAATTTTTAGTAAAATCAGTAATGAAGAAGATGTTACGAAAAAAAATTATATTGAGCCGGAAATAAATCTAGTGGAAAAGGAATTATTTAACATAAATTTAACGGATGAAAGTGTAGAATACAAAGTTGGTGATCATGTGAATTATAATGTTAGGTGTCAGTTTGTTAGGATGGTAGAAAGTTGTTATGTAAATAAAGAAAAGCCAAAGGAACCGGAGGTTAGATGCGAAATGAAGTTAAGATTAGAGGACTCAAAACCATTCAGTTGTTCGCCCAGACGTTTAGCTTACACAGAGAAAGAAAAATTAGAGGTGATATTAGACGAATACTTAAGTGAAGGAATTATAAGGCCAAGTGAATCTGAGTATGCATCTCCAATAGTGTTAGTTAAAAAGAAGTCAGGCGACTTACGACTATGTGTAGATTACCGAAAGCTTAACAAGACTATGGTGAAAGATAACTATCCGTTACCTTTGATTGACGATTTATTAGATACATTAGTAAATAAAACAATATTTTCGAAATTAGATTTAAAGCATGGCTACTTTCATGTGTTTGTGGATAGTGAATCGATAAAATATACCTCATTTATGACGCCTTTAGGACAATTTGAGTTTATGCGGATGCCAATGGGGCTGAAGAATGCACCAGCGGTGTTTCAACGATTTATCAATAAGATTTTTGCAGACATGATAAGGGATGGTAAGGTAGTTATATACATGGACGATATCATGATTGCGAGTAAAGAAATGCAAGAACATTTAAGTGTTCTTAGAGAAGTTTTTGATCGATTAGCAAGGAACAAACTAGAATTAAGAATGGACAAGTGTGAGTTTCTACAAGCAAGTGTACAATACTTAGGATTTTTGGTAACTAGCAAAGGAATACAGGCTAATGACAAAGGAATAGAAGCTGTTCGAGATTTTCCCGTTCCAGACAAAGTACACGGTGTTAGAAGCTTTCTGGGTTTGTGTTCGTATTTTAGAAGGTTCATTAAAGATTTTTCGATGATCGCTAAACCTCTATATGAATTGTTAAAGAAGGATAAAGAATTTGTATTTGAAGAAAAGGAATTGCAATGTTTTGAATTGCTTAAGAAAAAGTTGGTGGAAGCTCCAGTGTTAGGATTATATTATTACAAGGACGAGGTAGAATTGCATACAGACGCCAGTGCACAAGGTTTTGGAGCAGTTTTGCTGCAAAGAAAAGAGGATAAAAAGCTTCATCCAATATTTTATTTTTCGAAAGCAACAACAAAAGACGAAGCAAAGTATCATAGTTTTGAACTGGAAACGTTAGCAATAATTTACGCTCTTAGAAGATTTAGAATTTATGTGCAGGGTAGACGATTTAGAATAGTCACAGATTGTAACTCACTGACGTTGACGTTAAATAGAATTGAGTTAAACCCCCGTATTGCACGGTGGGCATTAGAATTGCTAGAGTATGACTTTGAATTAGTCCACAAATCGGGGAAACTTATGCAACATGTTGACGCGTTAAGTAGAAATACAAACATAATGGTAGTTGAAACGAATAGCTTTGAAGATAATTTAATTATTTGTCAAGCGAAAGATGAAAAATTAAAAGATGTTAGAAAAAAGTTAGAAAATGAGGAAGATAAAATGTTTGAGATGAGGAATGGAGTTATATATAGAAAGTCGAATAATGGAAAGCTGTTATTTTGTGTTCCAGAAGAAATGGAGGAAAAGATATTATACAAATATCACAATGAATTAGGTCATTTAGGAAGAGATAAAGTTATGGATGCTATTGTTAGGACGTATTGGTTTTCGAATATGAAAGAGAAAGTGGTTAGACATATTGAAAATTGTATAAGATGTGTAGCATATTCGCCAAAGTCAGGGAAAGGGGAAGGACTGTTGCACAGTATACCAAAAGGAAATGTGCCATTTGAAATTATACATATTGATCATTATGGACCGGTTGATAATGGAAGAGCAAAGAAACATCTATTTGTGGTTATAGACGGATTTACCAAATATGTTAGGCTATATGCAACAAAGACGACGAACACAAAGGAAGTTATTATAGCATTGAAAGACTACTTCAGGTCCTACAGCAGACCAACTTGTATAGTTTCGGATAGGGGAAGCTGTTTTACGTCGGAAGATTTTGGAAAATTTATGGAAGAACGTAATATTAAACATGTCAAAATTGCGACTGGGTCACCTCAAGCCAATGGACAAGTAGAAAGGATTAATAGAATTGTGGGACCAATGATAGCTAAATTAGCAGATCCAGAAGAGAAAATGCATTGGGACACAGTTGTGGAAGATGTTGAGTTTTCATTGAACAACACGAAGCAAAGAAGCATAGCACAAATGCCAAGTAAAATGTTGTTTGGAATCGAGCAGAAAGGAAAAGTTATTGATGAATTGAGACAAAAGTTAGAAGAATTAGATAATGTTAGTGATGTTAGAGATTTAGACAAAATTAGAAAAGATGGTTCAGAAGCGCAAAGAAAATTACAAAAAGACAACGAACAGAGATATAATGAAAAAAGGACGAAGAGTTCGGAGTACAAAGTGGGAGACTACATTATGGTAAAAAATTTTGATAGCTCAGTAGGAGTCGCAAGAAAGCTAATACCTAAACACAAGGGTCCTTATGTAATAGATAAAGTTTTGAGAAATGATAGATACTTGATAAAAGATGTTGAAGGTTTTCAATTATCGCGTTGCCCTTATCAAGGTGTCTGGAGTAGCCAAAATATTAAGCATTGGATTGGAAAACGAAAATAAAGTTGTAAATATATCAAGAAATTTGTAAATAAAAAAACTAAATTATAGAAACTAAGATAAATATTAAGCCGAAATCAATTGTAAATTAACACAAGATCAGGGGATCTTAAAATGTCAGGACGGCCGAATTGTAGCAGGATTGCTACGTCGTAGTATGTATGCATGTGTATGTTATTGTATTCCTTCTAGATCATTCATGTTAGTTCTAAGAATAAGTTGTTGTTGTTGTACGATGCCGCTCACTGTTCTCTAACTCTCTCTCTCAATCTCATCGCTCTCACACTCTCTCAATGAATCGGGGGTTGATGCGGATCGTGAGCTGAGAGCGAGGGCAGTTGAACGCCGACCGTGATCCTGAACACACCAAATTATCAAATAAAAGAAAAGACTAGAAGTATATATTTTTGTTGGTGTTTAACTTCAGGGGAATACGTTATACCCCTACACACATAACAACAAAATCATTCCACAAGCCCCTAAAGGTATGCCATATCGAAATCCGAGTTCATTTGACCAAGTAATTGGCTTTTAAAGATGGAAGGCCCATTTCAGTAAACCTTCGCAAAATTAAAATCAATGGCATAAAAACGGTCATATTTTTTATTACCTTTAAAGTTATATATTTTAATGCAGATAACAACATAATCATTCCACAAGCCTAAAAAGGTATGCCATATCGAAATCCGAGTTCATTTGACCAAGTTATGGGCTTTTAAAGATGTAAAGAAGGCCCATTTCAGTAAACCTTTGCAAAATTAAAATCAATGACATAAAAACGGTCATATTTTTTACTACCTTTAAAGTTAAATATTTTAATGCAGATAACAACATAATCATTCCACAAGCCAATAGAGGTATGCCATATCGAAATCCGAGTCCTTTTGACCAGGTTATGCGATTTTAAAGATGGAAAGAAGGCCCATTTCAGTAAACCTTTGCAAAATTAAAATCAATGACATAAAAACGGTCATATTTTTTACTACCTTTAAAGTTAAATATTTTAATGCAGATAACAACATAATCATTCCACAAGCCTATAAAGGTATGCCATATCGAAATCCGCGTTCATTTGACCAAGTTATGGGCTTTAAAGATGGAAAGAAGGCCCATTTCAGTAAACTTTCTCAAAATTAAAATCAATGACATAAAAACGGTCATATTTTTTACTACCTTTAATGTTACATTTTTTAATGCACATAACAACATAATCATTACACAAGCCAATAGAGGTATGCCATATCGAAATCCGAGTGCATTGGACAACGTTATGGGCTTTTAAAAATGGAAGGAAGGCCAATTTCAGTTAACCTTCGCAAAATTAAAATCAATGACATAAAAACGGTCATATTTTTTACTACCTTTAAAGTTAAATATTTTAATGCAGATAACAACATAATCATTCCACAAGCCTATAAAGGTATGCCATATCGAAATCCGAGTTCATTTGACCAAGTAATTGGCTTTTAAAGATGGAAAGAAGGACCATTTCAGTAAACCTTCGCGAAATTCAAATCAATGACATAAAAACCGTCATATTTTTTACTACCTTTAAAGTTAAACATTTTAATGCAGATAACAACAAAATAATTCCACAAGCCCCTAAAGGTATGCCATATCGAAATCCGAGTTCATTTGACCAAGTTATGGGCTTTTAAAGATGTAAAGAAGGCCCATTTCAGTAAACCTTCGCAAAATTAAAATCAATGACATAAAAACGGTCATATATTTTACTACCTTTAAAGTTATATATTTTAATGCAGGTAACAACATAGCCTATAAAGGTATGCCATATCGAAATCCGAGTTCATTTGACCAAGTTATGGGCTTTAAAGATGGACAGAAGGCCCACTTCAGTAAACCTTCTCAAAATTAAAATCAATGACATAGAAACGGTCATATTTTTTACTACCTTTAAAGTTTAATATTTTAATGCACATAACAACAAAATCATTCCACAAGCCCCTAAAGGTATGCCATATCGAAATACGAGTTCATTTGACCAAGTAATTGGCCTTTAAAGATGGAAATAACGCCCATTTCAGTAAACCTTCGCAAGATTAAAATTAATGACATAAAAACGGTCATATTTTTTACTACCTTTAAAGTTATATATTTTAATGCAGATAACAACGTAATCCATCCACAAGCCTATAAAGGTATGCCATATCGAAATCAGAGTTCATTTGACCAAGTTATGGGCTTTAAAGATGGAAAGAAGGCCCATTTCAGTAAACTTTCTCAAAATTAAAATCAATGACATAAAAACGGTCATATTTTTTACTACCTTTAATGTTATATTTTTTAATGCACATAACAACATAATCATTACACAAGCCAATAGAGGTATGCCATATCGAAATCCGAGTGCATTGGACAACGTTATGGGCTTTTAAAAATGGAAGGAAGGCCAATTTCAGTTAACCTTCGCAAAATTAAAATCAATGACATAAAAACGGTCATATTTTTTACTACCTTTTAAGTTATATATTTTAATGCAGATAACACCATAATCATTCCACAAGCCTATAAAGGTATGCCATATCGAAATCCGAGTTTATTTGACTAAGTTATGGGCTTTTAAATATATAAAGAAGGCCCATTTCATTAAACCTTCGCAAAATTCAAATCAATGACATAAAAACGGTCAAATTTTTTACTACCTTTAAAGTTTAATATTTTAATGTACATAACAACATAATCATTCCACAAGCCAATAGAGGTATGCCATATCGAAGTCCGAGTCCTTTTGACCAAGTTATGGACTTTTAAAGATGTAAAGAAGGCCCATTTCAGTAAACCTTGGCAAAATTAAAGTCAATGACATAAAAACCGTCATATTTTTTACTACCTTTAAAGTTAAATATTTTAATGCAGATAACAACAAAATAATTCCACAAGCCCCTAAAGGTATGCCATATCGAAATCCGAGTTCATTTGACCAAGTTATTGGCTTTTAAAGATGGACAGAAGGCCCACTTCAGTAAACCTTCTCAAAATTAAAATCAATGACATAAAAACGGTCATATTTTTTACTACCTTTAAAGTTTAATATTTTAATGCACATAACAACAAAATCATTCCACAAGCCCCTAAAGGTATGCCATATCGAAATACGAGTTCATTTGACCAAGTAATTGGCTTTTAAAGATGGAAAGAAGGCCCATTTCAGTAAACCTTCGCAAAATGAAAATCAATGGCATAAAAACGGTCATATTTTTTACTACCTTTAACGTTATATATTTTAATGCAGATAACAACATAATCATTCCACAAGCCTAAAAAGCTATGCCATATCGAAATCAGAGTTCATTTGACCAAGTTATGGGCTTTTAAAGATGTAAAGAAGGCCCATTTCAGTAAACCTTCGCAAAATTAAAATCAATGACATAAAAACGGTCATATTTTTTACTACCTTTAAAGTTATATATTTTAATGCTGATAACAACATTATCATTCCACAAGCCCATAGAGGTGTGCCATATCGAAATCCGAGTCCTTTTGACCAGGTTATGGGATTTTAAAGATGGAAAGAAGGCCCATTTCAGTAAACCTTTGCAAAATTAAAATCAATGACATAAAAACGGTCATATTTTTTACTTCCTTTAAAGTTAAATATTTTAATGCAGATAACAACATAATCATTCCACAAGCCTATAAATGTATGCCATATCGAAATCCGCGTTCATTTGACCAAGTTATGGGCTTTAAAGATGGAAAGAAGGCCCATTTCAGTAAACTTTCTCAAAATTAAAATCAATGACATAAAAACGGTCATCTTTTTTACTACCTTTAATGTTATATATTTTAATGCACATAACAACATAATCATTCCACAAGCCAATAGAGGTATGCCATATCGAAATCCGAGTGCATTGGACAAAGATTTTAAAGATGGAAGGAAGGCCAATTTCAGTTAACCTTCGCAAAATTAAAATCAATGACTTAAAAACGGTCATATTTTTTACTAGCTTTAAAGTTAAATATTTTAATGCAGATAACAACAAAATCATTCCACAAGCCCATAGAGGTGTTCATATCGAAGTCCGAGTCCTTTTGACCAGGTTATGGGCTTTTAAAGATGGAAAGAAGACCCATTTCAGTAAACCTTCGCAAAATTAAAATCAATGACATAAAAACGGTCATATTTTTTACTTCCTTTAAAGTTAAATATTTTAATGCAGATAACAACATAATCATTCCACAAGCCTATAAAGGTATGCCATATCGAAATCCGCGTTCATTTGACCAAGTTATGGGCTTTAAAGATGGAAAGAAGGCCCATTTCAGTAAACTTTCTCAAAATTAAAATCAATGACATAAAAACGGTCATCTTTTTTACTACCTTTAATGTTATATATTTTAATGCACATAACAACATAATCATTCCACAAGCCAATAGAGGTATGCCATATCGAAATCCGAGTGCATTGGACAACGTTATGGGCTTTTAAAGATGGAAGGAAGGCCAATTTCAGTTAACCTTCGCAAAATTAAAATCAATGACTTAAAAACGGTCATATTTTTTACTAGCTTTAAAGTTAAATATTTTAATGCAGATAACAACAAAATCATTCCACAAGCCCATAGAGGTGTTCATATCGAAGTCCGAGTCCTTTTGACCAGGTTATGGGCTTTTAAAGATGGAAAGAAGACCCATTTCAGTAAACCTTCGCAAAATTAAAATCAATGACATAAAAACGGTCATCTTTTTTACTACCTTTAATGTTATATATTTTAATGCACATAGCAACATAATCATTCCACAAGCCAAAAGTGGTATGCCATATCGAAATCCGAGTCCTTTTGACCAAGTTATGGACTTTTCAGTAAACCTTCGCAAAATAAAAGTCAATGACATAAAAACCGTCATATTTTTTACTACCTTTAAAGTTAAATATTTTAATGCAGATAACAACAAAATCATTCCACAAGCCCCTAAAGGTATGCCAAATCGAAATCCGAGTTCAATTGACCAAGTTATTGGCTTTTAAAGATGGAAAGAAGGACCATTTCAGTAAACCTTTGCAAAATTAAAATCAGTGACATAAAAACGGTCATATTTTTTACTACCTTTCAAGCTAAATATTTTAATGCACATAGCAACAAAATCATTCCACAAGCCCCTAAAGGTATGCCATATCGAAATACGAGTTCATTTGACCAAGTAATTGGCTTTTAAAGATGTAAAGAAGGCCCATTTCAGTAAACCTTCGCAAAATTAAAATCAATGACATAAAAACGGTCATATTTTTTACTACCTTTAAAGTTATATATTTTAATGCTGATAACAACATTATCATTCCACAAGCCCATAGAGGTGTGCCATATCGAAATCCGAGTCCTTTTGACCAGGTTATGGGATTTTAAAGATGGAAAGAAGGCCCATTTCAGTAAACCTTTGCAAAATTAAAATCAATGACATAAAAACGGTCATATTTTTTACTTCCTTTAAAGTTAAATATTTTAATGCAGATAACAACATAATCATTCCACAAGCCTATAAATGTATGCCATATCGAAATCCGCGTTCATTTGACCAAGTTATGGGCTTTAAAGATGGAAAGAAGGCCCATTTCAGTAAACTTTCTCAAAATTAAAATCAATGACATAAAAACGGTCATCTTTTTTACTACCTTTAATGTTATATATTTTAATGCACATAACAACATAATCATTCCACAAGCCAATAGAGGTATGCCATATCGAAATCCGAGTGCATTGGACAAAGATTTTAAAGATGGAAGGAAGGCCAATTTCAGTTAACCTTCGCAAAATTAAAATCAATGACTTAAAAACGGTCATATTTTTTACTAGCTTTAAAGTTAAATATTTTAATGCAGATAACAACAAAATCATTCCACAAGCCCCTAAAGGTATGCCATATCGAAATACGAGTTCATTTGACCAAGTAATTGGCTTTTAAAGATGTAAAGAAGGCCCATTTCAGTAAACCTTCGCAAAATTAAAATCAATGACATAAAAACGGTCATATTTTTTACTACCTTTAAAGTTATATATTTTAATGCTGATAACAACATTATCATTCCACAAGCCCATAGAGGTGTGCCATATCGAAATCCGAGTCCTTTTGACCAGGTTATGGGATTTTAAAGATGGAAAGAAGGCCCATTTCAGTAAACCTTTGCAAAATTAAAATCAATGACATAAAAACGGTCATATTTTTTACTTCCTTTAAAGTTAAATATTTTAATGCAGATAACAACATAATCATTCCACAAGCCTATAAATGTATGCCATATCGAAATCCGCGTTCATTTGACCAAGTTATGGGCTTTAAAGATGGAAAGAAGGCCCATTTCAGTAAACTTTCTCAAAATTAAAATCAATGACATAAAAACGGTCATCTTTTTTACTACCTTTAATGTTATATATTTTAATGCACATAACAACATAATCATTCCACAAGCCAATAGAGGTATGCCATATCGAAATCCGAGTGCATTGGACAAAGATTTTAAAGATGGAAGGAAGGCCAATTTCAGTTAACCTTCGCAAAATTAAAATCAATGACTTAAAAACGGTCATATTTTTTACTAGCTTTAAAGTTAAATATTTTAATGCAGATAACAACAAAATCATTCCACAAGCCCATAGAGGTGTTCATATCGAAGTCCGAGTCCTTTTGACCAGGTTATGGGCTTTTAAAGATGGAAAGAAGACCCATTTCAGTAAACCTTCGCAAAATTAAAATCAATGACATAAAAACGGTCATATTTTTTACTTCCTTTAAAGTTAAATATTTTAATGCAGATAACAACATAATCATTCCACAAGCCTATAAAGGTATGCCATATCGAAATCCGCGTTCATTTGACCAAGTTATGGGCTTTAAAGATGGAAAGAAGGCCCATTTCAGTAAACTTTCTCAAAATTAAAATCAATGACATAAAAACGGTCATCTTTTTTACTACCTTTAATGTTATATATTTTAATGCACATAACAACATAATCATTCCACAAGCCAATAGAGGTATGCCATATCGAAATCCGAGTGCATTGGACAACGTTATGGGCTTTTAAAGATGGAAGGAAGGCCAATTTCAGTTAACCTTCGCAAAATTAAAATCAATGACTTAAAAACGGTCATATTTTTTACTAGCTTTAAAGTTAAATATTTTAATGCAGATAACAACAAAATCATTCCACAAGCCCATAGAGGTGTTCATATCGAAGTCCGAGTCCTTTTGACCAGGTTATGGGCTTTTAAAGATGGAAAGAAGACCCATTTCAGTAAACCTTCGCAAAATTAAAATCAATGACATAAAAACGGTCATCTTTTTTACTACCTTTAATGTTATATATTTTAATGCACATAGCAACATAATCATTCCACAAGCCAAAAGTGGTATGCCATATCGAAATCCGAGTCCTTTTGACCAAGTTATGGACTTTTCAGTAAACCTTCGCAAAATAAAAGTCAATGACATAAAAACCGTCATATTTTTTACTACCTTTAAAGTTAAATATTTTAATGCAGATAACAACAAAATCATTCCACAAGCCCCTAAAGGTATGCCAAATCGAAATCCGAGTTCAATTGACCAAGTTATTGGCTTTTAAAGATGGAAAGAAGGACCATTTCAGTAAACCTTTGCAAAATTAAAATCAGTGACATAAAAACGGTCATATTTTTTACTACCTTTCAAGCTAAATATTTTAATGCACATAGCAACAAAATCATTCCACAAGCCCCTAAAGGTATGCCATATCGAAATACGAGTTCATTTGACCAAGTAATTGGCTTTTAAAGATGGAAAGAAGGCCCATTTCAGTAAACCTTCGCAAAATTAAAATCAATGACATAAAAACGGTCATATTTTTTACTACCTTTAAAGTTATATATTTTAATGCAGATAACAACATAATCATTCCACAAGCCTATGAAGGTATGCCATATCGAAATCCGAGTTCATTTGACTAAGTTATGGGCTTTTAAATATATAAAGACGGCCCATTTCAGTAAACCTTCGCGAAATTCAAATCAATGACATAAAAACGGTCATATTTTTTACCACCTTTAAAGTTTAATATTTTAATGCACATAACAACATAATCATTCCACAAGCCAATAGAGGTATGCCATATCGAAGTCCGAGTCCTTTTGACCAAGTTATGGACTTTTAAAGATGTAAAGAAGGCCCATTTCAGTAAACCTTCGCAAAATTAAAGTCAATGAAATCAAAACTGTCATATTTTTTACTACCTTTAAAGTTAAATATTTTAATGCAGATAACAACAAAATAATTCCACAAGCCCCTAAAGGTATGCCATATCGAAATCCGAGTTCATTTGACCAAGTTATTGGCTTTTAAAGATGTAAGGAAGGCCCATTTCAGTAAGCCTTCGCAAAATTAAAATCAATGACATAAAAACGGTCATATTTTTTACTACCTTTAAAGTTATATATTTTAATGCTGAAAACAACATTATCATTCCACAAGCCCATAGAGGTGTGCCATATCGAAATCCGAGTCCTTTTGACCAGGTTATGGGATTTTAAAGATGGAAAGAAGGCCCATTTCAGTAAACCTTTGCAAAATTAAAATCATAAAAACACATAAAACGGTCATATTTTTTACTACCTTTAAAGTTAAATATTTTAGTGCAGATAACAACATAATCATTCCACAAGCCTATAAAGGTATGCCATATCGAAATCCGAGTTCATTTAACCAAGTTATTGGCTTTTAAAGATGGAAAGAAGGCCCATTTCAGTAAACCTTCGCAAAATTCAAATCAATGACATAAAAACGGTCATATTTTTTACTACCTTTAAAGTTTAATATTTTAATGCACATAACAACATAATCATTCCACAAGCCAATAGAGGTATGCCATATCGAAGTCCGAGTGCATTGGACAACGTTATGGGCTTTTAAAGATGGAAGGAAGGCCAATTTCAGTTAACCTTCGCAAAATTAAAATCAATGACTTAAAAACGGTCATATTTTTTACTACCTTTAAAGTTAAATATTTTAATGCAGATAACAACAAAATCATTCCACAAGCCCATAGAGGTGTTCATATCGAAGTCCGAGTCCTTTTGACCAGGTTATGGGCTTTTAAAGATGGAAAGAAGGCCCATTTCAGTAAACCTTCGCAAAGTTAAAATCAATGACATAAAAACGGTCATATTTTTTACTACCTTTAAGGTTATATATTTTAATGCAGATAACAACATAATCATTCCACAAGCCTATAAATGTATGCCATATCGAAATCCGAGTTCATTTAACCAAGTTATTGGCTTTTAAAGATGGAAAGAAGGCCCATTTCAGTAAACCTTCGCAAAATTCAAATCAATGACATAAAAACGGTCATATTTTTTACTACCTTTAAAGTTTAATATTTTAATGCACATAACAACATAATCATTCCACAAGCCAATAGAGGTATGCCATATCGAAGTCCGAGTCCTTTTGACCAGGTTATGGGCTTTTAAAGATGGAAAGAAGGCCCATTTCAGTAAACCTTAGTAGGGTGTATTTGTATGTTCTGGATAAAACGATGGTGTATTTGTATGCTCTGGATAAATTTGTATTGTATGTTCTGACTCACTGTTTCGCTGGTGCGGGGGCGCTTAACGCTTGCGTAAGTTGTTGTTGTGGAAGTTGCTAGGGCCGCGCTCACTCCCCCTCCCACTCCCCCTCCCGCTTGTCCTCCCGCTTGTCCTCCCGCTTGTCCTGGTGCTTGACCCTCTGGGGGGTTGCGCTCACTCCCCCTCCCACTCCCCCTCCCACTTCCCCTCCCACTTCCCCTCCCCCTCCCCCTCCCCCTCCCACTTTCCCTCCCACTTTCCCTCCCGCTTGTCCTCGGACTCTCACTCTCGTTTGCGATAGCGTCCACTCCGCCCTCCCACTTGTTCTCTCACTCTCGTTTAAAAGTTATGTATGTATATATTGTTATCGTGAAACATTGTTGTGTGTATATATATATTGTTGTTATCGCTTTCCACATGTATTTATTTTATTGAAATGTACTACATAAGTATTTTATCTCTCTTTCTTTTCAGATTTTTTTCGTCTCGCAAACTGGTATAAATATGAGATGTATAGTACTGGGGTAATTCAGAAAGCAGAAGTCAAATTCAGAGCAAGAACTCACTTACACTATTTGAAGAGTCCTTCATCATCAGCATTATAAGCAGCAGCAGCAGCAGCAGCAGCAGCAGCAATATGTCTGACTTTGGAGAACAGTTTAACGAGCTTGGGGCCGTCTCTCTGCCCCCAATAAAGAGTGTTAAGGCTCTCCCGTTTGACACACCGATTGTGATAAAGAACGCTGAAGTGAAGCAGACACGCTTCGGCGCTAAAATTATGCTCATATTTGAAGATTTTGTGGTGTTCTTACCAGAACGCTTTAGTACTCTGTCATCGCAAGCTGTGGAGCACATGGCGACGGGGGGCTACAAGCTAGTCAAACTTAAATCAGAAGGGGATAATTATATTTTAAATTTTTGTAACGAATAAGAAAAAAATAAAATAAACTTTTTTTATAAATATTTAAAACAAAACAAAAACAAAAATGGGTGATGCTTTACATAACAATAACAATCCTGGGCCTAGTAACACAAATCCTGTCGCTAGTGAAATACGATATTGTGATGTCTGTAATCTAAATGTTGCTAAAATTAGTTGGTCGCATCACTTACGCACCAACTTGCATAAACAATTATCTGGTGCGCAAATAAGTGATAACTTGCGGTGTATAAGAAGTGCATTTCGGAATCGTATTGAAACTTATATAATCACAAATCCAAATAAAGAATGCTTGGATATCAATTTATTTCAACAATCAATCAAAGAACAAGTGATCACTCTACTCCAAGAAGCTCAAAAAAAACACGTCAATATCAAATTTAATTTTGAACAATTCTGTAATTATGTTTTGATTAAAGAGAGTGAAGATCATTGTGAAATCAATCTAAAGTCATTTCAAACAAAAATGCAAGTCTTAAATCAAACAATGAGTCAGACTGAAAATCTAAATGAAATAATCAAAAATTTAAATGACTATATAAAAAGTGAGATGAGCGAGTTTCAAGAACGAGACAGTGGTTGGTCCCTAATTGAAATAGTTCATTTAGAAGTTAATATAAATAAATATCAGCTAATAAAGGGCTCGAATTTCATTGGTTTACCAAGAGAAATAGTAAACAGAAAAGCCTGCATCAACGTGCAAAATAGAGACGAATATTGTTTTAAATGGGCATTAATATCGGCTTTTGTGAAATTACCTTGTAATAAGAATCTACCCAATCAATATAAACGTAAAGGCATTTACAACATTGGATCGGATATAATAAATATAAATAATAAATCATTAAATTTTAGTGGATTAAAATTCCCCACACCGGTCGACAGCATAAAAATATTTGAAGAAAATAATCCTGAAATTAGTATAACTGTGTTGGGTGTAGACAGCGATGAAAAGACAATCATCGGTCCATATTATTTAACTAATAATAAAACTGACAACGTTTTACACACTATATATCTACTACTTCTCGAGAAGGATGACAAATATCACTATGCTTGGATTAAAAATATTTCCAAGTAAGTATAAAATTAGAAAATTAAAAAATAAAAAAAATTATATTTATTTCTTTGATTCTCCATTAGATTACTTCGCAAACAAATAACGAAAAGTACGAGGAAGATTCATCTATGCAATGGCTGTTTTCTACATTTCTACGATAGCGACAAACTGGAACGACATATTATGGAGTGTAATAGAATTATAACTGAGATGCCTACAAATGAAACGGCGACTTTAAGATTTAAAAATTTAAAAAATCAATTAGATGTTCCTTTTGTAGCATATGCTGATTTTGAGTGTATTTTAGAAGGGAAGAATCTGAAAACTTCGGATAACATAAATTTGATTCAAAAGCACATACCGTATGCATATAGTTATTATATAAAGTGTTCATTTGACAATAGTTTGGATATATATCGAATATATTATGGTGAAGATTGTGCAACACATTTTGTTGAGAGCATATATAATGATTGTTTAGTGTTATATCAAAATCACTTAAATGTAACGATACCCTTATATCCGCTATCAATGGAGCAACAAAAAATAATTGACTTAGAACAAAATTGTAGTATATGCGGTAATATATTAACTGAACAATCTAAAAGAGTTTTAAACCATTGTCACTTAACAGGCAAATATAGAGGTGTAGCACATAATAATTGCAATTTAAACTATAAATTAGCAACATTTTTCCCAATATTTTTCCATAATCTCTCGGCATACGATGCTCATTTATTTGTAAAAGAATTAATTAAAATTCCTGGTGATATTTCTATAATTCCGCTAAACAAAGAGTTTTATATTTCGATCTCAAAGAAAATTTATATAAATCCCAATGAAACGTTAGAACTTCGATTTTTAGATTCATTTAGATTTATGCCTTCCAGTTTAGACAGCTGAGCCAGTTATTTAAAAGAAGAAAATCTAACCACAATAAAGTCATTTTTCACGGACCCGAACAAATTTCAAATGGTTAAACGTAAAGGCATATTTCCGTATAGCTATTTAAATTCAGTTGAACGCTTGTCAGATACACAATTACCGTTGCGCGAAAATTTTTATAACCAATTAACTGATAGACACTGTTCTGAAGAGAGTTATCAGCACGCTCAAAACGTTTGGAATGCCTTCGAGTGCACAAATTTATTAGATTATTTATTATTATATTTGAAGGTAGATGTGCTGTTGCTATGTGATGTTTTTGAGAATTTTAGAACAGTATGTAAAAAAATCTATAATTTAGATCCTTGTCAATATTATACAACTCCTGGTCTATCGTGGGATGCTATGTTGAAGACAACTAAAATTGAATTAGAACTACTCACAGATATTGATATGTATAATTTTATAATGAAAGGTATTAGAGGTGGTCTTGTTCAATGTAGTAAACGTCATTCTATTGCAAATAACAAATATCTAAATAACGATTACGACTGTGAGAAAGAATCAAATTATATTGTATACTTAGATGTTAATAATTTATATGGGTATGCTATGTCACAAGCTATTCCGTATAAAAATTTTAAATGGCTAGAAGAAACAGAAGAGGGAAATTTTGAAAATTTTGATTTAAACACGTGCGTAGATGATCAACCAATTGGTTATATTTTAGAGGTCGATTTGGAATACACTGAAAACTTACACAGCCAGCACAATGATTTACCATTTTGTTCGCAGAACAAAAAAAATGAAAATATGCAACAATCAAAATTGATTGCAGACTTGACAAACAAATATAATTATATAATTCACTATAGAAATTTGCAGCAATGTCCTCGACATGGACTGATTTTAAAGAAAATTCATCGAATATTACAATTTGAACAATCTGATTGGCTTAAAAAATATATTGATTGTAACAATCATCACAGAACATTGGCTGTTAATGATTTTGAAAAGAATTTTTTCAAACTGCTAAACAATGCAGTCTATGGCAAGACAATGGAGAATGTCGACAAGAGAAAATCAATTAGATTAGTGTCCAGGTGGGAGAGTGATGGTAAAAAATTGGGAGCTAGAGCACTTATCTCAAAATTTAATTTTGAGAATATATTGCAATTGGCCGATGATTTCTTTGCAATTCAAATGAAAAAAGTGCATGTTGTCTATGACAACTACATTGTCTACATTGGCTTCACCGTTCTAGAATTATCAAAATTTAAAATGTACAATTTTCACTATGACTATATGAAGCCGAAATATCAAGAAAATATAAATTTAATGTATATGGATACTGATTCTTTTATCTATGATATTAAGACTATAGATTTTTATGATGACATTCGTTTTGAAATTGATCAGCATTTCGATACTTCAGAATATGATAAGGATAATGTTTTTAAATTACCATTGATAAACAAAAAAAAATTAGGTATGATGAAAGATGAGTGCAGGGGGGATATAATAAAAGAATTTATTGGACTCAGAGCTAAAATGTATTCAATACAAGTCTCTAATATAAATAATGCTGAAACAACGGAGATCAAAAAAATTAAAGGAGTAAAAGCGAGTTTGACCTCAAAATTAACTATTAACGATTTTCGAGATTGCTTGTATAAAAAAAATAAGCAAGTTGGAACAATGTACTTATTTAAATCGAAATTACATCAAATTTATACGCAAGAGTATACAAAAGTCACCCTAAACTATTTAGATGATAAGCGCTATATAAAAGAGAATAATATAGACACACTTGCATGGGGTCACAAAGATATAGCCTACTAAGTTAAGCTAAAAATAAAAAAAATTGTCTTTTTTGCTTTATACAAATATATTACATTTTATTTTTTCGAAATAAAAATTTTAAACATAAATGACCACAGTTATATGTATTGAATTTTTGTTCATTTCTATAGTTATATTCAATGGGTGGTTTTAAATATTTCACAATTTCAATGGGCGGTTGCAAATCACCAAAACTATCATAGTATTCTTTATAATTTCTATTCTTGAAATATGCTACCCAATGCGTACCACTACCGCTTTCGTTATCTAAATTAATTATCCCACATTCGTTGGTCCATGGTTTCTTGGGGAGACGATCACGCATAAAAACACCACGAAAGTGTCTAAAATGCTGTTTACCAAAATCAATTAAATCAATATCGGTAAGTGCTTGTTTGGGTAGCATATTTATTAGTTTTTTGCTGAATATGGCTTATAAAATAGTCCATATGCTTTCTTATAAGGTTTCAAGAAAAGTCCTTTTCCCATCGCAATTGATTCCATATAGCGGTTATGACGTGTCGCTTCGGCTAATTGTTCTTTACCATTTTTGACAGCGTTTATTGCTTCAGCAACAGCAGATCCACCACTAGCAAGACCACCAACTGCACCAAGTGCAGTCAATATTGGTATCAACGGTAGGAATCCTCCAATTTTTGGTAATGGTATCACCCTCGGAATATTGGAGATATTATTCGCTAGACCTCGTCTTCGTCCTCGTTGTCCTCGTTGTCTTCGATGAAAACTAGGTGGGATTGATTGTTGAGATATCTGAATTGCTTCATCGATACTCGTAGGATTTCTTCGTTTCAAAATTCGCTTCGTTTGACTCACAATGCTTGCGAATGATTTTTTTCTTGTTTGTCGATGACGTCGACGTTGTTTTTTTTTATTACTAGCTGGTTTCCTCTTACGTTGACGTCGATGAGATTTGTTTTTAGACATACCTAGACCGAATTTAACTTTTGTTTTCATAGCGTTAGTCACAAACCAAGCAGCAGAACGTTCTTTTAGACCGCTATCTTTTGCTTTAAAACGTTCCCACGCTCTATCACCTAAAATATCATCGGCTTGATGACGATTTTTCAGGTCTTTGAATTGTGAATATGCAATATCGTGTTCTCGACACGCTGCATCTAGCGGATTAATCCCTTTGTCTCCACGTTTCAAACGCTCTGCAAGTTTTGTGCCTGGTCCACAAAATTGATATCCTGGCAAATGAAGTTCAATTGGTAGTTTGTTAATCAAGTTGTTAACGAGTCCACTACCAATTCGATACTGATATGAATTTAATTTATGTTTATAATTTATACGCATTATTGCATTTCCTTTTTTTTGTTTTTTGTTTATGACTATTCTGTTTCAATGACAATCGTACATTAAACAAAAACGAAATATATACTCAAATATTTATAGTATTTTCATTAGTAGTTGTAAAAATTTGTCCAATAAAACAACCACAACAACAACAGCAACAACAACAACAACAACAAAATGAGATTTATAAAACAAACCAGACAAATTAAAGTTCGAAATGTCGATCAAATTTGTGGTGAGGGGGATAGGAGTGGAAAAATTACACATAGCCCATTGTTACCGAATTCGATACGTGCTCTAATTGTGGGGCCATCTAATTGTGGAAAGACAAACGTAATGATAAGTTTGATCGAAAGTCCCAATGGACTTAAATTTCAAAATATATACATTTATTCAAAATCGTTGTATCAGCCAAAGTATCAATATTTAATGAAATTGATTAAACCAATTAAGGGGATACACATGTTCACGTTTTCAGACAAGGAAAAAGTCGTCAGTCCAGAAAGGGCTAGACCACACTCAATAATGATATTTGATGACGTAATCTGTGATAAGCAAACAGCAATAAGAGATTATTTCTGTATGGGTCGCCACAAACACATAGACTCCTTCTATCTATGTCAAACTTATACAAAAATACCAAAACATTTAATACGTGACAACGCTAATTTGATTATAATTTTTAAACAAGATTAAATGAATATTAAACATATTTACAATGATCATGTTATAGGCGATATGACTTTTAAGCAATTTATAAAAATTTGTGAGGAATGCTGGAAGCAAAAATATGAATTCGTTCTTATAAGTAAAGATAATGATATTGATAAAGGACGATATAGAAAAGGATTCGATAGTTTTATACATCTTTAATCATCATCATCTCTCGATCAGCTCTGGATCAGCTCGGCATCAGCTTTGGATCAGCTCTGAATCAGCTTCGGATCAGCTTTGGATCAGCTTTTGGATCAGCTATATATATACATATATATATCATATATTTTACTAGTAAATAAATGGTTTTTAAACAAACAACAACAACAACAACCACAGCAGCAATGGTCAAATCAAAAAATAAGACTAAAGTGTTGGATGATCTGATTCAAACCAGATTGTTGTTGACACAGAAATTGAAGAGCATGAAGTCGAATGAAATGGATCGAATTAATATGCTGGAAAATACCTTTAAACCAATTACAAAACCTTTGAATGTGATTGCGGAAAATTTTCTAAAAAAGAACAAGAAGGCAAACAAATACAACAACAACAACAACAACAATAATAAGCGTGAACTGATAAAATATGATGATCATCAGCATCGAGGTCTTCAAGAAGGAGAACAACAGCAGCAGCAGCAACAACAACAACAACAAAAACAACAACAACATGTTGAAATGCTTAAACACAAAAGACGATACTCTCCAAAGAGGGTTATGCGAAGAAGACTAGATAACACCGACAACACAAACAACGATTTGGAGATAAAAGTGAGAAAATTTAAATCCTATAATGCAAACAAGACCTTATCAACGAAGAAACATCCAGCATGAGGATGCTGCTGCTGCTGCTGCTGCTGCTAATGATGATGATGCTAATGTGTTTGATATGGAATTTAATCGTCCGCAAATAACGAGTTTTCCAATAACCAACAACAACAACAACAACAACCCACCCGACTTGATAGATACTTCCAACGAAATCCTATCAGACTATACTTCATTTTTGGATAGTCAAAGAGCAAAATACTCTAATTTATTAGAAAAAAACAGTCCTGCACACACACTAAAACGGGGGAACGATGATGATGACCACAATGCAGTAGTTAGTAGTAGTACATCTGCTGCTCTCCCTCTCCCTCTCCCTCCTGCTCCCCCTGCCCCCCCAGCTCTCCCTCTCCCTCCTGCTCCCCCTGCCCCCCCAGCTCTTCCTGCTGCTGCTTCTGCTGCTGCTGCTGTTGGTGATGATGATGATGATGATGATGATGATTATGATTTAAAATTAAGTCTTTTTATAAATCTCAAACGTAATGCTAACATTGAGAATTTATCTTTAGCAGCAGTCCAGCCTAATAACAAGAGATACAAATTACCTTTTAATCTGCTACAAAGAGATTCTATGCTTGAAAAAAGTCGTAAGGTCAATGGTCCCAAATTTAATAGATTTAAAAAAACAGCACAGACATCGTCATCGAACATTATAAATTTTATACCGAGATCATACACACACACACAAAAAAAACGAAGTGCTCACACAGAAAATTTAACTCTGCCTCAGTCCTCTTCTTCTTCTTCTTCTTCCTTTAATAAAAGATTAAAATTAATCGAAAAAAGAGATTCTATGCTTGAGAAAAGTTTTTTGATAAATGGACCCAGATATCCAAGATATAACAAGACAAAACAACAGCCACAACAACAACAACAACAACAACAGCAACAAAACAACAACAATGTGATCAAAAAGGAAAAACAAATTGCAATCAAGAGAAAAGTTTCGATCAAGAAATCACCGTTTTTGCATAATATTCAGCTCTTAAAAAGTCAAAAACAATTGGACATGTTGTATGGTCTGAATATAAAAGAAAATGGTGAATGGTATTTTGCCAATAGTAAATTGAAATATAATAATAATAACACAATTATTATTGATAAGGAAAAATGGAAATTGACTCCTGGTCTATTTCAATTGTTATTTCACACGAAGCCCGCGCATTATTCAAATCTGGACTTGAAAAATTATCGAGAAAACGGATATTGATTTAAACAGCTTGAGACAGAGCATAAATATTTTAAAAAGCAAAATAATTATATTGGAAACAAACCTTCAATCAGAGGTCAGTGAAAGTGCGAATCTTATAAAATTAGCTCTAGAGGACTACTCTCAAGATATTTATACTAAGTATATAGAGCGATTAGAAGAAAATATTCAACGACTTGAGGACGTTCTCTTTAAATTACTCTCTACACAGCTACCTACGGATGAGGTGAAAAAAATTAAAGTACAGTTCCCCATTGTTGTTAAATATATTGACAATAAAATAAAACAAAATGAGTGACAACAACAACAATAACTTGAATGCGGATAAAAGACAACTCACCGAAGAGTTGCATAGACAAGGACGAAAAAATTTTATCAGACGACGTGTGATAATGAAGGGGATAGATGATTTATGGCAAGCCGATTTAGTTGAAATGATACCCTATCAGTTATATAATAAGGGATATCGTTATCTTTTAACTGTTATTGACACGTTTTCGAAGCAAGCATGGGCTTTTGCTATTAAAAACAAAACAGGAGACAGCGTCACAAAGAGTATGAAAAGCATTTTCGATGATGCACAAAGAAAACCAAAAAACTTACAAACAGATGATGGTAAAGAATTTTTCAATAAGACATTTCAAAATCTGATGAAATTAAATCATATTAATCATTATTCAACGTATAGTATTTTAAAAGCCAGCATCGTTGAACGATTTAATAGAACCATCAAAAATATGATGTGGAAAGAGTTCAGCTATCAAGGTAGCTACAAATGGATTAATATCTATAAGGCATTGATTGCTAAATATAATAACACATACCATAAAACAATTCTGATGGCGCCAAACGATGTAAGTTTTCTAAATGAAGAATTACTCCTCCAAACCGTTTACAATCATCTGAAAATCACTCATAAACCAAAATTCAAAGTTGACGATTATGTGCGAATAAGTAAATATAAACATGTGTTCGAAAAAGGTTATACTCCAAACTGGACAACTGAGATATTCCAAATCAAACGGATACAAAATACCAATCCCATTACGTATATATTGAAAGATTATCAGGGAAATGATATTAAGGGAGGATTTTACGAATATGAGCTGATGAAAACTAAATTTCCCGATACATATCTAGTGGAGAAGGTTATTAGACGTCGAAATGGTAGAGCATTCGTTAAATGGTTAGGATTCTCATCAGAGCATAATTCCTGGATTGATTTGTAAACACACACACACACACACACACACACACACACACACACACACGCAGCATACTATATATGTGTATGTGTAAAGCCTATAAACATTTCATTCCCTCCCGAACCGTTAAGATGTCGATAACATTAACACTAACAGGCAATACGTCAGTACTTGTTGCAGATTATTTTCCTCCAATTGAACTTGAACAGAACTATCAGTGTGCGTTAATCAGTCTGGACACTTATAATTCGATTCCAAACGTTGACGTAGACAATAATTTATTTCATATTGGTAAACATTTGATAAAAATCCCTGTAGGTTCCTATGAAATCAGCGATATTAATGATCTATTGACACGAAAATATAGAAAGTTAACACAGAATGAGAGCGACGGAAGTCCCAAATTCTATCTAGTTCCAAACTATAACACTTTGCAATCAGAAATTTTCTCTGCAACTGATGAAATATATTTCAATAAGGAAAAGTCAATCGGCTCTTTATTGGGATTCACTTCGAATATATTAAGCCCTAATATATTACATACTTCTGATAAGGCAATTGATATCACAAAAATTAATACAATTTGTGTACAATGCAATATTATAAATGGTACATATATAAACAACGAAACAACACACACACTACATCAGTTTGCGCTTGTCGTTAGTCCTGGATATAAAATAACTGAGGTACCACAAAATGTTATATATCTACCAGTAAACACAAAAGAAATACATTCGATAACTTTAAAAATCTGTGATCAAGACGGTAATCTGATTAATTTTCGCGGTGAAAGAATTACAATAAGATTACATTTAAAACCAATATAAAAAAAATGATTATATACAACAACAACAACAACAACAACGTCTATAAAAAGGCATTATCACTCAATTCTCCCTCACTCGCTTCACCAACGCTGACCAGATTAGCTAATCGACAACAACAACGACGGCGACGACAACAAAAACAAATCCCATTAACGGAGTGCAATAAAAAATTTTTATTGAGTTTAGGACTCAAATTAAAAAAAAAAAATGTCACATATAATTAACGTGCTCGAGAAACCGACTATTGATAATTCAATAATAAAGAAAGATTATCATAGTTATTCACCCTATTTGCGATCGTATGAGAACAATGACGAAATTCGGATTGCCATACAAAATCAAGATTTGTATGTGTTGCCGAGCGAAAGTTTTCTTCACATTCAAGGGCATATCACAAAAGTTGATGATCAAATCGAAACCACAATAGCTTTATTGAATAATTGCATGGCGTATCTATTTAGTGAAATACGATATGAATTGAATGGTATTGAAATTGATCGAACACGACATTTGGGTGTAACAAGCGATTTAAAAAATTATTTATCAATTAAACGAAATCAAGAACACTTGCTCGAAAATTGTGGATGGTCCATCACAGACAATTTAAAACTTGAAAGAGGAAACTTTAATTTTTGCGTGCCGTTGAATCTGTTACTTGGATTTGCTGAGGACTACAATAAAATACTGCTGAATGGGAAACACGAGCTAGTTCTATTAAGAGGAAAAGATAACGATGATGTTTATAAGAGCACTGCTGTACCTTTAACAATGAGTCAATTGAAAATGACGATTTCGAGCATTGTTTGGAAAATGCCCCATGTACAATTGTCTGATGCTTATAAATTGTACATGTTTAATGTGATAAACAAACAAACGCCATTATTGATTCCCTTCAGGAGTTGGGATATATACTATAACCCAGTAGTTCCACAGACAACTACATTTATTTGGAGTGTTAAATTAGCTGCTGAAACTGAACGCCCTCGCTATGTTATTATCGCATTTAAAAACAATAAGAAGTATGTTCATTGTGATTTAGTCGATGTGAAAGTATATCTCAATTCTGAAGTATATCCGTATGACGGATTAAATCAAAATTTTTCTTATAATAGATATGCACTATTATACGATATGTATATCAATTTTCAAAAAAGTTACTACGGCTGTGAGTCACAACCGTTATTATCGCTAGAAACTTATAAAAATAAGGCTCCCATTATTGTCTTAGATGTAACGCATCAAAATGAAGCAGTAAAAAGTGGACCCATTGATATACGAATTGAGATTAAAACACAAAGTAATATCCCTTCAAAAACATCTGCATACTGTCTCATAATTCATGATAAATTATTCGAATATACACCGCTATCAAACGAGGTTAGAAAAATATTATAAATATATATATATATACAATGTACGTATATGTGAATATTTTTTCTATTGCGTTCTCTGTGAGAATGCAAGCAAGCAAGCAAGCATTAGTAGCAAGTCGAACTGCAAGCTAGAAACTACAATCAAAACGAGAATAAAAACCAAATAAAAAAAATATAAAAAATAAAAATAAAAATGTTGCGAATAATAATCATTGTAATTATTTTATTATTCGGTTGCAATTTCGGGGAGGGAAACTGTAATCCTATTCCGAATCCTGAATTTGCTTCTATTCTGAATATCACCAATAGTATCAATACAAATACAAAAAGTGTAGAATTTAATATAACATTATCGAACAACGAGGTGTTAAAAGTAAACCTCTCATTAGAATTTATGAGACAACCATCATCAACACCACCACCACCACCACCACCACCACCAACCACAACAATAAAACCCAGTGAGTGGGTGGAATTGATAACTGAATCGTCAACACCAACACCACCAGCAGCTGCACCACCAACATCAACAGCTAACGATGAGGACAATGCCGAGGATAATATTAAAGTTACGGTTGATCAAGTAATCGAATTGTTTCAAGCAAACCTAATAGAAAAGGAGAAAAGTATTGGAGGAATACTGAATGCAACAGTACCATTCTATAGGCACTTTAATCTCCAATATAAAGAGTCGGCTATATCAATTCGTTGTTTGTATAAAAGCAATTATGAGAAGAGAACACTAAATATAAAATGCAATCAATATATTGAGACAATCATTATTGAACGTTTATTAGCAAACGGTGAGGTAGAACAAACATTTGTTGAAAAAAACCCCAACACCCTGAAGAACATTATCCTCAACGAAGACATCAACAACTATATACAAACTGAGACGATGACAATCACTTGAGAGAGAGAGAGGGGCACGCGCTAGAAGTCGATTACAACACACAAACAAACAGACGCAGCCAATAAACGATAATCAGTGGAGAGCCGGAGCCCCGAGAGAAAGAGAGCAGACAAAAAAAACTTTTTTAATCTTTTTTTATACTTATACCTATATATATTTATATACACATACTTTATTCATGCATTTACTTACTAGTGTTGTTGTTGTTGTTACTAAGCTATCAGCCCAAAACAAATGCAGCTAATACTCAATAATCAGTAGAGAGAGCCAAAGCCAGAGCCCGAGAGAGAGAGACGTCAAATAAAAAATTTATATTCTTTATACCTATATATTATACATGCATTCATGCATTTTTTTACTTTAATCACAATTCTGTAAAACTAGTCTTTAAGCATTCACCTACAGGGAAAGTATATAATCGCATAATAAAAATTAATAATAAATACACAAAATAAAAATAATTATGGTTTTGATATTATTATTTGTACTTGGAATCCTCGTTGGAATAGCGTCAGTAAAAAGCGAATATGATATCAAAAAAATTCCCTACCAAACGGAAATTAAATACTCTAGTTTTGATCTCGTTGTAAACGAAACATTGACTGTCAAAGTAAATTTAATTTTTGAACTCAATACCGCATTTGTGGAAGTGATTCGAGAGAGCAGCAGCAGCAGCAGCAGCAGCAGCAGCAGCAGCAGCAACAACAAAAATCAAAATGATATTAGATTTAAACGAGATTTGGTACTATTCGAACATATGCCTCTTACTTTCCCCACGATCGATGAGGTAGTTGAAAATTTCCGCCGAGAGTTAATTAGAAAAGAAGAGGATATTGGTGGAATAATTGACTCACCCGCTGTAATTTGTAGATATTTCAAATTAAAATACTTGAGAAGTATTGTCAATATTCGATGCAATTATCATAGCGATTTCGAAAATAAAACATTACGAATTTTTTGTCATCACTATAATGCTGTAAGCAATACCAATGAGCGAAACCTGATAGAGAAAAATTATTTTTTTGAACGAGACTTTAACAACGATGAGGGAGATGATTATTACGATAAAGCCAACCCCACCAACCTTCAGTTAGAGAGACACATCGGAACGTATAACATTAATGATTATCAACAGGTTTTGCATATGAATATTCAATAATAACAACACACAAAAAAAATAATGACATTTACAAAAAAAATTATTGATTTTATTCAAAATTATCTACACATTCTGTCGCCCGAGGATAAAGAAACTCTCCAAAGTATACATATGCGATTAGAACATATTAAAAATTTAAATATTACCTTTAATCAAATGGAAACGAATAAAGAGATGAGTACAACTTATGTTGCTGCTGCTGATGATGTAGTAGATTGTGAAAAAGAACAACATTTCAAGTACATACAACAAAAATTGGTTGATGAACATGACGCATTACAAATTATGACTTCCTATCAAATTTTGTAAGTATACTACTTATAAATATATATATATATCAGTTATTTTATTTGTTATATATATATTTCAGATCATCATCATCATCATCGTCAACATCTAGTATATCCGAACAATAAGTGGGAGGCTTCCTGTGTTGTTTGTGTGTGTGTGTGTGTGTGTATTATAGAGCGAGAGATTGTAAAAAGGAAAACAAAGAAAATGGGAGGGAAAATTAAGGCGAGATAGAATGTAATATATAGTATATAGATTCAGCTATAAAATTGAGTGTATGTTGGTCAGTAGATTTAGTATGTTGAAAATTATTCTCGAGTCTCTCTCTCTCAAGCATTTCGAACAAAAAAAAAATGCATTTTCGCGTATTCCTATTACTGTTAGTATGCGCAGTCGCTAAAATCACTTCAAATCAAACAACAACAACAACAACAACACCACAACCCCCGACAACAACAGAAACAGCAACAACAACAACAACAACAACAACAACACAAACAACAACCAGCACCAAAGAACCAGACTCATCAGCAGCAGCAGCAGCAGCAGCAGCAGCAGACAACACAACATCAGCAACACAAACAACAACCAGCATCAAAGAACCAGACTCATCATCAGCAGCAGCAGCAGCAGCAGCAGCAGACAACACAACAGCAGCAACACAAACAACAACCAGCATCAAAGAACCAGACTCATCAGCAGCAGCAGCAGCAGCAGCAGCAGCAGCAGCAGCAGCAGCAGCAGCAGCAGACAACGATGACATTTCAAAAACATCACTTGTACCAAAATATGTCTATCATATTAACATTACTATTATATTTTTATTATTGCTTTTGTTAGTCTATCTTGCAATTGTAATATTTCAAATAATCTTTTCTTGTTATATAGACTGCATCAAAGTTGAGATGACTGAAGATACAGCATCACCAGTTCGAAATAATAATAATAATTACGAACTTAATAATGCATATTGTACTCAAAATATTTAAAAAACAAAAAAAAAAAATTAGAAATAAATTAAAATACTAATCTTTCATATTGTGGTGAAACTAAAAAAAAAAAATCGTATTTAATATTGGGGGTGAGCGGGAGGGAGGGCGGGAGGGAGAGCAGGAGGGAGGGCGGGAGGGAGAGCGGGAGGGAGAGGGAGAGCGAGAGCGGGAGGGAGGGCGGTAGGGAGAGCGAGAGCGGGAGGGAGGGCGGGAGGTAGAGCGAGAGCGGGATTTTTTTTTATCACCCACTTGTTGTGCAGTTGAGGAATTTAAATCACCCACTCAGCCAATAAATTTAAAACACTTTATTTCTTCGTTATCACAAGAAGAAAAAAAATACAAAAAATAAAAATACATACTTTGTATTGCAAGTGATTGTGTGTGTGTTTTTTTTTTTTTTTTTTTTTGTGTTAGTGGTGGTTTAAAGCATCGAAAGCCAACTCGGAGCTGAACTAGCTTGCCGAAGTCTGGGACTCTAACCCAGTAAAAACTCCACCCCCTCCCCGCTTCCCCGGCGGTACTGCCGTTAGGTATTACTTCGCCGGGGGGGGAATGCCCTTAGGGCTCTCTAGGATTCTATCCTATTGGAATTTCGCAGTCTTTCTGCGATGCGCAGTTTTTTGAGTACTATTGTGGCCATGTTGCAAACCGCAGACCAATTTACTTCTGATTCAAGCATAATGTCTACCAGGTTACAAGCGGCTGGCGTCCTCCCAACCCTTATGCTCAGATCTCTTCGTTCATTTTCGAATCTCGGACAGACAAAAAACACGTGTTCTGCGTCTTCATTATCCGACTCGCAGAGTGGGCAGTGCGGATAACGTTCATGCTTAAACCTATTCAGATAGTATTTAAAGCATCCATGTCCCGTCAACAGTTGCGTTAAGTAGTAGTCCACATGTCCATGCTTCCGTCCCAGCCATCTCTGCAGTTCTGGGATAAGCTTATACGTCCATCGTCCTTTGCTACTATTTACCCACCTCTCTTGCCACTTAGCAATGGTGAGTTCTCTGCACCTTTTCCGTACGGATTCTGCAGTTGCGACCCCTGTGCTGCCCGCGCGGATGTTAGCTGATTCCACTGCCAGCAGATCAATCGGTATGCCTCCCGATATTACCAGCGCCGCGTCATGGGATACCGTGCGGAACGCACAGCATACCCGTAGTGCACACAATCTCTGCACGGAGTCGCCGTCTTGCATATAACTTCCATTTTTTGTGGCTCGAGCCCATATGGGAGCAGCGTACATCAGCGTCGATGTGACAGCACTAACCAGTAATCTACGTCCTGGTTGCCTTGGTCCCCGAGTGTTCGCCATAATTCGCGATATCGCGGCCGCGGTCCTACTTGCCTTGCCACTAGCGTACGCTAGATGTTCTTTGAAAGAAAGCCGGTGGTCGATCATGACGCCCAAGTATTTTAGGCTTGGGCGCGATGTAATTGTGGCTTCTCCAATTTTGATAGTAGCTGCCTCCACTTTCTGCCTGCTACTTATCAGGACTGCTTCAGTCTTGTGCGCTGCCAAGGCGAGTCCCTTGGAGTCGAGCCATGCGCTTGCTCTTTTCCCCGCTTCATTGCAGATTTCTTCCGCATCTGGAAGTTTCTTTGCCGTAACCACTATGGCCACGTCATCCGCGAAACCAATGAGTCGTGCCCCTTCGGGCATCGTGATCCTAAGTATCCCATCGTACATGACATTCCATAACAAAGGGCCTAGGACTGATCCTTGGGGAACTCCCCCGGTGACCCTGTGGGTCGATTGCCCGGAATCAGTATCGTACAGGAGCAGGCGGCCTTCAAAGTAGCTCGCTATTACTCTCTGTATATACACTGGTACATTTAAGTTGCTCAGTGCATTTAGTGTGTGGTGCCAGCTGGCGGAGTTGAAAGCGTTTTTTACATCCAACGTTGCCGCTAAGCAGTACTGCTTAGTGCCGTACAACCACCTTTTCCCCTCAATGGCTTTATCTGCGATTTCACACAGTATACCGACGGCGTCGATGGTGGATAGCCCCTTCCGAAAACCATACTGCATCTCTGAGAGGCCGTTGGTTTCGGCAAGGGCACCTTCTAGCCGGGAGTGGATTATTCTTTCGAGAATTTTACCCACCGTGTCCAGCATGCAGAGTGGCCTATACGAAGAAGGCTCCTCCGCGGGTTTTTCCCCCTTTGGTATGAGTGTTTTCCAGCGGCTAGGGAACACACCTTCCGTTAGGCATGCGTTATACATGTCAACGTACTCTTTTGTATTTGCTTTTATGGCAATTTTGAGAACTTTATTCGGGATTCCATCTGGTCCCGGTGCCTTGTCGTCCAGTATTGTCTTCAATACCTGGAGGACTTCTTCGGCACTTGTGAGCTTTATGCTCGCCCTGTTCACGATCAGTGAGGTCCGCGCCATACCTTCTTGCTCTGGGAATAGTGTTTCCACGATCCTTTTTAGGCTGACTGGGCATGTCGGTGATGGCCGACTAAATACCCGCAGCCGTTTTGTGACGAGTTTGTATGCGAAGCCCCATGGGTTGGAGTCTATTTCCTCGCAGATATTGTTAAAGCACCTGCGTTTGCTCTCTTTTATAGTTTTTTCCAGGGCTCGTCTCTTTTCCCTGAAGTATATTTGGAGTGCCTCAAATTCGGGCCTTCCTCTTGAGCGTTGGTATGAGCGTCTTGCCCTGTGGCAGTCTTTCCTGGCTTCCGCAATGGATTGGTTCCACCAGTATGCAGGTCTTCTTCTTGATGGGTTTTTCCCTCTTCTCTGCATAGATGCATCACAGGCTACCTTGGTGTACTCTGCGATGTGGTTTGCCCTTTCTTCAGCTGAGCCGCTTGTGGAGAGGTCCTCGAACAACATCTGTACCATCTCCACGTCTAGCGTTTCTATTTTGTACCCTGGCACGGTCTTAGGGACTCGTGGTGGGCCACTTCTAGAATTTATCGTGCAGATTATTGCTGCATGGTCACTACCCGTGTAGGTGTCACTAACCTCCCAGCTGGAGCCCGAGGCCAATCCAGTGTTCACAAATGTGAGGTCAATGATGGAACTGGTGCCGGCTCTTGAAAAAGTCGGTTTTGTCCCAGAGTTCAGCAGCACTAGGTCAAGTGCGGCGAAGCTCTCGAGTAGCGCCTTTCCCCTCGCGTTGGTTCGGGGGGAGCCCCACTCCGTAGCCCAGGCATTAAAGTCCCCGGCAATTACGGCGGGGCGATTTTCCCGGGCGTCTTCTGCAATCTCTTCGAGCGCAGATGTTGCCTGGGGGAGGCTAAGGCTTGGCGGCAGGTAACAGCTATAGAAAGCTATACCATTCACTTGGGCCCTAGCGAAGCAATTTCCGCATTTTTTCTTGCTAATCTGTCGCCTTGGATTACCGCAGCTCCATATTGCCGATTTTTTGCTATTATTTGTTACCCATTCTCCGGAATTTTTATTCCTGTATTGCTCGCTTATGAGTGCCATGTCTACGTTTTTCTCGATGACATTTTGCTCTAGCAACGATTGGGCAACCTCGCAATGGTTTAGGTGTGTGTGTGTGTGTGTTTTTTTTTTTATATTCATTTATTTCATACAGCTATATACATTATAAGTGAGTTTAAGAACAGAAGTAGGGGGCCGTGGTTGCGCGGTATCACCGCAAGGTATTGCTTCGCGCAATGGTAGCCACCTAGGCTGTTACTTCTCTCCTCTCGTTATCGGTGCGACGCAGCGTTCGCAGTACGCTCGCTGCGTAGGCTGCCGTCGCTTCCCAATTCGCCTCCTTCAGCAGCATGAGGGGCACAAAGGTTTCTGGCCGAACTCTTGCCCCGGTGGTCTCCGTGAGTATCTGGCGGTCATAGCCAAAGCGGCGACATTCAAAAAGGACATGCTGAGCGTCCTCGACAATGCCGCTGCCGCACTCTGGGCAGCCGTCCTCCGTGTCGTGCCCGAAGCGCTTAAGAAAGCTTCGGAAGCAGCCGTGTCCACTCAGCGCCTGCGTGAGGTAAAAATCCACCTGGCCGTGCTTCCTACTTAGCCATGGCTCTATGCTGGGAATGAGCTTGTGCGTCCAGCGACCCTTGCTGGAGATGTCCCAGGCTGCCTGCCAGTTGACGACGCTCTGCATCCTGGCTCTTCTCTTCACCTCGGTCTTGGTACTGCGGTCCGCCTGTTCGCCTGCTAGAGCCGCGCGAATCTCCTTGGCCTCCCGCACCAGTTCACACAGGGGAACTTGGCCAGCGATGACAAGGGCTGCGTCGTCCGAGATCGTCCTGAAGGCACTCGAAATTCTAACGGCGCACAGGCGGTACGTCGAGTTAACACCTCGCATGTAGCTACTCACAGCAGTGGCCTCAGCCCACACTGGAGCCGCGTACAGCAACTGCGACTTGACAACAGTCGCGAGGAGCCTGCGTCTGTCCTGCTTCGGTCCCCTGGTATTCAGCAGGATCCTGCAGAGCGATCCTGTGGTTTCGCTTGCCTTCTTGTTTACGAACTCCAGGTGTTCGCGGTAGGAGAGGCGGGTGTCCAGCATGACTCCCAGGTACCTTATGGCACGCTGAGAAGTTATCGTTGACCCTCCGATCTGTATGTGCGCCGACTCCACTGCTTTCCTGCTTGAAATCAGCACCGCCTCAGTTTTGTGAGAGGCCAGCTCTAGGCCCGCCACTGCGAGCCACTCCTCCACTGCTCGAATTGCGCAGTTTGCAGCTGCCTCCACGGCCGCAACTTCCTTGGCCACCACAACTAGCGCGACATCATCCGCAAAGCCCACAATGTCGGTGCTGCTCGGCAGTGGGAGCTTCAAAACACCGTCATACATCGTGTTCCAAAGCAGAGGGCCCAGTACCGAGCCTTGAGGAACACCGGCTGTCACCTCGTACGTCCTGGGGCCCACAGAGGTATCTAGGACCAACTCCCTTTTGCTGAGGTAGCTGTGCACTACATTCAGCAGGTAATCCGGGATGTTGAAGGACCGTAGTGCCTCGAGTGTCCTCCCCCAATCGGCTGTGTTGAACGCGTTCCGTATGTCCAGCGTGACCACTAGACAATACTTTTTCGTCCCACCTTTCCATCTGGTACCCGCGATGGCTTTAGCAGCAATATTGGTGACCCTCTCTATCGCGTCCAGTGTAGATTTCCCTTTACGGAAACCGTACTGGTTGGAAGACAGTCCACCGGCGTCCTCCATGGCAGCGTTAAGTCTTGTTGCGATGACCCTTTTGAAGACCTTGCCTATAGTGTCCAGCAGGCAGATGGGTCTATAGGAAGAAGCTTCGCCCGCTGGTTTCCCTGGCTTCGGCAGGAGCAGAAGTTTTTGGCGCTTCCACCTGTCGGGGAAGGTCCCTTCCAGCATGCACGTGTTGTAGAGCGATGCTACCACGCCCGGATGGAGGGATAGCAGGGTCTTCACTGCCCTGTTCGGGACCAAATCCGGCCCGGGTGCCTTCTTGCTCTTCAGGTTCCTTGCCGCAGACAATAGCTCCGTCTCCGTGACCGGACATATCTGGCTCCCAAATTGTCGCGTCCATCGGGGGATGCAATGGCGGCGACCCTCTGGAAACAGCACTTGGACAATGCCTTCCAGGACCGCTGGGTCAGTAGGCGACCTGTTGCCGGCACTCAAACGCTTGACCACCGTCTTGTAGGCTCTTCCCCATGGGTCGTTTTCCAGCTCGTCACAGAGCTTGAGGTAGCTCTCCCTCTTGCTGTCCCGAATCGCCAGTTTGAGTGCCTTCTTTGCGCTCTTAAAGCTAGAGTTGCAGGCAGAAAGGTTTGCGGTGCCTCTCGCCCTTTGGACTAACCTCCTGGCTCGAAGGCAGGTCCTGCGCAAGCTAGCGATTTCCTCGCTCCACCAGTACACTGGCGCGTGGTGCTTCCGAAAGGTCTTACGCTGCTGCATGCTTTGGTCACAGGCTTCCTCCAGTCTGGCTGCCAATTTGTTCGCTGCTACATCTGCCGAGTCCAGCTCAGATACAGCCAATCCCTCCAGTGCGCTGGCGAAGGTCTGTGTCCTAAAGGTGTCCTGGCGGTAGGCTTTTCTTGGCCCGGTCATCGGCTGGCTTTGGCACGGTGGACCGCCAACTGTCAGCAGGATGGCCTCATGGTCGCTGGCCGTGAACACCTCGCCTATCCTCCAGCGTGTGCTACGGGATAACGAGCTGCTCGCGAACGATAGATCGATGATTGAACCGGCCCCAGCTCTGTTGAAGGTGTGCTGGGAGCCCTCGTTCAACAGGACGATGTCCAGAGACGCAATTGCTTCAAGGATGGTGCGCCCCCTGGCGTTGGTATAGAGGGAGCCCCATTCCTCGGCCCAGGCGTTAAAGTCGCCTCCGATCACCACGTTGCTCCTTCCTCTTAGGTCGCTGATCAGCTCGTCCAAGATCCTGCTAAAGGACGTCAGTGATAGACTGGGGGCCAGGTAGCAGCTGTAGATCCATGTGCCGCCTACGTTCGCTCGGACAAATCCCTCTACTGCCATCGTGTCCCGCATTGGTGGAACACTCACGCCGCAGAGCCACAGTGCAGCTTTGCCTGTGCGATCCGTGACCCAATCGCTGCTGTTTTCCACTCTGTATGGCTCACTGAGTATCGCCACCTCAGAACCCAGCTCACGCACCGTCTGCTTCAGGAGGTCCTGCGCGGCCCTACAATGGTTCAGATTTAGCTGAATCAATTGCATGACGGCCGAGGTCTCCCTGTCCCGCTGGTTGTGGCTGGGCAGAGTCTGCTTCCTGCCTGGTGCCTGGTCTCCTTTCTTCCTGCCGCAGAGCAGAATAAACATGAAGGCTCCTTGCTGCACTTGGCTGCCTTGTGCCCTTTTTCGCCACATCTCATGCAGCAATCGCTCCTGTCCACTAGGCTCTTGCAGTTAACTGCAATATGCCCGGATTCCAAGCATTTAAAACATCTTGGGGGGCCTGTTCTTTCGCGGATCCTGCAGATGGTCCATCCAATCCGCACCTCGCCACGATGGAGGACGGTTTTCCCCAGGGAGTAGGGCAAGCTGATCACAGCTAGCTGCGACTCCGCGTAGCCTCGACGCAGACTCCGAACTCTGATGCGCTCCGCGTCGATACCATACTGGCTCGCAATCGCAGCGCAGATTTCCTGCTCCGTCGCGATGGAGTCGATGTCTCGTATCTCCAGAACGAGCAGTTTGGTCTCATCCGACATGGCTCGCACTGACGCTGCGTCGCCTAGCACCCTCGCAATGCTCTCCTTCATGGCTTCTGCACTTTCTGCGCTGCCTTTGGCCACCTCGAGCAGTAGGTTGCCGTTAATGGTGCGGCGTACCTTGGATACACAGCTTCCCAAGTCCGACAGCTGTTTATCATCCCTTCGAGTCACCATGGCTAACACCTCGCTGTACGATTTCCCGCTCGCCTGGACAACGACGGCGTCGGGTCTGGCGCGACGCGTGGCCCTCGGCTTTTTCTTGACCACCTCCCACTCAGCGACCGGAATTGCGGGGCTCACGGTCTTACTGGCGCCAGCGTGCGTCGCATCTCTCTCTTGTGGCCCTTTTGGCGGGTTCTTTCGGGTGCTCCTGGAAGCTTTGGCACTTTTCTGCTGCGTTGGGCGCGTGGATGGTGGGGCCACTTGAACCACGGTTCCTCCAGCCACAGTCGGCTGGCTTATCCTTCGCCAAGGCTCCGTCTGCGCTGCAGAATCTCTCCTCCAGACAGGCGTTGTCTGCTGTTCCTTGTCGGCGCTCTGCAGGCTTCGAGAGCATTTCGCGCACACAATTGCAGCATCTTGCCCATTCACCCTGCTACTGTCGTCCTTGCCGCCCTCTCTGTTCGCCTCTAGGATGTTCGTGTGAAGCGCCTTCATGCGCACGAACGTCTCCCTCGTGGCGACAGTTATGTGGCGCGCCGTCTTGTCCATCATCTTGGTGGATACCTCCTGCAGGAGCTTCCCCAGCTCCAAGAGATCCTCCAGACAGGTTGCCTCGTGGGAGGCCTTGCTCCTTTTGGCCGGCGTTGTCCTCTGCGAGTTAGCTGGGCTCGCAGGATCACGCGTCCTCTTAGGGGTATCCTTAGCTTCCTCGGTGTCTACGAACAGCTCATCGACTTGGGTTGTCGAAGGTGCCGGCGAGCGGGCGAGCTTGCTGCCCTTCTTAAATCCCGCTGCAACTCCGTCGGTCCCATCTTCCCTCGGCTGGCGGGGAGATCTTGCCACCACTGGTCTGCCCGCGAAAGGGTTTTCAGCCTCCTCCATCTCGGGCTACCCGGTTTGTTCGAGGGAGGCTCCCGCGCTGGCCACAGATTTCCCCTAGGTATGTGTGTGTGTGTGTGTGTGTGTGTGTGTGTGTGTGTGTGTGTGTGTGTGTGTGTGTGTGTGTGTGTGTGTGTGTGTGTGTGTGTGTGTGTGTGTGTGTGTGTGTGTGTGCACTTATTGCGCAGTTGTGAATTTAAATCACATTTTTTTTCTCAAAGCATACTCTTATCATCCACTCAGCCAATAAATTTTAATGTCCTTTTTTTCTTCGTTATCTTTCACATAACTTTAAAAAAAAAATACCCAGCAAGCCACCTACTCAAATAAAAAAATTGAGCGTGGGGGTAGAAATAAACAAATTAATAATTTTTTTTTGCAATGGATGCAGTTATCGCACATCCGGTGTTCAAAAGGGATTTCAAACAAAAAACACTTACTTTGTATTTGCAAGTGATTGCGAGAAAATGTAGCGTCCACATACACACACTCAATCAGCGAAAAGTTTCCAATAAATAGCGCTGAGACAGTCAAATTCAAAGTCAGTTCATAATTGAATTAAGTACGTGAACAATATATATAACCAAAAAACTAAGCAAGCAAGCAGAAGTTAACATGGAGTCACAAACGATCAAATACAAGAAAGTGGTAGTAGGAGCAGAAGAAGCATCCGGTTCAAATTGGTTAAGCAAATTGAGTAGACCACCGAAAGCGCTTCGATGCTCCAATTGCAAATGTGTGGTGTGTACCCACAGACAACCCGGTTACGCAACCTCAGAAGAAGACGAAGAAGAAGAAGACTATACCGTCCACGATTACAAGATCTTAACTCAAATTCCTGATGACACCATTGAGGATAATAACGTAGGTCTCCACCATAACCATACCTGCTGCGCCTAGACAAAACAAGAAAAAAAACATAAAAAAGAATGTAAAATTATAATTTATTCTTCATCTCTTTTTTTATTTATATTTTTTTAATCAAAAAAAAAAAAAATAAATAAAGGGTTCCAAAAACACACAAGTTTCTAAATCTATCATTGATGGTGATGGTGATGCTGCTGCTGCTGCTAGTACTGATGATGGTACTACTGATGATGCTGCTGCTGCTGGTGTTGCTGATGCTGATGCTGCTGCTGCTGCTGCTGCTGGTGTTGCTGAAAAGGAAGATCCTCGACCCAATAAGTTGGTTAAATCCACCACTGTTAACTCTCTTGCTAAACGAAGATCTATCAACAGTGAAGACGCTGTTGGTGTTGCTGATCGAGAAATTCGAGAGTTAAAGGATGAAATTGAAGAGTTTCGTACGTTATACGATGATGTAATATCTAGCGCTGATCTGAGAACCTTACGCACTGTAAAAAGACTTTTGACAGTAAGAACAGTACTTACTCCGGGGGACTACAGAGCCTTACGCCCAATCAGGGGGCAATTCATGTGGGGAGCGTTTAATTTAATGCAACGTTATCGCTTCTTGCGTGAAAACCTAACAAAAAAAAATCCTACAATTAGTATTGAAGATGATGATGACGTTTTCGGTGCGGGATACAATAATAGGAAAGAATTAAGCAGTTATGAGATTGAAACATTCGTTAATACAGACGAAGTTGATGAGCTAAAAAAAGAAATCGACGAATTTTGCATTGAATATGAAGACATTCTCACTGATTTTGAACTACAGACCTTACGAAATATGAGAAAATTGATGACGATAGGGGCACACTTATCAGACAGCGAATTGACGTTTTCACGTAACATTAGAAAACGTTTTAAAGTTGGAGTTTATATTATAATACAACGCTACCAGGACTTGGCCGATAGAATTGAAAGGCGATAATAATAATAATAATATACACATATATAACAATAACCTATATATATATATATATTAATCTATCAACATTAATAAAAAAAACTTATTTACTCCTGAAAATAGAATAGGGGAAGTGGGAGGGGAAGTGGGAGGGGGAGTGAGCGCAACCCCCCAGAGGGTCAAGCACCAGGACAAGCGGGAGGACAAGCGGGAGGGGAACTGGGAGGGGGAGTGGGAGGGGGAGTGAGCGCGGCCCTAGCAACTTCCACAACAACAACTTACGCAAGCGTTAAGCGCCCCCGCACCAGCGAAACAGTGAGTCAGAACATACAATACAAATTTATCCAGAACATACAAATACACCATCGTTTTATCCAGAACATACAAATACACCCTACTAACCTTCGCAAAGTTAAAATCAATGACATAAAAACGGTCATATTTTTTACTACCTTTAAAGTTATATATTTTAATGCAGATAACAACATAATCATTTCACAAGCCTAAAAAGCTATGCCATATCGAAATCCGAGTTCATTTGACCAAGTTATGGGCTTTAAAGATGGAAATAAGGCCCATTTCAGTAAACCTTCTCAAAATTAAAATCAATGACATAAAAACGGTGATATTTATTACTACCTTTAAAGTTTAATATTTTAATGCACATAACAACATAATCATTCCACAAGCCAATAGAGGTATGCCATATCGAAGTCCGAGTCCTTTTGACCAAGTTATGGACTTTTAAAGATGTAAAGAAGGCCCATTTCAGTAAACCTTCGCAAAATTAAAGTTACATATTTTAATGCAGGTAACAACATAATCATTCCACAAGCCTATAAAGGTATGCTATATCGAAATCCGAGTTCATTTGACCAAGTTATGGGCTTTAAAGATGGAAATAAGGCCCATTTCAGTAAACCTTCTCAAAATTAAAATCAATGACATAAAAACGGTGATATTTATTACTACCTTTAAAGTTTAATATTTTAATGCACATAACAACAAAATCATTCCACAAGCCCCTAAAGGTATGCCATATCGAAATACGAGTTCATTTGACCAAGTAATTGGCTTTTAAAGATGGAAAGAAGGCCCATTTCAGTTAACCTTCGCAAAATTAAAATCAATGGCATAAAAACGGTCATATTTTTTACTACCTTTAAAGTTATATATTTTAATGCAGATAACAACATAATCATTTCACAAGCCTAAAAAGCTATGCCATATCGAAATCCGAGTTCATTTGACCAAGTTATGGGCTTTTAAAGATGTAAAGAAGGCCCATTTCAGTAAACCTTCGCAAAATTAAAATCAATGACATAAAAACGGTCATATTTTTTACTACCTTTAAAGTTATATATTTTAATGCAGGTAACAACATAATCATTCCACAAGCCTATAAAGGTATGCTATATCGAAATCCGAGTTCATTTGACCAAGTTATGGGCTTTAAAGATGGAAATAAGGCCCATTTCAGTAAACCTTCTCAAAATTAAAATCAATGACATAAAAACGGTGATATTTATTACTACCTTTAAAGTTTAATATTTTAATGCACATAACAACAAAATCATTCCACAAGCCCCTAAAGGTATGCCATATCGAAATACGAGTTCATTTGACCAAGTAATTGGCTTTTAAAGATGGAAAGAAGGCCCATTTCAGTTAACCTTCGCAAAATTAAAATCAATGGCATAAAAACGGTCATATTTTTTACTACCTTTAAAGTTATATATTTTAATGCAGATAACAACATAATCATTTCACAAGCCTAAAAAGCTATGCCATATCGAAATCCGAGTTCATTTGACCAAGTTATGGGCTTTAAAGATGGAAATAAGGCCCATTTCAGTAAACCTTCTCAAAATTAAAATCAATGACATAAAAACGGTGATATTTATTACTACCTTTAAAGTTTAATATTTTAATGCACATAACAACATAATCATTCCACAAGCCAATAGAGGTATGCCATATCGAAGTCCGAGTCCTTTTGACCAAGTTATGGACTTTTAAAGATGTAAAGAAGGCCCATTTCAGTAAACCTTCGCAAAATTAAAGTTACATATTTTAATGCAGGTAACAACATAATCATTCCACAAGCCTATAAAGGTATGCTATATCGAAATCCGAGTTCATTTGACCAAGTTATGGGCTTTAAAGATGGAAATAAGGCCCATTTCAGTAAACCTTCTCAAAATTAAAATCAATGACATAAAAACGGTGATATTTATTACTACCTTTAAAGTTTAATATTTTAATGCACATAACAACAAAATCATTCCACAAGCCCCTAAAGGTATGCCATATCGAAATACGAGTTCATTTGACCAAGTAATTGGCTTTTAAAGATGGAAAGAAGGCCCATTTCAGTTAACCTTCGCAAAATTAAAATCAATGGCATAAAAACGGTCATATTTTTTACTACCTTTAAAGTTATATATTTTAATGCAGATAACAACATAATCATTTCACAAGCCTAAAAAGCTATGCCATATCGAAATCCGAGTTCATTTGACCAAGTTATGGGCTTTTAAAGATGTAAAGAAGGCCCATTTCAGTAAACCTTCGCAAAATTAAAATCAATGACATAAAAACGGTCATATTTTTTACTACCTTTAAAGCTATATATTTTAATGCAGGTAACAACATAATCATTCCACAAGCCTATAAAGGTATGCTATATCGAAATCCGAGTTCATTTGACCAAGTTATGGGCTTTAAAGATGGAAATAAGGCCCATTTCAGTAAACCTTCTCAAAATTAAAATCAATGACATAAAAACGGTGATATTTATTACTACCTTTAAAGTTTAATATTTTAATGCACATAACAACAAAATCATTCCACAAGCCCCTAAAGGTATGCCATATCGAAATACGAGTTCATTTGACCAAGTAATTGGCTTTTAAAGATGGAAAGAAGGCCCATTTCAGTTAACCTTCGCAAAATTAAAATCAATGGCATAAAAACGGTCATATTTTTTACTACCTTTAAAGTTATATATTTTAATGCAGATAACAACATAATCATTTCACAAGCCTAAAAAGCTATGCCATATCGAAATCCGAGTTCATTTGACCAAGTTATGGGCTTTTAAAGATGTAAAGAAGGCCCATTTCAGTAAACCTTCGCAAAATTAAAATCAATGACATAAAAACGGTCATATTTTTTACTATCTTTAAAGTTATATATTTTAATGCTGATAGCAACATTATCATTCCACAAGCCCATAGAGGTGTGCCATATCGAAATCCGAGTCCTTTTGACCAGGTTATGGGATTTTAAAGATGGAAAGAAGGCCCATTTCAGTAAACCTTTGCAAAATTAAAATCAATGACATAAAAACGGTCATATTTTTTACTACCTTTAAAGTTAAATATTTTAATGCAGATAACAACATAATCATTCCACAAGCCTATAAAGGTATGCCATATCGAAATCCGCGTTCATTTGACCAAGTTATGGGCTTTAAAGATGGAAAGAAGGCCCATTTCAGTAAACTTTCTCAAAATTAAAATCAATGACATAAAAACGGTCATATTTTTTACTACCTTTAATGTTATATATTTTAATGCACATAACAACATAATCATTCCACAAGCCAATAGAGGTATGCCATATCAAAATCCGAGTGCATTGGACAACGTTATGGGCTTTTAAAGATGGAAGGAAGGCCAATTTCAGTTAACCTTCGCAAAATTAAAATCAATGACATAAAAACGGTCATATTTTTTACTACCTTTAAAGTTAAATATTTTAATGCAGATAACAACATAATCATTCCATAAGCCAATAGAGGTATGCCATATCGAAGTCCGAGTCCTTTTGACCAAGCTATGGACTTTTAAAGATGTAAAGAAGGCCCATTTCAGTAAACCTTCGCAAAATTAAAATCAATGGCATAAAAACGGTCATATTTTTTATTACCTTTAAAGTTATATATTTTAATGCAGATAACAACATAATCATTCCACAAGCCTAAAAAGGTATGCCATATCGAAATCCGAGTTCATTTGACCAAGTTATGGGCTTTTAAAGATGTAAAGAAGGCCCATTTCAGTAAACCTTCGCAAAATTAAAATCAATGACATAAAAACGGTCATATTTTTTACTACCTTTAAAGTTAAATATTTTAATGCAGATAACAACATAATCATTCCACAAGCCTATAAAGGTATGCCATATCGAAATGCGCGTTCATTTGACCAAGTTATGGGCTTTAAAGATGGAAAGAAGGCCCATTTCAGTAAACTTTCTCAAAATTAAAATCAATGACATAAAAACGGTCATATTTTTTACTACCTTTAATGTTACATTTTTTAATGCACATAACAACATAATCATTACACAAGCCAATAGAGGTATGCCATATCGAAATCCGAGTGCATTGGACAACGTTATGGGCTTTTAAAAATGGAAGGAAGGCCAATTTCAGTTAACCTTCGCAAAATTAAAATCAATGACATAAAAACGGTCATATTTTTTACTACCTTTAAAGTTATATATTTAAATGCAGTTAACAACATAATCAGTCCACAAGCCTATAAAGGTATGCCATATCGAAATCCGAGTTTATTTGACTAAGTTATGGGCTTTTAAATATATAAAGAAGGCCCATTTCAGTAAACCTTCGCAAAATTCAAATCAATGACATAAAAACGGTCATATTTTTTACTACCTTTAAAGTTTAATATTTTAATGCACATAACAACATAATCATTCCACAAGCCAATAGAGGTATGCCATATCGAAATCCGAGTCCTTTTGACCAAGTTATGGACTTTTAAAGATGTAAAGAAGACCCATTTCAGTAAACCTTCGCAAAATTAAAGTCAATGAAATAAAAACCGTCATATTTTTTACTACCTTTAAAGTTAAATATTTTAATGCAGATAACAACAAAATAATTCCACAAGCCCCTAAAGGTATGCCATATCGAAATCCGAGTTCATTTGACCAAGTTATTGGCTTTTAAAGATGGAAAGAAGGCCCATTTCAGTAAACCTTCGCAAAATTAAAATCAATGACATAAAAACGGTCATATATTTTACTACCTTTAAAGTTATATATTTTAATGCAGGTAACAACATAATCATTCCACAAGCCTATAAAGGTATGCCATATCGAAATCCGCGTTCATTTGACCAAGTTATGAGCTTTAAAGATGGAAAGAAGGCCCATTTCAGTAAACTTTCTCAAAATTAAAATCAATGACATAAGAACGGGCATCTTTTTTACTACCTTTAATGTTATATATTTTAATGCACATAACAACATAATCATTCCACAAGCCAATAGAGGTATGCCATATCGAAATCCGAGTGCATTGGACAACGTTGTGGGCTTTTAAAGATGGAAGGAAGGCCAATTTCAGTTAACCTTCGCAAAATTAAAATCAATGACTTAAAAACGGTCATATTTTTTACTACCTTTAAAGTTAAATATTTTAATGCAGATAACAACAAAATCATTCCACAAGCCCATAGAGGTGTTCATATCGAAGTCCGAGTCCTTTTGACCAGGTTATGGGCTTTTAAAGATGGAAAGAAGGCCCATTTCGTTAAACCTTCGCAAAATTAAAATCAATGACATAAAAACGGTCATATTTTTTACTACCTTTAAAGTTATATATTTTAATGCAGATAACAACATAATCATTCCACAAGCCTATAAATGTATGCCATATCGAAATCCGAGTTCATTTAACCAAGTTATGGGCTTTTAAAGATGGAAAGAAGGCCCATTTCAGTAAACCTTCGCAAAATAAAAATCAATGACATAAAAACGGTCATTTTTTTTACTACCTTTAAAGTTTAATATTTTAATGCACATAACAACATAATCATTCCACAAGCCAATAGAGGTATGCCATATCGAAATCCGAGTCCTTTTGACCAAGTTATGGACTTTTAAAGATGGAAAGAAGGCCCATTTCAGTAAACTTTCTCAAAATTAAAATCAATGACATAAAAACGGTCACATTTTTTACTCCTTTAATGTAATATATTTTAATGCACATAACAACATAATCATTACACAAGCCAATAGAGGTATGCCATATCGAAATCCGAGTGCATTGGACAACGTTATGGGCTTTTAAAAATGGAAGGAAGGCCCATTTCAGTAAACCTTCGCAAAATTAAAATCAATGACATAAAAACGGTCATATTTTTTACTACCTTTAAAGTTATATATTTTAATGCTGATAACAGCATTATCATTCCACAAGCCCATAGAGGTGTGCCATATCGAAATCCGAGTCCTTTTGACCAGGTTATGGGATTTTAAAGATGGAAAGAAGGCCCATTTCAGTAAACCTTTGCAAAATTAAAATCAATGACATAAAAACGGTCATATTTTTTACTACCTTTAAAGTTAAATATTTTAATGCAGATAACAACATAATCATTCCACAAGCCTATAAAGGTATGCCATATCGAAATCCGCGTTCATTTGACCAAGTTATGGGCTTTAAAGATGGAAAGAAGGCCCATTTCAGTAAACTTTCTCAAAATTAAAATCAATGACATAAAAACGGTGAAATATTTTACTACCTTTAATGTTAAATTTTTTAATGCACATAACAACATAATCATTACACAAGCCAATAGAGGTATGCCATATCGAAATCCGAGTGCATTGGACAACGTTATGGGCTTTTAAAAATGGAAGGAAGGCCAATTTCAGTTAACCTTCGCAAAATTAAAATCAATGACATAAAAACGGTCATATTTTTTACTACCTTTAAAGTTATATATTTAAATGCAGATAACAACATAATCATTCCACAAGCCTATAAAGGTATGCCATATCGAAATCCGAGTTTATTTGACTAAGTTATGGGCTTTTAAATATATAAAGAAGGCCCATTTCAGTAAACCTTCGCAAAATTCAAATCAATGACATAAAAACGGTCATATTTTTTACTACCTTTAAAGTTTAATATTTTAATGCACATAACAACATAATCATTCCACAAGCCAATAGAGGTATGCCATATCGAAATCCGAGTCCTTTTGACCAAGTTATGGACTTTTAAAGATGTAAAGAAGGCCCATTTCAGAAAACCTTCGCAAAATTAAAGTCAATGACATAAAACCGCCATATTTTTTACTACTTTTAAAGTTATATATTTTCATGCACATAACAACATAATCATTCCACAAGCCAAAAGTGGTATGCCATATCGAAATCCGAGTCCTTTTGACCAAGTTATGGACTTTTAAAGATGGAAAGAAGGCCCATTTCAGTAAACCTTCGCAAAATAAAAGTCAATGACATAAAAACCGTCATATTTTTTACTACCTTTAAAGTTAAATATTTTAATGCAGATAAAAACAAAATCATTCCACAAGCCCCTAAAGGTATGCCAAATCGAAATCCGAGTTCATTTGCCCAAGTTATTGGCTTTTTAAGATGGAAAGAAGGACCATTTCAGTAAAATTTGCAAAATTAAAATCAGAGACATAAAAACGGTCATATTTTTTACTACCTTTCAAGCTAAATATTTTAATGCACATAGCAACAAAATCATTCCACAAGCCCCCAAAGGTATGCCATATCGAAATACGAGTTCATTTGACCAAGTAATTGGCTTTTAAATATGGAAAGAAGGCCCATTTCAGTAAACCTTCGCAAAATTAAAATCAATGACATAAAAACGGTCATATTTTTTACTACCTTTAAAGTTATATATTTTAATGCAGATAACAACATAATCATTCCACAAGCCTATAAAGGTATGCCATTTCGAAATCCGAGTTCATTTGACTAAGTTATGGGCTTTTAAATATATAAAGAAGGCCCATTTCAGTAAACCTTCGCGAAATTCAAATCAATGACATAAAAACGGTCATATTTTTTACCACCTTTAAAGTTTAATATTTTAATGCACATAACAACATAATCATTCCACAAGCCAATAGAGGTATGCCATATCGAAGTCCGAGTCCTTTTGACCAAGTTATGGACTTTTAAAGATGTAAAGAAGGCCCATTTCAGTAAACCTTCGCAAAATTAAAGTCAATGAAATGAAAACTGTCATATTTTTTACTACCTTTAAAGTTATATATTTTAATGCAGATAACAACATAATCATTTCACAAGCCTAAAAAGCTATGCCATATCGAAATCCGAGTTCATTTGACCAAGTTATGGGCTTTTAAAGATGTAAAGAAGGCCCATTTCAGTAAACCTTCGCAAAATTAAAATCAATGACATAAAAACGGTCATATTTTTTACTACCTTTAAAGTTATATATTTTAATGCTGATAACAACATTATCATTCCACAAGCCCATAGAGGTGTGCCATATCGAAATCCGAGTCCTTTTGACCAGGTTATGGGATTTTAAAGATGGAAAGAAGGCCCATTTCAGTAAACCTTTGCAAAATTAAAATCAATGACATAAAAACGGTCATATTTTTTACTACCTTTAAAGTTAAATATTTTAATGCAGATAACAACATAATCATTCCACAAGCCTATAAAGGTATGCCATATCGAAATCCGCGTTCATTTGACCAAGTTATGGGCTTTAAAGATGGAAAGAAGGCCCATTTCAGTAAACTTTCTCAAAATTAAAATCAATGACATAAAAACGGTCACATTTTTTACTACCTTTAATGTAATATATTTTAATGCACATAACAACATAATCATTACACAAGCCAATAGAGGTATGCCATATCGAAATCCGAGTGCATTGGACAACGTTATGGGCTTTTAAAAATGGAAGGAAGGCCCATTTCAGTAAACCTTCGCAAAATTAAAATCAATGACATAAAAACGGTCATATTTTTTACTACCTTTAAAGTTTAATATTTTAATGCACATAACAACATAATCATTCCACAAGCCAATAGAGGTATGCCATATCGAAATCCGAGTCCTTTTGACCAAGTTATGGACTTTTAAAGATGTAAAGAAGGCCCATTTCAGAAAACCTTCGCAAAATTAAAGTCAATGACATAAAACCGCCATATTTTTTACTACTTTTAAAGTTATATATTTTAATGCACATAACAACATAATCATTCCACAAGCCAAAAGTGGTATGCCATATCGAAATCCGAGTCCTTTTGACCAAGTTATGGACTTTTAAAGATGGAAAGAAGGCCCATTTCAGTAAACCTTCGCAAAATAAAAGTCAATGACATAAAAACCGTCATATTTTTTACTACCTTTAAAGTTAAATATTTTAATGCAGATAAAAACAAAATCATTCCACAAGCCCCTAAAGGTATGCCAAATCGAAATCCGAGTTCATTTGCCCAAGTTATTGGCTTTTTAAGATGGAAAGAAGGACCATTTCAGTAAAATTTGCAAAATTAAAATCAGTGACATAAAAACGGTCATATTTTTTACTACCTTTCAAGCTAAATATTTTAATGCACATAGCAACAAAATCATTCCACAAGCCCCCAAAGGTATGCCATATCGAAATACGAGTTCATTTGACCAAGTAATTGGCTTTTAAATATGGAAAGAAGGCCCATTTCAGTAAACCTTCGCAAAATTAAAATCAATGACATAAAAACGGTCATATTTTTTACTACCTTTAAAGTTATATATTTTAATGCAGATAACAACATAATCATTCCACAAGCCTATAAAGGTATGCCATTTCGAAATCCGAGTTCATTTGACTAAGTTATGGGCTTTTAAATATATAAATGTAGGGGTATGATATATTCCCCCAAAGTTAAACACCAACACACATATATGTTTATGTACTTCTAGTCTTTATTTTATAATTTCGTCTATTCAGGATCACGGTCGGCGTTCAACTGCCCTCGCTCTCAGCTCACGATCCGCATCAACCCCCGATTCATTGAGAGAGTGTGAGAGCGATGAGATTGAGAGAGAGAGTTAGAGAACAGTGAGCGGCATCGTACAATAACAACAACTTATTCTTAGAACTTACACGAATGATCTAGAAGGAATACAATAACATACACATACATACATACTACGACGTAGCATTCCTGCTACAATTCGGCCGTCCTGACATTTTAAGATCCCCTGATCTTGTGTTAATTTACAATTGATTTCGGCTTATATTTATCTTAGTTTCTATAATTTAGTTTCTTATTTACAAATTCTTTGATATATTTACAACTTTACTTTCGTTTTCCAATCCAATGCTTAATATTTTGGCTACTCCAGACACCTTGATAAGGGCAACGCGATAATTGAAAACCTTCAACATCTTTTATCAAGTATCTATCATTTCTCAAAACTTTATCTATAACATAAGGACCCTTGTGTTTAGGTATTAGCTTTCTTGCGACTCCTACTGAGCTATCAAAATTTCTTACCATAATGTAGTCTCCCACTTTGTACTCCGAACTCTTTGTCCTTTTTTCATTATATCTCTGTTCGTTGTCTTTTTGTAATTTTCTTTGCGCTTCTGAACCATCTTTTCTAATTTTGTCTAAATCTCTAACATCACTAACATTATCTAATTCTTCTAACTTTTGTCTCAATTCATCAATAACTTTACCTTTCTGCTCGATTCCAAACAACATTTTACTTGGCATTTGTGCTATGCTTCTTTGCTTCGTGTTGTTTAATGAAAACTCAACATCTTCCACAACTGTGTCCCAATGCATTTTCTGTTCTGGATCTGCTAATTTAGCTATCATTGGTCCCACAATTCTATTAATCCTTTCTACTTGTCCATTGGCTTGAGGTGACCCAGTCGCAATTTTGACATGTTTAATATTAAATTCTTCCATAAATTTTCCAAAATCTTCCGACGTAAAACAGCTTCCCCTATCCGAAACTATACAAGTTGGTCTGCTGTAAGACCTGAAGTAGTCTTTCAATGCTATAATAACTTCCTTTGTGTTCGTCGTCTTTGTTGCATATAGCCTAACATATTTGGTAAATCCGTCTATAACCACAAATAGATGTTTCTTTGCTCTTCCATTATCAACCGGTCCATAATGATCAATATGTATAATTTCGAATGGCACATTTCCTTTTGGTATACTGTGCAACAGTCCTTCCCCTTTCCCTGACTTTGGCGAATATGCTACACATCTTATACAATTTTCAATATGTCTAACCACTTTCTCTTTCATATTCGAAAACCAATACGTCCTAACAATAGCATCCATAACTTTATCTCTTCCTAAATGACCTAATTCATTGTGATATTTGTATAATATCTTTTCCTCCATTTCTTCTGGAACACAAAATAACAGCTTTCCATTGTTCGACTTCCTATATATAACTCCATTCCTCATCTCAAACATTTTATCTTCCTCATTTTCTAACTTTTTTCTAACCTCTTTTAATTTTTCATCTTTCCCTTGACAAATAATTAAATTATCTTCAAAGCTATTCGTTTCAACTACCATTATGTTTGTATTTCTACTTAACGCGTCAACATGTTGCATAAGTTTCCCCGATTTGTGGACTAATTCAAAGTCATACTCTAGCAATTCTAATGCCCACCGTGCAATACGGGGGTTTAACTCAATTCTATTTAACGTCAACGTCAGTGAGTTACAATCTGTGACTATTCTAAATCGTCTACCCTGCACATAAATTCTAAATCTTCTAAGAGCGTAAATTATTGCTAACGTTTCCAGTTCAAAACTATGATACTTTGCTTCGTCTTTCGTTGTTGCTTTCGAAAAATAAAATATTGGATGAAGCTTTTTATCCTCTTTTCTTTGCAGCAAAACTGCTCCAAAACCTTGTGCACTGGCGTCTGTATGCAATTCTACCTCGTCCTTGTAATAATATAATCCTAACACTGGAGCTTCCACCAACTTTTTCTTAAGCAATTCAAAACATTGCAATTCCTTTTCTTCAAATACAAATTCTTTATCCTTCTTTAACAATTCATATAGAGGTTTAGCGATCATCGAAAAATCTTTAATGAACCTTCTAAAATACGAACACAAACCCAGAAAGCTTCTAACACCGTGTACTTTGTCTGGAACGGGAAAATCTCGAACAGCTTCTATTCCTTTGTCATTAGCCTGTATTCCTTTGCTAGTTACCAAAAATCCTAAGTATTGTACACTTGCTTGTAGAAACTCACACTTGTCCATTCTTAATTCTAGTTTGTTCCTTGCTAATCGATCAAAAACTTCTCTAAGAACACTTAAATGTTCTTGCATTTCTTTACTCGCAATCATGATATCGTCCATGTATATAACTACCTTACCATCCCTTATCATGTCTGCAAAAATCTTATTGATAAATCGTTGAAACACCGCTGGTGCATTCTTCAGCCCCATTGGCATCCGCATAAACTCAAATTGTCCTAAAGGCGTCATAAATGAGGTATATTTTATCGATTCACTATCCACAAACACATGAAAGTAGCCATGCTTTAAATCTAATTTCGAAAATATTGTTTTATTTACTAATGTATCTAATAAATCGTCAATCAAAGGTAACGGATAGTTATCTTTCACCATAGTCTTGTTAAGCTTTCGGTAATCTACACATAGTCGTAAGTCGCCTGACTTCTTTTTAACTAACACTATTGGAGATGCATACTCAGATTCACTTGGCCTTATAATTCCTTCACTTAAGTATTCGTCTAATATCACCTCTAATTTTTCTTTCTCTGTGTAAGCTAAACGTCTGGGCGAACAACTGAATGGTTTTGAGTCCTCTAATCTTAACTTCATTTCGCATCTAACCTCCGGTTCCTTTGGCTTTTCTTTATTTACATAACAACTTTCTACCATCCTAACAAACTGACACCTAACATTATAATTCACATGATCACCAACTTTGTATTCTACACTTTCATCCGTTAAATTTATATTAAATAATTCCTTTTCCACAAGATTTATTTCCGGCTCAACATAATTTTTATTCGTAACTTCTTCTTCATCTCTGATTTTACTAAGAATTTCTTTAATTGTTTCCCTGCTGTCCCTAATTCCATGATTAACATCGCTAAAAATTGTATTTTTATCCCTAACATTACTAACAACATCGCTAATTATTTGCTTTTCATCACTAACATCATCGCTAACTATCTGCTTTTCATCACTAACATCATCGCTAACTATCTGCTTTTCATCACTAACATCATCGCTAACTATCTGCTTTTCATCACTAACATCATCGCTAACTATCTGCTTTTCATCACTAACTTCATCGCTAACTATCTGCTTTTCATCACTAACATCAGAAGGATTTTCAATATTTTCAACTGTAACCATTTTCAAAGTGTCAAGGCTTAAATTTAGATTACAAGCATCCATAAAATCTCGTCCCAAGATTACATCATGACTCATAGATTCGTTTGCCACAATAACTAAATTAAAATGTATTTTATCTAAATTTTTCATAACATAACATAATACTTTTCCATGCGTTTTTAGGTAACTTTTGTTTAAACCGTAATATGAACTTAAAACTGGTAATTTTGAAATGTCTTTGGGTACTTTGGATATTTTGATAAATGAAATCGGACTTCCCGTATCTATGAGGCATTCTGCAATTAACCTGGTATTTGATTCGTCTACAAAATTAATTTCAACATATCTTACATAATTATTTTCGCCCTCGTTCATGTTTTTATTGTTCAAACATTTCGCAACAAAATGTCCCCTCTTACCGCACGCATAGCACGATCCTTTCTCCCGCTTCGACTTCCTGCACTCGTACGCCCAATGCCCTTTTTCATTGCAATTGAAACAGCGCGTCTTCTTGCCGTCCTTGGGACCCGTTGATGTCGTCGGCCTGCCAACTCCATACGATTTTGGCAAGCTTACATCCGCAAACGCTCTCTTAATGTGCCCAATATCCACAAAGCATTGAATATGCGCCTGATTACGTAGCCCTTGATTGGGAATTCCTTCGATGATGCAGCTCAACATTTCATCAGCATCAATATTAATACCCTGAGCAAGCATTATCTTGTCGTCGATATAACTCCCAAAAGTTTCGCTTTGTTTCCATTTGCGACCTTCGAATTTGCGTCTTCTCTCCAACTTCGATGATTTTCCGCCAAACGTTGAAATCAGCTCTGCAGTCAAGCCATCCAACGGTAGCAACACGCGGTCTGAATTTGCGTGCAGCCACTCATAAGCTTTTCCTTTAATTTTGCTCACCATTAGCATTTTCTTGAATTTTCCACCTATTCCATAAATCTTCGCGATATTATGCATTTGAGTAGTCCATTTGCAGGCACACGACTCGCCAGCAAAATCTCTCAACACCTGTGTTGCCATACTCAACGAGACGCCGATGCTCTCGTTAAAGTTTTCCACCACCGCAACGTTGCCATTTTTCACTTTACGTTCGCTGCTTTTTGCGTTCCTAGAATTCTCTCCAGCCTGGTCGTGCATGTCGTCTTCTGTATAGTTTTCGTTCCGTTTGCCTCTAATTCTGAGAATGCTGCCAGCAACTTCGTCATTCCTTTCACCATCTTCGCCGTTTATTTCGCCGTCTTCTTCGTCGTAATTCTCAATGCTGCCTTCTTCGCCATTACTTTTGTCGCCGCTTTCTTCGTCGTAATTCTGGATGCCGCCGTCTTTGCCGTTACTTTTGTCGCCGCCTTCTTTCTGGATAGTTCCGCCGCCGTCTTCGAAGTTCTCGTCACCGCTGTCTTCGCCTTTACTTTTGTCGCCGTCTTTGTCTCCTTTTTGTCTCGCCATTTCGTCAAACTTTTCCCGAATTTCCTTCGGTATATTATTTAATCGCAAGATCAATTGTCTCTTTGTTCCGGTTGTTGATAACTTCAATACACTCAACCACCTTTTTAATTGTTCAATCGACTCGTTGTTTAAATCCATTTTGGTTTTCTTTTTACTAACAATTTAATTAATTGGCTCGTGATCGGCCCACTTCTGATTTTGTAGGGGTATGATATATTCCCCCAAAGTTAAACACCAACACACATATATGTTTATGTACTTCTAGTCTTTATTTTATAATTTCGTCTATTCAGGATCACGGTCGGCGTTCAACTGCCCTCGCTCTCAGCTCACGATCCGCATCAACCCCCGATTCATTGAGAGAGTGTGAGAGCGATGAGATTGAGAGAGAGAGTTAGAGAACAGTGAGCGGCATCGTACAATAACAACAACTTATTCTTAGAACTTACACGAATGATCTAGAAGGAATACAATAACATACACATACATACATACTACGACGTAGCATTCCTGCTACATAAAGAAGGCCCATTTCAGTAAACCTTCGCGAAATTCAAATCAATGACATAAAAACGGTCATATTTTTTACCACCTTTAAAGTTTAATATTTTAATGCACATAACAACATAATCATTCCACAAGCCAATAGAGGTATGCCATATCGAAGTCCGAGTCCTTTTGACCAAGTTATGGACTTTTAAAGATGTAAAGAAGGCCCATTTCAGTAAACCTTCGCAAAATTAAAGTCAATGAAATCAAAACTGTCATATTTTTTACTACCTTTAAAGTTATATATTTTAATGCAGATAACAACATAATCATTTCACAAGCCTAAAAAGCTATGCCATATCGAAATCCGAGTTCATTTGACCAAGTTATGGGCTTTTAAAGATGTAAAGAAGGCCCATTTCAGTAAACCTTCGCAAAATTAAAATCAATGACATAAAAACGGTCATATTTTTTACTACCTTTAAAGTTATATATTTTAATGCTGATAACAACATTATCATTCCACAAGCCCATAGAGGTGTGCCATATCGAAATCCGAGTCCTTTTGACCAGGTTATGGGATTTTAAAGATGGAAAGAAGGCCCATTTCAGTAAACCTTTGCAAAATTAAAATCAATGACATAAAAACGGTCATATTTTTTACTACCTTTAAAGTTAAATATTTTAATGCAGATAACAACATAATCATTCCACAAGCCTATAAAGGTATGCCACATCGAAATCCGCGTTCATTTGACCAAGTTATGGGCTTTAAAGATGGAAAGAAGGCCCATTTCAGTAAACTTTCTCAAAATTAAAATCAATGACATAAAAACGGTCACATTTTTTACTACCTTTAATGTAATATATTTTAATGCACATAACAACATAATCATTACACAAGCCAATAGAGGTATGCCATATCGAAATCCGAGTGCATTGGACAACGTTATGGGCTTTTAAAAATGGAAGGAAGGCCCATTTTAGTAAACCTTCGCAAAATTAAAATCAATGACATAAAAACGGTCATATTTTTTACTACCTTTAAAGTTATATATTTTAATGCTGATAACAACATTATCATTCCACAAGCCCATAGAGGTGTGCCATATCGAAATCCGAGTCCTTTTGACCAGGTTATGGGATTTTAAAGATGGAAAGAAGGCCCATTTCAGTAAACCTTTGCAAAATTAAAATCAATGACATAAAAACGGTCATATTTTTTACTACCTTTAAAGTTAAATATTTTAATGCAGATAACAACATAATCATTCCACAAGCCTATAAAGGTATGCCATATCGAAATCCGCGTTCATTTGACCAAGTTATGGGCTTTAAAGATGGAAAGAAGGCCCATTTCAGTAAACTTTCTCAAAATTAAAATCAATGACATAAAAACGGTCACATTTTTTACTACCTTTAATGTAATATATTTTAATGCACATAACAACATAATCATTCCACAAGCCAATAGAGATATGCCATATCGAAATCCGAGTGCATTGGACAACGTTATGGGCTTTTAAAGATGGAAGGAAGGCCAATTTCAGTTAACCTTCGCAAAATTAAAATCAATGACATAAAAACGGTCATATTTTTTACTACCTTTAAAGTTAAATATTTTAATGCAGATAGCAACATAATCATTCCACAAGCCAATAGAGGTATACCATATCGAAGACCGAGTCCTTTTGACCAAGCTATGGTCTTTTAAAGATGTAAAGAAGGCCCATTTCAGTAAACCTTCGCAAAATTAAAATCAATGGCATAAAACGGTCATATTTTTTATTACCTTTAAAGTTATATATTTTAATGCAGATAACAACATAATCATTCCACAAGCCTAAAAAGGTATGCCATATCGAAATCCGAGTTCATTTGACCAAGTTATGGGCTTTTAAAGATGTAAAGAAGGCCCATTTCAGTAAACTTTCTCAAAATTAAAATCAATGACATAAAAACGGTGAAATATTTTACTACCTTTAATGTTACATTTTTTAATGCACATAACAACATAATCATTACACAAGCCAATAGAGGTATGCCATATCGAAATCCGAGTGCATTGGACAACGTTATGGGCTTTTAAAAATGGAAGGAAGGCCAATTTCAGTTAACCTTCGCAAAATTAAAATCAATGACATAAAAACGGTCATATTTTTTACTACCTTTAAAGTTATATATTTAAATGCAGATAACAACATAATCATTCCACAAGCCTATAAAGGTATGCCATATCGAAATCCGAGTTTATTTGACTAAGTTATGGGCTTTTAAATATATAAAGAAGGCCCATTTCAGTAAACCTTCGCAAAATTCAAATCAATGACATAAAAACGGTCATATTTTTTACTACCTTTAAAGTTTAATATTTTAATGCACATAACAACATAATCATTCCACAAGCCAATAGAGGTATGCCATATCGAAGTCCGAGTCCTTTTGACCAAGTTATGGACTTTCAAAGATGTAAAGAAGGCCCATTTCAGTAAACCTTCGCAAAATTAAAGTCAATGACATAAAAACCGTCATATTTTTTACTACCTTTTAAGTTAAATATTTTAATGCAGATAACAACAAAATAATTCCACAAGCCCCTAAAGGTATGCCATATCGAAATCCGAGTTCATTTGACAAAGTTATTGGCTTTTAAAGATGGAAAGAAGGCCCATTTCAGTAAACCGTCGCAAAATTAAAATCAATGACATAAAAACGGTCATATATTTTACTACCTTTAAAGTTATATATTTTAATGCAGGTAACAACATAATCATTCCACAAGCCTATAAAGGTATGCCATATCGAAATCCGAGTTCATTTGACCAAGTTATGGGCTTTAAAGATGGACAGAAGGCCCACTTCAGTAAACCTTCTCAAAATTAAAATCAATGACATAAAAACGGTCTTGTTTTTTACTACCTTTAAAGTTTAATATTTTAATGCACATAACAACAAAATCATTCCACAAGCCCCTAAAGGTATGCCATATCGAAATACGAGTTCATTTGACCAAGTAATTGGCTTTTAAAGATGGAAAGAAGGCCCATTTCAGTAAACCTTCGCAAAATTAAAATCAATGGCATAAAAACGGTCATATTTTTTACTACCTTTAACGTTATATATTTTAATGCAGGTAACAACATAATCATTCCACAAGCCCAAAAAGGTATGCCATATCGAAATCCGAGTTCATTTGACCAAGTTATGGGCTTTTGAAGATGTAAAGAAGGCCCATTTCAGTAAACTTTCTCAAAATTAAAATCAATGACATAAAAACGGTCATATTTTTTACTACCTTTAATGTTACATTTTTTAATGCACATAACAACATAATCATTACACAAGCCAATAGAGGTATGCCATATCGAAATCCGAGTGCATTGGACAACGTTATGGGCTTTTAAAAATGGAAGGAAGGCCAATTTCAGTTAACCTTCGCAAAATTAAAATCAATGACATAAAAACGGTCATATTTTTTACTACCTTTAAAGTTATAAATTTAAATGCAGATAACAACATAATCATTCCACAAGCCTATAAAGGTATGAAATATCGAAATCCGAGTTTATTTGACTAAGTTATGGGCTTTTAAATATATAAAGAAGGCCCATTTCAGTAAACCTTCGCAAAATTCAAATCAATGACATAAAAACGGTCATATTTTTTACTACCTTTAAAGTTTAATATTTTAATGCACATAACAACATAATCATTCCACAAGCCAATAGAGGTATGCCATATCGAAGTCCGAGTCCTTTTGACCAAGTTATGGACTTTTAAAGATGTAAAGAAGGCCCATTTCAGTAAACCTTCGCAAAATTAAAGTCAATGACATAAAAACCGTCATATTTTTTACTACCTTTTAAGTTAAATATTTTAATGCAGATAACAACAAAATAATTCCACAAGCCCCTAAAGGTATGCCATATCGAAATCCGAGTTCATTTGACCAAGTTATTGGCTTTTAAAGAAGGAAAGAAGGCCCATTTCAGTAAACCTTCGCAAAATTAAAATCAATGACATAAAAACGGTCATATATTTTACTACCTTTAAAGTTATATATTTTAATGCAGGTAACAACATAATCATTCCACAAGCCTATAAAGGTATGCCATATCGAAATCCGAGTTCATTTGACCAAGTTATATATTTTAATGCACATAACAACATAATCATTCCACAAGCCAATAGAGGTATGCCATATCGAAATCCGAGTGCATTGGACAACGTTATGGGCTTTTAAAGATGGAAGGAAGGCCAATTTCAGTTAACCTTCGCAAAATTAAAATCAATGACTTAAAAACGGTCATATTTTTTACTACCTTTAAAGTTAAATATTTTAATGCAGATAACAACAAAATCATTCCACAAGCCCATAGAGGTGTTCATATCGAAGTCCGAGTCCTTTTGACCAGGTTATGGGCTTTTAAAGATGGAAAGAAGGCCCATTTCAGTAAACCTTCGCAAAATTAAAATCAATGACATAAAAACGGTCATATTATTTACTACCTTTAAAGTTATATATTTTAATGCAGATAACAACATAATCATTCCACAAGACTATAAATGTATGCCATATCGAAATCCGAGTTCATTTAACCAAGTTATGGGCTTTAAAAGATGGAAAGAAGGCCCATTTCAGTAAACCTTCGCAAAATTAAAGTTAAATATTTTAATGCAGATAACAACAAAATAATTCCACAAGCCCCTAAAGGTATGCCATATCGAAATCCGAGTGCATTGGACAACGTTATGGGCTTTTAAAGATGGAGGGAAGGCCCATTTCAGTAAACCTTCGCAAAATTAAAGTCAATGACATAAAACCGCCATATTTTTTACTACTTTTAAAGTTATATATTTTAATGCACATAACAACATAATCATTCCACAAGCCAAAAGTGGTATGCCATATCGAAATCCGAGTCCTTTTGACCAAGTTATGGACTTTTAAAGATGTAAAGAAGGCCCATTTCAGTAAACCTTCGCAAAATTAAAGTCAATGACATAAAAACCGTCATAATTCCACAAGCCCCTAAAGGTATGCCATATCGAAATCCGAGTTCATTTGACCAAGTTATTGGCTTTTAAAGATGGAAAGAAGGCCCATTTCAGTAAACCTTCGCAAAATTAAAATCAATGACATAAAAACGGTCATATATTTTACTACCTTTAAAGTTATATATTTTAATGCAGGTAACAACATAATCATTCCACAAGCCTATAAAGGTATGCCATATCGAAATCCGAGTTCATTTGACCAAGTTATGGGCTTTAAAGATGGACAGAAGGCCCACTTCAGTAAACCTTCTCAAAATTAAAATCAATGACATAAAAACGGTCATATTTTTTACTACCTTTAAAGTTTAATATTTTAATGCAGATAACAACAAAATCATTCCACAAGCCCCTAAAGGTATGCCATATCGAAATACGAGTTCATTTGACCAAGTAATTGGCTTTTAAAGATGGAAAGAAGGCCCATTTCAGTAAACCTTCGCAAAATTAAAATCAATGGCATAAAAACGGTCATATTTTTTACTACCTTTAACGTTATATATTTTAATGCAGATAACAACATAATCATTCCACAAGCCTAAAAAGCTATGCCATATCGAAATCCGAGTTCATTTGACCAAGTTATGGTCTTTTAAAGATGTAAAGAAGGCCCATTTCAGTAAACCTTCGCAAAATTAAAATCAATGACATAAAAACGGTCATATTTTTTACTACCTTTAAAGTTATATATTTTAATGCTGATAACAACATTATCATTCCACAAGTCCATAGAGGTGTGCCATATCGAAATCCGAGTCCTTTTGACCAGGTTATGGGATTTTAAAGATGGAAAGAAGGCCCATTTCAGTAAACCTTTGCAAAATTAAAATCAATGACATAAAAACGGTCATATTTTTTACTACCTTTAAAGTTAAATATTTTAATGCAGATAACAACATAATCATTCCACAAGCCTATAAAGGTATGCCATATCGAAATCCGCGTTCATTTGACCAAGTTATGGGCTTTAAAGATGGAAAGAAGACCCATTTCAGTAAACTTTCTCAAAATTAAAATCAATGACATAAGAACGGTCATCTTTTTTACTACCTTTAATGTTATATATTTTAATGCACATAACAACATAATCATTCCACAAGCCAATAGAGGTATGCCATATCGAAATCCGAGTGCATTGGACAACGTTATGGGCTTTTAAAGATGGAAGGAAGGCCAATTTCAGTTAACCTTCGCAAAATTAAAATCAATGACTTAAAAACGGTCATATTTTTTACTACCTTTAAAGTTAAATATTTTAATGCAGATAACAACAAAATCATTCCACAAGCCCATAGAGGTGTTCATATCGAAGTCCGAGTCCTTTTGACCAGGTTATGGGCTTTTAAAGATGGAAAGAAGGCCCATTTCAGTAAACCTTCGCAAAATTAAAATCAATGACATAAAAACGGTCATATTTTTTACTACCTTTAAAGTTATATATTTTAATGCAGATAAGAACATAATCATTCCACAAGACTATAAATGTATGCCATATCGACATCCGAGTTCAATGGACTAAGTTATGGGCTTTTAAATATATAAAGAAGGCCCATTTCAGTAAACCTTCGCGAAATTCAAATCAATGACATAAAAACGGTCATATTTTTTACCACCTTTAAAGTTTAATATTTTAATGCACATAACAACATAATCATTCCACAAGCCAATAGAGGTATGCCATATCGAAATCCGAGTGCACTGGACAACGTTATGGGCTTTTAAAGATGGAAGGAAGGCCAATTTCAGTTAACCTTCGCAAAACTAAAATCAATGACTTAAAAACGGTCATATTTTTTACTACCTTTAAAGTTAAATATTTTAATGCAGATAACAACAAAATCATTCCACAAGCCCATAGAGGTGTTCATATCGAAGTCCGAGTCCTTTTGACCAGGTTATGGGCTTTTAAAGATGGAAAGAAGGTCCATTTCAGTAAACCTTCGCAAAATTAAAATTAATGACATAAAAACGGTCATATTTTTTACTACCTTTAAAGTTATATATTTTAATGCAGATAACAACATAATCATTCCACAAGCCTATAAATGTATGCCATATCGAAATCCGAGTTCATTTAACCAAGTTATTGGCTTTTAAAGATGGAAAGAAGGCCCATTTCAGTAAACCTTCGCAAAATTCAAATCAATGACATAAAAACGGTCATATTTTTTACTACCTTTAAAGTTTAATATTTTAATGCACATAACAACATAATCATTCCACAAGCCAATAAAGGTATGCCATATCGAAGTCCGAGTCCTTTTGACCAAGTTATGGACTTTTAAAGATGTAAAGAAGGCCCATTTCATAAACCTTCGCAAAATTAAAGTCAATGACATAAAAACCGTCATATTTTTTACTACCTTTAAAGTTACATATTTGAATGCAGATAACAACAAAATAATTCCACAGGCCCCTAAAGGTATGCCACATCGAAATCCGAGTTCATTTGACCAAGTTATTGGCTTTTAAAGATGGAAAGAAGGCCCATTTCAGTAAACCTTCGCAAAATTAAAATCAATGACATAAAAACGGTCATATTTTTTACTACCTTTAAAATTATATATTTTAATGCAGGTAACAACATAATCATTCCACAAGCCTATAAAGGTATGCCATACCGAAATCCGAGTTCATTTGACCAAGTTATGGGCTTTAAAGATGGAAAGAAGGCCCATTTCAGTAAACCTTCTCAAAATTAAAATCAATGACATAAAAACGGTGATATTTTTTACTACCTTTAAAGTTTAATATTTTAATGCACATAACAACAAAATCATTCCACAAGCCCCTAAAGGTATGCCATATCGAAATCCGAGTTCATTTGACCAAGTTATTGGCTTTTAAAGATGGAAAGAAGGCCCATTTCAGTAAACCTTCGCAAAATTAAAATCAATGACATAAAAACGGTCATATATTTTACTACCTTTAAAGTTATATATTTTAATGCAGGTAACAACATAATCATTCCACAAGCCTATAAAGGTATGCCATATCGAAATCCGAGTTCATTTGACCAAGTTATGGGCTTTAAAGATGGACAGAAGGCCCACTTCAGTAAACCTTCTCAAAATTAAAATCAATGACATAAAAACGGTCATATTTTTTACTACCTTTAAAGTTTAATATTTTAATGCAGATAACAACAAAATCATTCCACAAGCCCCTAAAGGTATGCCATATCGAAATACGAGTTCATTTGACCAAGTAATTGGCTTTTAAAGATGGAAAGAAGGCCCATTTCAGTAAACCTTCGCAAAATTAAAATCAATGGCATAAAAACGGTCATATTTTTTACTACCTTTAACGTTATATATTTTAATGCAGATAACAACATAATCATTCCACAAGCCTAAAAAGCTATGCCATATCGAAATCCGAGTTCATTTGACCAAGTTATGGTCTTTTAAAGATGTAAAGAAGGCCCATTTCAGTAAACCTTCGCAAAATTAAAATCAATGACATAAAAACGGTCATATTTTTTACTACCTTTAAAGTTATATATTTTAATGCTGATAACAACATTATCATTCCACAAGTCCATAGAGGTGTGCCATATCGAAATCCGAGTCCTTTTGACCAGGTTATGGGATTTTAAAGATGGAAAGAAGGCCCATTTCAGTAAACCTTTGCAAAATTAAAATCAATGACATAAAAACGGTCATATTTTTTACTACCTTTAAAGTTAAATATTTTAATGCAGATAACAACATAATCATTCCACAAGCCTATAAAGGTATGCCATATCGAAATCCGCGTTCATTTGACCAAGTTATGGGCTTTAAAGATGGAAAGAAGACCCATTTCAGTAAACTTTCTCAAAATTAAAATCAATGACATAAGAACGGTCATCTTTTTTACTACCTTTAATGTTATATATTTTAATGCACATAACAACATAATCATTCCACAAGCCAATAGAGGTATGCCATATCGAAATCCGAGTGCATTGGACAACGTTATGGGCTTTTAAAGATGGAAGGAAGGCCAATTTCAGTTAACCTTCGCAAAATTAAAATCAATGACTTAAAAACGGTCATATTTTTTACTACCTTTAAAGTTATATATTTTAATGCAGATAACAACAAAATCATTCCACAAGCCCATAGAGGTGTTCATATCGAAGTCCGAGTCCTTTTGACCAGGTTATGGGCTTTTAAAGATGGAAAGAAGGCCCATTTCAGTAAACCTTCGCAAAATTAAAATCAATGACATAAAAACGGTCATATTTTTTACTACCTTTAAAGTTATATATTTTAATGCAGATAAGAACATAATCATTCCACAAGACTATAAATGTATGCCATATCGACATCCGAGTTCAATGGACTAAGTTATGGGCTTTTAAATATATAAAGAAGGCCCATTTCAGTAAACCTTCGCGAAATTCAAATCAATGACATAAAAACGGTCATATTTTTTACCACCTTTAAAGTTTAATATTTTAATGCACATAACAACATAATCATTCCACAAGCCAATAGAGGTATGCCATATCGAAATCCGAGTGCATTGGACAACGTTATGGGCTTTTAAAGATGGAAGGAAGGCCAATTTCAGTTAACCTTCGCAAAACTAAAATCAATGACTTAAAAACGGTCATATTTTTTACTACCTTTAAAGTTAAATATTTTAATGCAGATAACAACAAAATCATTCCACAAGCCCATAGAGGTGTTCATATCGAAGTCCGAGTCCTTTTGACCAGGTTATGGGCTTTTAAAGATGGAAAGAAGGTCCATTTCAGTAAACCTTCGCAAAATTAAAATTAATGACATAAAAACGGTCATATTTTTTACTACCTTTAAAGTTATATATTTTAATGCAGATAACAACATAATCATTCCACAAGCCTATAAATGTATGCCATATCGAAATCCGAGTTCATTTAACCAAGTTATTGGCTTTTAAAGATGGAAAGAAGGCCCATTTCAGTAAACCTTCGCAAAATTCAAATCAATGACATAAAAACGGTCATATTTTTTACTACCTTTAAAGTTTAATATTTTAATGCACATAACAACATAATCATTCCACAAGCCAATAAAGGTATGCCATATCGAAGTCCGAGTCCTTTTGACCAAGTTATGGACTTTTAAAGATGTAAAGAAGGCCCATTTCATAAACCTTCGCAAAATTAAAGTCAATGACATAAAAACCGTCATATTTTTTACTACCTTTAAAGTTACATATTTGAATGCAGATAACAACAAAATAATTCCACAGGCCCCTAAAGGTATGCCACATCGAAATCCGAGTTCATTTGACCAAGTTATTGGCTTTTAAAGATGGAAAGAAGGCCCATTTCAGTAAACCTTCGCAAAATTAAAATCAATGACATAAAAACGGTCATATTTTTTACTACCTTTAAAATTATATATTTTAATGCAGGTAACAACATAATCATTCCACAAGCCTATAAAGGTATGCCATACCGAAATCCGAGTTCATTTGACCAAGTTATGGGCTTTAAAGATGGAAAGAAGGCCCATTTCAGTAAACCTTCTCAAAATTAAAATCAATGACATAAAAACGGTGATATTTTTTACTACCTTTAAAGTATAATATTTTAATGCACATAACAACAAAATCATTCCACAAGCCCCTAAAGGTATGCCATATCGAAATACGAGTTCATTTGACCAAGTAATTGGCTTTTAAAGATGGAAAGAAGGCCCATTTCAGTAAACCTTCGCAAAATTAAAATCAATGGCATAAAAACGGTCATATTTTTTACTACCTTTAAAGTTATATATTTTAATGCAGATAACAACATAATCATTTCGCAAGCCTAAAAAGCTATGCCATATCGAAATCCGAGTTCATTTGACCAAGTAATGGGCTTTTAAAGATTTAAAGAAGGCCCATTTCAGTAAACCTTCGGAAAATTAAAATCAATGACATAAAAACGGTCATATTTTTTACTACCTTTAAAGTTAAATATTTTAATGCAGATAACAACATAATCATTCCACAAGCCCCTAAAGGTTTGCCATATCGAGATCCGAGTTCATTTGACCAAGTTATTGGCTTTTAAAGATGTAAAGAAGGCCCATTTCAGTAAGCCTTCGCAAAATTAAAATCAATGACATAAAAACGGTCATATTTTTTACTACCTTTAAAGTTATATATTTTAATGCTGAAAACAACATTATCATTCCACAAGCCTATAAAGGTATGCCATATCGAAATCCGCGTTCATTTGACCAAGTTATGGGCTTTAAAGATGGAAAGAAGGCCCATTTCAGTAAACTTTCTCAAAATTAAAATCAATGACATAAAAACGGTCATATTTTTTACTACCTTTAATGTTATATATTTTAATGCACATAACAACATAATCATTCCACAAGCCAATAGAGGTATGCCATATCGAAATCCGAGTGCATTGGACAACGTTATGGGCTTTTAAAGATGGAAGGAAGGCCAATTTCAGTTAACCTTCGCAAAATTAAAATCAATGACTTAAAAACGGTCATATTTTTTACTACCTTTAAAGTTAAATATTTTAATGCAGATAACAACAAAATCATTCCACAAGCCCATCGAGGTGTTCATATCGAAGTCCGAGTCCTTTTGACCAGGTTATGGGCTTTTAAAGATGGAAAGAAGGCCCATTTCAGTAAACCTTCGCAAAATTAAAATCAATGACATAAAAACGGTCATATTTTTTACTACCTTTAAAGTTATATATTTTAATGCAGATAACAACATAATCATTCCACAAGCCTATAAATGTATGCCATATCGAAATCCGAGTTCATTTAACCAAGTTATTAGCTTTTAAAGATGGCAAGAAGGCCCATTTCAGTAAACCTTCGCAAAATTAAAATCAATGACATAAAAACGGTCATATTTTTTACTACCTTTAAAGTTATATATTTTAATGCAGGTAACAACATAATCATTCCACAAGCCTATAAAGGTATGCCATATCGAAATCCGAGTTCATTTGACCAAGTTATGGGCTTTAAAGATGGACAGAAGGCCCATTTCAGTAAACCTTCGCAAAATTAAAGTCAATGACATAAAAACCGTCATATTTTTTACTACCTTTAAAGTTACATATTTTAATGCAGATAACAACAAAATAATTCCACAAGCCCCTAAAGGTATGCCACATCGAAATCCGAGTTCATTTGACCAAGTTATTGGCTTTTAAAGATGGAAAGAAGGCCCATTTCAGTAAACCTTCGCAAATTTAAAATCAATGGCATAAAAACGGTCATATTTTTTACTACCTTTAAAGTTATATATTTTAATGCAGATAACAACATAATCATTCCACAAGCCTATAAATGTATGCCATATCGAAATCCGAGTTCATTTAACCAAGTTATTAGCTTTTAAAGATGGCAAGAAGGCCCATTTCAGTAAGCCTTCGCAAAATTAAAATCAATGACATAAAAACGGTCATATTTTTTACTACCTTTAAAGTTATATATTTTTATGCTGAAAACAACATAATCATTCCACAAGCCTATAAAGGTATGCCATATCGAAATCCGAGTTCATTTGACCAAGTTATGGGCTTTAAAGATGGACAGAAGGCCCACTTCAGTAAACCTTCTCAAAATTAAAATCAATGACTTAAAAACGGTCATATTTTTTACTACCTTTAAAGTTAAATATTTTAATGCAGATAACAACAAAATCATTCCACAAGCCCATCGAGGTGTTCATATCGAAGTCCGAGTCCTTTTGACCAGGTTATGGGCTTTTAAAGATGGAAAGAAGGCCCATTTCAGTAAACCTTCGCAAAATTAAAATCAATGACATAAAAACGGTCATATTTTTTACTACCTTTAAAGTTATATATTTTAATGCAGATAACAACATAATCATTCCACAAGCCTATAAATGTATGCCATATCGAAATCCGAGTTCATTTAACCAAGTTATTAGCTTTTAAAGATGGCAAGAAGGCCCATTTCAGTAAACCTTCGCAAAATTCAAATCAATGACATAAAAACGGTCATATTTTTTACTACCTTTAAAGTTATATATTTTAATGCAGGTAACAACATAATCATTCCACAAGCCTATAAAGGTATGCCATATCGAAATCCGAGTTCATTTGACCAAGTTATGGGCTTTAAAGATGGACAGAAGGCCCACTTCAGTAAACCTTCTCAAAATTAAAATCAATGACATAAAAACGGTCATATTTTTTACTACCTTTAAAGTTTAATATTTTAATGCACATAACATCAAAATCATTCCACAAGCCCCTAAAGGTATGCCATATCGAAATACGAGTTCATTTGACCAAGTAATTGGCTTTTAAAGATGGAAAGAAGGCCCATTTCAGTAAACCTTCGCAAAATTAAAATCAATGGCATAAAAACGGTCATATTTTTTACTACCTTTAACATTATATATTTTAATGCAGATAACAACATAATCATTCCACAAGCCTAAAAAGCTATGCCATATCGAAATCCGAGTTCATTTGACCAAGTTATGGTCTTTTAAAGATGTAAAGAAGGCCCATTTCAGTAAACCTTCGCAAAATTAAAATCAATGACATAAAAACGGTCATATTTTTTACTACCTTTAAAGTTATATATTTTAATGCTGATAACAACATTATCATTCCACAAGCCCATAGAGGTGTGCCATATCGAAATCCGAGTCCTTTTGACCAGGTTATGGGATTTTAAAGATGGAAAGAAGGCCCATTTCAGTAAACCTTCGCAAAATTAAAATCAATGACATAAAAACGGTCATATTTTTTACTACCTTTAAAGTTAAATAATTTAATGCAGATAACAACATAATCATTCCACAAGCCTATAAAGGTATGCCATATCGAAATCCGCGTTCATTTGACCAAGTTATGGGCTTTAAAGATGGAAAGAAGGCCCATTTCAGTAAACTTTCTCAAAATTAAAATCAATGACATAAGAACGGTCATCTTTTTTACTACCTTTAATGTTATATATTTTAATGCACATAACAACATAATCATTCCACAAGCCAATAGAGGTATGCCATATCGAAATCCGAGTGCATTGGACAACGTTATGGGCTTTTAATGATGGAAGGAAGGCCAATTTCAGTTAACCTTCGCAAAATTAAAATCAATGACTTAAAAACGGTCATATTTTTTACTACCTTTAAAGTTAAATATTTTAATGCAGATAACAACAAAATCATTCCACAAGCCCATAGAGGTGTTCATATCGAAGTCCGAGTCCTTTTGACCAGGTTATGGGCTTTTAAAGATGGAAAGAAGGCCCATTTCAGTAAACCTTCGCAAAATTAAAATCAATGACATAAAAACGGTCATATTATTATTTATTTACTACCTTTAAAGTTATATATTTTAATGCAGATAACAACATAATCATTCCACAAGACTATAAATGTATGCCATATCGAAATCCGAGTTCATTTAACCAAGTTATGGGCTTTTAAAGATGGAAAGAAGGCCCATTTCAGTGAACCTTCGCAAAATTAAAGTCAATGACATAAAAACCGTCATATTTTTTACTACCTTTAAAGTTAAATATTTTAATGCAGATAACAACAAAATAATTCCACAAGCCCCTAAAGGTATGCCATATCGAAATCCGAGTGCATTGGACAACGTTATGGGCTTTTAAAGATGGCAAGAAGGCCCATTTCAGTAAGCCTTCGCAAAATTAAAATCAATGACATAAAAACGGTCATATTTTTTACTACCTTTAAAGTTATATATTTTAATGCTGAAAACAACATAATCATTCCACAAGCCTATAAAGGTATGCCATATCGAAATCCGAGTTCATTTGACCAAGTTATGGGCTTTAAAGATGGACAGAAGGCCCACTTCAGTAAACCTTCTCAAAATTAAAATCAATGACTTAAAAACGGTCATATTTTTTACTACCTTTTAAGTTAAATATTTTAATGCAGATAACAACAAAATCATTCCACAAGCCCATCGAGGTGTTCATATCGAAGTCCGAGTCCTTTTGACCAGGTTATGGGCTTTTAAAGATGGAAAGAAGGCCCATTTCAGTAAACCTTCGCAAAATTAAAATCAATGACATAAAAACGGTCATATTTTTTACTACCTTTAAAGTTATATATTTTAATGCAGATAACAACATAATCATTCCACAAGCCTATAAATGTATGCCATATCGAAATCCGAGTTCATTTAACCAAGTTATTAGCTTTTAAAGATGGCAAGAAGGCCCATTTCAGTAAACCTTCGCAAAATTCAAATCAATGACATAAAAACGGTCATATTTTTTACTACCTTTAAAGTTATATATTTTAATGCAGGTAACAACATAATCATTCCACAAGCCTATAAAGGTATGCCATATCGAAATCCGAGTTCATTTGACCAAGTTATGGGCTTTAAAGATGGACAGAAGGCCCACTTCAGTAAACCTTCTCAAAATTAAAATCAATGACATAAAAACGGTCATATTTTTTACTACCTTTAAAGTTTAATATTTTAATGCACATAACATCAAAATCATTCCACAAGCCCCTAAAGGTATGCCATATCGAAATACGAGTTCATTTGACCAAGTAATTGGCTTTTAAAGATGGAAAGAAGGCCCATTTCAGTAAACCTTCGCAAAATTAAAATCAATGGCATAAAAACGGTCATATTTTTTACTACCTTTAACGTTATATATTTTAATGCAGATAACAACATAATCATTCCACAAGCCTAAAAAGCTATGCCATATCGAAATCCGAGTTCATTTGACCAAGTTATGGTCTTTTAAAGATGTAAAGAAGGCCCATTTCAGTAAACCTTCGCAAAATTAAAATCAATGACATAAAAACGGTCATATTTTTTACTACCTTTAAAGTTATATATTTTAATGCTGATAACAACATTATCATTCCACAAGCCCATAGAGGTGTGCCATATCGAAATCCGAGTCCTTTTGACCAGGTTATGGGATTTTAAAGATGGAAAGAAGGCCCATTTCAGTAAACCTTCGCAAAATTAAAATCAATGACATAAAAACGGTCATATTTTTTACTACCTTTAAAGTTAAATAATTTAATGCAGATAACAACATAATCATTCCACAAGCCTATAAAGGTATGCCATATCGAAATCCGCGTTCATTTGACCAAGTTATGGGCTTTAAAGATGGAAAGAAGGCCCATTTCAGTAAACTTTCTCAAAATTAAAATCAATGACATAAGAACGGTCATCTTTTTTACTACCTTTAATGTTATATATTTTAATGCACATAACAACATAATCATTCCACAAGCCAATAGAGGTATGCCATATCGAAATCCGAGTGCATTGGACAACGTTATGGGCTTTTAATGATGGAAGGAAGGCCAATTTCAGTTAACCTTCGCAAAATTAAAATCAATGACTTAAAAACGGTCATATTTTTTACTACCTTTAAAGTTAAATATTTTAATGCAGATAACAACAAAATCATTCCACAAGCCCATAGAGGTGTTCATATCGAAGTCCGAGTCCTTTTGACCAGGTTATGGGCTTTTAAAGATGGAAAGAAGGCCCATTTCAGTAAACCTTCGCAAAATTAAAATCAATGACATAAAAACGGTCATATTATTATTTATTTACTACCTTTAAAGTTATATATTTTAATGCAGATAACAACATAATCATTCCACAAGACTATAAATGTATGCCATATCGAAATCCGAGTTCATTTAACCAAGTTATGGGCTTTTAAAGATGGAAAGAAGGCCCATTTCAGTAAACCTTCGCAAAATTAAAGTCAATGACATAAAAACCGTCATATTTTTTACTACCTTTAAAGTTAAATATTTTAATGCAGATAACAACAAAATAATTCCACAAGCCCCTAAAGGTATGCCATATCGAAATCCGAGTTCATTTGACCAAGTTATTGGCTTTTAAAGATGGAAAGAAGGCCCATTTCAGTAAACCTTCTCAAAATTAAAATCAATGACATAAAAACGGTCATATTATTATTTATTTACTACCTTTAAAGTTATATATTTTAATGCAGATAACAACATAATCATTCCACAAGACTATAAATGTATGCCATATCGAAATCCGAGTTAATTTAACCAAGTTATGGGCTTTTAAAGATGGAAAGAAGGCCCATTTCAGTAAACCTTCGCAAAATTAAAGTCAATGACATAAAAACCGTCATATTTTTTACTACCTTTAAAGTTATATATTTTAATGCAGGTAACAACATAATCATTCCACAAGCCTATAAAGGTATGCCATATCGAAATCCGAGTTCATTTGACCAAGTTATGGGCTTTAAAGATGGACAGAAGGCCCACTTCAGTAAACCTTCTCAAAATTAAAATCAATGACATAAAAACGGTCATATTATTATTTATTTACTACCTTTAAAGTTATATATTTTAATGCAGATAACAACATAATCATTCCACAAGACTATAAATGTATGCCATATCGAAATCCGAGTTCATTTAACCAAGTTATGGGCTTTTAAAGATGGAAGGAAGGCCCATTTCAGTAAACCTTCGCAAAATTAAAGTCAATGACATAAAACCGCCATATTTTTTACTACTTTTAAAGTTATATATTTTAATGCACATAACAACATAATCATTCCACAAGCCAAAAGTGGTATGCCATATCGAAATCCGAGTCCTTTTGACCAAGTTATGGACTTTTAAAGATGTAAAGAAGGCCCATTTCAGTAAACCTTCGCAAAATTAAAGTCAATGACATAAAAACCGTCATATTTTTTACTACCTTTAAAGTTAAATATTTTAATGCAGATAACAACAAAATAATTCCACAAGCCCCTAAAGGTATGCCATATCGAAATCCGAGTTCATTTGACCAAGTTATTGGCTTTTAAAGATGGAAAGAAGGCCCATTTCAGTAAACCTTCTCAAAATTAAAATCAATGACATAAAAACGGTCATATATTTTACTACCTTTAAAGTTATATATTTTAATGCAGGTAACAACATAATCATTCCACAAGCCTATAAAGGTATGCCATATCGAAATCCGAGTTCATTTGACCAAGTTATGGGCTTTAAAGATGGACAGAAGGCCCACTTCAGTAAACCTTCTCAAAATTAAAATCAATGACATAAAAACGGTCATATTTTTGACTACCTTTAAAGTTTAATATTTTAATGCACATAACAACAAAATCATTCCACAAGCCCCTAAAGGTATGCCATATCGAAATACGAGTTCATTTGACCAAGTAATTGGCTTTTAAAGATGGAAAGAAGGCCCATTTCAGTAAACCTTCGCAAAATTAAAACCAATGGCATAAAAACGGTCATATTTTTTACTACCTTTAACGTTATATATTTTAATGCAGATAACAACATAATCATTTCACAAGCCTAAAAAGCTATGCCATATCGAAATCCGAGTCCTTTTGACCAGGTTATGGGATTTTAAAGATGGAAAGAAGGCCCATTTCAGTAAACCTTTGCAAAATTAAAATCAATGACATAAAAACGGTCATATTTTTTACTACCTTTAAAGTTAAATATTTTAATGCAGATAACAACATAATCATTCCACAAGCCTATAAAGGTATGCCATATCGAAATCCGCGTTCATTTGACCAAGTTATGGGCTTTAAAGATGGAAAGAAGACCCATTTCAGTAAACTTTCTCAAAATTAAAATCAATGACATAAGAACGGTCATCTTTTTTACTACCTTTAATGTTATATATTTTAATGCACATAACAACTGAATCATTCCACAAGCCAATAGAGGTATGCCATATCGAAATCCGAGTGCATTGGACAACGTTATGGGCTTTTAAAGATGGAAGGAAGGCCAATTTCAGTTAACCTTCGCAAAATTAAAATCAATGACTTAAAAACGGTCATATTTTTTACTACCTTTAAAGTTAAATATTTTAATGCAGATAACAACAAAATCATTCCACAAGCCCATAGAGGTGTTCATATCGAAGTCCGAGTCCTTTTGACCAGGTTATGGGCTTTTAAAGATGGAAAGAAGGCCCATTTCAGTAAACCTTCGCAAAATTAAAATCAATGACATAAAAACGGTCATATTTTTTACTACCTTTAAAGTTATATATTTTAATGCAGATAACAACATAATCATTCCACAAGACTATAAATGTATGCCATATCGAGATCCGAGTTCATTTGACTAAGTTATGGGCTTTTAAATATATAAAGAAGGCCCATTTCAGTAAACCTTCGCGAAATTCAAATCAATGACATAAAAACGGTCATATTTTTTACCACCTTTAAAGTTTAATATTTTAATGCACATAACAACATAATCATTCCACAAGCCAATAGAGGTATGCCATATCGAAATCCGAGTGCATTGGACAACGTTATGGGCTTTTAAAGATGGAAGGAAGGCCAATTTCAGTTAACCTTCGCAAAATTAAAATCAATGACTTAAAAACGGTCATATTTTTTACTACCTTTAAAGTTAAATATTTTAATGCAGATAACAACAAAATCATTCCACAAGCCCATAGAGGTGTTCATATCGAAGTCCGAGTCCTTTTGACCAGGTTATGGGCTTTTAAAGATGGAAAGAAGGTCCATTTCAGTAATCCTTCGCAAAATTAAAATCAATGACATAAAAGCGGTCATATTTTTTACTACCTTTAAAGTTATATATTTTAATGCAGATAACAACATAATCATTCCACAAGCCTATAAATGTATGCCATATCGAAATCCGAGTTCATTTAACCAAGTTATTGGCTTTTAAAGATGGAAAGAAGGCCCATTTCAGTAAACCTTCGCAAAATTCAAATCAATGATATAAAAACGGTCATATTTTTTACTACCTTTAAAGTTTAATATTTTAATGCACATAACAACATAATCATTCCACAAGCCAATAAAGGTATGCCATATCGAAGTCCGAGTCCTTTTGACCAAGTTATGGACTTTTAAAGATGTAAAGAAGGCCCATTTCAGTAAACCTTCGCAAAATTAAAGTCAATGACATAAAAACCGTCATATTTTTTACTACCTTTAAAGTTACATATTTTAATGCAGATAACAACAAAATAATTCCACAGGCCCCTAAAGGTATGCCACATCGAAATCCGAGTTCATTTGACCAAGTTATTGGCTTTTAAAGATGGAAAGAAGGCCCATTTCAGTAAACCTTCGCAAAATTAAAATCAATGACATAAAAACGGTCATATTTTTTACTACCTTTAAAATTATATATTTTAATGCAGGTAACAACATAATCATTCCACAAGCCTATAAAGGTATGCCATACCGAAATCCGAGTTCATTTGACCAAGTTATGGGCTTTAAAGATGGAAAGAAGGCCCATTTCAGTAAACCTTCTCAAAATTAAAATCAATGACATAAAAACGGTGATATTTTTTACTACCTTTAAAGTTTAATATTTTAATGCACATAACAACAAAATCATTCCACAAGCCCATAGAGGTGTTCATATCGAAGTCCGAGTCCTTTTGACCAGGTTATGGGCTTTTAAAGATGGAAAGAAGGCCCATTTCAGTAAACCTTCGCAAAATTAAAATCAATGACATAAAAACGGTCATATTATTATTTATTTACTACCTTTAAAGTTATATATTTTAATGCAGATAACAACATAATCATTCCACAAGACTATAAATGTATGCCATATCGAAATCCGAGTTCATTTAACCAAGTTATGGGCTTTTAAAGATGGAAAGAAGGCCCATTTCAGTAAACCTTCGCAAAATTAAAGTCAATGACATAAAAACCGTCATATTTTTTACTACCTTTAAAGTTAAATATTTTAATGCAGATAACAACAAAATAATTCCACAAGCCCCTAAAGGTATGCCATATCGAAATCCGAGTGCATTGGACAACGTTATGGGCTTTTAAAGATGGCAAGAAGGCCCATTTCAGTAAGCCTTCGCAAAATTAAAATCAATGACATAAAAACGGTCATATTTTTTACTACCTTTAAAGTTATATATTTTAATGCTGAAAACAACATAATCATTCCACAAGCCTATAAAGGTATGCCATATCGAAATCCGAGTTCATTTGACCAAGTTATGGGCTTTAAAGATGGACAGAAGGCCCACTTCAGTAAACCTTCTCAAAATTAAAATCAATGACTTAAAAACGGTCATATTTTTTACTACCTTTAAAGTTAAATATTTTAATGCAGATAACAACAAAATCATTCCACAAGCCCATCGAGGTGTTCATATCGAAGTCCGAGTCCTTTTGACCAGGTTATGGGCTTTTAAAGATGGAAAGAAGGCCCATTTCAGTAAACCTTCGCAAAATTAAAATCAATGACATAAAAACGGTCATATTTTTTACTACCTTTAAAGTTATATATTTTAATGCAGATAACAACATAATCATTCCACAAGCCTATAAATGTATGCCATATCGAAATCCGAGTTCATTTAACCAAGTTATTAGCTTTTAAAGATGGCAAGAAGGCCCATTTCAGTAAACCTTCGCAAAATTCAAATCAATGACATAAAAACGGTCATATTTTTTACTACCTTTAAAGTTATATATTTTAATGCAGGTAACAACATAATCATTCCACAAGCCTATAAAGGTATGCCATATCGAAATCCGAGTTCATTTGACCAAGTTATGGGCTTTTAAAGATGGAAAGAAGGCCCATTTCAGTAAACCTTCGCAAAATTAAAATCAATGACATAAAAACGGTCATATTTTTTACTACCTTTAAAGTTATATATTTTAATGCTGATAACAACATTATCATTCCACAAGCCCATAGAGGTGTGCCATATCGAAATCCGAGTCCTTTTGACCAGGTTATGGGATTTTAAAGATGGAAAGAAGGCCCATTTCAGTAAACCTTCGCAAAATTAAAATCAATGACATAAAAACGGTCATATTTTTTACTACCTTTAAAGTTAAATAATTTAATGCAGATAACAACATAATCATTCCACAAGCCTATAAAGGTATGCCATATCGAAATCCGCGTTCATTTGACCAAGTTATGGGCTTTAAAGATGGAAAGAAGGCCCATTTCAGTAAACTTTCTCAAAATAAAAATCAATGACATAAGAACGGTCATCTTTTTTACTACCTTTAATGTTATATATTTTAATGCACATAACAACATAATCATTCCACAAGCCAATAGAGGTATGCCATATCGAAATCCGAGTGCATTGGACAACGTTATGGGCTTTTAAAGATGGAAGGAAGGCCAATTTCAGTTAACCTTCGCAAAATTAAAATCAATGACTTAAAAACGGTCATATTTTTAAATACCTTTAAAGTTAAATATTTTAATGCAGATAACAACAAAATCATTCCACAAGCCCATAGAGGTGTTCATATCGAAGTCCGAGTCCTTTTGACCAGGTTATGGGCTTTTAAAGATGGAAAGAAGGTCCATTTCAGTAAACCTTCGCAAAATTAAAATCAATGACATAAAAGCGGTCATATTTTTTACTACCTTTAAAGTTATATATTTTAATGCAGATAACAACATAATCATTCCACAAGCCTATAAATGTATGCCATATCGAAATCCGAGTTCATTTAACCAAGTTATTGGCTTTTAAAGATGGAAAGAAGGCCCATTTCAGTAAACCTTCGCAAAATTCAAATCAATGATATAAAAACGGTCATATTTTTTACTACCTTTAAAGTTTAATATTTTAATGCACATAACAACATAATCATTCCACAAGCCAATAAAGGTATGCCATATCGAAGTCCGAGTCCTTTTGACCAAGTTATGGACTTTTAAAGATGTAAAGAAGGCCCATTTCAGTAAACCTTCGCAAAATTAAAGTCAATGACATAAAAACCGTCATATTTTTTACTACCTTTAAAGTTACATATTTTAATGCAGATAACAACAAAATAATTCCACAGGCCCCTAAAGGTATGCCACATCGAAATCCGAGTTCATTTGACCAAGTTATTGGCTTTTAAAGATGGAAAGAAGGCCCATTTCAGTAAACCTTCGCAAAATTAAAATCAATGACATAAAAACGGTCATATTTTTTACTACCTTTAAAATTATATATTTTAATGCAGGTAACAACATAATCATTCCACAAGCCTATAAAGGTATGCCATACCGAAATCCGAGTTCATTTGACCAAGTTATGGGCTTTAAAGATGGAAAGAAGGCCCATTTCAGTAAACCTTCTCAAAATTAAAATCAATGACATAAAAACGGTGATATTTTTTACTACCTTTAAAGTTTAATATTTTAATGCACATAACAACAAAATCATTCCACAAGCCCATAGAGGTGTTCATATCGAAGTCCGAGTCCTTTTGACCAGGTTATGGGCTTTTAAAGATGGAAAGAAGGCCCATTTCAGTAAACCTTCGCAAAATTAAAATCAATGACATAAAAACGGTCATATTATTATTTATTTACTACCTTTAAAGTTATATATTTTAATGCAGATAACAACATAATCATTCCACAAGACTATAAATGTATGCCATATCGAAATCCGAGTTCATTTAACCAAGTTATGGGCTTTTAAAGATGGAAAGAAGGCCCATTTCAGTAAACCTTCGCAAAATTAAAGTCAATGACATAAAAACCGTCATATTTTTTACTACCTTTAAAGTTAAATATTTTAATGCAGATAACAACAAAATAATTCCACAAGCCCCTAAAGGTATGCCATATCGAAATCCGAGTGCATTGGACAACGTTATGGGCTTTTAAAGATGGCAAGAAGGCCCATTTCAGTAAGCCTTCGCAAAATTAAAATCAATGACATAAAAACGGTCATATTTTTTACTACCTTTAAAGTTATATATTTTAATGCTGAAAACAACATAATCATTCCACAAGCCTATAAAGGTATGCCATATCGAAATCCGAGTTCATTTGACCAAGTTATGGGCTTTAAAGATGGACAGAAGGCCCACTTCAGTAAACCTTCTCAAAATTAAAATCAATGACTTAAAAACGGTCATATTTTTTACTACCTTTAAAGTTAAATATTTTAATGCAGATAACAACAAAATCATTCCACAAGCCCATCGAGGTGTTCATATCGAAGTCCGAGTCCTTTTGACCAGGTTATGGGCTTTTAAAGATGGAAAGAAGGCCCATTTCAGTAAACCTTCGCAAAATTAAAATCAATGACATAAAAACGGTCATATTTTTTACTACCTTTAAAGTTATATATTTTAATGCAGATAACAACATAATCATTCCACAAGCCTATAAATGTATGCCATATCGAAATCCGAGTTCATTTAACCAAGTTATTAGCTTTTAAAGATGGCAAGAAGGCCCATTTCAGTAAACCTTCGCAAAATTCAAATCAATGACATAAAAACGGTCATATTTTTTACTACCTTTAAAGTTATATATTTTAATGCAGGTAACAACATAATCATTCCACAAGCCTATAAAGGTATGCCATATCGAAATCCGAGTTCATTTGACCAAGTTATGGGCTTTTAAAGATGGAAAGAAGGCCCATTTCAGTAAACCTTCGCAAAATTAAAATCAATGACATAAAAACGGTCATATTTTTTACTACCTTTAAAGTTATATATTTTAATGCTGATAACAACATTATCATTCCACAAGCCCATAGAGGTGTGCCATATCGAAATCCGAGTCCTTTTGACCAGGTTATGGGATTTTAAAGATGGAAAGAAGGCCCATTTCAGTAAACCTTCGCAAAATTAAAATCAATGACATAAAAACGGTCATATTTTTTACTACCTTTAAAGTTAAATAATTTAATGCAGATAACAACATAATCATTCCACAAGCCTATAAAGGTATGCCATATCGAAATCCGCGTTCATTTGACCAAGTTATGGGCTTTAAAGATGGAAAGAAGGCCCATTTCAGTAAACTTTCTCAAAATAAAAATCAATGACATAAGAACGGTCATCTTTTTTACTACCTTTAATGTTATATATTTTAATGCACATAACAACATAATCATTCCACAAGCCAATAGAGGTATGCCATATCGAAATCCGAGTGCATTGGACAACGTTATGGGCTTTTAATGATGGAAGGAAGGCCAATTTCAGTTAACCTTCGCAAAATTAAAATCAATGACTTAAAAACGGTCATATTTTTTACTACCTTTAAAGTTAAATATTTTAATGCAGATAACAACAAAATCATTCCACAAGCCCATAGAGGTGTTCATATCGAAGTCCGAGTCCTTTTGACCAGGTTATGGGCTTTTAAAGATGGAAAGAAGGCCCATTTCAGTAAACCTTCGCAAAATTAAAATCAATGACATAAAAACGGTCATATTATTATTTATTTACTACCTTTAAAGTTATATATTTTAATGCAGATAACAACATAATCATTCCACAAGACTATAAATGTATGCCATATCGAAATCCGAGTTCATTTAACCAAGTTATGGGCTTTTAAAGATGGAAAGAAGGCCCATTTCAGTAAACCTTCGCAAAATTAAAATCAATGACATAAAAACCGTCATATTTTTTACTACCTTTAAAGTTAAATATTTTAATGCAGATAACAACAAAATAATTCCACAAGCCCCTAAAGGTATGCCATATCGAAATCCGAGTGCATTGGACAACGTTATGGGCTTTTAAAGATGGAAGGAAGGCCCATTTCAGTAAACCTTCGCAAAATTAAAGTCAATGACATAAAACCGCCATATTTTTTACTACTTTTAAAGTTATATATTTTAATGCACATAACAACATAATCATTCCACAAGCCAAAAGTGGTATGCCATATCGAAATCCGAGTCCTTTTGACCAAGTTATGGACTTTTAAAGATGTAAAGAAGGCCCATTTCAGTAAACCTTCGCAAAATTAAAGTCAATGACATAAAAACCGTCATATTTTTTACTACCTTTAAAGTTAAATATTTTAATGCAGATAACAACAAAATAATTCCACAAGCCCCTAAAGGTATGCCATATCGAAATCCGAGTTCATTTGACCAAGTTATTGGCTTTTAAAGATGGAAAGAAGGCCCATTTCAGTAAACCTTCTCAAAATTAAAATCAATGACATAAAAACGGTCATATATTTTACTACCTTTAAAGTTATATATTTTAATGCAGGTAACAACATAATCATTCCACAAGCCTATAAAGGTATGCCATATCGAAATCCGAGTTCATTTGACCAAGTTATGGGCTTTAAAGATGGACAGAAGGCCCACTTCAGTAAACTTTCTCAAAATTAAAATCAATGACATAAAAACGGTCATATTTTTTACTACCTTTAAAGTTTAATATTTTAATGCACATAACAACAAAATCATTCCACAAGCCCCTAAAGGTATGCCATATCGAAATACGAGTTCATTTGACCAAGTAATTGGCTTTTAAAGATGGAAAGAAGGCCCATTTCAGTAAACCTTCGCAAAATTAAAACCAATGGCATAAAAACGGTCATATTTTTTACTACCTTTAACGTTATATATTTTAATGCAGATAACAACATAATCATTTCACAAGCCTAAAAAGCTATGCCATATCGAAATCCGAGTTCATTTGACCAAGTTATGGTCTTTTAAAGATGTAAAGAAGGCCCATTTCAATAAACCTTCGCAAAATTAAAATCAATGACATAAAAACGGTCATATTTTTTACTACCTTTAAAGTTATATATTTTAATGCTGATAACAACATTATCATTCCACAAGTCCATAGAGGTGTGCCATATCGAAATCCGAGTCCTTTTGACCAGGTTATGGGATTTTAAAGATGGAAAGAAGGCCCATTTCAGTAAACCTTTGCAAAATTAAAATCAATGACATAAAAACGGTCATATTTTTTACTACCTTTAAAGTTAAATATTTTAATGCAGATAACAACATAATCATTCCACAAGCCTATAAAGGTATGCCATATCGAAATCCGCGTTCATTTGACCAAGTTATGGGCTTTAAAGATGGAAAGAAGACCCATTTCAGTAAACTTTCTCAAAATTAAAATCAATGACATAAGAACGGTCATCTTTTTTACTACCTTTAAAGTTTAATATTTTAATGCACATAACAACATAATCATTCCACAAGCCAATAGAGGTATGCCATATCGAAATCCGAGTGCATTGGACAACGTTATGGGCTTTTAAAGATGGAAGGAAGGCCAATTTCAGTTAACCTTCGCAAAATTAAAATCAATGACTTAAAAACGGTCATATTTTTTACTACCTTTAAAGTTAAATATTTTAATGCAGATAACAACAAAATCATTCCACAAGCCCATAGAGGTGTTCATATCGAAGTCCGAGTCCTTTTGACCAGGTTATGGGCTTTTAAAGATGGAAAGAAGGTCCATTTCAGTAAACCTTCGCAAAATTAAAATCAATGATATAAAAACGGTCATATTTTTTACTACCTTTAAAGTTATATATTTTAATGCAGATAACAACATAATCATTCCACAAGCCTATAAATGTATGCCATATCGAAATCCGAGTTCATTTAACCAAGTTATTAGCTTTTAAAGATGGCAAGAAGGCCCATTTCAGTAAACCTTCGCAAAATTCAAATCAATGACATAAAAACGGTCATATTTTTTACTACCTTTAAAGTTATATATTTTAATGCAGATAACAACATAATCATTCCACAAGCCTATAAATGTATGCCATATCGAAATCCGAGTTCATTTAACCAAGTTATTGGCTTTTAAAGATGGAAAGAAGGCCCATTTCAGTAAACCTTCGCAAAATTCAAATCAATGATATAAAAACGGTCATATTTTTTACTACCTTTAAAGTTTAATATTTTAATGCACATAACAACATAATCATTCCACAAGCCAATAAAGGTATGCCATATCGAAGTCCGAGTCCTTTTGACCAAGTTATGGACTTTTAAAGATGTAAAGAAGGCCCATTTCAGTAAACCTTCGCAAAATTAAAGTCAATGACATAAAAACCGTCATATTTTTTACTACCTTTAAAGTTACATATTTTAATGCAGATAACAACAAAATAATTCCACAGGCCCCTAAAGGTATGCCACATCGAAATCCGAGTTCATTTGACCAAGTTATTGGCTTTTAAAGATGGAAAGAAGGCCCATTTCAGTAAACCTTCGCAAAATTAAAATCAATGACATAAAAACGGTCATATTTTTTACTACCTTTAAAATTATATATTTTAATGCAGGTAACAACATAATCATTCCACAAGCCTATAAAGGTATGCCATACCGAAATCCGAGTTCATTTGACCAAGTTATGGGCTTTAAAGATGGAAAGAAGGCCCATTTCAGTAAACCTTCTCAAAATTAAAACCAATGACATAAAAACGGTGATATTTTTTACTACCTTTAAAGTTTAATATTTTAATGCACATAACAACAAAATCATTCCACAAGCCCCTAAAGGTATGCCATATCGAAATACGAGTTCATTTGACCAAGTAATTGGCTTTTAAAGATGGAAAGAAGGCCCATTTCAGTAAACCTTCGCAAAATTAAAATCAATGGCATACAAACGGTCATATTTTTTACTACCTTTAAAGTTATATATTTTAATGCAGGTAACAACATAATCATTCCACAAGCCTATAAAGGTATGCCATATCGAAATCCGAGTTCATTTGACCAAGTTATGGGCTTTAAAGATGGAAATAAGGCCCATTTCAGTAAACCTTCTCAAAATTAAAATCAATGACATAAAAACGGTGATATTTTTTACTGCCTTTAAAGTATAATATTTTAATGCACATAACAACAAAATCATTCCACAAGCCCCTAAAGGTATGCCATATCGAAATACGAGTTCATTTGACCAAGTAATTGGCTTTTAAAGATGGAAAGAAGGCCCATTTCAGTAAACCTTCGCAAAATTAAAATCAATGGCATAAAAACGGTCATATTTTTTACTTCCTTTAAAGTTATATATTTTAATGCAGATAACAACATAATCATTTCGCAAGCCTAAAAAGCTATGTTATATCGAAATCCGAGTTCATTTGACCAAGTTATGGGCTTTTAAAGATTTAAAGAAGGCCCATTTCAGTAAACCTTCGCAAAATTAAAATCAATGACATAAAAACGGTCATATTTTTTACTACCTTTAAAGTTATATATTTTAATGCTGATAACAACATTATCATTCCACAAGCCCATAGAGGTGTGCCATATCGAAATCCGAGTCCTTTTGACCAGGTTATGGGATTTTAAAGATGGAAAGAAGGCCCATTTCACTAAACCTTTGCAAAATTAAAATCAATGACATAAAAACGGTCATATTTTTTACTACCTTTAAAGTTAAATATTTTAATGCAGATAACAACATAATCATTCCACAAGCCCCTAAAGGTTTGCCATATCGAGATCCGAGTTCATTTGACCAAGTTATTGGCTTTTAAAGATGTAAAGAAGGCCCATTTCAGTAAGCCTTCGCAAAATTAAAATCAATGACATAAAAACGGTCATATTTTTTACTACCTTTAAAGTTATATATTTTAATGCTGAAAACAACATTATCATTCCACAAGCCTATAAAGGTATGCCATATCGAAATCCGCGTTCATTTGACCAAGTTATGGGCTTTAAAGATGGAAAGAAGGCCCATTTCAGTAAACTTTCTCAAAATTAAAATCAATGACATAAAAACGGTCATATTTTTTACTACCTTTAATGTTATATATTTTAATGCACATAACAACATAATCATTCCACAAGCCAATAGAGGTATGCCATATCGAAATCCGAGTGCATTGGACAACGTTATGGGCTTTTAAAGATGGAAGGAAGTCCAATTTCAGTTAACCTTCGCAAAATTAAAATCAATAACTTAAAAACGGTCATATTTTTTACTACCTTTAAAGTTAAATATTTTAATGCAGATAACAACAAAATCATTCCACAAGCCCATCGAGGTGTTCATATCGAAGTCCGAGTCCTTTTGACCAGGTTATGGGCTTTTAAAGATGGAAAGAAGGCCCATTTCAGTAAACCTTCGCAAAATTAAAATCAATGACATAAAAACGGTCATATTTTTTACTACCTTTAAAGTTATATATTTTAATGCAGGTAACAACATAATCATTCCACAAGCCTATAAATGTATGCCATATCGAAATCCGAGTTCATTTAACCAAGTTATTAGCTTTTAAAGATGGCAAGAAGGCCCATTTCAGTAAACCTTCGCAAAATTCAAATCAATGACATAAAAACGGTCATATTTTTTACTACCTTTAAAGTTTAATATTTTAATGCACATAACAACATAATCATTCCACAAGCCAATAGAGGTATGCCATATCGAAGTCCGAGTCCTTTTGACCAAGTTATGGACTTTTAAAGATGTAAAGAAGGCCCATTTCAGTAAACCTTCGCAAAATTAAAATCAATGACATAAAAACGGTCATATTTTTTACTACCTTTAAAGTTATATATTTTAATGCTGATAACAACATTATCATTCCACAAGCCCATAGAGGTGTGCCATATCGAAATCCGAGTCCTTTTGACCAGGTTATGGGATTTTAAAGATGGAAAGAAGGCCCATTTCACTAAACCTTTGCAAAATTAAAATCAATGACATAAAAACGGTCATATTTTTTACTACCTTTAAAGTTAAATATTTTAATGCAGATAACAACATAATCATTCCACAAGCCCCTAAAGGTTTGCCATATCGAGATCCGAGTTCATTTGACCAAGTTATTGGCTTTTAAAGATGTAAAGAAGGCCCATTTCAGTAAGCCTTCGCAAAATTAAAATCAATGACATAAAAACGGTCATATTTTTTACTACCTTTAAAGTTATATATTTTAATGCTGAAAACAACATTATCATTCCACAAGCCTATAAAGGTATGCCATATCGAAATCCGCGTTCATTTGACCAAGTTATGGGCTTTAAAGATGGAAAGAAGGCCCATTTCAGTAAACTTTCTCAAAATTAAAATCAATGACATAAAAACGGTCATATTTTTTACTACCTTTAATGTTATATATTTTAATGCACATAACAACATAATCATTCCACAAGCCAATAGAGGTATGCCATATCGAAATCCGAGTGCATTGGACAACGTTATGGGCTTTTAAAGATGGAAGGAAGGCCAATTTCAGTTAACCTTCGCAAAATTAAAATCAATAACTTAAAAACGGTCATATTTTTTACTACCTTTAAAGTTAAATATTTTAATGCAGATAACAACAAAATCATTCCACAAGCCCATCGAGGTGTTCATATCGAAGTCCGAGTCCTTTTGACCAGGTTATGGGCTTTTAAAGATGGAAAGAAGGCCCATTTCAGTAAACCTTCGCAAAATTAAAATCAATGACATAAAAACGGTCATATTTTTTACTACCTTTAAAGTTATATATTTTAATGCAGGTAACAACATAATCATTCCACAAGCCTATAAATGTATGCCATATCGAAATCCGAGTTCATTTAACCAAGTTATTAGCTTTTAAAGATGGCAAGAAGGCCCATTTCAGTAAACCTTCGCAAAATTCAAATCAATGACATAAAAACGGTCATATTTTTTACTACCTTTAAAGTTTAATATTTTAATGCACATAACAACATAATCATTCCACAAGCCAATAGAGGTATGCCATATCGAAGTCCGAGTCCTTTTGACCAAGTTGTGGACTTTTAAAGATGTAAAGAAGGCCCATTTCAGTAAACCTTCGCAAAATTAAAGTCAATGACATAAAAACCGTCATATTTTTTACTACCTTTAAAGTTACATATTTTAATGCAGATAACAACAAAATAATTCCACAAGCCCCTAAAGGTATGCCACATCGAAATCCGAGTTCATTTGACCAAGTTATTGGCTTTTAAAGATGGAAAGAAGGCCCATTTCAGTAAACCTTCGCAAAATTAAAATCAATGACATAAAAACGGTCATATTTTTTACTACCTTTAAAGTTATATATTTTAATGCAGGTAACAACATAATCATTCCACAAGCCTATAAAGGTACGCATACCGAAATCCGAGTTCATTTGACCAAGTTATGGGCTTTAAAGATGGAAAGAAGGCCCATTTCAGTAAACCTTCTCAAAATTAAAATCAATGACATAAAAACGGTGATATTTTTTACTACCTTTAAAGTTTAATATTGTAATGCACATAACAACAAAATCATTCCACAAGCCCCTAAAGGTATGCCATATCGAAATACGAGTTCATTTGACCAAGTTATTGGCTTTTAAAAATGAAAATCAATGGCATAAAAACGGTCATATTTTTTACTACCTTTAAAGTTATATATTTTAATGCAGGTAACAACATAATCATTCCACAAGCCTATAAAGGTATGCCATATCGAAATCCGAGCTCATTTGACCAAGTTATGGGCTTTAAAGATGGAAATAAGGCACATTTCAGTAAACCTTCTCAAAATTAAAATCAATGACATAAAAACGGTGATATTTTTTACTACCTTTAAAGTTTAATATTTTAATGCACATAACAACAAAATCATTCCACAAGCCCCTAAAGGTATGCCATATCGAAATACGAGTTCATTTGACCAAGTAACTGGCTTTTAAAGTTGGAAAGAAGGCCCATTTCAGTAAACCTTCGCAAAATTAAAATCAATGGCATAAAAACGGTCATATTTTTTACTACCTTTAAAGTTATATATTTTAATGCAGATAACAACATAATCATTTCGCAAGCCTAAAAAGCTATGCCATATCGAAATCCGAGTTCATTTGACCAAGTTATGGGCTTTTAAAGATGTAAAGAAGGCCCATTTCAGTAAACCTTCGCAAAATTAAAATCAATGACATAAAAACGGTCATATTTTTTACTACCTTTAAAGTTATATATTTTAATGCTGATAACAACATTATCATTCCACAAGCCCATAGAGGTGTGCCATATCGAAATCCGAGTCCTTTTGACCAGGTTATGGGATTTTAAAGATGGAAAGAAGGCCCATTTCAGTAAACCTTTGCAAAATTAAAATCAATGACATAAAAACGGTCATATTTTTTACTACCTTTAAAGTTAAATATTTTAATGCAGATAACAACGTTATCATTCCACAAGCCTATAAAGGTATGCCATATCGAAATCCGCGTTCATTTGACCAAGTTATAGGCTTTAAAGATGGAAATAAGGCCCATTTCAGTAAACCTTCTCAAAATTAAAATCAATGACATAAAAACGGTCATATTTTTTACTACCTTTAATGTTATATATTTTAATGCACATAACAACATAATCATTCCACAAGCCAATAGAGGAATGCCATATCGAAATCCGAGTGCATTGGACAACGTTATGGGCTTTTAAAGATGGAAGGAAGGCCAATTTCAGTTAACCTTCGCAAAATTAAAATCAATGACATAAAAACGGTCATATTTTGTACTACCTTTAAAGTTAAATATTTTAATGCAGATAACAACATAATCATTCCACAAGCCAATAGAGATATGCCATATCGAAGTCCGAGTCCTTTTGACCAAGCTATGGACTTTTAAAGATGTAAAGAAGGCCCATTTCGTTAAACCTTCGCAAAATTAAAATCAATGGCATAAAAATGGTCATATTTTTTATTACCTTTAAAGTTATATATTTTAATGCAGATAACAACATAATCATTCCACAAGCCTGAAAAGGTATGCCATATCGAAATCCGAGTTCATTTGACCAAGTTATGGGCTTTTAAAGATGTAAAGAAGGCCCATTTCAGTAAACCTTCGCAAAATTAAAATCAATGACATAAAAACCGTCATATTTTTTACTACCTTTAAAGTTTAATATTTTAATGCACATAACAACATAATCATTCCACAAGCCAATAAAGGTATGCCATATCGAAATCCGAGTTCATTTGACCAAGTTATGGGCTTTAAAGATGGAAAAAAGGCCCATTTCAGTAAACCTTCTCAAAATTAAAATCAATGACATAAAAACGGTCATATTTTTTACTACCTTTAAAGTTTAATATTTTAATGCACATAACAACATAATCATTCCACAAGCCAATAAAGGTGTGCCATATCGAAGTCCGAGTCCTTTTGACCAAGTTATGGACTTTTAAAGATGTAAAGAAGGCCCATTTCAGTAAACCTTCGCAAAATTAAAGTCAATGACATAAAAACCGTCATATTTTTTACTACCTTTAAAGTTACATATTTTAATGCAGATAACAACAAAATAATTCCACAGGCCCCTAAAGGTATGCCACATCGAAATCCGAGTTCATTTGACCAAGTTATTGGCTTTTAAAGATGGAAAGAAGGCCCATTTCAGTAAACCTTTTCAAAATTAAAATCAATGACATAAAAACGGTCATATTTTTTACTACCTTTAATCTTATATATTTTAATGCACATAACAACATAATCATTCCACAAACGTTATGGGCTTTTAAAGGTGGAAAGAAGGCCAATTTCAGTTAACCTTCGCAAAATTAAAATCAATGACTTAAAAACGGTCATATTTTTTACTACCTTTAAAGTTAAATATTTTAATGCAGATAACAACAAAATCATTCCACAAGCCCCTAAAGGTATGCCATATCGAAATACGAGTTCATTTGACCAAGTAATTGGCTTTTAAAGATGGAAAGAAGGCCCATTTTAGTAAACCTTCGCAAAATTAAAATCAATGGCATAAAAACGGTCATATTTTTTATTACCTTTAAAGTTATATATTTTAATGCAGATAACAACATAATCATTCCACAAGCCTAAAAAGGTATGCCATATCGAAATCCGAGTTCATTTGACCAAGTTATGGGCTTTTAAAGATGTAAAGAAGGCCCATTTCAGTAAACCTTCGCAAAATTAAAATCAATGACATAAAAACCGTCATATTTTTTACTACCTTTAAAGTTAAATATTTTAATGCAGATAACAACAAAATAATTCCACAAGCCCATAAAGGTATGCCATATCGAAATCCGAGTTCATTTGACCAAGTAATTGGCTTTTAAAGATGGAAAGAAGGACCATTTCAGTAAACCTTCGCAAAATTAAAATCAATGACATAAAAACGGTCATATTTTTTACTACCTTTAAAGTTATATATTTTAATGCAGATAACAACATAATCATTCCACAAGCCTATAAAGGTATGCCATATCGAAATCCAAGTTCATTTGACCAAGTTATGGGCTTTAAAGATGGAAAGAAGGCCCATTTCAGTAAACCTTTTCAAAATTAAAATCAATGACATAAAACGGTCATATTTTTTACTACCTTTAATCTTATATATTTTAATGCACATAACAACATAATCATTCCACAAACGTTATGGGCTTTTAAAGGTGGAAAGAAGGCCAATTTCAGTTAACCTTCGCAAAATTAAAATCAATGACTTAAAAACGGTCATATTTTTTACTACCTTTAAAGTTAATTATTTTAATGCAGATAACAACATAATCATTCCACAAGCCCATAGAGGTATGCCATATCGAAATCCGAGTCCTTTTGACCAGTTTATGGGCTTTTAAAGATGGAAAGAAGGCCCATTTTAGTAAACCTTCGCAAAATTAAAGTCAATGACATAAAAACGGTGATATTTTTTACTACCTTTAAAGTTATATATTTTAATGCAGATAAAAACATAATCATTTCGCAAGCCTAAAAAGCTATGCCATATCGAAATCAGAGTTCATTTGACCAAGTTATGGGCTTTTAAAGATGTAAAGAAGGCCCATTTCAGTAAACCTTCGCAAAATTAAAATCAATGACATAAAAACGGTAATATTTTTTACTACCTTTAAAGTTATATATTTTAATGCAGATAACAACATAATCATTTCGCAAGCCTAAAAAGCTATGCCATATCGAAATCCGAGTTCATTTGACCAAGTTATGGGCTTTTAAAGATGTAAAGAAGGCCCATTTCAGTAAACCTTCGCAAAATTAAAATCAATGGCATAAAAACGGTCATATTTTTTACTACCTTTAAAGTTATATATTTTAATGCAGATAACAACATAATCATTTCGCAAGCCTAAAAAGCTATGCCATATCGAAATCCGAGTTCATTTGACCAAGTTATGGGCTTTTAAAGATGTAAAGAAGGCCCATTTCAGTAAACCTTCGCAAAATTAAAATCAATGACATAAAAACGGTCATATTTTTTACTACCTTTAAAGTTATATATTTTAATGCTGATAACAACATTATCATTCCACAAGCCCATAGAGGTGTGCCATATCGAAATCCGAGTCCTTTTGACCAGGTTATGGGATTTTAAAGATGGAAAGAAGGCCCATTTCAGTAAACCTTTGCAAAATTAAAATCAATGACATAAAAACGGTCATATTTTTTACTACCTTTAAAGTTAAATATTTTAATGCAGATAACAACGTAATCATTCCACAAGCCTATAAAGGTATGCCATATCGAAATCCGCGTTCATTTGACCAAGTTATAGGCTTTAAAGATGGAAATAAGGCCCATTTCAGTAAACCTTCTCAAAATTAAAATCAATGACATAAAAACGGTCATATTTTTTACTACCTTTAATGTTATATATTTTAATGCACATAACAACATAATCATTCCACAAGCCAATAGAGGTATGCCATATCGAAATCCGAGTGCATTGGACAACGTTATGGGCTTTTAAAGATGGAAGGAAGGCCAATTTCAGTTAACCTTCGCAAAATTAAAATCAATGACATAAAAACGGTCATATTTTGTACTACCTTTAAAGTTAAATATTTTAATGCAGATAACAACATAATCATTCCACAAGCCAATAGAGATATGCCATATCGAAGTCCGAGTCCTTTTGACCAAGCTATGGACTTTTAAAGATGTAAAGAAGGCCCATTTCGTTAAACCTTCGCAAAATTAAAATCAATGGCATAAAAATGGTCATATTTTTTATTACCTTTAAAGTTATATATTTTAATGCAGATAACAACATAATCATTCCACAAGCCTGAAAAGGTATGCCATATCGAAATCCGAGTTCATTTGACCAAGTTATGGGCTTTTAAAGATGTAAAGAAGGCCCATTTCAGTAAACCTTCGCAAAATTAAAATCAATGACATAAAAACCGTCATATTTTTTACTACCTTTAATGTTATATATTTTAATGCACATAACAACAAAATAATTCCACAAGCCCATAAAGGTATGCCATATCGAAATCCGAGTTCATTTGACCAAGTTATGGGCTTTAAAGATGGAAAAAAGGCCCATTTCAGTAAACCTTCTCAAAATTAAAATCAATGACATAAAAACGGTCATATTTTTTACTACCTTTAAAGTTTAATATTTTAATGCACATAACAACATAATCATTCCACAAGCCAATAAAGGTATGCCATATCGAAGTCCGAGTCCTTTTGACCAAGTTATGGACTTTTAAAGATGTAAAGAAGGCCCATTTCAGTAAACCTTCGCAAAATTAAAGTCAATGACATAAAAACCGTCATATTTTTTACTACCTTTAAAGTTAAATATTTTAATGCAGATAACAACAAAATCATTCCACAAGCCCCTAAAGGTATGCCATATCGAAATACGAGTTCATTTGACCAAGTAATTGGCTTTTAAAGATGGAAAGAAGGCCCATTTTAGTAAACCTTCGCAAAATTAAAATCAATGGCATAAAAACGGTCATATTTTTTATTACCTTTAAAGTTATATATTTTAATGCAGATAACAACATAATCATTCCACAAGCCTAAAAAGGTATGCCATATCGAAATCCGAGTTCATTTGACCAAGTTATGGGCTTTTAAAGATGTAAAGAAGGCCCATTTCAGTAAACCTTCGCAAAATTAAAATCAATGACATAAAAACCGTCATATTTTTTACTACCTTTAAAGTTAAATATTTTAATGCAGATAACAACAAAATAATTCCACAAGCCCATAAAGGTATGCCATATCGAAATCCGAGTTCATTTGACCAAGTAATTGGCTTTTAAAGATGGAAAGAAGGACCATTTCAGTAAACCTTCGCAAAATTAAAATCAATGACATAAAAACGGTCATATTTTTTACTACCTTTAAAGTTATATATTTTAATGCAGATAACAACATAATCATTCCACAAGCCTATAAAGGTATGCCATATCGAAATCCAAGTTCATTTGACCAAGTTATGGGCTTTAAAGATGGAAAGAAGGCCCATTTCAGTAAACCTTTTCAAAATTAAAATCAAAGACATAAAACGGTCATATTTTTTACTACCTTTAATCTTATATATTTTAATGCACATAACAACATAATCATTCCACAAACGTTATGGGCTTTTAAAGGTGGAAAGAAGGCCAATTTCAGTTAACCTTCGCAAAATTAAAATCAATGACTTAAAAACGGTCATATTTTTTACTACCTTTAAAGTTAAATATTTTAATGCAGATAACAACATAATCATTCCACAAGCCCATAGAGGTATGCCATATCGAAATCCGAGTCCTTTTGACCAGTTTATGGGCTTTTAAAGATGGAAAGAAGGCCCATTTTAGTAAACCTTCGCAAAATTAAAGTCAATGACATAAAACCGTCATATTTTTTACTACCTTTAAAGTTATATATTTTAATGAACATAACAACATAATCATTCCACAAGCCAATAGAGGTATGCCATATCGAAATCCGAGTGCATTGGACAACGTTATGGGCTTTTAAAGATGGAAGGAAGGCCAATTTCAGTTAACCTTCGCAAAATTAAAATCAATGACATAAAAACGGTCATATTTTGTACTACCTTTAAAGTTAAATATTTTAATGCAGATAACAACATAATCATTCCACAAGCCAACAGAGATATGCCATATCGAAGTCCGAGTCCTTTTGACCAAGCTATGGACTTTTAAAGATGTAAAGAAGGCCCATTTCGTTAAACCTTCGCAAAATTAAAATCAATGGCATAAAAATGGTCATATTTTTTATTACCTTTAAAGTTATATATTTTAATGCAGATAACAACATAATCATTCCACAAGCCTGAAAAGGTATGCCATATCGAAATCCGAGTTCATTTGACCAAGTTATGGGCTTTTAAAGATGTAAAGAAGGCCCATTTCAGTAAACCTTCGCAAAATTAAAATCAATGACATAAAAAAATAATGACATAAAAATAATTCCACAAGCCCATAAAGGTATGCCATATCGAAATCCGAGTGCATTGGACAACGTTATGGGCTTTTAAAGATGGAAGGAAGGCCAATTTCAGTTAACCTTCGCAAAATTAAAATCAATGACATAAAAACGGTCATATTTTGTACTACCTTTAAAGTTAAATATTTTAATGCACATAACAACATAATCATTCCACAAGCCAATAAAGGTATGCCATATCGAAGTCCGAGTCCTTTTGACCAAGTTATGGACTTTTAAAGATGTAAAGAAGGCCCATTTCAGTAAACCTTCGCAAAATTAAAGTCAATGACATAAAAACCGTCATATTTTTTACTACCTTTAAAGTTACATATTTTAATGCAGATAACAACAAAATAATTCCACAGGCCCCTAAAGGTATGCCACATCGAAATCCGAGTTCATTTGACCAAGTTATTGGCTTTTAAAGATGGAAAGAAGGCCCATTTCAGTAAACCTTTTCAAAATTAAAATCAATGACATAAAAACGGTCATATTTTTTACTACCTTTAATCTTATATATTTTAATGCACATAACAACATAATCATTCCACAAACGTTATGGGCTTTTAAAGGTGGAAAGAAGGCCAATTTCAGTTAACCTTCGCAAAATTAAAATCAATGACTTAAAAACGGTCATATTTTTTACTACCTTTAAAGTTAAATATTTTAATGCAGATAACAACAAAATCATTCCACAAGCCCCTAAAGGTATGCCATATCGAAATACGAGTTCATTTGACCAAGTAGTTGGCTTTTAAAGATGGAAAGAAGGCCCATTTTAGTAAACCTTCGCAAAATTAAAATCAATGGCATAAAAACGGTCATATTTTTTATTACCTTTAAAGTTATATATTTTAATGCAGATAACAACATAATCATTCCACAAGCCAATAAAGGTATGCCATATCGAAGTCCGAGTCCTTTTGACCAAGTTATGGACTTTTAAAGATGTAAAGAAGGCCCATTTCAGTAAACCTTCGCAAAATTAAAGTCAATGACATAAAAACCGTCATATTTTTTACTACCTTTAAAGTTACATATTTTAATGCAGATAACAACAAAATAATTCCACAGGCCCCTAAAGGTATGCCACATCGAAATCCGAGTTCATTTGACCAAGTTATAGGCTTTTAAAGATGGAAAGAAGGCCCATTTCAGTAAACCTTTTCAAAATTAAAATCAATGACATAAAAACGGTCATATTTTTTACTACCTTTAATCTTATATATTTTAATGCACATAACAACATAATCATTCCACAAACGTTATGGGCTTTTAAAGGTGGAAAGAAGGCCAATTTCAGTTAACCTTCGCAAAATTAAAATCAATGACTTAAAAACGGTCATATTTTTTACTACCTTTAAAGTTAAATATTTTAATGCAGATAACAACAAAATCATTCCACAAGCCCCTAAAGGTATGCCATATCGAAATACGAGTTCATTTGACCAAGTAATTGGCTTTTAAAGATGGAAAGAAGGCCCATTTTAGTAAACCTTCGCAAAATTAAAATCAATGGCATAAAAACGGTCATATTTTTTATTACCTTTAAAGTTATATATTTTAATGCAGATAACAACATAATCATTCCACAAGCCCATAGAGGTATGCCATATCGAAATCCGAGTCCTTTTGACCAAGTTATGGGCTTTTAAAGATGTAAAGAAGGCCCATTTCAGTAAACCTTCGCAAAATTAAAATCAATGACATAAAAACCGTCATATTTTTTACTACCTTTAAAGTTAAATATTTTAATGCAGATAACAACAAAATAATTCCACAAGCCCATAAAGGTATGCCATATCGAAATCCGAGTTCATTTGACCAAGTAATTGGCTTTTAAAGATGGAAAGAAGGACCATTTCAGTAAACCTTCGCAAAATTAAAATCAATGACATAAAAACGGTCATATTTTTTACTACCTTTAAAGTTATATATTTTAATGCAGATAACAACATAATCATTCCACAAGCCTATAAAGGTATGCCATATCGAAATCCAAGTTCATTTGACCAAGTTATGGGCTTTAAAGATGGAAAGAAGGCCCATTTCAGTAAACCTTTTCAAAATTAAAATCAAAGACATAAAACGGTCATATTTTTTACTACCTTTAATCTTATATATTTTAATGCACATAACAACATAATCATTCCACAAACGTTATGGGCTTTTAAAGGTGGAAAGAAGGCCAATTTCAGTTAACCTTCGCAAAATTAAAATCAATGACTTAAAAACGGACATATTTTTTACTACCTTTAAAGTTAAATATTTTAATGCAGATAACAACATAATCATTCCACAAGCCCATAGAGGTATGCCATATCGAAATCCGAGTCCTTTTGACCAGTTTATGGGCTTTTAAAGATGGAAAGAAGGCCCATTTTAGTAAACCTTCGCAAAATTAAAGTCAATGACATAAAACCGTCATATTTTTTACTACCTTTAAAGTTATATATTTTAATGAACATAACAACATAATCATTCCACAAGCCAATAGAGGTATGCCATATCGAAATCCGAGTGCATTGGACAACGTTATGGGCTTTTAAAGATGGAAGGAAGGCCAATTTCAGTTAACCTTCGCAAAATTAAAATCAATGACATAAAAACGGTCATATTTTGTACTACCTTTAAAGTTAAATATTTTAATGCAGATAACAACATAATCATTCCACAAGCCAATAGAGATATGCCATATCGAAGTCCGAGTCCTTTTGACCAAGCTATGGACTTTTAAAGATGTAAAGAAGGCCCATTTCGTTAAACCTTCGCAAAATTAAAATCAATGGCATAAAAATGGTCATATTTTTTATTACCTTTAAAGTTATATATTTTAATGCAGATAACAACATAATCATTCCACAAGCCTGAAAAGGTATGCCATATCGAAATCCGAGTTCATTTGACCAAGTTATGGGCTTTTAAAGATGTAAAGAAGGCCCATTTCAGTAAACCTTCGCAAAATTAAAATCAATGACATAAAAACCGTCATATTTTTTACTACCTTTAATGTTATATATTTTAATGCACATAACAACAAAATAATTCCACAAGCCCATAAAGGTATGCCATATCGAAATCCGAGTTCATTTGACCAAGTTATGGGCTTTAAAGATGGAAAAAAGGCCCATTTCAGTAAACCTTCTCAAAATTAAAATCAATGACATAAAAACGGTCATATTTTTTACTACCTTTAAAGTTTAATATTTTAATGCACATAACAACATAATCATTCCACAAGCCAATAAAGGTATGCCATATCGAAGTCCGAGTCCTTTTGACCAAGTTATGGACTTTTAAAGATGTAAAGAAGGCCCATTTCAGTAAACCTTCGCAAAATTAAAGTCAATGACATAAAAACCGTCATATTTTTTACTACCTTTAAAGTTACATATTTTAATGCAGATAACAACAAAATAATTCCACAGGCCCCTAAAGGTATGCCACATCGAAATCCGAGTTCATTTGACCAAGTTATTGGCTTTTAAAGATGGAAAGAAGGCCCATTTCAGTAAACCTTTTCAAAATTAAAATCAATGACATAAAAACGGTCATATTTTTTACTACCTTTAATCTTATATATTTTAATGCACATAACAACATAATCATTCCACAAACGTTATGGGCTTTTAAAGGTGGAAAGAAGGCCAATTTCAGTTAACCTTCGCAAAATTAAAATCAATGACTTAAAAACGGTCATATTTTTTACTACCTTTAAAGTTAAATATTTTAATGCAGATAACAACAAAATCATTCCACAAGCCCCTAAAGGTATGCCATATCGAAATACGAGTTCATTTGACCAAGTAATTGGCTTTTAAAGATGGAAAGAAGGCCCATTTTAGTAAACCTTCGCAAAATTAAAATCAATGGCATAAAAACGGTCATATTTTTTATTACCTTTAAAGTTATATATTTTAATGCAGATAACAACATAATCATTCCACAAGCCTAAAAAGGTATGCCATATCGAAATCCGAGTTCATTTGACCAAGTTATGGGCTTTTAAAGATGTAAAGAAGGCCCATTTCAGTAAACCTTCGCAAAATTAAAATCAATGACATAAAAACCGTCATATTTTTTACTACCTTTAAAGTTAAATATTTTAATGCAGATAACAACAAAATAATTCCACAAGCCCATAAAGGTATGCCATATCGAAATCCGAGTTCATTTGACCAAGTAATTGGCTTTTAAAGATGGAAAGAAGGACCATTTCAGTAAACCTTCGCAAAATTAAAATCAATGACATAAAAACGGTCATATTTTTTACTACCTTTAAAGTTATATATTTTAATGCAGATAACAACATAATCATTCCACAAGCCTATAAAGGTATGCCATATCGAAATCCAAGTTCATTTGACCAAGTTATGGGCTTTAAAGATGGAAAGAAGGCCCATTTCAGTAAACCTTTTTAAAATTAAAATCAAAGACATAAAACGGTCATATTTTTTACTACCTTTAATCTTATATATTTTAATGCACATAACAACATAATCATTCCACAAACGTTATGGGCTTTTAAAGGTGGAAAGAAGGCCAATTTCAGTTAACCTTCGCAAAATTAAAATCAATGACTTAAAAACGGTCATATTTTTTACTACCTTTAAAGTTAAATATTTTAATGCAGATAACAACATAATCATTCCACAAGCCCATAGAGGTATGCCATATCGAAATCCGAGTCCTTTTGACCAGTTTATGGGCTTTTAAAGATGGAAAGAAGGCCCATTTTAGTAAACCTTCGCAAAATTAAAGTCAATGACATAAAACCGTCATATTTTTTACTACCTTTAAAGTTATATATTTTAATGAACATAACAACATTATCATTCCACAAGCCAATAGTGGTATGCCATATCGAAATCCGAGTTCATTTGACCAAGTTATGGGCTTTTAAAGATGTAAAGAAGGCCCATTTCAGTAAACCTTCGCAAAATTAAAATCAATGACATAAAAACGGTCATATTTTTTACTACCTTTAAAGTTATATATTTTAATGCAGATAACAACATAATCATTTCGCAAGCCTAAAAAGCTATGCCATATCGAAATCCGAGTTCATTTGACCAAGTTATGGGCTTTTAAAGATGTAAAGAAGGCCCATTTCAGTAAACCTTCGCAAAATTAAAATCAATGGCATAAAAACGGTCATATTTTTTACTACCTTTAAAGTTATATATTTTAATGCAGATAACAACATAATCATTTCGCAAGCCTAATAAGCTATGCCATATCGAAATCCGAGTTCATTTGACCAAGTTATGGGCTTTTAAAGATGTAAAGAAGGCCCATTTCAGTAAACCTTCGCAAAATTAAAATCAATGACATAAAAACGGTCATATTTTTTACTACCTTTAAAGTTATATATTTTAATGCTGATAACAACATTATCATTCCACAAGCCCATAGAGGTGTGCCATATCGAAATCCGAGTCCTTTTGACCAGGTTATGGGATTTTAAAGATGGAAAGAAGGCCCATTTCAGTAAACCTTTGCAAAATTAAAATCAATGACATAAAAACGGTCATATTTTTTACTACCTTTAAAGTTAAATATTTTAATGCAGATAACAACGTAATCATTCCACAAGCCTATAAAGGTATGCCATATCGAAATCCGCGTTCATTTGACCAAGTTATAGGCTTTAAAGATGGAAATAAGGCCCATTTCAGTAAACCTTCTCAAAATTAAAATCAATGACATAAAAACGGTCCTTTTTTTTTCTACCTTTAATGTTATATATTTTAATGCACATAACAACATAATCATTCCACAAGCCAATAGAGGTATGCCATATCGAAATCCGAGTGCATTGGACAACGTTATGGGCTTTTAAAGATGGAAGGAAGGCCAATTTCAGTTAACCTTCGCAAAATTAAAATCAATGACATAAAAACGGTCATATTTTGTACTACCTTTAAAGTTAAATATTTTAATGCAGATAACAACATAATCATTCCACAAGCCAATAGAGATATGCCATATCGAAGTCCGAGTCCTTTTGACCAAGCTATGGACTTTTAAAGATGTAAAGAAGGCCCATTTCGTTAAACCTTCGCAAAATTAAAATCAATGGCATAAAAATGGTCATATTTTTTATTACCTTTAAAGTTATATATTTTAATGCAGATAACAACATAATCATTCCACAAGCCTGAAAAGGTATGCCATATCGAAATCCGAGTTCATTTGACCAAGTTATGGGCTTTTAAAGATGTAAAGAAGGCCCATTTCAGTAAACCTTCGCAAAATTAAAATCAATGACATAAAAACCGTCATATTTTTTACTGCCTTTAATGTTATATATTTTAATGCACATAACAACAAAATAATTCCACAAGCCCATAAAGGTATGCCATATCGAAATCCGAGTTCATTTGACCAAGTTATGGGCTTTAAAGATGGAAAAAAGGCCCATTTCAGTAAACCTTCTCAAAATTAAAATCAATGACATAAAAACGGTCATATTTTTTACTACCTTTAAAGTTTAATATTTTAATGCACATAACAACATAATCATTCCACAAGCCAATAAAGGTATGCCATATCGAAGTCCGAGTCCTTTTGACCAAGTTATGGACTTTTAAAGATGTAAAGAAGGCCCATTTCAGTAAACCTTCGCAAAATTAAAGTCAATGACATAAAAACCGTCATATTTTTTACTACCTTTAAAGTTACATATTTTAATGCAGATAACAACAAAATAATTCCACAGGCCCCTAAAGGTATGCCACATCGAAATCCGAGTTCATTTGACCAAGTTATTGGCTTTTAAAGATGGAAAGAAGGCCCATTTCAGTAAACCTTTTCAAAATTAAAATCAATGACATAAAAACGGTCATATTTTTTACTACCTTTAATCTTATATATTTTAATGCACATAACAACATAATCATTCCACAAACGTTATGGGCTTTTAAAGGTGGAAAGAAGGCCAATTTCAGTTAACCTTCGCAAAATTAAAATCAATGACTTAAAAACGGTCATATTTTTTACTACCTTTAAAGTTAAATATTTTAATGCAGATAACAACAAAATCATTCCACAAGCCCCTAAAGGTATGCCATATCGAAATACGAGTTCATTTGACCAAGTAATTGGCTTTTAAAGATGGAAAGAAGGCCCATTTTAGTAAACCTTCGCAAAATTAAAATCAATGGCATAAAAACGGTCATATTTTTTATTACCTTTAAAGTTATATATTTTAATGCAGATAACAACATAATCATTCCACAAGCCTAAAAAGGTATGCCATATCGAAATCCGAGTTCATTTGACCAAGTTATGGACTTTTAAAGATGTAAAGAAGGCCCATTTCAGTAAACCTTCGCAAAATTAAAATCAATGACATAAAAACCGTCATATTTTTTACTACCTTTAAAGTTAAATATTTTAATGCAGATAACAACAAAATAATACCACAAGCCCATAAAGGTATGCCATATCGAAATCCGAGTTCATTTGACCAAGTAATTGGCTTTTAAAGATGGAAAGAAGGACCATTTCAGTAAACCTTCGCAAAATTAAAATCAATGACATAAAAACGGTCATATTTTTTACTACCTTTAAAGTTATATATTTTAATGCAGATAACAACATAATCATTCCACAAGCCTATAAAGGTATGCCATATCGAAATCCAAGTTCATTTGACCAAGTTATGGGCTTTAAAGATGGAAAGAAGGCCCATTTCAGTAAACCTTTTCAAAATTAAAATCAAAGACATAAAACGGCCATATTTTTTACTACCTTTAATCTTATATATTTTAATGCACATAACAACATAATCATTCCACAAACGTTATGGGCTTTTAAAGGTGGAAAGAAGGCCAATTTAAGTTAACCTTCGCAAAATTAAAATCAATGACTTAAAAACGGTCATATTTTTTACTACCTTTAAAGTTAAATATTTTAATGCAGATAACAACATAATCATTCCACAAGCCCATAGAGGTATGCCATATCGAAATCCGAGTACTTTTGACCAGTTTATGGGCTTTTAAAGATGGAAAGAAGGCCCATTTTAGTAAACCTTCGCAAAATTAAAGTCAATGACATAAAACCGTCATATTTTTTACTACCTTTAAAGTTATATATTTTAATGAACATAACAACATTATCATTCCACAAGCCAATAGTGGTATGCCATATCGAAATCCGAGTCCTTTTGACCAAGTTATGGACTTTTAAAGATGGAAATAAGGCCCATTTCAGTAAGCCTTCGCAAAATTAAAATCAATGACATAAAAACGGTCATATTTTTTACTACCTTTAAAGTTATATATTTTAATGCAGATAACAACAAAATCATTCCACAAGCCCCTAAAGGTATGCCATATAGAAATCCGAGTTCATTTCAGTAAACCTTCGCAAAATTAAAATCAATGACATAAAAACGGTCATATTTTTTACTACCTTTAAAGTTATATATTTTAATGCAGATAAGAACATTATCATTCCACAAGCCTATAAAGGTATGCCATAACGAAATCCGAGTTCATTTGACCAAGTTATGGGCTTTTAGAGATGGAAAGAAGGCACATTTCAGTAAACCTTCGCAAAATTAAAATCAATGACATAAAAACGGTCATATTTTTTACTCCCCTTAATGTTATATATTTTAATGCAGATAACAACATAATCATTCCACAAGCCCATGGAGGTATGCCATATCAAAATCCGAGTTCATTTGACCAAGTTATGGGCTTTTAAAGATGGAAATAAGGCCCATTTCAGTAAGCCTTCAGTTCCCCCCCAGCATTCGTGTACTAAAGACGTGTGTTCGATAATCACCTCAAGTAATATAGCTTAGGCCTCTTTACCGCTCGTGTGTAAATCTCTGCACACGAAGTCTATTTTTAGCCACTGCAACGCGGTGGCCGCTACTGTCGCGAAATCCAACAGCGATAAGCGAGACTTAAAGCGTGTTGTTTTTACCCCTCGCTCTGCGCGTTGCGTAAGCGGGAGGTTGTTTACAATTTATCTTGCAGACTTTTGATCGTGACCTGTGAATATCAATTGCTTTATACGTCATAAGTATAAAGATAATTGATATAATGGAAGAGTCATCTGCTCACTCGCAGCCTAGCAATAGGAGCGATAAATTTGAGAAGATGAGAAATATAGCTGGTGCAGACCCTGAAGAAATAAGATCCCAAATCCGCGCCCGCCATCCAGGCTTATCTGTCCACCTTACAGGTATGCCCGGTCAAACAACGATCACCAGCTCCATGGTGACAATTAGCAGTAACTCCACTACTAGTGTTACCTGCACCATTTCCAACGCTCAAACACTCTTGAGCGGTTCTTCGACATACACAGTGGCTGCAACTGCGGCCAGCAGCATTTGCTCGACTACGACTCCGCTGACAAATGTATCAACTTCACTGGCGAACAAAACAAGTAAATCGAAATGCCTGTTCCAAGCTCCTGACCGAAACGTCAGCCGAAAACGTAAAGGCGTGGCTCAGCCCTCTTTACCTGTACTCACTCCGCCCCCAACCCGCAAAACTAAGTTGCAGGCCACAATGCCGCTCAACAAGCCGGCCGATTCTTCTTCTGCAAAGGCATTGGGTAACAATCGATTCGCGATTCTGGCCGCTGAAGCAGAACAAATGGAACAGGATCTGGAGGATGCTGACTCTATCAATAGCGATACAGGTGTCCTTGGTGGAGATGTTCAATCTACAAAATCTAACAAGATCCCTGCTATTTGTGTACCGAACGTAAGCGATCCGGTCTTATTAGAAAAAGCTCTTGATCTTAGCATTGGCTCCTCAAACTACAACATTCGCACTTCCAAATTTGGTGTTTCCAGAATATATACATCCAACTCAGACGCCTTTCGGGTAGCAGTAAAAACACTGACAACGCTTAACTGCCAATTTTGGCACCATCAGTTAAAAGAAGACAAAGCCTACAGAGTAGTGCTTAAAGGACTCCATACAAACGTTCCGAAATCACAGATAGTGCAGGGATTTACTGACAACGGCTTTGAAGTCCTTAACATATACTGCCCCAAAAAGTCTGATTGGAAGAACATTCAGGTTAACGAGGATGATAACGAAGAAACAATAAATTATTAAACTAGGCAAAATTTATTTTATGTCAACCTTAAGCAGGGTGTAAACGTAGCAGAGTCCCTAAAAATTACACAACTTGGCAGATATAGAGTCACTGTCGAGCGTGCTTCCCGTAGAAAGGAACTACTCCAATGTCAAAGATGCCAAATTTTTGGGCACTCAAAAAACTACTGTGTCTTGGACCCGGTTTGTGGTAAATGTAGTGGCCCTCATGTTACTGGTTCTATGCTCTGTGTAAGCGATACATGCTTGTGCGTAAACTGTGGCGGTAACCACGTCTCGTCAGATAAATGCTGCCCAGTCAGGATAGAAAAAAATAAAAAACAAAAGCCGAGGCCTAGACTTCCAATAACGAATGATCCACGACGCGCCTCGCGTGGATTCATACCAGCTGAAGCATTAAGAACGAATATATCGTATGCTGATATAGCTCGACCCAAGCATATGCAAGCAAGGAATAGCTCAACCCTGCAGAGTGACGCAAGCTCTCCTTCCGACCCTAGACTGAGCCATAAGTTCACAGCGATAGATAATGCCATCCGCGACATCAATTCCAAACTGGACACCCTATTTAAGCTGATGCAGGAAAATGCAGAGTCCAACAAGGCTTTCAGAGAGCTGGTCCAGGTTCTCATTGCGCGATTGCCGAAATGACTCAACCAGTTTTAAACATCGGATTGTGGAACGCTCGTGGACTAGTCAGAGTATCTGAAGAGCTTCGATTATTCCTCAGCGCTCATAACATAGACATAATGCTTGCAACAGAAACTCACATCCGCGATGGTCAGCGCATCTACTTGCCAGGCTATCTTATCTACCATGCTCATCATCCCAGTGGCAACAGCAGAGGTGGCTCTGCAGTCATAATAAAGGATTCCCTTAGTCACAATCCCCTGCCCCCCGCCTCTAGCAACGACAGACAGATAGCGAGCGTCCAGTTAGAGACTTCAGAAGGGAATGTCACATTAGCGGCGATTTACCTACCTCCAGCAGAAAGATGGATTCAATCAGAATTTGAATCCCTACTGACTGGACTTGGAAGCAAATTTATTGCTGGTGGTGATTATAATGCCAAACATGCATGGTGGGGAAACTCACGAGCCTGCAGCAGGGGTAAGCAGTTGCAAGAAGTCGTTGCAAATGGGCATTACCAAGTACTTGCCACGGGTGAACCCACTTTCTACTCATATAACCCCCTGATAACACCGACAGCGCTTGATTTTTTCATAATCAATGGATACGCTATAGACAGGCTACAAGTAAAAACCCTCCATGAACTCTCCTCGGACCACACTCCTATCCTGGCCACACTGCATGCCACACCTATGAAAAAACCACAGCGCCCGCGACTACTTGCCAGAGGTGCTAATATAAACGCCTTCAAAGCCTATCTAGAACAGCTGAGTGATGTTAACATACAAATCCAGGAACCTACTGACATTGACAGTGCCATCAACCTTTTTATGCGCATGATAAGCGAGGCTGCTGAGATAGCTGCACCCAGGAATCGCGAAAATACAGAGACCTCTAGACATCTCCTGCTACCACCCAGAATTGGGGCACTTCTCAGCCTAAAGCGAAGAGTAAGAAGAGAATACGCAAGAACGGGAGACGCCCGAATCCATCAGATACATAATCGGTTGGCTAACTGTCTAAGCAAAGCGCTCGCTCGAAGAAAACAAGAGTCTATAGACAGCTTTATGGAAAATCTGGACACAGACGCTAGTTCTAACTACTCGCTGTGGCGTATCACAAGACGATACAAGGCTCAGCCCACCCCAAAATCAGCAATTAGAAACCCCGCAGGTGGCTGGTGCCGCACGAGCCTAGAGAAAGCTGAAGCGTTCGCTAACAACCTCGAACAACGTTTCAAGCCTTACGACTATTCGCCTGAAAGCATACGTCGACAAGTTGATGAGTTCCTGGAATCTCCCTTTCAAATGAGCCTGCCTGCTAACCCTGTCACACTGACAGAGGTAAAAGACCTTGTAGGTAAACTTTCACCGAAGAAAACTCCCGGGGAAGACCTTCTGGACAACAGGACGATTCGACTTTTACCGGATCAAGCCTTGCAATTCCTGGTGTCGTTATTCAACAGCGTAATAACTCTTGGATACTTCCCGAAAGTTTGGAAATCGGCGAATATAATCATGATCCCAAAACCAGGTAAATCGCCGACTGACGTGGACTCATACAGGCCTATTAGTCTTCTACCATCCTTGGGAAAAATCATGGAAAGGCTGATCCTGAACAGGCTACTCACTTACGAGAATGTCACCAGTGCGATTCCGGAATTCCAGTTTGGCTTTCGTCTTCAACACGGAACTCCTGAGCAATTACACAGAGTTGTTAACTTTGTTTTAGAAGCCTTGGAGAAGAAGGAGTATGCAGTTGCTGCCTTCCTTGACATCCAGCAGGCTTTTGACAGAGTGTGGCACCCTGGGCTCCTGTACAAAGCCAAAAGAATTTTTACGCCACAGCTATTCCACCTCGTGAAAAGCTTCCTGGAAGAACGCACTTTCCACGTCTCTGCCGATGGGTACAAGTCGTCCACCAAACCGATCTCTGCCGGAGTTCCCCAAGGTAGCGTCCTCGGCCCTACTCTTTACTCAATTTATGCTTCAGATATGCCTACACAAACTCCAATCACTGAAGTTGAGGAACAAGACGTGCTAATTGCGACCTACGCCGACGACACTGCTGTCCTGACAAAAAGCAAAAGTATCTTGGCTGCCACATTTGCATTGCAAGAGTATCTGGACGCATTTCACCAATGGGCCATGAACTGGAACATTCGAGTAAACGCGGACAAATGTGCCAATGTAACGTTCACCAACCGCCGAAGTAGCTGCCCTGGAGTCAGCCTCAACGAAAGTCCAATCAGAGCCCTTCCTGCATACAAGTACCTCGGTGTCACTTTGGACAAAAAACTCACTTTTGGCAGGCACATTACGTGTATCCAACACTCCTTCAGGACCAAAGTTGCTCGGATGGCTTGGCTTCTCGCACCACGCAACAAGCTCGCACTTGGCTGTAAGGTTCAAATCTATAAGTCCATACTAGCGCCCAGTCTTTTCTATGGACTCCAGGTTTACGGCATCGCTGCAAAAACCAACCTCAACAAAATCCGGGTTTTGCAAGCGAAAACACTTCGAACCATCTCTGGAGCTCCGTGGTTTATGCGAACCAGAGACATCGAACGGGATCTCAATGTGCCCAAACTTGGAGACAAGCTGCAGGAACTTTCTCGAAAATATATGGAAAGGCTAAACGAGCACCCCAACAGCCTAGCCAGAAAACTTGGTACCGCTGCTATAAACAGCGCTGAACCAAGCAACCGAGTCAAAAGAAGACTAAAAAGACACCACCCTCAAGACCTACCGGACCGGATTTTGACCTAGCAACATCACCACCCTCAATATTAATATCAAATAACTAAAAATAACGAAATTATTTCTTGCCTTAAGGAACCCTTAGACTAAGTATTGTATCTATTTTTGAAAAAACAGATTAGATTAAGCTGCCAGTCGGGTAGCAGTGTGCTAATCCTAAGAATAAAATTTCCACATTAATAAAAGTAAAAAAAAAAAAAAAAAAAAAAGTAAGCCTTCGCAAAATTAAAATCAATGACATAAAAACGGTCATATTTTTTACTACCTTTAAAGTTATATATTTTAATGCAGATAACAACATAATCATTCCACAAGCCCATAAAGGTATGCCATATCGAAATCCGAGTTCATTCGACAACGTTATGGGCTTTTAAAAATGGAAGGAAGGCCAATTTCAATTAACCTTCGCAAAATTAGAATCATACATAAAAACGGTCATATTTTTTACTACCTTTAAAGATATATATTTTAATGCAGATAACAACATAATCATTCCACAAGCCTATAAAGGTATGCCATATCGAAATCCGAGTTCATTTGACCAAGTTATGGGCTTTTAAAGATGGAAAGAAGGCCCATTTTAGTAAACCTTCGCAAAATTAAAATCAATGACATAAAAACGGTCATATTTTTTACTACCTTTAAAGTTTAATATTTTTATGCAGATAACAACAAAATCATTCCACAAGCCCCTAAAGGTATGCCATATCGAAATATGAGTTCATTTGACCAAGTAATTGGCTTTTAAAGATGGAAAGAAGGCCCATTTTAGTAAACCTTCGCAAAATTAAAATCAATGGCATAAAAACGGTCATATTTTTTATTACCTTTAAAGTTATATATTTTAATGCAGATAACAACATAATCATTCCACAAGCCTAAAAAGGTATGCCATATCGAAATCCGAGTTCATTTGACCAAGTTATGGGCTTTTAAAGATGGAAAGAAGGCCCATTTTAGTAAACCTTCGCAAAATTAAAATCAATGACATAAAAACGGTCATATTTTTTACTACCTTTAAAGTTTAATATTTTAATGCAGATAACAACAAAATCATTCCACAAGCCCCTAAAGGAATGCCATATCGAAATACGAGTTCATTTGACCAAGTAATTGGCTTTTAAAGATGGAAAGAAGGACCATTTCAGTAAACCTTCGCAAAATTAAAATCAGTGACATAAAAACGGTCATATTTTTTACTACCTTTAAAGTTATATATTTTAATGCACATAACAACATAATCATTCCACAAGCCTATAAAGGTATGCCATATCGAAATCCGAGTTCATTTGACCAAGTTATGGGCTTTAAAGATGGAAAGAAGGCCCATTTCAGTAAACCTTTTCAAAATTAAAATCAATGACATAAAAACGGTCATATTTTTTACTACCTCTAATCTTATATATTTTAATGCACATAACAACATTATCATTCCACAAACGTTATGGGCTTTTAAAGGTGGAAAGAAGGCCAATTTCAGTTAACCTTCGCAAAATTAAAATCAATGACTTAAAAACGGTCATATTTTTTACTACCTTTGAAGTTAAATTTTTTAATGCAGATAACAACATAATCATTCCACAAGCCCATAGAGGTATGCCATATCGAAATCCGAGTCCTTTTGACCAGTTTATGGGCTTTTAAAGATGGAAAGAAGGCCCATTTTAGTAAACCTTCGCAAAATTAAAGTCAATGTCATAAAACCGTCATATTTTTTACTACCTTTAAAGTTATATATTTTAATGCACATAACAACATAATCATTCCACAAGCCCATGGAGGTATGCCATATCAAAATCCGAGTTCATTTGACCAAGCTATGGGCTTTTAAAGATGGAAATAAGGCCCATTTCAGTAAACCTTCGCAAAATTAAAATCAATGACATAAAAACGGTCATATTTTTTACTACCTTTAAAGTTATATATTTTAATGCAGATAACAACATAATCATTCCACAAGCCTATAAAGGTATGCCATATCGAAATCCGAGTTCATTTGACCAAGTTATGGGCTTTTAAAGATGGAAAGAAGGCCCATTTTAGTAAACCTTCGCAAAATTAAAATCAATGACATAAAAACGGTCATATTTTTTACTACCTTTAAAGTTTAATATTTTAATGCAGATAACAACAAAATCATTCTACAAGCCCCTAAAGGTATGCCATATCGAAATACGAGTTCATTTGACCAAGTTATGGGCTTTTAAAGATGGAAAGAAGGCACATTTCAGTAAACCTTCGCAAAATTAAAATCAATGACATAAAAACGGTCATATTTTTTACTACCTTTAATGTTATATATTTTAATGCAGATAACAACATAATCATTCCACAAGCCCATAGAGGTATGCCATATCGAAATCCGAGTCCTTTTGACCAGTTTATGGGCTTTTAAAGATGGAAAGAAGGCACATTTCAGTAAACCTTCGCAAAATTAAAGTCAATGACATAAAACCGTCATATTTTTTACTACCTTAAAAGTTATATATTTTAATGCACATAACAACATAATCATTCCACAAGCCCATGTAGGTATGCCATATCAAAATCCGAGTTCATTTGACCAAGTTATGGGCTTTTAAAGATGGAAATAAGGCCCATTTCAGTAAGCCCTCGCAAAATTAAAATCAATGACATAAAAACGGTCATATTTTTTACTACCTTTAAAGTTATATATTTTAATGCAGATAAGAACATAATCATTCCACAAGCCTATAAAGGTATGCCATATCGAAATCCGAGTTCATTTGACCACGTTATGGGCTTTTAAAGATGGAAAGGAGGCACATTTCAGTAAGCCTTCGCAAAATTAAAATCAATGACATAAAAGCGGTCATATTTTTTACTACCTTTAATGTTATATATTTTAATGCACATAACAACATAATCATTCCACAAACGTTATGGGCTTTTAAAGGTGGAAAGAAGGCCAATTTCAGTTAACCTTCGCAAAATTTAAATCAATGACTTAAAAACGGTCATATTTTTTACTACCTTTGAAGTTAAATTTTTTAATGCAGATAACAACATAATCACTCCACAAGCCCATAGAGGTATTCCATATCGAAATCCGAGTCCCTTTGACCAGTTTATGGGCTTTTAAAGATGGAAAGAAGGCCCATTTTAGTAAACCTTCGCAAAATTAAAGTCAATGACATAAAACCGTCATATTTTTTACTACCTTTAAAGTTATATATTTTAATGCACATAACAACATTATCATTCCACAAGCCAATAGTGGTATGCCATATCGAAATCCGAGTCCTTTTGACCAAGTTATGGACTTTTAAAGATGTAAAGAAGGCCCATTTCAGTAAACCTTCGCAAAATTAAAGTCAATGACATAAAAAGCGTCATATTTTTTACTACCTTTAAAGTTAAATATTTTAATGCAGATAACAACAAAATCATTCCACAAGCCCCTAAAGGTATGCCATATAGAAATCCGAGTTCATTTCAGTAAACCTTCGCAAAATTAAAATCAATGACATAAAAACGGTCATATATTTTACTACCTTTAAAACTATATATTTTAATGCAGATAAGAACATAATCATTCCACAAGCCTATAAAGGTATGCCATAACGAAATCCGAGTTCATTTGACCAAGTTATGGGCTTTTAAAGATGCAAAGAAGGCACATTTCAGTAAACCTTCGCAAAATTAAAATCAATGACATAAAAACGGTCATATTTTTTACTACCCTTAATGTTATATATTTTAATGCAGATAACGACATAATCATTCCACAAGCCCATGGAGGTATGCCATATCAAAATCCGAGTTCATTTGACCAAGCTATGGGCTTTTAAAGATGGAAATAAGGCCCATTTCAGTAAGCCTTCGCAAAATTAAAATCAATGACATATAAACGGTCATATTTTTTACTACCTTTAAAGTTATATATTTTAATGCAGATAACAACATAATCATTCCACAAGCCCATAAAGGTATGCCATATAGAAATCCGAGTTCATTCGACAACGTTATGGGCTTTTAAAAATGGAAGGAAGGCCAATTTCAATTAACCTTCGCAAAATTAGAATCATACATAAAAACGGTCATATTTTTTACTACCTTTAAAGATATATATTTTAATGCAGATAACAGCATAATCATTCCACAAGCCTATAAAGGTATGCCATATCGAAATCCGAGTTCATTTGACCAAGTTATGGGCTTTTAAAGATGGAAAGAAGGCCCATTTTAGTAAACCTTCGCAAAATTAAAATCAATGACATAAAAACGGTCATATTTTTTACTACCTTTAAAGTTTAATATTTTAATGCAGATAACAACAAAATCATTAAACAAGCCCATGTAGGTATGCCATATCAAAATCCGAGTTCATTTGACTAAGTTATGGGCTTTTAAAGATGGAAAGAAGGCACATTTCAGTAAACCTTCGCAAAATTAAAATCAATGACATATAAACGGTCATATTTTTTACTACCTTTAAAGTTATATATTTTAATGCAGATAACAACATAATCATTCCACAAGCCTATAAAGGTATGCCATATCGAAATCCGAGTTCATTTGACCAAGTTATGGGCTTTTAAAGATGGAAAGAAGGCCCATTTTAGTAAACCTTCGCAAAATTAAAATCAATGACATAAAAACGGTCATATTTTTTACTACCTTTAAAGTTTAATATTTTAATGCAGATAACAACAAAATCATTCTACAAGCCCCTAAAGGTATGCCATATCGAAATACGAGTTCATTTGACCAAGTTATGGGCTTTTAAAGATGGAAAGAAGGCACATTTCAGTAAACCTTCGCAAAATTAAAATCAATGACATAAAAACGGTCATATTTTTTACTACCTTTAATGTTATATATTTTAATGCAGATAACAACATAATCATTCCACAAGCCCATAGAGGTATGCCATATCGAAATCCGAGTCCTTTTGACCAGTTTATGGGCTTTTAAAGATGGAAAGAAGGCCCATTTTAGTAAACCTTCGCAAAATTAAAGTCAATGTCATAAAACCGTCATATTTTTTACTACCTTTAAAGTTATATATTTTAATGCACATAACAACATAATCATTCCACAAGCCCATGGAGGTATGCCATATCAAAATCCGAGTTCATTTGACCAAGCTATGGGCTTTTAAAGATGGAAATAAGGCCCATTTCAGTAAGCCTTCGCAAAATTAAAATCAATGACATAAAAACGGTCATATTTTTTACTACCTTTAAAGTTATATATTTTAATGCAGATAACAACATAATCATTCCACAAGCCTATAAAGGTATGCCATATCGAAATCCGAGTTCATTTGACCAAGTTATGGGCTTTTAAAGATGGAAAGAAGGCCCATTTTAGTAAACCTTCGCAAAATTAAAATCAATGACATAAAAACGGTCATATTTTTTACTACCTTTAAAGTTTAATATTTTAATGCAGATAACAACAAAATCATTCTACAAGCCCCTAAAGGTATGCCATATCGAAATACGAGTTCATTTGACCAAGTTATGGGCTTTTAAAGATGGAAAGAAGGCACATTTCAGTAAACCTTCGCAAAATTAAAATCAATGACATAAAAACGGTCATATTTTTTACTACCTTTAATGTTATATATTTTAATGCAGATAACAACATAATCATTCCACAAGCCCATAGAGGTATGCCATATCGAAATCCGAGTCCTTTTGACCAGTTTATGGGCTTTTAAAGATGGAAAGAAGGCACATTTCAGTAAACCTTCGCAAAATTAAAGTCAATGACATAAAACCGTCATATTTTTTACTACCTTAAAAGTTATATATTTTAATGCACATAACAACATAATCATTCCACAAGCCCATGTAGGTATGCCATATCAAAATCCGAGTTCATTTGACCAAGTTATGGGCTTTTAAAGATGGAAATAAGGCCCATTTCAGTAAGCCCTCGCAAAATTAAAATCAATGACATAAAAACGGTCATATTTTTTACTACCTTTAAAGTTATATATTTTAATGCAGATAAGAACATAATCATTCCACAAGCCTATAAAGGTATGCCATATCGAAATCCGAGTTCATTTGACCACGTTATGGGCTTTTAAAGATGGAAAGGAGGCACATTTCAGTAAGCCTTCGCAAAATTAAAATCAATGACATAAAAGCGGTCATATTTTTTACTACCTTTAATGTTATATATTTTAATGCACATAACAACATAATCATTCCACAAACGTTATGGGCTTTTAAAGGTGGAAAGAAGGCCAATTTCAGTTAACCTTCGCAAAATTTAAATCAATGACTTAAAAACGGTCATATTTTTTACTACCTTTGAAGTTAAATTTTTTAATGCAGATAACAACATAATCACTCCACAAGCCCATAGAGGTATTCCATATCGAAATCCGAGTCCCTTTGACCAGTTTATGGGCTTTTAAAGATGGAAAGAAGGCCCATTTTAGTAAACCTTCGCAAAATTAAAGTCAATGACATAAAACCGTCATATTTTTTACTACCTTTAAAGTTATATATTTTAATGCACATAACAACATTATCATTCCACAAGCCAATAGTGGTATGCCATATCGAAATCCGAGTCCTTTTGACCAAGTTATGGACTTTTAAAGATGTAAAGAAGGCCCATTTCAGTAAACCTTCGCAAAATTAAAGTCAATGACATAAAAAGCGTCATATTTTTTACTACCTTTAAAGTTAAATATTTTAATGCAGATAACAACAAAATCATTCCACAAGCCCCTAAAGGTATGCCATATAGAAATCCGAGTTCATTTCAGTAAACCTTCGCAAAATTAAAATCAATGACATAAAAACGGTCATATATTTTACTACCTTTAAAACTATATATTTTAATGCAGATAAGAACATAATCATTCCACAAGCCTATAAAGGTATGCCATAACGAAATCCGAGTTCATTTGACCAAGTTATGGGCTTTTAAAGATGCAAAGAAGGCACATTTCAGTAAACCTTCGCAAAATTAAAATCAATGACATAAAAACGGTCATATTTTTTACTACCCTTAATGTTATATATTTTAATGCAGATAACGACATAATCATTCCACAAGCCCATGGAGGTATGCCATATCAAAATCCGAGTTCATTTGACCAAGCTATGGGCTTTTAAAGATGGAAATAAGGCCCATTTCAGTAAGCCTTCGCAAAATTAAAATCAATGACATATAAACGGTCATATTTTTTACTACCTTTAAAGTTATATATTTTAATGCAGATAACAACATAATCATTCCACAAGCCCATAAAGGTATGCCATATAGAAATCCGAGTTCATTCGACAACGTTATGGGCTTTTAAAAATGGAAGGAAGGCCAATTTCAATTAACCTTCGCAAAATTAGAATCATACATAAAAACGGTCATATTTTTTACTACCTTTAAAGATATATATTTTAATGCAGATAACAGCATAATCATTCCACAAGCCTATAAAGGTATGCCATATCGAAATCCGAGTTCATTTGACCAAGTTATGGGCTTTTAAAGATGGAAAGAAGGCCCATTTTAGTAAACCTTCGCAAAATTAAAATCAATGACATAAAAACGGTCATATTTTTTACTACCTTTAAAGTTTAATATTTTAATGCAGATAACAACAAAATCATTAAACAAGCCCATGTAGGTATGCCATATCAAAATCCGAGTTCATTTGACTAAGTTATGGGCTTTTAAAGATGGAAAGAAGGCACATTTCAGTAAACCTTCGCAAAATTAAAATCAATGACATAAAAACGGTCATATTTTTTACTACCTTTAATGTTATATATTTTAATGCAGATATCAACATAATCATTCCATAAGCCCATAGAGGTATGCCATATCAAAATCCGAGTCCTTTTGACCAGGTTATGGGCTTTTAAAGATGGAAAGAAGGCCCATTTCAGTAAACCTTCGCAAAATTAAAGTCAATGACATAAAACCGTCATTATTTTTACTACCTTTAAAGTTATATATTTTAATGCACATAACAACATAATCATTCCACAAGCCCATGTAGGTATGCCATATCAAAATCCGAGTTCATTTGACCAAGTTATGGGCTTTTAAAGATGGAAATAAGGCCCATTTCAGTAAGCCCTCGCAAAATTAAAATCAATGACATAAAAACGGTCATATTTTTTACTACCTTTAAAGTTATATATTTTAATGCAGATAAGAACATAATCATTCCACAAGCCTATAAAGGTATGCCATATCGAAATCCGAGTTCATTTGACCATGTTATGGGCTTTTAAAGATGGAAAGGAGGCACATTTCAGTAAGCCTTCGCAAAATTAAAATCAATGACATAAAACCGTCATATTTTTTACTACCTTTAAAGTTATATATTTTAATGCACATAACAACATAATCATTCCACAAGCCCATGTAGGTATGCCATATCAAAATCCGAGTTCATTTGACCAAGTTATGGGCTTTTAAAGATGGAAATAAGGCCCATTTCAGTAAGCCCTCGCAAAATTAAAATCAATGACATAAAAACGGTCATATTTTTTACTACCTTTAAAGTTATATATTTTAATGCAGATAAGAACATAATCATTCCACAAGCCTATAAAGGTATGCCATATCGAAATCCGAGTTCATTTGACCATGTTATGGGCTTTTAAAGATGGAAATAAGGCCCATTTCAGTAAGCCTTCGCAAAATTAAAATCAATGACATAAAAACGGTCATATTTTTTACTACCTTTAAAGTTATATATTTTAATGCAGATAACAACATAATCATTCCACAAGCCCATAAAGGTAAGCCATATCGAAATCCGAGTTCATTCGACAACGTTATGGGCTTTTAAAGATGGAAGAAAGGCCCATTTCAGTTAACCTTCGCAAAATTAGAATCATAAATAAAAACGGTCATATTTTTTACTACCTTTAGCGATATATATTTTAATGCAGATAACAACATAATCATTCCACAAGCCCATAAAGGTATGCCATATCGAAATCCCAGTTCATTTGACTAAGTTATGGGCTTTTAAAGATGGAAAGAAGGCCCATTTCAGTAAACCTTCGCAAAATTAAAATCAATGACATAAAAACGGTCATATTTTTTACTACCTTTAAAATTATATATTTTAATGCAGATAACAACATAATCATTCCACAAGCCTATAAAGGTATGCAATATCGAAATCCGAGTTCATTAGACCAAGTTATGGGCTTTTAAAGATGTAAAGAAGGCCCATTTCAGTAAACCTTCGCAAAATTAAAATCAATGACATAAAAACGGTCATATTTTTAACCACCTTTAAAGTTATACATTTTATTGCAGGTAACAACATAATCATTCCACAAGCCCATAAAGGTATGCCATATCGAAATCCGAGTTCATTCGACAACGTTATGGGCTTTTAAAGATGGAAGAAAGGCCCATTTCAGTTAACCTTCGCAAAATTAGAATCATACATAAAAACGGTCATATTTTTTACTACCTTTAACGATATATATTTTAATGCAGATAACAACATAATCATTCCACAAGCCCATAAAGGTATGCCATATCGAAATCCCAGTTCATTTGACTAAGTTATGGGCTTTTAAAGATGGAAAGAAGGCCCATTTCAGTAAACCTTCGCAAAATTAAAATCAATGACATAAAAACGGTCATATTTTTTACTACCTTTAAAATTATATATTTTAATGCAGATAACAACATAATCATTCCACAAGCCTATAAAGGTATGCCATATCGAAATCCGAGTTCATTAGACCAAGTTATGGGCTTTTAAAGATGGAAAGAAGGCCCATTTCAGTAAACCTTCGCAAAATTAAAATCAATGACATAAAAACGGTCATTTTTTTTACTACCTTTAAAGTTATACATTTTATTGCAGGTAACAACATAATCATTCCACAAGCCTATAAAGGTATGCCATATCGAAATCCGAGTTCATTTGACCAAGTTATTGGCTTTAAAGATGGAAAGAACGCCCATTTCAGTAAACCTTTTCAAAATTAAAATCAATGACATAAAAACGGTCATATTTTTTAATACCTTTAAAGTTTAATATTTTAATGCAGATAACAACAAAATCATTCCACAAGCCCCTAAAGGTATGCCATATCGAAATACGAGTTCATTTGACCAAGTAATTGGCTTTTAAAGATGGAAAGAAGGCCCATTTCAGTAAACCTTCGCAAAATTAAAATCAATGACATAAAAACCGTCATATTTTTTACTACCTTTAAAGTTAGATATTTTAATGCAGATAACAACAAAATAATTCCACAAGCCCATAAAGGTATGCCATATCGAAATCCGAGTTCATTTGACCAAGTTATTGGCTTTTAAAGATGGAAAGAAGGACCATTTCAGTAAACCTTCGCAAAATTAAAATCAATGACATAAAAACGGTCATATTTTTTACTACCTTTAAAGTTATATATTTTAATGCAGATAAAAACATAATCATTCCACAAGCCTATAAAGGTATGCCATATCGAAATCCGAGTTCATTTGACCAAGTTATGGGCTTTAAAGATGGAAAGAAGGGCAATTTCAGTAAACCTTCGCAAAATTAAAAACAAATCAATGACATAAAAACGGTCATATTTTTTACTACCTTTAAAGTTTAATATTTTAATGCAGATAACAACAAAATAATTCCACAAGCCCATAAAGGTATGCCATATCGAAATCCGAGTTCATTTGACCAAGTTATTGGCTTTTAAAGATGGAAAGAAGGACCATTTCAGTAAACCTTCGCAAAATTAAAATCAATGACATAAAAACGGTCATATTTTTTACTACCTTTAAAGTTAGATATTTTAATGCAGATAACAACATAATCATTCCACAAGCCTATAAAGGTATGCCATATCGAAATCCGAGTTCATTTGACCAAGTTATGGGCTTTAAAGATGGAAAGAAGGGCAATTTCAGTAAACCTTCGCAAAATTAAAAACAAATCAATGACATAAAAACGGTCATATTTTTTACTACCTTTAAAGTTATATATTTTAATGCAGATAAGAAAATAATCATTCCACAAGCCTATAAAGGTATGCCATATCGAAATCCGAGTCCTTTTGACCAGGATATGGGCTTTTAAAGATGGAAAGAAGGCCCATTTCAGTAAACCTTTGCAAAATTAAAATCAATGACATAAAAACGGTCATATTTTTTACTACCTTTAAAGTTAGATATTTTAATGCAGATAACAACAAAATAATTCCACAAGCCCATAAAGGTATGCCATATCGAAATCCGAGTTCATTTGACCAAGTTATTGGCTTTTAAAGATGGAAAGAAGGACCATTTCAGTAAACCTTCTCAAAATTAAAATCAATGACATAAATCGGTCATATTTTTTACTACCTTTAAAGTTTAATATTTTAATGCAGATAACAACAAAATAATTCCACAAGCCCATAAAGGTATGCCATATCGAAATCCGAGTTTATTTGACCAAGTTATTGGCTTTTAAAGATGGAAAGAAGGACCATTTCAGTAAACCTTCGCAAAATTAAAAACAAATCAATGACATAAAAACGGTCATATTTTTTACTACCTTTAAAGTTATATATTTTAATGCAGATAAGAAAATAATCATTCCACAAGCCTATAAAGGTATGCCATATCGAAATCCGAGTCCTTTTGACCAGGTTATGGGCTTTTAAAGATGGAAAGAAGGCCCATTTCAGTAAACCTTTGCAAAATTAAAATCAATGACATAAAAACGGTCATATTTTTTACTACCTTTAAAGTTATATATTTTAATGCAGATAAGAACATAATCATTCCACAAGCCTATAAAGGTATGCCATATCGAAATCCGAGTCCTTTTGACCAGGTTATGGGCTTTTAAAGATGGAAAGAAGGCCCATTTCAGTAAACCTTTGCAAAATTAAAATCAATGACTAAAAACGGTCATATTTTTTATTACCTTTAAAGTTATATATTTTAATGCACATAACAACATAATCGTTCCACAAGCCAATAGAGGTATGCCATATCGAAATCCGAGTTCATTTGACCAAGTTATGGGCTTTTAAAGATGGAAAGAAGGCCCATTTCAGTAAACCTTCGCAAAATTAAAATCAATGACATAAAAACGGTCATATTTTTACTACCTTTAATGTTATATATTTTATTGCAGGTAACAACATAATCATTCCACAAGCCTATAAAGGTATGCCATATCGAAATCCGAGTTCATTAGACCAAGTTATGGGCTTTTAAAGATGGAAAGAAGGCCCATTTCAGTAAACCTTCGCAAAATTAAAATCAATGACATAAAAACGGTCATATTTTTACTACCTTTAAAGTTATACATTTTATTGCAGGTAACAACATAATCATTCCACAAGCCTATAAAGGTATGCCATATCGAAATCCGAGTTCATTAGACCAAGTTATGGGCTTTTAAAGATGGAAAGAAGGCCCATTTCAGTAAACCTTCGCAAAATTAAAATCAATGACATAAAAACGATCATATTTTTACTACCTTTAAAGTTATACATTTTATTGCAGGTAACAACATAATCATTCCACAAGCCTATAAAGGTATGCCATATCGAAATCCGAGTTCATTTGACCAAGTTATGGGCTTTAAAGATGGAAAGAAGGCCCATTTCAGTAAACCTTTTCAAAATTAAAATCAATGACATAAAAACGGTCATATTTTTTACTACCTTTAATGTTATATATTTTAATGCACATAACAACATAATCATTCCAAAAACGTTATGGGCTTTTAAAGGTGGAAAGAAGGCCAATTTCAGTTAACCTTCGCAAAATTAAAATCAATGACTTAAAAACGGTCATATTTTTTACTACCTTTAAAGTTAAATATTCTAATGCAGATAACAAAATAATCATTCCACAAGCCCATAGAGGTATGCCATATCGAAATCCGAGTCCTTTTGACCAGGTTATGGGCTTTTAAAGATGGAAAGAAGGCCCATTTTAGTAAACCTTCGCAAAATTAAAGTCAATGACATAAAACCGTCATATTTTTTACTACCTTTAAAGATATATATTTTAATGCACATAACAACATTATCATTCCACAAGCCAATAGTGGTATGCCATATCGAAGTCCGAGTCCTTTTGACCAAGTTATGGACTTTTAAAGATGTAAAGAAGGCCCATTTCAGTAAACCTTCGCAAAATTAAAGTCAATGACATAAAAAGCGTCATATTTTTTACTACCTTTAAAGTTAAATATTTTAATGCATATAACAACAAAATCATTCCACAAGCCCCTAAAGGTATGCCATATAGAAATCCGAGTTCATTTCAGTAAACCTTCGCAAAATTAAAATCAATGACATAAAAACGGTCATATTTTTTACTACCTTTAAAGTTATATATTTTAATGCAGATAAGAACATAATCATTCCACAAGCCTATAAAGATATGCCATAACGAAATCCGAGTTCATTTGACCAAGTTATGGGCTTTTAAAGATGGAAAGAAGGCACATTTCAGTAAGCCTTCGCAAAATTAAAATCAATGACATAAAAACGGTCATATTTTTTACTACCTTTAAAGTTATATATTTTAATGCAGATAAGAACATAATCATTCCACAAGCCTTTAAAGGTATGCCATATCGAAATCCGAGTCCTTTTGACCAGGTTATGGGCTTTTAAAGATGGAAAGAAGGCCCATTTCAGTAAACCTTTGCAAAATTAAAATCAATGACTAAAAACGGTCATATTTTTTATTACCTTTAAAGTTATATTTTTTAATGCACATAACAACATAATCGTTCCACAAGCCAATAGAGGTATGCCATATCGAAATCCGAGTTCATTTGACCAAGTTATGGGCTTTTAAAGATGTAAAGAAGGCCCATTTCAGTAAACCTTCGCTCGGCCAAAGAGCTAGTGAGATGGCTCTGAGGGCGCCGAGCTGAAGGCTACCGAACGGGTCGCAGGTTGCAGATAGCGAGCGCCCTGGTTCTCCAGGGTAGCTACGAATAAGCGTGGAAGTTGGACACGGCCCGGCTACCGCCAAGCCCCCAACACGAAGCGCAAATAAGTAGCCCCGGACAGTCAGCGGGTATCTGCGCCGTAGCAGTACCGACGTCGCGCTTGTGCTGCCGCCTCCGACAAATAGCTCACACACACCCCTTCCCACACTCTTTGAACCTACCTCTTTCCCACCCACACAACTCATCTCACCCCGGGCTGGACTAAGGTGTCACTCGTACCGTGCCGAGAGTCAATCTGGCTGGGAGCCCGAGTCATCAAATAACTCAGTCTCAAACGGTGAGCTCAGGCAAGTGGCGACCGCCTGTTCTAAGTCAGCCTTACCCGGGTACGGCGGATCTCTGCCCGGGTGGACCTGTCCTTTCTCCGCAGCTCGTGGGATTTAACATGGAGAACTTAACAAATACTAAACAAAAAGACTGCACAAGACGAGAGCCCGACACTCTTATAAAGTCGGAAGTCGTAACCAACGACGAAAGAAAGAGCAAGATCACGGCTCTGACTACCCCAGTCCACGTGACGTCGACCCCTGCCAAGGCCAGCGAACAACGCAGCCGGCTAAGCCCAACTCGCCATAGCGACAAGCCCAAGCCTCCCACCAGCGTAGGTGTGGCTAACCAGCCACTCCAACCTGAGGGGAGCGCCAAAGCCGGTCTCGTGGTGAGTACCAGGGCAAAGGAGTTTAAGAGGGTACCACCTAACCAGGCAGGACCTTTTGAAAGAAAGAAGGCTTCCAGGATCCTCAAACGGCTGGCCACCAATCCGATACGTGAGGATCAGACTTCGAAATTGGATTACCAGAAAATCCAAGAGGACATAGCCTGGGCGAAGGCAGTTATCTCAGATTTCGACATCGCTATGACTACCAGCAACAAGTGAGAGAGGTCGATGGAGTCAGCTCAACCAGCGAGCAAGAAGGCCAAAGTAACCAACCGCGGCACATGGTCGAGATCCTTTGCGGAAGTGGTAAAGGATCGGAAGATCATTGGAGTCATCGACCAGAGCGATGAAGGCGGAAGGATCCCAAGAAATCATTGGGGTCTGGTTAGACGGGCCCTTGCGACAGTGGCCTTGAAAGTGCTGGACGAAAACCCAGGACCGCCACCCGATTGCACAGATGCAGGGTGGTACCAGGGCAACGTAAAGTTGATCGCCTGCGAAGACGAGAGATCGGCAGCACTCTACAAGGCTGCAATTGACAAAGTCGGCGAGGTCTACCCCGGGGCCAAGCTGGCAGTTTGGCTGCAGACATCCCGTCTCGACCGAGAGCGAGGGTGTGGCTGCCGTCGGAACCATCGGAACCAGAGGCTATACTCAGCCTGCTGACCAGGTTCAACCCAAAACTTCCAACAGACGGTTGGAAGGTTGTCAAGGTGGAGAAAACCGAGCGAGTCACCATGAGCGTGGTTATCCTCCTAAACCAGGCCTGCTTGGAACCCCTCGCAGCCCAACAGCACAGAGTGAACTACGGGTTCGACAAGGTGCAGCTTCGTATTTATGACACCGATAAAATAGCGGCAGACAACCTGGCTGCCTGTGCGTCGTACGAACCCCCGAGCGACGACGAACCAGATCACGAGGAGGCCACCCTCACCGGCTACGTGTCAACCGACTCGGAGCTGACGGAGAGCCTGAAACAGCTGTGCACCCAGGACACAACCCGACCAGGGCGCTCTGTCCTCCAGGACATAGCGGAGGAAGCGGAGGGTACCCAGCCCGACCCCAGTCCCAAAGATGGTGCAGTTTCTGCAAATTAATCTGCACCACAGCAAGGCAGCATCCGCTGCCCTCCTCACCCGCCTGGCAACAGGCAACATAGACGTAGTCCTCATTCAAGAGCCATGGATTGTTGGTAACAACATCTGTGGCCTATCAACCCCCCTATACAAGCTATTTTACACCAAGAACAAGGGTAAAACCAGAACCTGCATTCTTACAAAAACACACTTTAACACATTTCTTATTCCACAGTTTAGCGAAGGCGACCTTACCACGGTCAGACTGGAGCTAAACGAACACACCCATCACACCATAGCATCATTCTATCTGGCTCACGACTACGAAGGGCCACTACCAAACACCACTACACAAGAACTCATACGCACTCACTCATCTAAGGAACTCATCCTGGGTGGGGACGCTAACTCACACCACACACAGTGGGGAAGTACAAACACCAACGAAAGGGGTGAGTTACTCTACGACTATCTCCTTCAATCAAATCTATTCATCTGCAACAAAGGTAATGACCCAACTTTCATCACTAGAAATAGGAGGGAAGTACTAGACATTACTCTAATATCTGATCCCTTACTTAACCAGCTAGACGCGTGGAAGGTGGGGATCGAACACTCATTCTCGGACCACCGATACATAGAATTTACAATAAGTCTAGAACATCCTCCCGCCGAGAACATAACTAATCTAAGATTAACCAACTGGGGATACTATAAAAATCTCCTCAACAGGAACCTACCCGCTCCTCCGACACACATACGCAACCGTCAAGAATTAGATAGCCTAGTTAACACTTTTACTGATATCAGCGGTGAGGCCTTAAAAAGGGCTTGCCCAAGTAGAACAGTTAAAACAAAGCACAAACCCCCATGGTGGAACCCAACCCTAGCGAACCTTAAAAGAGAGTGTAGAACTTACTTCAATAAAGCTAAATACAACAATAGCGAATCCTCCTGGAATCTATATCATTCAAAACTAAGCCTATACAAAAAGGAAATAAGAATATCAAAACGAAGAGCCTGGGCTAACTTCTGCAGTAGCATAGAATCTACTGCGGAGGCATCCAGACTCAGAAGAATTCTAGCTAAAGCTCCAGCTACCATTGGCTATCTTAAAACCAATGCTGATGGCTGGACGGAAAACAGTCAGGAAACCCTTGAACTACTGTTAGACACACACTTCCCTAACAATACCCAGGTAGTGGAGGACCTCCACATAGAGGTGAATCAGACGACCAGAGTATTGCCAACATTTCAAACCCTGACCGCATTCAGTGGGCTGTTAACTCTTTTAAGCCCTTCAAATCACCTGGCCCAGATGGGTTCTTCCCGGCTCAGCTACAACGGACATTAGATATGTCCCTTCCCTGGCTGACAGCCATCTTCCACGGCTGCCTTGCTCTAAACCATATTCCAACAAGGTGGCTGGACGTTAAGGTAATTTTTGTACCGAAAGCCGGCAAGCCCTCCCACACAAACCCAAAGGACTTCCGCCCGATCAGTCTCTCTTCCTTCTTGTTGAAGACCCTGGAAAGGCTAATTGACACCCATATCAGACTAACCATCGACCATAGCCTACTCTCTGACGCACAGCATGCGTACCGTAAGGGTAGATCAACCGATACCGCCCTCCACTCTCTAGTGTACAGTATAGAACGAGGCTTCCACAATAAGGAATACTCTCTTGCAGCGTTTCTAGACATAGAAGGCGCCTTCAACAACGTCACCCCAACGGCGATCACTGGTGCTCTGACTGAACTGGGCATTGAGCGGCCCATAGTGGGACTCATACACACCATGCTAACCAGCAGGGTAGTGCACTCCACTATGGGATGGGCCCTCTCGACCAGGAATGTCAGTAGAGGAACCCCACAAGGGGGCGTACTCTCACCTCTTCTATGGGTTTTGGTGGTCAACAAACTGCTATCACCTCTAGAAGACGCGGGCACAAAAGTGGTAGCCTACGCGGATGACGTGGTTATCCTACTGCAGGGCAAATTCCCGCAAACCCTTTGTAATCTAATGGAGACAGCCCTATCCACCCTTTCCCGGTGGACGGCTGGCTGTGAAGTGGGAGTTAACCCGGAAAAGACCGAACTAGTTCTCTTTACAAGGAAGTACAAGGTACCAATTCTAGTTCCCCCAAAACTACACCAAACGCGCCTAACCTTTAGCAACCAAGCAAAGTACCTAGGTGTCATCCTTGACAAAAAGCTCCTCTGGACTGATAACATCCTAGATCGCACACGCAAAGCGGCCATAGCCCTCTTCGCTTGTAAAAAAGCCATAGGGAGGAAGTGGGGTTTCTCCCCCATGATAGTTCACTGGCTATATACTGCAATAGTCAGGCCCATTCTCCTCTACGGAAACATCGTTTAATGGCCTTCTCTAGATAAGAACTGCAACCTCCGGATCCTTCACAAGATCCAAAGGAGCGCAGAGCTCTGCATCAGTGGGGCGCTGCGCACTACCGCCACCGAGGCACTAAACAAAATTCTCGATCTCCAACCCCTGGACCTACTTGCCAAAAGCTGGGCATCTGCAACAGCGCTGAGGCTCCGTGAAGCAGCGGCATGGACAACGGGCTCCACGGGTCACTCCATTATCCTATCAAAACATTCACCCCTACCACGTTATACAGACTACGTCCCACCCATAGTCAACTTCGAAAGAAGATACAAAATTCATATACCCACCCGTTCAGACTGGGACAACCTCCCACATCAATTCGTAAACGCCGTCAACATATACACTGACGGCTCCAAGTTTAACTCCCAAACAGGTGGGGGAGTCTTCTCCCCCGAACTAGACATAAAAGTCTCATTCCGCCTACCAGACCACTGTAGTGTTTTCCAAGCGGAAGTGATGGCAATTCAGGAAGCCACTACCCACCTGAACACGTCTGTACATAAAGACAGTGATATCTTCATATTCTCGGATAGTCAAGCTGCCCTCAGGGCCCTCGACTCCTACACAACGAGCTCAAAAACAATCTCTGAATGCCGCAAATCTCTTAACGAGATGGCCACTCATCTGAGAATCAACCTCATCTGGGTGCCTGGGCAACTGGGCCCATTGAGGGCAACTGCATAGCAGACGAGCTGGCAAGACAGGGGACAACCGCCGATATCCTTCGTGATAAGGACACGGTAGGGATGCCCATGGCTACCTGCAAGCTCCTTCTCAGGCAGAGATTGTATACTCTTTCCAACAACCGTTGGAACTCAATCTCAACATGCCACAATTCTTGACTCACATGGCCAAACTATAACACGAAAAGAACAAAAACTCTCCTACAATGTAGTAGGGAGGACATCTCCACTCTCCTAAATGCCCTCACGGGCCACTGTCTTATAGGGACTCATGCGATAAGGCTGGGTCTAAGTAACCACGACTTCTGCCGCAGCTGCAAAGAGATAGACGAAGAGGAGAGCATCGAACACCTCCTATGCTTCTGCCCAGCGCATAACCTAAAGCGCTTTCAAACCCTAGGTAGCTACACACTTCCGAACCTTGCGGCCATTCAGGACGTAAGCATTCAAAAACTACTATGTTTCTTAAGAAGAACAGAATACTTCGCGAAGGCAGAAAACCCATGAGCTAGGGAAACGGATCTTTCAGAGATCATGTGGTATCACAAGGGGCCCATTGTGGCCTAAGTGAGGGGACTAATATTTAGTCTCCAACCACTCCTACCTAACCTAACCTAACCTTCGCAAAATTAAAGTCAATGACATAAAAACCGTCATATTTTTTACTACATTTAAAGTTAAATATTTTAATGCAGATAACAACAAAATAATTCCACAAGCCCCTAAAGGTATGCCATATCGAAATCCGAGTTCATTTGACCAAGTTATGGGCTTTTAAAGATGGAAAGAAGGCACATTTCAGTTTACTTTTATTAATGTGGAAATTTTATTCTTAGGATTAGCACACTGCTACCCGACTGGCAGCTTAATCTAATCTGTTTTTTCAAAAATAGATACAATACTTAGTCTAAGGGTTCCTTAAGGCAAGAAATAATTTCGTTATTTTTAGTTATTTGATATTAATATTGAGGGTGGTGATGTTGCTAGGTCAAAATCCGGTCCGGTAGGTCTTGAGGGTGGTGTCTTTTTAGTCTTCTTTTGACTCGGTTGCTTGGTTCAGCGCTGTTTATAGCAGCGGTACCAAGTTTTCTGGCTAGGCTGTTGGGGTGCTCGTTTAGCCTTTCCATATATTTTCGAGAAAGTTCCTGCAGCTTGTCTCCAAGTTTGGGCACATTGAGATCCCGTTCGATGTCTCTGGTTCGCATAAACCACGGAGCTCCAGAGATGGTTCGAAGTGTTTTCGCTTGCAAAACCCGGATTTTGTTGAGGTTGGTTTTTGCAGCGATGCCGTAAACCTGGAGTCCATAGAAAAGACTGGGCGCTAGTATGGACTTATAGATTTGAACCTTACAGCCAAGTGCGAGCTTGTTGCGTGGTGCGAGAAGCCAAGCCATCCGAGCAACTTTGGTCCTGAAGGAGTGTTGGATACACGTAATGTGCCTGCCAAAAGTGAGTTTTTTGTCCAAAGTGACACCGAGGTACTTGTATGCAGGAAGGGCTCTGATTGGACTTTCGTTGAGGCTGACTCCAGGGCAGCTACTTCGGCGGTTGGTGAACGTTACATTGGCACATTTGTCCGCGTTTACTCGAATGTTCCAGTTCATGGCCCATTGGTGAAATGCGTCCAGATACTCTTGCAATGCAAATGTGGAAGCCAAGATACTTTTGCTTTTTGTCAGGACAGCAGTGTCGTCGGCGTAGGTCGCAATTAGCACGTCTTGTTCCTCAACTTCAGTGATTGGAGTTTGTGTAGGCATATCTGAAGCATAAATTGAGTAAAGAGTAGGGCCGAGGACGCTACCTTGGGGAACTCCGGCAGAGATCGGTTTGGTGGACGACTTGTACCCATCGGCAGAGACGTGGAAAGTGCGTTCTTCCAGGAAGCTTTTCACGAGCTGGAATAGCTGTGGCGTAAAAATTCTTTTGGCTTTGTACAGGAGCCCAGGGTGCCACACTCTGTCAAAAGCCTGCTGGATGTCAAGGAAGGCAGCAACTGCATACTCCTTCTTCTCCAAGGCTTCTAAAACAAAGTTAACAACTCTGTGTAATTGCTCAGGAGTTCCGTGTTGAAGACGAAAGCCAAACTGGAATTCCGGAATCGCACTGGTGACATTCTCGTAAGTGAGTAGCCTGTTCAGGATCAGCCTTTCCATGATTTTTCCCAAGGATGGTAGAAGACTAATAGGCCTGTATGAGTCCACGTCAGTCGGCGATTTACCTGGTTTTGGGATCATGATTATATTCGCCGATTTCCAAACTTTCGGGAAGTATCCAAGAGTTATTACGCTGTTGAATAACGATACCAGGAATTGCAAGGCTTGATCCGGTAAAAGTCGAATCGTCCTGTTGTCCAGAAGGTCTTCCCCGGGAGTTTTCTTCGGTGAAAGTTTACCTACAAGGTCTTTTACCTCTGTCAGTGTGACAGGGTTAGCAGGCAGGCTCATTTGAAAGGGAGATTCCAGGAACTCATCAACTTGTCGACGTATGCTTTCAGGCGAATAGTCGTAAGGCTTGAAACGTTGTTCGAGGTTGTTAGCGAACGCTTCAGCTTTCTCTAGGCTCGTGCGGCACCAGCCACCTGCGGGGTTTCTAATTGCTGATTTTGGGGTGGGCTGAGCCTTGTATCGTCTTGTGATACGCCACAGCTAGTAGTTAGAACTAGCGTCTGTGTCCAGATTTTCCATAAAGCTGTCTATAGACTCTTGTTTTCTTCGAGCGAGCGCTTTGCTTAGACAGTTAGCCAACCGATTATGTATCTGATGGATTCGGGCGTCTCCCGTTCTTGCGTATTCTCTTCTTACTCTTCGCTTTAGGCTGAGAAGTGCCCCAATTCTGGGTGGTAGCAGGAGATGTCTAGAGGTCTCTGTATTTTCGCGATTCCTGGGTGCAGCTATCTCAGCAGCCTCGCTTATCATGCGCATAAAAAGGTTGATGGCACTGTCAATGTCAGTAGGTTCCTGGATTTGTATGTTAACATCACTCAGCTGTTCTAGATAGGCTTTTAAGGCGTTTATATTAGCACCTCTGGCAAGTAGTCGCGGGCGCTGTGGTTTTTTCATAGGTGTGGCATGCAGTGTGGCCAGGATAGGAGTGTGGTCCGAGGAGAGTTCATAGAGGGTTTTTACTTGTAGCCTGTCTATAGCGTATCCATTGATTATGAAAAAATCAAGCGCTGTCGGTGTTATCAGGGGGTTATATGAGTAGAAAGTGGGTTCACCCGTGGCAAGTACTTGGTAATGCCCATTTGCAACGACTTCTTGCAACTGCTTACCCCTGCTGCAGGCTCGTGAGTTTCCCCACCATGCAAGTTATATGACACATTATTTAGGGGCTCTTACCCAATTTATAAACAACTTTGAGCCGAGAGCTAATTTCCAAAGAACTCTGACAGACCCGAGATAAATCCGTGGTCAGCTATTTCTGCCAAGCAGGCCTCCAAATCATTCCCACCCAGATCAATTTCACGCAGTCCGAATCAAACGGATGCTGTAAACATCCAAACCGATATTGTAAACAATCGGAGACCCAAGCGAGCCCTGAGTCCGCTAACGTAAACAAAAGATCCCCAAAGCGAGTCCCGAGTCCGCTAACGTAAACAAAAAGATCCCCAAAGCGGTCCCTAAACTCCGCTAATGTAAACACCAATTTCCGGCCAAGATTGGACTTCGAATTTAATTGGCAAATTGCATCATCCTATTTTCCGACTCTCTTGAGTCATTCTCTTTATCAATTTTTGGGGACAAAATCTCTTAAGCCGAGGTTTGATTATTGATCATTGAACTTTGAGATCCGAATCGAGCAGAACAAATATTCGAGAATAAATACAAGAGCAGTGAATTAAATAAGTTCGACCTATTGTAAAATTGTAATAGTGAATAAGTGATTGTTAAAAATAAAAATAAATTTTTTTAATCAATTCACTAGTGAGAAACTTAATTGGCGCCCAACGTGGGGCCGTGTGATTAAAAAATTCTAAAGCAAAGCTTTTAAATAAACCCCAAAAAAGTTTAAAAGTGAAAAAGGAATTTTGCGCGGCCAACAACCCGATACAACCGACGAAAATATAAAGCCTGTGTTGAAAAAAATAAGGTGGAAATTAATAAATGCAATAATCCCCTTAAACTCTATACAACCGGCAAAAAATAAAAAGTTTGTGTTGATCAAAAAATAATAAGGTGGAAAATAATTAATGGAATAATCCCCTTAAAATCTCACATTACAAAATAGTGTTCGTAACATAAATTCACTGCTCGGACAAAATAAAAAATTTAAAAAGTGACAACAAAATTCATCGAAATAAATAACCATTGTGGAAAACAATTTAATTAAAAAAATATCTAAAAACAAAAATCTACAAACAAATCTTCGAAAAGACATTTAAAGACAAAAAGGCTGAAGGGCAATCCCTCGCCAAGAAATAAACACTGAAGAAAGAAGGAAGACATCAATTTAAAAACCCGAAGAAGGAAGGAAGACCCCAAGATACAAAAAAAGGAAGGACGACCCCAAGCAGGATCATCATCTAAGAAAAACAACAACCCCAAAAACAACGACAAGAAAAATAAGGAGGACGATTCGTGAGCGATATAATCCTTTTTTTTATTATTATTTAATAAGAAATTTGTAAAAAAAATATAATTATACAAAGTGGAAGAATTAATTTCTGATTTCGAAAATATTCTCAAAATGTCAGAACCTTCAACAAGCCAGAACGGAGCAAATAAAAGACTCCACATAAGTTCGCCTCAAGAACATCATCAGGCGATAACAAACAATACCATGTTAAATGTAGGAGATTTAATTAAACAAATTGTAAATTTTGAATTGAATCCATTAAAGGAAGAGATCGTTAACTTAAGATCGCAGCTCTCTCATAAAATTAAAACGGTTGAAGATTATCAGATAGAGATTATAGATCCAAATATAAAGTGCGACACATCTTATGAGATCATCAAATCTGTTAGGGAATATAAAGGAGAAGAAGATAAATATGTAAGTTGGAGAGAATCGGCTGAAATAGCCATGGGGCAATATGCCAGAGGGAGTGAAAGATTTTATTCCGCCCTATCGATATTAAGAAACAAAATAACGGGAATGGCAAACGATGCCTTAACCCATAACGGAACGGTATTAAATTTCGATGCCATAATGGCCAGACTTGACTTTGTCTTTAGCGACAAACGTCCTATTCATATTATTGAACAGGAACTAAGTGTTTTGAGTCAGGGAAAATTATCAATTATGGATTATTATGGTACAGTTAATAGAAAGTTAACTCTACTTATTAATAAAACAATTATGACCTACGGGAGAAACAAACCGATAACAGCAGAAATGAATGAAAAACATAGGAAGACTGCTCTTAGAGTTTTCATTACCGGCCTAAACGGCCAAATTTCAGACACAATTTTCTCAATGAATCCACCTGACTTACCGAATGCAATGGTCATAGTTCAGGAATTGGAAAGCAACAACATGAGGGCGCATTTCGCAAATAGTTTCTCAACCACTCAGAGAAAAAATAGTGAGCCAAACTCTGGTGGAAATGGCCAAACACATTTCAACCAAAAGCAAAGACAACAAAACAACAATTACAATAACCATCGAAATAGTAATAATTTAAGGTTTAGTCATGACAACAACCAGAACAAAAATAATTATGGTTATTATAATCAGAACAAAAATAATTCCTGGAACCAGGGTAGATTTAATAATAACCAACAAAATCAGTGGAACACCTATAGGCAGCCACAAAATAAGCCAGAACCAATGGAGGTAGACGAGTCTATCCAGGTTCAGAATAGGGCTAACAACGGCTATAATCAAAACTATAATAAATATCAAAATAATAATTATAGCCAAAACAAGTGGGATCAAACAAAAAAGTTTGAGACCCAGAATACTCAGCAAGGACAAGCCCAAAATAAAAGGGTACCAACTGGAACTGTTAACCAACCGGCTAACAAGACAATGAGACTAAACAACATTGAGGAGAACCATTTTTTAGACAAAAGTCAGGAGTAGGCTTACCCTACTTATTTAGAAATGACCCGAAAATAAATAAAAAATTAAAAATATTAATTGACACTGGGGCAACCTCGTGTTATATTAGAACTGGAGTTTACAAAAATAAGAATGAGCTTCCAATATACAAAAGAGTATCCACAGTGAATGGATATTCAATAATTAAATATTATCATATGATAACTATTTTTGATACACGATATACTTTTTATGAAATAGAAGGGCTAGACTCAGATCTACTGATCGGCTATAACCTATTGAAAAAAATAGGAGCTGTGATTGATACAGCTAAGGGAGTTATTAAATATAACGGAATAGAAGAGAAATTAAATTATGACAACGGAAACAATTTAAACCAACATTCTTTAACAGAAGAAAACACCATTCTTCCATTAAAAGAATATATATTAAAAAAATACTTTGATGAAAAGGCTCAAATCAGATCCGAATCTGAAATGGGTAATCAAAGCGAATTTAGTTTGGGATATACAAATCCTGAACACGCCGTCGTTGAAATATCCGACAAAAATAAAAGTTTGGAATTTAAAAATTCCGAACACGCCGTCGTTGAAATATCCGACAAAAATAAAAGTTTGGAATTTAAAAATTCTGAACACGCCGTCGTTGAAATATCCGACAAAAATAAAAGTTTGGAATTGAAAAATTCTGAACACGCCGTCGTTGAATTATCCGACAATCAAAAAATAAACAACATAAAATTATCATCTGCAGATCAAAGAAAAGATCTGGAGAATGAAATATTAAATATTATAAATGAAGAGCATTCAAAAATAAATATGCAGATTCCTTTTAGGACAGATATACGCGGTGAAATAAACACCGTAAATGATAGGGCCATTTACAGCAAACAATACCCTTATGCTCTATCAGCTTCAGATTTTGTAAATTCTGAAATAAGTCGAATGCTAAAAGAAGAAATTATAAGGCCAAGTAGAAGTCCTTATAATTCCCCTGTACTAGTGGTACCAAAAAAGGGTTTCAATGAAGATGGAACTCCAAAACTAAGACTCGTAATTGACTATAAAAAACTAAATGAAAATACTATACCTGATAGGTATCCAATGCAGGACCCTTCAGTGATTTTATCAAATCTCGGAAAAGCCAAATACTTTTCAACAATTGACTTGGAATCTGGATTTCATCAGATTCTCATGAACGAACCTGACATACAAAAAACCTCATTTTCAATAAATAATGGGAAATACGAATTCCTAAGAATGCCTTTTGGCTTGACAAACGCTCCTAGAATATTCCAACGAGCGATGGACGATATTTTGAGAGAACAAGTGGGTAAAACATGTCATGTTTATATGGATGACATAATCATATTTTCAAAAACAATTGAGCAACATTACAAAGACCTAATTGTCATTATTAAAATTTTGCTGAACGCAAACATGAAAATTTCGATTGAAAAATCAAAGTTCTTTAAATTAGAAACAAACTTTCTCGGTTACGTTGTTTCTCACAATGTGATCAAAACCGATCCCGAAAAAATTTCAACAATTGTAAAATATCCGATCCCTAAAAATATTCGAGAGCTTAGAAGCTTCCTAGGCCTTACAGGATATTACAGAAAATTTGTGCAAAATTACGCAAAGATAGCTAAACCATTAACAAAATATTTAGAAGGCCAAAACGGCAAAGTATCTAAAAAAGCATCACGTAAAACTTTAATACAGTTTGATGATTCAGCTGTAAGAGCTTTTAACGAGCTCAAAGAAAATTTAATTGCACAAGTAGAACTAGTACAACCGGACTATAATAAAAAATTTACCCTAACAACTGACGCGTCTGACTTAGCAATTGGTGCGGTTCTTTCTCAGGAAGGAAAACCAATCACATTTATTTCAAAAACTCTAACCAAAACTGAACAATTATACGCGACAAATAAAAAGGAACTTTTAGCCATAGTATGGGCTTTTAAAAACCTTCGTAATTACTTATATGGGGTTAACAACATCGAGATCTATACCGATCACCAACCTCTTTCATTTTCCATTTCTCAAAAAAATCCAAATATCGAAATGAAAAGATGGTATTCTTTTATTGAAAGCTATTCACCCAAAATAATTTATAAGCCAGGAGCAACAAATGTTGTTGCGGACGCATTATCAAGGATACAAATTAATAACTTAACGGAAAGTAATGAATCGGTCTCAGATCAAAATACTCAGCATTCAGCAGAGAGTAGTTTTGAGAATGTTATACAAGAAACCCGAAAACCCTTAAACCAATTTAAGCAACAATTGCTAATAGCAACGGGGAGGTATACAATACATGAGTCGATTAATGTATTCGGAAATACTAGACATATAATAGAGTATGATACTCCAGAAAATTTAATATCAATATTAAGAGAATATATTCCACCCAATATAACAATAGGAGTTCACTGTACTCTAGAAGATTTTTATAGAATTCAAAAACCACTTAAAGACAATTTTATAAATACATTTTTATACACTAAGACATTTGTCCAGGATGTCGAAGACGCTGAAGACAGATCCGTGATTATCACAGAAACTCATTGTAGAGCTCATAGAGGGCTTGATGAAAATTATAAGCAAATAACTAGACTCTATTATTGGCCTAATTTATACAAAAAGCTTAAGGAATTTATAAAGAATTGCACAATCTGCAATCAAAACAAATACAACAGACACCCAGTACAGATTCCTATCGGTCAAGCGCCTATTCCAGAAAGAGAAGGTGAAAATTTGCATCTTGACATATATTACGCCCAAAATCTTATATTCATTACTTGTATAGATTCCTATTCGAAATATTTGGTCGTAAAAGAAATCCCTAACAAACTAAATATAGAAAATAAAGTTTCAGAAATTTTACAACAATTTCCATTAGCCAAATCTTTGATGATAGATAACGAACCAAGTTTCTCTTCATCCCAATTCAAATCCTTTGCTCAAAGAAATGGGATATCTCTATTCTTTGCAGATCCTCGACATAGTACGTCCAACGGACAAATAGAAAGGGCACACTCTACTTTAACAGAAATTGCTCGCTGCATTAAAGATGAGCTTAATTTAGTAGATTATTCCGAAATTATTATTAAAGCGGCACAAAAATATAATTTAACAATTCACTCAATAACCAACCAACGACCTTTTGACATACTATTTAATAAAATCAAACACGAAGATATGCCTAAATTATTGCAACAAGCTCAAGAGAAAATGTTGCATTCCCACAATAAAGATAGACAAAATAAGAATTATCACGTAGGAGAGGTAATTTACGAAAAGAAACATGGGGAAAGAAACAAGCTAAATTCTAGATACAAAAAACAAGTAGTTAAGGAAAATCTCCCTAATAAAGTTATTATAAATAACAGAAACCGTACGATTCATAAAGATAATATAAAATAATTTGTTTCAAATTACAGATAATGATTTCAATAATGTACTTATTACTGCTGGTAGCTACAACCAAATCCGAAATTATGGATTACACGAACCATGATTTCCTTCTTTACAAGGATACCAAAGATGTTCTTATTTATGAATCATACGCAGATTTATTTCATATAACTAATATAAGTCTTTATAGAGATATAATTAATCTTGAAACAGAATTTCTGAAGAGTCACGACAGCAACAATTTTCTTTGGGAAATATCCCACGATTTAAAAATTATCCAAATACTTATCTCCCAAATTATACCCAGTAGATCGAAAAGAGGCATTAATGAAATAGGCACTATTTGGAAATGGATAGCGGGAACACCAGATCATGATGATTTCATAACTGTTCAAAATAAAATCGATGATTTAATACAAAATAATAACGATCAATACGTTATTAATTCTAAAATATTTAAAGAGATAAAATCTTTATCTGAAGAATTCAAAACAGCCTTTAAAGATCAAGAAATTCCGCTTAGAAAATATCGTCTGCGTTTGCTTACTTACGATCTTATGAATTTAATGGACACAATTACACTCGCCAAAATCGATGTATTTAATACTAAAATTCTAAACAACGACGATATACAAGAAATTTATAAACACGAAAATAGACCTGTAGTTATAACAGACCTTTTAGATATATCTGAATTTAAAATCGCTTTGCATCAAGATCTTATTATAATTTACATAAAATACCCTATTATTACCGATCGCTGTGACGTTTACAATTCAAGATCCATTTCACATGATGATGGAAAATTATTAATTGATAATCACGTCGCAAAATGTAGAAATAAGTACTATGTAATGTCTAATTTTAAGACAGAAATATTTAACAATTATTGCACATTTAACCCAGAAGGTTCTTGTTTCACCAGATTACTAAATGGAGAAAAATCTCTTTGTAACAAAATCAGAGAAAAAAATAAAAAAGTAGATGTAATCCAAGATGGAGCCATTTTTGTAAATGGAGAAAATACACTTAATGACACTCATTTAAATGGGTCATATTTAATTACTTTTAATGGCACCTCTATAATTAATAATATTTCCTACACCAATGTAGACAATAAGATATTGGAATACATCACAGCTCGAAAATATACAGATTTTTTAATATCCGAATATATTATATCTAATGATTCGGAACTCTCATTTGATAATATTAACGTACTAAATCCATTTATTCAAATTAAACAAACTCAAATACCAATTACGTTAATATTAATCATATTAGCATTAATATATTTAATTATTATGATTATAATCAAATTCAGAAAATTTTTAATATTCAAACCATGGCAAATTCGTATAGAAATCGAACCAGAAAGCAATATTTCCGATATTGAGATAAATAATACACCCGACAATGAAAATACCCTAGAAGAAAATATCATTGTCGAATTAACCAATCAATTACATTCAATATACCCAACAGTTCCAATGAATCGGGACGATTCAATTTAGAATGGGGGGAGTTATATGACACATTATTTAGGGGCTCTTACCCAATTTATAAACAACTTTGAGCCGAGAGCTAATTTCCAAAGAACTCTGACAGACCCGAGATAAATCCGTGGTCAGCTATTTCTGCCAAGCAGGCCTCCAAATCATTCCCACCCAGATCAATTTCACGCAGTCCGAATCAAACGGATGCTGTAAACATCCAAACCGATATTGTAAACAATCGGAGACCCAAGCGAGCCCTGAGTCCGCTAACGTAAACAAAAGATCCCCAAAGCGAGTCCCGAGTCCGCTAACGTAAACAAAAAGATCCCCAAAGCGGTCCCTAAACTCCGCTAATGTAAACACCAATTTCCGGCCAAGATTGGACTTCGAATTTAATTGGCAAATTGCATCATCCTATTTTCCGACTCTCTTGAGTCATTCTCTTTATCAATTTTTGGGGACAAAATCTCTTAAGCCGAGGTTTGATTATTGATCATTGAACTAGAGAGCAGGCAGTCCGTTTTTGAGATCCGAATCGAGCAGAACAAATATTCGAGAATAAATACAAGAGCAGTGAATTAAATAAGTTCGACCTATTGTAAAATTGTAATAGTGAATAAGTGATTGTTAAAAATAAAAATAAATTTTTTTAATCAATTCACTAGTGAGAAACTTAATTTGCATGTTTGGCATTATAATCACCACCAGCAATAAATTTGCTTCCAAGTCCAGTCAGTAGGGATTCAAATTCTGATTGAATCCATCTTTCTGCTGGAGGTAGGTAAATCGCCGCTAATGTGACATTCCCTTCTGAAGTCTCTAACTGGACGCTCGCTATCTGTCTGTCGTTGCTAGAGGCGGGGGCAGGGGATTGTGACTAAGGGAATCCTTTATTATGACTGCAGAGCCACCTCTGCTGTTGCCACTGGGATGATGAGCATGGTAGATAAGATAGCCTGGCAAGTAGATGCGCTGACCATCGCGGATGTGAGTTTCTGTTGCAAGCATTATGTCTATGTTATGAGCGCTGAGGAATAATCGAAGCTCTTCAGATACTCTGACTAGTCCACGAGCGTTCCACAATCCGATGTTTAAAACTGGTTGAGTCATTTCGGCAATCGCGCAATGAGAACCTGGACCAGCTCTCTGAAAGCCTTGTTGGACTCTGCATTTTCCTGCATTAGCTTAAATAGGGTGTCCAGTTTGGAATTGATGTCGCGGATGGCATTATCTATCGCTGTGAACTTATGGCTCAGTCTAGGGTCGGAAGCAGAGCTTGCGTCACTCTGCAGGGTTGAGCTATTCCTTGCTTGCATATGCTTGGGTCGAGCTATATCAGCATACGATATATTCGTTCTTAATGCTTCAGCTGGTATGAATCCACGCGAGGCGCGTCGTGGATCATTCGTTATTGGAAGTCTAGGCCTCGGCTTTTGTTTTTTATTTTTTTCTATCCTGACTGGGCAGCATTTATCTGACGAGACGTGGTTACCGCCACAGTTTACGCACAAGCATGTATCGCTTACACAGAGCATAGAACCAGTAACATGAGGGCCACTACATTTACCACAAACCGGGTCCAAGACACAGTAGTTTTTTGAGTGCCCAAAAATTTGGCATCTTTGACATTGGAGTAGTTCCTTTCTACGGGAAGCACGCTCGACAGTGACTCTATATCTGCCAAGTTGTGTAATTTTTAGGGACTCTGCTACGTTTACACCCTGCTTAAGGTTGACATAAAATAAATTTTGCCTAGTTTAATAATTTATTGTTTCTTCGTTATCATCCTCGTTAACCTGAATGTTCTTCCAATCAGACTTTTTGGGGCAGTATATGTTAAGGACTTCAAAGCCGTTGTCAGTAAATCCCTGCACTATCTGTGATTTCGGAACGTTTGTATGGAGTCCTTTAAGCACTACTCTGTAGGCTTTGTCTTCTTTTAACTGATGGTGCCAAAATTGGCAGTTAAGCGTTGTCAGTGTTTTTACTGCTACCCGAAAGGCGTCTGAGTTGGATGTATATATTCTGGAAACACCAAATTTGGAAGTGCGAATGTTGTAGTTTGAGGAGCCAATGCTAAGATCAAGAGCTTTTTCTAATAAGACCGGATCGCTTACGTTCGGTACACAAATAGCAGGGATCTTGTTAGATTTTGTAGATTGAACATCTCCACCAAGGACACCTGTATCGCTATTGATAGAGTCAGCATCCTCCAGATCCTGTTCCATTTGTTCTGCTTCAGCGGCCAGAATCGCGAATCGATTGTTACCCAATGCCTTTGCAGAAGAAGAATCGGCCGGCTTGTTGAGCGGCATTGTGGCCTGCAACTTAGTTTTGCGGGTTGGGGGCGGAGTGAGTACAGGTAAAGAGGGCTGAGCCACGCCTTTACGTTTTCGGCTGACGTTTCGGTCAGGAGCTTGGAACAGGCATTTCGATTTACTTGTTTTGTTCGCCAGTGAAGTTGATACATTTGTCAGCGGAGTCGTGGTCGAGCAAATGCTGCTGGCCGCAGTTGCAGCCACTGTGTATGTCGAAGAACCGCTCAAGAGTGTTTGAGCGTTGGAAATGGTGCAGGTAACACTAGTAGTGGAGTTACTGCTAATTGTCACCATGGAGCTGGTGATCGTTGTTTGACCGGGCATACCTGTAAGGTGGACAGATAAGCCTGGATGGCGGGCGCGGTTTGGGGATCTTATTTCTTCAGGGTCTGCACCAGCTATATTTCTCATCTTCTCAAATTTATTGCTCCTATTGCTAGGCTGCGAGTGAGCAGATGACTCTTCCATTATATCAATTATCTTTATACTTATGACGTATAAAGCAATTGATATTCACAGGTCACGATCAAAAGTCTGCAAGATAAATTGTAAACAACCTCCCGCTTACGCAACGCGCAGAGCGAGGGGTAAAAACAACACGCTTTAAGTCTCGCTTATCGCTGTTGGATTTCGCGACAGTAGCGGCCACCGCGTTGCAGTGGCTAAAAATAGACTTCGTGTGCAGAGATTTACACACGAGCGGTAAAGAGGCCTAAGCTATATTACTTGAGGTGATTATCGAACACACGTCTTTAGTACACGAATGCTGGGGGGGAACTGACATTTCAGTAAGCCTTCGCAAAATTAAAATCAGTGACATAAAAACGGTCATATTTTTTACTACCTTTAATGTTATATATTTTAATGCAGCTAACAACATAATCATTCCACAAACCCATAAAGGTATGCCATATCGAAATCCGAGTTCATTCGACAACGTTATGGGCTTTTAAAGATGGAAGAAAGGCCCATTTCAGTTAACCTTCGCAAAATTAGAATCATACATAAAAACGGTCATATTTTTTACTACCTTTAAAGATATATATTTTAATGCAGATAACAACATAATCATTCCACAAGCCCATAAAGGTATGCCATATCGAAATCCCAGTTCATTTGACTAAGTTATGGGCTTTTAAAAATGGAAAGAAGGCCCATTTCAGTAAACCTTCGCAAAATTTAAATCAATGACATAAAAACGGTAATATTTTTTACTACCTTTAAAATTATATATTTTAATGCAGATAACAACATAATCATTCAACAAGCCTATAAAGGTATGCCATATCGAAATCCGAGTTCATTAGACCAAGTTATGGGCTTTTAAAGATGTAAAGAAGGCCCATTTCAGTAAACCTTCGCAAAATTAAAATCAATGACATAAAAACGGTCATATTTTTTACTACCTTTAAATTTAAATATTTTAATGCAGACAACAACAAAATAATTCCACAAGCCCCTAAAGGTATGCCATATCGAAATCCGAGTTCATTTGACCAAGTTATTGGCTTTTAAAGATGGAAAGAAGGCCCATTTCAGTAAACCTTCGCAAAATTAAAATCAATGACATAAAAACGGTCATATTTTTTACTACCTTTAAAGTTATATATTTTAATGCAGATAACAACATAATCATTCCACAAGCCAATAGAGCTATGCCATATCGAAATCCGAGTTCATTTGACCAAGTTATGGGCTTTTAAAGATGTAAAGAAGGCCCATTTCAGTAAACCTTCGCAAATTTAAAGTCAATCACATAAAAGCCGTCATATTTTTTACTACATTTAAAGTTAAATATTTTAATGCAGATAACAACATAATCATTCCACAAGCCCATAGAGGTATGCCATATCGAAATCCGAGTCCTTTTGACCAGGTTATGGGCTTTTAAAGATGGAAAGAAGGCCCATTTCAGTAAACCTTCGCAAAATTAAAGTCAATGACATAAAACCGTCATATTTTTTACTACCTTTAAAGGTATATATTTTAATGCACATAACAACATAAACATTCCGCAAGCCAATAGTGGTATGCCATATCGAAATCCGAGTTCATTTGACCAAGTTATTGGCTTTTAAAGATGGAAAGAAGGCCCATTTCAGTAAACCTTCGCAAAATTAAAATCAATGACATAAAAACGGTCATATTTTTTACTACCTTTTAAGTTTAAAATTTTAATGCAGATAACAACAAAATCATTCCACAAGCCCCTAAAGGTATGCCTTATCGAAATACGAGTTCATTTGACCAATTTATGGGCTTTTAAAGATGGAAAGAAGGCACATTTCAGTAAACTTTCGCAAAATTAAAGTCAATGACATAAAACCGTCATATTTTTTACTACCTTTAAAGGTATATATTTTAATGCACATAACAACATAAACATTCCGCAAGCCAATAGTGGTATGCCATATCGAAATCCGAGTTCATTTGACCAAGTTATTGGCTTTTAAAGATGGAAAGAAGGCCCATTTCAGTAAACCTTCGCAAAATTAAAATCAATGACTTAAAAACGGTCATATTTTTTACTACCTTTAAAGTTATATATTTTAATGCAGATACCAACATAATCATTCCACAAGCCTATAAAGGTATGCCATATCGAAATCCGAGTGCATTGGACAACGTTATGGGCTTTTAAAGATGGAAGGAAGGCCAATTTCAATTAACCTTCGCAAAATTAAAATCAATGACTTAAAAACGGTCATATTTTTTACTACCTTTAAAGTTATATATTTTAATGCACATAACAACATAATCAATTCACAAGGCAATAGTGGTATGCCATATCGAAATCCGAGTCCTTTTGACCAAGTTATGGACTTTTAAAGATGTAAGGAAGGCCCATTTCAGTAAACCTTCGCAAAATTAAAGTCAATGACATAAAAACCGTCATATTTTGTACTACCTTTAAAGTTAAATATTTTAATGCAGATAACAACAAAATCATTCCACAAGCCCCTAAAAGTATGCCATATAGAAATCCGAGTTCATTTGACCAAGTTATTGGCTTTTAAAGATGTAAAGAAGGCCCATTTCAGTAAACCTTCGCAAAATTAAAATCAATGACATAAAAACGGTCATATTTTTTACGACCTTTAAAGTTATATATTTTAATGCAGATAAGAACATAATCATTCCACAAGCCTATAAACGTATGCCATATCGAAATCCGAGTTCATTTGACCAAGTTATGGGCTTTTAAAGATGGAAAGAAGGCACATTTCAGTAAGCCTTCGCAAAATTAAAATCATTGACATAAAAACGGTCAAATTTTTTATTACCTTTAAAGTTAAATATTTTAATGCACATAACAACATAATCTTTCAACAAGCCAATAGAGGTATGCCATATCGAAATCCGAGTTCATTTGACCAAGTTATGGGCTTTTAAAGATGTAAAGAAGGCCCATTTCAGTAAACCTTCGCAAAATTAAAGTCAATGACATAAAAACCGTCATATTTATACCCGTTACTCGTAGAGTAAAAGGGTATACTAGATTCGTCGGAAAGTATTTAACAGGCAGAAGGAAGCGTTTCCGACCCCATAAAGTATATATATTCTTGATCAGGATCACTAGCCGAGTCGATCTAGCCATGTCCGTCTGTCCGTCTGTCCGTCTGTCCGGATGAACGGTGAGATCTCGGAAACTATGGGAGCTAGGCTATTGAGATTTGGCGTGCAGATTTCTGAGCTTCCTACGCAGCGCAAGTTTGTTTCAGTAGACTGCCACGCCCACTCTAACGCCCACAAACCGCCCAAAACTGTGGCTCCTACAGTTTTGATGCTAGATAGAAATTTTTAACTGAAATGTAATGTTCTCATCAATACCTATCGATTGACCCAAAAAAAAGTTTGCCACGCCCACTTTAACGCCCACAAACCGCAAAACCCTGTGACGCCCACAATTTTCATGCTCGATAAAAATTGAAAAAAAACTGAAATGTATTGGTCTCGTCAATACCTATCGATTGATCCAAAAAAAAATTTGCCACGCCCACTCTAACGCCCATAACGCTTAAATCTGTATACCGCCGGTAGGTGGCGCATTTTAATCTCGCTTTGCTACTTGCATATCTCTATTTAGCTGAGTAACGGGTATCTGATAGTCGAGGTACTCGACTATAGCGTTCTCCCTTGTTTTTACTACATTTAAAGTTAAATATTTTAATGCAGATAACAACAAAATAATTCCACAAGCCCCTAAAAGTAGGCCATATAGAAATCCGAGTTCATTTGACCAAGTTATTGGCTTTTAAAGATGTAAAGAAGGCCCATTTCAGTAAACCTTCGCAAAATTAAAATCAATGACATAAAAACGGTCATATTTTTTACTACCTTTAAAGTTATATATTTTAATGCAGATAAGAACATAATCATTCCACAAGCCTATAAAGGTATGCCATATCGAAATCCGAGTCCTTTTGACCAGGTTATGGGCTTTTAAAGATGGAAAGAAGGCCCAATTCAGTAAACCTTCGCAAAATTAAAATTAATAACATAAAAACGGTCATATTTTTTACTACATTTAAAGTTAAATATTTTAATGCAGATAACAACAAAATAATTCCACAAGCCCCTAAAGGTATGCCATATCGAAATCCGAGTTCATTTGACCAAGTTATGGGCTTTTAAAGATGGAAAGAAGGCACATTTCAGTAAGCCTTCGCAAAATTAAAATCAATGACATAAAAACGGTCATATTTTGTACTACCTTTAATGTTATATATTTTAATGCAGATAACAACATAACGGTCATATTTTTTACTACCTTTAAAGATATATATTTTAATGCAGATAACAACATAATCATTCCACAAGCCCATAAAGGTATGCCATATCGAAACCCCAGTTCATTGGACTAAGTTATGGGCTTTTAAAGATGGAAAGAAGGCCCATTTCAGTAAACCTTCGCAAAATTAAAGTCAATGACATAAAAACGGAAATATTTTTTACTACCTTTAAAATTATATATTTTAATGCAGATAACAACAAAATAATTCCACAAGCCCCTAAAGGTATGCCACATCGAAATCCGAGTTCATTTGACCAAGTTATTGGCTTTTAAAGATGGAAAGAAGGCCCATTTCAGTAAACCTTCGCAAAATTAAAATCAATGACATAAAAACGGTCATATTTTTTACTACCTTTAAAGTTATATATTTTAATGCAGATAACAACATAATCGTTCCACAAGCCAATAGAGGTATGCCACATCGAAATCCGAGTTCATTTAAAGATGTAAAGAAGGCCCATTTCAGTAAACCTTCGCAAATTTAAAGTCAATGACATAAAAGCCGTCATATTTTTTACTACATTTAAAGTTAAATATTATAATGCAGATAACAACATAATCATTCCACAAGCCCATAGAGGTATGCCATATCGAAATCCGAGTCCTTTTGACCAGGTTATGGGCTTTTAAAGATGGAAAGAAGGCCCATTTCAGTAAACCTTCGCAAAATTAAAGTCAATGACATAAAACCGTCATATTTTTTACTACCTTTAAAGGTATATATTTTAATGCACATAACAACATAAACATTCCGCAAGCCAATAGTGGTATGCCATATCGAAATCCGAGTTCATTTGACCAAGTTATTGGCTTTTAAAGATGGAAAGAAGGCCCATTTCAGTAAACCTTCGCAAAATTAAAATCAATGACATAAAAACGGTCATATTTTTTACTACCTTTAAAGTTTAAAATTTTAATGCAGATAACAACAAAATCATTCCACAAGCCCCTAAAGGTATGCCTTATCGAAAAACGAGTTCCTTTGACCAATTTATGGGCTTTTAAAGATGGAAAGAAGGCACATTTCAGTAAACTTTCGCAAAATTAAAATCAATGACATAAAAACGGTCATATTTTTTACTACCTTTAATGTTATATATTTTAATGCAGATAACAACATAATCATTCCACAAGCCCATAGAGGTATGCCATACCGAAATCCGAGTCCTTTTGACCAGGTTATGGGCTTTTAAAGATGGAAAGAAGGCCCATTTCAGTAAACCTTCGCACAATTAAAGTCAATGACATAAAACCGTCATATTTTTTACTACCTTTAAAGGTATATATTTTAATGCACATAACAACATAAACATTCCGCAAGCCAATAGTAGTATGCCATATCGAAATCCGAGTTCATTTGACCAAGTTATTGGCTTTTAAAGATGGAAAGAAGGCCCATTTCAGTAAACCTTCGCAAAATTAAAATCAATGACATAAAAACGGTCATATTTTTTACTACCTTTAAAGTTTAAAATTTTAATGCAGATAACAACAAAATCATTCCACAAGCCCCTAAAGGTATGCCTTATCGAAATACGAGTTCCTTTGACCAATTTATGGGCTTTTAAAGATGGAAAGAAGGCACATTTCAGTAAACTTTCGCAAAATTAAAATCAATGACATAAAAACGGTCATATTTTTTACTACCTTTAATGTTATATATTTTAATGCAGATAACAACATAATCATTCCACAAGCCCATAGAGGTATGCCATACCGAAATCCGAGTCCTTTTGACCAGGTTATGGGCTTTTAAAGATGGAAAGAAGGCCCATTTCAGTAAACCTTCGCAAAATTAAAGTCAATGACATAAAACCGTCATATTTTTTACTACCTTTAAAGGTATATATTTTAATGCACATAACAACATAAACATTCCGCAAGCCAATAGTAGTATGCCATGTCGAAATCCGAGTTCATTTGACCAAGTTATTGGCTTTTAAAGATGGAAAGAAGGCCCATTTCAGTAAACCTTCGCAAAATTAAAATCAATGACATAAAAACGGTCATATTTTTTACTACCTTTAAAGTTATATATTTTAATGCAGATAACAACATAATCATTCCACAAGCCTATAAAGGTATGCCATATCGAAATCCGAGTTCATTTGACGAAGTTATGGGCTTTTAAAGATGGAAAGAAGGCCCATTTCAGTAAACCTTCGCAAAATTAAAATCAATGACATAAAAACGGTCATATTTTTTACTACCTTTAAAGTTATATATTTTAATGCAGATAACAACATAATCATTCCACAAGCCCATATCGAAATCCGAGTCCTTTTGGCCAAGTTATGGACTTTTAAAGATGTAAAGAAGGCCCATTTCAGTAAGACTTCGCAAAATTAAAGTCAATGACATAAAAACCGTCATATTTTTTACAACCTTTAAAGTTAAATATTTTAATGCAGATAACAACAAAATCATTCCACAAGCCCCTAAAGGTATGCCATATAGAAATCCGAGTTCATTTGACCAAGTTATTGGCTTTTAAAGATGGAAAGAAGGCCCATTTCAGTAAACCTTCGCAAAATTAAAATCATTGACATAAAAACGGTCATATTTTTTACTACCTTTAAAGTTATACATTTTAATGCAGATAAGAACATAATCATTCCACAAGCCTATAAAGGTATGCCATATCGGAATCCGAGTTCATTTGACCAAGTTATGGGCTTTTAAAGATGGAAAGAAGGCACGTTTCAGTAAACCTTCGCAAAATTAAAATCAATGACATAAAAACGGTCATATTTTTTACTACCTTTAATGTTATATATTTTAATGCAGATAACAACATAATCATTCCACAAGCCCCTAAAAATATGCCATATCAAAATCCGAGTTCATTTGACCAAGTTATGGGCTTTTAAAGATGGAAATAAGGCCCATTTCAGTAAGCCTTCGCAAAATTAAAATCAATGACATAAAAACGGTCATATTTCTTCCTACCTTTAAAGTTATATATTTTAATGCAGATAACAACATAATCATTCCACAAGCCCATAAAGGTATGCCATATCGAAATCCGAGTTCATTCGACAACGTTATGGGCTTTTAAAGATGGAAAGAAGGCCCATTTCAGTAAACCTTCGCAAAATTAAAATCAATGACATAAAAACGGTCATATTTTGTACTACCTTTAATGTTATATATTTTAATGCAGATACCAACATAATCATTCCACAAGCCCCTAAAAGTATGCCATATCAAAATCCGAGTTCTTTTGACCAAGTTAGTTCTTTTTGACCCATTTCAGTAAGCCTTCGCAAAATTAAAATCAATGACATAAAAACGGTCATATTTCTTCCTACCTTTAAAGTTATATATTTTAATGCAGATAAAAACATTATCATTCCACAAGCCCATAAAGGTATGCCATATCAAAATCCGAGTTCATTCGACAACGTTATGGGCTTTTAAAGATGGAAAGAAGGCCCATTTCAGTAAACCTTCGCAAAATTAAAATCAATGACATAAAAACGGTCATATTTTTACTACCTTTAAAGTTTAATATTTTAATGCACATAACAAAAAACTCATTCCACAAGCCCCTAAAGGTATGCCATATAGAAATCCGAGTTCATTTGACCAAGTTATTGGCTTTTAAAGATGAAAAGAAGGCCCATTTCAGTAAACCTTCGCAAAATTAAAATCAATGACATAAAAACGGTCATATTTTTTACTACCTTTAAAGTTATATATTTTAATGCAGATAAGAATATAATCATTCCACAAGCCTATAAAGGTATGCCATATCGGAATCCGAGTTCATTTGACCAAGTTATGGGCTTTTAAAGATGGAAAGAAGGCCCATTTCAGTAAACCTTCGCAAAATTAAAGTCAATGACATAAAAACCGTCAAATTTTTTACTACATTTAAAGTTAAATATTTTAATGAAGATAACAACAAAATAATTCCACAAGCCCCTAAAGGTATGCCATATCGAAATACGAGTTCATTTGACCAAGTTATGGGCTTTTAAAGATGGAAAGAAGGCCCATTTCAGTAAACCTTTGCAAAATTAAAATCAATGACTAAAAACGGTCATATTTTTTACTACCTTTAAAGTTATATATTTTAATGCACATAACAACATAATCATTCCACAAGCCAATAGAGGTATGCCATATCGAAATCCGAGTTCATTTGACCAAGTTATGGGCTTTTAAAGATGGAAAGAAGGCCCATTTCAGTAAACCTTCGCAAAATTAAAGTCAATGACATAAAAACCGTCATATTTTTTATTAGCTTTAAAGTTAAATATTTTAATGCAGATAACAACAAAATAATTCCACAAGCCCCTAAAGGTATGCCATATCGAAATACGAGTTCATTTGACCAAGTTATGGGCTTTTAAAGATGGAAATAAGGCCCATTTCAGTAAACCTTCGCAAATTTAAAGTCAATGACATAAAAACCGTCATATTTTTTACTACCTTTAAAGTTAAATATTTTAATGCAGATAACAACAAAATCATTCCACAAGCCCCTAAAGGTATGCCATATAGAAATACGAGTTCATTTGACCAAGTTATGGGCTTCTAAAGATGGAAAGAAGGCCCATTTCAGTAAACCTTCGCAAAATTAAAATCAATGACATAAAAACGGTCATATTTTGTACTACCTTTAATGTTATATATTTTAATGCAGATACCAACATAATCATTCCACAAGCCCCTAAAAGTATGCCATATCGAAATACGAGTTCATTTGACCAAGTTATGGGCTTTTAAAGATGGAAAGAAGGCCCATTTCAGTAAACCTTTGCAAAATTAAGATCAATGACTAAAAACGGTCATATTTTTTACTACCTTTAAAGTTATATATTTTAATGCACATAACAACATAATCATTCCACAAGCCAATAGAGGTATGCCATATCGAAATCCGAGTTCATTTGACCAAGTTATGGGCTTTTAAAGATGGAAAGAAGGCACATTTCAGTAAGCCTTCGCAAAATTAAAATCAATGACATAAAAACGGTCATATTTTTTACTACCTTTAATGTTATATATTTTAATGCAGATAACAACATAATCATTCCACAAGCCCCTGAAAATATGCCATATCAAAATCCGAGTTCATTTGACCAAGTTATGGGCTTTTAAAGATGGAAATAAGGCCCAATTCAGTAAGCCTTCGCAAAATTAAAATCAATGACATAAAAACGGTCATATTTCTTCCTACCTTTAAAGTTATATATTTTAATGCAGATAACAACATAATCATTCCACAAGCCCATAAAGGTATGCCATATCGAAATCCGAGTTCATTTGACCAAGTTATGGGCTTTTAAAGATGGAAATAAGGCCCATTTCAGTAAACCTTTGCAAAATTAAAATCAATGACTAAAAACGGTCATATTTTTTACTACCTTTAAAGTTATATATTTTAATGCACATAACAACATAATCATTCCACAAGCCAATAGAGGTATGCCATATCGAAATCCGAGTTCATTTGACCAAGTTATGGGCTTTTAAAGATGGAAAGAAGGCACATTTCAGTAAACCTTCGCAAAATTAAAATCAATGACATAAAAACGGTCATATTTTTTACTACCTTTAATGTTATATATTTTAATGCAGATAACAACATAATCATTCCACAAGCCCCTAAAAATATGCCATATCAAAATCCGAGTTCATTTGACCAAGTTATGGGCTTTTAAAGATGGAAATAAGGCCCATTTCAGTAAACCTTTGCAAAATTAGAACGGTCATATTTTTTACTACCTTTAAAGTTATATATTTAAATGCAGATAACAACATAATCATTCCACAAGCCTATAAAGGTATGCCATATCGAAATCCGAGTTCATTTGACCAAGTTATGGGCTTTTAAAGATGGAAATAAGGCCCATTTCAGTAAACCTTTGCAAAATTAAAATCAATGACTAAAAACGGTCATATTTTTTACTACCTTTAAAGTTATATATTTTAATGCATATAAGAACATAATCATTCCACAAGCCAATAGAGGTATGCCATATCGAAATCCGAGTTCATTTGACCAAGTTATGGGCTTTTAAAGATGGAAAGAAGGCACATTTCAGTAAACCTTCGCAAAATTAAAATCAATGACATAAAAACGGTCATATTTTTTACTACCTTTATTGTTATATATTTTAATGCAGATAACAACATAATCATTCCACAAGCCCCTAAACATATGCCATATCAAAATCCGAGTTCATTTGACCAAGTTATGGGCTTTTAAAGATGGAAAGAAGGCCCATTTCAGTAAACCTTCGCAAAATTAAAATCAATGACATAAACACGGTCATATTTTGTACTACCTTTAATGTTATATATTTTAATGCAGATACCAACATAATCATTCCACAAGCCCCTAAAAGTATGCCATATCAAAATCCGAGTTCTTTTGACGAAGTTATGGGCTTTTAAAGATGGAAATAAGGCCCATTTCAGTAAGCCTTCGCAAAATTAAAATCAATGACATAAAAACGGTCATATTTCTTCCTACCTTTAAAGTTATATATTTTAATGCAGATAACAACAAAATCATTCCACAAGCCCCTAAAGGTATGCCATATAGAAATCCGAGTTCATTTGACCAAGTTATTCGCTTTTAAAGATGGAAAGAAGGCCCATTTCAGTAAACCTTCGCAAAATTAAAATCAATGACATAAAAACGGTCATATCTTTTACTACCTTTAAAGTTATATATTTTAATGCACATAACAACATAATCATTCCACAAGCCTATAAAGGTATGCCATATCGGAATCCGAGTTCATTTGACCAAGTTATGGGCTTTTAAAGATGGAAAGAAGGCCCATTTCAGTAAACCGTCGCAAAATTAAAGTCAATGACATATAAACCGTCATATTTTTTACTACCTTTAAAGTTATATATTTTAATGCACATAACAACATAATCATTCCACAAGCCAATAGAGGTATGCCATATCGAAATCCGAGTTCATTTGACCAAGTTATGGGCTTTTAAAGATGGAAAGAAGGCCCATTTCAGTAAACCTTTGCAAAATTAAAATCAATGACTAAAAACGGTCATATTTTTTACTACCTTTAAAGTTATATATTTTAATGCACATAACAACATAATCATTCCACAAGCCAATAGAGGTATGCCATATCGAAATCCGAGTTCATTTGACCAAGCTATGGGCTTTTAAAGATGGAAAGAAGGCCCATTTCAGTAAACCTTCGCAAAATTAAAGTCAATGACATAAAAACCGTCATATTTTTTATTAGCTTTAAAGTTAAATATTTTAATGCAGATAACAACAAAATAATTCCACAAGCCCCTAAAGGTATGCCATATCGAAATACGAGTTCATTTGACCAAGTTATGGGCTTTTAAAGATGGAAATAAGGCCCATTTCAGTAAACCTTCGCAAAACTAAAGTCAATGACATAAAAACCGTCATATTTTTTAGTACCTTTAAAGTTAAATATTTTAATGCAGATAACAACAAAATCATTCCACAAGCCCCTAAAGGTATGCCATATAGAAATACGAGTTCATTTGACCAAGTTATGGGCTTCTAAAGATGGAAAGAAGGCCCATTTCAGTAAACCTTCGCAAAATTAAAATCAATGACATAAAAACGGTCATATTTTGTACTACCTTTAATGTTATATATTTTAATGCAGATACCAACATAATCATTCCACAAGCCCCTAAAAGTATGCCATATCGAATTACAAGTTCATTTGACCAAGTTATGGGCTTTTAAAGATGGAAAGAAGGCCCATTTCAGTAAACCTTTGCAAAATTAAAATCAATGACTAAAAACGGTCATATTTTTTACTACCTTTAAAGTTATATATTTTAATGCACATAACAACATAATCATTCCACAAGCCAATAGAGGTATGCCATATCGAAATCCGAGTTCATTTGACCAAGTTGTGGGCTTTTAAAGATGGAAATAAGGCCCATTTCAGTAAACCTTCGCAAAATTAAAATCAATGACATAAAAACGGTCATATTTTGTACTACCTTTAATGTTATATATTTTAATGCAGATACCAACATAATCATTCCACAAGCCCCTAAAAGTATGCCATATCAAAATCCGAGTTCTTTTGACCAAGTTATGGGCTGTTAAAGATGGAAGTAAGGCCCATTTCAGTAAGCCTTCGCAAAATTAAAATCAATGACATAAAAACGGTCATATTTCTTCCTACCTTTAAAGTTATATATTTTAATGCAGATAACAACAAAATCATTCCACAAGCCCCTAAAGGTATGCCATATAGAAATCCGTGTTCATTTGACCAAGTTATTGGCTTTTAAAGATGGAAAGAAGGCCCATTTCAGTAAACCTTCGCAAAATTAAAATCAATGACATAAAAACGGTCATATTTCTTCCTACCTTTAAAGTTATATATTTTAATGCAGATAACAACATAATCATTCCACAAGCCCATAAAGGTATGCCATATCGAAATCCGAGTTCATTCGACAACGTTATGGGCTTTTAAAGATGGAAAGAAGGCCCATTTCAGTAAACCTTCGCAAAATTAAAGTCAATTACATAAAAACCGTCATATTTTTTACTACCTTTAAAGTTAAATATTTTAATGCAGATAACAACAAAATCATTCCACAAGCCCCTAAAGGTATGCCATATAGAAATCCGAGTTCATTTGACCAAGTTATTGGCTTTTAAAGATGGAAAGAAGGCCCATTTCAGTAAACCTTCGCAAAATTAAAATCAATGACATAAAAACGGTCATATTTTTTACTACATTTAAAGTTAAATATTTTAATGAAGATAACAACAAAATAATTCCACAAGCCCCTAAAGGTATGCCATATCGAAATACGAGTTCATTTGACCAAGTTATGGGCTTTTAAAGATGGAAAGAAGGCCCATTTCAGTAAACCTTTGCAAAATTAAAATCAATGACTAAAAACGGTCATATTTTTTACTACCTTTAAAGTTATATATTTTAATGCACATAACAACATAATCATTCCACAAGCCAATAGAGGTATGCCATATCGAAATCCGAGTTCATTTGACCAAGTTATGGGCTTTTAAAGATGGAAAGAAGGCCCATTTCAGTAAACCTTCGCAAAATTAAAGTCAATGACATAAAAACCGTCATATTTTTTATTAGCTTTTAAGTTAAATATTTTAATGCAGATAACAACAAAATAATTCCACAAGCCCCTAAAGGTATGCCATATCGAAATACGAGTTCATTTGACCAAGTTATGGGCCTTTAAAGATGGAAATAAGGCCCATTTCAGTAAGCCTTCGCAAAATTAAAATCAATGACATAAAAACGGTCATATTTCTTCCTACCTTTAAAGTTATATATTTTAATGCAGATAACAACATAATCATTCCACAAGCCCATAAAGGTATGCCATATCGAAATCCGAGTTCATTCGACAACGTTATGGGCTTTTAAAGATGGAAAGAAGGCCCATTTCAGTAAACCTTCGCAAAATTAAAATCAATGACATAAAAACGGTCATATTTTGTACTACCTTTAATGTTATATATTTTAATGCAGATACCAACATAATCATTCCACAAGCCCCTAAAAGTATGCCATATCAAAATCCGAGTTCTTTTGACCAAGTTATGGGCTTTTAAAGATGGAAATAAGGCCCATTTCAGTAAGCCTTCGCAAAATTAAAATCAATGACATAAAAACGGTCATATTTCTTCCTACCTTTAAAGTTATATATTTTAATGCAGATAACAACATTATCATTCCACAAGCCCATAAAGGTATGCCATATCAAAATCCGAGTTCATTCGACAACGTTATGGGCTTTTAAAGATGGAAAGAAGGCCCATTTCAGTAAACCTTCGCAAAATTAAAATCAATGACATAAAAACGGTCATATTTTTACTACCTTTAAAGTCTAATATTTTAATGCACATAACAACAAAATCATTCCACAAGCCCCTAAAGGTATGCCATATCGAAATACGAGTTCATTTGACCAAGTTATTGGCTTTTAAAGATGGAAAGAAGGCCCATTTCAGTAAACCTTCGCAAAATTAAAATAAATGACATAAAAACGGTCATATTTTTTACTACCTTTAAAGTTATATATTTTAATGCAGATAACAACATAATCATTCCACAAGCTCATAAAGGTATGCCATATCGAAATCCCAGTTCATTTGACTAAGTTATGGGCTTTTAAAGATGGAAAGAAGGCCCATTTCAGTAAACCGTCGAAGAATTAAAATCAATGACATAAAAACGGTCATATTTTTTACTACCTTTAAAGTTTAATATTTTAATGCACATAACAACAAAATCATTCCACAAGCCCCTAAAGGTATGCCATATCGAAATACGAGTTCATTTGACCAAGTTATTGGCTTTTAAAGATGGAAAGAAGGCCCATTTCAGTAAACCTTCGCAAAATTAAAATCAATGACATAAAAACGGTCATATTTTTTACTACCTTTAAAGTTATATATTTTATTGCAGATAACAACATAATCATTCCACTAGCCCATAGAGGTATGCCATATCGAAATCCGAGTCCCTTTGACCAAGTTATGGGCTTTTAAAGATGGAAAGAAGGCCCATTTCAGTAAACCTTCGCAAAATTAAAGTCAATGACATAAAAACCGTCATATTTTTTACTACCTTTAAAGTTAAATATTTTAATGCAGATAACAACAAAATCATTCCACAAACCCCTAAAGGTATGCCATATAGAAATCCGAGTTCATTTGACCAAGTTATTGGCTTTTAAAGATGGAAAGAAGGCCCATTTCAGTAAACCTTCGCAAAATTAAAGTCAATGACATAAAAACGGTCATATTTTTTACTACCTTTAAAGTTTAATATTTTAATGCAGATAACAACAAAATAATTCCACAAGCCCCTAAAGGTATGCCATATCGAAATACGAGTTCATTTGACCAAGTTATGAGCTTTTAAAGATGGAAATAAGGCCCATTTCAGTAAACCTTCGCAAAACTAAAGTCAATGACATAAAAACCGTCATATTTTTTACTACCTTTAAAGTTAAATATTTTAATGCAGATAAAAACAAAATCATTCCACAAGCCCCTAAAGGTATGCCATATAGAAATCCGAGTTCATTTGACCAAGTTATTGGCTTTTAGAGATGGAAAGAAGGCCCATTTCAGTAAACCTTCGCAAAATTAAAATCAATGACATAAAAACGGTCATATCTTTTACTACCTTTAAAGTTATATATTTTAATGCAGATAAGAACAGAATCATTCCACAAGCCTATAGAGGTATGCCATATCGGAATCTGAGTTCATTTGACCAAGTTATGGGCTTTTAATGATGGAAAGAAGGCACATTTCAGTAAACCTTCGCAAAATTAAAATCATTGACATAAAAACGGTCATATTTTTTACTACCTTTAATGTTATATACTTTAATGCAGATAACAACATAATCATTCCACAAGCCCATAAAGGTATGCCATATCGAAATCCGAGTTCATTCGACAACGTTATGGGCTTTTAAAGATGGAAAGAAGGCCCATTTCAGTAAACCTTCGCAAAATTAAAATCAATGACATAAAAACGGTCATATTTTGTACTACCTTTAATGTTATATATTTTAATGCAGATACCAACATAATCATTCCACAAGCCCCTAAAAGTATGCCATATCGAAATCCGAGTTCATTTGACAACGTTATGGGCTTTTAAAGATGGAAGGAAGGCCAATTTCAGTTAACCTTCGCAAAATAAGAATCAATACATAAAAACAGTCATATTTTTTACAACCTTTAAAGATATATATTTTATTGCAGGTAACAACATAATCATTCCACAAGCCCATAGAGGTATGCCATATCGAAATCCGAGTTCATTTGACCAAGTTATGGGCTTTTAAAGATGAAAAGAAGGCCCATTTCAGTAAACCTTCGCAAAATTAAAATCAATGACATAAAAACGGTCATATGTTTTACTACCTTTAAAGTTATATATTTTATTGCAGGTAACAACATAATCATTCCACAAGCCCATAGAGGTATGCCATATCGAAATCCGAGTCCTTTTGACCAGGTTATGGGCTTTTAAAGATGGAAAGAAGGCCCATTTCAGTAAACCTTTGCAAAATTAAAATCAATGACTAAAAACGGTCATATTTTTTACTACCTTTAAAGTTATATATTTTAATGCACATAACAACATAATCATTCCACAAGCCAATAGAGGTATGCCATATCGAAATCCGAGTTAATTTGACCAAGTTATGGGCTTTTAAAGATGGAAAGAAGGCCCATTTCAGTAAACATTCGCAAAATAAAAGTCAATGACATAAAAACCGTCATATTTTTTACTACCTTTAAAGTTAAATATTTTAATGCAGATAACAACAAAATAATTCCACAAGCCCCTAAAGGTATGCCATATCGAAATCCGAGTTCATTTGCCAACGTTATGGGCTTTTAAAGATGGAAGGAAGGCCAATTTCATTTAACCTTCGCAAAATAAAAATCAACACATCAAAACGGTCATATTTTTTACTACCTTTAAAGATATATATTTTAATGCAGATAACAACATAATCATTCCACAAGCCCATAAAGGTATGCCATATCGAAATCCGAGTTCATTTGACTAAGTTATGGGCTTTTAAATATGTAAAGAAGGCAAAATTAAAATCAATGACAAAGAAACGGTCCTATTTTTTTACTTCTTTTAAAGTTTAATTTTTAATGCAGATAACAACAAAATCATTCCACAAGCCCCTAAAGGTATCCCATATCGAAATACGAGTTCATTTGACCAAGTTATTGGCCTTTAAAGATGGAAAGAAGGCCCATTTCAGTAAACCTTCGCAAAATTAAAGTCAATGACAAAAAAACCGTCATATTTTTAACTTCCTTTAAAGTTAAATATTTTAATGCAGATAACAACAATATCATTCCACAAGCCCCTAAAGGTATGCCATATCGAAATCCGAGTTCATTTGACCAAGTTATTGGCTTTTAACGATGGAAAGAAGACCCATTTCAGTAAACCTTCGCAAAATTAAAATCAATGACATAAAAACGGTCATATTTTTTACTACCTTTAAAGTTATATATTTTAATGCAGATAACAACATAATCATTCCACAAGCCCGTAAAGGTATGCCATATCGAAATCCGAGTTCATTTGACAACGTTATGGGCTTTTAAAGATGGAAGGAAGGCCAATTTCAGTTAACCTTCGCAAAATTAGAATCAATACATAAAAACGGTCATATATTTTACTACCTTTAAAGATATATATTTTAATGCAGATAACAACATAATCATTCCACAAGCCCATAGAGGTATGCCATATCGAAATCCGAGTTCATATGACCAAGCTATGGGCTTTAAAGATGGAAAGAAGGCCCATTTCAGTAAACCTTCTCAAAATTAAAATCTATGACATAAAAACGGTCATATTTTTTAATACCTTTAATGTTATATATTTTAATGCACATAACAACATCATCATTTCACAAGCCAATAGAGGTATGCCATATCGAAATCCGAGTTCATTTGACAACGTTATGGGCTTTTAAAGATGGAAGGAAGGCCAATTTCAGTAAACCTTCGCAAAATTAAATTCAATGACATAAAAACGGTCATATTTTTTACTACCTTTAAAGTTAAATATTTTAATGCAGATAACAACATAATCATTTTACAAGCCCATATCGAAATCCGAGTCCTTTTGACCAGGTTATGGGCTTTTAAAGATGGAAAGAAGGCCCATTTCAGTAAACCTTTGCAAAAATAAAATCAAAGACATAAAAACGGTCATATTTTTTACTACATTTAAAGTTAAATATTTTAATGCAGATAACAACATAATCATTCCACAAGCCTATAAAGGTATGCCATATCGAAATCCGACTTCATATGACCAAGCTATGGGCTTTAAAGATGGAAAGAAGGCCCATTTCAGTAAACCTTCTCAAAATTAAAATCAATGACATAAAAACGGTCATATTTTTTAATACCTTTAATGTTATATATTTTGATGCACATAACAACATCATCATTCCACAAGCCAATAGAGGTATGCCATATCGAAATCCGAGTTCATTTGACAACGTTATGGGTTTTTAAAGATGGAAGGAAGGCCAATTTCAGTTAACCTTCGCAAAATTAAATTCAATGACATAAAAACGGTCATATTTTTTACTACCTTTAAAGTTAAATATTTTAATGCAGATAACAACATAAACATTCCACAAGCCCATATCGAAGTCCGAGTCCTTTTGACCAGGTTATGGGCTTTTAAAGATGGAAAGAAGGCCCATTTCAGTTAACCTTCGCAAAATTAAAATCAATGACAAAAAAACGGTCATATTTTTTACTACCTTTAAAGCTAAATATTTTAATGCAGATAACAACAAAATCATTCCACAAGCCCCTAAAGGTATGCCATATCAAAATCCGAGTTCATTTGACAACGTTATGGGCTTTTAAAGATGGAAGGAAGGCCAATTTCAGTTAACCTTCGCAAAATTAAAATCAATGGCATAAAAACGGTCATATTTTTTACTACCTTTAAAGTTATATAGTTTAATGCAGATAACTACATAACCATTCCACAAGCCCATAGAGGTATGCCATATCGAAATCCGAGTCTTTTTGACCAAGTTATGGGCTTTTAATGATGTATAGAAGGCCCATTTCAGTAAACCTTCGCAAAATTAAAATCAATGACATAAAAACGGTCATATTTTTTACTACCTTTAAAGTTATATATTTTAATGCAGATAACAACATAATCATTCCACGAGCCTATAAATGTATGCCATATCGAAATCCGAGTTCATTTAACCAAGTTATGGGCTTTTAAAGATGGAAAGAAGGCCAATTTCAGTAAACCTTCGCAAAATTAAAGTCAATGACATAAAACCGTCATATTTTTTACTACCTTTAAAGTTATATATTTTAATGCACATAACAACATAATCATTCCACAAGCCAATATTGGTATGCCATATCGAAATCCGAGTCCTTTTGACCAAGTTATGGGCTTTTAAAGATGGAAAGAAGGCCAATTTCAGTTAACCTTCGCAAAATTAGAATCAATACATAAAAACGGTCATTTATTTTACTACCTTTAAAGATATATATTTTAATGCAGATAACAACATAATCATTCCACAAGCCCATAGACGTATGCCATATCGAAATCCGAGTTCATATGACCAAGCTATGGGCTTTAAAGATGGAAAGAAGGCCCATTTCAGTAAACCTTCTCAAAATTAAAATCAATGACATAAAAACGGTCATATTTTTTAATACCTTTAATGTTATATATTTTAATGCACATAACAACATCATCATTTCACAAGCCAATAGAGGTATGCCATATCGAAATCCGAGTTCATTTGACAACGTTATGGGCTTTTAAAGATGGAAGGAAGGCCAATTTCAGTAAACCTTCGCAAAATTAAATTCAATGACATAAAAACGGTCATATTTTTTACTACCTTTAAAGTTAAATATTTTAATGCAGATAACAACATAATCATTTTACAAGCCCATATCGAAATCCGAGTCCTTTTGACCAGGTTATGGGCTTTTAAAGATGGAAAGAAGGCCCATTTCAGTAAACCTTTGCAAAAATAAAATCAAAGACATAAAAACGGTCATATTTTTTACTACATTTAAAGTTAAATATTTTAATGCAGATAACAACATAATCATTCCACAAGCCCCTAAAGGTATGCCATATCGAAATCCGAGTTCATTTGACCAAGTTATTGGCTTTTAAAGATGGAAAGAAGGCCCATTTCAGCAAACCTTTGCAAAATTAAAATCAATGACATAAAAACGGTCCGATTTTTTACTACCTTTAAAGTTATATATCTTAATGCAGATAACAACATAATCATTCCACAAGCCTATAAAGGTATGCCATATCGAAATCCGAGTTCATTTGACCAAGTTATGGGCTTTTAAAGATGGAAAGAAGGCACATTTCAGTAAACCTTAGCAAAATTAAAATCAATGACAGAAAAACGGTCATGTTTTTTACTACCTTTAATGTTATATATTTTAATGCAGATAACAACATAATCATTCCACAAGCCCATGGATGTATGCCATATCAAAATCCGAGTTCATTTGACCAAGTTATGGGCTTTTAAAGATGGAAATAAGGCCCATTTCAGTTAACCTTCGCAAAATTAAAATCAATGACATAAAAACGGTCACATTTTTTACTACCTTTAAAGTTAAATATTTTAATGCAGATAACAACATAATCATTCCACAAGCCAATAAAGGTATGCCATATCGAAATCCGAGTTCATTTGACCAAGCTATGATCTTTAAAGATGGAAAGAAGGCCCATTTCAGTAAACCTTCTCAAAATTAAAATCAATGACATAAAAACGGTCATATTTTTTACTACCATTAATGTTATATATTTTAATGCAGATAACAACATAATCATTCCACAAGCCCATGGAGGTATGCCATATCAAAATCCGAGTTCATTTGACCAAGTTATGGGCTTTTAAAGATGGAAATAAGGCCCATTTCAGTTAACCTTCGCAAAATTAAAATCAATGACAGAAAAACGGTCATATTTTTTACTACCTTTAAAGATATATATTTTAATGCAGATAACAACATAATCATTCCACAAGCCCATAAAGGTATGCCATATCGAAATCCGAGTTCATTTGACTAAGTTATGGGCTTTTAAATATGTAAAGAAGGCAAAATTAAAATCAATGACAAAGAAACGGTCCTATTTTTTTACTTCTTTTAAAGTTTAATTTTTAATGCAGATAACAACAAAATCATTCCACAAGCCCCTAAAGGTATCCCATATCGAAATACGAGTTCATTTGACCAAGTTATTGGCCTTTAAAGATGGAAAGAAGGCCCATTTCAGTAAACCTTCGCAAAATTAAAGTCAATGAGAAAAAAACCGTCATATTTTTAACTTCCTTTAAAGTTAAATATATTAATGCAGATAACAACAAAATCATTCCACAAGCCCCTAAAGGTATGCCATATCGAAATCCGAGTTCATTTGACCAAGTTATTGGCTTTTAACGATGGAAAGAAGACCCATTTCAGTAAACCTTCGCAAAATTAAAATCAATGACATAAAAACGGTCATATTTTTTACTACCTTTAAAGTTATATATTTTAATGCAGATAACAACATAATCATTCCACAAGCCCGTAAAGGTATGCCATATCGAAATCCGAGTTCATTTGACAACGTTATGGGCTTTTAAAGATGGAAGGAAGGCCAATTTCAGTTAACCTTCGCAAAATTAGAATCAATACATAAAAACGGTCATATATTTTACTACCTTTAAAGATATATATTTTAATGCAGATAACAACATAATCATTCCACAAGCCCATAGAGGTATGCCATATCGAAATCCGAGTTCATATGACCAAGCTATGGGCTTTAAAGATGGAAAGAAGGCCCATTTCAGTAAACCTTCTCAAAATTAAAATCTATGACATAAAAACGGTCATATTTTTTAATACCTTTAATGTTATATATTTTAATGCACATAACAACATCATCATTTCACAAGCCAATAGAGGTATGCCATATCGAAATCCGAGTTCATTTGACAACGTTATGGGCTTTTAAAGATGGAAGGAAGGCCAATTTCAGTAAACCTTCGCAAAATTAAATTCAATGACATAAAAACGGTCATATTTTTTACTACCTTTAAAGTTAAATATTTTAATGCAGATAACAACAAAATCATTCCACAAACCCCTAAAGGTATGCCATATAGAAATCCGAGTTCATTTGACCAAGTTATTGGCTTTTAAAGATGGAAAGAAGGCCCATTTCAGTAAACCTTCGCAAAATTAAAGTCAATGACATAAAAACGGTCATATTTTTTACTACCTTTAAAGTTTAATATTTTAATGCAGATAACAACAAAATAATTCCACAAGCCCCTAAAGGTATGCCATATCGAAATACGAGTTCATTTGACCAAGTTATGAGCTTTTAAAGATGGAAATAAGGCCCATTTCAGTAAACCTTCGCAAAACTAAAGTCAATGACATAAAAACCGTCATATTTTTTACTACCTTTAAAGTTAAATATTTTAATGCAGATAAAAACAAAATCATTCCACAAGCCCCTAAAGGTATGCCATATAGAAATCCGAGTTCATTTGACCAAGTTATTGGCTTTTAGAGATGGAAAGAAGGCCCATTTCAGTAAACCTTCGCAAAATTAAAATCAATGACATAAAAACGGTCATATCTTTTACTACCTTTAAAGTTATATATTTTAATGCAGATAAGAACAGAATCATTCCACAAGCCTATAGAGGTATGCCATATCGGAATCTGAGTTCATTTGACCAAGTTATGGGCTTTTAATGATGGAAAGAAGGCACATTTCAGTAAACCTTCGCAAAATTAAAATCATTGACATAAAAACGGTCATATTTTTTACTACCTTTAATGTTATATATTTTAATGCAGATAACAACATAATCATTCCACAAGCCCATAAAGGTATGCCATATCGAAATCCGAGTTCATTCGACAACGTTATGGGCTTTTAAAGATGGAAAGAAGGCCCATTTCAGTAAACCTTCGCAAAATTAAAATCAATGACATAAAAACGGTCATATTTTGTACTACCTTTAATGTTATATATTTTAATGCAGATACCAACATAATCATTCCACAAGCCCCTAAAAGTATGCCATATCGAAATCCGAGTTCATTTGACAACGTTATGGGCTTTTAAAGATGGAAGGAAGGCCAATTTCAGTTAACCTTCGCAAAATAAGAATCAATACATAAAAACAGTCATATTTTTTACAACCTTTAAAGATATATATTTTATTGCAGGTAACAACATAATCATTCCACAAGCCCATAGAGGTATGCCATATCGAAATCCGAGTTCATTTGACCAAGTTATGGGCTTTTAAAGATGAAAAGAAGGCCCATTTCAGTAAACCTTCGCAAAATTAAAATCAATGACATAAAAACGGTCATATGTTTTACTACCTTTAAAGTTATATATTTTATTGCAGGTAACAACATAATCATTCCACAAGCCCATAGAGGTATGCCATATCGAAATCCGAGTCCTTTTGACCAGGTTATGGGCTTTTAAAGATGGAAAGAAGGCCCATTTCAGTAAACCTTTGCAAAATTAAAATCAATGACTAAAAACGGTCATATTTTTTACTACCTTTAAAGTTATATATTTTAATGCACATAACAACATAATCATTCCACAAGCCAATAGAGGTATGCCATATCGAAATCCGAGTTAATTTGACCAAGTTATGGGCTTTTAAAGATGGAAAGAAGGCCCATTTCAGTAAACATTCGCAAAATAAAAGTCAATGACATAAAAACCGTCATATTTTTTACTACCTTTAAAGTTAAATATTTTAATGCAGATAACAACAAAATAATTCCACAAGCCCCTAAAGGTATGCCATATCGAAATCCGAGTTCATTTGCCAACGTTATGGGCTTTTAAAGATGGAAGGAAGGCCAATTTCATTTAACCTTCGCAAAATAAAAATCAACACATCAAAACGGTCATATTTTTTACTACCTTTAAAGATATATATTTTAATGCAGATAACAACATAATCATTCCACAAGCCCATAAAGGTATGCCATATCGAAATCCGAGTTCATTTGACTAAGTTATGGGCTTTTAAATATGTAAAGAAGGCAAAATTAAAATCAATGACAAAGAAACGGTCCTATTTTTTTACTTCTTTTAAAGTTTAATTTTTAATGCAGATAACAACAAAATCATTCCACAAGCCCCTAAAGGTATCCCATATCGAAATACGAGTTCATTTGACCAAGTTATTGGCCTTTAAAGATGGAAAGAAGGCCCATTTCAGTAAACCTTCGCAAAATTAAAGTCAATGACAAAAAAACCGTCATATTTTTAACTTCCTTTAAAGTTAAATATTTTAATGCAGATAACAACAATATCATTCCACAAGCCCCTAAAGGTATGCCATATCGAAATCCGAGTTCATTTGACCAAGTTATTGGCTTTTAACGATGGAAAGAAGACCCATTTCAGTAAACCTTCGCAAAATTAAAATCAATGACATAAAAACGGTCATATTTTTTACTACCTTTAAAGTTATATATTTTAATGCAGATAACAACATAATCATTCCACAAGCCCGTAAAGGTATGCCATATCGAAATCCGAGTTCATTTGACAACGTTATGGGCTTTTAAAGATGGAAGGAAGGCCAATTTCAGTTAACCTTCGCAAAATTAGAATCAATACATAAAAACGGTCATATATTTTACTACCTTTAAAGATATATATTTTAATGCAGATAACAACATAATCATTCCACAAGCCCATAGAGGTATGCCATATCGAAATCCGAGTTCATATGACCAAGCTATGGGCTTTAAAGATGGAAAGAAGGCCCATTTCAGTAAACCTTCTCAAAATTAAAATCTATGACATAAAAACGGTCATATTTTTTAATACCTTTAATGTTATATATTTTAATGCACATAACAACATCATCATTTCACAAGCCAATAGAGGTATGCCATATCGAAATCCGAGTTCATTTGACAACGTTATGGGCTTTTAAAGATGGAAGGAAGGCCAATTTCAGTAAACCTTCGCAAAATTAAATTCAATGACATAAAAACGGTCATATTTTTTACTACCTTTAAAGTTAAATATTTTAATGCAGATAACAACATAATCATTTTACAAGCCCATATCGAAATCCGAGTCCTTTTGACCAGGTTATGGGCTTTTAAAGATGGAAAGAAGGCCCATTTCAGTAAACCTTTGCAAAAATAAAATCAAAGACATAAAAACGGTCATATTTTTTACTACATTTAAAGTTAAATATTTTAATGCAGATAACAACATAATCATTCCACAAGCCTATAAAGGTATGCCATATCGAAATCCGACTTCATATGACCAAGCTATGGGCTTTAAAGATGGAAAGAAGGCCCATTTCAGTAAACCTTCTCAAAATTAAAATCAATGACATAAAAACGGTCATATTTTTTAATACCTTTAATGTTATATATTTTGATGCACATAACAACATCATCATTCCACAAGCCAATAGAGGTATGCCATATCGAAATCCGAGTTCATTTGACAACGTTATGGGTTTTTAAAGATGGAAGGAAGGCCAATTTCAGTTAACCTTCGCAAAATTAAATTCAATGACATAAAAACGGTCATATTTTTTACTACCTTTAAAGTTAAATATTTTAATGCAGATAACAACATAAACATTCCACAAGCCCATATCGAAGTCCGAGTCCTTTTGACCAGGTTATGGGCTTTTAAAGATGGAAAGAAGGCCCATTTCAGTTAACCTTCGCAAAATTAAAATCAATGACAAAAAAACGGTCATATTTTTTACTACCTTTAAAGCTAAATATTTTAATGCAGATAACAACAAAATCATTCCACAAGCCCCTAAAGGTATGCCATATCAAAATCCGAGTTCATTTGACAACGTTATGGGCTTTTAAAGATGGAAGGAAGGCCAATTTCAGTTAACCTTCGCAAAATTAAAATCAATGGCATAAAAACGGTCATATTTTTTACTACCTTTAAAGTTATATAGTTTAATGCAGATAACTACATAACCATTCCACAAGCCCATAGAGGTATGCCATATCGAAATCCGAGTCTTTTTGACCAAGTTATGGGCTTTTAATGATGTATAGAAGGCCCATTTCAGTAAACCTTCGCAAAATTAAAATCAATGACATAAAAACGGTCATATTTTTTACTACCTTTAAAGTTATATATTTTAATGCAGATAACAACATAATCATTCCACGAGCCTATAAATGTATGCCATATCGAAATCCGAGTTCATTTAACCAAGTTATGGGCTTTTAAAGATGGAAAGAAGGCCAATTTCAGTAAACCTTCGCAAAATTAAAGTCAATGACATAAAACCGTCATATTTTTTACTACCTTTAAAGTTATATATTTTAATGCACATAACAACATAATCATTCCACAAGCCAATATTGGTATGCCATATCGAAATCCGAGTCCTTTTGACCAAGTTATGGGCTTTTAAAGATGGAAAGAAGGCCAATTTCAGTTAACCTTCGCAAAATTAGAATCAATACATAAAAACGGTCATTTATTTTACTACCTTTAAAGATATATATTTTAATGCAGATAACAACATAATCATTCCACAAGCCCATAGACGTATGCCATATCGAAATCCGAGTTCATATGACCAAGCTATGGGCTTTAAAGATGGAAAGAAGGCCCATTTCAGTAAACCTTCTCAAAATTAAAATCAATGACATAAAAACGGTCATATTTTTTAATACCTTTAATGTTATATATTTTAATGCACATAACAACATCATCATTTCACAAGCCAATAGAGGTATGCCATATCGAAATCCGAGTTCATTTGACAACGTTATGGGCTTTTAAAGATGGAAGGAAGGCCAATTTCAGTAAACCTTCGCAAAATTAAATTCAATGACATAAAAACGGTCATATTTTTTACTACCTTTAAAGTTAAATATTTTAATGCAGATAACAACATAATCATTTTACAAGCCCATATCGAAATCCGAGTCCTTTTGACCAGGTTATGGGCTTTTAAAGATGGAAAGAAGGCCCATTTCAGTAAACCTTTGCAAAAATAAAATCAAAGACATAAAAACGGTCATATTTTTTACTACATTTAAAGTTAAATATTTTAATGCAGATAACAACATAATCATTCCACAAGCCCCTAAAGGTATGCCATATCGAAATCCGAGTTCATTTGACCAAGTTATTGGCTTTTAAAGATGGAAAGAAGGCCCATTTCAGCAAACCTTTGCAAAATTAAAATCAATGACATAAAAACGGTCCGATTTTTTACTACCTTTAAAGTTATATATCTTAATGCAGATAACAACATAATCATTCCACAAGCCTATAAAGGTATGCCATATCGAAATCCGAGTTCATTTGACCAAGTTATGGGCTTTTAAAGATGGAAAGAAGGCACATTTCAGTAAACCTTAGCAAAATTAAAATCAATGACAGAAAAACGGTCATGTTTTTTACTACCTTTAATGTTATATATTTTAATGCAGATAACAACATAATCATTCCACAAGCCCATGGATGTATGCCATATCAAAATCCGAGTTCATTTGACCAAGTTATGGGCTTTTAAAGATGGAAATAAGGCCCATTTCAGTTAACCTTCGCAAAATTAAAATCAATGACATAAAAACGGTCACATTTTTTACTACCTTTAAAGTTAAATATTTTAATGCAGATAACAACATAATCATTCCACAAGCCAATAAAGGTATGCCATATCGAAATCCGAGTTCATTTGACCAAGCTATGATCTTTAAAGATGGAAAGAAGGCCCATTTCAGTAAACCTTCTCAAAATTAAAATCAATGACATAAAAACGGTCATATTTTTTACTACCATTAATGTTATATATTTTAATGCAGATAACAACATAATCATTCCACAAGCCCATGGAGGTATGCCATATCAAAATCCGAGTTCATTTGACCAAGTTATGGGCTTTTAAAGATGGAAATAAGGCCCATTTCAGTTAACCTTCGCAAAATTAAAATCAATGACAGAAAAACGGTCATATTTTTTACTACCTTTAAAGATATATATTTTAATGCAGATAACAACATAATCATTCCACAAGCCCATAAAGGTATGCCATATCGAAATCCGAGTTCATTTGACTAAGTTATGGGCTTTTAAATATGTAAAGAAGGCAAAATTAAAATCAATGACAAAGAAACGGTCCTATTTTTTTACTTCTTTTAAAGTTTAATTTTTAATGCAGATAACAACAAAATCATTCCACAAGCCCCTAAAGGTATCCCATATCGAAATACGAGTTCATTTGACCAAGTTATTGGCCTTTAAAGATGGAAAGAAGGCCCATTTCAGTAAACCTTCGCAAAATTAAAGTCAATGAGAAAAAAACCGTCATATTTTTAACTTCCTTTAAAGTTAAATATATTAATGCAGATAACAACAAAATCATTCCACAAGCCCCTAAAGGTATGCCATATCGAAATCCGAGTTCATTTGACCAAGTTATTGGCTTTTAACGATGGAAAGAAGACCCATTTCAGTAAACCTTCGCAAAATTAAAATCAATGACATAAAAACGGTCATATTTTTTACTACCTTTAAAGTTATATATTTTAATGCAGATAACAACATAATCATTCCACAAGCCCGTAAAGGTATGCCATATCGAAATCCGAGTTCATTTGACAACGTTATGGGCTTTTAAAGATGGAAGGAAGGCCAATTTCAGTTAACCTTCGCAAAATTAGAATCAATACATAAAAACGGTCATATATTTTACTACCTTTAAAGATATATATTTTAATGCAGATAACAACATAATCATTCCACAAGCCCATAGAGGTATGCCATATCGAAATCCGAGTTCATATGACCAAGCTATGGGCTTTAAAGATGGAAAGAAGGCCCATTTCAGTAAACCTTCTCAAAATTAAAATCTATGACATAAAAACGGTCATATTTTTTAATACCTTTAATGTTATATATTTTAATGCACATAACAACATCATCATTTCACAAGCCAATAGAGGTATGCCATATCGAAATCCGAGTTCATTTGACAACGTTATGGGCTTTTAAAGATGGAAGGAAGGCCAATTTCAGTAAACCTTCGCAAAATTAAATTCAATGACATAAAAACGGTCATATTTTTTACTACCTTTAAAGTTAAATATTTTAATGCAGATAACAACATAATCATTTTACAAGCCCATATCGAAATCCGAGTCCTTTTGACCAGGTTATGGGCTTTTAAAGATGGAAAGAAGGCCCATTTCAGTAAACCTTTGCAAAAATAAAATCAAAGACATAAAAACGGTCATATTTTTTACTACATTTAAAGTTAAATATTTTAATGCAGATAACAACATAATCATTCCACAAGCCTATAAAGGTATGCCATATCGAAATCCGACTTCATATGACCAAGCTATGGGCTTTAAAGATGGAAAGAAGGCCCATTTCAGTAAACCTTCTCAAAATTAAAATCAATGACATAAAAACGGTCATATTTTTTAATACCTTTAATGTTATATATTTTGATGCACATAACAACATCATCATTCCACAAGCCAATAGAGGTATGCCATATCGAAATCCGAGTTCATTTGACAACGTTATGGGCTTTTAAAGATGGAAGGAAGGCCAATTTCAGTTAACCTTCGCAAAATTAAATTCAATGACATAAAAACGGTCATATTTTTTACTACCTTTAAAGTTAAATATTTTAATGCAGATAACAACATAAACATTCCACAAGCCCATATCGAAGTCCGAGTCCTTTTGACCAGGTTATGGGCTTTTAAAGATGGAAAGAAGGCCCATTTCAGTTAACCTTCGCAAAATTAAAATCAATGACAAAAAAACGGTCATATTTTTTACTACCTTTAAAGCTAAATATTTTAATGCAGATAACAACAAAATCATTCCACAAGCCCCTAAAGGTATGCCATATCAAAATCCGAGTTCATTTGACAACGTTATGGGCTTTTAAAGATGGAAGGAAGGCCAATTTCAGTTAACCTTCGCAAAATTAAAATCAATGGCATAAAAACGGTCATATTTTTTACTACCTTTAAAGTTATATAGTTTAATGCAGATAACTACATAACCATTCCACAAGCCCATAGAGGTATGCCATATCGAAATCCGAGTCTTTTTGACCAAGTTATGGGCTTTTAATGATGTATAGAAGGCCCATTTCAGTAAACCTTCGCAAAATTAAAATCAATGACATAAAAACGGTCATATTTTTTACTACCTTTAAAGTTATATATTTTAATGCAGATAACAACATAATCATTCCACGAGCCTATAAATGTATGCCATATCGAAATCCGAGTTCATTTAACCAAGTTATGGGCTTTTAAAGATGGAAAGAAGGCCAATTTCAGTAAACCTTCGCAAAATTAAAGTCAATGACATAAAACCGTCATATTTTTTACTACCTTTAAAGTTATATATTTTAATGCACATAACAACATAATCATTCCACAAGCCAATATTGGTATGCCATATCGAAATCCGAGTCCTTTTGACCAAGTTATGGGCTTTTAAAGATGGAAAGAAGGCCAATTTCAGTTAACCTTCGCAAAATTAGAATCAATACATAAAAACGGTCATTTATTTTACTACCTTTAAAGATATATATTTTAATGCAGATAACAACATAATCATTCCACAAGCCCATAGACGTATGCCATATCGAAATCCGAGTTCATATGACCAAGCTATGGGCTTTAAAGATGGAAAGAAGGCCCATTTCAGTAAACCTTCTCAAAATTAAAATCAATGACATAAAAACGGTCATATTTTTTAATACCTTTAATGTTATATATTTTAATGCACATAACAACATCATCATTTCACAAGCCAATAGAGGTATGCCATATCGAAATCCGAGTTCATTTGACAACGTTATGGGCTTTTAAAGATGGAAGGAAGGCCAATTTCAGTAAACCTTCGCAAAATTAAATTCAATGACATAAAAACGGTCATATTTTTTACTACCTTTAAAGTTAAATATTTTAATGCAGATAACAACATAATCATTTTACAAGCCCATATCGAAATCCGAGTCCTTTTGACCAGGTTATGGGCTTTTAAAGATGGAAAGAAGGCCCATTTCAGTAAACCTTTGCAAAAATAAAATCAAAGACATAAAAACGGTCATATTTTTTACTACATTTAAAGTTAAATATTTTAATGCAGATAACAACATAATCATTCCACAAGCCCCTAAAGGTATGCCATATCGAAATCCGAGTTCATTTGACCAAGTTATTGGCTTTTAAAGATGGAAAGAAGGCCCATTTCAGCAAACCTTTGCAAAATTAAAATCAATGACATAAAAACGGTCCGATTTTTTACTACCTTTAAAGTTATATATCTTAATGCAGATAACAACATAATCATTCCACAAGCCTATAAAGGTATGCCATATCGAAATCCGAGTTCATTTGACCAAGTTATGGGCTTTTAAAGATGGAAAGAAGGCACATTTCAGTAAACCTTAGCAAAATTAAAATCAATGACAGAAAAACGGTCATGTTTTTTACTACCTTTAATGTTATATATTTTAATGCAGATAACAACATAATCATTCCACAAGCCCATGGATGTATGCCATATCAAAATCCGAGTTCATTTGACCAAGTTATGGGCTTTTAAAGATGGAAATAAGGCCCATTTCAGTTAACCTTCGCAAAATTAAAATCAATGACATGAAAACGGTCACATTTTTTACTACCTTTAAAGTTAAATATTTTAATGCAGATAACAACATAATCATTCCACAAGCCAATAAAGGTATGCCATATCGAAATCCGAGTTCATTTGACCAAGCTATGATCTTTAAAGATGGAAAGAAGGCCCATTTCAGTAAACCTTCTCAAAATTAAAATCAATGACATAAAAACGGTCATATTTTTTACTACCATTAATGTTATATATTTTAATGCAGATAACAACATAATCATTCCACAAGCCCATGGAGGTATGCCATATCAAAATCCGAGTTCATTTGACCAAGTTATGGGCTTTTAAAGATGGAAATAAGGCCCATTTCAGTTAACCTTCGCAAAATTAAAATCAATGACAGAAAAACGGTCATATTTTTTACTACCTTTAATGTTATATATTTTAATGCAGATATGAACATAATCATTCCACAAGCCTATTAAGGTATGCCATATCAAAATCCGAGTTCAGTTGACCAAGTTATGGGCTTTTAAAGATGGAAATAAGGCCCATTTCAGTTAACCTTCGCAAAATTAAAATCAATGACATAAAAACGGTCACATTTTTTACTACCTTTAAAGTTAAATATTTTAATGCAGATAACAACATAATCATTCCACAAGCCCATAAAGGTATGCCATATCGAAATCCGAGTTCATTTGACCAAGCTATGATCTTTAAAGATGGAAAGAAGGCCCATTTCAGTAAACCTTCTCAAAATTAAAATCAATGACATAAAAACGGTCATATTTTTTACTACCTTTAATGTTATATATTTTAATGCAGATAACAACATAATCATTCCACAAGCCCATGGAGGTATGCCATATCAAAATCCGAGTTCATTTGACCAAGTTATGGGCTTTTAAAGATGGAAATAAGGCCCATTTCAGTTAACCTTCGCAAAATTAAAATCAATGACATAAAAACGGTCATATTTTTTACTACCTTTAATGTTATATATTTTAATGCACATAACAACATAATCATTCCACAAGCCAATAGAGGTATGGCATATCGAAATCCGAGTTCATTTGACCAAGTTATGGGCTTTTAAAGATGGAAATAAGGCCCATTTCAGTTAACCTTCGCAAAATTAAAATCAATGACATAAAAACGGTCATATTTTTTACTACCTTTAAAAATATATATTTTAATGCAAATAACAACATAATCATTCCACAAGCCCATAAAGGTATGCCATATCGAAATCCGAGTTCATTTGACTAAGTTATGGGCTTTTAAATATATAAAGAAGGCCCATTTCAGTAAACCTTCGCAAAATTCAAATCAATGACATAAAAACGGTCATATTTTTTACTACCTTTAAAGTTAAATATTTTAATGCAGATAACAACATAATCATTCCACAAGCCCGTAAAGGTATGCCATATCGAAATCCGAGTTCATTTGACAACGTTATGGGCTTTTAAAGATGGAAGGAAGGCCAATTTCAGTTAACCTTCGCAAAATTAGAATCAATACATAAAAACGGTCATTTATTTTACTACCTTTAAAGATATATATTTTAATGCAGATAACAACATAATCATTCCACAAGCCCATAGACGTATGCCATATCGAAATCCGAGTTCATATGACCAAGCTATGGGCTTTAAAGATGGAAAGAAGGCCCATTTCAGTAAACCTTCTCAAAATTAAAATCAATGACATAAAAACGGTCATATTTTTTAATACCTTTAATGTTATATATTTTAATGCACATAACAACATCATCATTTCACAAGCCAATAGAGGTATGCCATATCGAAATCCGAGTTCATTTGACAACGTTATGGGCTTTTAAAGATGGAAGGAAGGCCAATTTCAGTAAACCTTCGCAAAATTAAATTCAATGACATAAAAACGGTCATATTTTTTACTACCTTTAAAGTTAAATATTTTAATGCAGATAACAACATAATCATTTTACAAGCCCATATCGAAATCCGAGTCCTTTTGACCAGGTTATGGGCTTTTAAAGATGGAAAGAAGGCCCATTTCAGTAAACCTTTGCAAAAATAAAATCAAAGACATAAAAACGGTCATATTTTTTACTACATTTAAAGTTAAATATTTTAATGCAGATAACAACATAATCATTCCACAAGCCCCTAAAGGTATGCCATATCGAAATCCGAGTTCATTTGACCAAGTTATTGGCTTTTAAAGATGGAAAGAAGGCCCATTTCAGCAAACCTTTGCAAAATTAAAATCAATGACATAAAAACGGTCCGATTTTTTACTACCTTTAAAGTTATATATCTTAATGCAGATAACAACATAATCATTCCACAAGCCTATAAAGGTATGCCATATCGAAATCCGAGTTCATTTGACCAAGTTATGGGCTTTTAAAGATGGAAAGAAGGCACATTTCAGTAAACCTTAGCAAAATTAAAATCAATGACAGAAAAACGGTCATGTTTTTTACTACCTTTAATGTTATATATTTTAATGCAGATAACAACATAATCATTCCACAAGCCCATGGATGTATGCCATATCAAAATCCGAGTTCATTTGACCAAGTTATGGGCTTTTAAAGATGGAAATAAGGCCCATTTCAGTTAACCTTCGCAAAATTAAAATCAATGACATAAAAACGGTCACATTTTTTACTACCTTTAAAGTTAAATATTTTAATGCAGATAACAACATAATCATTCCACAAGCCAATAAAGGTATGCCATATCGAAATCCGAGTTCATTTGACCAAGCTATGATCTTTAAAGATGGAAAGAAGGCCCATTTCAGTAAACCTTCTCAAAATTAAAATCAATGACATAAAAACGGTCATATTTTTTACTACCATTAATGTTATATATTTTAATGCAGATAACAACATAATCATTCCACAAGGCCATGGAGGTATGCCATATCAAAATCCGAGTTCATTTGACCAAGTTATGGGCTTTTAAAGATGGAAATAAGGCCCATTTCAGTTAACCTTCGCAAAATTAAAATCAATGACAGAAAAACGGTCATATTTTTTACTACCTTTAATGTTATATATTTTAATGCAGATATGAACATAATCATTCCACAAGCCTATTAAGGTATGCCATATCAAAATCCGAGTTCAGTTGACCAAGTTATGGGCTTTTAAAGATGGAAATAAGGCCCATTTCAGTTAACCTTCGCAAAATTAAAATCAATGACATAAAAACGGTCACATTTTTTACTACCTTTAAAGTTAAATATTTTAATGCAGATAACAACATAATCATTCCACAAGCCCATAAAGGTATGCCATATCGAAATCCGAGTTCATTTGACCAAGCTATGATCTTTAAAGATGGAAAGAAGGCCCATTTCAGTAAACCTTCTCAAAATTAAAATCAATGACATAAAAACGGTCATATTTTTTACTACCTTTAATGTTATATATTTTAATGCAGATAACAACATAATCATTCCACAAGCCCATGGAGGTATGCCATATCAAAATCCGAGTTCATTTGACCAAGTTATGGGCTTTTAAAGATGGAAATAAGGCCCATTTCAGTTAACCTTCGCAAAATTAAAATCAATGACATAAAAACGGTCATATTTTTTACTACCTTTAATGTTATATATTTTAATGCACATAACAACATAATCATTCCACAAGCCAATAGAGGTATGGCATATCGAAATCCGAGTTCATTTGACCAAGTTATGGGCTTTTAAAGATGGAAATAAGGCCCATTTCAGTTAACCTTCGCAAAATTAAAATCAATGACATAAAAACGGTCATATTTTTTACTACCTTTAAAAATATATATTTTAATGCAAATAACAACATAATCATTCCACAAGCCCATAAAGGTATGCCATATCGAAATCCGAGTTCATTTGACTAAGTTATGGGCTTTTAAATATATAAAGAAGGCCCATTTCAGTAAACCTTCGCAAAATTCAAATCAATGACATAAAAACGGTCATATTTTTTACTACCTTTAAAGTTAAATATTTTAATGCAGATAACAACATAATCATTCCACAAGCCTATAAAGGTATGCCATATCGAAATCCGAGTTCATTTGACCAAGTTATGGGCTTTTAAAGATGGAAAGAAGGCACATTTCAGTAAACCTTAGCAAAATTAAAATCAAAGACATAAAAACGGTCATATTTTTTACTACCTTTAAAGTTATATATTTTAATGCAGATAACAACATAATCATTCCACAAGCCAATAGAGGTATGGCATATCGAAATCCGAGTTCATTTGACAACGTTATGGGCTTTTAAAGATGGAAGGAAGGCCAATTTCAGTTAACCTTCGCAAAATTAAAATCAATGGCATAAAAACGGTCATATTTTTTACTACCTTTAAAGTTATATATTTTAATGCAGATAACTACATAACCATTCCACAAGCCCATAGAGGTATGCCATATCGAAATCCGAGTCTTTTTGACCAAGTTATGGGCTTTTAATGATGTATAGAAGGCCCATTTCAGTAAACCTTCGCAAAATTAAAATCAATGACATAAAAACGGTCATATTTTTTACTACCTTTAAAGTTATATATTTTAATGCAGATAACAACATAATCATTCCACGAGCCTATAAATGTATGCCATATCGAAATCCGAGTTCATTTAACCAAGTTATGGGCTTTTAAAGATGGAAAGAAGGCCAATTTCAGTAAACCTTCGCAAAATTAAAGTCAATGACATAAAACCGTCATATTTTTTACAACCTTTAAAGTTATATATTTAAATGCACATAACAACATAATCATTCCACAAGCCAATATTGGTATGCCATATCGAAATCCGAGTCCTTTTGACCAAGTTATGGACTTTTAAAGATGTAAAGAAGGCCCATTTCAGTAAACCTTCGCAAAATTAAAGTCAATGACACAAAAACGGTCATATTTTTTACTACCTTTAAAGTTATATATTTTAATGCAGATAACAACATAATCATTCCACAAGCCTATAAAGGTATGCCATATCGAAATCCGAGTTCATTTGACCAAGTTATGGGCTTTTAAAGATGGAAAGAAGGCACATTTCAGTAAACCTTCGCAAAATTAAAATCAATGACATAAAAACGGTCATATTTTTTACTACCTTTAAAGTTATATATTTTAGTGCAGATAACAACATAATCATTCCACAAGCCTATAAAGGTATGCCATATCGAAATCCGAGTTCATTTTACCAAGTTATGGGCTTTTAAAGATGGAAAGAAGGCACATTTCAGTAAACCTTCGCAAAATTAAAATCAATGACATAAAAACGGTCATATTTTTTACTACCTTTAATGTTATATATTTTAATGCAGATAACAACATAATCATTCCACAAGCCAATAGTGGTATGCCATATCGAAATCCGAGTCCTTTTGACCAAGCTATGGACTTTTAAAGATGGAAATAAGGCCCATTTCAGTAAGCCTTCGTAAAAATAAAATCAATGACATAAAATCGGTCATATTTTTTACTACCTTTAAAGTTATATATTTTAATGCAGATAACAACATAATCATTCCACAAGCCCATAAAGGTATGCCATATCGAAATCCGAGTTCATTCGACAACGTTATGGGCTTTTAAAGATGGAAGGAAGGCCAATTTCAGTTAACCTTCGCAAAATTAAAATCAATGGCATAAAAACGGTCATATTTTTTACTACCTTTAAAGTTATATATTTTAATGCAGATAACTACATAACCATTCCACAAGCCCATAGAGGTATGCCATATCGAAATCCGAGTCTTTTTGACCAAGTTATGGGCTTTTAATGATGTATAGAAGGCCCATTTCAGTAAACCTTCGCAAAATTAAAATCAATGACATAAAAACGGTCATATTTTTTACTACCTTTAAAGTTATATATTTTAATGCAGATAACAACATAATCATTCCACGAGCCTATAAATGTATGCCATATCGAAATCCGAGTTCATTTAACCAAGTTATGGGCTTTTAAAGATGGAAAGAAGGCCAATTTCAGTAAACCTTCGCAAAATTAAAGTCAATGACATAAAACCGTCATATTTTTTACAACCTTTAAAGTTATATATTTAAATGCACATAACAACATAATCATTCCACAAGCCAATATTGGTATGCCATATCGAAATCCGAGTCCTTTTGACCAAGTTATGGACTTTTAAAGATGTAAAGAAGGCCCATTTCAGTAAACCTTCGCAAAATTAAAGTCAATGACATAAAAACGGTCATATTTTTTACTACCTTTAAAGTTATATATTTTAATGCAGATAACAACATAATCATTCCACAAGCCTATAAAGGTATGCCATATCGAAATCCGAGTTCATTTGACCAAGTTATGGGCTTTTAAAGATGGAAAGAAGGCACATTTCAGTAAACCTTCGCAAAATTAAAATCAATGACATAAAAACGGTCATATTTTTTACTACCTTTAAAGTTATATATTTTAGTGCAGATAACAACATAATCATTCCACAAGCCTATAAAGGTATGCCATATCGAAATCCGAGTTCATTTTACCAAGTTATGGGCTTTTAAAGATGGAAAGAAGGCACATTTCAGTAAACCTTCGCAAAATTAAAATCAATGACATAAAAACGGTCATATTTTTTACTACCTTTAATGTTATATATTTTAATGCAGATAACAACATAATCATTCCACAAGCCAATAGTGGTATGCCATATCGAAATCCGAGTCCTTTTGACCAAGCTATGGACTTTTAAAGATGGAAATAAGGCCCATTTCAGTAAGCCTTCGTAAAAATAAAATCAATGACATAAAATCGGTCATATTTTTTACTACCTTTAAAGTTATATATTTTAATGCAGATAACAACATAATCATTCCACAAGCCCATAAAGGTATGCCATATCGAAATCCGAGTTCATTCGACAACGTTATGGGCTTTTAAAGATGGAAGGAAGGCCAATTTCAGTTAGCCTTCGCAAAATTAGAATCATACATAAAAACGGTCATATTTTTTACTACTTTTAAAAATATATATTTTAATGCAAATAACAACATAATCATTCCACAAGCCCATAAAGGTATGCCATATCGAAATCCGAGTTCATTTGACTAAGTTATGGGCTTTTAAATATATAAAGAAGGCCCATTTCAGTAAACCTTCGCAAAATTCAAATCAATGACATAAAAACGGTCATATTTTTTACTACCTTTAAAGTTTAATATTTTAATGCACATAACAACAAAATCATTCCACAAGCCCCTAAAGGTATGCTATATCGAAATCCGAGTCCTTTTGACCAGGTTATGGGCTTTTAAAGACGGAAAGAAGGCCCATTTCAGTAAAGCTTTGCAAAATTAAAATCAATGACTAAAAACGGTCATATTTTTTTACTACCTTTAAAGTTATATATTTTAATGCAGATAACAACATAATCATTCCACCAGCCTATAAATGTATGCCATATTGAAGTCCGAGTTCATTTAACCAATTTATGGGCTTTTAAAGATGGAAAGAAGGCCAATTTCAGTAAACCTTCGCAAAATTAAAGTCAATGACATAAAACCGTCATATTTTTTACTACCTTTAAAGTTATATATTTTAATGCACATAACAACATAATCATTCCACAAGCCAATAGTGGTATGCCATATCGAAATCCGAGTCCTTTTGACCAAGTTATGGACTTTTAAAGATGTAAAGAAGGCCCATTTCAGTAAATCTTCGCAAAATTAAAGTCAATGACATAAAAACCGGCAACATTAAATATTTTAATGCAGCTAACAACATAATCATTCCACAAGCCCCTAAAGGTATGCCATATCGAAATCCGATTTCATTTGACCAAGTTATTGGCTTTTAAAGATGGAAAGAAGGCCCATTTCAGTAAACCTTCGCAAAATTAAAATCAATGACATAAAAACGGTCATATTTTTTACTACCTTTAAATTTATATATTTTAATGCAGATAACAACATAATCATTCCACAAGCCTATAAAGGTATGCCATATCGAAATCCGAGTTCATTTGACCAAGTTATGGGCTTTTAAAGATGTAAAGAAGGCCCATTTCAGTAAACCTTCGCAAAATTAAAGTCAATGACATAAAAACGGTCATATTTTTTACTACCTTTAAAGTTATATATTTTAATGCAGATAACAACATAATCATTCCACAAGCCTATAAAGGTATGCCATATCGAAATCCGCAAAATTAGAATCATACATAAAAACGGTCATATTTTTTACTACTTTTAAAAATATATATTTTAATGCAAATAACAACATAATCATTCCACAAGCCCATAAAGGTATGCCATATCGAAATCCGAGTTCATTTGACTAAGTTATGGGCTTTTAAATATATAAAGAAGGCCCATTTCAGTAAACCTTCGCAAAATTCAAATCAATGACATAAAAACGGTCATATTTTTTACTACCTTTAAAGTTTAATATTTTAATGCACATAACAACAAAATCATTCCACAAGCCCCTAAAGGTATGCTATATCGAAATCCGAGTCCTTTTGACCAGGTTATGGGCTTTTAAAGATGGAAAGAAGGCCCATTTCAGTAAAGCTTTGCAAAATTAAAATCAATGACTAAAAACGGTCATATTTTTTTACTACCTTTAAAGTTATATATTTTAATGCAGATAACAACATAATCATTCCACCAGCCTATAAATGTATGCCATATTGAAGTCCGAGTTCATTTAACCAATTTATGGGCTTTTAAAGATGGAAAGAAGGCCAATTTCAGTAAACCTTCGCAAAATTAAAGTCAATGACATAAAACCGTCATATTTTTTACTACCTTTAAAGTTATATATTTTAATGCACATAACAACATAATCATTCCACAAGCCAATAGTGGTATGCCATATCGAAATCCGAGTCCTTTTGACCAAGTTATGGACTTTTAAAGATGTAAAGAAGGCCCATTTCAGTAAATCTTCGCAAAATTAAAGTCAATGACATAAAAACCGGCAACATTAAATATTTTAATGCAGCTAACAACATAATCATTCCACAAGCCCCTAAAGGTATGCCATATCGAAATCCGATTTCATTTGACCAAGTTATTGGCTTTTAAAGATGGAAAGAAGGCCCATTTCAGTAAACCTTCGCAAAATTAAAATCAATGACATAAAAACGGTCATATTTTTTACTACCTTTAAATTTATATATTTTAATGCAGATATCAACATAATCATTCCACAAGCCTATAAAGGTATGCCATATCGAAATCCGAGTTCATTTGACCAAGTTATGGGCTTTTAAAGATGTAAAGAAGGCCCATTTCAGTAAACCTTCGCAAAATTAAAGTCAATGACATAAAAACGGTCATATTTTTTACTACCTTTAAAGTTATATATTTTAATGCAGATAACAACATAATCATTCCACAAGCCTATAAAGGTATGCCATATCGAAATCCGAGTTCATTTGACCAAGTTATGGGCTTTTAAAGATGGAAAGAAGGCACATTTCAGTAAACCTTCGCAAAATTAAAATCAATGACATAGAAACGGTCATATTTTTTACTACCTTTAATGTTATATATTTTAGTGCAGATAACAACATAATCATTCCACAAGCCTATAAAGGTATGCCATATCGAAATCCGAGTTCATTTTACCAAGTTATGGGCTTTTAAAGATGGAAAGAAGGCACATTTCAGTAAACCTTCGCAAAATTAAAATCAATGACATAAAAACGGTCATAATTTTTACTACCTTTAATGTTATATATTTTAATGCAGATAACAACATAATCATTCCACAAGCCAATAGTGGTATGCCATATCGAAATCCGAGTCCTTTTGACCAAGCTATGGACTTTTAAAGATGGAAATAAGGCCCATTTCAGTAAGCCTTCGTAAAAATAAAATCAATGACATAAAATCGGTCATATTTTTTACTACCTTTAAAGTTATATATTTTAATGCAGATAACAACATAATCATTCCACAAGCCCATAAAGGTATGCCATATCGAAATCCGAGTTCATTCGACAACGTTATGGGCTTTTAAAGATGGAAGGAAGGCCAATTTCAGTTAACCTTCGCAAAATTAGAATCATACATAAAAACGGTCATATTTTTTACTACTTTTAAAAATATATATTTTAATGCAAATAACAACATAATCATTCCACAAGCCCATAAAGGTATGCCATATCGAAATCCGAGTTCATTTGACTAAGTTATGGGCTTTTAAATATATAAAGAAGGCCCATTTCAGTAAACCTTCGCAAAATTCAAATCAATGACATAAAAACGGTCATATTTTTTACTACCTTTAAAGTTTAATATTTTAATGCACATAACAACAAAATCATTCCACAAGCCCCTAAAGGTATGCTATATCGAAATCCGAGTCCTTTTGACCAGGTTATGGGCTTTTAAAGATGGAAAGAAGGCCCATTTCAGTAAAGCTTTGCAAAATTAAAATCAATGACATAAAAACGGTCATATTTTTTACTACCTTTAAAGTTATATATTTTAATGCAGATAACAACATAATCATTCCACCAGCCTATAAATGTATGCCATGTTGAAGTCCGAGTTCATTTAACCAATTTATGGGCTTTTAAAGATGGAAAGAAGGCCAATTTCAGTAAACCTTCGCAAAATTAAAGTCAATGACATAAAACCGTCATATTTTTTACTACCTTTAAAGTTATATATTTTAATGCACATAAAAACATAATCATTCCACAAGCCAATAGTGGTATGCCATATCAAAATCCGAGTCCTTTTGACCAAGTTATGGACTTTTAAAGATGTAAAGAAGGCCCATTTCAGTAAATCTTCGCAAAATTAAAGTCAATGACATAAAAACCGGCAACATTAAATATTTTAATGCAGCTAACAACAAAATCATTCCACAAGCCCCTAAAGGTATGCTATATCGAAATCCGAGTCCTTTTGACCAGGTTATGGGCTTTTAAAGACGGAAAGAAGGCCCATTTCAGTAAACCTTTGCAAAATTAAAATCAATGACTAAAAACGGTCATATTTTTTACTACCTTTAAAGTTATATATTTTAATGCAGATAACAACATAATCATTCCACAAGCCTATAAATGTATGCCATATCGAAATCCGAGTTCATTTAACCAAGTTATGGGCTTTTAAAGATGGAAAGAAGGCCAATTTCAGTAAACCTTCGCAAAATTAAAGTCAATGACATAAAACCGTCATATTTTTTACTAACTTTAAAGTTATATATTTTAATGCACATAACAACATAATCATTCCACAAGCCAATAGTGGTATGCCATATCGAAATCCGAGTCCTTTTGACCAAGTTATGGACTTTTAAAGATGTTAAGAAGGCCCATTTCAGTAAACCTTCGCAAAATTAAAGTCAATGACATAAAAACCGTCATATTTTTTACTACCTTTAAATTTATATATTTTAATGCAGATAACAACATTATCATTCCACAAGCCTATAAAGGTATGCCATATCGAAATCCGAGTTCATTTGACCAAGTTATGGGCTTTTAAAGATGTAAAGAAGGCCCATTTCAGTAAACCTTCGCAAAATTAAAATCAATGACATAAAAACGGTCATATTTTTAACTACCTTTAATGTTATATATTTTAATGCAGATAACAACATAATCATTCCACAAGCCCATGGAGGTATGCCATATCAAAATCCGAGTTCATTTGACCAAGTTATGGGCTTTTAAAGATGGAAATAAGGCCCATTTCAGTTAACCTTCGCAAAATTAAAATCAATGACATAAAAACGGTCATATTTTTTACTACCTTTAAAGTTATATATTTTAATGCAGATAACAACATAATCATTCCACAAGCCAATAGAGGTATGGCATATCGAAATCCGAGTTCATTTGACAACGTTATGGGCTTTTAAAGATGGAAGGAAGGCCAATTTCAGTTAACCTTCGCAAAATTAAAGTCAATGGCATAAAAACGGTCATATTTTTTACTACCTTTAAAGTTATATATTTTAATGCAGATAACTACATAACCATTCCACAAGCCCATAGAGGTATGCCATATCGAAATCCGAGTCTTTTTGACCAAGTTATGGGCTTTTAATGATGTATAGAAGGCCCATTTCAGTAAACCTTCGCAAAATTAAAATCAATGACATAAAAACGGTCATATTTTTTACTGCCTTTAAAGTTATATATTTTAATGCAGATAACAACATAATCATTCCACGAGCCTATAAATGTATGCCATATCGAAATCCGAGTTCATTTAACCAAGTTATGGGCTTTTAAAGATGGAAAGAAGGCCAATTTCAGTAAACCTTCGCAAAATTAAAGTCAATGACATAAAACCGTCATATTTTTTACTACCTTTAAAGTTATATATTTTAATGCACATAACAACATAATCATTCCACAAGCCAATATTGGTATGCCATATCGAAATCCGAGTCCTTTTGACCAAGTTATGGACTTTTAAAGATGTAAAGAAGGCCCATTTCAGTAAACCTTCGCAAAATTAAAGTCAATGACATAAAAACGGTCATATTTTTTACTACCTTTAAAGTTATATATTTTAATGCAGATAACAACATAATCATTCCACAAGCCTATAAAGGTATGCCATATCGAAATCCGAGTTCATTTGACCGTTATGGGCTTTTAAAGATGGAAAGAAGGCACATTTCAGTAAACCTTCGCAAAATTAAAATCAATGACATAAAAACGGTCATATTTTTTACTACCTTTAAAGTTATATATTTTAGTGCAGATAACAACATAATCATTCCACAAGCCTATAAAGGTATGCCATATCGAAATCCGAGTTCATTTTACCAAGTTATGGGCTTTTAAAGATGGAAAGAAGGCACATTTCAGTAAACCTTCGCAAAATTAAAATCAATGACATAAAAACGGTCATATTTTTTACTACCTTTAATGTTATATATTTTAATGCAGATAACAACATAATCATTCCACAAGCCAATAGTGGTATGCCATATCGAAATCCGAGTCCTTTTGACCAAGCTATGGACTTTTAAAGATGGAAATAAGGCCCATTTCAGTAAGCCTTCGTAAAAATAAAATCAATGACATAAAATCGGTCATATTTTTTACTACCTTTAAAGTTATATATTTTAATGCAGATAACAACATAATCATTCCACAAGCCCATAAAGGTATGCCATATCGAAATCCGAGTTCATTCGACAACGTTATGGGCTTTTAAAGATGGAAGGAAGGCCAATTTCAGTTAACCTTCGCAAAATTAGAATCATATATAAAAACGGTCATATTTTTTACTACTTTTAAAAATATATATTTTAATGCAAATAACAACATAATCATTCCACAAGCCCATAAAGGTATGCCATATCGAAATCCGAGTTCATTTGACTAAGTTATGGGCTTTTAAATATATAAAGAAGGCCCATTTCAGTAAACCTTCGCAAAATTCAAATCAATGACATAAAAACGGTCATATTTTTTACTACCTTTAAAGTTTAATATTTTAATGCACATAACAACAAAATCATTCCACAAGCCCCTAAAGGTATGCTATATCGAAATCCGAGTCCTTTTGACCAGGTTATGGGCTTTTAAAGATGGAAAGAAGGCCCATTTCAGTAAAGCTTTGCAAAATTAAAATCAATGACTAAAAACGGTCATATTTTTTACTACCTTTAAAGTTATATATATTAATGCAGATAACAACATAATCATTCCACCAGCCTATAAATGTATGCCATATTGAAGTCCGAGTTCATTTAACCAATTTATGGGCTTTTAAAGATGGAAAGAAGGCCAATTTCAGTAAACCTTCGCAAAATTAAAGTCAATGACATAAAACCGTCTTATTTTTTACTACCTTTAAAGTTATATATTTTAATGCACATAACAACATAATCATTCCACAAGCCAATAGTGGTATGCCATATCGAAATCCGAGTCCTTTTGACCAAGTTATGGACTTTTAAAGATGTAAAGAAGGCCCATTTCAGTAAATCTTCGCAAAATAAAGTCAATGACATAAAAACCGGCAACATTAAATATTTTAATGCAGCTAACAACAAAATCATTCCACAAGCCCCTAAATGTATGCCATATCGAAATGCGAGTTAATTTGACCAGGTTATGGGCTTTTAAAGATGGAAAGAAGGCCCATTTCAGTAAACCTTCGCAAAATTAAAATCAATGACATAAAAACGGTCATACTTTTTACTACCTTTAAATTTATATATTTTAATGCAGATAACAACATAATCATTCCACAAGCCTATAAAGGTATGCCATATCGAAATCCGAGTTCATTTGACCAAGTTATGGACTTTTAAAGATGTAAAGAAGGCCCATTTCAGTAAATCTTCGCAAAATTAAAGTCAATGACATAAAAACCGGCAACATTAAATATTTTAATGCAGCTAACAACAAAATCATTCCACAAGCCCCTAAATGTATGCCATATCGAAATGCGAGTTCATTTAACCAATTTATGGGCTTTTAAAGATGGAAAGAAGGCCAATTTCAGTAAACCTTCGCAAAATTAAAGTCAATGACATAAAACCGTCATATTTTTTACTACCTTTAAAGTTATATATTTTAATGCACATAACAACATAATCATTCCACAAGCCAATAGTGGTATGCCATATCGAAATCCGAGTCCTTTTGACCAAGTTATGGACTTTTAAAGATGTAAAGAAGGCCCATTTCAGTAAATCTTCGCAAAATTAAATTCAATGACATAAAAACCGGCAACATTAAATATTTTAATGCAGCTAACATCAAAATCATTCCACAAGCCCCTAAATGTATGCCATATCGAAATGCGAGTTAATTTGACCAGGTTATGGGCTTTTAAAGATGGAAAGAAGGCCCATTTCAGTAATCCTTTGCAAAATTAAAATCAATGACTAAAAACGGTCATATTTTTTACTACCTTTAAAATTATATATTTTAATGCAGATAACAACATAATCATTCCACAAGCCTATAAATGTATGCCATATCGAAATCCGAGTTCATTTAACCAAGTTATGGGCTTTTAAAGATGGAAAGAAGGCCAATTTCAGTAAACCTTCGCAAAATTAAAGTCAATGACATAAAACCGTCATATTTTTTACTACCTTTAAAGTTATATATTTTAATGCAGATAACAACAAAATCATTCCACAAGCCCCTAAAGGTATGCCATATCGAAATCCGAGTTCATTTGACCAAGTTATTGGCTTTTAAAGATGGAAAGAAGGCCCATTTCAGTAAACCTTCGCAAAATTAAAATCAATGACATAAAAACGGTCATATTTTTTACTACCTTTAAATTTATATATTTTAATGCAGATAACAACATAATCATTCCACTAGCCAATAGTGGTATGCCATATCGAAATCCGAGTCCTTTTGACCAAGTTATGGACTTTTAAAGATGTTAAGAAGGCCCATTTCAGTAAACCTTCGCAAAATTAAAGTCAATGACATAAAAACCGTCATATTTTTTACTACCTTTAAAGTTAAATATTTTAATGCAGATAACAACAAAATCATTCCACAAGCCCCTAAAGGTATGCCATATCGAAATCCGAGTTCATTTGACCAAGTTATTGGCTTTTAAAGATGGAAAGAAGGCCCATTTCAGTAAACCTTCGCAAAATTAAAATCAATGACATAAAAACGGTCATATTTTTTACTACCTTTAAATTTATAAATTTTAATGCAGATAACAACATAATCATTCCACAAGCCTATAAAGGTATGCCATATCGAAATCCGAGTTCATTTGACCAAGTTATGGGCTTTTAAAGATGTAAAGAAGGCCCATTTCAGTAAACCTTCGCAAAATTAAAATCAATGACATAAAAACGGTCATATATTTTACTACCTTTAAAGTTATATATTTTAATGCAGATAACAACATAATCATGTCACAAGCCCATGGAGGTATGCCATATCAAAATCCGAGTTCATTTGACCAAGTTATGGGCTTTTAAAGATGGAAATAAGGCCCATTTCAGTTAACCTTCGCAAAATTAAAATCAATGACATAAAAACGGTCATATTTTTTACTACCTTTAAAGTTAAATATTTTAATGCAGATAACAACATAATCATTCCACAAGCCTATAAAGGTATGCCATATCGAAATCCGAGTTCATTTGACCAAGCTATGATCTTTAAAGATGGAAAGAAGGCCCATTTCAGTAAACCTTCTCAAAATTAAAATCAATAACATAAAAACGGTCATATTTTTTACTACCTTTAATGTTATATATTTTAATGCACATAACAACATAATCATTCCACAAGCCAATAGAGGTATGGCATATCGAAATCCGAGTTCATTTGACCAAGTTATGGGCTTTTAAAGATGGAAAGAAGGCCCATTTCAGTAAATCTTCGCAAAATTAAAGTCAATGACATAAAAACCGGCAACATTAAATATTTTAATGCAGCTAACAACAAAATCATTCCACAAGCCCCTAAATGTATGCCATATCGAAATGCGAGTTAATTTGACCAGGCTATGGGCTTTTAAAGATGGAAAGAAGGCCCATTTCAGTAAACCTTCGCAAAATTAAAATCAATGACATAAAAACGGTCATATTTTTTACTACCTTTAAAGTTATATATTTTAATGCAGATAACAACATAATCATTCCACCAGCCTATAAATGTATGCCATATTGAAGTCCGAGTTCATTTAACCAATTTATGGGCTTTTAAAGATGGAAAGAAGGCCAATTTCAGTAAACCTTCGCAAAATTAAAGTCAATGACATAAAACCGTCATATTTTTTACTACCTTTAAAGTTATATATTTTAATGCACATAACAACATAATCATTCCACAAGCCAATAGTGGTATGCCATATCGAAATCCGAGTCCTTTTGACCAAGTTATGGACTTTTAAGGATGTAAAGAAGGCCCATTTCAGTAAATCTTCGCAAAATTAAAGTCAATGACATAAAAACCGGCAACATTAAATATTTTAATGCAGCTAACAACAAAATCATTCCACAAGCCCCTAAATGTATGCCTTATCGAAATGCGAGTTAATTTGACCAGGTTATGGGCTTTTAAAGATGGAAAGAAGGCCCATTTCAGTAAACCTTCGCAAAATTAAAATCAATGACATACAAACGGTCATATTTTTTACTACCTTTAAATTTATATATTTTAATGCAGATAACAACATAATCATTCCACAAGCCTATAAAGGTATGCCATATCGAAATCCGAGTTCATTTGACCAAGTTATGGACTTTTAAAGATGTAAAGAAGGCCCATTTCAGTAAATCTTCGCAAAATTAAAGTCAATGACATAAAAACCGGCATTATTAAATATTTTAATGCAGCTAACAACAAAATCATTCCACAAGCCCCTAAATGTATGCCATATCGAAATGCGAGTTCATTTGACCAATTTATGGGCTTTTAAAGATGGAAAGAAGGCCAATTTCAGTAAACCTTCGCAAAATTAAAGTCAATGACATAAAACCGTCATATTTTTTACTACCTTTAAAGTTATATATTTTAATGCACATAACAACATAATCATTCCACAAGCCAATAGTGGTATGCCATATCGAAATCCGAGTCCTTTTGACCAAGTTATGGACTTTTAAAGATGTAAAGAAGGCCCATTTCAGTAAATCTTCGCAAAATTAAAGTCAATGACATAAAAACCGGCAACATTAAATATTTTAATGCAGCTAACAACAAAATCATTCCACAAGCCCCTAAATGTATGCCATATCGAAATGCGAGTTAATTTGACCAGGTTATGGGCTTTTAAAGATGGAAAGAAGGCCCATTTCAGTAAACCTTTGCAAAATTAAAATCAATGACTAAAAACGGTCATATTTTTTACTACCTTTAAAGTTATATATTTTAATGCAGATAACAACATAATCATTCCACAAGCCTATAAATGTATGCCATATCGAAATCCGAGTTCATTTAACCAAGTTATGGGCTTTTAAAGATGGAAAGAAGGCCAATTTCAGTAAACCTTCGCAAAATTAAAGTCAATGACATAAAACCGTCATATTTTTTACTAACTTTAAAGTTATTTATTTTAATGCACATAACAACATAATCATTCCACAAGCCAATAGTGGTATGCCATATCGAAATCCGAGTCCTTTTGACCAAGTTATGGACTTTTAAAGATGTTAAGAAGGCCCATTTCAGTAAACCTTCGCAAAATTAAAGTCAATGACATAAAAACCGTCATATTTTTTACTACCTTTAAAGTTAAATATTTTAATGCAGATAACAACAAAATCATTCCACAAGCCCCTAAAGGTATGCCATATCGAAATCCGAGTTCATTTGACCAAGTTATTGGCTTTTAAAGATGGAAAGAAGGCCCATTTCAGTAAACCTTCGCAAAATTAAAATCAATGACATAAAAACGGTCATATTTTTTACTACCTTTAAATTTATATATTTTAATGCAGATAACAACATAATCATTCCACAAGCCTATAAAGATATGCCATATCGAAATCCGAGTTCATTTGACCAAGCTATGATCTTTATAGATGGAAAGAAGGCCCATTTCAGTAAACCTTCTCAAAATTAAAATCAATAACATAAAAACGGTCATATTTTTTACTACCTTTAATGTTATATATTTTAATGCACATAACAACATAATCATTCCACAAGCCAATAGAGGTATGGCATATCGAAATCCGAGTTCATTTGACCAAGTTATGGGCTTTTAAAGATGTAAAGAAGGCCCATTTCAGTAAACCTTCGCAAAATTAAAATCAATGACATAAAAACGGTCATATATTTTACTTCCTTTAAAGTTATATATTTTAATGCAGATAACAACATAATCATTCCACAAGCCCATGGAGGTATGCCATATCAAAATCCGAGTTCATTTGACCAAGTTATGGGCTTTTAAAGATGGAAATAAGGCCCATTTCAGTTAACCTTCGCAAAATTAAAATCAATGACATAAAAACGGTCATATTTTTTACTACCTTTAAAGTTAAATATTTTAATGCAGATAACAACATAATCATTCCACAAGCCTATAAAGGTATGCCATATCGAAATCCGAGTTCATTTGACCAAGCTATGATCTTTAAAGATGGAAAGAAGGCCCATTTCAGTAAACCTTCTCAAAATTAAAATCAATAACATAAAAACGGTCATATTTTTTACTACCTTTAATGTTATATATTTTAATGCACATAACAACATAATCATTCCACAAGCCAATAGAGGTATGGCATATCGAAATCCGAGTTCATTTGACAACGTTATGGGCTTTTAAAGATGGAAGGAAGGCCAATTTCAGTTAACCTTCGCAAAATTAAAATCAATGGCATAAAAACGGTCATATTTTTTACTACCTTTAAAGTTATATATTTTAATGCAGATAACTACATAATCATTCCACAAGCCCATAGAGGTATGCCATATCGAAATCCGAGTTCATTTGACCAAGTTATGGGCTTTTAATGATGTATAGAAGGCCCATTTCAGTAAACCTTCGCAAAATTAAAATCAATGACATAAAAACGGTCATATTTTTTACTAATTTTAAAGTTATATATTTTAATGCAGATAACAACATAATCATTCCACGAGCCTATAAATGTATGCCATATCGAAATCCGAGTTCATTTAACCAAGTTATGGGCTTTTAAAGATGGAAAGAAGGCCAATTTCAGTAAACCTTCGCAAAATTAAAGTCAATGACATAAAACCGTCATATTTTTTACTACCTTTAAAGTTATATATTTTAATGCACATAACAACATAATCATTCCACAAGCCAATAGTGGTATGCCATATCGAAATCCGAGTCCTTTTGACCAAGTTATGGACTTTTAAAAATGTGAAGAAGGCCCATTTCAGTAAACCTTCGCAAAATTAAAGTCAATGACATAAAAACGGTCATATTTTTTACTACCTTTAAAGTTATATATTTTAATGCAGATAACAACATAATCATTCCACAAGCCTATAAAGGTATGCCATATCGAAATCCGAGTTCATTTGACCAAGTTATGGGCTTTTAAAGATGGAAAGAAGGCACATTTCAGTAAACCTTCGCAAAATTAAAATCAATGACATAAAAACGGTCATATTTTTTACTACCTTTAAAGTTATATATTTTAGAGCAGATAACAACATAATCATTCCACAAGCCTATAAAGGTATGCCATATCGAAATCCGAGTCCTTTTGACCAAGTTATGGACTTTTAAAGATGGAAATAAGGCCCATTTCAGTAAGCTTTCGCAAAAATAAAATCAATGACATAAAAGCGGTCATATTTTTTACTACCTTTAAAGTTATATATTTTAATGCAAATAAGAACATAATCATTCCACAAGCCCATAAAGGTATGCCATATCGAAATCCGAGTTCATTCGACAACGTTATGGGCTTTTAAAGATGGAAGGAAGGCCAATTTCAGTTAACCTTCGCAAAATTAGAATCATACATAAAAACGGTCATATTTTTTACTACCTTTAAAAATATATATTTTAATGCAAATAACAACATAATCATTCCACAAGCCTATAAAGGTATGCCATATCGAAATCCGAGTTCATTTTACCAAGTTATGGGCTTTTAAAGATGGAAAGAAGGCACATTTCAGTAAACCTTCGCAAAATTAAAATCAATGACATAAAAACGGTCATATTTTTTACTACCTTTAAATTTATATATTTTAATGCAGATAACAACATAATCATTCCACGAGCCTATAAATGTATGCCATATCGAAATCCGAGTTCATTTAACCAAGTTATGGACTTTTAAAGGTGGAAAGAAGGCCAATTTCAGTAAACCTTCGCAAGATTAAAGACAATGACATAAAACCGTCATATTGTTTACTACCTTTAAAGTTATATATTTTAATGCACATAGCAACATAATCATTCCACAAGCCAATAGTGGTATGCCATATCAAAATCCGAGTCCTTTTGACCAAGTTATGGACTTTTAAAGATGTAAAGAAGGCCCATTTCAGTAAACCTTCGCAAAATTAAAGTCAATGACATAAAAACGGTCATATTTTTTACTACCTTTAAAGTTATATATTTTAATGCAGATAACAACATAATCATTCCACAAGCCCATAAAGGTATGCCATATCGAAATCCGAGTTCATTTGACTAAGTTATGGGCTTTTAAATATATAAAGAAGGCCCATTTCAGTAAACCTTCGCAAAATTCAAATCAATGACATAAAAACGGTCATATTTTTTACTACCTTTAAAGTTTAATATTTTAATGCACATAACAACAAAATCATTCCACAAGCCCCTAAAGGTATGCTATATCGAAATCCGAGTCCTTTTGACCAGGTTATGGGCTTTTAAAGATGGAAAGAAGGCCCATTTCAGTAAAGCTTTGCAAAATTAAAATCAATGACTAAAAACGGTCATATTTTTTACTACCTTTAAAGTTATATATTTTAATGCAGATAACAACATAATCATTCCACCAGCCTATAAATGTATGCCATATTGAAATCCGAGTTCATTTAACCAATTTATGGGCTTTTAAAGATGGAAAGAAGGCCAATTTCAGTAAACCTTCGCAAAATTAAAGTCAATGACATAAAACCGTCATATTTTTTACTACCTTTAAAGTTATATATTTTAATACACATAACAACATAATCATTCCACAAGCCAATAGTGGTATGCCATATCGAAATCCGAGTCCTTTTGACCAAGTTATGGACTTTTAAAGATGTAAAGAAGGCCCATTTCAGTAAACCTTCGCAAAATTAAAGTCAATGACATAAAAACCGGCAACATTAAATATTTTAATGCAGATAACAACAAAATCATTCCACAAGCCCCTAAAGGTATGCCATATCGAAATCCGAGTTCATTTGACCAAGTTATTGGCTTTTAAAGATGGAAAGAAGGCCCATTTCAGTAAACCTTCGCAAAATTAAAATCAATGACATAAAAACGGTCATATTTTTGACTACCTTTAAAGTTATATATTTTACTGCAGGTAACAACATAATCATTCCACGAGCCTATAAATGTATGCCATATCGAAATCCGAGTTCATTTAACCAAGTTATGGGCTTTTAAAGATGGAAAGAAGGCCAATTTCAGTAAACCTTCGCAAAATTAAAGTCAATGACATAAAACCGTCATATTTTTTACTACCTTTAAAGTTATATATTTTAATGCACATAACAACATAATCATTCCACAAGCCAATAGTGGTATGCCATATCGAAATCCGAGTCCTTTTGACCAAGTTATGGACTTTTAAAGATGTAAAGAAGGCCCATTTCAGTAAACCTTCGCAAAATTAAAGTCAATGACATAAAAACGGTCATATTTTTTACTACCTTTAAAGTTATATATTTTAATGCAGATAACAACATAATCATTCCACAAGCCTATAAAGGTATGCCATATCGAAATCCGAGTTCATTTGACCAAGTTATGGGCCTTTAAAGATGGAAAGAAGGCACATTTCAGTAAATCTTCGCAAAATTAAAATCAATGACATAAAAACGGTCATATTTTTCACTACCCTTAAAGTTATATATTTTAGTGCAGATAACAACATAATCATTCCACAAGCCTATAAAGGTATGCCATATCGAAATCCGAGTTCATTTTACCAAGTTATGGGCTTTTAAAGATGGAAAGAAGGCACATTTCAGTAAACCTTCGCAAAATTAAAATCAATGACATAAAAACGGTCATATTTTTTACTACCTTTAATGTTATATATTTTAATGCAGATAACAACATAATCATTCCACAAGCCAATAGTGGTATGCCATATCGAAATCCGAGTCCTTTTGACCAAGTTATGGACTTTTAAAGATGGAAATAAGGCCCATTTCAGTAAGCCTTCGCAAAAATAAAATCAATGACATAAAATCGGTCATATTTTTTACTACCTTTAAAGTTATATATTTTAATGCAGATAACAACATAATCATTCCACAAGCCCATAAAGGTATGCCATATCGAAATCCGAGTTCATTCGACAACGTTATGGGCTTTTAAAGATGGAAGGAAGGCCAATTTCAGTTAACCTTCGCAAAATTAGAATCATACATAAAAACGGTCATATTTTTTACCACCTTTAAAAATATATATTTTAATGCAAATAACAACATAATCATTCCACAAGCCCATAAAGGTATGCCATATCGAAATCCGAGTTCATTTGACTAAGTTATGGGCATTTAAATATATAAAGAAGGCCCATTTCAGTAAACCTTCGCAAAATTCAAATCAATGACATAAAAACGGTCATATTTTTTACTACCTTTAAAGTTTAATATTTTAATGCACATAACAACAAAATCATTCCACAAGCCCCTAAAGGTATGCTATATCGAAATCCGAGTCCTTTTGACCAGGTTATGGGCTTTTAAAGATGGAAAGAAGGCCCATTTCAGTAAAGCTTTGCAAAATTATCGAAATCCGAGTCCTTTTGACCAAGTTATGGACTTTTAAAGATGTAAAGAAGGCCCATTTCAGTAAACCTTCGCAAAATTAAAGTCAATGACATAAAAACCGGCAACATTAAATATTTTAATGCAGCTAACAACAAAATCATTCCACAAGCCCCTAAATGTATGCCATATCGAAATGCGAGTTAATTTGACCAGGTTATGGGCCTTTAAAGATGGAAAGAAGGCCCATGTTAGTAAACCTTTGCAAAATTAAAATCAATGACTAAAAACGGTCATATTTTTTACTACCTTTAAAGTTATATATTTTAATGCAGATAACAACATAATCATTCCACAAGCCTATAAATGTATGCGATATCGAAATCCGAGTTCATTTAACCAAGTTATGGGCTTTTAAAGATGGAAAGAAGGCCAATTTCAGTAAACCTTCGCAAAATTAAAGTCAATGACATAAAACCGTCATATTTTTTACTAACTTTAAAGTTATATATTGTAATGCACATAACAACATAATCATTCCACAAGCCAATAGTGGTATGCCATATCGAAATCCGAGTCCTTTTGACCAAGTTATGGACTTTTAAAGATGTTAAGAAGGCCCATTTCAGTAAACCTTCGCAAAATTAAAGTCAATGACATAAAAACCGTCATATTTTTTACTACCTTTAAAGTTAAATATTTTAATGCAGCTAACAACAAAATCATTCCACAAGCCCCTAAATGTATGCCATATCGAAATGCGAGTTAATTTGACCAGGTTATGGGCTTTTAAAGATAGAAAGAAGGCCCATTTTAGTAAACCTTTGCAAAATTAAAATCAATGACTAAAAACGGTCATATTTTTTACTACCTTTAAAGTTATATATTTTAATGCAGATAACAACATAATCATTCCACAAGCCTATAAATGTATGCGATATCGAAATCCGAGTTCATTTAACCAAGTTATGGGCTTTTAAAGATGGAAAGAAGGCCAATTTCAGTAAACCTTCGAAAAATTAAAGTCAATGACATAAAACCGTCATATTTTTTACTAACTTTAAAGTTATATATTTTAATGCACATAACAACATAATCATTCCACAAGCCAATAGTGGTATGCCATATCGAAATCCGAGTCCTTTTGACCAAGTTATGGACTCTTAAAGGTGTTAAGAAGGCCCATTTCAGTAAACCTTCGCAAAATTAAAGTCAATGACATAAAAACCGTCATATTTTTTACTACCTTTAAAGTTAAATATTTTAATGCAGATAACAACAAAATCATTCCACAAGCCCTTAAAGGTATGCCATATCGAAATCCGAGTTCATTTGACCAAGTTATTGGCTTTTAAAGATGGAAAGAAGGCCCATTTCAGTAAAGCTTTGCAAAATTAAAATCAATGACTAAAAACGGTCATATTTTTTACTACCTTTAAAGTTATATATTTTAATGCAGATAACAACATAATCATTCCACCAGCCTATAAATGTATGCCATATTGAAATCCGAGTTCATTTAACCAATTTATGGGCTTTTAAAGATGGAAAGAAGGCCAATTTCAGTAAACCTTCGCAAAATTAAAGTCAATGACATAAAACCGTCATATTTTTTACTACCTTTAAAGTTATATATTTTAATACACATAACAACATAATCATTCCACAAGCCAATAGTGGTATGCCATATCGAAATCCGAGTCCTTTTGACCAAGTTATGGACTTTTAAAGATGTAAAGAAGGCCCATTTCAGTAAACCTTCGCAAAATTAAAGTCAATGACATAAAAACCGGCAACATTAAATATTTTAATGCAGATAACAACAAAATCATTCCACAAGCCCCTAAAGGTATGCCATATCGAAATCCGAGTTCATTTGACCAAGTTATTGGCTTTTAAAGATGGAAAGAAGGCCCATTTCAGTAAACCTTCGCAAAATTAAAATCAATGACATAAAAACGGTCATATTTTTTACTACCTTTAATGTTATATATTTTAATGCAGATAACAACATAATCATTCCACAAGCCAATAGTGGTATGCCATATCGAAATCCGAGTCCTTTTGACCAAGTTATGGACTTTTAAAGATGGAAATAAGGCCCATTTCAGTAAGCCTTCGCAAAAATAAAATCAATGACATAAAATCGGTCATATTTTTTACTACCTTTAAAGTTATATATTTTAATGCAGATAACAACATAATCATTCCACAAGCCCATAAAGGTATGCCATATCGAAATCCGAGTTCATTCGACAACGTTATGGGCTTTTAAAGATGGAAGGAAGGCCAATTTCAGTTAACCTTCGCAAAATTAGAATCATACATAAAAACGGTCATATTTTTTACCACCTTTAAAAATATATATTTTAATGCAAATAACAACATAATCATTCCACAAGCCCATAAAGGTATGCCATATCGAAATCCGAGTTCATTTGACTAAGTTATGGGCATTTAAATATATAAAGAAGGCCCATTTCAGTAAACCTTCGCAAAATTCAAATCAATGACATAAAAACGGTCATATTTTTTACTACCTTTAAAGTTTAATATTTTAATGCACATAACAACAAAATCATTCCACAAGCCCCTAAAGGTATGCTATATCGAAATCCGAGTCCTTTTGACCAGGTTATGGGCTTTTAAAGATGGAAAGAAGGCCCATTTCAGTAAAGCTTTGCAAAATTATCGAAATCCGAGTCCTTTTGACCAAGTTATGGACTTTTAAAGATGTAAAGAAGGCCCATTTCAGTAAACCTTCGCAAAATTAAAGTCAATGACATAAAAACCGGCAACATTAAATATTTTAATGCAGCTAACAACAAAATCATTCCACAAGCCCCTAAATGTATGCCATATCGAAATGCGAGTTAATTTGACCAGGTTATGGGCCTTTAAAGATGGAAAGAAGGCCCATGTTAGTAAACCTTTGCAAAATTAAAATCAATGACTAAAAACGGTCATATTTTTTACTACCTTTAAAGTTATATATTTTAATGCAGATAACAACATAATCATTCCACAAGCCTATAAATGTATGCGATATCGAAATCCGAGTTCATTTAACCAAGTTATGGGCTTTTAAAGATGGAAAGAAGGCCAATTTCAGTAAACCTTCGCAAAATTAAAGTCAATGACATAAAACCGTCATATTTTTTACTAACTTTAAAGTTATATATTGTAATGCACATAACAACATAATCATTCCACAAGCCAATAGTGGTATGCCATATCGAAATCCGAGTCCTTTTGACCAAGTTATGGACTTTTAAAGATGTTAAGAAGGCCCATTTCAGTAAACCTTCGCAAAATTAAAGTCAATGACATAAAAACCGTCATATTTTTTACTACCTTTAAAGTTAAATATTTTAATGCAGCTAACAACAAAATCATTCCACAAGCCCCTAAATGTATGCCATATCGAAATGCGAGTTAATTTGACCAGGTTATGGGCTTTTAAAGATAGAAAGAAGGCCCATTTTAGTAAACCTTTGCAAAATTAAAATCAATGACTAAAAACGGTCATATTTTTTACTACCTTTAAAGTTATATATTTTAATGCAGATAACAACATAATCATTCCACAAGCCTATAAATGTATGCGATATCGAAATCCGAGTTCATTTAACCAAGTTATGGGCTTTTAAAGATGGAAAGAAGGCCAATTTCAGTAAACCTTCGAAAAATTAAAGTCAATGACATAAAACCGTCATATTTTTTACTAACTTTAAAGTTATATATTTTAATGCACATAACAACATAATCATTCCACAAGCCAATAGTGGTATGCCATATCGAAATCCGAGTCCTTTTGACCAAGTTATGGACTCTTAAAGGTGTTAAGAAGGCCCATTTCAGTAAACCTTCGCAAAATTAAAGTCAATGACATAAAAACCGTCATATTTTTTACTACCTTTAAAGTTAAATATTTTAATGCAGATAACAACAAAATCATTCCACAAGCCCTTAAAGGTATGCCATATCGAAATCCGAGTTCATTTGACCAAGTTATTGGCTTTTAAAGATGGAAAGAAGGCCCATTTCAGTAAAGCTTTGCAAAATTAAAATCAATGACTAAAAACGGTCATATTTTTTACTACCTTTAAAGTTATATATTTTAATGCAGATAACAACATAATCATTCCACCAGCCTATAAATGTATGCCATATTGAAATCCGAGTTCATTTAACCAATTTATGGGCTTTTAAAGATGGAAAGAAGGCCAATTTCAGTAAACCTTCGCAAAATTAAAGTCAATGACATAAAACCGTCATATTTTTTACTACCTTTAAAGTTATATATTTTAATACACATAACAACATAATCATTCCACAAGCCAATAGTGGTATGCCATATCGAAATCCGAGTCCTTTTGACCAAGTTATGGACTTTTAAAGATGTAAAGAAGGCCCATTTCAGTAAACCTTCGCAAAATTAAAGTCAATGACATAAAAACCGTCATATTTTTTACTACCTTTAAAGTTAAATATTTTAATGCAGCTAACAACAAAATCATTCCACAAGCCCCTAAATGTATGCCATATCGAAATGCGAGTTAATTTGACCAGGTTATGGGCTTTTAAAGATAGAAAGAAGGCCCATTTTAGTAAACCTTTGCAAAATTAAAATCAATGACTAAAAACGGTCATATTTTTTACTACCTTTAAAGTTATATATTTTAATGCAGATAACAACATAATCATTCCACAAGCCTATAAATGTATGCGATATCGAAATCCGAGTTCATTTAACCAAGTTATGGGCTTTTAAAGATGGAAAGAAGGCCAATTTCAGTAAACCTTCGAAAAATTAAAGTCAATGACATAAAACCGTCATATTTTTTACTAACTTTAAAGTTATATATTTTAATGCACATAACAACATAATCATTCCACAAGCCAATAGTGGTATGCCATATCGAAATCCGAGTCCTTTTGACCAAGTTATGGACTCTTAAAGGTGTTAAGAAGGCCCATTTCAGTAAACCTTCGCAAAATTAAAGTCAATGACATAAAAACCGTCATATTTTTTACTACCTTTAAAGTTAAATATTTTAATGCAGATAACAACAAAATCATTCCACAAGCCCCTAAAGGTATGCCATATCGAAATCCGAGTTCATTTGACCAAGTTATTGGCTTTTAAAGATGGAAAGAAGGCCCATTTCAGTAAACCTTCGCAAAATTAAAATCAATGACATAAAAACGGTCATATTTTTGACTACCTTTAAAGTTATATATTTTACTGCAGGTAACAACATAATCGTTCCACGAGCCAATAGAGGTATGCCATATCGACATCCGAGTCCTTTTGACCAAGTTATGGGCTTTTAATGATGTATAGAAGGCCCATTTCAGTAAACCTTCGCAAAATTAAAATCAATGACATAAAAACGGTCATATTTTTTACTACCTTTAAAGTTATATATTTTAATGCAGATAACAACATAATCATTCCACGAGCCTATAAATGTATGCCATATCGAAATCCGAGTTCATTTAACCAAGTTATGGGCTTTTAAAGATGGAAAGAAGGCCAATTTCAGTAAACCTTCGCAAAATTAAAGTCAATGACATAAAACCGTCATATTTTTTACTACCTTTAAAGTTATATATTTTAATGCACATAACAACATAATCATTCCACAAGCCAATAGTGGTATGCCATATCGAAATCCGAGTCCTTTTGACCAAGTTATGGACTTTTAAAGATGTAAAGGAGGCCCATTTCAGTAAACCTTCGCAAAATTAAAGTCAATGACATAAAAACGGTCAAATTTTTTACTACCTTTAAAGTTTTATATTTTAATGCAGATAACAACATAATCATTCCACAAGCCTATAAAGGTATGCCATATCGAAATCCGAGTTCATTTGACCAAGTTATGGGCCTTTAAAGATGGAAAGAAGGCACATTTCAGTAAATCTTCGCAAAATTAAAATCAATGACATAAAAACGGTCATATTTTTCACTACCCTTAAAGTTATATATTTTAGTGCAGATAACAACATAATCATTCCACAAGCCTATAAAGGTATGCCATATCGAAATCCGAGTTCATTTTACCAAGTTATGGGCTTTTAAAGATGGAAAGAAGGCACATTTCAGTAAACCTTCGCAAAATTAAAATCAATGACATAAAAACGGTCATATTTTTTACTACCTTTAATGTTATATATTTTAATGCAGATAACAACATAATCATTCCACAAGCCAATAGTGGTATGCCATATCGAAATCCGAGTCCTTTTGACCAAGTTATGGACTTTTAAAGATGGAAATAAGGCCCATTTCAGTAAGCCTTCGCAAAAATAAAATCAATGACATAAAAACGGTCATATTTTTTACTACCTTTAAAGTTATATATTTTAGTGCAGATAACAACATAATCATTCCACAAGCCTATAAAGGTATGCCATATCGAAATCTGAGTTCATTTGACCAAGTTATGGGCCTTTAAAGATGGAAAGAAGGCACATTTCAGTAAATCTTCGCAAAATTAAAATCAATGACATAAAAACGGTCATATTTTTTACTACCTTTAAAGTTATATATTTTAGTGCAGATAACAACATAATCATTCCACAAGCCTATAAAGGTATGCCATATCGAAATCTGAGTTCATTTGACCAAGTTATGGGCCTTTAAAGATGGAAAGAAGGCACATTTCAGTAAATCTTCGCAAAATTAAAATCAATGACATAAAAACGGTCATATTTTTTACTACCTTTAAAGTTATATATTTTAGTGCAGATAACAACATAATCATTCCACAAGCCCATAAAGGTATGCCATATCGAAATCCGAGTTCATTCGACAACGTTATGGGCTTTTAAAGATGGAAGGAAGGCCAATTTCAGTTAACCCTCGCAAAATTAGAATCATACATAAAAACGGTCATATTTTTTACCACCTTTAAAAATATATATTTTAATGCAAATAACAACATAATCATTCCACAAGCCCATAAAGGTATGCCATATCGAAATCCGAGTTCATTTGACTAAGTTATGGGCTTTTAAATATGTAAAGAAGGCCCATTTCAGTAAACCTTCGCAAAATTAAAGTCAATGACATAAAACCGTCATATTTTTTACTACCTTTAAAGTTATATATTTTAATGCACATAACAACATAATCATTCCACAAGCCAATAGTGGTATGCCATATCGAAATCCGAGTCCTTTTGACCAATTTATGGACTTTTAAAGATGGAAATAAGGCCCATTTCAGTAAGCCTTCGCAAAAATAAAATCAATGACATAAAAACGGTCATATTTTTTACTACCTTTAAAGTTATATATTTTAGTGCAGATAACAACATAATCATTCCACAAGCCTATAAAGGTATGCCATATCGAAATCCGAGTTCATTTTACCAAGTTATGGGCTTTTAAAGATGGAAAGAAGGCACATTTCAGTAAACCTTCGCAAAATTAAAATCAATGACATAAAAACGGTCATATTTTTTACTACCTTTAATGTTATATATTTTAATGCAGATAACAACATAATCATTCCACAAGCCAATAGTGGTATGCCATATCGAAATCCGAGTCCTTTTGACCAAGTTATGGACTTTTAAAGATGGAAATAAGGCCCATTTCAGTAAGCCTTCGCAAAAATAAAATCAATGACATAAAAACGGTCATATTTTTTACTACCTTTAAAGTTATATATTTTAGTGCAGATAACAACATAATCATTCCACAAGCCTATAAAGGTATGCCATATCGAAATCTGAGTTCATTTGACCAAGTTATGGGCCTTTAAAGATGGAAAGAAGGCACATTTCAGTAAATCTTCGCAAAATTAAAATCAATGACATAAAAACGGTCATATTTTTTACTACCTTTAAAGTTATATATTTTAGTGCAGATAACAACATAATCATTCCACAAGCCTATAAAGGTATGCCATATCGAAATCTGAGTTCATTTGACCAAGTTATGGGCCTTTAAAGATGGAAAGAAGGCACATTTCAGTAAATCTTCGCAAAATTAAAATCAATGACATAAAAACGGTCATATTTTTTACTACCTTTAAAGTTATATATTTTAGTGCAGATAACAACATAATCATTCCACAAGCCCATAAAGGTATGCCATATCGAAATCCGAGTTCATTCGACAACGTTATGGGCTTTTAAAGATGGAAGGAAGGCCAATTTCAGTTAACCCTCGCAAAATTAGAATCATACATAAAAACGGTCATATTTTTTACCACCTTTAAAAATATATATTTTAATGCAAATAACAACATAATCATTCCACAAGCCCATAAAGGTATGCCATATCGAAATCCGAGTTCATTTGACTAAGTTATGGGCTTTTAAATATGTAAAGAAGGCCCATTTCAGTAAACCTTCGCAAAATTAAAGTCAATGACATAAAACCGTCATATTTTTTACTACCTTTAAAGTTATATATTTTAATGCACATAACAACATAATCATTCCACAAGCCAATAGTGGTATGCCATATCGAAATCCGAGTCCTTTTGACCAATTTATGGACTTTTAAAGATGGAAATAAGGCCCATTTCAGTAAGCCTTCGCAAAAATAAAATCAATGACATAAAAACGGTCATATTTTTTACTACCTTTAAAGTTATATATTTTAGTGCAGATAACAACATAATCATTCCACAAGCCTATAAAGGTATGCCATATCGAAATCTGAGTTCATTTGACCAAGTTATGGGCCTTTAAAGATGGAAAGAAGGCACATTTCAGTAAATCTTCGCAAAATTAAAATCAATGACATAAAAACGGTCATATTTTTTACTACCTTTAAAGTTATATATTTTAGTGCAGATAACAACATAATCATTCCACAAGCCTATAAAGGTATGCCATATCGAAATCCGAGTTCATTTTACAAAGTTATGGGCTTTTAAAGATGGAAAGAAGGCACATTTCAGTAAACCTTCGCAAAATTAAAATCAATGACATAAAAACGGTCATATTTTTTACTACCTTTAATGTTATATATTTTAATGCAGATAACAACATAATCGTTCCACAAGCCAATAGTGGTATGCCATATCGAAATCCGAATCCTTTTGACCAAGTTATGGACTTTTAAAGATGGAAATAAGGCCCATTTCAGTAAGCCTTCGCAAAAATAAAATCAATGACATAAAAACGGTCATATTTTTTACTACCTTTAAAGTTATATATTTTAGTGCAGATAACAACATAATCATTCCACAAGCCTATAAAGGTATGCCATATCGAAATCTGAGTTCATTTGACCAAGTTATGGGCCTTTAAAGATGGAAAGAAGGCACATTTCAGTAAACCTTCGCAAAATTAAAATCAATGACATAAAAACGGTCATATTTTTTACTACCTTTAAAGTTATATATTTTAGTGCAGATAACAACATAATCATTCCACAAGCCTATAAAGGTATGCCATATCGAAATCCGAGTTCATTTTACAAAGTTATGGGCTTTTAAAGATGGAAAGAAGGCACATTTCAGTAAATCTTCGCAAAATTAAAATCAATGACATAAAAACGGTCATATTTTTTACTACCTTTAAAGTTATATATTTTAGTGCAGATAACAACATAATCATTCCACAAGCCTATAAAGGTATGCCATATCGAAATCCGAGTTCATTTTACAAAGTTATGGGCTTTTAAAGATGGAAAGAAGGCACATTTCAGTAAACCTTCGCAAAATTAAAATCAATGACATAAAAACGGTCATATTTTTTACTACCTTTAAAGTTATATATTTTAATGCAGATAACAACATAATCATTCCACAAGCCCATAAAGGTATGCCATATCGAAATCCGAGTTCATTCGACAACGTTATGGGCTTTTAAAGATGGAAGGAAGGCCAATTTCAGTTAACCTTCGCAAAATTAGAATCATACATAAAAACGGTCATATTTTTTACTACCTTTAAAAATATATATTTTAATGCAAATAACAACATAATCATTCCACAAGCCCATAAAGGTATGCCATATCGAAATCCGAGTTCATTTGACTAAGTTATGGGCTTTTAAATATATAAAGAAGGCCCATTTCAGTAAACCTTCGCAAAATTCAAATCAATGACATAAAAACGGTCATATTTTTTACTACCTTTAAAGTTTAATATTTTAATGCACATAACAACAAAATCATTCCACAAGCCCCTAAAGGTATGCTATATCGAAATCCGAGTCCTTTTGACCAGGTTATGGGCTTTTAAAGATGGAAAGAAGGCCCATTTCAGTAAAGCTTTGCAAAATTAAAATCAATGACTAAAAACGGTCATATTTTTTACTACCTTTAAAGTTATATATTTTAATGCAGATAACAACATAATCATTCCACCAGCCTATAAATGTATGCCATATTGAAATCCGAGATCATTTAACCAATTTATGGGCTTTTAAAGATGGAAAGAAGGCCAATTTCAGTAAACCTTCGCAAAATTAAAGTCAATGACATAAAACCGTCATATTTTTTACTACCTTTAAAGTTATATATTTTAATGCACATAACAACATAATCATTCCACAAGCCAATAGTGGTATACCATATCGAAATCCGAGTCCTTTTGACCAAGTTATGGACTTTTAAAGATGTAAAGAAGGCCCATTTCAGTAAACCTTCGCAAAATTAAAGTCAATGACATAAAAACCGGCAACATTAAATATTTTAATGCAGCTAACAACAAAATCATTCCACAAGCCCCTAAATGTATGCCATATCGAAATGCGAGTTAATTTGACCAAGTTATGGACTTTTAAAGATGGAAATAAGGCCCATTTCAGTAAGCCTTCGCAAAAATAAAATCAATGACATAAAAACGGTCATATTTTTTACTACCTTTAAAGTTATATATTTTAAAGCAGATAACAACATAATCATTCCACAAGCCTATAAATGTATGCGATATCGAAATCCGAGTTCATTTAACCAAGTTATGGGCTTTTAAAGATGGAAAGATGGCCAATTTCAGTAAACCTTCGCAAAATTAAAGTCAATGACATAAAACCGTCATATTTTTTACTAACTTTAAAGTTATATATTTTAATGCACATAACAACATAATCATTCCACAAGCCAATAGTGGTATGCCATATCGAAATCCGAGTCCTTTTGACCAAGTTATGGACTTTTAAAGATGTTAAGAAGGCCCATTTCAGTAAACCTTCGCAAAATTAAAGTCAATGACATAAAAACCGTCATATTTTGTACTACCTTTAAAGTTAAATATTTTAATGCAGATAACAACAAAATCATTCCACAAGCCCCTAAAGGTATGCCAAATCGAAATCCGAGTTCATTTGACCAAGTTATTGGCTTTTAAAGATGGAAAGAAGGCCCATTTCAGTAAACCTTCGCAAAATTAATCAATGACATAAAAACGGTCATATTTTGTACTACCTTGAAAGTTATATATTTTAATGCAGATAACAACATAATCATTCCACAAGCCCATAAAGGTATGCCATATCGAAATCCGAGTTCATAAGACAACATTATGGGCTTTTAAAGATGGAAGGAAGGCATATTTCAGTTACCCTTCGCTAAATTAGAATCATACATGAAAACGGTCATATTTTGTACTACCTTTAAAGTTAAATATTTTAATGCAGATAACAACAAAATAATTCCACAAGCCCCTAAAGGTATGCCATATCGAAATCCGAGTTCATTTGACCAAGTTATTGGCCTTTAAAGATGGAAAGAAGGCCCATTTCAGTAAACCTTCGCAAAATTTATATCAATGACATAAAAACGGTCATATTTTTTACTACTTTTAATGTTATATATTTTAATGCAGATTACAACATAATCATTCCACAAGCCTAAAAAGGTATGCCATATCAATATCCCAGTTCATTTGACCAAGTTATGGGCTTTTAAAGATGGAAAGAAGGCCCATTTCAGTAAACCTTCGCAAAATTTATATCAATGACATAAAAACGGTCATATTTTTTACTACTTTTAATGTTATATATTTTAATGCAGATAACAACATAATCATTCCACAAGCCCCTAAATGTATGGCATATCGAAATCCGAGTTCATTTGACCAAGTTATTGGCTTTTAAAGATGGAAAGAAGGCCCTTTTTAGTAAACCTTCGCAAAATTAAAATCAATGACATAAAAACGGTCATACTTTCTACTACCTTTAAAGTTATATATTTTAATGCAGATATGAACATAATCATTCCACAAGCCCATAGAAGTATGCCATATCGAAATCCGAGTCCTTTTGACCAGGTTATGGGCTTTTAAAGATGGAAAGAAGGCCCATTTCAGTAAACCTTCGCAAAATTAAAATCAATGACATAAAAACGGTCATATTTTTTACTACCTTTAAAGTTATATATTTTAATGCAGATAACAACATAATCATTCCACAAGCCCATAGAGGTATGCCATGTCGAAATCCAAGTTCAGTTAACCAAGTTATGGGCTGTTAAAGATGGAAAGAAGGCCCATTTCAGTAAACCTTCGCAAAATTAAAATCAATGACATAAAAACGGTAATATATTTTACTACCTTTAAAGTTAAATATTTTAATGCACATAACAACATATTCATTCCACAGCCAATAGTGGTATGTCATATCGAAATCCGAGTCCTTTTGACCAAGTTATGGACTTTTAAAGATGTAAAGAAGGCCCATTTCAGTAAACTTTCGCAAAATTAAAGTCAATGACATAAAAACCGTCATATTTTTTACTACCTCTAAAGTTAAATATTTTAATGCAGATAACAACAAAATCATTCCTTAAGCCCCTAAGGGTATGCCATATAGAAATCCGAGTTCATTTGACCAAGTTATTGGCTTTTAAAGATGGAAAGAAGGCCCATTTCAGTAAACCTTCGCAAAATTAAAATCAATGACATAAAAACGGTCATATTTTCTACTACCTTTAAAGTTATATATTTTAATGCAGATATGAACATAATCATTCCACAAGCCTATAAAGGTATGCCATATCGAAATACGAGTTCATTTGACCAAGTTATGGGCTTTTAAAGATGTAAAGAAGGCCCATTTCAGTAAACCTTCGCAAAATTAAAATCAATGACATAAAAACGGTAATATATTTTACTACCTTTAAAGTTATATATTTTAATGCAGATAACAACATAATCATTCCACAAGCCCATAGAAGTATGCCATATCGAAATCCGAGTCCTTTTGACCAGGTTATATGCTTTTAAAGATGGAAAGAAGGCCCATTTCAGTAAACCTTTGCAAAATTAAAATCAATGACATAAAAACGGTCATATTTTTTACTACTTTTAATGTTATATATTTTAATGCACAGAACAACATAATCATTCCACAAGCCAATAGAGGTATGCCATATCGAAATCCGAGTTCATTTGACAACGTTATGGGCTTTTAAAGATGGAAGGAAGGCCAATTTCAGTTAACCTTCGCAAAATTAAAATCAATGACTTAAAAACGGTCATATTTTTTACTACCTTTAAAGTTAATTATTTTAATGCAGATATCAACATAATCATTCCACAAGCCCATTGAGGTATACCATATAGAAATCCGAGTCCTTTTGACCAGGTTATGGGCTTTTAAAGATGGAAAGAAGGCCCATTTCAGTAAACCTTCGCAAAATTAAAATCAATGACATAAAAACGGTCATATTTTTTACTACCTTTAAAGTTATATATTTTAATGCAGATAACAACATAATCATTCCACAAGCCCATAGAGGTATGCCGAGTTCATTTAACCAAGTTATGGGCTTTTAAAGATGGAATGAAGGCCCATTTCAGTAAACCTTCGCAAAATTAAAGTCAATGACATAAAACCGTCATATTTTTTACTACCTTTAAGGTTATATATTTTAATGCACATAACAACATATTCATTCCACAGCCAACAGTGGTATGCCATATCGAAATCCAAGTCCTTTTGACCAAGTTATGGACTTTTAAAGATGTAAAGAAGGCCCATTTCAGTAAACTTTCGCAAAATTAAAGTCAATGACATAAAAACCGTCATATTTTTTACTACCTCTAAAGTTAAATATTTTAATGCAGATAACAACAAAATCATTCCTCAAGCCCCTACGGGTATGCCATATAGAAATCCGAGTTCATTTGACCAAGTTATTGGCTTTTAAAGATGGAAAGAAGGCCCATTTCAGTAAACCTTCGCAAAATTAAAATCAATGACATAAAAACGGTCATATTTTCTTCTACCTTTAAAGTTAAATATTTTAATGCAGATAACAACAAAATAATTCCACAAGCCCCTAAATGTATGGCATATCGAAATCCGAGTTCATTTGACCAAGTTATTGGCTTTTAAAGATGGAAAGAAGGCCCATTTCAGTAAACCTTCGCAAAATTAAAATCAATGACATAAAAACGGTCATATTTTTGACTACCTTTAAAGTTATATATTTTAGTGCAGGTAACAACATAATCGTTCCACGAGCCAATAGAGGTATGCCATATCGACATCCGAGTCCTTTTGGCTAAGTTATTGACTTTTAAAGATGTAAAGAAGGCCCATTTCAGTAAACCTTCGCAAAATTAAAATCAATGACATAAAAACGGTCATATATTTTACTACCTTTAAGGTTATATATTTGAATGCAGATAACAACATAATCATTCCACAAGCCCATAGAAGTATGCCATATCGAAATCCGAGTCCTCTTGACCAGGTTATGGGCTTTTAAAGATGAAAAGAAGAAGGCCCATTTCAGTAAACCTTTGCAAAATTAAAATCAATGACATAAAAACGGTCATATCTTTTATTACCTTTAATGTTATATATTTTAATGCACAGAACAACATAATCATTCCACAAGCCAATAGAGGTATGCCATATCGAAATCCGAGTTAATTTGACAACGTTATGGGCTTTTAAAGATGGAAGGAAGGCCAATTTAAGTTAACCTTCGCAAAATTAAAATCAATGACTTAAAAACGGTCATATTTTTTACTACCTTTAAAGTTAATTATTTTAATGCAGATAACAACATAATCATTCCACAAGCCCATAGAGGTATACCATATCGAAATCCGAGTCCTTTTGACCAGGTTATGGGCTTTTAAAGATGGAAAGAAGGCCCATTTCAGTAAACCTTCGCAAAATTAAAATCAATGACATAAAAACGGTCATATTTTTTACTACCTTTAAAGTTATATATTTTAATGCAGATAACAACATAATCATTCCACAAGCCCATAGAGGTATGCCATATCGAAATCAGAGTTCATTTAACCAAGTTATGGGCTTTTAAAGATGGAAAGAAGGCCCATTTCAGTAAACCTTCGCAAAATTAAAGTCAATGACATAAAACCGTCATATTTTTTACTACCTTTAAGGTTATATATATTAATGCACATAACAACATATTCATTCCACAGCCAATAGTGGTATGCCATATCGAAATCCGAGTCCTTTTGACCAAGTTATGGACTTTTAAAGATGTAAAGAAGGCCCATTTCAGTAAACTTTCGCAAAATTAAAGTCAATGACATAAAAACCGTCATATTTTTTACTACCTCTAAAGTTAAATATTTTAATGCAGATAACAACAAAATCATTCCTCAAGCCCCTAAGGGTATGCCATATAGAAATCCGAGTTTATTTGACCAAGTTATTGGCTTTTAAAGATGGAAAGAAGGCCCATTTCAGTAAACCTTCGCAAAATTAAAATCAAAGACATAAAAACGGTCATATTTTCTACTACATTTAAAGTTATATATTTTAATGCAGATAACAACATAATCATTCCACAAGCCTATAAAGGTATGCCATATCGAAATCCGAGTTCATTTGACCAAGTTATGGGCTTTTAAAGATGTAAAGAAGGCCCATTTCAGTAAACCTTCGAAAAATTAAAATCAATGACATAAAAACGGTCATATATTTTACTACCTTTAAAGTTATATATTTTAATGCAGATAACAACATAATCATTCCACAAGCCCATAGACGTATGCCATATCGAAATCCGAGTCCTTTTGACCAGGTTATGGGCTTTTAAAGATGGAAATAAGGCCCATTTCAGTAAACTTTCGCAAAATTAAAGTCAATGACATAAAAACCGTCATATTTTTTACTACCTCTAAAGTTAAATATTTTAATGCAGATAACAACAAAATCATTCCTCAAGCCCCTAAGGGTATGCCATATAGAAATCCGAGTTCATTTGACCAAGTTATTGGCTTTTAAAGATGGAAAGAAGGCCCATTTCAGTAAACCTTCGCAAAATTAAAATCAAAGACATAAAAACGGTCATATTTTCTACTACATTTAAAGTTATATATTTTAATGCAGATACCAACATAATCATTACACAAGCCTATAAAGGTATGCCATATCGAAATCCGAGTTCATTTGACCAAGTTATGGGCCTTAAAGATGGAAAGAAGGCCCATTTCAGTAAACCTTCTCAAAATTAAAATCAATGACATAAAAACGGTCATATTTTTTACTACCTTTAATGTTATATATTTTAATGCACATAACAACATAATCATTCCACAAGCCAATAGAGGTATGTCATGTCGAAATCCGAGTTCATTTGACAACGTTATGGGCTTTTAAAGATGGAAGGAAGGCCAATTTCAGTTAACCTTCGCAAAATTAAAATCAATGACTTAAAAACGGTCATATTTTTACTACCTTTAAAGTTAATTATTTTAATGCAGATAACAACATAATCATTCCACAAGCCCATAGAGGTATACCATATCGAAATCCGAGTCCTTTTGACTAGGTTATGGGCTTTTAAAGATGGAAAGAAGGCCCATTTCAGTAAACCTTCGCAAAATTAAAATCAATGACATAAAAACGGTCATATTTTTTACTACCTTTAAAGTGATATATTTTAATGCAGATAACAACATAATCATTCCACAAGCCCATAGAGGTATGCCATATCGAAATCAGAGTTCATTTAACCAAGTTATGGGCTTTTAAAGATGGAAAGAAGGCCCATTTCAGTAAACCTTCGCAAAATTAAAGTCAATGACATAAAACCGTCATATTTTTTACTACCTTTAAGGTTATATATTTAAATGCACATAACAACATATTCATTCCACAGCCAATAGTGGTATGCCAAATCGAAATCCGAGTCCTTTTGACCAAGTTATGGACTTTTAAAGATGTAAAGAAGGCCCATTTCAGTAAACTTTCGCAAAATTAAAGTCAATGACATAAAAACCGTCATATTTTTTACTACCTCTAAAGTTAAATATTTTAATGCAGATAACAACAAAATCATTCCTCAAGCCCCTAAGGGTATGCCATATAGAAATCCGAGTTCATTTGACCAAGTTATTGGCTTTTAAAGATGGAAAGAAGGCCCATTTCAGTAAACCTTCTCAAAATTAAAATCAATGACATAAAAACGGTTATATTTTCTACTACCTTTAAAGTTATATATTTTAATGCAGATAACAACATAATCATTCCACAAGCCTATAAAGGTATGCCATATCGAAATCCGAGTTCATTTGACCAAGTTATGGGCTTTTAAAGATGTAAAGAAGGCCCATTTCAGTAAACCTTCGAAAAATTAAAATCAATGACATAAAAACGGTCATGTATTTTACTACCTTTAAAGTTATATATTTTAATGCAGATAAAAACATAATCATTCCACAAGCCCATAGATGTATGCCATATCGAAATCCGAGTCTTTTTGACCAGGTTATGGGCTTTTAAAGATGGAAATATGGCCCATTTCAGTAAACCTTTGCAAAATTAAAATCAATGACATAAAAACGGTCATATTTTTTACTGCCTTTAAAGTTAAATATTTTAATGCAGATAACAACATAATCATTCCACAAGCCTATAAAGGTATGCCATATCGAAATCCGATTTCATTTGACCAAGTTATGGGCCTTAAAGATGGAAAGAAGGCCCATTTCAGTAAACCTTCTCAAAATTAAAATCAATGACATAAAAACGGTCATATTTTTTACTACTTTTAATGTTATATATTTTAATGCATATAACAACATAATCATTCCACAAGCCAATAGAGGTATGCCATGTCGAAATCCGAGTTCATTTGACAACGTTATGGGCTTTTAAAGATGGAAGGAAGACCAATTTCAGTTAGCCTTCGCAACTACCTTTAAAGTTATATATCTTAATGCACATAACAACATAATCATTCCACAGCCAATAGTGGTATGCCATATCGTAATCCGAGTCCTTTTGACCAAGTTATGGACTTTTAAAGATGTAAAGAAGGCCCATTCCAGTAAACCTTCGCAAAATTAAAGTCAATGACATAAAAACCGTTATATTTTTTACTACCTTTAAAGTTTAATATTTTAATGCACTTAACAACAAAATAATTCCACAAGCCCTTAAAGGTACGCCATATAGAAATCCGAGTTTATTTGACCAAGTTATTGGCTTTTAAAGATGGAAAGAAGGCCCATTTCAGTAAACCTTAGCAAAATTAAAATCAATGACATAAAAACGGTCATATTTTCTACTGCCTTTAAAGTTATATATTTTAATGCAGATAAGAACATAATCATTTCACAAGCCTATAAAGGTATGCCATATCGAAATCCGAGTTCATTTGACCAAGTTATGGGCTTTTAAAGATGGAAAGTAGGCACATTTTAGTAAACCTTCGCAAAATTAAAATCAATGACATAAAAACGGTCATATTTTTTACTACCTTTAATGTTAAATATTTTAATGCAGATAACAACATAATCATTCCACTAGCCCATGCATGTATGCCATATCAAAATCCGAGTTCATTTGACCAAGTTATGGGCTTTTAAAGACGGAAATAAGGCCCATTTCAGTTAACCTTCGCAAAATTAAAATCAATGACATAAAAACGGTTATATTTTGAACTACCTTTAAAGTTATATATTTTAATGCAGATAACAACATAATCATTCCACAAGCCTATAAAGGTATGCCATATCGAAATCCGAGTTCATTTGACCAAGTTATGGGCTTTTAAAGATGTAAAGAAGGCCCATTTCAGTAAACCTTCGAAAAATTAAAATCAATGACATAAAAACGGTCATGTATTTTACTACCTTTAAAGTTATATATTTTAATGCAGATAACAACATAATCATTCCACAAGCCCATAGATGTATGCCATATCGAAATCCGAGTCCTTTTGACCAGGTTATGGGCTTTTAAAGATGGAAATATGGCCCATTTCAGTTAACCTTTGCAAAATTAAAATCAATGACATAAAAACGGTCATATTTTTTACTGCCTTTAAAGTTAAATATTTTAATGCAGATAACAACATAATCATTCCACAAGCCTATAAAGGTATGCCATATCGAAATCCGATTTCATTTGACCAAGTTATGGGCCTTAAAGATGGAAAGAAGGCCCATTTCAGTAAACCTTCTCAAAATTAAAATCAATGACATAAAAACGGTCATATTTTTTACTACATTTAATGTTATATATTTTAATGCATATAACAACATAATCATTCCACAAGCCAATAGAGGTATGCCATGTCGAAATCCGAGTTCATTTGACAACGTTATGGGCTTTTAAAGATGGAAGGAAGACCAATTTCAGTTAGCCTTCGCAAAACTAAAATCAATGACTTAAAAACGGTCATATTTTTTACTACCTTTAAAGTTATATATTTTAATGCAGATAGCAACATAATCATTCCACAAGCCTATAAAGGTATGCCATATCGAAAGCCGAGTTCATTTGACCAAGTTATGGGCTTTTAAAGATGTAAAGAAGGCCCATTTCAGTAAACCTTCGCAAAATTAAAATCAATCACATAAAAACGGTCATATTTTTTACTACCTTTAAAGTTATATATTTTAATGCAGATAGCAACATAATCATTCCACAAGCCTATAAAGGTATGCCATATCGAAAGCCGAGTTCATTTGACCAAGTTATGGGCTTTTAAAGATGTAAAGAAGGCCCATTTCAGTAAACCTTCGCAAAATTAAAATCAATCACATAAAAACGCTCATATTTTTTACTACCTTTAAAGTTATATATTTTAATGCAGATAGCAACATAATCATTCCACAAGCCTATAAAGGTATGCCATATCGAAAGCCGAGTTCATTTGACCAAGTTATGGGCTTTTAAAGATGTAAAGAAGGCCCATTTCAGTAAACCTTCGCAAAATTAAAATCAATCACATAAAAACGCTCATATTTTTTACTACCTTTAAAGTTATATATTTTAATGCAGGTAACAACATTATCATTCCACAAGCCTATAAAGGTATGCCATATCGAAAGCCGAGTTCATTTGACCAAGTTATGGGCTTTTAAAGATGTAAAGAAGGCCAATTTCAGTTAACCTTCGCAAAATTAGAATCATACATAAAAACGGTCATATTTTTTACTACCTTTAAAGATATATATTTTAATGCATATAACAACATAATCATTCCACAAGCCCATAGAGGTATGCCATATCGAAATCCGAGTTCTTTTGACCAGGTTATGGCTTTTAAAGATGGAAAGAAGGCCCATTTCAGTAAACCTTCGCAAAATTAAAATCAATGACATAAAAACGGTCATATTTTTTACTACCTTTAAAGTTATATATTTTAATGCAGATAGCAACATAATCATTCCACAAGCCTATAAAGGTATGCCATATCGAAAGCCGAGTTCATTTGACCAAGTTATGGGCTTTTAAAGATGTAAAGAAGGCCCATTTCAGTAAACCTTCGCAAAATTAAAATCAATCACATAAAAACGCTCATATTTTTTACTACCTTTAAAGTTATATATTTTAATGCAGGTAACAACATTATCATTTTACAAGCTCATAGAGGTATGCCATATCGAAATACGAGTTCATTTGACCAAGTTAATGGCTTTTAAAGATGAAAAGAAGGCCCATTTCAGTAAACCTTCGCAAAATTAAAATCAATGACATAAAAACGGTCATATTTTAAACTACCTTTAAAGTTATATATTTTAATGCAGATAACAACATAATCATTCCATATCGAAAGCCGAGTTCATTTGACCAAGGTATGGGCTTTTAAAGATGTAAAGAAGGCCCATTTCAGTAAGCCTTCGCAAAATTAAAATCAATCACATAAAAACGGTCATATTTTTTACTACCTTTAAAGTTATATATTTTAATGCAGGTAACAACATGACATAAAAACGGTTTTTTTTTTACTACCTTTAAAGTTATATATCTTAATGCTGATAACAACATAATCATTCCACAAGCCTATAAAGGTATGCCATATAGAAATCCGAGTCCTTTTGACCAGGTTATGGGCTTTTAAAGATGGAAAGAAGGCCCATTTCAGTAAACCTTCGCAAAATTAAAATCAATGACATAAAAACGGTCATATTTTTTACTACCTTTAAAGTTATATATTTTAATGCAAATAACAACATAATCATTCCACAAGCCTATAAAGGTATGCCATATCGAAATCCGAGTTCATTTGACCAAGTTATGGGCTTTTAAAGATGGAAAGAAGGCCCATTTCAGTAAACCTTCGCAAAATTAATGACATAAAAACGGTCATATTTTTTACTACCTTTAAAGTTATATATTTTAATGCAGATAACAACATAATCATTCCACAAGCCTATAAAGGTATGCCATATCGAAATCCGAGTTCATTTGACCAAGTTATGGGCTTTTAAAGATGGAAAGAAGGCCCATTTCAGTAAACCTTCGCAAAATTAATGACATAAAAACGGTCATATTTTTTACTACCTTTATTTATATATTTTAATGCAGATAACAACATAATCATTCCACAAGCCTATAAAGGTATGCCATATCGAAATCCGAGTTCATTTGACCAAGTTATGGGCTTTTAAAGATGGAAAGAAGGCCCATTTCAGTAAACCTTCGCAAAATTAATGACATAAAAACGGTCATATTTTGTACTTTCTTTAAAGTTATATAATTTAATGCAGATAACAACATAATCATTCCACAAGCCTATAAGGGTATGCCATATCGAAATCCGAGTTCATTTGACCAAGTTATGGGCTTTTAAAGATGGAAAGAAGGCCCATTTCAGTAAACCTTCGCAAAATTAATGACATAAAAACGGTCATATTTTTTACTACCTTTAAAGTTATATATTTTAATGCAGATAACAACATAATCATTCCACAAGCCCCTAAAGGTATGCCATATCGAAATCCGAGTTCATTCGACAACGTTATGGGCTTTTAAAGATGGAAGGAAGGCCAATTTCAGTTAACCTTCGCAAAATTAGAATCATACATAAAAACGGTCATATTTTTTACTACCTTTAAAGTTATATATTTTACGGCAGATAACAACATTATCATTCCACAAGCCCATAAAGGTATGCTATATCGAAATCCGAGTTCATTTGACTAAGTAATGGGCTTTTAAAGATGGAAAGATGGCCCATTTCAGTAAACCTTCGCAAAATTAAACTCAATGACCTAAAATCGGTCATATATTTTACTACCTTTAAAGTTATTTATTTTAATGCAGGAACAACATAATCATTCCACAAGCCCGTAGAGGTATGCCATATCGAAATACGAGTTCATTTGACCAAGTTATTGGCTTTAAAAGATGGAAAGAAGGCCCATTTCAGTAAACCTTCGCAAAATTAAAATCAATGACATACAACGGTCATATTTTTTACTACCTTAAAAGTTATATATCTTAATGCAGATAGCAACATAATAATTCCAGAAGCCTATAAAGGTATGCCATATCGAAAGCTGAGTTCATTTGACCAAGTTATGGGCTTTTAAAGATGTAAAGAAGGCCCATTTCAGTATACCTTCGCAAAATTAATATCAATGACATAAAAACGGTCATATGTTTTACTACCTTTAAAGTTATATATTTTAATGCAGGTAACAACATAATCATTCCACAAGCCCATAGAGGTATGCCATATCGAAATCCGAGTCCTTTTGACCAGGCTATGGGCTTTTAAAGATGGAAAGAAGGCTCATTTCAGTAAACCTTTGCAAAATTAAAATCAGTGACTAAAAACGGTCATATTTTTTACTACCTTTAAAGTTATATATTTAAATGCACATAGCAACATAATCATTCCACAAGCCAATAGAGGTATGCCATATCGAAATCCGAGTCCTTTTGACCAAGTTATGGACTTTTAAAGATGTAAAGAAGACCCATTTCAGTAAGCCTTCGCAAAATTAAAGTCAAAGAAATAAAAACCGTCATATTTTTTACTACCTTTAAAGTTAAATATTTTAATGCAGATAACAAAAAAATAATTCCACAAGCCCCTAAAGGTATGCCATATCGAAATCCGAGTTCATTTGACCAAGTTATTGGCTTTTAAAGATGGAAAGAAGGCCCATTTCAGTAAACCTTCGCAAAATTAAAATCAATGACATAAAAACGGTCATATTTTTTACTACCTTTAAAGTAATATATTTTAATGCAGATAACAACATAATCATTCCACAAGCCTATAAAGGTATGCCATATCGAAATCCGAGTTCATTTGACCAAGTTATGGGCTTTTAAAGATGGAAAGAAGGCCCATTTCAGTAAACCTTCGCAAAATTAAAATCAATGACATAAAAACGGTCATATTTTTTACTACCTTTAAAGTTTAATATTTTAATACAGATAATAACAAAATCATTCCATAAGCCCCTAAAGGTATGCCATATCGAAATACGAGTTCATTTGACCAAGTTATGGGCTTTTAAAGATGGAAATAAGGCCCATTTCAGTAAGCCTTCGCAAAATTAAAATCTATGACATAAAAACGGTCATATTTTTTCGACCTTTAAAGTTATATATTTTAATGCAGATAACAACATAATCATTCCAAAAGCCTATAAAGGTATGCCATATCGAAATCCGAGTTCATTTGACCAAGTTATGGGCTTTTAAAGATGGAAAGAAGGCCCATTTCAGTAAACCTTCGCAAAATTAAAATCAATGACATAAAAACGGTCATATTTTTTACTACCTTTAAAGTTTAATATTTTAATGCAGATAACAACAAAATCATTCCATAAGCCCCTAAAGGTATGCCATATCGAAATACGAGTTCATTTGACCAAGTTATGGGCTTTTAAAGATGGAAATAAGGCCCATTTCAGTAAGCCTTCGCAAAATTAAAATCAATGACATAAAAACGGTCATATTTTTTACTACCTTTAAAGTTATATATCTTAATGCAGATAACAACATAATCATTTTACAAGCCTATAAAGGTATGCCATATCGAAATCCGAGTTCATTTGACCAAGTTATGGGCTTTTAAAGATGGAAAGAAGGCCCATTTCAGTAAACCTTCGCAAAATTAAAATCAATGACATAAAAACGGTCATATTTTTTACTACCTTTAAAGTTTAATATTTTAATGCAGATAACAACAAAATCATTCCATTAGCCCCTAAAGGTATGCCATATCGAAATACGAGTTCATTTGACCAAGTTATGGGCTTTTAAAGATGGAAATAAGGCCCATTTCAGTAAGCCTTCGCAAAATTAAAATCAATGACATAAAAACGGTCTTATGTTTTACTACCTTTAAAGTTATATATTTTAATGCAGGTAACAACATAATCATTCCACAAGCCCATAGAGGTATGCCATATCGAAATCCGAGTCCTTTTGACCAGGCTATGGGCTTTTAAAGATGGAAAGAAGGCTCATTTCAGTAAACCTTTGCAAAATTAAAATCAGTGACTAAAAACGGTCAAATTTTTTTTACTACCTTTAAAGTTATATATTGTAGGGGTATAACGTATTCCCCTGAAGTTAAACAGCAACACAGATATTTACTTCTAGTCTTTTCTTTTATTTGATAATTTGGTATGTTCAGGATCACGGTCGGCGTTCAACTCCCCTCGCTCTCAACTCACGATCCGCATCAACCCCCGATTCATTGAGAGAGTGTGAGAGCGATGAGATTGAGAGAGAGAGTTAGAGAACCGTGAGCGGCATCGTACAACAACAACAACTTATTCTTAGAACTAACATGAATGATCTAGAAGGAATACAATAACATACACATACATACATACTACGACGTAGCAATCCTGCTACAATTCGGCCGTCCTGACATTTTAAGATCCCCTGATCTTGTGTTAATTTACAATTGATTTCGGCTTATATTTATCTTAGTTTCTATAATTTAGTTTTTTATTTACAAATTTCTTGATATATTTACAACTTTATTTTCGTTTTCCAATCCAATGCTTAATATTTTGGCTACTCCAGACACCTTGATAAGGGCAACGCGATAATTGAAAACCTTTAACATCTTTTATCAAGTATCTATCATTTCTCAAAACTTTATCTATAACGTACGGACCCTTGTGTTTAGGTATTAGCTTTCTTGCAACTCCTACTGAGCTATCAAAATTTTTTACCATAATATAGTCTCCAACTTTGTACTCCGAACTCTTTGTCCTTTTTTCATTGTATCTCTGTTCGTTGTCTTTTTGTAATTTTCTTTGCGCTTCTGAACCATCTTTTCTAATTTTGTCTAAATCTCTAACATCACTAACATTATCTAATTCTTCTAACTTTTGTCTCAATTCATCAATAACTTTTCCTTTCTGCTCGATTCCAAACAACATTTTACTTGGCATTTGTGCTATGCTTCTTTGCTTCGTGTTGTTTAATGAAAACTCAACATCTTCCACAACTGTGTCCCAATGCATTTTCTGTTCTGGATCTGCTAATTTAGCTATCATTGGTCCCACAATTCTATTAATCCTTTCTACTTGTCCATTGGCTTGAGGTGACCCAGTCGCAATTTTGACATGTTTAATATTAAATTCTTCCATAAATTTTCCAAAATCTTCCGACGTAAAACAGCTTCCCCTATCCGAAACTATACAAGTTGGTCTGCTGTAAGACCTGAAGTAGTCTTTCAATGCTATAATAACTTCCTTTGTGTTCGTCGTTTTTGTTGCATATAGCCTAACATATTTGGTAAATCCGTCTATAACCACAAATAGATGTTTCTTTGCTCTTCCATTATCAACCGGTCCATAATGATCAATATGTATAATTTCGAATGGCACATTTCCTTTTGGTATACTGTGCAACAGTCCTTCCCCTTTCCCTGACTTTGGCGAATATGCTACACATCTTATACAATTTTCAATATGTCTAACCACTTTCTCTTTCATATTCGAAAACCAATACGTCCTAACAATAGCATCCATAACTTTATCTCTTCCTAAATGACCTAATTCATTGTGATATTTGTATAACATCTTTTCCTCCATTTCTTCTGGAACACAAAATAACAGCTTTCCATTGTTCGACTTCCTATATATAACTCCATTCCTCATCTCAAACATTTTATCTTCCTCATTTTCTAACTTTTTTCTAACCTCTTTTAATTTTTCATCTTTCGCTTGACAAATAATTAAATTATCTTCAAAGCTATTCGTTTCAACTACCATTATGTTTGTATTTCTACTTAACGCGTCAACATGTTGCATAAGTTTCCCCGATTTGTGGACTAATTCAAAGTCATACTCTAGCAATTCTAATGCCCACCGTGCAATACGGGGGTTTAACTCAATTCTATTTAACGTCAACGTCAGTGAGTTACAATCTGTGACTATTCTAAATCGTCTACCCTGCACATAAATTCTAAATCTTCTAAGAGCGTAAATTATTGCTAACGTTTCCAGTTCAAAACTATGATACTTTGCTTCGTCTCTTGTTGTTGCTTTCGAAAAATAAAATATTGGATGAAGCTTTTTATCCTCTTTTCTTTGCAGCAACACTGCTCCAAACCCTTGTGCACTGGCGTCTGTATGCAATTCTACCTCGTCCTTGTAATAATATAATCCTAACACTGGAGCTTCCACCAACTTTTTCTTAAGCATTTCAAAACATTGCAATTCCTTTTCTTCAAATACAAATTCTTTATCCTTTTTTAACAATTCATATAGAGGTTTAGCGATCCTCGAAAAATCTTTAATGAACCTTCTAAAATACGAACACAAACCCAGAAAGCTTCTAACACCGTGTACTTTGTCTGGAACGGGAAAATCTCGAACAGCTTCTATTCCTTTGTCATTAGCCTGTATTCCTTTGCTAGTTACCAAAAATCCTAAGTATTGTACACTTGCTTGTAGAAACTCACACTTGTCCATTCTTAATTCTAGTTTGTTCCTTGCCAATCGATCAAAAACTTCTCTAAGAACATTTAAATGTTCTTGCATTTCTTTACTCGCAATCATGATATCGTCCATGTATATAACTACCTTACCATCCCTTATCATGTCTGCAAAAATCTTATTGATAAATCGTTGAAACACCGCTGGTGCATTCTTCAGCCCCATTGGCATCCGCATAAACTCAAATTGTCCTAAAGGCGTCATAAATGAGGTATATTTTATCGATTCACTATCCACAAACACATGAAAGTAGCCATGCTTTAAATCTAATTTTGAAAATATTGTTTTATTTACTAATGTATCTAATAAATCGTCAATCAAAGGTAGCGGATAATTATCTTTCACCATAGTCTTGTTAAGCTTTCGGTAATCTACACATAGTCGTAAGTTGCCTGACTTCTTTTTAACTAACACTATTGGAGATGCATACTCAGATTCACTTGGCCTTATAATTCCTTCACTTAAGTATTCGTCTAATATCACCTGTAATTTTTCTTTCTCTGTGTAAGCTAAACGTCTGGGCGAACAACTGAATGGTTTTGAGTCCTCTAATCTTAACTTCATTTCGCATCTAACCTCCGGTTCCTTTGGCTTTTCTTTATTTACATAACAACTTTCTACCATCCTAACAAACTGACACCTAACATTATAATTCACCTGATCACCAACTTTATATTCTACACTTTCATCCGTTAAATTTATATTAAATAATTCCTTTTCCACTAGATTTATTTCCGGCTCAATATAATTTTTATTCGTAACTTCTTCTTCATTTCTGATTTTACTAAAAATTTCCTTAATTGTTTCCCTGCTGTCCCTAATTCCATGATTAACATCGCTACAAATTTTATTTTTATCCCTAACATTACTAACAACATCGCTAATTATTTGCTTTTCATCACTAACATCATCGCTAACTATCTGCTTTTCATCACTAACATCATCGCTAACTATCTGCTTTTCATCACTAACATCATCGCTAACTATCTGTTTTTCATCACTAACATCATCGCTAACTATCTGTTTTTCATCACTAACATCATCGCTAACTATCTGCTTTTCATCACTAACATCAGAAGGATTTTCAATATTCTCAACTGTAACCATTTTCAAAGTGTCAAGGTTTAAATTTAGATTACAAGCATCCATAAAATCTCGTCCCAAGATTACATCATGACTCATAGATTTGTTTGCCACAATAACTAAATTAAAATGTACTTCATTTAAATTTTTCAAAACATAACATAATATTTTTCCATAAGTTTTCAGGTAACTTTTGTTTAAACCATAATACGAACTTAAAACTGGTAATTTCGAAATGTCTTCTGGCACTTTGGATATTTTAATAAGTGAAATTGGGCTTCCTGTATCTATGAGGCATTCTGCAATTAAACTGGTATTAGAATCGTTTACAAACTTAATTTCAACATATCTTACATATTTGTTTTCGCCCTCGTTCTTGTTCTTGTTCTTCAAGCATTTCGCAACAAAGTGTCCCATCTCACCGCACGCATAGCACGATCCTTTCTCCCTCTTTGACTTCCTGCACTCGTACGCCCAATGCCCTTTTGCATTGCAATTGAAACAACGAGTCTCCTTGCTGTCCTTGGGATCCGTTGATGTCGTCGGCCTGCCAACTCCATATAGCTTTGGCAAGCTTACATCCGCAAACGCTCTCTTTATGTGCCCAACATCCACAAAGCATTGAATATGCGCCTGATTGCGTAGCCCTTGATTGGGGATACCTTCGATGATGCAGCTCAACATTTCATCTGCATCCATATTAAGGCCCTGAGCAAGCATTATCTTGTCGTCGACATAACTCCCGAAAGTTTCGCTTTGCTTCCATTTGCGCCCTTCGAACTTGCGCCGTATCTCCAACTTCGATGATTTTTCTCCAAACATTGAGATCAGCTCTGCCATTAGGTCATCCAACGGTAGCAACACGCGGTCTGAATCTGCGTGCAGCCACTCATAAGCTTTGCCCTTTATTTTGCTTAGCACTAGCATCTTTACGAATTTTCCTCTTATTCCATAAATGGTCGCGATATTCTGCACCTGAGTAGTCCATTTGCGGGCACACGACTCACCAGAAAACTCACTCAATACCTGTGTTGCCATGCCCAACGAGACGTCGATGCTCTCGTTAAAATTTTCCACCACCGCTTTACGTTCGCTGCTTTTTGCGTTTCTAGAATTTTCTCCAGCCTGGTTGTGCATGCCGTCTTCTGCGTAATTGTCGTTCCTTCCACCGTCTTCGTTTTGTTCGCCGCCTTTTTCGTTGCTCCGTTTGCCTCTAAATCTGAGCACGCTGCCAGCCACTTCGTCATTCGCTGCACCATCTTCGCCGTTAGTTTCGCCGTCTTCTTCGATGTAATTCTCAATGCCGCCGTCACTTTTGTCGCCGTCTTCTTTGTCGTAGCTCTGGATGCCGCCGTCTTGGCCGTTACTTTTATCTCCGTCTTTGCCGTTACTTCCGTCGCCGCCTTCTTTCTGGAAAATTCCGCCGCCGTCTTCGAAAATTTCGTCGCTGCTGTCATTGCCCTTACTTTTGTCGCCATCTTCATCATCTTTTTGTTTCGCCATTTCACCAACTTTTCCACGAACTTCCTTTGGTACTTTATTTAACCGCAAGATCAATTCCTTTTTCGTTCCGGTTGTTGATAGCTTCAACACACTCAACCACCTTTTTAATTGTTCGATCGAAGCATTATTTAATTCCATTTTGATTTTCTTTTGTCTTTACTTTAATTAATTGGCTCGTGATCGGCCCACTTCTGATTTTGTAGGGGTATAACGTATTCCCCTGAAGTTAAACACCAACACAGATATATACTTCTAGTCTTTTCTTTTATTTGATAATTTGGTATGTTCAGGATCACGGTCGGCGTTCAACTCCCCTCGCTCTCAACTCACGATCCGCATCAACCCCCGATTCATTGAGAGAGTGTGAGAGCGATGAGATTGAGAGAGAGAGTTAGAGAACCGTGAGCGGCATCGTACAACAACAACAACTTATTCTTAGAACTAACATGAATGATCTAGAAGGAATACAATAACATACACATACATACATACTACGACGTAGCAATCCTGCTACAATATTTAAATGCACATAACAACATAATCATTCCACAAGCCAATAGAGGTATGCCATATCGAAATCCGAGTCCTTTTGACCAAGTTATGGGCTTTTAAAGATGGAAAGAAGGCCCATTTCAGTAAACCTTCGCAAAATTAAAATCAATGACATAAAAACGGTCATATTTTTTACTACCTTTAAAGTTATATATTTTAATGCAGATAACAACATAATCATTCCACAAGCCTATAAAGGTATGCCATATCGAAATCCGAGTTCATTTGACCAAGTTATGGGCTTTTAAAGATGGAAAGAAGGCCCATTTCAGTAAACCTTCGCAAAATTAAAATCAATGACATAAAAACGGTCATATTTTTTACTACCTTTAAAGTTTAATATTTTAATGCAGATAACAACAAAATCATTCCATAAGCCCCTAAAGGTATGCCATATCGAAATACGAGATCATTTGACCAAGTTATTGGCTTTTAAAGATGGAAAGAAGGCCCATTTCAGTAAACCTTCGCAAAATTAAAATCAATGACATAAAACGGTCATATTTTTTACTACTTTTAAAGTAATATATTTTATTGCAGATAACAACATAATAATTCCACAAGCCTATAAAGGTATGCCATATCGAAAGCCGAGTTCATTTGACCAAGTTATGGGCTTTTAAAGATGTAAAGAAGGCCCATTTCAGTATACCTTCGCAAAATTAAAATCAATGACATAAAAACGGTCATATGTTTTACTACCTTTAAAGTTATATATTTTAATGCAGGTAACAACATAATCATTCCACAAGCCCATAGAGGTATGCCATATCGAAATCCGAGTCCTTTTGACCAGGTTATGGACTTTTAAAGATGTAAAGAAGGCCCATTTCAGTAAGCCTTCGCAAAATTAAAGTCAAAGAATAAAAACCGTCATATTTTTTACTACCTTTAAAGTTAAATATTTTAATGCAGATAACAACAAAATAATTCCACAAACCCCTAAAGGTATGCCATATCGAAATCCGAGTTCATTTGACCAAGTTATTGGCTTTTAAAGATGGAAAGAAGGCTCATTTCAGTAAACCTTTGCAAAATTAAAATCAGTGACTAAAAACGGTCATATTTTTTACTACCTTTAAAGTTATATATTTAAATGCACATAACAACATAATCATTCCACAAGCCAATAGAGGTATGCCATATCGAAATCCGAGTCCTTTTGACCAAGTTATGGGCTTTTAAAGATGGAAAGAAGGCCCATTTCAGTAAACCTTCGCAAAATTAAAATCAATGACATAAAAACGGTCATATTTTTTACTACCTTTAAAGTTATATATTTTAATGCAGATAACAACATAATCATTCCACAAGCCTATAAAGGTATGCCATATCGAAATCCGAGTTCATTTGACCAAGTTATGGGCTTTTAAAGATGGAAAGAAGGCTCATTTCAGTAAACCTTCGCAAAATTAAAATCAATGACATAAAAACGGTCATATTTTTTACTACCTTTAAAGTTTAATATTTTAATGCAGATAACAACAAAATCATTCCATAAGCCCCTAAAGGTATGCCATATCGAAATCCGAGTTCATTTGACCAAGTTATGGGCTTTTAAAGATGGAAAGAAGGCCCATTTCAGTAAACCTTCGCAAAATTAAAATCAATGACATAAAAACGGTCATATTTTTTACTACCTTTAAAGTAATATATTTTAATGCAGATAACAACATAATCATTCCACAAGCCTATAAAGGTATGCCATATCGAAATCCGAGTTCATTTGACCAAGTTATGGGCTTTTAAAGATGGAAAGAAGGCCCATTTCAGTAAACCTTCGCAAAATTAAAATCAATGACATAAAAACGGTCATATTTTTTACTACCTTTAAAGTTATATATTTTAATGCAGGTAACAACATAATCATTCCACAAGCCCATAGAGGTATGCCATATCGAAATCCGAGTCCTTTTGACCAGGTTATGGGCTTTTAAAGATGGAAAGAAGGCTCATTTCAGTAAACCTTTGCAAAATTAAAATCAGTGACTAAAAACGGTCATATTTTTTACTACCTTTAAAGTTATATATTTAAATGCACATAGCAACATAATCATTCCACAAGCCAATAGAGGTATGCCATATCGAAATCCGAGTCCTTTTGACCAAGTTATGGACTTTTAAAGATGTAAAGAAGGCCCATTTCAGTAAGCCTTCGCAAAATTAAAGTCAAAGAAATAAAAACCGTCATATTTTTTACTACCTTTGAAGTTAAATATTTTAATGCAGATAACAAAAAAATAATTCCACAAGCCCCTAAAGGTATGCCATATCGAAATCCGAGTTCATTTGACCAAGTTATTGGCTTTTAAAGATGGAAAGAAGGCCCATTTCAGTAAACCTTCGCAAAATTAAAATCAATGACATAAAAACGGTCATATTTTTTACTACCTTTGAAGTAATATATTTTAATGCAGATAACAACATAATCATTCCACAAGCCTATAAAGGTATGCCATATCGAAATCCGAGTTCATTTGACCGAGTTATGGGCTTTTAAAGATGGAAAGAAGGCCCATTTCAGTAAACCTTCGCAAAATTAAAATCAATGACATAAAAACGGTCATATTTTTTACTACCTTTAAAGTTTAATATTTTTATACAGATAACAACAAAATCATTCCATAAGCCCCAAAAGGTATGCCATATCGAAATACGAGTTCATTTGACCAAGTTATGGGCTTTTAAAGATGGAAATAAGGCCCATTTCAGTAAGCCTTCGCAAAATTAAAATCTATGACATAAAAACGGTCATATTTTTTACTACCTTTAAAGTTATATATTTTAATGCAGATAACAACATAATCATTCCACAAGACTATAAAGGTATGCCATATCGAAATCCGAGTTCATTTGACCAAGTTATGGGCTTTTAAAGATGGAAAGAAGGCCCATTTCAGTAAACCTTCGCAAAATTAAAATCAATGACATAAAAACGTTCATATTTTTTACTACCTTTAAAGTTTAATATTTTAATGCAGATAACAACAAAATCATTCCATAAGCCCCTAAAGGTATGCCATATCGAAATACGAGTTCATTTGACCAAGTTATGGGCTTTTAAAGATGGAAATAAGGCCCATTTCAGTAAGCCTTCGCAAAATTAAAATCAATGACATAAAAACGGTCATATTTTTTACTACCTTTAAAGTTATATATCTTAATGCAGATAACAACATAATCATTCCACAAGCCTATAAAGGTATGCCATATCGAAATCCGAGTTCATTTGACCAAGTTATGGGCTTTTAAAGATGGAAAGAAGGCCCATTTCAGTAAACCTTCGCAAAATTAAAATCAATGACATAAAAACGGTCATATTTTTTACTACCTTTAAAGTTTAATATTTTAATGCAGATAACAACAAAATCATTCCATCAGCACCTAAAGGTATGCCATATCGAAATACGAGTTCATTTGACCAAGTTATGGGCTTTTAAAGATGGAAATAAGGCCCATTTCAGTAAGCCTTCGCAAAATTAAAATCAATGACATAAAAACGGTCTTATGTTTTACTACCTTTAAAGTTATATATTTTAATGCAGGTAACAACATAATCATTCCACAAGCCCATAGAGGTATGCCATATCGAAATCCGAGTCCTTTTGACCAGGTTATGGGCTTTTAAAGATGGAAAGAAGGCTCATTTCAGTAAACCTTTGCAAAATTAAAATCAGTGACTAAAAACGGTCATATTTTTTACTACCTTTAAAGTTTAATATTTTAATGCAGATAACAACAAAATCATTCCATAAGCCCCTAAAGGTATGCCATATCGAAATCCGAGTTCATTTGACCAAGTTATGGGCTTTTAAAGATGGAAAGAAGGCCCATTTCAGTAAACCTTCGCAAAATTAAAATCAATGACATAAAAACGGTCATATTTTTTACTACCTTTAAAGTTTAATATTTTAATGCAGATAACAACAAAATCATTCCATCAGCACCTAAAGGTATGCCATATCGAAATACGAGTTCATTTGACCAAGTTATGGGCTTTTAAAGATGGAAATAAGGCCCATTTCAGTAAGCCTTCGCAAAATTAAAATCAATGACATAAAAACGGTCATATTTTTTACTACCTTTAAAGTTATATATCTTAATGCAGATAACAACATAATCATTCCACAAGCCAATAGAGGTATGCCATATCGAAATCCGAGTCCTTTTGACCAAGTTATGGGCTTTTAAAGATGGAAAGAAGGCCCATTTCAGTAAACCTTCGCAAAATTAAAATCAATGACATAAAAACGGTCATATTTTTTACTACCTTTAAAGTTATATATTTTAATGCAGATAACAACATAATCATTCCACAAGCCTATAAAGGTATGCCATATCGAAATCCGAGTTCATTTGACCAAGTTATGGGCTTTTAAAGATGGAAAGAAGGCCCATTTCAGTAAACCTTCGCAAAATTAAAATCAATGACATAAAAACGGTCATATTTTCTACTACCTTCAACGTTTAATATTTTAATGCAGATAACAACATAATCATTCCACAAGCCTATAAAGGTATGCCATATCGAAATCCGAGTTCATTTGACCAAGTTATGGGCTTTTAAAGATGGAAAGAAGGCCCATTTCAGTAAACCTTCGCAAAATTAAAATCAATGACATAAAAACGGTCATATTTTTTACTACCTTTAAAGTTTAATATTTTAATGCAGATAACAACAAAATCATTCCATAAGCCCCTAAAGGTATGCCATATCGAAATCCGAGTTCATTTGACCAAGTTATGGGCTTTTAAAGATGGAAAGAAGGCCCATTTCAGTAAACCTTCGCAAAATTAAAATCAATGACATAAAAACGGTCATATTTTTTACTACCTTTAAAGTTTAATATTTTAATGCAGATAACAACAAAATCATTCCATAAGCCCCTAAAGGTATGCCATATCGAAATACGAGATCATTTGACCAAGTTATTGGCTTTTAAAGATGGAAAGAAGGCCCATTTCAGTAAACCTTCGCAAAATTAAAATCAATAACATAAAAACGGTCATATTTTTTACTACCTTTAAAGTTATATATTTTAATGCAGGTAACAACATAATCATTCCACAAGCCCATAGAGGTATGCCATATCGAAAGCCGAGTTCATTTGACCAAGCTATGGGCTTTTAAAGATGTAAAGAAGGCCCATTTCAGTATACCTTCGCAAAATTAAAATCAATGACATAAAAACGGTCATATGTTTTACTACCTTTAAAGTTATATATTTTAATGCAGATAACAACATAATCATTCCACAAGCCTATAAAGGTATGCCATATCGAAATCCGAGTTCATTTGACCAAGTTATGGGCTTTTAAAGATGGAAAGAAGGCTCATTTCAGTAAACCTTCGCAAAATTAAAATCAATGACATAAAAACGGTCATATTTTTTACTACCTTTAAAGTTTAATATTTTAATGCAGATAACAACAAAATCATTCCGTAAGCCCCTAAAGGTATGCCATATCGAAATCCGAGTTCATTTGACCAAGTTATGGGCTTTTAAGGATGGAAAGAAGGCCCATTTCAGTAAACCTTCGTAAAATTAAAATCAATGACATAAAAACGGTCATATTTTTTACTACCTTTAACGTTTAATATTTTAATGCAGATAACAACATAATCATTCCACAAGCCTATAAAGGTATGCCATATCGAAATCCGAGTTCATTTGACCAAGTTATGGGCTTTTAAAGATGGAAAGAAGGCTCATTTCAGTAAACCTTCGCAAAATTAAAATCAATGACATAAAAACGGTCATATTTTTTACTACCTTTAAAGTTTAATATTTTAATGCAGATAACAACAAAATCATTCCGTAAGCCCCTAAAGGTATGCCATATCGAAATCCGAGTTCATTTGACCAAGTTATGGGCTTTTAAAGATGGAAAGAAGGCCCATTTCAGTAAACCTTCGTAAAATTAAAATCAATGACATAAAAACGGTCATATTTTTTACTACCTTTAACGTTTAATATTTTAATGCAGATAACAACATAATCATTCCACAAGCCTATAAAGGTATGCCATATCGAAATCCGAGTTCATTTGACCAAGTTATGGGCTTTTAAAGATGGAAAGAAGGCCCATTTCAGTAAACCTTCGCAAAATTAAAATCAATGACATAAAAACGGTCATATTTTTTACTATCTTTAAAGTTTAATATTTTAATGCAGATAACAACAAAATCATTCCATAAGCCCCTAAAGGTATGCCATATCGAAATCCGAGTTCATTTGACCAAGTTATGGGCTTTTAAAGATGGAAAGAAGGCCCATTTCAGTAAACCTTCGCAAAATTAAAATCAATGACATAAAAACGGTAATATTTTTTACTACCTTTAAAGTTTAATATTTTAATGCAGATAACAACAAAATCATTCCATAAGCCCCTAAAGGTATGCCATATCGAAATACGAGATCATTTGACCAAGTTATTGGCTTTTAAAGATGGAAAGAAGGCCCATTTCAGTAAACCTTCGCAAAATTAAAATCAATAACATAAAAACGGTCATATTTTTTACTACCTTTAAAGTTATATATTTTAATGCAGGTAACAACATAATCATTCCACAAGCCCATAGAGGTATGCCATATCAAAATCCGAGTCCTTTTGACCAGGTTATGGGCTTTTAAAGATGGAAAGAAGGCCCATTTCAGTAAACCTTCGCAAAATTAAAATCAATGACATAAAAACGGTCATATTTTTTACTACCTTTAAAGTTATATATTTTAATGCAGATAACAACATAATCATTCCACAAGCCTATAAAGGTATGCCTTATCGAAATCCGAGTTCATTTGACCAAGTTATGGGCTTTTAAAGATGGAGAGAAGGCCCATTTCAGTAAACCTTCGCAAAATTAAAATCAATGACATAAAAACGGTCATATTTTTTACTACCTTTAAAGTTATATATTTTAATGCAGGTAACAACATAATCATTCCACAAGCGCATAGAGGTATGCCATATCAAAATCCGAGTCCTTTTGACCAGGTTATGGGCTTTTAAAGATGGAAAGAAGGCCCATTTCAGTAAACCTTCGCAAAATTAAAATCAATGACATAAAAACGGTCATATTTTTTACTACCTTTAAAGTTATATATTATAATGCAGATAACAACATAATCATTTTACAAGCCTATAAAGGTATGCCATATCGAAATCCGAGTTCATTTGACCAAGTTATGGGCTTTTAAAGATGGAGAGAAGGCCCATTTCAGTAAACCTTCGCAAAATTAAAATCAATGACATAAAAACGGTCATATTTTTTACTACCTTTAAAGTTATATATTTTAATGCAGATAACAACATAATCATTCCATAAGCCTATAAAGGTATGCCATATCGAAATCCGAGTTCATTTGACCAAGTTATGGGCTTTTAAAGATGGAAAGAAGGCCCATTTCAGTAAACCTTCGCAAAATTAAAATCAATGACATTAAAACGGTCATATTTTTTACTACCTTTAAAGTTATATATTTTTATGCAGATAACAACATAATCATTCCACAAGCCCCTAAAGGTATGCCATATCGAAATCCGAGTTCATTCGAAACGTTATTGGCTTTTAAAGATGTAAATAAGGCCCATTTCAGTATACCTTCGCAAAATTAAAATCAATGACATAAAAACGGTCATATGTTTTACTACCTTTAAAGTTATATATTTTAATGCAGGTAACAACATAATCATTCCACAAGCCCATAGAGGTATGCCATATCGAAATCCGAGTCCTTTTGATTAGGTTATGGGCTTTTAAAGATGGAAAGAAGGCTCATTTCAGTAAACCTTTGCAAAATTAAAATCAGTGACTAAAAACGGTCATATTTTTTACTACCTTTAAAGTTATATATTTAAATGCACATAACAACATAATCATTCCACAAGCCAATAGAGGTATGCCATATCGAAATCCGAGTCCTATTGACCAAGTTATGGACTTTTAAAGATGGAAAGAAAGCCCATTTCAGTAAGCCTTCGCAAAATTAAAGTCAAAGACATAAAAACCGTCATATTTTTTACAACCTTTAAAGTTAAATATTTTAATGCAGATAACAACAAAATAATTCCACAAGCCCCTAAAGGTATGCCATATCGAAATCCGAGTTCATTTGACCAAGTTATTGGCTTTTAAAGATGGAAAGAAGGCCCATTTCAGTAAACCTTCGCAAAATTAAAATCAATGACATAAAAACGGTCACATTTTGTAATACCTTTAAAGTAATATATTTTAATGCAGATAACAACATAATCATTCCACAAGCCTATAAAAGTATGCCATATCGAAATCCGAGTTCATTTGACCAAGTTATGGGCTTTTAAAGATGGAAAGAAGGCCCATTTCAGTAAACCTTCGCAAAATTAAAATCAATGACATAAAAACGGTCATATTTTTTACTACCTTTAAAGTTTAATATTTTAATGCAGATAACAACAAAATCATTCCATAAGCCCCTAAGGGTATGCCATATCGAAATTCGAGTTCATTTGACCAAGTTATGGGCTTTTAAAGATGGAAATAAGGCCCATTTCAGTAAGCCTTCGCAAAATTAAAATCAATGACATAAAAACGGTCTTATGTTTTACTACCTTTAAAGTTATATATTTTAATGCAGGTAACAACATAATCATTCCACAAGCCCATAGAGGTATGCCATATCGAAATCCGAGTCCTTTTGACCAGGTTATGGGCTTTTAAAGATGGAAAGAAGGCTCATTTCAGTAAACCTTTGCAAAATTAAAATCAGTGACTAAAAACGGTCATATTTTTTACTACCTTTAAAGTTATATATTTTAATGCAGATAACAACATAATCATTCCACAAGCCTATAAAGGTATGCCATATCGAAATCCGAGTTCATTTGACCAAGTTATGGGCTTTTAAAGATGGAAAGAAGGCCCATTTCAGTAAACCTTCGCAAAATTAAAATCAATGACATAAAAACGGTCATATTTTTTACTACCTTTAAAGTTTAATATTTTAATGCAGATAACAACAAAATCATTCCATAAGCCCCTAAAGGTATGCCATATCGAAATACGAGATCATTTGACCAAGTTATTGGCTTTTAAAGATGGAAAGAAGGCCCATTTCAGTAAACCTTCGCAAAATTAAAATCAATGACATAAAAACGGTCATATTTTTTACTACCTTTAAAGTTATATATTCTAATGCAGGTAACAACATAATCATTCCACAAGCCCATAGAGGTATGCCGTATCAAAATCCGAGTCCTTTTGACCAGGTTATGGGCTTTTAAAGATGGAAAGAAGGCCCATTTCAGTAAACCTTCGCAAAATTAAAATCAATGACATAAAAACGGTCATATTTTTTACTAACTTTAAAGTTATATATTTTAATGCAGATAACAACATAATCATTCCACAAGCCTATAAAGGTATGCCATATCGAAATCCGAGTTCATTTGACCAAGTTATGGGCTTTTAAAGATGGAGAGAAGGCCCATTTCAGTAAACCTTCGCAAAATTAAAATCAATGACATAAAAACGGTCATATTTTTTACTACCTTTAAAGTTATATATTTTAATGCAGATAACAACATAATCATTCCACAAGCCCCTAAAGGTATGCCATATCGAAATCCGAGTTCATTCGAAACGTTATTGGCTTTTAAAGATGTAAATAAGGCCCATTTCAGTAAGCCTTCGCAAAATTAAAATCAATGACATAAAAACGGTCTTATGTTTTACTACCTTTAAAGTTATATATTTTAATGCAGGTAACAACATAATCATTCCACAAGCCCCTAAAGGTATGCCATATCGAAATCCGAGTTCATTTGACCAAGTTATTGGCTTTTAAAGATGGAAAGAAGGCCCATTTCAGTAAACCTTCGCAAAATTAAAATCAATGACATAAAAACGGTCACATTTTTTACTTCCTTTAAGGTAATATATTTTAATGCAGATAACAACATAATCATTCCACAAGCCTATAAAGGTATGCCATATCGAAATCCGAGTTCATTTGACCAAGTTATGGGCTTTTAAAGATGGAGAGAAGGCCCATTTCAGTAAACCTTCGCAAAATTAAAATCAATGACATAAAAACGGTCATATTTTTTACTACCTTTAAAGTTATATATTTTAATGCAGATAACAACATAATCATTCCACAAGCCTATAAAGGTATGCCATATCGAAATCCGAGTTCATTTGACCAAGTTATGGGCTTTTAAAGATGGAAAGAAGGCTCATTTCAGTAAACCTTTGCAAAATTAAAATCAGTGACTAAAAACGGTCATATTTTTTACTACCTTTAAAGTTATATATTAAAATGCACAAAACAACATAATCATTCCACAAGCCAATAGAGGTATGCCATATTGAAATCCGAGTCCTTTTGACCAAGTTATGGACTTTTAAAGATGTAAAGAAGGCCCATTTCAGTAAGCCTTCGCAAAATTAAAGTCAAAGACATAAAAACCGTCATATTTTTTACAACCTTTAAAGTTAAATATTTTAATGCAGATAACAACAAAATAATTCCACAAGCCCCTAAAGGTATGCCATATCGAAATCCGAGTTCATTTGACCAAGTTATTGGCTTTTAAAGATGGAAAGAAGGCCCATTTCAGTAAACCTTCGCAAAATTAAAATCAATGACATAAAAACGGTCACATTTTTTACTTCCTTTAAGGTAATATATTTTAATGCAGATAACAACATAATCATTCCACAAGCCTATAAAAGTATGCCATATCGAAATCCGAGTTCATTTGACCAAGTTATGGTTTACATAAAAACGGTCATATATTTTACTACCTTTAAAGTTATATTTTTTAATGCAGATAACAACATAATCATTCCACAAGCCTATAAAGGTATGCCATATCGAAAGCCGAGTTCATTTGACCAAGTTATGGGCTTTTAAAGATGTAAAGAAGGCCCATTTCAGTAAACCTTCGCAAAATTAAAGTCAATGACATAAAAACGGTCTTATGTTTTACTACCTTTAAAGTTATATATTTTAATGCAGGTAACAACATAATCATTCCACAAGCCCATAGAGGTATGCCACATCGAAAGCCGAGTCCTTTTGACCAGGTTATGGGCTTTTAAAGATGGAAAGAAGGCTCATTTCAGTAAACCTTTGCAAAATTAAAATCAGTGACTAAAAACTTACTGACTTAAAGTTATATATTTAAATGCACATAACAACATAATCATTCCACAAGCCGCTAAAGGTATGCCATATCGAAATCCGAGTTCATTCGACAACGTTATGGGCTTTTAAAGATGAAAGGAAGGCCAATTTCAGTTAACCTTCGCAAAATTAGAATCATACATAAAAACGGTCACATTTTTACTACCTTTAAAGTTATATATTTTAATGCAGATAACAACATAGACATTCCACAAGCACATAAAGGTATGCCATATCGAAATCCGAGTTCATTTGACTAAGTTATGGGCTTTTAAAGATGGAAAGAAGGCCCATTTCAGTAAGCCTTCGCAAAATTAAACTCAATGACCTAAAATCGGTCATATGTTTTACTACCTTTAAAGTTATATATTTTAATGCAGGTAACAACATAATCATTCCACAAGCCCATAGAGGTATGCCATATCGAAATACGAGTTCATTTGACCAAGTTATTGGCTTTTAAAGATGGAAAGAAGGCCCATTTCAGTAAACCTTCGCAAAATTAAAATCAATGACATAAAACGGTCATATTTTTTACTACCTTTAAAGTTATATATCTTAATGCAGATAGCAACATAATCATTCCACAAGCCTATAAAGGTATGCCATATCGAAAGCCGAGTTCATTTGACCAAGTTATGGCCTTTTAAAGATGTAAAGAAGGTCCATTTCAGTATACCTTCGCAAAATTAAAATCAATGACATAAAAACGGTCATATGTTTTACTACATTTAAAGCTATATATTTTAATGCAGGTAACAACATAATCATTCCACAAGCCTATAGAGGTATGCCATATCGAAATCCGAGTCCTTTTGACCAGGTTATGGGCTTTTAAAGATGGAAAGAAGGCTCATTTCAGTAAACCTTTGCAAAATTAAAATCAGTGACTAAAAACGGTCATATTTTTTACTACCTTTAAAGTTATATATTTAAATGCACATAACAACATAATCATTCCACAAGCCAATAGAGGTATGCCATATCGAAATCCGAGTCCTTTTGACCAAGTTATGGACTTTTAAAGATGTAAAGAAGGCCCATTTCAGTAAGCCTTCGCAAAATTAAAGTCAAAGACATAAAAACCGTCATATTTTTTACTACCTTTAAAGTTAAATATTTTAATGCAGATAACAACAAAATAATTCCACAAGCCCCTAAAGGTATGCCATATCGAAATCCGAGTTCATTTGACCAAGTTATTGGCTTTTAAAGATGGAAAGAAGGCCCATTTCAGTAAAACTTCGCAAAATTAAAATCAATGACATAAAAACGGTCATATTTTTTACTACCTTTAAAGTTATATATTTTAATGCAGGTAACAACATAATCATTCCACAAGCCCATAGAGGTATGCCGTATCAAAATCCGAGTCCTTTTGACCAGGTTATGGGCTTTTAAAGATGGAAGGAAGGCCCATTTCAGTAAACCTTCGCAAAATTAAAATCAATGACATAAAAACGGTCATATTTTTTACTACCTTTAAAGATATATATTTTAATGCAGATAACAACATAATCATTCCACAAGCCTATAAAGGTATGCCATATCGAAATCCGAGTTCATTTGACCAAGTTATGGGCTTTTAAAGATGGAGAGAAGGCCCATTTCAGTAAACCTTCGCAAAATTAAAATCAATGACATAAAAACGGTCATATTTTTTACTACCTTTAAAGTTATATATTTTAATGCAGATAACAACATAATCATTCCACAAGCCCCTAAAGGTATGCCATATCGAAATCCGAGTTCATTCGAAACGTTATTGGCTTTTAAAGATGTAAATAAGGCCCATTTCAGTAAGCCTTCGCAAAATTAAAATCAATGACATAAAAACGGTCTTATGTTTTACTACCTTTAAAGTTATATATTTTAATGCAGGTAACAACATAATCATTCCACAAGCCCCTAAAGGTATGCCATATCGAAATCCGAGTTCATTTGACCAAGTTATTGGCTTTTAAAGATGGAAAGAAGGCCCATTTCAGTAAACCTTCGCAAAATTAAAATCAATGACATAAAAACGGTCACATTTTTTACTTCCTTTAAGGTAATATATTTTAATGCAGATAACAACATAATCATTCCACAAGCCTATAAAAGTATGCCATATCGAAATCCGAGTTAATTTGACCAAGTTATGGGCTTTTAAAGATGGAAAGAAGGCCCATTTCAGTAAACCTTCGCAAAATTAAAATCAATGACATAAAAACGGTCATATTTTTTACTACCTTTAAAGTTTAATATTTTAATGCAGATAACAACAAAATCATTCCATAAGCCCCTAAAGGTATGCCATATCGAAATACGAGTTCATTTGACCAAGTTATGGGCTTTTAAAGATGGAAATAAGGCCCATTTCAGTAAGCCTTCGCAAAATTAAAATCAATGACATAAAAACGGTCATATTTTTTACTACCTTTAAAGTTATATATCTTAATGCAGATAACAACATAATCATTCCACAAGCCTATAAAGGTATGCCATATCGAAATCCGAGTTCATTTGACCAAGTTATTGGCTTTTAAAGATGGAAAGAAGGCCAATTTCAGTAAACCTTCGCAAAACTAAAATCAATGACATAAAAACGGTAATATTTTTTACCACCTTTAAAGTTTAATATTTTAATGCAGATAGCAACATAATCATTCCACAAGCCTATAAAGGTATGCCATATCGAAAGCCGAGTTCATTTGACCAAGTTATGGGCTTTTAAAGATGGAAAGAAGGCCCATTTCAGTAAACCTTCGCAAAATTAAAATCAATGACATAAAAACGGTCATATTTTTTACTACCTTTAAAGTTTAATATTTTAATGCAGATAACAACAAAATCATTCCATAAGCCCCTAAAGGTATGCCATATCGAAATACGAGTTCATTTGACCAAGTTATGGGCTTTTAAAGATGGAAATAAGGCCCATTTCAGTAAGCCTTCGCAAAATTAAAATCAATGACATAAAAACGGTCATATTTTTTACTACCTTTAAAGTTATATATCTTAATGCAGATAACAACATAATCATTCCACAAGCCTATAAAGGTATGCCATATCGAAATCCAAGTTCATTTGACCAAGTTATGGGCTTTTAAAGATGGAAAGAAGGCCAATTTCAGTAAACCTTCGCAAAACTAAAATCAATGACATAAAAACGGTAATATTTTTTACCACCTTTAAAGTTTAATATTTTAATGCAGATAACAACATAATCATTCCACAAGCCTATAAAGGTATGCCATATCGAAAGCCGAGTTCATTTGACCAAGTTATGGGCTTTTAAAGATGGAAAGAAGGCCCATTTCAGTAAGCCTTCGCAAAATTAAAATCAATGACATAAAACGGTCATATTTTTACTACCTTTAAAGGTATATATCTTAATGCAGATAGCAACATAATCATTCCACAAGCCTTTAAAGGTATGCCATATCGAAAGCCGAGTTCATTTGACCAAGGTATGGGCTTTTAAAGATGGAAAGAAGGCCCATTTCAGTAAACCTTCGCAAAATTAAAATCAATGACATAAAAACGGTCATATTTTTTACTACCTTTAAAGCTATATATTTTAATGCAGATAACAACAAAATAATTCCACAAGCACCTAAAGGTATGCCATATTGAAATCCGAGTTCATTTGACCAAGTTATTGGCTTTTAAAGATGGAAAGAAGGCCCATTTCAGTAAACCTTCGCAAAATTAAAATCAATGACATAAAAACGGTCATATTTTTTACTACCTTTAAAGTTATATATTTTAATGCAGATAACAACATAATCATTCCACAAGCCTATAAAGGTATGCCATATCGAAATCCGAGTTCATTTGACCAAGTTATGGGCTTTTAAAGATGGAAAGAAGGCCCATTTCAGTAAACCTTCGCAAAATTAAAATCAATGACATAAAAACGGTCATATTTTTTACTACCTTTAAAGTTTAATATTTTAATGCAGATAACAACAAAATCATTCCATAAGCCCCTAAAGGTATGCCATATCGAAAGCCGAGTTCATTTGACCAAGTTATGGGCTTTTAAAGAAGTAAAGAAGGCCCATTTCAGTATACCTTCGCAAAATTAAAATCAATGACATAAAAACGGTCATATTTTTTACTACCTTTAAAGTTATATATTTTAATGCAGATAACAACATAATCATTCCACAAGCCTATAAAGGTATGCCATATCGAAATCCGAGTTCATTTGACCAAGTTATGGGCTTTTAAAGATGGAGAGAAGGCCCATTTCAGTAAACCTTCGCAAAATTAAAATCAATGACATAAAAACGGTCATATTTTTTACTACCTTTAAAGTTATATATTTTAATGCAGATAACAACATAATCATTCCACAAGCCTATAAAGGTATGCCATATCGAAATCCGAGTTCATTTGACCAAGTTATGGGCTTTTAAAGATGGAAAGAAGGCTCATTTCAGTAAACCTTTGCAAAATTAAAATCAGTGACTAAAAACGGTCATATTTTTTACTACCTTTAAAGTTATATATTTAAATGCACAAAACAACATAATCATTCCACAAGCCAATAGAGGTATGCCATATCGAAATCCGAGTCCTTTTGACCAAGTTATGGACTTTTAAAGATGTAAAGAAGGCCCATTTCAGTAAGCCTTCGCAAAATTAAAGTCAAAGACATAAAAACCGTCATATTTTTTACAACCTTTAAAGTTAAATATTTTAATGCAGATAACAACAAAATAATTCCACAAGCCCCTAAAGGTATGCCATATCGAAATCCGAGTTCATTTGACCAAGTTATTGGCTTTTAAAGATGGAAAGAAGGCCCATTTCAGTAAACCTTCGCAAAATTAAAATCAATGACATAAAAACGGTCACATTTTTTACTTCCTTTAAGGTAATATATTTTAATGCAGATAACAACATAATCATTCCACAAGCCTATAAAAGTATGCCATATCGAAATCCGAGTCCTTTTGACCAAGTTATGGACTTTTAAAGATGTAAAGAAGGCCCATTTCAGTAAGCCTTCGCAAAATTAAAGTCAAAGACATAAAAACCGTCATATTTTTTATAACCTTTAAAGTTAAATATTTTAATGCAGATAACAACAAAATAATTCCACAAGCCCCTAAAGGTATGCCATATCGAAATCCGAGTTCATTTGACCAAGTTATTGGCTTTTAAAGATGGAAAGAAGGCCCATTTCAGTAAACCTTCGCAAAATTAAAATCAATGACATAAAAACGGTCACATTTTTTACTTCCTTTAAGGTAATATATTTTAATGCAGATAACAACATAATCATTCCACAAGCCTATAAAAGTATGCCATATCGAAATCCGAGTTCATTTGACCAAGTTATGGGCTTTTAAAGATGGAAAGAAGGCCCATTTCAGTAAACCTTCGAAAAATTAAAATCAATGACATAAAAACGGTCATATTTTTTACTACCTTTAAAGTTTAATATTTTAATGCAGATAACAACAAAATCATTCCATAAGCCCCTAAAGGTATACCATATCGAAATACGAGTTCATTTGACCAAGTTATGGGCTTTTAAAGATGGAAATAAGGCCCATTTCAGTAAGCCTTCGCAAAATTAAAATCAATGACATAAAAACGGTCATATTTTTTACTACCTTTAAAGTTATATATCTTAATGCAGATAACAACATAATCATTCCACAAGCCTATAAAGGTATGCCATATCGAAATCCAAGTTCATTTGACCAAGTTATGGGCTTTTAAAGATGGAAAGAAGGCCCATTTCAGTAAACCTTCGCAAAACTAAAATCAATGACATAAAAACGGTAAAGTTTTTTACCACCTTTAAAGTTTAATATTTTAATGCAGATAGCAACATAATCATTCCACAAGCCTATAAAGGTATGCCATATCGAAAGCCGAGTTCATTTGACCAAGTTATGGGCTTTTAAAGATGGAAAGAAGGCCCATTTCAGTAAGCCCTCGCAAAATTAAAATCAATGACATAAAACGGTCATATTTTTTACTACCTTTAAAGGTATATATCTTAATGCAGATAGCAACATAATCATTCCACAAGCCTTTAAACGTATGCCATATCGAAAGCCGAGTTCATTTGACCAAGTTATGGGCTTTTAAAGATGGAAAGAAGGCCCATTTCAGTAAACCTTCGCAAAATTAAAATCAATGACATAAAAACGGTCATATTTTTTACTACCTTTAAAGCTATATATTTTAATGCAGATAACAACAAAATAATTCCACAAGCCCCTAAAGGTATGCCATATTGAAATCCGAGTTCATTTGACCAAGTTATTGGCTTTTAAAGATGGAAAGAAGGCCCATTTCAGTAAACCTTCGCAAAATTAAAATCAATGACATAAAAACGGTCATATTTTTTACTACCTTTAAAGTTATATATTTTAATGCAGATAACAACATAATCATTCCACAAGCCTATAAAGGTATGCCATATCGAAATCCGAGTTCATTTGACCAAGTTATGGGCTTTTAAAGATGGAAAGAAGGCCCATTTCAGTAAACCTTCGCAAAATTAAAATCAATGACATAAAAACGGTCATATTTTTTACTACCTTTAAAGTTTAATATTTTAATGCAGATAACAACAAAATCATTCCATAAGCCCCTAAAGGTATGCCATATCGAAAGCCGAGTTCATTTGACCAAGTTATGGGCTTTTAAAGAAGTAAAGAAGGCCCATTTCAGTATACCTTCGCAAAATTAAAATCAATGACATAAAAACGATCATATGTTTTACTACCTTTAAAGTTATATATTTTAATGCAGGTAACAACATAATCATTCCACAAGCCCATGCTTTTAAAGATGGAAAGAAGGCCCATTTCAGTAAACCTTCGCAAAATTAAAATCAATGACATAAAAACGGTCATATTTTTTACTACCTTTAAAGTTATATTTTTTAATGCAGATAACAACATAATCATTCCACAAGCCTATAAAGGTATGCCATATCGAAAGCCGAGTTCATTTGACCAAGTTATGGGCTTTTAAAGATGTAAAGAAGGCCCATTTAAGTAAACCTTCGAAGAATTAAAGTCAATGACATAAAAACGGTCTTATGTTTTACTACCTTTAAAGTTATATATTTTAATGCAGGTAACAACATAATCATTCCACAAGCCCATAGAGGTATGCCATATCGAAATCCGAGTCCTTTTGACCAGGTTATGGGCTTTTAAAGATGGAAAGAAGGCTCATTTCAGTAAACCTTTGCAAAATTAAAATCAGTGACTAAAAACTTACTGACTTAAAGTTATATATTTAAATGCACATAACAACATAATCATTCCACAAGCCCCTAAAGGTATGCCATATCGAAATCCGAGTTCATTCGACAACGTTATGGGCTTTTAAAGATGAAAGGAAGGCCAATTTCAGTTAACCTTCGCAAAATTAGAATCATACATAAAAACGGTCACATTTTTACTACCTTTAAAGGTTTATATTTTAATGCAGATAACAACATAGACATTCCACAAGCACATAAAGGTATGCCATATCGAAATCCGAGTTCATTTGACTAAGTTATGGGCTTTTAAAGAAGTAAAGAAGGCCCATTTCAGTAAACCTTCGCAAAATTAAAATCAATGACATAAAAACGATCATATGTTTTACTACCTTTAAAGTTATATATTTTAATGCAGGTAACAACATAATCATTCCACAAGCCCATGCTTTTAAAGATGGAAAGAAGGCCCATTTCAGTAAACCTTCGCAAAATTAAAATCAATGACATAAAAACGGTCATATGTTTTACTACGTTTAAAGTTATATATTTTAATGCAGGTAACAACATAATCATTCCACAAGCCCATAGAGATATGCCATATCGAAATACGAGTTCATTTGACCAAGTTATTGGCTTTTAAAGATGGAAAGAAGGCCCATTTCAGTAAACCTTCGCAAAATTAAAATCAATGACATAAAACGGTCATATTTTTTACTACCTTTAAAGTTATATATCTTAATGCAGATAGCAACATAATCATTCCACAAGCCTATAAAGGTATGCCATATCGAAAGCCGAGTTCATTTGACCAAGTTATGGCCTTTTAAAGATGTAAAGAAGGCCCATTTCAGTATACCTTCGCAAAATTAAAATCAATGACAGAAAAACGGTCATATGTTTTACTACATTTAAAGTTATATATTTTAATGCAGGTAACAACATAATCATTCCACAAGCCTATAGAGGTATGCCATATCGAAATCCGAGTCCTTTTGACCAGGTTATGGGCTTTTAAAGATGGAAAGAAGGCTCATTTCAGTAAACCTTTGCAAAATTAAAATCAGTGACTAAAAACGGTCATATTTTTTACTACCTTTAAAGTTATATATTTAAATGCACATAACAACATAATCATTCCACAAGCCAATAGAGGTATGCCATATCGAAATCCGAGTCCTTTTGACCAAGTTATGGACTTTTAAAGATGTAAAGAAGGCCCATTTCAGTAAGCCTTCGCAAAATTAAAGTCAAATACATAAAAACCGTCATAGTTTTTACTACCTTTAAAGTTAAATATTTTAATGCAGATAACAACAAAATAATTCCACAAGCCCCTAAAGGTATGCCATATCGAAATCCGAGTTCATTTGACCAAGTTATTGGCTTTTAAAGATGGAAAGAAGGCCCATTTCAGTAAAACTTCGCAAAATTAAAATCAATGACATAAAAACGGTCATATTTTTTACTACCTTTAAAGTTATATATTTTAATGCAGATAACAACATAATCATTCCACAAGCCTATAAAGGTATGCCATATCGAAAGCCGAGTTCATTTGACCAAGTTATGGGCTTTTAAAGATGTAAAGAAGGCCCATTTCAGTATACCTTCGCAAAATTAAAATCAATGACATAAAAACGGTCATATGTTTTACTACCTTTAAAGTTATATATTTTAATGCAGGTAACAACATAATCATTCCACAAGCCCATGCTTTTAAAGATGGAAAGAAGGCCCATTTCAGTAAACCTTCGCAAAATTAAAATCAATGACATAAAAACGGTCATATTTTTTACTACCTTTAAAGTTATATATCTTAATGCAGATAACAACATAATCATTCCACAAGCCTATAAAGGTATGCCATATCGAAAGCCGAGTTCATTTGACCAAGTTATGGGCTTTTAAAGATGTAAAGAAGGCCCATTTTAGTAAACCTTCGCAAAATTAAAGTCAATGACATAAAAACGGTCATATTTTTTACTACCTTTAAAGTTATATATTTTAATGCAGGTAACAACATAATCATTCCACAAGCCCATAGAGGTATGCCATATCGAAATCCGAGTCCTTTTGACCAGGTTATGGGCTTTTAAAGATGGAAAGAAGGCTCATTTCAGTAAACCTTTGCAAAATTTAAATCAGTGACTAAAAACGGTCATATTTTTTACTACCTTTAAAGTTATATATTTAAATGCACATAACAACATAATCATTCCACAAGCCAATAGAGGTATGCCATATCGAAATCCGAGTCCTTTTGACCAAGTTATGGACTTTTAAAGATGTAAAGAAGGCCCATTTCAGTAAACCTTCGCAAAATTAAAGTCAAAGACATAAAAACCGTCATATTTTTTACTACCTTTAAAGTTAAATATTTTAATGCAGATAACAACAAAATAATTCCACAAGCCCCTAAAGGTATGCCATATCGAAATCCGAGTTCATTTGACCAAGTTATTGGCTTTTAAAGATGGAAAGAAGGCCCATTTCAGTAAACCTTCGCAAAATTAAAATCAATGACATAAAAACGGTCATATTTTTATACCCGTTACTCGTAGAGTAAAAGGGTATACTAGATTCGTCGGAAAGTATGTAACAGGCAGAAGGAAGCGTTTCCGACCCCACAAAGTATATATATTCTTGATCAGGATCACTAGCCGAGTCGATCTAGCCATGTCCGTCTGTCCGTCTGTCCGTCTGTCTGTCCGTCCGGATGAACGCTGAGATCTCGGAAACTATGGGAGCTAGGCTATTGAGATTTGGCGTGCAGATTCCTGAGCTTCTTACGCAGCGCAAGTTTGTTTCAGCACAGTGCCACGCCCACTCTAACGCCCACAAACCGCCCAAAACTGTGGCTCCTACAGTTTTGATGTTAGAATAAAAATTTTAACTGAAATGTATTGTTCTTACCAATACCTATCGATTGAACCAAAAAAAAGTTTGCCACGCCCACTTTAACGCCCACAAACCGCGAAAACCTGTGACGCCCACAATTTTCATGCTAGATAATAACTGAAATGTATTGGTCTCGTCGATACCTATCGATTGATCCAAAAAAAAATTTGCCACGCCCACTCTAACGCCCATAACGCTTAAATCTGTATACCTCCGGTAGGTGGCACATTTTAATCTCGCTTTGCTGCTTGCATATCTCCATATAGCTGAGTAACGGGTATCTGATAGTCGAGGCACTCGACTATAGCGTTCTTCCTTGTTTACTACCTTATATATATATATTTTAATGCAGATAACAACATAATCATTCCACAAGCCCATAGAGGTATGCCATATCGAAATCCGAGTCCTTTTGACCAGGTTATGGGCTTTTAAAGATGGAAAGAAGGCTCATTTCAGTAAACCTTTGCAAAATTTAAATCAGAGACTAAAAACGGTCATATTTTTTACTACCTTTAAAGTTATATATTTAAATGCACATAACAACATAATCATTCCACAAGCCAATAGAGGTATGCCATATCGAAATCCGAGTCCTTTTGACCAAGTTATGGACTTTTAAAGATGTAAAGAAGGCCCATTTCAGTAAACCTTCGCAAAATTAAAGTCAAAGACATAAAAACCGTCATATTTTTTACTACCTTTAAAGTTAAATATTTTAATGCAGATAACAACAAAATAATTCCACAAGCCCCTAAAGGTATGCCATATCGAAATCCGAGTTCATTTGACCAAGTTATTGGCTTTTAAAGATGGAAAGAAGGCCCATTTCAGTAAACCTTCGCAAAATTAAAATCAATGACATAAAAACGGTCATATTTTTTACTACCTTTAAAGTTTAATATTTTAATGCAGATAACAACATAATCATTCCACAAGCCTATAAAGGTATGCCATATCGAAAGCCGAGTTCATTTGACCAAGTTATGGGCTTTTAAAGATGTAAAGAAGGCCCATTTCAGTAAACCTTCGCAAAATTAAAGTCAATGACATAAAAACGGTCATATTTTTTACTACCTTTAAAGTTATATATTTCATTGCAGGTAACAACATAATCATTCCACAAGCCCATAGAGGTATGCCATATCGAAATCCGAGTCCTTTTGACCAGGTTATGGGCTTTTAAAGATGGAAAGAAGGCTCATTTCAGTAAACCTTTGCAAAATTAAAATCAGTGACTAAAAACGGTCATATTTTTTACAACCTTTAAAGTTATATATTTTAATGCACATAACAACATAATCATTCCACAAGCCAATAGAGGTATGCCATATCGAAAGCCGAGTTCATTTGACCAAGTTATGGGCTTTTAAAGATGTAAAGAAGGCCCATTTCAGTAAACCTTCGCAAAATTAAAGTCAATGACATAAAAACGGTCATATTTTTTACTACCTTTAAAGTTATATATTTCAATGCAGGTAACAACATAATCATTCCACAAGCCCATAGAGGTATGCCATATCGAAATCCGAGTCCTTTTGACCAGGTTATGGGCTTTTAAAGATGGAAAGAAGGCTCATTTCAGTAAACCTTTGCAAAATTTAAATCAGTGACTAAAAACGGTCATATTTTTTACAACCTTTAAAGTTATATATTTTAATGCACATAACAACATAATCATTCCACAAGCCAATTGAGGTATGCCATATCGAAAGCCGAGTTCATTTGACCAAGTTATGGGCTTTTGAAGATGGAAAGAAGGCAAATTTCAGTAAACCTTCTCAAAATTAAAATCAATGACATAAAAACCGTCATATTTTTTACTACCTTTAAAGCTATATATTTTAATGCAGATAACGACATTATCATTCCACAAGCCTATAAGGGTATGCCATATCGAAATCCGAGTTCATTTGACAACGTTATGGGCTTTTAAAGATGGAAGGAAGGCCAATTTCAGTTAACCCTCACAAAATTAAAAACAATGACATAAAAACGGTCATATTTTTTACTACCTTTAAAGATATATATTTTAATGCAGATAACAACATAATCATTCCACAAGCCCATAAAGGTATGCCATATCGAAATCCGAGTTCACTTGACTAAGTTATGGGCTTTTAATAATGTAAAGAAAGCCCATTTCAGTAAACCTTCGCAAAATTAAAATCAATGACATAAAAACGGTCATATTTTTTACTACCTTTAAAGTTTAATATTTTAATGCAGATATGAACATAATCATTCCACAAGCCTATTAAGGTATGCCATATCAAAATCCGAGTTCAGTTGACAAAGTTATGGGCTTTTAAAGATGTAAAGAAGGCCCATTTCAGTAAACCTTCGCAAAATTAAAACCAATGACATAAAATCGGTCACATATTTTACTACCTTTAAAGTTATATATTTTAATGCAGATAACAACATAATCATTCCACAAGCCAATAGAGGTATGCCATATCGAAATCCGAGTTCATTTGACAACTTTATGGGCTTTTAAAGATGGAAGGAAGGCCAATTTCCGTTAACCTTCGCAAAATTAAAAACAATGACATAAAAACGGTCATATTTTTTACTACCTTTAAAGTTATATATTTTAATGCACATAACAACATATTCATTCCACAGCCAATAGTGGTATGCCATATCGAAATCCGAGTCCTTTTGACCAGGTTATGGGCTTTTAAAGATGGAAAGAAGGCCCATTTCAGTAAACCTTCACAAAATTAAAATCAATGACATAAAAACGGTAATATATTTTACTACCTTTAAAGTTTAATATTTTATTTTATTTATTTCAGTAAACCTTCGCAAAATTAAAATCAATGACATAAAAACGGTCATATTTTCTACTACCTTTAAAGTTATATATTTTAATGCAGATATGAACATAATCATTCCACAAGCCTATAAAGGTATGCCATATCGAAATCCGAGTTCATTTGACCAAGTTATGGGCTTTTAAAGATGTAAAGAAGGCCCATTTCAGTAAACCTTCGCAAAATTAAGGTCAATGACATAAAACCGTCATATTTTTTACTACCTTTAAGGTTATATATTTAAATGCATATAACAACATATTCATTCCACAGCCAATAGTGGTATGCCATATCGAAATCCGAGTCCTTTTGACCAAGTTATTGACTTTTAAAGATGTAAAGAAGGCCCATTTCAGTAAACTTACGCAAAATTAAAGTCAATGACATAAAAACCGTCATATTTTTTACTACCTCTAAAGTTAAATATTTAATGCAGATAACAACAAAATCATTCCTCAAGCCCCTAAGGGTATGCCATATAGAAATCCGAGTTCATTTGACCAAGTTATTGGCTTTTAAAGATGGAAAGAAGGCCCATTTCAGTAAACCTTCGCAAAATTAAAATCAATGACATAAAAACGGTCATATTTTCTACTACCTTTAACGTTATATATTTTAATGCAGATATGAACATAATCACTCCACAAGCCTATAAAGGTATGCCATATCGAAATCCGAGTTCATTTGACCAAGTTATGGGCTTTTAAAGATGTAAAGAAGGCCCATTTCAGTAAACCTTCGCAAAATTAAAATCAATGACATAAAAACGGTAATATATTTTACTACCTTTAAAGTTTAATATTTTATTTTATTTATTTCAGTAAACCTTCGCAAAATTAAAATCAATGACATAAAAACGGTCATATTTTCTACTACCTTTAAAGTTATATATTTTAATGCAGATATGAACATAATCATTCCACAAGCCTATAAAGGTATGCCATATCGAAATCCGAGTTCATTTGACCAAGTTATGGGCTTTTAAAGATGTAAAGAAGGCCCATTTCAGTAAACCTTCGCAAAATTAAAATCAATGACATAAAAACGGTAATATATTTTACTACCTTTAAAGTTACATATTTTAATGCAGATAACAACATAATCATTCCACAAGCCCGTAGAAGTATGCCATATCGAAATCCGAGTCCTTTTGACCAGGTTATGGGCTTTTAAAGATGGAAAGAAGGCCCATTTCAGTAAACCTTTGCAAAATTAAAATCAATGACATAAAAACGGTCATATTTTTTACTACCTTTAATGTTATATATTTTAATGCACAGAACAACATAATCACCACAAGCCAATAGAGGTATGCCATATCGAAATCCGAGTTCATTTGACAACGTTATGGGCTTTTAAAGATGGAAGGAAGGCCAATTTCAGTTAACCTTCGCAAAATTAAAATCAATGACTTAAAAACGGTCATATATTTTACTACCTTTAAAGTTAAATATTTTAATGCAGATAACAACATAATCATTCCACAAGCCCATAGAGGTATGCCATATCAAAATCCGAGTTCATTTGACCTAGTTATGGACTTTTAAAGATGGAAATAAGGCCCATTTCAGTAAGCCTTCGCAAAATTAAAATCAATGACATAAAAACGGTCATATTTTTTACTACCTTGAAAGTTATATATTTTAATGCAGATAACAACATAATCATTCCACAAGCCCATAAAGGTATGCCATATCGAAATCCGAGTTCATTCGACAACATTATGGGCTTTTAAAGATGGAAGGAAGGCCAATTTCAGTTAACCTTCGCAAAATTAGAATCAACATAAAAACGGTCATATTTTTTACTACCTTTAAAGTTAAATATTTTAATGCAGATAACAACAAAATAATTCCACAAGCCCCTAAAGGTATGCCATATCGAAATCCGAGTTCATTTGACCAAGTTATTGGCTTTTAAAGATGGAAAGAAGGCCCATTTCAGTAAACCTTCGCAAAATTTAAATCAATGACATAAAAACAGTCATATTTTTTACTACCTTTAAAGTTATATATTTTAATGCAGATTACAACATAATCATTCCACAAGCCTAAAAAGGTATGCCATATCGAAATCCCAGTTCATTTGACCAAGTTATGGGCTTTTAAAGATGTAAAGAAGGCCATCTCAGTAAACCGTCGCAAAATTAAAGTCAATAACATAAAAACCGTCATATTTTTGACTACCTTTAAAGTTAAATATTTTAATGCAGATAACAACAAAATAATACACAAGCCTCTTAATGTATGGCATATCGAAATCCGAGTTCATTTGACCAAGTTATTGGCTTTTAAAGATGGAAAGAAGGCCCATTTCAGTAAACCTTCGCAAAATTAAAATCAATGACATAAAAACGGTCATATTTTTGACTACCTTTAAAGTTATATATTTTAGTGCAGGTAACAACATAATCATTCCACAAGCCAATAGAGGTATGCCATATCGACATCCGAGTCCTTTTGACCAAGTTATTGACTTTTAAAGATGTAAAGAAGGCCCATTTCAGTAAACCTTCGCAAAATTAAAATCAATGACATAAAAACGGTCATATATTTTACTACCTTTAAAGTTATATATTTTAATGCAGATAACAACATAATCATTCCACAAGCCCATAGAAGTATGCCATATCGAAATCCGAGTCCTTTTGACCAGGTTATGGGCTTTTAAAGATGGAAAGAAGGCCCATTTCAGTAAACCTTTGCAAAATTAAAATCAATGACATAAAAACGGTCATATTTTTTTACTACCTTTAATGTTATATATTTTAATGCACAGAACAACATAATCATTCCACAAGCCAATAGAGGTATGCCATATCGAAATCCGAGTTCATTTGACAACGTTATGGGCTTTTAAAGATGGAAGGAAGGCCAATTTCGCAAAATTAAAATCAATGACTTAAAAACGGTCATATTTTTTACTACCTTTAAAGTTAATTATTTTAATGCAGATAACAACATAATCATTCCACAAGCCCATAGAGGTATACCATATCGAAATCCGAGTCCTTTTGACCAGGTTATGGGCTTTTAAAGATGGAAAAAAGGCCCATTTCAGTAAACCTTCGCAAAATTAAAATCAATGACATAAAAACGGTCATATTTTTTACTACTTTTAAAGTTATATATTTTAATGCAGATACAAACATAATCATTCCATAAGCCCATAGAGGTATGCCATATCGAAATCCGAGTTCATTTAACCAAGTTATGGGCTTTTAAAGATGGAAAGAAGGCCCATTTCAGTAAAGCTTCGCAAAATTAAAGTCAATGACATAAAACCGTCATATTTTTTACTACCTTTAAGGTTATATATTTTAATGCACATAACAACATATTCATTCCACAGCCAATAGTGGTATGCCATATCGAAATCCGAGTCCTTTTAACCAAGCTATGGACTTTTAAAGATGTAAAGAAGGCCCATTTCAGTAAACTTTCGCAAAATTAAAGTCAATGACATAAAAACCGTCATATTTTTTACTACCTCTAAAGTTAAATATTTTAATGCAGATAACAACAAAATCATTCCTCAAGCCCCTAAGGGTATGCCACATAGAAATCCGAGTTCATTTGACCAAGTTATTGGCTTTTAAAGATGGAAAGAAGGCCCATTTCAGTAAACCTTCGCAAAATTAAAATCAATGACATAAAAACGGTCATATTTTCTACTACCTTTAAAGTTATATATTTTAATGCAGATATGAACATAATCATTCCACAAGCCTATAAAGGTATGCCATATCGAAATCCGTGTTCATTTGACCAAGTTATGGGCTTTTAAAGATGTAAAGAAGGCCCATTTCAGTAAACCTTCGCAAAATTAAAATCAATGACATAAAAACGGTCATATTTTTTACTACCTTTAATGTTATATATTTTAATGCAAATAACAACATAATCATTCCACAAGCCAATAGAGGTATGCCATGTCGAAATCCGAGTTCATTTGACAACGTTATGGGCTTTTAAAGATGGAAGGAAGGCCAATTTCAGTTAGCCTTCGCAAAACTAAAATCAATGACATAAAAACGGTCATATTTTTTACTACCTTTAAAGTTAAATATTTTAATGCAGATAACAACATAATCATTCCACAAGCCCATAGAGGTATGCCATATCGAAATCCGAGTCCTTTTGAGCAGGTTATGGGCTTTTAAAGATGGAAAGAAGGCCCATTTCAGTAAACCTTCGCAAATTAATTACTTCCTTTAAAGTTAAATATTTTAATGCAGATAACAACATAATCATTCCACAAGCCCATAGAGGTATGCCATATCGAAATCCGAGTCCTTTTGAGCAGGTTATGGGCCTTTAAAGATGGAAAGAAGGCCCATTTCAGTAAACCTTCGCAAAATTAAAATCAATGACATAAGAACGGTCATATTTTTTACGACCTTTAAAGTTATATATTTTAATGCAGATAACAACATAATCATTCCAAAAGCCTATAAATGTATGCCATATCGAAATCCGAGTTCATTTGACCAAGTTATGGGCTTTTAAAGATGTAAAGAAGGCCCATTTCAGTAAACCTTCGCAAAATTAAAGTCAATGACATAAAAACGGTCATATTTTTTACTACCTTTAAAGTTATATATTTTAATGCAGGTAACAACATAATCATTCCACAAGCCCATAGAGGTATGCCATATCGAAATCCGAGTCCTTTTGACCAGGTTATGGGCTTTTAAAGATGGAAAGAAGGCTCATTTCAGTAAACCTTTGCAAAATTTAAATCAGTGACTAAAAACGGTCATATTTTTTACAACCTTTAAAGTTATATATTTTAATGTACATAACAACATAATCATTCCACAAGCCAATAGAGGTATGCCATATCGAAATCCGAGTCCTTTTGACCAGGTTATGGGCTTTTAAAGATGGAAAGAAGGCTCATTTCAGTAAACCTTTGCAAAATTTAAATCAGTGACTAAAAACGGTCATATTTTTTACTACCTTTAAAGTTATATATTTAAATGCACATAACAACATAATCATTCCACAAGCCAATAGAGGTATGCCATATCGAAATCCGAGTCCTTTTGACCAAGTTATGGACTTGTAAAGATGTAAAGAAGGCCCATTTCAGTAAACCTTCGCAAAATTAAAGTCAAAGACATAAAAACCGTCATATTTTTTACTACCTTTAAAGTTAAATATTTTAATGCAGATAACAACAAAATAATTCCACAAGCCCCTAAAGGTATGCCATATCGAAATCCGAGTTCATTTGACCAAGTTATGGGCTTTTAAAGATGTATAGAAGGCCCATTTCAGTATACCTTCGCAAAATTAAAATCAATGACATAAAAACGGTCATATGTTTTACTACCTTTAAAGTTATATATTTTAATGCAGGTAACAACATAATCATTCCACAAGCCCATGCTTTTAAAGATGGAAAGAAGGCCCATTTCAGTAAACCTTCGCAAAATTAAAATCAATGACATAAAAACGGTCATATTTTTTACTACCTTTAAAGTTATATATCTTAATGCAGATAACAACATAATCATTCCACAAGCCTATAAAGGTATGCCATATCGAAAGCCGAGTTCATTTGACCAAGTTATGGGCTTTTAAAGATGTAAAGAAGGCCCATTTCAGTAAACCTTCGCAAAATTAAAGTCAATGACAAAAAAACGGTCATATTTTTTACTACCTTTAAAGTTATATATTTTAATGCAGGTAACAACATAATCATTCCACAAGCCCATAGAGGTATGCCATATCGAAATCCGAGTCCTTTTGACCAGGTTATGGGCTTTTAAAGATGGAAAGAAGGCTCATTTCAGTAAACCTTTGCAAAATTTAAATCAGTGACTAAAAACGGTCATATTTTTTACTACCTTTAAAGTTATATATTTAAATGCACATAACAACATAATCATTCCACAAGCCAATAGAGGTATGCCATATCGAAATCCGAGTCCTTTTGACCAAGTTATGGACTTTTAAAGATGTAAAGAAGGCCCATTTCAGTAAACCTTCGCAAAATTAAAGTCAAAGACATAAAAACCGTCATATTTTTTACTACCTTTAAAGTTAAATATTTTAATGCAGATAACAACAAAATAATTCCACAAGCCCCTAAAGGTATGCCATATCGAAATCCGAGTTCATTTGACCAAGTTATTGGCTTTTAAAGATGGAAAGAAGGCCCATTTCAGTAAACCTTCGCAAAATTAAAATCAATGACATAAAAACGGTCATATTTTTTACTACCTTTTAAGTTTAATATTTTAATGCAGATAACAACATAATCATTCCACAAGCCTATATGCCATATCGAAAGCCGAGTTCATTTGACCAAGTTATGGGCTTTTAAAGATGTAAAGAAGGCCCATTTCAGTAAACCTTCGCAAAATTAAAGTCAATGACATAAAAACGGTCATATTTTTTACTACCTTTAAAGTTATATATTTCAATGCAGGTAACAACATAATTATTCCACAAGCCCATAGAGGTATGCCATATCGAAATCCGAGTCCTTTTGACCAGGTTATGGGCTTTTCAAGATGGAAAGAAGGCTCATTTCAGTAAACCTTTGCAAAATTAAAATCAGTGACTAAAAACGGTCATAATTTTTACAACCTTTAAAGTTATATATTTTAATGCACATAACAACATAATCATTCCACAAGCCAATAGAGATATGCCATATCGAAAGCCGAGTTCATTTGACCAAGTTATGGGCTTTTAAAGATGTAAAGAAGGCCCATTTCAGTAAACCTTCGCAAAATTAAAGTCAATGACATAAAAACGGTCATATTTTTAACTACCTTTAAAGTTATATATTTCAATGCAGGTAACAACATAATCATTCCACAAGCCTATAAAGGTATGCCATATCGAAAGCCGAGTTCATTTGACCAAGTTATGGGCTTTTAAAGATGTAAGGAAGGCCCATTTCAGTAAACCTTCGCAAAATTAAAGTCAATGACATAAAAACGGTCATATTTTTTACTACCTTTAAAGTAAGCAGGTAACAACATAATCATTCCACAAGCCCATAGAGGTATGCCATATCGAGATCCGAGTCCTTTTGACCAGGTTATGGGCTTTTAAAGATGGAAAGAAGGCTCATTTCAGTAAACCTTTGCAAAATTTAAATCAGTGACTAAAAACGGTCATATTTTTTACAACCTTTAAAGTTATATATTTTAATGCACATAGCAACATAATCATTCCACAAGCCAATAGAGGTATGCCATATCGAAAGCCGAGTTCATTTGACCAAGTTATGGGCTTTTGAAGATGGAAAGAAGGCCCATTTCAGTAAACCTTCTCAAAATTAAAATCAATGACATAAAAACCGTCATATTTTTTACTACCTTTAAAGCTATATATTTTAATGCAGATAACGACATTATCATTCCACAAGCCTATAAGGGTATGCCATATCGAAATCCGAGTTCATTTGACAACGTTATGGGCTTTTAAAGATGGAAGGAAGGCCAATTTCAGTTAACCCTCACAAAATTAAAAACAATGACATAAAAACGGTCATATTTTTTACTACCTTTAAAGATATATATTTTAATGCAGATAACAACATAATCATTCCACAATCCGAAATATCCAATATCGAAATCCGAGTTCACTTGACTAAGTTATGGGCTTTTAAATATGTAAAGAAAGCCCATTTCAGTAAACCTTCGCAAAATTAAAATCAATGACATAAAAACGGTCATATTTTTTACTACCTTTAAAGTTTAATATTTTAATGCAGATATGAACATAATCATTCCACAAGCCTATTAAGGTATGCCATATCAAAATCCGAGTTCAGTTGACAAAGTTATGGGCTTTTAAAGATGTAAAGAAGGCCCATTTCAGTAAACCTTCGCAAAATTAAAACCAATGACATAAAATCGGTCACATATTTTACTACCTTTAAAGTTATATATTTTAATGCAGATAACAACATAATCATTCCACAAGCCAATAGAGGTATGCCATATCGAAATCCAAGTTCAGTTAACCAAGTTATGGGCTGTTAAAGATGGAAAGAAGGCCCATTTCAGTAAACCTTCGCAAAATTAAAATCAATGACATAAAAACGGTAATATATTTTACTACCTTTAAAGTTTAATATTTTATTTTATTTATTTCAGTAAACCTTCGCAAAATTAAAATCAATGACATAAAAACGGTCATATTTTCTACTACCTTTAAAGTTATATATTTTAATGCAGATATGAACATAATCATTCCACAAGCCTATAAAGGTATGCCATATCGAAATCCGAGTTCATTTGACCAAGTTATGGGCTTTTAAAGATGTAAAGAAGGCCCATTTCAGTAAACCTTCGCAAAATTAAAATCAATGACATAAAAACGGTAATATATTTTACTACCTTTAAAGTTATATATTTTAATGCAGATAACAACATAATCATTCCACAAGCCCGTAGAAGTATGCCATATCGAAATCCGAGTCCTTTTGACCAGGTTATGGGCTTTTAAAGATGGAAAGAAGGCCCATTTCAGTAAACCTTTGCAAAATTAAAATCAATGACATAAAAACGGTCATATTTTTTACTACCTTTAATGTTATATATTTTAATGCAGATAACAACATAATCATTCCACAAGCCCATAGAGGCATGCCATATCAAAATCCGAGTTCATTTGACCAAGTTGTGGACTTTTAAAGATGGAAATAAGGCCCATTTCAGTAAGCCTTCGCAAAATTAAAATCAATGACATAAAAACGGTCATATTTTTTACTACCTTGAAAGTTATATATTTTAATGCAGATAACAACATAATCATTCCACAAGCCCATAAAGGTATGCCATATCGAAATCCGAGTTCATTCGACAACATTATGGGCTTTTAAAGATGGAAGGAAGGCCAATTTCAGTTAACCTTCGCAAAATTAGAATCAACATAAAAACGGTCATATTTTTTACTACCTTTAAAGTTAAATATTTTAATGCAGATAACAACAAAATAATTCCACAAGCCCCTAAAGGTATGCCATATCGAAATCCGAGTTCATTTGACCAAGTTATTGGCTTTTATAGATGGAAAGAAGGCCCATTTCAGTAAACCTTCGCAAAATTTAAATCAATGACATAAAAACAGTCATATTTTTTACTACCTTTAAAGTTATATATTGTAATGCAGATTACAACATAATCATTCCACAAGCCTAAAAAGGTATGCCATATCGAAATCCCAGTTCATTTGACCAAGTTATGGGCTTTTAAAGATGTAAAGAAGGCCCATCTCAGTAAACCTTCGCAAAATTAAAGTCAATGACATAAAAACCGTCATATTTTTGACTACCTTTAAAGTTAAATATTTTAATGCAGATAACAACAAAATAATTCCACAAGCCCCTTAATGTATGGCATATCGAAATCCGAGTTCATTTGACCAAGTTATTGGCTTTTAAAGATGGAAAGAAGGCCCATTTCAGTAAACCTTCGCCAAATTAAAATCAATGACATAAAAACGGTCATATTTTTGACTACCTTTAAAGTTATATATTTTAGTGCAGGTAACAACATAATCATTCCACAAGCCAATAGAGGTATGCCATATCGACATCCGAGTCCTTTTGACCAAGTTATTGACTTTTAAAGATGTAAAGAAGGCCCATTTCAGTAAACCTTCGCAAAATTAAAATCAATGACATAAAAACGGTCATATATTTTACTACCTTTAAAGTTATATATTTTAATGCAGATAACAACATAATCATTCCACAAGCCCATAGAAGTATGCCATATCGAAATCCGAGTCCTTTTGACCAGGTTATGGTCTTTTAAAGATGGAAAGAAGGCCCATTTCAGTAAACCTTTGCAAAATTAAAATCAATGACATAAAAACGGTCATATTTTTTTACTACCTTTAATGTTATATATTTTAATGCACAGAACAACATAATCATTCCACAAGCCAATAGAGGTATGCCATATCGAAATCCGAGTTCATTTGACAACGTTATGGGCTTTTAAAGATGGAAGGAAGGCCAATTTCGCAAAATTAAAATCAATGACTTAAAAACGGTCATATTTTTTACTACCTTTAAAGTTAATTATTTTAATGCAGATAACAACATAATCATTCCACAAGCCCATAGAGGTATACCATATCGACATCCGAGTCCTTTTGACCAGGTTATGGGCTTTTAAAGATGGAAAAAAGGCCCATTTCAGTAAACCTTCGCAAAATTAAAATCAATGACATAAAAACGGTCATATTTTTTACTACCTTTAAAGTTATATATCAATGACATAAAAACGGTCATATTTTTTACTACTTTTAAAGTTATATATTTTAATGCAGATAACAACATAATCATTCCATAAGCCCATAGAGGTATGCCATATCGAAATCCGAGTTCATTTAACCAAGTTATGGGCTTTTAAAGATGGAAAGAAGGCCCATTTCAGTAAAGCTTCGCAAAATTAAAGTCAATGACATAAAACCGTCATATTTTTTACTACCTTTAAGGTTATATATTTTAATGCACATAACAACATATTCATTCCACAGCCAATAGTGGTATGCCATATCGAAATCCGAGTCCTTTTGACCAAGCTATGGACTTTTAAAGATGTAAAGAAGGCCCATTTCAGTAAGCTTTCGCAAAATTAAAGTCAATGACATAAAAACCGTCATATTTTTTACTACCTCTAAAGTTAAATATTTTAATGCAGATAACAACAAAATCATTCCTCAAGCCCCTAAGGGTATGCCACATAGAAATCCGAGTTCGTTTGACCAAGTTATTGGCTTTTAAAGATGGAAAGAAGGCCCATTTCAGTAAACCTTCGCAAAATTAAAATCAATGACATAAAAACGGTCATATTTTCTACTACCTTTAAAGTTATATATTTTAATGCAGATATGAACATAATCATTCCACAAGCCTATAAAGGTATGCCATATCGAAATCCGTGTTCATTTGACCAAGTTATGGGCTTTTAAAGATGTAAAGAAGGCCCATTTCAGTAAACCTTTGCAAAATTTAAATCAGTGACTAAAAACGGTCATATTTTTTACTACCTTTATGCCATGTCGAAATCCGAGTTCATTTGACAACGTTATGGGCTTTTAAAGATGGAAGGAAGGCCAATTTCAGTTAGCCTTCGCAAAACTAAAATCAATGACATAAAAACGGTCATATTTTTTACTACCTTTAAAGTTAAATATTTTAATGCAGATAACAACATAATCATTCCACAAGCCCATAGAGGTATGCCATATCGAAATCCGAGTCCTTTTGAGCAGGTTATGGGCTTTTAAAGATGGAAAGAAGGCCCATTTCAGTAAACCTTCGCAAAATTAAAATCAATGACATAAGAACGGTCATATTTTTTCGACCTTTAAAGTTATATATTTTAATGCAGATAACAACATAATCATTCCAAAAGCCTATAAATGTATGCCATATCGAAATCCGAGTTCATTTGACCAAGTTATGGGCTTTTAAAGATGTAAAGAAGGCCCATTTCAGTAAACCTTCGCAAAATTAAAGTCAATGACATAAAAACGGGCATATTTTTTACTACCTTTAAAGTTATATATTTTAATGCAGGTAACAACATAATCATTCCACAAGCCCATAGAGGTATGCCATATCGAAATCCGAGTCCTTTTGACCAGGTTATGGGCTTTTAAAGATGGAAAGAAGGCTCATTTCAGTAAACCTTTGCAAAATTTAAATCAGTGACTAAAAACGGTCATATTTTTTACTACCTTTAAAGTTATATATTTAAATGCACATAACAACATAATCATTCCACAAGCCAATAGAGGTATGCCATATCGAAATCCGAGTCCTTTTGACCAAGTTATGGACTTTTAAAGATGTAAAGAAGGCCCATTTCAGTAAACCTTCGCAAAATTAAAGTCAAAGACATAAAAACCGTCATATTTTTTACTACCTTTAAAGTTAAATATTTTAATGCAGATAACAACAAAATAATTCCACAAGCCCCTAAAGGTATGCCATATCGAAATCCGAGTTCATTTGACCAAGTTATTGGCTTTTAAAGATGGAAAGAAGGCCCATTTCAGTAAACCTTCGCAAAATTAAAATCAATGACATAAAAACGGTCATATTTTTTTCTACCTTTAAAGTTTAATATTTTAATGCAGATAACAACATAATCATTCCACAAGCCTATAAAGGTATGCCATATCGAAAGCCGAGTTCATTTGACCAAGTTATGGGCTTTTAAAGATGTAAAGAAGGCCCATTTCAGTAAACCTTCGCAAAATTAAAGTCAATGACATAAAAACGGTCATATTTTTTACTACCTTTAAAGTTTAATATTTCAATGCAGGTAACAACATAATCATTCCACAAGCCCATAGAGGTATGCCATATCGAAATCCGAGTCCTTTTGACCAGGTTATGGGCTTTTAAAGATGGAAAGAAGGCTCATTTCAGTAAACCTTTGCAAAATTAAAATCAGTGACTAAAAACGGTCATATTTTTTTCTACCTTTAAAGTTTAATATTTTAATGCAGATAACAACATAATCATTCCACAAGCCTATAAAGGTATGCCATATCGAAAGCCGAGTTCATTTGACCAAGTTATGGGCTTTTAAAGATGTAAAGAAGGCCCATTTCAGTAAACCTTCGCAAAATTAAAGTCAATGACATAAAAACGGTCATATTTTTTACAACCTTTAAAGTTATATATTTTAATGCACATAACAACATAATCATTCCACAAGCCAATATAGGTATGCCATATCGAAAGCCGAGTTCATTTGACCAAGTTATGGGCTTTTAAAGATGTAAAGAAGGCCCATTTCAGTAAACCTTCGCAAAATTAAAGTCAATGACATAAAAACGGTCATATTTTTTACTACCTTTAAAGTTATATATTTCAATGCAGGTAACAACATAATCATTCCACAAGCCTATAAAGGTATGCCATATCGAAAGCCGAGTTCATTTGACCAAGTTATGGGCTTTTAAAGATGTAAGGAAGGCCCATTTCAGTAAACCTTCGCAAAATTAAAGTCAATGACATAAAAACGGTCATATTTTTTACTACCTTTAAAGTTATATATTTCAATGCAGGTAACAACATAATCATTCCACAAGCCCATAGAGGTATGCCATATCGAAATCCGAGTCCTTTTGACCAGGTTATGGGCTTTTAAAGATGGAAAGAAGGCTCATTTCAGTAAACCTTTGCAAAATTTAAATCAGTGACTAAAAACGGTCACATTTTTTACAACCTTTAAAGTTATATATTTTAATGCACATAACAACATAATCATTCCACAAGCCAATAGAGGTATGCCATATCGAAAGCCGAGTTCATTTGACCAAGTTATGGGCTTTTAAAGATGGAAAGAAGGCCCATTTCAGTAAACCTTCTCAAAATTAAAATCAATGACATAAAAACCGTCATATTTTTTACTACCTTTAAAGCTATATATTTTAATGCAGATAACGACATTATCATTCCACAAGCCTATAAGGGTATGCCATATCGAAATCCGAGTTCATTTGACAACGTTATGGGCTTTTAAAGATGGAAGGAAGGCCAATTTCAGTTAACCCTCACAAAATTAAAAACAATGACATAAAAACGGTCATATTTTTTACTACCTTTAAAGATATATATTTTAATGCAGATAACAACATAATCATTCCACAAGCCCATAAAGGTATGCCATATCGAAATCCGAGTTCACTTGACTAAGTTATGGGCTTTTAAATATGTAAAGAAAGCCCATTTCAGTAAACCTTCGCAAAATTAAAATCAATGACATAAAAACGGTCATATTTTTTACTACCTTTAAAGTTTAATATTTTAATGCAGATATGAACATAATCATTCCACAAGCCTATTAAGGTATGCCATATCAAAATCCGAGTTCAGTTGACAAAGTTATGGGCTTTTAAAGATGTAAAGAAGGCCCATTTCAGTAAACCTTCGCAAAATTAAAACCAATGACATAAAATCGGTCACATATTTTACTACCTTTAAAGTTATATATTTTAATGCAGATAACAACATAAGCATTCCACAAGCCAATAGAGGTATGCCATATCGAAATCCGAGTTCATTTGACAACTTTATGGGCTTTTAAAGATGGAAGGAAGGCCAATTTCCGTTAACCTTCGCAAAATTAAAAACAATGACATAAAAACGGTCATATTTTTTACTACCTTTAAAGTTATATATTTTAATGCACATAACAACATATTCATTCCACAGCCAATAGTGGTATGCCATATCGAAATCCGAGTCCTTTTGACCAGGTTATGGGCTTTTAAAGATGGAAAGAAGGCCCATTACAGTAAACCTTCACAAAATTAAAATCAATGACATAAAAACGGTCATATTTTCTACTACCTTTAAAGTTTAATATTTTATTTTATTTATTTCAGTAAACCCTCGCAAAATTAAAATCAATGACATAAAAACGGTCATATTTTCTACTACCTTTAAAGTTATTTATTTTAATGCAGATAACAACAAAATAATTCCACAAGCCCCTAAAGGTATGCCATATCGAAATCCGAGTTCATTTGACCAAGTTATTGGCTTTTAAAGATGGAAAGAAGGCCCATTTCAGTAAACCTTCGCAAAATTAAAATCAATGACATAAAAACGGTCATATTTTTTACTACCTTTAAAGTTTAATATTTTAATGCAGATAACAACATAATCATTCCACAAGCCTATAAAGGTATGCCATATCGAAAGCCGAGTTCATTTGACCAAGTTATGGGCTTTTAAAGATGTAAAGAAGGCCCATTTCAGTAAACCTTCGCAAAATTAAAGTCAATGACATAAAAACGGTCATATTTTTTACTACCTTTAAAGTTATATATTTCAATGCAGGTAACAACATAATCATTCCACAAGCCCATAGAGGTATGCCATATCGAAATCCAAGTTCAGTTAACCAAGTTATGGGCTGTTAAAGATGGAAAGAAGGCCCATTTCAGTAAACCTTTGCAAAATTAAAGTCAATGACATAAAACCGTCATATTTTTTACTACCTTTAAGGTTATATATTTAAATGCACATAACAACATATTCATTCCACAGCCAATAGTGGTATGCCATATCGAAATCCGAGTCTTTTTGACCAAGTTATTGACTTTTAAAGATGTAAAGAAGGCCCATTTCAGTAAACTTACGCAAAATTAAAGTCAATGACATAAAAACCGTCATATTTTTTACTACCTCTAAAGTTAAATATTTAATGCAGATAACAACAAAATCATTCCTCAAGCCCCTAAGGGTATGCCATATAGAAATCCGAGTTCATTTGACCAAGTTATTGGCTTTTAAAGATGGAAAGAAGGCCCATTTCAGTAAACCTTCGCAAAATTAAAATCAATGACATAAAAACGGTCATATTTTCTACTACCTTTAAAGTTATATATTTTAATGCAGATATGAACATAATCACTCCACAAGCCTATAAAGGTATGCCATATCGAAATCCGAGTTCATTTGACCAAGTTATGGGCTTTTAAAGATGTAAAGAAGGCCCATTTCAGTAAACCTTCGCAAAATTAAAATCAATGACATAAAAACGGTAATATATTTTACTACCTTTAAAGTTTAATATTTTATTTTATTTATTTCAGTAAACCTTCGCAAAATTAAAATCAATGACATAAAAACGGTCATATTTTCTACTACCTTTAAAGTTATATATTTTAATGCAGATATGAACATAATCATTCCACAAGCCTATAAAGGTATGCCATATCGAAATCCGAGTTCATTTGACCAAGTTATGGGCTTTTAAAGATGTAAAGAAGGCCCATTTCAGTAAACCTTCGCAAAATTAAAATCAATGACATAAAAACGGTAATATATTTTACTACCTTTAAAGTTATATATTTTAATGCAGATAACAACATAATCATTCCACAAGCCCGTAGAAGTATGCCATATCGAAATCCGAGTCCTTTTGACCAGGTTATGGGCTTTTAAAGATGGAAAGAAGGCCCATTTCAGTAAACCTTTGCAAAATTAAAATCAATGACATAAAAACGGTCATATTTTTTACTACCTTTAATGTTATATATTTTAATGCACAGAACAACATAATCACCACAAGCCAATAGAGGTATGCCATATCGAAATCCGAGTTCATTTGACAACGTTATGGGCTTTTAAAGATGGAAGGAAGGCCAATTTCAGTTAACCTTCGCAAAATTAAAATCAATGACCTAAAAACGGTCATATATTTTACTACCTTTAAAGTTAAATATTTTAATGCAGATAACAACATAATCATTCCACAAGCCCATAGAGGTATGCCATATCAAAATCCGAGTTCATTTGACCAAGTTATGGACTTTTAAAGATGGAAATAAGGCCCATTTCAGTAAGCCTTCGCAAAATTAAAATCAATGACATAAAAACGGTCATATTTTTTACTACCTTGAAAGTTATATATTTTAATGCAGATAACAACATAATCATTCCACAAGCCCATAAAGGTATGCCATATCGAAATCCGAGTTCATTCGACAACATTATGGGCTTTTAAAGATGGAAGGAAGGCCAATTTCAGTTAACCTTCGCAAAATTAGAATCAACATAAAAACGGTCATATTTTTTACTACCTTTAAAGTTAAATATTTTAATGCAGATAACAACAAAATAATTCCACAAGCCCCTAAAGCTATGCCATATCGAAATCCGAGTTCATTTGACCAAGTTATTGGCTTTTAAAGATGGAAAGAAGGCCCATTTCAGTAAACCTTCGCAAAATTTAAATCAATGACATAAAAACAGTCATATTTTTTACTACCTTTAAAGTTATATATTTTAATGCAGATTACAACATAATCATTCCACAAGCCTAAAAAGGTATGCCATATCGAAATCCGAGTTCATTTGACCAAGTTATGGGCTTTTAAAGATGTAAAGAAGGCCCATCTCAGTAAACCTTCGCAAAATTTAAGTCAATGACATAAAAACCGTCATATTTTTGACTACCTTTAAAGTTAAATATTTTAATGCAGATAACAACAAAATAATTCCACAAGCCCCTTAATGTATGGCATATCGAAATCCGAGTTCATTTGACCAAGTTATTGGCTTTTAAAGATGGCAAGAAGGCCCATTTCAGTAAACCTTCGCAAAATTAAAATCAATGACATAAAAACGGTCATATTTTTGACTACCTTTAAAGTTATATATTTTAGTGCAGGTAACAACATAATCATTCCACAAGCCAATAGAGGTATGCCATATCGACATCCGAGTCCTTTTGACCAAGTTATTGACTTTTAAAGATGTAAAGAAGGCCCATTTCAGTAAACCTTCGCAAAATTAAAATCAATGACATAAAAACGGTCATATATTTTACTACCTTTAAAGTTATATATTTTAATGCAGATAACAACATAATCATTCCACAAGCCCATAGAAGTATGCCATATCGAAATCCGAGTCCTTTTGACCAGGTTATGGGCTTTTAAAGATGGAAAGAAGGCCCATTTCAGTAAACCTTTGCAAAATTAAAATCAATGACATAAAAACGGTCATATTTTTTTACTACCTTTAATGTTATATATTTTAATGCACAGAACAACATAATCATTCCACAAGCCAATAGAGGTATGCCATATCGAAATCCGAGTTCATTTGACAACGTTATGGGCTTTTAAAGATGGAAGGAAGGCCAATTTCGCAAAATTAAAATCCATGACTTAAAAACGGTCATATTTTTTACTACCTTTAAAGTTAATTATCTTAATGCAGATAACAACATAATCATTCCACAAGCCCATAGAGGTATACCATATCGAAATCCGAGTCCTTTTGACCAGGTTATGGGCTTTTAAAGATGGAAAAAAGGCCCATTTCAGTAAACCTTCGCAAAATTAAAATCAATGACATAAAAACGGTCATATTTTTTACTACCTTTAAAGTTATACAATATATCAATGACATAAAAACGGTCATATTTTTTACTACTTTTAAAGTTATATATTTTAATGCAGATAACAACATAATCATTCCATAAGCCCATAGAGGTATGCCATATCGAAATCCGAGTTCATTTAACCAAGTTATGGGCTTTTAAAGATGGAAAGAAGGCCCATTTCAGTAAAGCTTCGCAAAATTAAAGTCAATGACATAAAACCGTCATATTTTTTACTACCTTTAAGGTTATATATTTTAATGCACATAACAACATATTCATTCCACAGCCAATAGTGGTATGCCATATCGAAATCCGAGTCCTTTTGACCAAGCTATGGACTTTTAAAGATGTAAGGAAGGCCCATTTCAGTAAACTTTCGCAAAATTAAAGTCAATGACATAAAAACCGTCATATTTTTTACTACCTCTAAAGGTAAATATTTTAATGCAGATAACAACAAAATCATTCCTCAAGCCCCTAAGGGTATGCCACATAGAAATCCGAGTTCATTTGACCAATTTATTGGCTTTTAAAGATGGAAAGAAGGCCCATTTCAGTAAACCTTCGCAAAATTAAAATCAATGACATAAAAACGGTCATATTTTCTACTACCTTTAAAGTTATATATTTTAATGCAGATATGAACATAATCATTCCACAAGCCTATAAAGGTATGCCATATCGAAATCCGTGTTCATTTGACCAAGTTATGGGCTTTTAAAGATGTAAAGAAGGCCCATTTCAGTAAACCTTCGCAAAATTAAAATCAATGACATAAAAACGGTCATATATTTTACTACCTTTAAAGTTATATATTTTAATGCAGATAACAACATAATCATTCCACAAGCCCATAGACGTATGCCATATCGAAATCCGAGTCCTTTTGACCAGGTTATGGGCTTTTAAAGATGGAAATAAGGCCCATTTCAGTAAACCTTTGCAAAATTAAAATCAATGACGTAAAAACGGTCATATTTTTTACTGCCTTTAAAGTTAAATATTTTAATGCAGATAACAACATAATCAACCCACAAGCCTATAAAGGTATGCCATATCGAAATCAGAGTTCATTTGACCAAGTTATGGGCATTAAAGATGTAAAGAAGGCCCATTTCAGTAAACCTTCTCAAAATTAAAATCAATGACATAAAAACGGTCATATTTTTTACTACCTTTAATGTTATATATTTTAATGCACATAACAACATAATCATTCCACAAGCCAATAGAGGTATGCCATGTCGAAATCCGAGTTCATTTGACAACGTTATGGGCTTTTAAAGATGGAAGGAAGGCCAATTTCAGTTAGCCTTCGCAAAACTAAAATCAATGACATAAAAACCGTCATATTTTTTACTACCTCTAAAGTTAAATATTTTAATGCAGATAACAACAAAATCATTCCTCAAGCCCCTAAGGGTATGCCACATAGAAATCCGAGTTCATTTGACCAAGTTATTGGCTTTTAAAGATGGAAAGAAGGCCCATTTCAGTAAACCTTCGCAAAATTAAAATCAATGACATAAAAACGGTCATATTTTCTACTACCTTTAAAGTTATATATTTTAATGCAGATATGAACATAATCATTCCACAAGCCTATAAAGGTATGCCATATCGAAATCCGTGTTCATTTGACCAAGTTATGGGCTTTTAAAGATGTAAAGAAGGCCCATTTCAGTAAACCTTCGCAAAATTAAAATCAATGACATAAAAACGGTCATATATTTTACTACCTTTAAAGTTATATATTTTAATGCAGATAACAACATAATCATTCCACAAGCCCATAGACGTATGCCATATCGAAATCCGAGTCCTTTTGACCAGGTTATGGGCTTTTAAAGATGGAAATAAGGCCCATTTCAGTAAACCTTTGCAAAATTAAAATCAATGACGTAAAAACGGTCATATTTTTTACTGCCTTTTAAGTTAAATATTTTAATGCAGATAACAACATAATCATTCCACAAGGCTATAAAGGTATGCCATATCGAAATCAGAGTTCATTTGACCAAGTTATGGGCATTAAAGATGTAAAGAAGGCCCATTTCAGTAAACCTTCTCAAAATTAAAATCAATGACATAAAAACGGTCATATTTTTTACTACCTTTAATGTTATATATTTTAATGCACATAACAACATAATCATTCCACAAGCCAATAGAGGTATGCCATATCGAAATCCGAGTCCTTTTGACCAGGTTATGGGCTTTTAAAGATGGAAAGAAGGCTCATTTCAGTAAACCTTTGCAAAATTTAAATCAGTGACTAAAAACGGTCATATTTTTTACTACCTTTAAAGTTATATATTTAAATGCACATAACAACATAATCATTCCACAAGCCAATAGAGGTATGCCATATCGAAATCCGAGTCCTTTTGACCAGGTTATGGGCTTTTAAAGATGGAAAGAAGGCTCATTTCAGTAAACCTTTGCAAAATTTAAATCAGTGACTAAAAACGGTCATATTTTTTACTACCTTTAAAGTTATATATTTAAATGCACATAACAACATAATCATTCCACAAGCCAATAGAGGTATGCCATATCGAAATCCGAGTCCTTTTGACCAAGTTATGGACTTTTAAAGATGTAAAGAAGGCCCATTTCAGTAAACCTTCGCAAAATTAAAGTCAAAGACATAAAAACCGTCATATTTTTTACTACCTTTAAAGTTAAATATTTTAATGCAGATAACAACAAAATAATTCCACAAGCCCCTAAAGGTATGCCATATCGAAATCCGAGTTCATTTGACCAAGTTATTGGCTTTTAAAGATGGAAAGAAGGCCCATTTCAGTAAACCTTCGCAAAATTAAAATCAATGACATAAAAACGGTCATATTTTTTTCTACCTTTAAAGTTTAATATTTTAATGCAGATAACAACATAATCATTCCACAAGCCTATAAAGGTATGCCATATCGAAAGCCGAGTTCATTTGACCAAGTTATGGGCTTTTAAAGATGTAAAGAAGGCCCATTTCAGTAAACCTTCGCAAAATTAAAGTCAATGACATAAAAACGGTCATATTTTTTACTACCTTTAAAGTTTAATATTTCAATGCAGGTAACAACATAATCATTCCACAAGCCCATAGAGGTATGCCATATCGAAATCCGAGTCCTTTTGACCAGGTTATGGGCTTTTAAAGATGGAAAGAAGGCTCATTTCAGTAAACCTTTGCAAAATTAAAATCAGTGACTAAAAACGGTCATATTTTTTTCTACCTTTAAAGTTTAATATTTTAATGCAGATAACAACATAATCATTCCACAAGCCTATAAAGGTATGCCATATCGAAAGCCGAGTTCATTTGACCAAGTTATGGGCTTTTAAAGATGTAAAGAAGGCCCATTTCAGTAAACCTTCGCAAAATTAAAGTCAATGACATAAAAACGGTCATATTTTTTACAACCTTTAAAGTTATATATTTTAATGCACATAACAACATAATCATTCCACAAGCCAATATAGGTATGCCATATCGAAAGCCGAGTTCATTTGACCAAGTTATGGGCTTTTAAAGATGTAAAGAAGGCCCATTTCAGTAAACCTTCGCAAAATTAAAGTCAATGACATAAAAACGGTCATATTTTTTACTACCTTTAAAGTTATATATTTCAATGCAGGTAACAACATAATCATTCCACAAGCCTATAAAGGTATGCCATATCGAAAGCCGAGTTCATTTGACCAAGTTATGGGCTTTTAAAGATGTAAGGAAGGCCCATTTCAGTAAACCTTCGCAAAATTAAAGTCAATGACATAAAAACGGTCATATTTTTTACTACCTTTAAAGTTATATATTTCAATGCAGGTAACAACATAATCATTCCACAAGCCCATAGAGGTATGCCATATCGAAATCCGAGTCCTTTTGACCAGGTTATGGGCTTTTAAAGATGGAAAGAAGGCTCATTTCAGTAAACCTTTGCAAAATTTAAATCAGTGACTAAAAACGGTCATATTTTTTACAACCTTTAAAGTTATATATTTTAATGCACATAACAACATAATCATTCCACAAGCCAATAGAGGTATGCCATATCGAAAGCCGAGTTCATTTGACCAAGTTATGGGCTTTTGAAGATGGAAAGAAGGCCCATTTCAGTAAACCTTCTCAAAATTAAAATCAATGACATAAAAACCGTCATATTTTTTACTACCTTTAAAGCTATATATTTTAATGCAGATAACGACATTATCATTCCACAAGCCTATAAGGGTATGCCATATCGAAATCCGAGTTCATTTGACAACGTTATGGGCTTTTAAAGATGGAAGGAAGGCCAATTTCAGTTAACCCTCACAAAATTAAAAACAATGACATAAAAACGGTCATATTTTTTACTACCTTTAAAGATATATATTTTAATGCAGATAACAACATAATCATTCCACAAGCCCATAAAGGTATGCCATATCGAAATCCGAGTTCACTTGACTAAGTTATGGGCTTTTAAATATGTAAAGAAAGCCCATTTCAGTAAACCTTCGCAAAATTAAAATCAATGACATAAAAACGGTCATATTTTTTACTACCTTTAAAGTTTAATATTTTAATGCAGATATGAACATAATCATTCCACAAGCCTATTAAGGTATGCCATATCAAAATCCGAGTTCAGTTGACAAAGTTATGGGCTTTTAAAGATGTAAAGAAGGCCCATTTCAGTAAACCTTCGCAAAATTAAAACCAATGACATAAAATCGGTCACATATTTTACTACCTTTAAAGTTATATATTTTAATGCAGATAACAACATAAGCATTCCACAAGCCAATAGAGGTATGCCATATCGAAATCCGAGTTCATTTGACAACTTTATGGGCTTTTAAAGATGGAAGGAAGGCCAATTTCCGTTAACCTTCGCAAAATTAAAAACAATGACATAAAAACGGTCATATTTTTTACTACCTTTAAAGTTATATATTTTAATGCACATAACAACATATTCATTCCACAGCCAATAGTGGTATGCCATATCGAAATCCGAGTCCTTTTGACCAGGTTATGGGCTTTTAAAGATGGAAAGAAGGCCCATTACAGTAAACCTTCACAAAATTAAAATCAATGACATAAAAACGGTCATATTTTCTACTACCTTTAAAGTTTAATATTTTATTTTATTTATTTCAGTAAACCCTCGCAAAATTAAAATCAATGACATAAAAACGGTCATATTTTCTACTACCTTTAAAGTTATTTATTTTAATGCAGATAACAACAAAATAATTCCACAAGCCCCTAAAGGTATGCCATATCGAAATCCGAGTTCATTTGACCAAGTTATTGGCTTTTAAAGATGGAAAGAAGGCCCATTTCAGTAAACCTTCGCAAAATTAAAATCAATGACATAAAAACGGTCATATTTTTTACTACCTTTAAAGTTTAATATTTTAATGCAGATAACAACATAATCATTCCACAAGCCTATAAAGGTATGCCATATCGAAAGCCGAGTTCATTTGACCAAGTTATGGGCTTTTAAAGATGTAAAGAAGGCCCATTTCAGTAAACCTTCGCAAAATTAAAGTCAATGACATAAAAACGGTCATATTTTTTACTACCTTTAAAGTTATATATTTCAATGCAGGTAACAACATAATCATTCCACAAGCCCATAGAGGTATGCCATATCGAAATCCAAGTTCAGTTAACCAAGTTATGGGCTGTTAAAGATGGAAAGAAGGCCCATTTCAGTAAACCTTTGCAAAATTAAAGTCAATGACATAAAACCGTCATATTTTTTACTACCTTTAAGGTTATATATTTAAATGCACATAACAACATATTCATTCCACAGCCAATAGTGGTATGCCATATCGAAATCCGAGTCTTTTTGACCAAGTTATTGACTTTTAAAGATGTAAAGAAGGCCCATTTCAGTAAACTTACGCAAAATTAAAGTCAATGACATAAAAACCGTCATATTTTTTACTACCTCTAAAGTTAAATATTTAATGCAGATAACAACAAAATCATTCCTCAAGCCCCTAAGGGTATGCCATATAGAAATCCGAGTTCATTTGACCAAGTTATTGGCTTTTAAAGATGGAAAGAAGGCCCATTTCAGTAAACCTTCGCAAAATTAAAATCAATGACATAAAAACGGTCATATTTTCTACTACCTTTAAAGTTATATATTTTAATGCAGATATGAACATAATCACTCCACAAGCCTATAAAGGTATGCCATATCGAAATCCGAGTTCATTTGACCAAGTTATGGGCTTTTAAAGATGTAAAGAAGGCCCATTTCAGTAAACCTTCGCAAAATTAAAATCAATGACATAAAAACGGTAATATATTTTACTACCTTTAAAGTTTAATAATTTATTTTATTTATTTCAGTAAACCTTCGCAAAATTAAAATCAATGACATAAAAACGGTCATATTTTCTACTACCTTTAAAGTTATATATTTTAATGCAGATATGAACATAATCATTCCACAAGCCTATAAAGGTATGCCATATCGAAATCCGAGTTCATTTGACCAAGTTATGGGCTTTTAAAGATGTAAAGAAGGCCCATTTCAGTAAACCTTCGCAAAATTAAAATCAATGACATAAAAACGGTAATATATTTTACTACCTTTAAAGTTATATATTTTAATGCAGATAACAACATAATCATTCCACAAGCCCGTAGAAGTATGCCATATCGAAATCCGAGTCCTTTTGACCAGGTTATGGGCTTTTAAAGATGGAAAGAAGGCCCATTTCAGTAAACCTTTGCAAAATTAAAATCAATGACATAAAAACGGTCATATTTTTTACTACCTTTAATGTTATATATTTTAATGCACAGAACAACATAATCACCACAAGCCAATAGAGGTATGCCATATCGAAATCCGAGTTCATTTGACAACGTTATGGGCTTTTAAAGATGGAAGGAAGGCCAATTTCAGTTAACCTTCGCAAAATTAAAATCAATGACCTAAAAACGGTCATATATTTTACTACCTTTAAAGTTAAATATTTTAATGCAGATAACAACATAATCATTCCACAAGCCCATAGAGGTATGCCATATCAAAATCCGAGTTCATTTGACCAAGTTATGGACTTTTAAAGATGGAAATAAGGCCCATTTCAGTAAGCCTTCGCAAAATTAAAATCAATGACATAAAAACGGTCATATTTTTTACTACCTTGAAAGTTATATATTTTAATGCAGATAACAACATAATCATTCCACAAGCCCATAAAGGTATGCCATATCGAAATCCGAGTTCATTCGACAACATTATGGGCTTTTAAAGATGGAAGGAAGGCCAATTTCAGTTAACCTTCGCAAAATTAGAATCAACATAAAAACGGTCATATTTTTTACTACCTTTAAAGTTAAATATTTTAATGCAGATAACAACAAAATAATTCCACAAGCCCCTAAAGCTATGCCATATCGAAATCCGAGTTCATTTGACCAAGTTATTGGCTTTTAAAGATGGAAAGAAGGCCCATTTCAGTAAACCTTCGCAAAATTTAAATCAATGACATAAAAACAGTCATATTTTTTACTACCTTTAAAGTTATATATTTTAATGCAGATTACAACATAATCATTCCACAAGCCTAAAAAGGTATGCCATATCGAAATCCGAGTTCATTTGACCAAGTTATGGGCTTTTAAAGATGTAAAGAAGGCCCATCTCAGTAAACCTTCGCAAAATTTAAGTCAATGACATAAAAACCGTCATATTTTTGACTACCTTTAAAGTTAAATATTTTAATGCAGATAACAACAAAATAATTCCACAAGCCCCTTAATGTATGGCATATCGAAATCCGAGTTCATTTGACCAAGTTATTGGCTTTTAAAGATGGCAAGAAGGCCCATTTCAGTAAACCTTCGCAAAATTAAAATCAATGACATAAAAACGGTCATATTTTTGACTACCTTTAAAGTTATATATTTTAGTGCAGGTAACAACATAATCATTCCACAAGCCAATAGAGGTATGCCATATCGACATCCGAGTCCTTTTGACCAAGTTATTGACTTTTAAAGATGTAAAGAAGGCCCATTTCAGTAAACCTTCGCAAAATTAAAATCAATGACATAAAAACGGTCATATATTTTACTACCTTTAAAGTTATATATTTTAATGCAGATAACAACATAATCATTCCACAAGCCCATAGAAGTATGCCATATCGAAATCCGAGTCCTTTTGACCAGGTTATGGGCTTTTAAAGATGGAAAGAAGGCCCATTTCAGTAAACCTTTGCAAAATTAAAATCAATGACATAAAAACGGTCATATTTTTTTACTACCTTTAATGTTATATATTTTAATGCACAGAACAACATAATCATTCCACAAGCCAATAGAGGTATGCCATATCGAAATCCGAGTTCATTTGACAACGTTATGGGCTTTTAAAGATGGAAGGAAGGCCAATTTCGCAAAATTAAAATCCATGACTTAAAAACGGTCATATTTTTTACTACCTTTAAAGTTCATTATCTTAATGCAGATAACAACATAATCATTCCACAAGCCCATAGAGGTATACCATATCGAAATCCGAGTCCTTTTGACCAGGTTATGGGCTTTTAAAGATGGAAAAAAGGCCCATTTCAGTAAACCTTCGCAAAATTAAAATCAATGACATAAAAACGGTCATATTTTTTACTACCTTTAAAGTTATACAATATATCAATGACATAAAAACGGTCATATTTTTTACTACTTTTAAAGTTATATATTTTAATGCAGATAACAACATAATCATTCCATAAGCCCATAGAGGTATGCCATATCGAAATCCGAGTTCATTTAACCAAGTTATGGGCTTTTAAAGATGGAAAGAAGGCCCATTTCAGTAAAGCTTCGCAAAATTAAAGTCAATGACATAAAACCGTCATATTTTTTACTACCTTTAAGGTTATATATTTTAATGCACATAACAACATATTCATTCCACAGCCAATAGTGGTATGCCATATCGAAATCCGAGTCCTTTTGACCAAGCTATGGACTTTTAAAGATGTAAGGAAGGCCCATTTCAGTAAACTTTCGCAAAATTAAAGTCAATGACATAAAAACCGTCATATTTTTTACTACCTCTAAAGGTAAATATTTTAATGCAGATAACAACAAAATCATTCCTCAAGCCCCTAAGGGTATGCCACATAGAAATCCGAGTTCATTTGACCAATTTATTGGCTTTTAAAGATGGAAAGAAGGCCCATTTCAGTAAACCTTCGCAAAATTAAAATCAATGACATAAAAACGGTCATATTTTCTACTACCTTTAAAGTTATATATTTTAATGCAGATATGAACATAATCATTCCACAAGCCTATAAAGGTATGCCATATCGAAATCCGTGTTCATTTGACCAAGTTATGGGCTTTTAAAGATGTAAAGAAGGCCCATTTCAGTAAACCTTCGCAAAATTAAAATCAATGACATAAAAACGGTCATATATTTTACTACCTTTAAAGTTATATATTTTAATGCAGATAACAACATAATCATTCCACAAGCCCATAGACGTATGCCATATCGAAATCCGAGTCCTTTTGACCAGGTTATGGGCTTTTAAAGATGGAAATAAGGCCCATTTCAGTAAACCTTTGCAAAATTAAAATCAATGACGTAAAAACGGTCATATTTTTTACTGCCTTTAAAGTTAAATATTTTAATGCAGATAACAACATAATCAACCCACAAGCCTATAAAGGTATGCCATATCGAAATCAGAGTTCATTTGACCAAGTTATGGGCATTAAAGATGTAAAGAAGGCCCATTTCAGTAAACCTTCTCAAAATTAAAATCAATGACATAAAAACGGTCATATTTTTTACTACCTTTAATGTTATATATTTTAATGCACATAACAACATAATCATTCCACAAGCCAATAGAGGTATGCCATGTCGAAATCCGAGTTCATTTGACAACGTTATGGGCTTTTAAAGATGGAAGGAAGGCCAATTTCAGTTAGCCTTCGCAAAACTAAAATCAATGACATAAAAACCGTCATATTTTTTACTACCTCTAAAGTTAAATATTTTAATGCAGATAACAACAAAATCATTCCTCAAGCCCCTAAGGGTATGCCACATAGAAATCCGAGTTCATTTGACCAAGTTATTGGCTTTTAAAGATGGAAAGAAGGCCCATTTCAGTAAACCTTCGCAAAATTAAAATCAATGACATAAAAACGGTCATATTTTCTACTACCTTTAAAGTTATATATTTTAATGCAGATATGAACATAATCATTCCACAAGCCTATAAAGGTATGCCATATCGAAATCCGTGTTCATTTGACCAAGTTATGGGCTTTTAAAGATGTAAAGAAGGCCCATTTCAGTAAACCTTCGCAAAATTAAAATCAATGACATAAAAACGGTCATATATTTTACTACCTTTAAAGTTATATATTTTAATGCAGATAACAACATAATCATTCCACAAGCCCATAGACGTATGCCATATCGAAATCCGAGTCCTTTTGACCAGGTTATGGGCTTTTAAAGATGGAAATAAGGCCCATTTCAGTAAACCTTTGCAAAATTAAAATCAATGACGTAAAAACGGTCATATTTTTTACTGCCTTTAAAGTTAAATATTTTAATGCAGATAACAACATAATCATTCCACAAGGCTATAAAGGTATGCCATATCGAAATCAGAGTTCATTTGACCAAGTTATGGGCATTAAAGATGTAAAGAAGGCCCATTTCAGTAAACCTTCTCAAAATTAAAATCAATGACATAAAAACGGTCATATTTTTTACTACCTTTAATGTTATATATTTTAATGCACATAACAACATAATCATTCCACAAGCCAATAGAGGTATGCCATGTCGAAATCCGAGTTCATTTGACAACGTTATGGGCTTTTAAAGATGGAAGGAAGGCCAATTTCAGTTAGCCTTCGCAAAACTAAAATCAATGACATAAAAACGGTCATATTTTTTACTACCTTTAAAGTTAAATATTTTAATGCAGATAACAACATAATCATTCCACAAGGCTATAAAGGTATGCCATATCGAAATCAGAGTTCATTTGACCAAGTTATGGGCATTAAAGATGTAAAGAAGGCCCATTTCAGTAAACCTTCTCAAAATTAAAATCAATGACATAAAAACGGTCATATTTTTTACTACCTTTAAAGTTATATATTTTAATGCACATAACAACATAATCATTCCACAAGCCTATAAAGGTATGCCATATCGAAATCCGTGTTCATTTGACCAAGTTATGGACTTTTAAAGATGTAAAGAAGGCCCATTTCAGTAAACCTTCGCAAAATTAAAGTCAATGACATAAAAACCGTTATATTTTTTACTACCTTTAAAGTTAAATATTTTAATGCAGATAACAACAAAATCATTCCACAAGCCCCTAAAGGTATGCCATATAGAAATCCGAGTTCATTTGACCAAGTTATTGGCTTTTAAAGATGGAAAGAAGGCCCATTTCAGTAAACCTTAGCAAAATTAAAATCAATGACATAAAAACGGTCATATTTTCTACTACCTTTAAAGTTATATATTTTAATGCAGATACGAACATAATCATTCCCAAGCCTATAAAGGTATGCCATATCGAAATCCGAGTTCATTTGACCAAGTTATGGGCTTTTAAAGATGGAAAGTAGGCACATTTCAGTAAACCTTCGCAAAATTAAAATCAATGACATAAAAACGGTCATATTTTTTACTACCTTTAAAGTTATATATTTTAATGCAGATAACAACATAATCATTCCACAAGCCCATGCAGGTATGCCATATCAAAATCCGAGTTCATTTGACCAAGTTATGGGCTTTTAAAGATGGAAGGAAGGCCAATTTCAGTAAACCTTCGCAAAATTAAAATCAATGACATAAAAACGGTCATATTTTTTACTACCTTTAAAGTTATATATTTTAATGCAGATAACAACATCATCATTCCACAAGCCTATAAATGTATGCCATATCGAAATCCGAGTTCATTGGTTAGTTATGGGCTTTTAAAGATGTAAAGAAGGCCCATTTCAGTAAACCTTCGCAAAATTAAAGTCAATGACATAAAAACCGTTATATTTTTTACTACCTTTAAAGTTAAATATTTTAATGCAGATAACAACAAAATCATTCCACAAGCCCCTAAAGGTATGCCATATAGAAATCCGAGTTCATTTGACCAAGTTATGGGCTTTTAAAGATGGAAAGTAGGCACATTTCAGTAAACCTTCGCAAAATTAAAATCAATGACATAAAAACGGTCATATTTTTTACTACCTTTAAAGTTATATATTTTAATGCAGATAACAACATAATCATTCCACAAGCCCATAAAGGTATGCCATATCGAAATCCGAGTTCATTCGACACCGTTATGGGCTTTTAAAGATGGAAGGAAGGCCAATTTCAGTTAACCTTCGCAAAATTAGAATCATACATAAAAACGGTCATATTTTTACTACCTTTAAAGATATATATTTTAATGCATATAACAACATAATCATTCCACAAGCCCATAGAGGTATGCCATATTGAAATCCGAGTTCTTTTGACCAAGTTATGGGCTTTTAAAGATGGAAAGAAGGCCCCTTTCAGTAAACCTTCGCAAAATTAAAATCAAAGGCATAAAAACGGTCATATTTTTTACTACCTTTAAAGTTATATATTTTAATGCAGATAACAACATAATCATTCCACAAGCCTATAAATGTATGCCATATCGAAATCCGAGTTCATTGGTTAGTTATGGGCTTTTAAAGATGGAAAGAACGCCCATTTCAGTAAACCTTCGCAAAATTACAGTCAATGACATAAAACCGTCATATTTTTTACTACCTTTAAAGTTATATATTTTAATGCACATAACAACATAATCATTCCACAGTCAATAGTGGTATGCCATAAAATCCGAGTCCTTTTGACCAAGTTATGGACTTTTAAAGATGTAAAGAAGACCCATTTCAGTAAACCTTCGAAAAATTAAAGTCAATGACATAAAAACCGTCATATTTTGTACTACCTCTAAAGATATATATTTTAATGCAGATAACAACATAATCATTCCACAAGCCCATAAAGGTATGCCATATCGAAGTCCGAGTTCATTTGACTAAGTTATGGGCTTTTAAAGATGGAAAGAAGGCCCATTTCAGTAAACCTTCGCAAAATTAAAACCAATGACATAAAAACGGTCATATTTTTTACTACCTTTAAAGTTATATATTTTAATGCAGATAGCAACATAATCATTCCACAAGCCTATAAAGGTATGCCATATCGAAATCCGAGTTCATTTGACCAAGTTATGGGCTTTTAAAGATGTGAAGTAGGCACATTTCAGTAAACCTTCGCAAAATTAAAATCAATGACATAAAAACGGTCATATTTTTTACTACCTTTAATGTTCTATATTTTAATGCAGATAACAACATAATCATTCCACAAGCCCATAGAGGTATGCCATATCGAAATCCGAGTTCTTTTGACCAGGTCATGGGCTTTTAAAGATGGAAAGAAGGCTCATTTCAGTAAACCTTCGCAAAATTAAAGTCAATGACATAAAACCGTCATGTTTTTTACTACCTTTAAAGTTATATATTTTAATGCACATAACAACATAATCATTCCACAGTCAATAGTTGTATGCCAAAAAATACGAGTCCTTTTGACCAAGTTATGGACTTTTAAAGATGGAAAGAAGGCCCATTTCAGTAAACCTTCGCAAAATTAAAATCAATGACATAAAAACGGTCATATTTTTTACTACCTCTAAAGATATATATTTAAATGCAGATAACAACATAATCATTCCACAAGCCCATAAAGGTATGCCATATCGAAATACGTGTTCATTTGACCAAGTTATTGGCTTTTAAAGATGGAAAGAAGGCCCATTTCAGTAAACCTTCGCAAAATTAAAATCAATGACATAAAAACGGTCATATTTTTAACTACTGTAGCGGCGACTGAAGCAACGAAATTTTTCCTTTTAGTTCGGCCAAGAAAAATATTTTTTGTTTAGGTTTTTTTTGAGCTTAGCTTAGTTTCAAACCACAAATATTAGTAAGCCCGGTTTAGTATTTTTTTTGAGATGACAACTGACCGATAGTAATCAGCTGTACTAGGGTAGCGCTATTATGCTTGGTTTCAAACCACAGATGTTAGTAAGCCCAGCTTACTTAGTATTTTTTTTGGGAACACCAACTGTCCACGGCTGGCATGATCAGCTGCACCAGGGGAGCTCTGGAAAGCTTAATTACCAACATGGCGTGATTACCGGCTGCGATGCATTTCCGCTGGCAGCCTAGACCAACATTACCCGGTTCCGTTCTATTTCTTTTTCAATCGAGCAGTCGCGGAGTGCACATGCACTAAAAAATTTAAGTCCCCAGTCCCAAACAAGTTCGAAACTTTAACTCGGGTACGCGTGCATCTCGCAAGTATTGCAATTCGATAGTGAAAAATTTAAATAAAGACACCCGCCAAAGCTTAGATCGAGCAGCTGAAGAGGAAAAACTTAGAGTCGTCCCGGCTACGAAAGTGTTCCGGCCAGCAGGCCAGCAGCAAGTTATAGTATTTTTGTGGTTGGATTGGCGAGATTTCTACCGGCAACGGCCCGGGAAAAAATCCCAAAACCCCCAAGACGTTTTCGGGGCACAATCGTAAGGTAGATATTCTCGAGAACAGTGTATTTTTTTGGTATTTGCTGTAACCGTTCCCCAATCGTCAGGTTGTGCCCAGTTAGCAGTATGTAAGGTCGTCGAGACGAGGATCATGTAAACCAGGTATCACCAACGGAAACCCACGTGCACGTACCGAGGAGCACCCCCTAGCTACAAGCGTACATAACCTGGTACCACCGAAATCCGGCGCCTGCACCGTGGAGCACCCCCATAAACGTCATGTGTACCTAACCCTGCACCAACGAACAAGCATGCGCAGCTAACCCTTTTGCACATGCGCGCATTTACGAGCCGCTACTTATGCACATGGACGTGTAAGCTTTCGGCGCACACTTACGCAGCTACACCGCGGCAGCAGCCTTACCCCAATGCACATAGGCGAAAATTTTAACGGGGTTTAACCCTCTGCTATTTCTTTGTATTATCTCTGGCGATCAACCCAATCTTTTGCCCCAATTGCGAGCATATTTAACCTGCAACCACAGTGAACCCCATGGGGGAAAATATCTAGGGAAATTTTGAAATATAATGGAGCGGATCTTAATTAGTTTATTGTAGATACTACCTAAACTTAAATAACAATTTTGTGCCTCTAAAGAATCGGGACATAATGGCAAGAAAGTTTCTTTTTAAATTGTTTTCAAAATATATTCTTAGTTCACTTTAACCCTATGGTGCAAAACGCCATAATCTTTTTCCAGCACACCTGCGTCGGGAGATCGATCTTTCGCCGATGGAAAAGTTGCCGTGAGTTTGAAAACTAAATGTTTATTTTCTATATCCACATTTATCTTTTGAAAAGTAAACCAAACTTTTATTTGAACGTCCAAAAATAATAATAAACGAATCCCGAATCTAACGAAGCATTAAATTAACGAAAATATTATCCAACAAATATTAAGTACTTAAAGAGAATTAACTTGAATTTTAATTTTAAATTTTATCAAAAAAATATTTTATTAATCCTAATTATATTAAACCAAACAAATTAAATTAATATCTCACCCTGAAACGAATTGAAATTCTAAACTTTGAAACAACCGCCTTTATCTTACAAAAACCGTATATATATGCTCTCTTAATTAAGATTATATACCATTGTTTAAACATTATTACTATTTTTATACCTATTACTTTATCATGAATTACTATTACTGAATTACTGTTAATTATGTTTTCTTTCCTTGAATTTATTATAAAAATGGAAGCTTAAATTCCAAAATTTACTGAACTCCGCTGATGTTTCCTCGGGCGTAGGGTACAAAAGGGGTCACCAGAGTCATGCTCTTGCGGCAGGTGATCATAGGTAGGGTGGGCAACATGCGAGCACAATAACATCCGTGTCTTCGCTGCGTTAAGATTTCTCTCTTTCTTTTCTCTTCTTTTCTTGAGTCTTTTAATTCTTTCCGAATTTATTTATATTTCTTCCGGTTTAGTTAACTAACTTATAATTTTGTCGCAAGCACGCTCAATTCTTGGTCTGTTAATAATAATGTGTAGATGGTGTCAGGGTCAGTATAAAGCAAGAACAACACCCCCAAAGCCGACGAGTTAGTGCCGGACCCTAAAGCGTGCCCCGCAAGTACAGATCCTTCGATTCAAAACACTTCATTCGAACGTTACACGCTACAGTTATAATTCATTATTATTAATAAGAAAAAAGTGGCGCTCAACGTGTAGGGGCCTTACTGAGTAATTTTTATTCATTAAGACTCACTGGTAGATAAATTCAATTTCTTAAAAACTTTCTTTCTTATTTTTTTTCTAAAAATTCTCTTTTTATTTTTTTATTTCTTGGAAAACATGCTTTGTGAATATAAGTATTCAAAGCTGTCCGGAATTATAAGCTAACTAAAGAATTTTCCTAAAATTAGCAGAGATGATGATGTGTCTATTAGTCTGAGGAAAACAGAAAATCCAAAAATCAACTTAGGTCTTCTGTCCCAGCTTAAAATACCAAGTCGTTGAACTAACTATGCTCTGTAAATTAAAGATAGACATTAATTTAACTGTTCGGAAAATACTGGCATCACTTGAAAGCAGTGCCGTATCCACAAATAGTTAGTGGCAATCTTTTATTTATCATTTTCCTGAAGTATTATATTCCCTTTTCATAGGCTGGAATACATGCGAATATGTTTTGAACAGATCGCTGTCCGCTGTCCGAAATAAGAAAGTAACTACTTCCCTCCTTTTGTATTTTTAGAAAAGGTTTTTTTTATAAAGCCTAAACAATCTTTTATTTCTGTAATTTCAATAATTTCCGAGAAACTTAAAATAAATAAAACACCCTCGACTCGTAGGACATCTAGCAAGGAGTTCAGTTAATATCTTTTGCCGTATATATTTTTTTTGGGGTTTAAAATTTTGTTCATAGAAACAACTAATATCGTTTCCGTATATACATTTTTCTTTTTTTGTTTAACAATTTTTGTTTATAGAAACATAAACCCTCTTACTTGGTTAAAACTTTGGTTGTAGTTGGTTAACGTTGGCGCAAGAATTTTTTTTGAAAATTGTCCTGAGAATATTTTTATTGGTGTGCATTATGGGTGTGGACCGATCGCCGAATAAGAGGACAGAAGGTGGCCCAGCTACAATTTGTCCGATATGTAAATCCGATATTACCGTCGCCGAAATTTTCATAGCCTCGTGTCAACATGAATTTCACAGGAAGTGCATAGAAGCGCATTTTAAGAAAAGCGCACAATGTCCAGTATGCCAATCAGCTTGTAGGCCTGCAGTCGGTAAGCCACTTGATAGTTCAGGGCTACAAACTCGCAGTCGATCAAAAAGTAAGCAGCCTTTAGAGAGTGGTGATAAATCAGCAACGGATGAGGGACCTTCCACATCAGGAGTTAATACAAATTCCAGTAATAATGCGGCGGGCTTCATAACCGCTAACGCTATGACTTTACTTGCCATGGAGCGGAGACTACTCACTACCCTTTCGGAAAAAGTGACAGAATTGATTCAAAGTTCATTGACAGACAGTATAACAAGTGCTTTGGCGTCGCAAATTAGTAGCAAGGGTAACATTCAACAACCTGCTCGAGGCATAGAAAGTATGGATAGTCAGTCCGATTTAACGAATGAACCACTGGAAAATTCCCGGCTTCTTACGGTCTCTCCAGGTTATCAAAGATGCACCACGTCTGATTTGCTGAACCGACCGGATAAAGTTGTGCATATACTTAATGGATGGAAAATTAAATATTCTGGAGTAGGGGTGTCTGTCGACAATTTTATATACAGAGTAGAGACACTCACAAAGGAAACGTTAGAAGGAAATTTCACGGTACTTTGTAAAAATGCAAGCGTGCTTTTTGAAGGGAAAGCCAACGAGTTTTATTGGCGATATCACAAAGCACACGGCGAAGTTGTCTGGGATGCATTTTGTGCAGCCTTACGTCAACAGTTTAGACCAAGTAGGGATGATGGGGATATAGAGGAACTGATAAAGAACACTAAGCAAAAGCCGAATGAAACTTTCGATTGCTTTTATGAGACTATATCAGGACTAGTTGATCAGCTAGAAGTTCCATGGACGCCGCATAAATTAGTACGGGTCCTCAAGAACAACCTACGTCCCGAAATTAGACATGAACTTTTAAATATCGAGATTAGATCAGTTTCGGAACTAAGAGAGATTTGTCGTCGACGTGAAGACTTTTTGGCCGATATTAAACGATATTCAGGATACGCTCGAGGGTCTCTATTCAAGCGGGAAGTCTCCGAGCTCAATAAAGAACAAGAAAACATGGAAACAGAAATAGAATACGAAAATTAGGTAGATATCGAGGCTTTTTCTCTGTTATGTTGGAACTGTCGCAAGGAAGGGCACCGATATCAGGACTGTGTATCTGAGAGACGAATCTTTTGTTACGGCTGTGGAACAGCCAACACATACAAACCGAATTGTAGTAAGTGTTCAAAAAACTACAAAACCGGCATGTCGAAGTCGCCATTCAGACAGAAGGCTTCGATCACCGTTCGAAGTCAAGCAACAATGACCGACGAATAGATGACGCAGCCACAGTTGTGTCACTCACCCTCCCTGACGAACAAAAATTATCTGCTAGTCCTTTGCTACACAGCAAAATCCCAGAATTAAAAACCGTGGCTATCACGACCATTGACCACACACCTGAGTTGGAACAGCTTAAATCTCGTAGTTCGAAGCGAATAAAAGAATTTTGGAAGAATGTTAGGAAATGTAAACTCCGTGTAGCGTACCTCGGCTCTCTTATCGAAAGGCCTAAGGATCCTCGCCCATTCTTGCCAATTCGTCTTCTCAATCGTACCGTTTATGGATTATTAGATTGTGGCGCAGCGATTAGTTGTGTTGGAGGACAGTTAGCTTGTGAAGTATTAGACAAGTACGATTACAAAACGATAACAGCTAATGCAGCTACTGCAGATGGAAGATCTCAACCGATAGTAGGACGATTAAAATTGGATGTTGAATATAATAACGTCAAAAATCCATTGACGATTTACATAATACCGTCACTGAAGCAAGATTTGTACTTGGGAATAGATTTCTGGAGGTTGTTCGATCTGCTTCCAAAATGTTTAAATATTTCCGAGCTAGAATCTGTAACGGAAAGTAACGGAAAGGTCGAAACCGATCAACATGATTTGTCCGAGGCTGAGAGAGCCAAACTAATAAACGTAATCAGTTGTTTTCCCTCGTTTACTCAAGAAGGTCTCGGCAAGAGCAATTTAATTGAGCATTCGATCGATGTGGGTATGGCTAAACCAATAAAACAACGTCATTTCCCTGTTTCTCCCGCAGTAGAAAAGGCTATGTACGCCGAGATCGATAGAATGATACGATTGGGGGTGATAGAGGAGTCAGAAAGTGCTTGGTCTTCTCCAATCGTAATGGTAACGAAACCTGGAAAAGTTAGAATATGTCTGGATTGTCGTAAGGTAAACAGTTTCACCGAAAAGGACGCATACCCACTTCCCCAAATTAGTGGCATTTTGAGCCGTTTGCCAAAGGCAGAGTACATATCTAGTCTTGATCTTAAGGATGCTTATTGGCAGGTGCCTTTAGATGTTGCATCTCGAGACAAGACGGCCTTCACAGTACCTGGTAGACCCCTCTACCAATTTAAAGTCATGCCGTTCGGGCTGTGCAATGCCACGAGCACAATGTCGCGGTTGATGGACAAGGTCGTCCCGGCACATCTCAGGAACGAGGTGTTCATTTACTTAGACGACTTATTGGTAATTTCTGCAAGCTTTGAAAGGCATCTAGATGTACTTAGAGAGGTAGCTCTTCACATAAGGCGTGCCGGTTTGACAATCAACATTGGCAAAAGTCACTTCTGCATGCTGCGTGTGCGCTATTTAGGCCATATAATAGGTGACGGTGGAATACGCACCGATCCTGAAAAGGTGACTGCCATCACGAATTTTCCGCTACCCAGGACCTTGCGCAGCTTGAGAAGTTTTATGGGTTTGTGTGGGTGGTACCGCAAGTTTGTTCCAAATTTTGCATCACTATCCGCTCCTCTGACTGATTTGATGACCACGAAAAGGAGGTTTAGTTTGACTGATGAGGCAATTAAAGCTTTTGAACAGTTAAAGCGGTGTCTCAGTGAGGCTCCGGTTTTATGTAGCCCCGATTTTTCTAAACCCTTTGCGATACATTGCGATGCAAGTAAAACCGGTGTAGGTGCAGTTTTAGTACAAGTCTCTGAGGAAGGAGACGAGCGTCCGATTGCGTTCATTTCGAAGAAATTGAACAAGGCTCAGCGTAACTATACGGTCACTGAACAAGAATGCCTAGCAGCGATTGTAGCTCTTAAAAATTTTAGGGCCTATGTGGAAGGACATAAATTTAAAATCATAACCGACCACGCATCTTTGAAGTGGTTAATGTCTAATCATGACCTAAATTCTCGCTTAGCTCGATGGGCATTAGCGTTGCAGAGGTATAGTTTCGATATTGAGCATCGTAAGGGATCCCTTAACATAGTTCCCGATTCACTGTCTCGCGTTAACGAGGATACAGTAGCCGCCTTAGACTTGCGTGAAGGGTTGCTCGTTGATCTCAGTTCTGAACATTTTAAGTCCGCTGGGTATGTTGATCTTGTAGAGAAAGTAGCGGCAAACCAAGCTAGTTTTCCCGATCTTAAGACCGACAGCGGTTACGTTTATCGCAAAGCCGAACACTTGACAGGAGAGCAAGTTCACGATGAGTATGCGTGGAAGCTGTGGATACCCAGAGAATTAGTGCCCGAAATCCTTTCGCGAGCGCACGATAGCCCTTTGTCGTCACACTGTGGCATACACAAAACAATTGAGAGAGTTAGGCGATACTATTTCTGGCCTGGCCTTGTGTCGGATATAAAGACTTATATAAATGCCTGTGAAGTGTGTAAAACCACAAAAGCTCCAAATTTCGTACTGCGTCCTCCCTTAGGAAAAGCCCCTGAAAGTCAGCGATTTTTCCAACGTCTTTTTATTGACTTCCTTGGACCTTATCCTAGGTCAAGAAGTGGGAACATTGGTATTTTTATCGTTTTAGATCATTTTTCCAAGTATGTGTTTCTAAAAGCAGTTCGAAAGATTGAAACTAGTGTCGTTATAAAGTACTTCGAAGGGGAGTTGTTTATGGCGTATGGAGCTCCGGAAACGGTGTTGGCCGACAACGGTTCGCAATTTCGCTCTCATGCTTTTCAGAAGCTTATGCAACAGTACGGGGTTACGCACACACTGACTGCAGTGCATTCACCCCAGGCTAACGCGTCTGAGCGCGTAAATCGTTCTGTAATCTCTGCAATTACGGCTTATTTGCGTCCTGATCAGAAGGACTGGGACGAGTATCTCGGTAGGGTATGTTGTGCTTTGAGATCATCGGTTCATGCTAGTATAGGTACCTCTCCATACTACATGGTTTTCGGCCAGCACATGATTACCTCCGGTTCAACTTATTCGTTGTTAAGGAAATTAAATTTATTAGATGATCGATCCTTAAAATTTAATCGGGAAGATTCTTTTGACATCGTTCGTGATAAAGCGTGTCGGCGAATGCAGGAAAAGCACGATGAGAATGAAAAGCGGTATAATCTTCGATCTCGAATCGTGTCCTTTGCCGAAGGGCAAGAAGTATTTCGCCGAAATTTTAAACAAAGCTGTTTTCAGACAGGCTATAATGCCAAGTTCGGTCCTTCTTTTGTGAAAGCGAGGGTTCGGAAGAAGCTGGGAAATGCTTATTGCGAACTAGAAGACTTACAAGGACGTTTATTAGGCACATATCATGCGAAAGATATCCGCCAGTAACGTGCCTTCAGTCGTTATCAGTCTAGGGCATCATACCCTAGCCTGATTTTTCGGGGGGGCTTTGTAGCGGCGACTGAAGCAACGAAATTTTTCCTTTTAGTTCGGCCAAGAAAAATATTTTTTGTTTAGGTTTTTTTTGAGCTTAGCTTAGTTTCAAACCACAAATATTAGTAAGCCCGGTTTAGTATTTTTTTTGAGATGACAACTGACCGATAGTAATCAGCTGTACTAGGGTAGCGCTATTATGCTTGGTTTCAAACCACAGATGTTAGTAAGCCCAGCTTACTTAGTATTTTTTTTGGGAACACCAACTGTCCACGGCTGGCATGATCAGCTGCACCAGGGGAGCTCTGGAAAGCTTAATTACCAACATGGCGTGATTACCGGCTGCGATGCATTTCCGCTGGCAGCCTAGACCAACATTACCCGGTTCCGTTCTATTTCTTTTTCAATCGAGCAGTCGCGGAGTGCACATGCACTAAAAAATTTAAGTCCCCAGTCCCAAACAAGTTCGAAACTTTAACTCGGGTACGCGTGCATCTCGCAAGTATTGCAATTCGATAGTGAAAAATTTAAATAAAGACACCCGCCAAAGCTTAGATCGAGCAGCTGAAGAGGAAAAACTTAGAGTCGTCCCGGCTACGAAAGTGTTCCGGCCAGCAGGCCAGCAGCAAGTTATAGTATTTTTGTGGTTGGATTGGCGAGATTTCTACCGGCAACGGCCCGGGAAAAAATCCCAAAACCCCCAAGACGTTTTCGGGGCACAATCGTAAGGTAGATATTCTCGAGAACAGTGTATTTTTTTGGTATTTGCTGTAACCGTTCCCCAATCGTCAGGTTGTGCCCAGTTAGCAGTATGTAAGGTCGTCGAGACGAGGAGCATGTAAACCAGGTATCACCAACGGAAACCCACGTGCACGTACCGAGGAGCACCCCCTAGCTACAAGCGTACATAACCTGGTACCACCGAAATCCGGCGCCTGCACCGTGGAGCACCCCCATAAACGTCATGTGTACCTAACCCTGCACCAACGAACAAGCATGCGCAGCTAACCCTTTTGCACATGCGCGCATTTACGAGCCGCTACTTATGCACATGGACGTGTAAGCTTTCGGCGCACACTTACGCAGCTACACCGCGGCAGCAGCCTTACCCCAATGCACATAGGCGAAAATTTTAACGGGGTTTAACCCTCTGCTATTTCTTTGTATTATCTCTGGCGATCAACCCAATCTTTTGCCCCAATTGCGAGCATATTTAACCTGCAACCACAGTGAACCCCATGGGGGAAAATATCTAGGGAAATTTTGAAATATAATGGAGCGGATCTTAATTAGTTTATTGTAGATACTACCTAAACTTAAATAACAATTTTGTGCCTCTAAAGAATCGGGACATAATGGCAAGAAAGTTTCTTTTTAAATTGTTTTCAAAATATATTCTTAGTTCACTTTAACCCTATGGTGCAAAACGCCATAACCTTTTTCCAGCACACCTGCGTCGGGAGATCGATCTTTCGCCGATGGAAAAGTTGCCGTGAGTTTGAAAACTAAATGTTTATTTTCTATATCCACATTTATCTTTTGAAAAGTAAACCAAACTTTTATTTGAACGTCCAAAAATAATAATAAACGAATCCCGAATCTAACGAAGCATTAAATTAACGAAAATATTATCCAACAAATATTAAGTACTTAAAGAGAATTAACTTGAATTTTAATTTTAAATTTTATCAAAAAAATATTTTATTAATCCTAATTATATTAAACCAAACAAATTAAATTAATATCTCACCCTGAAACGAATTGAAATTCTAAACTTTGAAACAACCGCCTTTATCTTACAAAAACCGTATATATATGCTCTCTTAATTAAGATTATATACCATTGTTTAAACATTATTACTATTTTTATACCTATTACTTTATCATGAATTACTATTACTGAATTACTGTTAATTATGTTTTCTCGGGCGTAGGGTACAAAAGGGGTCACCAGAGTCATGCTCTTGCGGCAGGTGATCATAGGTAGGGTGGGCAACATGCGAGCACAATAACATCCGTGTCTTCGCTGCGTTAAGATTTCTCTCTTTCTTTTCTCTTCTTTTCTTGAGTCTTTTAATTCTTTCCGAATTTATTTATATTTCTTCCGGTTTAGTTAACTAACTTATAATTTTGTCGCAAGCACGCTCAATTCTTGGTCTGTTAATAATAATGTGTAGATGGTGTCAGGGTCAGTATAAAGCAAGAACAACACCCCCAAAGCCGACGAGTTAGTGCCGGACCCTAAAGCGTGCCCCGCAAGTACAGATCCTTCGATTCAAAACACTTCATTCGAACGTTACACGCTACACTACCTTTAAAGTTAAATATTTTAATGCAGATAACAACATAACCATTCCATATCGAAAGCCGAGTTCATTTGGCTTTTAAAGATGGAAAGAAGGCCCATTTCAGTAAACCTTCGCAAAATTAAAATCAATGACATAAAAACGGTCATATTTTTTACTACCTTTAAAGTTATATATTTTAATGCAGGTAACAACATAATCATTCCACAAGCCCATAGAGGTATGCCATATCGAAATCCGAGTCCTTTTGACCAGGTTATGGGCTTTTAAAGATGGAAAGAAGATTCATTTCAGTAAACCTTTGCAAAATTAAAATCAGTGACTAAAACGGTCATATTTTTTACTACCTTTAAAGTTATATATTTTAATGCAGGTAACAACATAATCATTCCACAAGCCCATAGAGGTATGCCATATCGAAATCCGAGTCCTTTTGACCAGGTTATGGGCTTTTAAAGATGGAAAGAAGGCTCATTTCAGTAAACCTTCGCAAAATTAAAGTCAATGACACAAAACCGTCATGTTTTTTACTACCTTTAAAGTTATATATTTTAATGCACATAACAACATAATCATTCCACAGTCAATAGTGGTATGCCATAAAATCCGAGTCCTTTTGACCAAGTTATGGACTTTTAAAGATGTAAAGAAGGCCCATTTCAGTAAACCTTCGCAAAATTAAAGTCAATCACATAAAAACCGTCATATATTTTACTACCTCTAAAGATATATATTTTAATGCAGATAACAACATAATCATTCCACAAGCCCATAAAGGTATGCCATATCGAAATCCGAGTTCATTTGACTACGTTATGGGCTTTTAAAGATTGAAAGAAGGCCCATTTCAGTAAACCTTCGCAAAATTAAAATCAATGACATAAAAACGGTCATATTTTTTACTACCTTTAAAGTTATATATTTTAATGCAGGTAACAATATTATCATTCCACAAGCTCATAGAGGTATGCCATATCGAAATTCGTGTTCATTTGACCAAGTTATTGGCTTTTAAAGATGGAAAGAAGGCCCATTTCAGTAAACCTTCGCAAAATAAAATCAATGACATAAAAACGGTCATATTTTTAACTACCTTTAAAGTTAAATATTTTAATGCAGATAACAACATAACCATTCCATATCGAAGGCCGAGTTCATTTGACCAAGTTATGGGCTTTTAAAGATGGAAAGAAGGCCCATTTCAGTAAACCTTCGCAAAATTAAAATCAATGACATAAAAACGGTCATATTTTGTACTACCTTTAAAGATATATATTTTAATGCAGGTAACAACATAATCATTCCACAAGCCCATAGAGGTATGCCATATCGAAATCCGAGTCCTTTTGACCAGGTTATGGGCTTTTAAAGATGGAAAGAAGGCTCATTTCAGTAAACCTTTGCAAAATTAAAATTAGTGACTAAAACGGTCATATTTTTTACTACCTTTAAAGTTATTTATTTAAATGCACATAACAACATAATCATTCCACAAGCTAATAGAGGTATGCCATATCAAAATCCGAGTCCTTTTGACCAAGTTATGGACTTTTAAAGATGTAAAGAAGGCCCATTTCAGTAAGCCTTCGCAAAATTAAAGTCAAGGACATAAAAACCGTCATATTTTGTACTACCTTTAAAGTTATATATTTTAATGCACATAACAACATAATCATTCCACAGTCAATAGTGGTATGCCATAAAATCCGAGTCCTTTTGACCAAGTTATGGACTTTTAAAGATGTAAAGAAGGCCCATTTCAGTAAACCTTCGCAAAATTAAAGTCAATGACATAAAAACCGTCATATTTTTTACTACCTCCAAAGATGTATATTTTAATGCAGATAACAACATAATCATTCCACAAGCCCATAAAGGTATGCCATATCGAAATCCGAGTTCATTTGACTAAGTTATTGGCTTTTAAAGATGGAAAGAAGGCCCATTTCAGTAAACCTTCGCAAAATTAAAATAAATCACATAAAAACGGTCATATTTTTTACTACCTTTAAAGTTATATATTTTAATGCAGGTAACAACATTATCATTCCACAAGCTCATAGAGGTATGCCATATCGAAATACGAGTTCATTTGACCAAGTTATTGGCTTTTAAAGATGGAAAGAAGGCCCATTTCAGTAAACCTTCGCAAAATTAAAATCAATGACATAAAAACGGTCATATTTTTAACTACCTTTAAAGTTATATATTTTAATGCAGATAACAACATAACCATTCCATATCGAAAGCCGAGTTCATTTGACCAAGTTATGGGCTTTTAAAGATGTAAAGAAGGCCCATTTCAGTAAACCTTCGCAAAATTAAAATCAATCACATAAAAACGGTCATATTTTTTACTACCTTTAAAGTTATATATTTTAACGCAGGTAACAACATAGTCATTCCACAAGCCCATAGAGGCATGCCATATCGAAATACGAGTTCATTTGACCAAGTTATGGGCTTTTAAAGATGGAAAGAAGGCCCATTTCAGTAAACCTTCGCAAAATTAAACTCAATGACCTAAAATCGGTCATATGTTTTACTACCTTTAAAGTTATATATTTTAATGCAGATAACAACATAATCATTCCACAAGCCTATAAAGGTATGCCATATCGAAATCCGAGTTCATTTGAGCAAGTTATGGGCTTTTAAAGATGGAAAAAAGGCCCATTTCAGTAAACCTTCGCAAAATTAAAATCAATGACATAAGAACGGTCATATTTTTTACTACCTTTAAAGTTTATTATTTTAATGCAGATAACAACATAATCATTCCAGAAGCCCATAGAGGTATACCATATAGAAATCCGAGTCCTTTTGACCAGGTTATGGGCTTTTAAAGATGGAAAGAAGGCCCATTTCAGTAAACCTTCGCAAAATTAAAATCAATGACATAAAAACGGTCATATTTTTTACTACCTTTAAAGTTATATATTTTAATGCAGATAACAACATAATCATTCCACAAGCCCATAAAGGTATGCCATATCGAAATCCGAGTTCATTTGACTAAGTTATGGGCTTTTAAAGATGGAAAGAAGGCCCATTTCAGTAAACCTTCGCAAAATTAAACTCAATGACCTAAAATCGGTCATATGTTTTACTACCTTTAAAGTTATATATTTTAATGCAGGTAACAACATAATCATTCCACAAGCCCATAGAGGTATGCCATATCGAAATACGAGTTAATTTGACCAAGTTATTGGCTTTTAAAGATGGAAAGAAGGCCCATTTCAGTAAACCTTCGCAAAATTAAAATCAATGACATAAAACGGTCATATTTTTTACTATCTTTAAAGTTATATATCTTAATGCAGATAGCAACATAATCATTCCACAAGCCTATAAAGGTGTGCCATATCGAAAGCCGAGTTCATTTGACCAAGTTATGGGCTTTTAAAGATGTAAAGAAGGCACATTTCAGTATACCTTCGCAAAATTAAAATCAATGACATAAAAACGGTCATATGTTTTACTACCTTTAAAGTTATATATTTAAATGCACATAACAACATAATCATTCCACAAGCCAATAGAGGTATGCCATATCGAAATCCGAGTCCTTTTGACCAAGTTATTGGCTTTTAAAGATGGAAAGAAGGCCCATTTCAGTAAACCTTCGCAAAATTAAAGTCAATGACATAAAAACCGTCATATTTTTTACTACCTCTAAAGATATATATTTTAATGCAGATAACAACATAATCATTCCACAAGCCTATAAAGGTATGCCATATCGAAATCCGAGTTCATTTGACTAAGTTATTTCAGTAAACCTTCGCAAAATTAAAATCAATCACATAAAAACGGTTATATTTTTTACTACCTTTAAAGTTATATATTTTAATGCAGATAGCAACATAATCATTCCACAAGCCTATAAAGGTATGCCATATCGAAAGCCGAGTTCATTTGACCAAGTTATGGGCTTTTAAAGATGTAAAGAAGGCCCATTTCAGTAAACCTTCGCAAAATTAAAATCAATCACATAAAAACGGTCATATTTTTTACTACCTTTAAAGTTATATATTTTAATGCAGGTAACAACATTATCATTCCACAAGCTCATAGAGGTATGCCATATCGAAATACGAGTTCATTTGACCAAGTTATTGGCTTTTAAAGATGGAAAGAAGGCCCATTTCAGTAAACCTTCGCAAAATTAAAATCAATGACATAAAAACGGTCATATTTTTAACTACCTTTAAAGTTATATATTTTAATGCAGATAACAACATAACCATTCCATATCGAAGGCCGAGTTCATTTGACCAAGTTATGGGCTTTTAAGGATGTAAAGAAGGCCCATTTCAGTAAACCTTCGCAAAATTAAAATCAATCACATAAAAACGGTCATATTTTTTACTACCTTTAAAGTTATATATTTTAACGCAGGTAACAACATAGTCATTCCACAAGCCCATAGAGGTATGCCATATCGAAATACGAGTTCAGTTGATCAAGTTATGGGCTTTTAAAGATGGAAAGAAGGCCCATTTCAGTAAACCTTCGCAAAATTAAAATCAATGACATAAAAACGGTCATATTTTTTACTACCTTTAAAGTTATATATTTTAATGCAGGTAACAACATAATCATTCCACAAGCCCATAGAGGTATGCCATATTGAAATCCGAGTCCTTTTGACCAGGTTATGGGCTTTTAAAGATGGAAAAAAGGCTCATTTCAGTAAACCTTTGCAAAATTAAAATCAGTGACTAAAAACGGTCATAGACCCTTTTATTTTCTGCTGGCTCTGCGAGTCGATAATGCACGTTAAATGTGCAGGATTTACTGGTAGAGTCAAAGACTTCATTGATCAGAATTCTGGACTCATGTGGTCATGTGGATCATGCAAGGAAATGGTTGTTGAGATGAGCGGCTTTATGAAGCAGACTCGAGACAGCCTTTTGAATCTCTCTGGTGCTTTTAAACAGCTCAATGAGGGGTTCAATACCGTTTGTGCCCAATTTAATAATAAAAAATTACTAACTGAGTCGCCTAAACGTAAAAAAACCAGCTTAGCGGCAGTTAATACGGTCACGGTATCCACCCCAAATCCGAACTTGGTGGCTGCAGCAGTCTCTGTTGACACTGTGGTAAGTGAACCCACTGCGCCTATGGATACAGCTGTTTTAGGTGAAGTCACTGCTTCTCGAAGTCGGGCGGTAAAAAAACCTTCAGTGCCGGCTACGGTGCCGACCGTATCTATAGGTACAGAAGTTACCGTTTCTGGCTCTCAGCTTAGTGAGGTGCAATCTGCTGCTGGGGGACGTAAGAAATTATCAGTTGTTCCACAAAGAAAACAATTATTTGTTTCGAGGTTCACCCCAGATACCACATCTGAGGATGTTTTGGAATTTATTCGTGAAAAATTCCCATCCGAGAATATTTCAGTTGAGCAATTTAGATTTTCATATGCTCGTAGTATATCGTCGTTTAAAATATTTGCTCCGCCTGATGTGTTTAAGGTACTACTTTCTGAAAGCTTTTGGCTTAATGATGATTTAGTAATAAAAGAATTTGTTCCCAATAAACCGAGAACAAATAACAGACCTTCCACTGCGCCAAAAAACTAAAAAGTTTATTTTTGGCTTATCAAAATGTTAGGGGACTAAATATGAAGCTACCCAAGCTTTATGCTGACTCCTCTGCATTTACTGCTGATATTTTGGCTTTTACGGAAACTTGGCTGAAACCAGAGATATCTGACAATGAAGTTCTGTCAAACAATTTTAATGCCTATAGGACCGATCGCTCATCACGTAGGGGAGGCGGTGTGCTGATTGCCGTTAGCACTAGCCTAACATCCGAGAGAATTCACTCTGATACTCCTAATGAAATTGAATTTGTTAGTGTGAAAGTTTCCTTGCAATCATTCTCAATATTTGTTACATGTTCCTATATTCCACCTGGCTCTGATTTTATAATTTATGAGCACCATCTGTCTGCGATAAAATCTGTTCTATCCCTTCTTTCTAACAGTGACCTTTTGATTGTTTTGGGTGACTTTAATCTCCCTGATATTTCTTGGTCTCCTCCTACTGACTCACTAGTCGCTATACCTCTATCCGCCCATGATTTTGTAGATGGTCTTCTAGAATTATCGTTACAGCAAGTAAGCTTTATACGGAATTCATTAAATAGACAACTAGATCTTGTGTTTGTTTCAGACCCGTCTGAAGTCACGGTATCTAGAATTGACGCTCTTGTTGTACCTGAAGACCGATATCATCCAACAATGGAATTGACAATCTGCCTCCCATGCGTTGATACCCTCTCTCCTTTAGTTCCTCAAACTAAAGTGAGATGTTTCCGAAAATGTAACTATAAAAAACTTAACGACATGATTTCTCAATATAATTGGACAGAATTGTACAATTGTATGGATATTGAAAGTGCCACTGAACACTTCTATATAGTGTTAAATACCTTTTTTAATGAATGCGTTCCTGATAGGTTTCCTTCAAAGACAAACAGGCCACTTTGGTTTACTAATGCGCTTCAAAGACTTAAAAACCTTAAGACAAACACTTATAAAAAGTATAAGAAATCGGGTAAGCCATCTGATTTTTCGAAATATGTGGTGGCTCGATCGGATTTTAATGTTCTCAATAGTCATTGCTATTCTATGTATTTAAGTAGATGTAAATTGGAATTTTCAAATGATCCGAAGCAGTTTTATAACTTTGTCAATGCCAAGCGTAAGTCGTCAGCATTGCCTTCATCGGTACGTTTTAACTCAATGGAGGCATCGACGGATTCTGAAATTGCTGATTTATTTGCCGAGTTTTTCCAAACTACTTATAGTTCGGCTGCTTGGTCAAATTCTAACTACCCTAATCCCTTAAATAAGGCAAATTGTATCTTTACCCCTGAAATTACGGAAATTTCTCTCGTAAGAGACTTAGAAAAAACAACGCCAACTTATTCTCCCGGTCCTGATGGACTCCCCGGGTGTGTGCTTAAGTTTTGTGCGTCAACCATATGTAAACCGATTCTTAAACTTTTTAATCTGTCTATTTCATCGTCAGTTTTTCCTACTATCTGGAAGGACTCTTTTATCATTCCACTTCACAAAAAGGGTGCGAAGGCGGATGCCCAGAATTACAGAGGTATTTCTAAATTGTCGGCAATTCCTAAAGCATTTGAACGTATTATTACTTCTCATTTGCAACATTTATGTTCCTCGCTAATATCACCGTGTCAGCATGGTTTTGTTAAGCGAAGAGCGACCACCACCAACCTTCTGGAATTGTCATCTATTGTAATAAATGGATTTAAGAATAAAATGCAGACTGACGTTATATACACTGATTTTAGTAAGGCCTTTGACTCTGTCAACCACTCTCTTCTCTTATTCAAATTAAATCAGCTTGGGTTTCCATGTAATCTATTAACTTGGATTTCAAGTTATTTGAATGGTAGGACTCAGAGGGTTATATTCAAGAACGCTGCCTCTAAACTGATCTATGTGACATCTGGAGTGCCTCAGGGTAGTCACTTGGGCCCTTTGCTGTTTACTTTGTTTATTAACGATCTTCCCTCTATCATAACACACTCTCGTGTACTAATGTATGCTGATGATGTTAAGCTTTGTTTATCACATAATGATATAGCGTCGGGTTTCAACTTACAGTCAGATATTGATTGTTTTCAGGGATGGTGTGAGTATAACCTTTTAAATTTGAACTGCCTTAAATGTAACGTTATGACTTTTCATAGGGGTACTCCTACTTTTGTTAGTTACTCTCTTCAAAATACGCCACTCGACCGTATATATTCAGTTAATGACTTAGGCGTTCTTCTGGACCCAAAACTTAAATTTGACTGCCACATAATGTCCACTGTCAGCAAGGCCATGAGTGTTCTTGGGTTTATAAAGCGTTATTCAAAAGAATTTGATGACCCTTATACAACCAAATTATTATTTACCTCCCTTGTCCGTCCTATTTTGGAATATTGTTCTTCGGTTTGGAGTCCACAATATCAAGTGCATATTGACCGTATTGAGTCGGTACAAAAAAAATTTCTTCTTTTTGACCTTCGTAGTTTGAACTGGGATCAAAACATAAGGCTACCTTCCTATCAGAGTAGATTACTATTGCTTAATTTACCTACCCTTGCAAATCGTAGAACAATGCTTGGTACTATTTTTATGCAAAATCTTATAAGAGGTGATATTGATTCTGTAGAACTTGTAAACCGCCTAACTTTCAATGTTCCTGTTAGACTAACACGAAACTATTATCCCCTAAATTTGCCACGATGTACATCTAATTTTTGTCTGCACGAGCCCTTTCGCATTCTATGTAATAATTATAACAACCTTTATCATTTAATTTGCACTTCAACTTCTATCCCGGTATTAAAAACTAATATTTTAACTCATTTGCTTCATTCTTAGATGCTTCTTTAATTTTCATTTGTGTCCCGTCTCTATTTGTTTTTTATATCTTCCTCGCGAACTCGTATTTTTTGCCCAAATTGATAAAAGGGCCCCGCGCGTAACAAGCACGTGCTTGGTGTCGTTGGGCCACTTGTTTGTACTGCTCGTAGTGCATCAACGTCAATCATCATATTTTTTACTACCTTTAAAGTTATATATTTAAGTGCACATAACAACATAATCATTCCACAAGCCAATAGAGGTATGCCATATTGAAATCCGAGTCCTTTTGACCAAGTTATGGACTTTTAAAGATGTAAAGAAGGCCCATTTCAGTAAGCCTTCGCAAAATTAAAGTCAAGGACATAAAAACCGTCATATTTTGTACTACCTTTAAAGTTAAATATTTTAATGCAGATAACAACAAAATAATTTCACAAGCCTATAAAGGTATGCCATATCGAAATCCGAGTTCATTTGACCAAGTTATGGGCTTTTAAAGATGGAAAGAAGGCCCATTTCAGTAAACCTTCGCAAAATTAAAATCAATGACATAAAAACGGTCATATTTTTTACTACCTTTAAAGTTTAGTATTTTAATGCAGATAACAACAAAATCATTCCATAAGCCCCTAAAGGTATGCCATATCGAAATACGAGATCATTTGACCAAGTTATTGGCTTTTAAAGATGGAAAGAAGGCCCATTTCAGTAAACCTTCGCAAAATTAAAATCAATGACATAAAAACGGTCATATTTTTTACTACCTTTAAAGTTATATATTTTAATGCAGGTAACAACATAATCATTCCACAAGCCCATGGAGGTATGCCATATCGAAATCCGAGTCCTTTTGACCAGGTTATGGGCTTTTAAAAATGGAAAGAAGGCCCATTTCAGTAAACCTTCGCAAAATTAAAATCAATGACATAAAAACGGTCATATTTTTTACTACCTTTAAAGTAATATATTTTAATGCAGATAACAACATAATCATTCCACAAGCCTATAAAGGTATGCCATATCGAAATCCGAGTTCATTTGACCAAGTTATGGGCTTTTAAAGATGGAAAGAAGGCCCATTTCAGTAAACCTACGCAAAATTAAAATCAATGACATAAAAACGGTCATATTTTTTACTACCTTTAAAGTTTAATATTTTAATGCAGATAACAACAAAATCATTCCATAAGCCCCTAAAGGTATGCCATATCGAAATACGAGTTCATTTGACCAAGCTATGGGATTTTAAAGATGGAAATAAGGCCCATTTCAGTAAGCCTTCGCAAAATTAAAATCAATGACATAAAAACGGTCACATTTTTTACTACCTTTAAAGTTATATATCTTAATGCAGATAACAACATAATCATTCCACAAGCCTATAAAGGTATGCCATATCGAAATTCGAGTTTATTTGACCAAGTTATTGGCTTTTAAAGATGGAAAGAAGGCCCATTTCAGTAAACCTTCGCAAAATTAAAATCAATGACATAAAAACGGTCATATTTTTTACTACCTTTAAAGTTATATATCTTAATGCAGATAACAACAAAATAATTCCACAAGCCCCTAAAGGTATGCCATATCGAAATACGAGTTCATTTGACCAAGTTATGGGCTTTTAAAGATGTAAAGAAGGCCCATTTCAGTAAGCCTTCGCAAAATTAAAGTCAAAGACATAAAAACCGTCTTTTTTTTTACTACCTTTAAAGTTAAATATTTTAATGCAGATAACAACAAAATAATTCCACAAGCCCCTAAAGGTATGCCACATCGAAATCCGAGTTCATTTGACCAAGTTATTGGCTTTTAAAGATGGAAAGAAGGCCCATTTCAGTAAACTTTCGCAAAATTAAAATCAATGACATACAAACGGTCATATTTTTTACTACCTTTAAAGTTATATATTTTAATGCAGATAAAAACATAATCATTCCACAAGCCTATAAAGGTATGCCATATCGAAATCCGAGTTCATTTGACCAAGTTATGGGCTTTTAAAGATGGAAAGAAGGCCCATTTCAGTAAACCTTCGCAAAATTAAAATCAATGACATAAAAACGGTCATATTTTTTACTACATTTAAAGTTTAATATTTTAATGCAGATAACAACAAAATCATTCCATAAGTCCCTAAATGTATGCCATATCGAAATACGAGTTCATTTGACCAAGTTATGGGCTTTTAAAGATGGAAATAAGGCCCATTTCAGTAAGCCTTCGCAAAATTAAAATCAATGACATAAAAACGGTCATATTTTTTACTACCTTTAAAGTTATATATCTTAATGCAGATAACAACATAATCATTCCACAAGCCTATAAAGGTATGCCATATCGAAAGCCGAGTTCATTTGACCAAGTTATGGGCTTTTAAAGATGTAACGAAGGCCCATTTCAGTAAACCTTCGCAAAATTAAAATCAATGACATAAAAACGGTCATATTTTTTACTACCTTTAAAGTTATATATCTTAATGCAGATAACAACAAAATAATTCCACAAGCCCCTAAAGGTATGCCATATCGAAATACGAGTTCATTTGACCAAGTTATGGGCTTTTAAAGATGTAAAGAAGGCCCATTTCAGTAAGCCTTCGCAAAATTAAAGTCAAAGACATAAAAACCGTCTTTTTTTTTACTACCTTTAAAGTTAAATATTTTAATGCAGATAACAACAAAATAATTCCACAAGCCCCTAAAGGTATGCCACATCGAAATCCGAGTTCATTTGACCAAGTTATTGGCTTTTAAAGATGGAAAGAAGGCCCATTTCAGTAAACTTTCGCAAAATTAAAATCAATGACATACAAACGGTCATATTTTTTATTACCTTTAAAAATATATATTTTAATGCAGATAAGAACATAATCATTCCACAAGCCTATAAAGGTATGCCATATCGAAATCCGAGTTCATTTGACCAAGTTATTGGCTTTTAAAGATGGAAAGAAGGCCCATTTCAGTAAACCTTCGCAAAATTAAAATCAATGACATAAAAACGGTCATATTTTTTACTACCTTTAAAGTTATATATTTTAATGCAGATAACAACATAATCATTCCACAAGCCTATAAAGGTATGCCATATCGAAATCCGAGTTCATTTGACCAAGTTATGGGCTTTTAAAGATGGAAAGAAGGCCCATTTTAGTAAACCTTCGCAAAATTAAAATCAATGACATAAAAACGATCATATTTTTTACTACCTTTAAAGTTATATATTTTAATGCAGATAACAACAAAATCATTCCATAAGTCCCTAAAGGTATGCCATATCGAAATACGAGTTCATTTGACCAAGTTATGGGCTTTTAAAGATGGAAATAAGGCCCATTTCAGTAAGCCTTCGCAAAATTAAAATCAATGACATAAAAACGGTCATATTTTTTACTACCTTTAAAGTTATATATCTTAATGCAGATAACAACATAATCATTCCACAAGCCCATAAAGGTATGCCAAATCGAAATCCGAGTCCATTCGACAACGTTATGGGCTTTTAAAGATGGAAGGAAGGCCAATTTCAGTTAACCTTCGCAAAATTAGAATCATACATAAAAACGGTCATATTTTTTACTACCTTTAAAGTTATATATTTTAATGCAGATAACAACATAATCATTCCACAAGCCCATAAAGGTATGCCATATCGAAATCCGAGTTCATTTGACTAAGTTATGGGCTTTTAAAGATGGAAAGAAGGCCCATTTCAGTAAACCTTCGCAAAATTAAACTCAATGACATAAAATCGGTCATATGTTTTACTACCTTTAAAGTTATATATTTTAATGCAGGTAACAACATAATCATTCCACAAGCCCATAGAGGTATGCCATATCGAAATTCGAGTTTATTTGACCAAGTTATTGGCTTTTAAAGATGGAAAGAAGGCCCATTTCAGTAAACCTTCGCAAAATTAAAATCAATGACATAAAAACGGTCATATTTCTTACTACCTTTAAAGTTAAATATCTTAATGCAGATAACAACATAATCATTCCACAAGCCTATAAAGGTATGCCATATCGAAAGCCGAGTTCATTTGACCAAGTTATGGGCTTTTAAAGATGTAAAAAAGGCACATTTCAGTAAACCTTCGCAAAATTAAAGTCAATGACAAAAAAACGGTCATATTTTTTACTACCTTTAAAGTTATATATTTTAATGCAGGTAACAACATAATCATTCCACAAGCCCATAGAGGTATGCCATATCGAAATCCGAATCCTTTTGACCAGGTTATGGGCTTTTAAAGATGGAAAGAAGGCTCATTTCAGTAAACCTTTGCAAAATTTAAATCAGTGACTAAAAACGGTCATATTTTTTACTACCTTTAAAGTTATATATTTAAATGCACATAAACAAAATAATCATTCCACAAGCCAATAGAGGTATGCCATATCGAAATCCGAGTCTTTTTGACCAAGTTATGGACTTTTAAAGATGTAAAGAAGGCCCATTTCAGTAAACCTTCGCAAAATTAAAATCAATGACATAAAAACGGTCATATCTTTTACTACCTTTAAAGTTATATATCTTAATGCAGATAACAACATAATCATTCCACAAGCCTATAAAGGTATGCCATATCGAAATTCGAGTTTATTTGACCAAGTTATTGGCTTTTAAAGATGGAAAGAAGGCCCATTTCAGTAAACCTTCGCAAAATTAAAATCAATGACATAAAAACGGTCATATTTGTTACTACCTTTAAAGTTATATATCTTAATGCAGATAACAACATAATCATTCCACAAGCCTATAAAGGTATGCCATATCGAAAGCCGAGTTCATTTGACCAAGTTATGGGCTTTTAAAGATGGAAATAAGGCCCATTTTAGTAAGCCTTCGCAAAATTAAAATCAATGACGTAAAAACGGTCTTATGTTTTACTACCTTTAAAGTTATATATTTTAATGCAGGTAACAACATAATCATTCCACAAGCCCATAGAGGTATGCCATATCGAAATCCGAGTCCTTTTGACCAAGTTATGGACTTTTAAAGATGTAAAGAAGGCCCATTTCAGTAAGTCCTCGCAAAATTAAAGTCAAAGACATAAAAACCGTCATATTTTTTACTACCTTTAAAGTTTAATATTTTAATGCAGATAACAACAAAATAATTCCACAAGCCCCTAAAGGTATGCCATATCGAAATCCGAGTTCATTTGACCAAGTTATTGGCTTTTAAAGATGGAAAGAAGGCCCATTTCAGTAAACCTTCGCAAAATTAAAATCAATGACATAAAAACGGTCATATTTTTTATTACCTTTAAAGTTATATATTTTAATGCAGATAACAACATAATCATTCCACAAGCCTATAAAGGTATGCCATATCGAAATCCGAGTTCATTTGACCAAGTTATGGGCCTTTAAAGATGGAAAGAAGGCCCATTTCAGTAAACCTTCGCAAAATTAAAATCAATGACATAAAAACGGTCATATTTATTACTACCTTTAAAGTTTAATATTTTAATGCAGATAACAACAAAATCATTCCATAAGCCCCTAAAGGTATGCCATATCGAAATACGAGTTCATTTGACCAAGTTATGGGCTTTTGAAGATGGAACTAAGGCCCATGTCAGTAAGCCTTCGCAAAATTAAAATCAATGACATAAAAACGGTCATATTTTTTACTACCTTTAAAGTTATATATCTTAATGCAGATAACAACATAATCATTCCACAAGCCTATAAAGGTATGCCATATCGAAAGCCGAGTTCATTTGACCAAGCTATGGGCTTTTAAAGATGGAAAGAAGGCCCATTTCAGTATACCTTCGCAAAATTAAAATCAATGACATAAAAACGGTCATATGTTTTTATACCTTTAAAGTTATATATTTTAATGCAGGTAACAACATAATCATTCCACAAGCCCATAGAGGTATGCCATATCGAAATCCGAGTCCTTTTGACCAGGTTATGGGCTTTTAAAGATGGAAAGAAGGCTCATTTCAGTAAACCCTTGCAAAATTAAAATCAGTGACTAAAAACGGTCATATTTTTTACTACCTTTAAAGTTATATATCTTAATGCAGATAACAACATAATCATTCCACAAGCCTTTAAAGGTATGCCATATCGAAATTCGAGTTCATTTGACCAAGTTATTGGCTTTTAAAGATGGAAAGAAGCCCCATTTCAGTAAACCTTCGCAAAATTAAAATCAATGACATAAAAACGGTCATATTTTTTACTACCTTTAAAGTTATATATTTTAATGCAGATAACAACATAATCATTCCACAAGCCTATAAAGGTATGCCATATCGAAATCCGAGTTCATTTGACCAAGTTATGGGCTTTTGAAGATGGAAATAAGGCCCATTTCAGTAAGCCTTCGCAAAATTAAAATCAATGACATAAAAACGGTCATATTTTTTACTACCTTTAAAGTTATATATCTTAATGCAGATAACAACATAATCATTCCACAAGCCTATAAAGGTATGCCTATCGAAAGCCGAGTTCATTTGACCAAGTTATGGGCTTTTAAAGATGGAAAGAAGGCCCATTTCAGTATGCCTTCGCAAAATTAAAATCAATGACATAAAAACGGTCATACCTTTAAAGTTTAATATTTTAATGCAGATAACAACAAAATCATTCCATAAGTCCCTAAAGTATGCCATATCGAAATACGAGTTCATTTGACCAAGTTATGGGCTTTTAAAGATGGAAATAAGGCCCATTTCAGTAAGCCTTCGCAAAATAAAAATCAATGACATAAAAACGGTCATATTTTTTACTACCTTTAAAGTTATATATTTTAATGCAGATAACAACATAATCATTCCACAAGCCCCTAAAGGTATGCCATATCGAAATCCGAGTTCATTCGACAACGTTATGGGCTTTTGAAGATGGAAGGAAGGCTAATTTCAGTTAACCTTCGCAAAATTAGAATCATACATAAAAACGGTCATATTTTTTACTACCTTTAAAGTTATATATTTTAATGCAGATAACAACATAATCATTCCACAAGCCCATAAAGGTATGCCATATCGAAATCCGAGTTCATTTGACTAAGTTATGGGCTTTTAAAGATGGAAAGAAGGCCCATTTCAGTAAGCCTTCGCAAAATTAAACTCAATGACATAAAATCGGTCATATGTTTTACTACCTTTAAAGTTATATATTTTAATGCAGGTAACAACATAATCATTCCACAAGCCCATAGAGGTATGCCATATCGAAATTCGAGTTTATTTGACCAAGTTATTGGCTTTTAAAGATGGAAAGAAGGCCCATTTCAGTAAACCTTCGCAGAATTAACATCAATGACATAAAAATGGTCATATTTTTTACTACCTTTAAAGTTATATATCTTAATGCAGATAACAACATAATCATTCCACAAGCCTATAAAGGTATGCCATATCGAAAGCCGAGTTCATTTGACCAAGTTATTGGCTTTTAAAGATGGAAAGAAGGCCCATTTCAGTAAACCTTCGCAAAATTAAACTCAATGACATAAAATCGGTCATATGTTTTACTACCTTTAAAGTTATATATTTTAATGCAGGTAACAACATAATCATTCCACAAGCCCATAGAGGTATGCCATATCGAAAGCCGAGTTCATTTGACCAAGTTATGGGCTTTTAAAGATGTAAAGAAGGCCCATTTCAGTAAACCTTCGCAAAATTAAAGTTAATGACATAAAAACGGTCATATTTTTTACTACCTTTAAAGTTATATATTTTAATGCAGGTAACAACATAATCATTCCACAAGCCCATAGAGGTATGCCATATCAAAATCCGAGTCCTTTTGACCAGGTTATGGGCTTTTAAAGATGGAAAGAAGGCTAATTTCAGTAAACCTTTGCAAAATTTAAATCAGTGACTAAAAACGGTCATATTTTTTACTACCTTTAAAGTTATATATTTCAATGCACATAAACAACATAATCATTCCACAAGCCAATAGAGGTATGCCATATCGAAATCCGAGTCCTTTTGACCAAGTTATGGACTTTTAAAGGTGTAAAGAAGGCCCATTTCAGTAAACCTTCTCAAAATTAAAGTCAAAGACATAAAAACCGTCATATCTTTTACTACCTTTAAAGTTAAATATTTTAATGCAGATAACAACAAAATAATTCCACAAGCCCCTAAAGGTATGCCATATCGAAATCCGAGTTCATTTGACCAAGTTATTGGCTTTTAAAGATGGAAATAAGGCCCATTTCAGTAAGCCTTCGCAAAATTAAAATCAATGACATAAAAACGGTCATATTTTTTACTACCTTTAAAGTTATATATTTTAATGCAGATAACAACATAATCATTCCACAAGCCTATAAAGGTATGCCATATCGAAATCCGAGTTCATTTGACCAAGTTATGGGCTTTTAAAGATGGAAAGAAGGCCCATTTCAGTAAACCTTCGCAAAATTAAAATCAATGACATAAAAACGGTCATATGTTTTACTACCTTTAAAGTTTAATATTTTAATCCAGATAACAACAAAATCATTCCATAAGCCCCTAAAGGTATGCCATATCGAAATACGAGTTCATTTGACCAAGTTATGGGCTTTTAAAGATGGAAATAAGGCCCATTTCAGTAAGCGTTCGCAAAATTAAAATCAATGACATAAAAACGGTCATATTTTTTATTACCTTTAAAGTTATATATTTTAATGCAGATAACAATATAATCATTCCACAAGCCCCTAAAGGTATGCCATATCGAAATCCGAGTTCATTCGACAACGTTATGGGCTTTTAAAAATGGAAGGAAGGCCAATTTCAGTTAACCTTCGCAAAATTAGAATCATACATAAAAACGGTCATATTTTTTACTACCTTTAAAGTTATATATTTTAATGCAGATAACAACATAATCATTCCACAAGCCCATAAAGGTATGCCATATCGAAATCCGAGTTCATTTGACTAAGTAATGGGCTTTTAAAGATGGAAAGAAGGCCCATTTCAGTAAACCTTCGCAAAATTAAACTCAATGACATAAAATCGGTCATATGTTTTACTACCTTTAAAGTTATATATCTTAATGCATGTAACAACATAATCATTCCACAAGCCCATAGAGGTATGCCATATCGAAAGCCGAGTCCTTTTGACCAAGTTATGGGCTTTTAAAGATGAAAAGAAGGCCCATTTCAGTAAACCTTCGCAAAATTTAAGTCAAAGACATAAAAACGGTCATATTTTTTACTACCTTTAAAGTTATATATTTTAATGCAGATAACAACATAATCATTCCACAAGCCTATAAAGGTATGCCATATCGAAATCCGAGTTAATTTGACTAAGTTATGGGCTTTTAAAGATGGAGAGAAGGCCCATTTCAGTAAACCTTCGCAAAATTAAACTCAATGACATAAAATCGGTCATATGTTTTACTACCTTTAAAGTTATATATTTTAATGCAGGTAACAACATAATCATTCCACAAGCCCATAGAGGTATGCCATATCGAAATTCGAGTTCATTTGACCAAGTTATTGGCTTTTAAAGATGGAAAGAAGGCCCATTTCAGTAAACCTTCGCAAAATTAAAATCAATGACATAAAAACGGTCATATTTTTTACTACCTTTAAAGTTATATATCTTAATGCAGATAACAACATAATCATTCCACAAGCCTATAAAGGTATGCCATATCGAAAGGCGAGTCCTTTTGACCAAGTTATGGGCTTTTAAAGATGTAAAGAAGGCCCATTTCAGTAAACCTTCGCAAAATTTAAGTCAAAGACATAAAAACGGTCATATTTTTTACTACCTTTAAAGTTATATAATTTAATGCAGATAACAACATAATCATTCCACAAGCCTATAAAGGTATGCCATATCGAAATCCGAGTCCTTTTGACCAGGTTATGGGCTTTTAAAGATGGAAAGAAGGCTCATTTCAGTAAACCTTTGCAAAATTTAAATCAGTGACTAAAAACGGTCATATTTTTTACTACCTTTAAAGTTATATATTTAAATGCACATAACAACATAATCATTCCACAAGCCAATAGAGGTATGCCATATCTAAGTCCGAGTCCTTTTGACCAAGTTATGGACTTTTAAAGATGTAAAGAAGGCCCATTTCAGTAAACCTTCGCAAAATTTAAGTCAAAGACATAAAAACCGTCATATTTTTTACTACCTTTAAAGTTATATATTTTAATGCAGATAACAACATAATCATTCCACAAGCCCCTAAAGGTATGCCATATCGAAATCCGAGTTCATTCGACAACGTTATGGGCTTTTAAAGATGGAAGGAAGGCCAATTTCAGTTAACCTTCGCAAAATTAAACTCAATGACATAAAATCGGTCATATGTTTTACTACCTTTAAAGTTATATATTTTAATGCAGGTAACAACATAATCATTCCACAAGCCCATAGAGGTATGCCATATCGAAATCCGAGTTCATTTGACTAAGTTATGGGCTTTTAAAGATGGAAAGAAGGCCCATTTCAGTAAACCTTCGCAAAATTAAAAACAATGACATAAAAACGGTCATATTTTTTACTACCTTTAAAGATATATATTTTAATGCAGATAACAACATAATCATTCCACAAGCCCATAAAGGTATGCCATATCGAAATCCGAGTTCACTTGACTAAGTTATGGGCTTTTAAATATGTAAAGAAGGCCCATTTCAGTAAACCTTTGCAAAATTAAAATCAATGACATAAAAACGGTCAAATTTTTTACTACCTTTAAAGTTTAATATTTTAATGCAGATAACAACAAAATCATTCCACAAGCCCCTAAAGGTATGCCATATCGAAATACGAGTTCATTTGACCAAGTTATTGGCCTTTAAAGATGGAAAGAAGGCCGATTTCAGTAAACCTTCGCAAAATTAAAATCAATGACATAAAAACGGTCATACTTTTTGCTACCTTTAAATTAATATATTTTAATGCAGATAACAACATAGTCATTCCACAGGCCCATAGAGGTATGCCATATCGAAATCCGAGTCCTTTTGACCCGGTTATGGGCTTTTAAAGATTGAAAAAAAGGCCCATTTCAGTAAACCTTTGCAAAATTAAAATTAAAATTACTACCTCTAAAGTTAAATATTTTAATGCAGATAAAAACATAATCATTCCACAAGCCTATAAAGGTATGCCATTTCGAAATCCAAGTTCATTTGACCAAGTTATGGGCTTTAAAGATGGAAAGAAGGCCCATTTCAGTAAACCTTCTCAAAATTAAAATCAATAACATAAAACCGGTCATATTTTTTACTACCTCTAATGTTATATATTTTAATGCACATAAGAACATAATCATTCCACAAGCCAATAGAGGTATGCCATATCGAAATCCGAGTTCATTTGACAACGATATGGGCTTTTAAAGATGGAAGGAAGGCCAATTTCCGTTAACCTTCGCAAAATTAAAAACAATGACATAAAAACGGTCATATTTTTTACTACCTCTAAAGTTATATATTTTAGTGCACATAACAACATAATCATTCCACAAGCCAATAGAGGTATGCCATATCGAAATCCGAGTTCTTTTGACCAAGTTATGGACTTTTAAAGATGTAAAGAAGGCCCACTTCAGTAAACCTTCGCAAAATTAAAATCAATGACATAAAAACGGTCATATTTTTTACTACCTTTAAAGTTATATATCTTAATGCAGATAACAACATAATCATTCCACAAGCCTATAAAGGTATGCCATATCGAAATCCGAGTTCATTTGACTAAGTTATGGGCTTTTAAAGATGGAAAGAAGGCCCATTTCAGTAAACCTTCGCAAAATTAAACTCAATGACATAAAATCGGTCATATGTTTTACTACCTTTAAAGTTATATATTTTAATGCAGGTAACAACATAATCATTCCACAAGCCCATAGAGGTAGGCCATATCGAAATTCGAGTTCATTTGACCAAGTTATTGGCTTTTAAAGATGGAAAGAAGGCCCATTTCAGTAAACCTTCGCAAAATTAAAATCAATGACATAAAAACGGTCATATTTTTTACTACCTTTAAAGTTATATATCTTAATGCAGATAACAACATAATCATTCCACAAGCCTATAAAGGTATGCCATATCGAAAGCCGAGTCCTTTTGACCAAGTTATGGGCTTTTAAAGATGGAAAGAAGGCCCATTTCAGTAAACCTTCGCAAAATTAAACTCAATGACATAAAATCGGTCATATGTTTTACTACCTTTAAAGTTATATATTTTAATGCAGGTAACAACATAATCATTCCACAAGCCCCTAAAGGTATGCCATATCGAAATCCGAGTTCATTCGACAACGTTATGGGCTTTTAAAGATTGAAGGAAGGCCAATTTCAGTTAACCTTCGCGAAATTAGAATCATACATAAAAACGGTCATATTTTTTAATTCCTTTAAAGTTATATATTTTAATGCAGATAACAACATAATCATTACACAAGCCCATAAAGGTATGCCATATCGAAATCCGAGTTCATTTGACTAAGTTATGGGCTTTTAAAGATGGAAAGAAGGCCCATTTCAGTAAACCTTCGCAAAATTAAACTCAATGACATAAAAACGGTCATATTTTTTACGACCTTTAAAGTTATATATCTTAATGCAGATAACAGCATAATCATTCCACAAGCCTATAAAGGTATGCCATATCGAAAGCCGAGTTCATTTGACCAAGTTATGGGCTTTTAAAGATGTAAAAAAGGCCCATTTCAGTAAACCTTTGCAAAATTAAAGTCAATGACATAAAAACGGTCATATTTTTTACTACCTTTAAAGTTATATATCTTAATGCAGATAACAACATAATCATTCCACAAGCCTATAAAGGTATGCCATATCGAAAGCCGAGTTCACTTGACTAAGTTATGGGCTTTTAAATATGTAAAGAAGGCCCATTTCAGTAAACCTTCTCAAGATTAAAATCAATGATATAAAAACCGTCATATTTTTTACTACCTTTAAAGCTATATATTTTAATGCATATAACAACATTATCATTCCACAAGCCTATAAGGGTAAGCCATATCGAAATCCGAGTTCATTTGACAACGTTATGGGCTTTTAAAGATGGAAGGAAGGCCAATTTCAGTTAACCCTCGCAAAATTAAAAACAATGACATAAAAACGGTCATATTTTTTACTACCTTTAAAGATATATATTTTAATGCAGATAACAACATAATCATTCCACAAGCCCATAAAGGTATGCCATATCGAAATCCGAGTGCACTTGACTAAGTTATGGGCTTTTAAATATGTAAAGAAGGCCCATTTCAGTAAACCTTTGCAAAATTAAAATCAATGACATAAAAACGGTCAAATTTTTTACTACCTTTAAAGTTTAATATTTTAATGCAGATAACAACAAAATCATTCCACAAGCCCCTAAAGGTATGCCATATCGAAATACGAGTTCATTTGACCAAGTTATTGGCCTTTAAAGATGGAAAGAAGGCCGATTTCAGTAAACCTTCGCAAAATTAAAATCAATGACATAAAAACGGTCATACTTTTTGCTACCTTTAAATTAATATATTTTAATGCAGATAACAACATAATCATTCCACAGGCCCATAGAGGTATGCCATATCGAAATCCGAGTCCTTTTGACCCGGTTATGGGCTTTTAAAGATTGAAAAAAAGGCCCATTTCAGTAAACCTTTGCAAAATTAAAATTAAAATTACTACCTCTAAAGTTAAATATTTTAATGCAGATAAAAACATAATCATTCCACAAGCCTATAAAGGTATGCCATTTCGAAATCCAAGTTCATTTGACCAAGTTATGGGCTATAAAGATGGAAAGAAGGCCCATTTCAGTAAACCTTCTCAAAATTAAAATCAATAACATAAAACCGGTCATATTTTTTACTACCTCTAATGTTATATATTTTAATGCACATAAGAACATAATCATTCCACAAGCCAATAGAGGTATGCCATATCGAAATCCGAGTTCATTTGACAACGATATTGGCTTTTAAAGATGGAAGGAAGGCCAATTTCCGTTAACCTTCGCAAAATTAAAAACAATGACATAAAAACGGTCATATTTTTTACTACCTCTAAAGTTATATATTTTAGTGCACATAACAACATAATCATTCCACAAGCCAATAGAGGTATGCCATATCGAAATCCGAGTTCTTTTGACCAAGTTATGGACTTTTAAAGATGTAAAGAAGGCCCACTTCAGTAAACCTTCGCAAAATTAAAATCAATGACATAAAAACGGTCATATTTTTTACTACCTTTAAAGTTATATATCTTAATGCAGATAACAACATAATCATTCCACAAGCCTATAAAGGTATGCCATATCGAAATCCGAGTTCATTTGACTAAGTTATGGGCTTTTAAAGATGGAAAGAAGGCCCATTTCAGTAAACCTTCGCAAAATTAAACTCAATGACATAAAATCGGTCATATGTTTTACTACCTTTAAAGTTATATATTTTAATGCAGGTAACAACATAATCATTCCACAAGCCCATAGAGGTAGGCCATATCGAAATTCGAGTTCATTTGACCAAGTTATTGGCTTTTAAAGATGGAAAGAAGGCCCATTTCAGTAAACCTTCGCAAAATTAAAATCAATGACATAAAAACGGTCATATTTTTTACTACCTTTAAAGTTATATATCTTAATGCAGATAACAACATAATCATTCCACAAGCCTATAAAGGTATGCCATATCGAAAGCCGAGTCCTTTTGACCAAGTTATGGGCTTTTAAAGATGTAAAGAAGGCCCATTTCAGTAAACCTTCGCAAAATTTAAGTCAAAGACATAAAAACGGTCATATTTTTTACTACCTTTAAAGTTATATATTTTAATGCAGATAACAACATAATCATTCCACAAGCCTATAAAGGTATGCCATATCGAAATCCGAGTCCTTTTGACCAGGTTATGGGCTTTTAAAGATGGAAAGAAGGCTCATTTCAAGAAACCTTTGCAAAATTTAAGTCAGTGACTAAAAACGGTCATATTTTTTACTACCTTTAAAGTTATATATTTAAATGCACATAACAACATAATCATTCCACAAGCCAATAGAGGTATGCCATATCTAAGTCCGAGTCCTTTTGACCAAGTTATGGACTTTTAAAGATGTAAAGAAGGCCCATTTCAGTAAACCTTCGCAAAATTTAAGTCAAAGACATAAAAACCGTTATATTTTTTACTACCTTTAAAGTTATATATTTTAATGCAGATAACAACATAATCATTCCACAAGCCCCTAAAGGTATGCCATATCGAAATCCGAGTTCATTCGACAACGTTATGGGCTTTTAAAGATGGAAGGAAGGCCAATTTCAGTTAACCTTCGCGAAATTAGAATCATACATAAAAACGGTCATATTTTTTACTACCTTTAAAGTTATATATTTTAATGCAGATAACAACATAATCATTCCACAAGCCCATAAAGGTATGCCATATCGAAAGCCGAGTTCATTTGACCAAGTTATGGGCTTTTAAAGATGTAAAAAAGGCCCATTTCAGTAAACCTTCGCAAAATTAAAGTCAATGACATAAAAACGGTCATATTTTTTACTACCTTTAAAGTTATATATCTTAATGCAGATAACAACATAATCATTCCACAAGCCTATAAAGGTATGCCATATCGAAAGCCGAGTTCACTTGACTAAGTTATGGGCTTTTAAATATGTAAAGAAGGCCCATTTCAGTAAACCTTCTCAAAATTAAAATCAATGACATAAAAACCGTCATATTTTTTACTACCTTTAAAGCTATATATTTTAATGCATATAACAACATTATCATTCCACAAGCCTATAAGGGTATGCCATATCGAAATCCAAGTTCATTTGACAACGTTATGGGCTTTTAAAGATGGAAGGAAGGCCAATTTCAGTTAACCCTCGCAAAATTAAAAACAATGACATAAAAACGGTCATATTTTTTACTACCTTTAAAGATATATATTTTAATGCAGATAACAACATAATCATTCCACAAGCCCATAAGGGTATGCCATATCGAAATCCGAGTTCACTTGACTAAGTTATGGGCTTTTAAATATGTAAAGAAGGCCCATTTCAGTAAACCTTTGCAAAATTAAAATCAATGACATAAAAACGGTCATATTTTTTACTACCTTTAAAGTTTAATATTTTAATGCAGATAACAACAAAATCATTCCACAAGCCCCTAAAGGTATGCCATATCGAAATACGAGTTCATTTGACCAAGTTATTGGCCTTTAAAGATGGAAAGAAGGCCGATTTCAGTAAACCTTCGCAAAATTAAAATCAATGACATAAAAACGGTCATACTTTTTGCTACATTTAAACTAATATATTTTAATGCAGATAACAACATAATCATTCCACAGGCCCATAGAGGTATGCCATATCGAAATCCGAGTCCTTTTGACCAGGTTATGGGCTTTTAAAGATTGAAAAAAAGGCCCATTTCAGTAAACCTTTGCAAAATTAAAATTAAAATTACTACCTCTAAAGTTAAATATTTTAATGCAGATAAAAACATAATCATTCCACAAGCCTATAAAGGTATGCCATTTCGAAATCCAAGTTCATTTGACCAAGTTATGGGCTTTAAAGATGGAAAGAAGGCCCATTTCAGTAAACCTTCTCAAAATTAAAATCAATAACATAAAACCGGTCATATTTTTTACTACCTCTAATGTTATATATTTTAATGCACATAAGAACATAATCATTCCACAAGCCAATAGAGGTATGCCATATCGAAATCCGAGTTCATTTGACTAAGTTATGGGCTTTTAAAGATGGAAAGAAGGCCCATTTCAGTAAACCTTCGCAAAATTAAACTCAATGACATAAAATCGGTCATATGTTTTACTACCTTTAAAGTTATATATTTTAATGCAGGTAACAACATAATCATTCCACAAGCCCATAGAGGTATGCCATATCGAAATTCGAGTTCCATTGACCAAGTTATTGGCCTTTAAAGATGGAAAGAAGGCCCATTTCAGTAAACCTTCGCAAAATTAAAATCAATGACATAAAAACGGTCATATTTTTTACTACCTTTAAAGTTATATATCTTAATGCAGATAACAACATAATCATTCCACAAGCCTATAAAGGTATGCCATATCGAAAGCCGAGTCCTTTTGACCAAGTTATGGGCTTTTAAAGATGTAAAGAAGGCCCATTTCAGTAAACCTTCGCAAAATTTAAGTCAAAGACATAAAAACGGTCATATTTTTTACTACCTTTAAAGTTATATATTTTAATGCAGATAACAACATAATCATTCCACAAGCCTATAAAGGTATGCCATATCGAAATCCGAGTCCTTTTGACCAGGTTATGGGCTTTTAAAGATGGAAAGAAGGCTCATTTCAGTAAACCTTTGCAAAATTTAAGTCAGTGACTAAAAACGGTCATATTTTTTACTACCTTTAAAGTTATATATTTAAATGCACATAACAACATAATCATTCCACAAGCCAATAGAGGTATGCCATATCTAAGTCCGAGTCCTTTTGACCAAGTTATGGACTTTTAAAGATGTAAAGAAGGCCCATTTCAGTAAACCTTCGCAAAATTTAAGTCAAAGACATAAAAACCGTCATATTTTTTACTACCTTTAAAGTTATATATTTTAATGCAGATAACAACATAATCATTCCACAAGCCCCTAAAGGTATGCCATATCGAAATCCGAGTTCATTCGACAACGTTATGGGCTTTTAAAGATGGAAGGAAGGCCAATTTCAGTTAACCTTCGCGAAATTAGAATCATACATAAAAACGGTCATATTTTTTACTACCTTTAAAGTTATATATTTTAATGCAGATAACAACATAATCATTCCACAAGCCCATAAAGGTATGCCATATCGAAATCCGAGTTCATTTGACTAAGTTATGGGCTTTTAAAGATGGAAAGAAGGCCCATTTCAGTAAACCTTCGCAAAATTAAACTCAATGACATAAAAACGGTCATATTTTTTACGACCTTTAAAGTTATATATCTTAATGCAGATAACAATATAATCATTCCACAAGCCTATAAAGGTATGCCATATCGAAAGCCGAGTTCATTTGACCAAGTTATGGGCTTTTAAAGATGTCAAAAAGGCCCATTTCAGTAAACCTTCGCAAAATTAAAGTCAATGACATAAAAACGGTCATATTTTTTACTACCTTTAAAGTTATATATCTTAATGCAGATAACAACATAATCATTCCACAAGCCTATAAAGGTATGCCATATCGAAAGCCGAGTTCACTTGACTAAGTTATGGGCTTTTAAATATGTAAAGAAGGCCCATTTCAGTAAACCTTCTCAAAATTAAAATCAATGACATAAAAACCGTCATATTTTTTACTACCTTTAAAGCTATATATTTTAATGCATATAACAACATTATCATTCCACAAGCCTATAAGGGTATGCCATATCGAAATCCGAGTTCATTTGACAACGTTATGGGCTTTTAAAGATGGAAGGAAGGCCAATTTCAGTTAACCCTCGCAAAATTAAAAACAATGACATAAAAACGGTCATATTTTTTACTACCTTCAAAGATATATATTTTAATGCAGATTACAACATAATCATTCCACAAGCCCATAAAGGTATGCCATATCGAAATCCGAGTTCACTTGACTAAGTTATGGGCTTTTAAATATGTAAAGAAGGCCCATTTCAGTAAACCTTTGCAACATTAAAATCAATGACATAAAAACGGTCATATTTTTTACTACCTTTAAAGTTTATTATTTTAATGCAGATAACAACAAAATCATTCCACAAGCCCCTAAAGGTATGCCATATCGAAATACGAGTTCATTTGACCAAGTTATTGGCCTTTAAAGATGGAAAGAAGGCCGATTTCAGTAAACCTTCGCAAAATTAAAATCAATGACATAAAAACGGTCATACTTTTTGCTACCTTTAAATTAATATATTTTAATGCAGATAACAACATAATCATTCCACAGGCCCATAGAGGTATGCCATATCGAAATCCGAGTCCTTTTGACCAGGTTATGGGCTTTTAAAGATTGAAAAAAAGGCCCATTTCAGTAAACCTTTGTAAAATTAAAATTAAAATTACTACCTCTAAAGTTAAATATTTTAATGCAGATAAAAACATAATCATTCCACAAGCCTATAAAGGTAAGCCATTTCGAAATCCAAGTTCATTTGACCAAGTTATGGGCTTTAAAGATGGAAAGAAGGCCCATTTCAGTAAACCTTCTCAAAATTAAAATCAATAACATAAAACCGGTCATATTTTTTACTACCTCTAATGTTATATATTTTAATGCACATAAGAACATAATCATTCCACAAGCCAATAGAGGTATGCCATATCGAAATCCGAGTTCATTTGACAACGTTATGGGCTTTTAAAGATGGAAGGAAGGCCAATTTCCGTTAACCTTCGCAAAATTAAAAACAATGACATAAAAACGGTCATATTTTTTACTACCTCTAAAGTTATATATTTTAGTGCACATAACAACATAATCATTCCACAAGCCAATAGAGGTATGCCATATCGAAATCCGAGTTCTTTTGACCAAGCTATGGACTTTTAAAGATGTAAAGAAGGCCCATTTCAGTAAACCTTCGCAAAATTAAAATCAATGACATAAAAACGGTCATATTTTTTACTACCTTTAAAGTTATATATCTTAATGCAGATAACAACATAATCATTCCACAAGCCTATAAAGGTATGCCATATCGAAATCCGAGTTCATTTGACTAAGTTATGGGCTTTTAAAGATGGAAAGAAGGCCCATTTCAGTAAACCTTCGCAAAATTAAAATCAATGGCATAAAAAGGGTCATATTTTTTACTACCTTTAAAGTTATTTATTTTAATGTAGATATCAACATAATCATTCCACAAGCCTATAAAGGTATGCCATATCGAAAGCCGAGTCCTTTTGACCAAGTTATGGGCTTTTAAAGATGTAAAGAAGGCCCATTTCAGTAAACCTTCGCAAAATTTAAGTCAAAGACATAAAAACGGTCATATGTTTTACTACCTTTAAAGTTATATATTTTAATGCAGATAACAACATAATCATTCCACAAGCCTATAAAGGTATGCCATATCGAAATCCTAGTCCTTTTGACCAGGTTATGGGCTTTTAAAGATGGAAAGAAGGCTCATTTCAGTAAACCTTTGCAAAATTTAAGTCAGTGACTAAAAACGGTCATATTTTTTACTACCTTTAAAGTTATATATTTAAATGCACATAACAACATAATCATTCCACAAGCCAATAGAGGTATGCCATATCTAAGTCCGAGTCCTTTTGACAAAGTTATGGACTTTTAAAGATGTAAAGAAGGCCCATTTCAGTAAACCTTCGCAAAATTTAAGTCAAAGACATAAAAACCGTCATATTTTTTACTACCTTTAAAGTTATATATTTTAATGCAGATAACAACATAATCATTCCACAAGCCCCTAAAGGTATGCCATATCGAAATCCGAGTTCATTCGACAACGTTATGGGCTTTTAAAGATGGAAAGAAGGCCGATTTCAGTAAACCTTCGCGAAATTAGAATCATACATAAAAACGGTCATATTTTTTGCTACCTTTAAATTACTATATTTTAATGCAGATAACAACATAATCATTCCACAGGCCCATAGAGGTATGCCATATCGAAATCCGAGTCCTTTTGACCAGGTTATGGGCTTTTAAAGATTGAAAAAAAGGCCCATTTCAGTAAACCTTTGCAAAATTAAAATTAAAATTACTACCTCTAAAGTTAAATATTTTAATGCAGATAAAAACATAATCATTCCATAAGCCTATAAAGGTATGCCATTTCGAAATCCAAGTTCATTTGACCAAGTTATGGGCTTTAAAGATGGAAAGAAGGCCCATTTCAGTAAACCTTCTCAAAATTAAAATCAATAACATAAAACCGGTCATATTTTTTACTACCTCTATTGTTATATATTTTAATGCACATAAGAACATAATCATTCCACAAGCCAATAGAGGTATGCCATATCGAAATCCGAGTTCATTTGACAACGTTATGGGCTTTTAAAGATGGAAGGAAGGCCAATTTCCGTTAACCTTCGCAAAATTAAAAACAATGACATAAAAACGGTCATATTTTTTACTACCTCTAAAGTTATATATTTTAGTGCACATAACAACATAATCATTCCACAAGCCAATAGAGGTATGCCATATCGAAATCCGAGTTCTTTTGACCAAGTTATGGACTTTTAAAGATGTAAAGAAGGCCCATTTCAGTAAACCTTCGCAAAATTAAAGTCAAAGACATAAAAACCGTCATATTTTTTACTACCTTTAAACTTAAATATTTTAATGCAGATAACAACAAAATAATTCCACAAGCCCCTAAAGGTATGCCCTATCGAAATCCGAGTTCATTTGACCAATATTTTGGCTTTTAAAGATGGAAAGAAGGCCTATTTCAGTAAACCTTCGCAAAATTAATATCAATGACATAAAAACGGTCATATTTTTTACTACCTTTAAAGTTATATATTTTAATGCAGATAACAACATAATCATTCCACAAGCCTATAAAGGTATGCCATATCGAAATCCGAGTTCATTTGACCAAGTTATGGTCCTTTAAAGATGGAAATAAGGCCCATTTCAGTAAGCCCTCGCAAAATTAAAATCAATGACATAAAAACGGTCATATTTTTTACTACCTTTAAAGTTATATATTTTAATGCAGATAACAACATAATCATTCCACAAGCCTATAAAGGTATGCCATATCGAAATCCGAGTTCATTTGACCAAGTTATGGGCTTTAAAAGATGGAAAAAAGGCCCATTTCAGTAAACCTTCGCAAAATTAAAATCAATGACATAAAAACGGTCATATTTTTTACTACCTTTAAAGTTATAGATTTTAATGCAGCTAACAACATAATCATTACACAAGCTTATAAAGGTATGCCATATCGAAATCCGAGTTCATTTGACTAAGTTATGGGCTTTTAAATATGTAAAGAAGGCCCATTTCAGTAAACCTTTGCAAAATTGAAATCAATGACCTAAAAACGGTCATATTATTTACTACCTTTAAAGATTAATATTTTAATGCAGATAACAACAAAATCATTCCACAAGCCCCTAAAGGTATGCCATATCGAAATACGAGTTCATTTGACCAAGTTATTGGCTTTTAAAGATGGAAAGAAGGCCCATTTCAGTAAACCATCGCAAAATTAAAATCAATGACATAAAAACGGTCATATTTTTTACTACCTTTAAAGTTATATATTTTAATGCAGATAACAACATAATCATTCCACAAGCCCCTAAAGGTATGCCAAATCGAAATACGAGTTCATTTGTCCAAGTTATTGGCTTTTAAAGTTGTAAAGAAGGCCGATTTCAGTAAACCTTCGCAAAATAAGAATCAATGACATAAAAACGGTCATATTTTTTACTACCTTTAAAGTTATATATTTTAATGCAGATAACAACATAATCATTCCACAAGCCTATAAAGGTATGCCATATCGAAATCCGAGTTCATTTGAACAAGTTATGGGCTTTAAAGATGTAAAGAAGGCCGATTTCAGTAAACCTTCGCAAAATAATAATCAATGACATAAAAACGGTCATATTTTTTACTACCTTTAATGTTATATATTTTAATGTAGATAACAACATAATCATTCCACAAGCCTATAAAGGTATGCCATATCGAAATCCGAGTTCATTTGACCAAGTTATGGGCTTTAGAGATGGAAAGAAGGCCCATTTCAGTAAACCTTCTCAAAATTAAAATCAATGACATAAAACCGGTCATATTTTTTACTACCTTTAATGTTATATATTTTAATGCACATAACAACATAATCATTCCACAAGCCAATATCGAAATCCGAGTTCATTTAACAACGTTATGGGCTTTTAAAGATGGAAGGAAGGCGAATTTCAGTTAACCTTCGCAAAATTAAAAACAATTACTTAAAAACGGTCATATTTTTTACTACCTTTAAAGTTATATATTTTAATGCAGATAACAACATAATCATTCCACAAGCCCATAAAGGTATGCCATATCGAAATCCGAGTCCTTTTGACCAGGTTATGGGCTTTTAAAGATTTTAAAAAAGGCCCATTTCAGTAAACCTTTGCAAAATTGAAATCAATGACATAAAACGGTCATATTTTTTACTACCTTTAAAGTTAAAAATCTTAATGCAGATAACAACATAATCATTCCACAAGCCTATAAAGGTATGCCATATCGAAATCCGAGTTCATTTGACCAAGTTATGGGCTTTAAAGATGGAAAGAAGGCCCATTTCAGTAAACCTTCTCAAAATTAAAATCAATGACAACATAATCATTCCACAAGCCCATAGAGGTATGCCACATCGAAATCCGAGTCCTTTTGACCAGGTTATGGGCTTTTAAAGATGGAAAGAGGGCCCATTTCAGTAAACCTTCGCAAAATTAAAATCAATGACATAAAAACGGTCATATTTTTTACTACCTTTAAAGTTACATATTTTAATGCAGATAACAACATAATCATTCCACAAGCCCATAAGGGTATGCCATATCGAAATCTGAGTTCATTTATCCAAGTTATGGGCTTTTAAAGACGGAAAGAAGGCCCATTTCAGTAAACCTTCGCAAAATTAAAGTCAATGACATAAAAACCGTCATATTTTTTACTACCTTTAAAGTTTAATATTTAAATGCAGACATCAACAAAATCATTCCACAAGCCCCTAAAGGTATGCCATATCGAAATCCGAGTTCATTTGACCAAGTTATTGGCTTTTAAAGATGGAAAGAAGGCCCATTTCAGTAAACCTTCGCAAAATTAAAATCAATGACATAAAATCGGTCATATATTTTACTACCTTTAAAGTTTAATATTTTAATGCAGATAACAACAAAATCATTCCACAAGCCCCTAAAGGTATGCCACTCGAAATACGAGTTCATTTGACCAAATTATTGGCCTTTAAAGATGGAAAGAAGGCCCATTTCAGTAAACCTTCGCAAAATCAAAATCAATGACATAAAAACGGTCATATTTTTTACTACCTTTAAAGTTATATATTTTAATGCAGATAACAACATAATCATTCCACAAGCCTATAAAGGTATGCCATATCGAAATCCGAGTTCATTTGACCAAGCTATGGGCTTTTGAAGATGGAAAGAAGGCCCATTTCAGTAAACCTTCTCAAAATTAAAATCAATGACATAAAAACCGTCATATTTTTTTCTACCTTTAAAGTTAAATATTTTAAGGCAGATAACAACGTAATCATTCCACAAGCCCATAAAGGTATGCCATATCGAAATCCGAGTTCATTTGACCAAGTTATGGGCTTTAAATATGGAAGGAAGGCCCATTTCAGTAAACCTTCTCAAAATTGAAGTCAATGACATAAAACCGGTCATATTTTTATACCCGTTACTCGTAGAGTAAAAGGGTATACTAGATTCGTCGGAAAGTATGTAACAGGCAGAAGGAAGCGTTTCCGACCCCATAAAGTATATATATTCTTGATCAGGATCACTAGCCGAGTCGATCTAGCCATGTCCGTCTGTCCGTCTGTCCGTCTGTCCGTCTGACCGTCTGTCCGTCTGTCCGTCTGTCCGTCTGTCTGTCCGTCCGGATGAACGCTGAGATCTCGGAAACTATGAGAGCTAGGCTATTGAGATTTGGCGTACAGATTCCTGAGCTTCTTACGCAGAGCAAGTTTGTTTCAGTAGACTGCCACGCCCACTCTAACGCCCACAAACCGCCCAAAACTGTAACTCCTACAGTTTTTATGCTAGATAGAAAATTTTAACTGAAATGTATTTTTCTCATCAAAACCTATCGATTGACCTAAAAAAAAGTTTGCCACGCCCACTTAAACGCCCACAAACCGCGAAAACCTGTGACGCCCACAATTTGCATGCTAGATAAATAATTTTAACTGAAATGTATTGGTGTCGTCAATACCTATCGATTGATCCAAAAATAATTCTGCCACGCCCACTCTAACGCCCATAACGCTTAAATCTGTCTACCGCCGGTAGGTGGCGCATTTTAATTTCGCTTTGCTGCTTGCATATCTCCATTTCCCTTTGAGTAACGGGTATCTGATAGTCGAGGTACTCGACTATAGCGTTCTTCCTTGTTTATACCTTTAATGTTATATATTTTAATGCACATAACAACATAATCATTCCACAAGCCAATAGAGGTATGCCATATCGAAATCCGAGTCCTTTTGAGCAAGTTATGCACTTTTAAAGATGTAAAGAAGGCCCATTTCAGTAAACCTTCGCAAAATTAAAATCAATGACATAAAAACGGTCATATTTTTTACTACCTTTAAAGTTTAATATTTTAATGTAGATAACAATAAAATCATTCCACAAGCCCCTAAAGGTATGCCATATCGAAATCCGAGTTTATTTGACCAAGTTATGGGCTTTTGAAGATGGAAAGAAGGCCCATTTCAGTAAGCCTTCTCAAAATTAAAATCAATGACATAAAAACCGTCATATTTTTTTCTACCTTTAAAGTTAAATATTTTCAGGCAGATAACAACGTAATCATTCCACAAGCCCATAAAGGTATGCCATATCGAAATCCGAGTTCTTTTGACTAAGTTATGGGCTTTTGAAAATGGAAAGAAGGCCCATTTCAGTAAACCTTCTCAAAATTAAAATCATGACATAAAAACCGTCATTTTTTTTACTACCTTTAAAGTTATATATTTTAATGCAGATAACAACATAATCATTCCACAAGCCTATAAAGGTATGCCATATCGAAATCCGAGTTCATTTGACCAATTTATGGGCTTTAAGGATGGAAAGAAGGCCCATTTCAGTAAACCTTCTCAAAATTGAAGTCAATGACATAAAACCGGTCATATTTTTTACTACCTTTAATGTTATATATTTTAATGCACATAGCAACAAATTCATTCCACAAGCCAATAGAGGTATGCCATATCGAAATCCGAGTCCTTTTGAGCAAGTTATGCACTTTTAAAGATGTAAAGAAGGCCCATTTCAGTAAACCTTCGCAAAATTAAAGTCAATGACATAAAAACCGTCATATTTTTTACTACCTTTAAAGTTAAATATTTTAATGCAGATGACAACCAAATCATTCCACAAGCCCCTAAGGGTATGCCATATCGAAATCTGAGTTCATTTATCCAAGTTATGGGCTTTTAAAGATGGAAAGAAGGCCCATTTCAGTAAACATTCGCAAAATTAAAGTCAATGACATAAAAACCGTCATATTTTTTACTACCTTTAAAGTTAAATATTTTAATGCAGATAATAACATAATCATTCCACAAGCCGATAAAGGTATGCCATATCGAAATCCGAGTTCATTTGACCAAGTTATGGGCTTTTGAAGATGGAAAGAAGGCCCATTTCAGTAAATCTTCTCAAAATTAAAATCAATGACATAAAAACCCTCATTTTTTTTACTACCTTTAAAGTTATATATTTTAATGCAGATAACAACATAATCATTCCACAAGCCTATAAAGGTATGCCATATCAAAATCCGAGTTCATTTAACCAAGTTATGGGCTTTAAAGATGGAAAGAAGGCCGATTTCAGTAAACCTTCTCAAAACTGAAGTCAATGACATAAAACCGGTCACATTTTTTACTACCTTTAATGTTATATTATTATTATTATAAAATATTCGACTATAATGTAAAATTTACAGGCGAACCTAAAATAAGCTATAGCTACTTGGCCTTAAGCTTAAAAACTAGATAACAAATTTCAATATTAATTTCATAACTTCATTTATCTATACGTTTACAAGCTTATTAAATTTCATTAATTATATTATTAAAGCTAAGGAATTTTATTATTTTTTTTATTTGTGGTGCGGTGGGGATAAATATGGATTGTAAGTGGTTTGTGGAAGTGAAGAGAGACGATCTTATGGAATCCAGATAGGAACATTCTATTAGGATGTGTCGAGGAGTTCTTATTTCGTTGTTGCATAAGGGGCAAGAGGGTCGTGTGGGAGGGCGCGTAAAAAGGTAGCTATGGGTTAGGTTAGTGTGTCCTAACCGAAGACGTACAATTTTTGTAAAGATATGACGTGGGATGAATAGGTCGGCTTGGAGTCGACCATAATTGTATATATTGTTTTGATCTGTATTGTTTGACTTGTAATATGTATTTGTTTGGTTAAAACGAGAAGACTGTAGTTCTTTATAGTGGTTTTTAATTTGTTTTAGCATATCGGATATGTTTAGGTTGTCGTAGAATGTCAGGGGCAATGCAAAGGCGTTTTTGGCGGTTTTATCAGCAACTTCGTTGCCTTCTATGCCGCAGTGACCCGGGATCCATTTTATGGTTATTTTGTTAAAATTTTTTAACAGAATTTGTCTGATTGTGGCTGGGTAGAAGGAATTATTGGAGGGATTTGGGAGGGAGTCGGAACAGATTACTGAAGAGTTTGGTGAGTGTTGACCTAAAAGGACTGCATTGTAGATAGCAATGTTTTCGGCAGAGAAGATGGAGCTATAATATGGTAGTAAGTGCTGTTGGCTTATGTCGTTGGATACTACACTAAAGGATGTCGCGCCTGAAATTTTGGAACTATCGGTGTAGATGAATGTGCTGGTCGGGTATTCGTTTTTGAACTCGAGAAACTTTTGCTGGTAGGCTAGTTGTGGAGTGGTGGTTTTCGGTAGTTTACGCAGAGTTGTATCTATCAGATTGGATACATCCGACCAAGGTGGGTTAATGGGTTTTTTTAAAATGGGTGGTTTGATTGGTAAACCAAGTTCTACGGCGGAATTCAAGGCTCTGTGGACGACAGATGGAATCTTTGGGATTCTCTTCTTTCTTTTTAATATTTTGGTAACTATAGATTTTAGCGGAGAGTTATGGGATAGAAGGATTGGTTTTATAGTTTTGGAGATTCAAAACTTGGTTCGGATATCTATTGGCATCATGTTAGACTCGAAGAGAATGTTATGGATAGGAGTGGTTCGGAAAGCACCTAGTGCTGATCTGATGGCAGAGTGGTAAATGCTTTTAATTGGCTTAATTGTGGATGTTGGGCAATTAGCGTAAAAGGGTAAGCCGAAGTCGATTTTTGACAAAATAAGCGCTTTTATAATGTTTAAGATGGTGAGGTGATTGCAGTTGAACTTGTTGCTCGATATGCACTTTATTATATTGAGGCGATTTGAGAGGGAAGAGACGAGGCTAGCTACGTGATCTGTCCAATTAAATTTCTTATTAAATGTTATTCCTAATATTTTTAGCGTTTTAGTATTGTCTATTGGTGCAAGTGTAGTGGATATTCGAAGTTGGCAGGAGTGTTTTTTACAAAAATGAAGGTGTTTACACTTGTTGAGTGAGAGGACAGCGCCTGAGTACTCACACCAAGAGCGGATATCATTGAGGAGGGGGTCAATATTTATTTGTGTGTCTTTGTTTATCTTTTTAAATATGTGATAATCGTCGGCGTAGGCGCAAAAGTTGAATTGTTTGTGGTTAAGGATAACTAGATTTAGTTTGTTAAACGCGATGAGGAAGAGAATTACTGAGAGTGGCGAACCCTGGGAAATGCCGTTGTGTTGTGGGCGGGTGAAAGAAAAATGGTTATTGGCATAGACTTTGAATTTTCTGTTGGTCATGAAATTAATGCAATAATTTATAATCTTAGGGCCGATTTTCCATGACTGCAGTTCGTCGACAACAGTATGGATTCCAATTTTATCAAACGCCTTTGTAAAATCCAGTGAGATCACTGATAAGTGATTCTTCGTTGATAAGGAAGAGGATATCAGGTGATCTAAAACCATTAGATTGTCTGATATTGACTTCCCTTTTCGAAATCCAGTTTGACGACTATCGATCGAGTTGTTGTAGGAAACAAACCACCATAGCCGATTTGCAATGATTTTGTCTAGCGTTTTAGCGAAGCATGAATTAAGGGATATGGGACGATAAGAGTTTAGGGATGTTTTGTCTGTATTAGGTTTGTGAACAGGTATTATTTTACTAAGCTTGTAATGTTGTGGAATGAAGCTGTTAAATATATTGTTTAAATGATCACGCAGTCTGAGTTTTACTGCTGGGTGGAGGTTCTTTAGCATTTGGTAGGAGACACGATCGAGACCTGGGGACTTTCCTTTTTGCTTAGACAGGGCTATGTTGAGTTAAATGGAGGTGATGGGTGAATCGATTTTTAATGCGCTAGTGGAAGGCTGGTAATTCTGGTGGATGGGTAGAATGTTATTTTTGTGGTGGGTGAAGGTTACTGAGAAATTATCGTCACTTGATTCGGAGGACTAAAAGGAACATAGTTCATTGGCTATCTCTAGGCTATTTGTTATTTTAGTTGTTGAATTTGGTTGTGAGATGCAATGGATACCGATTCTTGGTCGAAGTCCACAGAATCTTCGAAGATTACTCCAAATTTTGGAGGTCGAAGAGTTTGGATTAATTTCGGAGGTGAATATTACTAGTGAGTTACGTTTAGCTATTTTTATTTCGCGTTTGAAAAGGGCATTGGCTCTCCTATAGTTAATTATGTTCGTGTTGGAGATGTTTCTTCGAAGGATATTAAAGTAAGCGTTTTTTGATTTTTTAAGTGTTTGTAGGTGAGTGTTCCACCATGGTACTGTGCGTTTTGAATGGGGATTAGGTATGCATTGTGGGATAGAACAATTAGCGCTTTGGTGAACTATTCTTTTAAGGTTAGCGGCTTCCTTATTAAGATTGTGGCTTATGGGCCGTTGAAGGTGGAAGTAGTTACTAGCTTCGACGTATTTGGGCCAGTTTGCGTCATCTAATTTGAATTTAGGTAAGAAGGTAGGGGTAGAAGTAGTGTCAAATAGTGTTGTGATGATCGGAAAGTGGTCGCTTCCAAACGTACTTGACTCGATTAACCAAACGGATTCGAGGGCAAGGGTCGCAGATGCGAGAGTGAGATCGACGTGTGTGAGAGTGTTGTGGGTGCTGAAATGTGTGGGAGAACCATCGTTTAGTAGGGTAAGAGGAGATTGGTGAATAAATTGGGCAAGTGTATTTCCTTTTTTGTTATTCCTAGGTGAACCCCATAAGGTATGGCAGCTATTGAAGTCCCCGGTAATGAGGGTGGGGGTAGATAAATCGCTGTATACATTTTCAAGGTTGTTGCATGTAAAATGTTGTCTTGGTGGGATGTAAGAGCAGATTATGGCGGGGTCAAGCATTTTTTCGTCTTCAGTTGACTACGCGACGGTTTTTGGCGACGAAGACAGTAGTTGCTGATTTGAATTGCTGATAAGAAATCAATAGGTAGGCGCGGGGTCGCGGGGGGTGGTTCGATTCGGAAGATTGAAGGTTTATTACTTGAGAGAACACAAGAATGGCACAACCGTTCGTATCGACTGCCGAAATTGAACTGATGTTATGTATTTTAATGCACATAACATAATCATTCCACAAGCCAATAACAACAAAATCATTCCATAAGCCCCTTAGGGTATGCCATATCGAAATCCGAGTTCATTTGACTAAGTTAAGTTATGGGCTTTTAAAGATGGAAAGAAGGCCCATTTCAGTAAACCTTCGAAAAATTAAAATCAATGACGTAAAAAAGGTCATATTTTTTACTACCTTTAAAGTTATATATTTTATTGCAGGTAACAACATAATCATTCCACAAGCCCCTAAAGGTATGCCATATCGAAATCCGAGTCCTTTTGACCAGGTTATGGGCTTTTAAAGATGGAAAGAAGGCCCATTTCAGTAAACCTTTGCAAAATTAAAATCAATGACTAAAAACGGTCATATTTTTATTACCTTTAAAGTTATATATTTTAGTGCACATAACAACATAATCATTCCACAAGCCAAAAGAGGTATGCCATATCGAAATCCGAGTTCATTTGACCAAGTTATGGGCTTTTAAAGATGGAAAGAAGGCACATTTCAGTAAACCTTCGCAAAAATAAAATCAATGACATAAAAACCCTCATATTTTTTACTGCATTTAAAGTTATATATCTTAATGCAGATAACAACGTAATCATTCCACAAGCCCATAGAGGTATGCCATATCAAAATCCGAGTTCATTTGACCAAGTTATGGGCTTTTAAAGATGGAAATAAGGCCCATTTCAGTAAGCCTTCGGTAGTTTACGCAGAGTTGTATCTATCAGATTGGATACATCCGACCAAGGTGGGTTAATGGGTTTTTTTAAAATGGGTGGTTTGATTGGTAAACCAAGTTCTACGGCGGAATTCAAGGCTCTGTGGACGACAGATGGAATCTTTGGGATTCTCTTCTTTCTTTTTAATATTTTGGTAACTATAGATTTTAGCGGAGAGTTATGGGATAGAAGGATTGGTTTTATAGTTTTGGAGATTCAAAACTTGGTTCGGATATCTATTGGCATCATGTTAGACTCGAAGAGAATGTTATGGATAGGAGTGGTTCGGAAAGCACCTAGTGCTGATCTGATGGCAGAGTGGTAAATGATTTTAATTGGCTTAATTGTGGATGTTGGGCAATTAGCGTAAAAGGGTAAGCCGAAGTCGATTTTTGACAAAATAAGCGCTTTTATAATGTTTAAGATGGTGAGGTGATTGCAGTTGAACTTGTTGCTCGATATGCACTTTATTATATTGAGGCGATTTGAGAGGGAAGAGACGAGGCTAGCTACGTGATCTGTCCAATTAAATTTCTTATTAAATGTTATTCCTAATATTTTTAGCGTTTTAGTATTGTCTATTGGTGCAAGTGTAGTGGATATTCGAAGTTGGCAGGAGTGTTTTTTACAAAAATGAAGGTGTTTACACTTGTTGAGTGAGAGGACAGCGCCTGAGTACTCACACCAAGAGCGGATATCATTGAGGAGGGGGTCAATATTTATTTGTGTGTCTTTGTTTATCTTTTTAAATATGTGATAATCGTCGGCGTAGGCGCAAAAGTTGAATTGTTTGTGGTTAAGGATAACTAGATTTAGTTTGTTAAGCGCGATGAGGAAGAGAATTACTGAGAGTGGCGAACCCTGGGAAATGCCGTTGTGTTGTGGGCGGGTGAAAGAAAAATGGTTATTGGCATAGACTTTGATTTTTCTGTTGGTCATGAAATTAATGCAATAATTAATAATCTTAGGGCCGATTTTCCATGACTGCAGTTCGTCGACAACAGTATGGATTCCAATTTTATCAAACGCCTTTGTAAAATCCAGTGAGATCACTGATAAGTGATTCTTCGTTGATAAGGAAGAGGATATCAGGTGATCTAAAACCATTAGATTGTCTGATATTGACTTCCCTTTTCGAAATCCAGTTTGACGACTATCGATCGAGTTGTTGTAGGAAACAAACCACCATAGCCGATTTGCAATGATTTTGTCTAGCGTTTTAGCGAAGCATGAATTAAGGGATATGGGACGATAAGAGTTTAGGGATGTTTTGTCTGTATTAGGTTTGTGAACAGGTATTATTTTACTAAGCTTGTAATGTTGTGGAATGAAGCTGTTAAATATATTGTTTAAATGATCACGCAGTCTGAGTTTTACTGCTGGGTGGAGGTTCTTTAGCATTTGGTAGGAGACACGATCGAGACCTGGGGACTTTCCTTTTTGCTTAGACAGGGCTATGTTGAGTTAAATGGAGGTGATGGGTGAATCGATTTTTAATGCGCTAGTGGAAGGCTGGTAATTCTGGTGGATGGGTAGAATGTTATTTTTGTGGTGGGTGAAGGTTACTGAGAAATTATCGTCACTTGATTCGGAGGACTAAAAGGAACATAGTTCATTGGCTATCTCTAGGCTATTTGTTATTTTAGTTGTTGAATTTGGTTGTGAGATGCAATGGATACCGATTCTTGGTCGAAGTCCACAGAATCTTCGAAGATTACTCCAAATTTTGGAGGTCGAAGAGTTTGGATTAATTTCGGAGGTGAATATTACTAGTGAGTTACGTTTAGCTATTTTTATTTCGCGTTTGAGAAGGGCATTGGCTCTCCTATAGTTAATTATGTTCGTGTTGGAGATGTTTCTTCGAAGGATATTAAAGTAAGCGTTTTTTGATTTTTTAAGTGTTTGTAGGTGAGTGTTCCACCATGGTACTGTGCGTTTTGAATGGGGATTAGGTATGCATTGTGGGATAGAACAATTAGCGCTTTGGTGAACTATTCTTTTAAGGTTAGCGGCTTCCTTATTAAGATTGTGGCTTATGGGCCGTTGAAGGTGGAAGTAGTTACTAGCTTCGACGTATTTGGGCCAGTTTGCGTCATCTAATTTGAATTTAGGTAAGAAGGTAGGGGTAGAAGTAGTGTCAAATAGTGTTGTGATGATCGGAAAGTGGTCGCTTCCAAACGTACTTGACTCGATTAACCAAACGGATTCGAGGGCAAGGGTCGCAGATGCGAGAGTGAGATCGACGTGTGTGAGAGTGTTGTGGGTGCTGAAATGTGTGGGAGAACCATCGTTTAGTAGGGTAAGAGGAGATTGGTGAATAAATTGGGCAAGTGTATTTCCTTTTTTGTTATTCCTAGGTGAACCCCATAAGGTATGCCAGCTATTGAAGTCCCCGGTAATGAGGGTGGGGGTAGATAAATCGCTGTATACATTTTCAAGGTTGTTGCATGTAAAATGTTGTCTTGGTGGGATGTAAGAGCAGATTATGGCGGGGTCAAGCATTTTTTCGTCTTCAGTTGACTACGCGACGGTTTTTGGCGACGAAGACAGTAGTTGCTGATTTGAATTGCTGATAAGAAATCAATAGGTAGGCGCGGGGTCGCGGGGGGTGGTTCGATTCGGAAGATTGAAGGTTTATTACTTGAGAGAACACAAGAATGGCACAACCGTTCGTATCGACTGCCGAAATTGAACTGATGTTATGTATTTTAATGCACATAACATAATCATTCCACAAGCCAATAACAACAAAATCATTCCATAAGCCCCTTAGGGTATGCCATATCGAAATCCGAGTTCATTTGACTAAGTTAAGTTATGGGCTTTTAAAGATGGAAAGAAGGCCCATATCAGTAAACCTTCGAAAAATTAAAATCAATGACGTAAAAAAGGTCATATTTTTTACTACCTTTAAAGTTAGATATTTTATTGCAGGTAACAACATAATCATTCCACAAGCCCCTAAAGGTATGCCATATCGAAATCCGAGTCCTTTTGACCAGGTTATGGGCTTTTAAAGATGGAAAGAAGGCCCATTTCAGTAAACCTTTGCAAAATTAAAATCAATGACTAAAAACGGTCATATTTTTATTACCTTTAAAGTTATATATTTTAGTGCACATAACAACATAATCATTCCACAAGCCAAAAGAGGTATGCCATATCGAAATCCGAGTTCATTTGACCAAGTTATGGGCTTTTAAAGATGGAAAGAAGGCACATTTCAGTAAACCTTCGCAAAAATAAAATCAATGACATAAAAACCCTCATATTTTTTTACTGCATTTAAAGTTATATATCTTAATGCAGATAACAACGTAATCATTCCACAAGCCCATAGAGGTATGCCATATCAAAATCCGAGTTCATTTGACCAGGTTATGGGCTTTTAAAGATGGAAATAAGGCCCATTTCAGTAAGCCTTCGCAAAATTAAAATCAATGACATAAAAACGGTCATATTTTTAACTACCTTTAAAGTTAAATATTTTAAGGCAGATAAAAACATAATCATTCCACAAGCCCATAAAGGTATGCCATATCGAAATCCGAGTCCTTTTGACCAGGTTATGGGCTTTTAAAGATGGAAAGAAGGCCCATTTCAGTAAACCTTTGCAAAATTAAAATCAATGACTAAAAACGGTCATATTTTTATTACCTTTAAAGTTATATATTTTAGTGCACATAACAACATAATCATTCCACAAGCCAAAAGAGGTATGCCATATCGAAATACGAGTTCATTTGACCAAGTTATTGGCTTTAAAGATGGAAAGAAGGCCCATTTCAGTAAACCTTTGCAAAATTAAAGTCAATGACATAAAAACCGTCATATTTTTTACTACCTTTAAAGTTATATATTTTAATGCAGATTACAACATAATCATTCCACAAGCCTATAAAGGTATGCCATATCGAAATCCGAGTTCATTTGACCAAGTTCTGGGCTTTAAAGATGGAAAGAGGGCCCATTTCAGTAAACCTTCTCAAAATTAAAATCAATGACATAAAAACGGTCATATTTTTTACTACCTTTAATGTTATATATTTTAATGCACATAACAACATAATCATTCAAATTAGATCAGCTCGGGTTTCCGAATAATCTGTTAACTTGGATTTCAAGTTATTTGAATGGTAGATCTCAGAGGGTTTTATTCAAAAACGCTGTTTCCAAGATGATCAGCGTGACATCTGGAGTGCCTCAGGGCAGTCATTTAGGCCCTTTGCTGTTTACTCTGTTTATAAATGATCTTCCTTCTATCGTAAATCACTCTCGTGTACTAATGTATGCTGATGATGTTAAGCTTTGTTTTTCATATAATAATATTGAATCTGGTTTCTGCTTGCAGTCAGACATGAATAGATTTCAGAAATGGTGTCAGTAAAACCTTTTGAATTTAAACTATCTTAAATGCAACGTTATGACTTTTTATAGGGGTACGCCAACGTTCATGAGTTACTCTCTACAGAACATGTCCTTGGACCGAATATACTCAGTAAACGATTTAGGTGTTCTCCTAGATCCTAAACTTAAATTTGACTCCCACATAACCTCTACTGTAAATAAAGTTATGAGTGTTCTTGGGTTTATAAAGCGTTGGTCTAAAGAATTTGATGATCCATACACTACCAATTTATTATTTACCTCACTTGTCCGTCCTAATTTAGAATACTGTTCTTCCGTTTGGAGTCCTCAGTATCAAGTGCACATTTACCGTGTAGAGTCCGTACAGAAAAAATTTCTTCTTTTTGCCTTACGTGGTTTGAACTGGGATCAAAACGTCAGGTTGCCTTCTTACTCGAGTAGATTGCTATTAATTAATTTGCCTAGTCTAGTAAGCCGTAGAATTATGCTTGGTACTATTTTTATGAATAATCTTATCAGAGGCGATATTGATTCTGTAGATTTGGTAAGCCGCCTAAGTTTCAATGTTCCTGTTAGACTAATGCGAAACTACCATCCTATCAACTTGCCACGATGTTCATCTAATTTTAGTCAGCATGAACGATGGAAAGAAGGCCCATTTCAGTAAACCTTCTCAAAATTAAAATCAATGACATAAAAACCGTCATATTTTTTACTACCTTTAAAGTTATATATCTTAATGCAGATAACAACATAATCATTCCACAAGCCCATAAACGTATACCATATCGAAATACGAGTTCATTTGACCAAGTTATTGGCCTTTAAAGATGGAAAGAAGGCCCATTTCAGTAAACCTTTGCAAAATTAAAATCAATCACATAAAAACGGTCATATTTTTTACTACCTTTAAAGTTATATATTTTAATGCAGATAACAACATAATCATTCCATCAGCCCATAAAGGTATGCCATATCGAAATCCGAGTTCATTTGACCAAGCTATGGACTTTTAAAGATGGAAAGAAGGCCCATTTCAGTAAACCTTCGCAAAATTAAAATCAATGACATAAAAACGGTCATATATTTTACTACCTTTAAAGTTATATATTTTCTCGCAGATAACAACAAAATCATTCTACAAGCCCCTAAAGGTATGCCATATCGAAATCCGAGTTCATTTGACCAAGTTATATGTTTTATAATTAATTAATTATAATTAAAGATGGAAATAAGGCCCATTTCAGTAAGCCTTCCCAAAATTAAAATCAATGACATCAAAACGGTCATATTTTTAACTACCTTTAAAGTTAAATATTTTAAGGCAGATAACAACATAATCATTCCACAAGCCCATAAAGGTATGCCATATCGAAATCCGTGTTCATTTGACAACGTTATGGGCTTTTAAAGATGGAAGAAAGGCCAATTTCAGTTAACCTTCGCAAAATTAGAATCAATACATAAAAACGGTCATATTTTTTACTACCTTAAAAGATATATATTTTAGTGCAGATAACAACATAATCATTCCACGAGCCCATAAAGGTATGCAATATCGAAATCCGAGTTCATTTGACTAAGTTATGGGCTTTTAAAGATGGAAAGAATGTCAATTTCAGTAAACCTTCGCAAAATTAAAATCAATGACATAAAAACGGTCATATTTTTTACTACCTTTAAAGTTATATATTTTAATGCAGATAACAGCATAATCATTCCACAAGCCTATAAAAGTATGCCATATCGAAATCCGAGTTCATTTGACCAAGTTATGGGCTTTTAAAGATGTAAAGAAGGCCCATTTCAGCAAACCTTCGCAAGATTAAAATCAATGACATAAAAACGGTCATATTTTGTACTACCTTTAAAGTTATATATTTAAATGCAGATAATCATTCCACAAGCCCATAGAGGTATGCCATATCGAAATCCGAGTCCTTTCGACCAGGTTATGGGCTTTTAAAGATGGAAAGAAGGCCCATTTCAGTAAACCTTTGCAAAATTAAAATCAATGACATAAAAACGGTCATATTTTTTATTACCTTTAAAGTTATATATTTTAATGCAGATAACAACATAATCATTCCACAAGCTTATAAAGGTATGCCATATCGAAATCCGAGTTCATTTGACCAAGTTATGGGCTTTAAAGATAGAAAGAAAGAAGGCCCATTTCAGTAAACCTTCTCAAAATTAAAATCAATGACATAAAAACGGTCATATTTTTTACTACCTTTAATGTTATATATTTTAATGCACATAACAACATAATCATTCCACAAGCCAATAGAGGTATGCCATATCGAAATCCGAGTTCATTTGACAACGTTATGGGCTTTTAAAGATGGAAGGAAGGCCAATTTCAGTTAACAAATTAGAAATCACAAATTAGAAATCACAACAAAATAAGAATCACAACATAAAAACGGTCATATTTTTTACTACCTCTAAAGATATATATTTTAGTGCAGATAACAACATAATCATTCCACGAGCCCATAAAGGTATGCAATATCGAAATCCGAGTTCATTTGACTAAGTTATGGGCTTTTAAATATGTAAAGAAGGCCCATTTTAGTAAACCTTCGCAAAATTAAAATCAATGACATAAAAACGGTCATATTTTTTACTACCTTTAAAGTTTAATATTTTAATGCAGATAACAACAAAATCATTCCACAAGCCCCTAAAGGTATGCCATATCGAAATACGAGTTCATTTGACCAAGTTATTGGCCTTTAAAGATGGAAAGAAGGCCCATTTCAGTAAACCTTTGCAAAATTAAAGTCAATGACATAAAAACCGTCATATTTTTTACTACCTTTAAAGTTATATATTTTAATGCAGATTACAACATAATCATTCCACAAGCCTATAAAGGTATGCCATATCGAAATCCGAGTTCATTTGACCAAGTTATGGGCTTTAAAGATGGAAAGAGGGCCCATTTCAGTAAACCTTCTCAAAATTAAAATCAATGACATAAAAACGGTCATATTTTTTACTACCTTTAATGTTATATATTTTAATGCACATAACAACATAATCATTCAAATTAGATCAGCTCGGGTTTCCGAATAATCTGTTAACTTGGATTTCAAGTTATTTGAATGGTAGATCTCAGAGGGTTTTATTCAAAAACGCTGTTTCCAAGATGATCAGCGTGACATCTGGAGTGCCTCAGGGCAGTCATTTAGGCCCTTTGCTGTTTACTCTGTTTATAAATGATCTTCCTTCTATCGTAAATCACTCTCGTGTACTAATGTATGCTGATGATGTTAAGCTTTGTTTTTCATATAATAATATTGAATCTGGTTTCTGCTTGCAGTCAGACATGAATAGATTTCAGAAATGGTGTCAGTAAAACCTTTTGAATTTAAACTATCTTAAATGCAACGTTATGACTTTTTATAGGGGTACGCCAACGTTCATGAGTTACTCTCTACAGAACATGTCCTTGGACCGAATATACTCAGTAAACGATTTAGGTGTTCTCCTAGATCCTAAACTTAAATTTGACTCCCACATAACCTCTACTGTAAATAAAGTTATGAGTGTTCTTGGGTTTATACAGCGTTGGTCTAAAGAATTTGATGATCCATACACTACCAATTTATTATTTACCTCACTTGTCCGTCCTAATTTAGAATACTGTTCTTCCGTTTGGAGTCCTCAGTATCAAGTGCACATTTACCGTGTAGAGTCCGTACAGAAAAAATTTCTTCTTTTTGCCTTACGTGGTTTGAACTGGGATCAAAACGTCAGGTTGCCTTCTTACTCGAGTAGATTGCTATTAATTAATTTGCCTAGTCTAGTAAGCCGTAGAATTATGCTTGGTACTATTTTTATGAATAATCTTATCAGAGGCGATATTGATTCTGTAGATTTGGTAAGCCGCCTAAGTTTCAATGTTCCTGTTAGACTAATGCGAAACTACCATCCTATCAACTTGCCACGATGTTCATCTAATTTTAGTCAGCATGAACGATGGAAAGAAGGCCCATTTCAGTAAACCTTCTCAAAATTAAAATCAATGACATAAAAACCGTCATATTTTTTACTACCTTTAAAGTTATATATCTTAATGCAGATAACAACATAATCATTCCACAAGCCCATAAACGTATACCATATCGAAATACGAGTTCATTTGACCAAGTTATTGGCCTTTAAAGATGGAAAGAAGGCCCATTTCAGTAAACCTTTGCAAAATTAAAATCAATCACATAAAAACGGTCATATTTTTTACTACCTTTAAAGTTATATATTTTAATGCAGATAACAACATAATCATTCCATCAGCCCATAAAGGTATGCCATATCGAAATCCGAGTTCATTTGACCAAGTTATGGACTTTTAAAGATGGAAAGAAGGCCCATTTCAGTAAACCTTCGCAAAATTAAAATCAATGACATAAAAACGGTCATATTTTTTACCACCTTTAAAGTTATATATTTTCTCGCAGATAACAACAAAATCATTCCACAAGCCCCCAAAGGTATGCCATATCGAAATCCGAGTTCATTTGACCAAGTTATTGGCTTTTACAGATGGAAAGAAGGCCCATTTCAGTAAACCTTCGCAAAATTAAAATCAATAACATAAAAACGGTCATATTTTTTACTACCCTTAAAGTTATATATTTTAATGCAGATAACAACATAATCATTCCACAAGCCTATAAAGGTATGCCAAATCGAAGTCCGAGTTCATTTGACAACGTTATGGGCTTTTAAAAATGGAAAGAAGACCCATTTCAGTAAACCTTTGCAAAATTAAAATCAATCACATAAAAACGGTCATATTTTTTACTACCTTTAAAGTTATATATTTTGATCCAGATAACAACATAATCATTCCACAAGCCCATAAAAGTATGCCATATCGAAATCCGAGTTCATTTGACCAAGTTATTGGCTTTTAAAGATGGAAAGAAGGCCCATTTCAGTAAACCTTCGCAAAATTAAAATCAATAACATAAAAACGGTCATATTTTTTACTACCCTTAAAGTTATATATTTTAATGCAGATAACAACATAATCATTCCACAAGCCTATAAAGGTATGCCATATCGAAGTCCGAGTTCATTTGACAACGTTATGGGCTTTTAAAAATGGAAAGAAGACCAATTTCAGTAAACCTTTGCAAAATTAAAATCAATGACATAAAAACGGTCATATTTTTTACTACCTTTAAAGTTATATATTTTCTCGCAGATAACAACAAAATCATTCCACAAGCCCCTAAAGGTATGCCATATCGAAATCCGAGTTCATTTGACCAAGTTATTGGCTTTTAAAGATGGAAAGAAGGCCCATTTCAGTAAACCTTCGCAAAATTAAAGCCAAGGACATAAAAACCGTCGTATTTTTTACTACCTTTAAAGTTAAATATTTTAATGCAGATAACAACAAAATCATTCCACAAGCCCCTAAAGGTATGCCATATCGAAATACAAGTTCATTTGACCAAGTTATTGGCTTTTAAAGATGGAAAGAAGGCCCATTTCAGTAAACCTTCGCAAAATTAAAATCAATGACATAAAAACGGTCATATTTTGTACTACCTTTAAAGTTATATATTTTAATGCAGGTAACAACATAATCATTCCACAAGCCTATAAAGGTATGCCATATCGAAATCCGAGTTCATTTGACCAAGTTATGGGCTTTTAAAGATGTAAAGAAGGCCCATTTCAGTAAACCTTCGCAAAATTAAAGTCAATGACATAAAAACGGTCATATTTTTTACTACCTTTAAAGTTATATATTTTAATGCAGATAACAACATAATCATTCCACAAGCCCATAGAGGTATGCCATATCGAAATCCGAGTCCTTTTGACCAGGTTATGGGCTTTTAAAGATGGAAAGAAGCCCCATTTCAGTAAACCTTCGCAAAATTAAAATCAATAACATAAAAACGGTCATATTTTTTACTACCCTTAAAGTTATATATTTTAATGCAGATAACAACATAATCATTCCACAAGCCTATAAAGGTATGCCATATCGAAGTCCGAGTTCATTTGACAACGTTATGGGCTTTTAAAAATGGAAAGAAGACCCATTTCAGTAAACCTTTGCAAAATTAAAATCAATCACATAAAAACGGTCATATTTTGTACTACCTTTAAAGTTATATATTTTAATGCAGGTAACAACATAATCATTCCACAAGCCTATAAAGGTATGCCATATCAAAATCCGAGTTCATTTGACCAAGTAATGGGCTTTTAAAGATGTAAAGAAGGCCCATTTCAGTAAACCTTCGCAAAATTAAAGTCAATGACATAAAAACGGTCATATTTTTTACTACCTTTAAAGTTATATATTTTAATGCAGATAACAACATAATCATTCCACAAGCCCATAGAGGTATGCCATATCGAAATCCGAGTCCTTTTGACCAGGTTATGGGCTTTTAAAGATGGAAAGAAGCCCCATTTCAGTAAACCTTTGCAAAATTAAAATCAATGACATATAAACGGTCATATTTTTTACTACCTTTAAAGATATATATTTTAATGCAGATAACAACATTATAGTTCCACAAGCCCATAGAAGTATGCCATATCGAAATCCGAGTCCTTTTGACCAGGTTATGGGCTTTTAAAGATGGAAAGAAGGCCCATTTCAGTAAACCTTTGCAAAATTAAAATCAATCACATAAAAACGGTCATATTTTTTACTACCTTTAACGTTATATATTTTAATGCAGATAACAACATAATCATTCCATCAGCCCATAAAGGTATGCCATATCGAAATCCGAGTTCATTTGACCAAGTTATGGACTTTTAAAGATGGAAAGAAGGCCCATTTCAGTAAACCTTCGCAAAATTAAAGCCAATGACATAAGAACCGTCGTATTTTTTACTACCTTTAAAGTTAAATATTTTAATGCAGATAACAACAAAATCATTCCACAAGCCCCTAAAGGTATGCCATATCGAAATCCGAGTTCATTTGACCAAGTTATGGGCTTTTAAAGATGTAAAGAAGGCCCATTTCAGTAAACCTTCCCAAAAATAAAATAAATGACATAAAAACGGTCATATTTTTGACTACCTTTAAAGTTATATATTTTAATGCAGATAACAACATAATCATTCCACACGCCTATAAAGGTATGCCATATCGAAGTCCGAGTTCATTTGACAACGTTATGGGCTTTTAAAAATGGAAAGAAGACCCATTTCAGTAAACCTTTGCAAAATTAAAATCAATCACATAAAAACGGTCATGTTTTTTACTACCTTTAAAGTTATATATTTTAATGCAGATAACAACATAATCATTCCACAAGCCCATAAAAGTATGCCATATCGAAATCCGAGTTCATTTGACCAAGTTATTGGCTTTTAAAGATGGAAAGAAGGCCCATTTCAGTAAACCTTCGCAAAATTAAAATCAATAACATAAAAACGGTCATATTTTTTACTACCCTTAAAGTTATATATTTTAATGCAGATAACAACATAATCATTCCACAAGCCTATAAAGGTATGCCATATCGAAGTCCGAGTTCATTTGACAACGTTATGGGCTTTTAAAAATGGAAAGAAGACCCATTTCAGTAAACCTTTGCAAAATTAAAATCAATGACATAAAAACGGTCATATTTTTTACTACCTTTAAAGTTATATATTTTCTCGCAGATAACAACAAAATCATTCCACAAGCCCCTAAAGGTATGCCATATCGAAATCCGAGTTCATTTGACAACGTTATGGGCTTTTAAAAATGGAAAGAAGGCCCATTTCAGTAAACCTTCGCAAAATTAAAGCCAATGACATAAAAACCGTCGTATTTTTTACTACCTTTAAAGTTAAATATTTTAATGCAAATAACAACAAAATCATTCCACAAGCCCCTAAAGGTATGCCATATCGAAATACAAGTTCATTTGACCAAGTTATTGGCTTTTAAAGATGGAAAGAAGGCCCATTTCAGTAAACCTTCGCAAAATTAAAATCAATGACATAAAAACGGTCATATTTTGTACTACCTTTAAAGTTATATATTTTAATGCAGGTAACAACATAATCATTCCACAAGCCTATAAAGGTATGCCATATCGAAATCCGAGTTCATTTGACCAAGTTATGGGCTTTTAAAGATGTAAAGAAGGCCCATTTCAGTAAACCTTCGCAAAATTAAAGTCAATGACATAAAAACGGTCATATTTTTTATTACCTTTAAAGTTATATATTTTAATGCAGATAACAACATAATCATTCCACAAGCCCATAGAGGTATGCCATATCGAAATCCGAGTCCTTTTGACCAGGTTATGGGCTTTTAAAGATGGAAAGAAGCCCCATTTCAGTAAACCTTCGCAAAATTAAAATCAATAACATAAAAACGGTCATATTTTTTACTACCCTTAAAGTTATATATTTTAATGCAGATAACAACATAATCATTCCACAAGCCTATAAAGGTATGCCATATCGAAGTCCGAGTTCATTTGACAACGTTATGGGCTTTTAAAAATGGAAAGAAGACCCATTTCAGTAAACCTTTGCAAAATTAAAATCAATCACATAAAAACGGTCATATTTTTTACTACCTTTAAAGTTATATATTTTAATGCAGATAACAACATAATCATTCCACAAGCCCATAAAGGTATGCCATATCGAAATCCGAGTTCATTTGACTAAGTTATGGGCTTTTAAATATGTAAAGAAGGCCCATTTCAGTAAACCTTCGCAAAATTAAAATCAATGACATAAAAACGGTCAAATTTTGTACTACCTTTAAAGTTTAATATTTTAATGCAGATAACAACAAAATCATTCCACAAGCCCCTAAAGGTCTGCCATATCGAAATCCGAGTTCATTTGACCAAGTTATTGGCTTTTAAAGATGGAAAGAAGGCCCATTTCAGTAAACCTTCGCAAAATTAAAATCAATAACATAAAAACGGTCATATTTTTTACTACCCTTAAAGTTATATATTTTAATGCGGATAACAACAAAATCATTCCACAAGCCCCTAAAGGTATGCCATATCGAAGTACAAGTTCATTTGACCAAGTTATTGGCTTTTAAAGATGGAAAGAAGGCCCATTTCAGTAAACCTTCGCAAAATTCAAATCAATGACATAAAAACGGTCATATTTTGTACTACCTTTAAAGTTATATATTTTAATGCAGGTAACAACATAATCATTCCACAAGCCTATAAAGGTATGCCATATCAAAATCCGAGTTCATTTGACCAAGTTATGGGCTTTTAAAGATGTAAAGAAGGCCCATTTCAGTAAACCTTCGCAAAATTAAAGTCAATGACATAAAAACGGTCATATTTTTTACTACCTTTAAAGTTATATATTTTAATGCAGATAACAACATAATCATTCCACAAGCCCATAGAGGTATGCCATATCGAAATCCGAGTCCTTTTGACCAGGTTATGGGCTTTTAAAGATGGAAAGAAGCCCCATTTCAGTAAACCTTTGCAAAATTAAAATCAATGACATAAAAACGGTCAAATTTTTTACTACCTTTAAAGATATATATTTTAATGCAGATAACAACATTATCATTCCACAAGCCCATAGAAGTATGCCATATCGAAATCCGAGTCCTTTTGACCATGTTATGGGCTTTTAAAGATGGAAAGAAGGCCCATTTCAGTAAACCTTTGCAAAATTAAAATCAATCACATAAAAACGGTCATATTTTTTACTACCCTTAAAGTTATATATTTTAATGCAGATAACAACATAATCATTCCATCAGCCTATAAAGGTATGCCATATCGAAATCCGAGTTCATTTGACCAAGTTATGGACTTTTAAAGATGGAAAGAAGGCCCATTTCAGTAAACCTTCGCAAAATTAAAGCCAATGACATAAGAACCGTCGTATTTTTTACTACCTTTAAAGTTAAATATTTTAATGCAGATAACAACAAAATCATTCCACAAGCCCCTAAAGGTATGCCATATCGAAATCCGAGTTCATTTGACCAAGTTATGGGCTTTTAAAGATGTAAAGAAGGCCCATTTCAGTAAACCTTCCCAAAAATAAAATAAATGACATAAAAACGGTCATATTTTTTACTACCTTTAAAGTTATATATTTTAATGCAGATAACAACATAATCATTCCACACGCCTATAAAGGTATGCCATATCGAAGTCCGAGTTCATTTGACAACGTTATGGGCTTTTAAAGATGGAAAGAAGACCCATTTCAGTAAACCCTTGCAAAATTAAAATCAATCACATAAAAACGGTCACATTTTTTACTACCTTTAAAGTTATATATTTTAATGCAGATAACAACATAATCATTCCACAAGCCCATAGAAGTATGCCATATCGAAATCCGAGTTCATTTGGCCAGGTTATGGGCTTTTAAAGATGGAAAGAAGGCCCATTTCAGTAAACCTATGCAAAATTAAAATCAATCACATAAAAACGGTCATATTCTTTACTACCTTTAAAGTTATATATTTTAATGCAGATAACAACATAATCATTCCACAAGTCTATAAAGGTATGCCATATCGAAATCCGAGTTCATTTGACCAAGTTATGGGCTTTTAAAGATGGAAAGAAGGCCCATTACAGTAAACCTTTGCAAAATTAAAATCAATGACATTAAAACGGTCACATGTTTTACTACCTTTAAAGTTATATATTTTAATGCAGATAAAAACATAATCATTCCACGAGCCCATAAAGGTATGCCATATCGAAATCCGAGTTCATTTGACCAAGTTATGGGCTTTTAAAGATGTAAAGAAGGCCCATTTCAGTAAACCTTCTCAAAATTAAAATCAATGACATAAAAACGGTCATATTTTTTACTACCTTTAATTATGGGCTTTTAAAGATGGAAAGAAGGCCCATTTCAGTAAACCAATGACAGTAAATCAATGACATAAAAACGGTCATATTTTTTAATACCTTTGAAATTATATATTTTAATGCAGATAACAACATAATCATTCCACAAGCCCATAAACGTATACCATATCGAAATACGAGTTCATTTGACCAAGTTATTGGCTTTTAAAGACGGAAAGAAGGCCCATTTCAGTAAACCTTCGCAAAATTAAAATCAATGACATAAAAACGGTCATATTTTTTACTACCTTTAAAGTTATGCAGATAACAACATAATCATTCCACAAGCCTTTAAGAGTATGCAATATCGAAATCCAAGTTTATTTGACCAAGTTATGGGCTTTAAAGATGGAAAGAAGGCCCATTTCAGTAAACCTTTGCAAAATTAAAATCAATGACATAAAAACGGTCATATTTTTTACTACCTTTAAAATTATATATTTTAATGCTGATAACAACATAATCATTCCACAAGCCTATAAAGGTATGCCATATCGAAGTCCGAGTTGATTTGACTAAGTTATGGGCTTTTAAAGATGGAAAGAAGGCCCATTACAGTAAACCTTTGCAAAATTAAAATCAATGACATTAAAACGGTCACATTTTTTACTACCTTTAAAATTAAATATTTTAATGCAGATAAAAACATAATCATTCCACGAGCCCATAAAGGTATGCCATATCGAAATCCGAGTTCATTTGACCATGTTATGGGCTTTTAAAGATGGAAAGAAGGCCCATTTCTGTAAACCTTCGCAGAATAAAAATCAATGACATAAAAACGGTCATATTTTTTACTACCTTTAAAGTTATATATTTTAATGCAGATAACAACATAATCATTCCACAAGCCCATAAAGGTATGCCATATCGAAATCCAAGTTCATTTGACCAAGTTATGGGTTTTTAAAGATGTAAAGAAGGCCCATTTCAGTAAGCCTTCGCAAAATTAAAGTCAATGACATAAAAACGGTCATATTTTTTACTACCTTTAAAGTTATATATTTTAATGCAGATAACAACATAATCATTCCACAAGCCCATAAACGTATACCATATCGAAATACGAGTTCATTTGACCAAGTTATTGGCTTTTAAAGACGGAAAGAAGGCCCATTTCAGTAAGCCTTCGCAAAATTAAAATCAATGACATAAAAACGGTCATATTTTTTACTACCTTTAAAGTTATGCAGATAACAACATAATCATTCCACAAGCCTTTAAGGGTATGCAATATCGAAATCCAAGTTTATTTGACCAAGTTATGGGCTTTAAAGATGGAAAGAAGGCCCATTTCAGTAAACCTTTGCAAAATTAAAATCAATGACATAAAAACGGTCATATTTTTTACTACCTTTAAAATTATATATTTTAATGCTGATAACAACATAATCATTCCACAAGCCTATAAAGGTATGCCATATCGAATTCCGAGTTCATTTGACCAAGTAATGGGCTTTTAAAGATGGAAAGAAGGCACATTTCAGTAAACCTTCGCAAAATTAAAATCAATGACATAAAAACGGTCATATTTTTTTCTACCTTTAATGTTATATATTTTAGTGCACATAACAACATAATCATTCCACAAGCCAATAGAGGTATGCCATATCGAAATCCGAGTCCTTTTGGCCAAGTTATTGGCTTTTAAAGATGGAAAGAAGGCCCATTTCAGTAAACCTTCGCAAAATTAAAATCAATGACATAAAAACGGTCATATTTTTTACTACCTTTAAAGTTATATATTTTAATGCAGATAACAACATAATCTTTCCACAAGCCTATAAAGGTATGCCATATCGAAATCCGAGTTCATTTGACCAAGTTATGGACTTTTAAAGATGGAAAGAAGGCCCATTTCAGTAAACCTTCGCAAAATTAAAGTCAATGACATAAAAACGGTCACATTTTTTACTACCTTAAAAGTTATATATTTTAATGCAGATAACAACAAAATCATTCCACAATCCCCTAAAGGTATGCCATATCGAAATCCGAGTTCATTTGACCAAGTTATTGGCTTTTAAAGATGAAATGAAGACCCATTTCAGTAAACTTTCGCAAAATTAAAATCAATGACATAAAAACGGTCATATTTTTTACTACCTTTAAAGTTATATATTTTAATGCAGATAACAACATAATCATTCCACAAGCCTATGAAGGTATGCCATATCGAAGTCCGAGTTCATTTGACAACGTTATGGGCTTTTAAAGATGGAAAGAAGACCCATTTCAGTAAACCCTTGCAAAATTAAAATCAATCACATAAAAACGGTCATATTTTTTACTACCTTTAAAGTTATATATTTTAATGCAGATAACAACATAATCATTCCACAAGCCCATAAAGGTATGCCATATCGAAATCCGAGTTCATTTGACTAAGTTATGGGCTTTTAAATATGTAAAGAAGACCCATTTCAGTAAACCTTCGCAAAATTAAAATCAATCACACAAAAACGGTCATATTTTTTACTACCTTTAAAGTTATATATTTTAATGCAGATAACAACATAATCATTCCACAAGCCCATAAAGGTATGCCACATCGAAATCCGAGTTCATTTGACTAAGTTATGGGCTTTTAAATATGTAAAGAAGACCCATTTCAGTAAACCTTCGCAAAATTAAAATCAATCACATAAAAACGGTCATATTTTTTATTTTTACTACCTTTAAAGTTATATATTTTAATGCAGATAACAACATAATCATTCCACAAGCCCATAGAAGTATGCCATATCGAAATCCGAGTCCTTTTGACCAGGTTATGGGCTTTTAAAGATGGAAAGAAGGCCCATTTCAGTAAACCTTTGCAAAATTAAAATCAATCACATAAAAACGGTCATATTTTTTACTACCTTTAAAGTTATATATTTTAATGCAGATAACAACATAATCATTCCACAAGCCCATAAAGGTATGCCACATCGAAATCCGAGTTCATTTGACTAAGTTATGGGCTTTTAAATATGTAAAGAAGACCCATTTCAGTAAACCTTCGCAAAATTAAAATCAATCACATAAAAACGGTCATATTTTTTATTTTTACTACCTTTAAAGTTATATATTTTAATGCAGATAACAACATAATCATTCCACAAGCCCATAAAGGTATGCCATATCGAAATCCGAGTTCATTTGACTAAGTTATGGGCTTTTAAATATGTAAAGAAGGCCCATTTCAGTAAACCTTCGCAAAATTAAAATCAATGACATAAAAACGGTCATATTTTTTACTACCTTTAAAGTTATATATTTTAATGCAGATAACAACATAATCATTCCACAAGCCCATAAAGGTATGCCATATCGAAATCCAAGTTCATTTGACCAAGTTATGGGTTTTTAAAGATGTAAAGAAGGCCCATTTCAGTAAACCTTCGCAAAATTAAAATCAATGACATAAAAACGGTCATATTTTTTACTACCTTTAAAGTTATATATTTTAATGCAGATAACAACATAATCATTCCATCAGCCCATAAAGGTATGCCATATCGAAATCCGAGTTCATTTGACCAAGTTATGGGCTTTTAAAGATGGAAAAAAGGCCCATTTCAGTAAACCTTCGCAAAATTAAAGTCAATGACATAAAAACCGTCGTGTTTTTTACTACCTTTAAAGTTAAATATTTTAATGCAGATAACAACAAAATCATTCCACAAGCCCCTAAAGGTATGCCATATCGAAATCCGAGTTCATTTGACCAAGTTATTGGCTTTTAAAGATGAAAAGAAGACCCATTTCAGTAAACTTTCGCAAAATTAAAATCAATGACATAAAAACGGTCATATTTTTTACTACCTTTAAAGTTATATACTTTAATGCAGATAACAACATAATCATTCCACAAGCGTATAAAGGTATGCCATATCGAAGTCCGAGTTCATTTGACAACGTTATGGGCTTTTAAAGATGGAAAGAAGACCCATTTCAGTAAACCCTTGCAAAATTAAAATCAATCACATAAAAACGGTCATATTTTTTACTACCTTTAAAGTTATATATTTTAATGCAGATAACAACATAATCATTCCACAAGCCCATAAAGGTATGCCATATCGAAATCCGAGTTCATTTGACTAAGTTATGGGCTTTTAAATATGTAAAGAAGACCCATTTCAGTAAACCTTCGCAAAATTAAAATCAATCACATAAAAACGGTCATATTTTTTACTACCTTTAAAGTTATATATTTTAATGCAGATAACAACATAATCATTCCACAAGCCCATAGAAGTATGCCATATCGAAATCCGAGTCCTTTTGACCAGGTTATGGGCTTTTAAAGATGGAAAGAAGGCCCATTTCAGTAAACCTTTGCAAAATTAAAATCAATCACATAAAAACGGTCATATTTTTTACTACCTTTAAAGTTATATATTTTAATGGAGATAACAACATAATCATTCCACAAGCCTATAAAGGTATGCCAAATCGAAGTCCGAGTTCATTTGACAACGTTATGGGCTTTTAAAGATGGAAAGAGGACCCATTTCAGTAAACCTTTGCAAAATTAAAATCAATCACATAAAAACGGTCATATTTTTTACTAACTTTAAAGTTATATATTTAAATGCAGATAACAACATAATCATTCCATAAGCCCATAAAGGTATGCCATATCGAAATCCGAGTTCATTTGACTAAGTTATGGGCTTTTAAATATGTAAAGAAGGCCCATTTCAGTAAACCTTCCCAAAATTAAAATCAATGACATAAAAACGGTCACATTTTTTACTACCTTTAAAGTTATATATTTTAATGCAGATAACAACATAATCATTCCACAAGCCCATAAAGGTATGCCATATCGAAATCCAAGTTCATTTGACCAAGTTATGGGTTTTTAAAGATGTAAAGAAGGCCCATTTCAGTAAACCTTTGCAAAATTAAAATCAATCACATAAAAACGGTCATATTTTTTACTACCTTTAAAGTTATATATTTTAATGCAGATAACAACATAATCATTCCACAAGCCTATAAAGGTATGCCAAATCGAAGTCCGAGTTCATTTGACAACGTTATGGGCTTTTAAAGATGGAAAGAGGACCCATTTCAGTAAACCTTTGCAAAATTAAAATCAATCACATAAAAACGGTCATATTTTTTACTAACTTTAAAGTTATATATTTTAATGCAGATAACAACATAATCATTCCACAAGCCCATAAAGGTATGCCATATCGAAATCCGAGTTCATTTGACTAAGTTATGGGCTTTTAAATATGTAAAGAAGGCCCATTTCAGTAAACCTTCGCAAAATTAAAATCAATGACATAAAAACGGTCATATTTTTTACTACCTTTAAAGTTATATATTTTAATGCAGATAACAACATAATCATTCCACAAGCCCATAAAGGTATGCCATATCGAAATCCAAGTTCATTTGACCAAGTTATGGGTTTTTAAAGATGTAAAGAAGGCCCATTTCAGTAAACCTTCGCAAAATTAAAATCAATGACATAAAAACGGTCATATTTTTTACTACCTTTAAAGTTATATATTTTAATGCAGATAACAACATAATCATTCCATCAGCCCATAAAGGTATGCCATATCGAAATCCGAGTTCATTTGACCAAGTTATGGGCTTTTAAAGATGGAAAAAAGGCCCATTTCAGTAAACCTTCGCAAAATTAAAGTCAATGACATAAAAACCGTCGTGTTTTTTACTACCTTTAAAGTTAAATATTTTAATGCAGATAACAACAAAATCATTCCACAAGCCCCTAAAGGTATGCCATATCGAAATCCGAGTTCATTTGACCAAGTTATTGGCTTTTAAAGATGAAAAGAAGACCCATTTCAGTAAACTTTCGCAAAATTAAAATCAATGACATAAAAACGGTCATATTTTTTACTACCTTTAAAGTTATATACTTTAATGCAGATAACAACATAATCATTCCACAAGCGTATAAAGGTATGCCATATCGAAGTCCGAGTTCATTTGACAACGTTATGGGCTTTTAAAGATGGAAAGAAGACCCATTTCAGTAAACCCTTGCAAAATTAAAATCAATCACATAAAAACGGTCATATTTTTTACTACCTTTAAAGTTATATATTTTAATGCAGATAACAACATAATCATTCCACAAGCCCATAAAGGTATGCCATATCGAAATCCGAGTTCATTTGACTAAGTTATGGGCTTTTAAATATGTAAAGAAGACCCATTTCAGTAAACCTTCGCAAAATTAAAATCAATCACATAAAAACGGTCATATTTTTTACTACCTTTAAAGTTATATATTTTAATGCAGGTAACAACATAATCATTCCACAAGCCCATAGAAGTATGCCATATCGAAATCCGAGTCCTTTTGACCAGGTTATGGGCTTTTAAAGATGGAAAGAAGGCCCATTTCAGTAAACCTTTGCAAAATTAAAATCAATCACATAAAAACGGTCATATTTTTTACTACCTTTAAAGTTATATATTTTAATGCAGATAACAACATAATCATTCCACAAGCCTATAAAGGTATGCCAAATCGAAGTCCGAGTTCATTTGACAACGTTATGGGCTTTTAAAGATGGAAAGAGGACCCATTTCAGTAAACCTTTGCAAAATTAAAATCAATCACATAAAAACGGTCATATTTTTTACTAACTTTAAAGTTATATATTTTAATGCAGATAACAACATAATCATTCCACAAGCCCATAAAGGTATGCCATATCGAAATCCGAGTTCATTTGACTAAGTTATGGGCTTTTAAATATGTAAAGAAGGCCCATTTCAGTAAACCTTCCCAAAATTAAAATCAATGACATAAAAACGGTCACATTTTTTACTACCTTTAAAGTTATATATTTTAATGCAGATAACAACATAATCATTCCACAAGCCCATAAAGGTATGCCATATCGAAATCCAAGTTCATTTGACCAAGTTATGGGTTTTTAAAGATGTAAAGAAGGCCCATTTCAGTAAACCTTCGCAAAATTAAAATCAATGACATAAAAACGGTCATATTTTTTACTACCTTTAAAGTTATATATTTTAATGCAGATAACAACATAATCATTCCATCAGCCCATAAAGGTATGCCATATCGAAATCCGAGTTCATTTGACCAAGTTATGGGCTTTTAAAGATGGAAAAAAGGCCCATTTCAGTAAACCTTCGCAAAATTAAAGTCAATGACATAAAAACCGTCGTGTTTTTTACTTCCTTTAAAGTTAAATATTTTAATGCAGATAACAACAAAATCATTCCACAAGCCCCTAAAGGTATGCCATATCGAAATCCGAGTTCATTTGACCAAGTTATTGGCTTTTAAAGATGAAAAGAAGACCCATTTCAGTAAACTTTCGCAAAATTAAAATCAATGACATAAAAACGGTCATATTTTTTACTACCTTTAAAGTTATATATTTTAATGCAGATAACAACATAATCATTCCACAAGCCCATAAAGGTATGCCATATCGAAATCCGAGTTCATTTGACTAAGTTATGGGCTTTTAAATATGTAAAGAAGGCCCATTTCAGTAAACCTTCGCAAAATTAAAATCAATGACATAAAAACGGTCATATTTTTTACTACCTTTAAAGTTATATATTTTAATGCAGATAACAACATAATCATTCCACAAGCCCATAAAGGTATGCCATATCGAAATCCAAGTTCATTTGACCAAGTTATGGGTTTTTAAAGATGTAAAGAAGGCCCATTTCAGTAAACCTTCGCAAAATTAAAATCAATGACATAAAAACGGTCATATTTTTTACTACCTTTAAAGTTATATATTTTAATGCAGATAACAACATAATCATTCCATCAGCCCATAAAGGTATGCCATATCGAAATCCGAGTTCATTTGACCAAGTTATGGGCTTTTAAAGATGGAAAAAAGGCCCATTTCAGTAAACCTTCGCAAAATTAAAGTCAATGACATAAAAACCGTCGTGTTTTTTACTACCTTTAAAGTTAAATATTTTAATGCAGATAACAACAAAATCATTCCACAAGCCCCTAAAGGTATGCCATATCGAAATCCGAGTTCATTTGACCAAGTTATTGGCTTTTAAAGATGAAAAGAAGACCCATTTCAGTAAACTTTCGCAAAATTAAAATCAATGACATAAAAACGGTCATATTTTTTACTACCTTTAAAGTTATATACTTTAATGCAGATAACAACATAATCATTCCACAAGCGTATAAAGGTATGCCATATCGAAGTCCGAGTTCATTTGACAACGTTATGGGCTTTTAAAGATGGAAAGAAGACCCATTTCAGTAAACCCTTGCAAAATTAAAATCAATCACATAAAAACGGTCATATTTTTTACTACCTTTAAAGTTATATATTTTAATGCAGATAACAACATAATCATTCCACAAGCCCATAAAGGTATGCCATATCGAAATCCGAGTTCATTTGACTAAGTTATGGGCTTTTAAATATGTAAAGAAGACCCATTTCAGTAAACCTTCGCAAAATTAAAATCAATCACATAAAAACGGTCATATTTTTTACTACCTTTAAAGTTATATATTTTAATGCAGATAACAACATAATCATTCCACAAGCCCATAGAAGTATGCCATATCGAAATCCGAGTCCTTTTGACCAGGTTATGGGCTTTTAAAGATGGAAAGAAGGCCCATTTCAGTAAACCTTTGCAAAATTAAAATCAATCACATAAAAACGGTCATATTTTTTACTACCTTTAAAGTTATATATTTTAATGCAGATAACAACATAATCATTCCACAAGCCTATAAAGGTATGCCAAATCGAAGTCCGAGTTCATTTGACAACGTTATGGGCTTTTAAAGATGGAAAGAGGACCCATTTCAGTAAACCTTTGCAAAATTAAAATCAATCACATAAAAACGGTCATATTTTTTACTAACTTTAAAGTTATATATTTTAATGCAGATAACAACATAATCATTCCACAAGCCCATAAAGGTATGCCATATCGAAATCCGAGTTCATTTGACTAAGTTATGGGCTTTTAAATATGTAAAGAAGGCCCATTTCAGTAAACCTTCCCAAAATTAAAATCAATGACATAAAAACGGTCACATTTTTTACTACCTTTAAAGTTATATATTTTAATGCAGATAACAACATAATCATTCCACAAGCCCATAAAGGTATGCCATATCGAAATCCAAGTTCATTTGACTAAGTTATGGGTTTTTAAAGATGTAAAGAAGGCCCATTTCAGTAAACCTTCGCAAAATTAAAATCAATGACATAAAAACGGTCATATTTTTTACTACCTTTAAAGTTATATATTTTAATGCAGATAACAACATAATCATTCCATCAGCCCATAAAGGTATGCCATATCGAAATCCGAGTTCATTTGACCAAGTTATGGGCTTTTAAAGATGGAAAAAAGGCCCATTTCAGTAAACCTTCGCAAAATTAAAGTCAATGACATAAAAACCGTCGTGTTTTTTACTTCCTTTAAAGTTAAATATTTTAATGCAGATAACAACAAAATCATTCCACAAGCCCCTAAAGGTATGCCATATCGAAATCCGAGTTCATTTGACCAAGTTATTGGCTTTTAAAGATGAAAAGAAGACCCATTTCAGTAAACTTTCGCAAAATTAAAATCAATGACATAAAAACGGTCATATTTTTTACTACCTTTAAAGTTATATATTTTAATGCAGATAACAACATAATCATTCCACAAGCGTATAAAGGTATGCCATATCGAAGTCCGAGTTCATTTGACAACGTTATGGGCTTTTAAAGATGGAAAGAAGACCCATTTCAGTAAACCCTTGCAAAATTAAAATCAATCACATAAAAACGGTCATATTTTTTACTACCTTTAAAGTTATATATTTTAATGCAGCTAACAACATAATCATTCCACAAGCCCATAAAGGTATGCCATATCGAAATCCGAGTTCATTTGACTAAGTTATGGGCTTTTAAATATGTAAAGAAGACCCATTTCAGTAAACCTTCGCAAAATTAAAATCAATCACATAAAAACGGTCATATTTTTTACTACCTTTAAAGTTATATATTTTAATGCAGATAACAACATAATCATTCCACAAGCCCATAAAGGTATGCCATATCGAAGTCCGAGTTCATTTGACTAAGTTATTGGCTTTTAAATATGTAAAGAAGACCCATTTCAGTAAACCTTCGCAAAATTAAAATCAATCACATAAAAACGGTCATATTTTTTACTACCTTTAAAGTTATATATTTTAATGCAGATAACAACATAATCATTCCACAAGCCCATAGAAGTATGCCATATCGAAATCCGAGTCCTTTTGACCAGGTTATGGGCTTTTAAAGATGGAAAGAAGGCCCATTTCAGTAAACCTTTGCAAAATTAAAATCAATCACATAAAAACGGTCATATTTTTTACTACCTTTAAAGTTATATATTTTAATGCAGATAACAACATAATCATTCCACAAGCCCATAAAGGTATGCCAAATCGAAGTCCGAGTTTATTTGACAACGTTATGGGCTTTTAAAGATGGAAAGAGGACCCATTTCAGTAAACCTTTGCAAAATTAAAATCAACCACATAAAAACGGTCATATTTTTTACTACCTTTAAAGTTATATATTTTAATGCAGATAACAACATAATCATTCCACAGGCCCATAAAGGTATGCCATATCGAAATCCGAGTTCATTTGACTAAGTTATGGGCTTTTAAATATGTAAAGAAGGCCCATTTCAGTAAACCTTCGCAAAATTAAAATCAATGACATAAAAACGGTCATATTTTTTACTACCTTTAAAGTTATATATTTTAATGCAGGTAACAACAAAATCATTCCACAAGCCCCTAAAGGTATGCCATATCGAAATCCGAGTTCATTTGACCAAGTTATTGGCTTTTAAAGATGAAAAGAAGACCCTTTTCAGTAAAATTTCGCAAAATTAAAATCAATGACATAAAAACGGTCATATTTTTTACTACCTTTAAAGTTATATATTTTAATGCAGATAACAACATAATCATTCCACAAGCCTATAAAGGTATGCCATATCGAAGTCCGAGTTCATTTGACAACGTTATGGGCTTTTAAAGATGGAAAGAAGACCCATTTCAGTAAACCTTCGCAAAATTAAAATCAATGACATAAAAACGGTCATATTTTTTACTACCTTTAAAGTTATATATTTTAATGCAGATAACAACATAATCATTCCACAAGCCCATAAAGGTATGCCAAATCGAAATCCGAGTCCTTTTGGCCAAGTTATTGGCTTTTAAAGATGGAAAAAAGGCCCATTTCAGTAAACCTTCGCAAAATTAAAATCAATGACATAAAAACGGTCATATTTTTTACTACCTTTAAAGTTATATATTTTAATGCAGATAACAACATAATCTTTCCACAAGCCTATAAAGGTATGCCATATCGAAATCCGAGTTCATTTGACCAAGTTATGGACTTTTAAAGATGGAAAGAAGGCCCATTTCAGTAAACCTTCGCAAAATTAAAGTCAATGACATAAAGACCGTCGTATTTTTTACTACCCTTAAAGTTATATATTTTAATGCAGATAACAACAAAATCATTCCACAAGGCCCTAAAGGTATGCCATATCGAAATCCGAGTTCATTTGACCAAGTTATTGGCTTTTAAAGATGAAATGAAGACCCATTTCAGTAAACTTTCGCAAAATTAAAATCAATGACATAAAAACGGTCATATTTTTTACTACCTTTAAAGTTATATATTTTAATGCAGATAGCAACATAATCATTCCACAAGCCTATAAAGGTATGCCATATCGAAGTCCGAGTTCATTTGACAACGTTATGGGCTTTTAAAGATGGAAAGAAGACCCATTTCAGTAAACCCTTGCAAAATTAAAATCAATCACATAAAAACGGTCATATTTTTTACTACCTTTAAAGTTATATATTTTAATGCAGATAACAACATAAACATTCCACAAGCCCATAAAGGTATGCCATATCGAAATCCGAGTTCATTTGACTAAGTTATGGGCTTTTAAATATGTAAAGAAGACCCATTTCAGTAAACCTTCGCAAAATTAAAATCAATGACATAAAAACGGTCATATTTTTTACTACCTTTAAAGTTATATATTTTAATGCAGATAACAACATAATCATTCCACAAGCCCATAAAGGTATGCCATATCGAAATCCGAGTTCATTTGACTAAGTTATGGGCTTTTAAATATGTAAAGAAGACCCATTTCAGTAAACCTTCGCAAAATTAAAATCAATCACATAAAAACGGTCATATTTTTTACTACCTTTAAAGTTATATATTTTAATGCAGATAACAACATAATCATTCCACAAGCCCATAGAAGTATGCCATATCGAAATCCGAGTCCTTTTGACCAGGTTATGGGCTTTTAAAGATGGAAAGAAGGCCCATTTCAGTAAACCCTTGCAAAATTAAAATCAATCACATAAAAACGGTCATATTTTTTACTACCTTTAAAGTTATATATTTTAATGCAGATAACAACATAATCATTCCACAAGCCTATAAAGGTATGTTAAATCGAAGTCCGAGTTCATTTGACAACGTTATGGGCTTTTAAAGATGGAAAGAGGACCCATTTCAGTAAACCTTTGCAAAATTAAAATCAATCACATAAAAACGGTCATATTTTTTACTAACTTTAAAGTTAAATATTTTAATGCAGATAACAACATAATCATTCCACAAGCCCATAAAGGTATGCCATATCGAAATCCGAGTTCATTTGACTAAGTTATGGGCTTTTAAATATGTAAAGAAGGCCCATTTCAGTAAACCTTCGCAAAATTAAAATCAATGACATAAAAACGGTCATACTTTTTACTACCTTTAAAGTTATATATTTTAATGCAGATAACAACATAATCATTCCACAAGCCCATAAAGGTATGCCATATCGAAATCCAAGTTCATTTGACCAAGTTATGGGTTTTTAAAGATGTAAAGAAGGCCCATTTCAGTAAACCTTCGCAAAATTAAAATCAATGACATAAAAACGGTCATATTTTTTACTACCTTTAAAGTTATATATTTTAATGCAGATAACAACATAATCATTCCATCAGCCCATAAAGGTATGCCATATCGAAATCCGAGTTCATTTGACCAAGTTATGGGCTTTTAAAGATGGAAAAAAGGCCCATTTCAGTAAACCTTCGCAAAATTAAAGTCGATGACATAAAAACCGTCGTGTTTTTTACTACCTTTAAAGTTAAATATTTTAATGCAGATAACAACAAAATCATTCCACAAGCCCCTAAAGGTATGCCATATCGAAATCCGAGTTCATTTGACCAAGTTATTGGCTTTTAAAGATGAAAAGAAGACCCTTTTCAGTAAAATTTCGCAAAATTAAAATCAATGACATAAAAACGGTCATATTTTTTACTACCTTTAAAGTTATATATTTTAATGCAGATAACAACATAATCATTCCACAAGCGTATAAAGGTATGCCATATCGAAGTCCGAGTTCATTTGACAACGTTATGGGCTTTTAAAAGATGGAAAGAAGACCCATTTCAGTAAACCCTTGCAAAATTAAAATCAATCACATAAAAACGGTCATATTTTTTACTACCTTTAAAGTTATATATTTTAATGCAGATAACAACATAATCATTCCACAAGCCCATAAAGGTATGCCATATCGAAATCCGAGTTCATTTGACTAAGTTATGGGCTTTTAAATATGTAAAGAAGACCCATTTCAGTAAACCTTCGCAAAATTAAAATCAATCACATAAAAACGGTCATATTTTTTACTACCTTTAAAGTTATATATTTTAATGCAGATAACAACATAATCATTCCACAAGCCCATAAAGGTATGCCATATCGAAGTCCGAGTTCATTTGACTAAGTTATCGGCTTTTAAATATGTAAAGAAGACCCATTTCAGTAAACCTTCGCAAAATTAAAATCAATCACATAAAAACGGTCATATTTTTTACTACCTTTAAAGTTATATATTTTAATGCAGATAACAACATAATCATTCCACAAGCCCATAGAAGTATGCCATATCGAAATCCGAGTCCTTTTGACGAGGTTATGGGCTTTTAAAGATGGAAAGAAGGCCCATTTCAGTAAACCTTTGCAAAATTAAAATCAATCACATAAAAACGGTCATATTTTTTACTACCTTTAACGTTATATATTTTAATGCAGATAACAACATAATCATTCCACAAGCCCATAAAGGTATGCCAAATCGAAGTCCGAGTTCATTTGACAACGTTATGGGCCTTTAAAGATGGAAAGAGGACCCATTTCAGTAAACCTTTGCTAAATTAAAATCAACCACATAAAAACGGTCATATTTTTTACTACCTTTAAGTTATATATTTTAATGCAGATAACAACATAATCATTCCACAAGCCCATAAAGGTATGCCATATCGAAATCCGAGTTCATTTGACTAAGTTATGGGCTTTTAAATATGTAAAGAAGGCCCATTTCAGTAAACCTTCGCAAAATTAAAATCAATGACATAAAAAAGGTCATATTTTTTACTACCTTTAAAGTTATATATTTTAATGCAGATAACAACATAATCATTCCACAAGCCCATAAAGGTATGCCATATCGAAATCCGAGTTCATTTGACAACGTTATGGGCTTTTAAAGATGGAAAGAAGACCCATTTCAGTAAACCTTCGCAAAATTAAAATCAATGACATAAAAACGGTCATATTTTTTACTACCTTTAAAGTTATATATTTTAATGCAGATAACAACATACTCATTCCACAAGCCCATAAAGGTATGCCAAATCGAAATCCGAGTCCTTTTGGCCAAGTTATTGGCTTTTAAAGATGGAAAGAAGGCCCATTTCAGTAAACCTTCGCAAAATTAAAATCAATGACATAAAAACGGTCATATTTTTTACTACCTTTAAAGTTATATATTTTAATGCAGATAACAACATAATCATTCCACAAGCCCATAGAAGTATGCCATATCGAAATCCGAGTCCTTTTGACCAGGTTATGGGCTTTTAAAGATGGAAAGAAGGCCCATTTCAGTAAACCTTTGCAAAATTAAAATCAATCACATAAAAACGGTCATATTTTTTTATTTTTACTACCTTTAAAGTTATATATTTTAATGCAGATAACAACATAATCATTCCACAAGCCCATAGAAGTATGCCATATCGAAATCCGAGTCCTCTTGACCAGGTTATGGGCTTTTAAAGATGGAAAGAAGGCCCATTTCAGTAAACCTTTGCAAAATTAAAATCAATCACATAAAAACGGTCATATTTTTTACTACCTTTAAAGTTATATATTTTAATGCAGATAACAACATAATCATTCCACAAGCCTATAAAGGTATGTTAAATCGAAGTCCGAGTTCATTTGACAACGTTATGGGCTTTTAAAGATGGAAAGAGGACCCATTTCAGTAAACCTTTGCAAAATTAAAATCAATCACATAAAAACGGTCATATTTTTTACTAACTTTAAAGTTATATATTTTAATGCAGATAACAACATAATCATTCCACAAGGCCATAAAGGTATGCCATATCGAAATCCGAGTTCATTTGACTAAGTTATGGGCTTTTAAATATGTAAAGAAGGCCCATTTCAGTAAACCTTCGCAAAATTAAAATCAATGACATAAAAACGGTTATATATTTTACTACTTTTAAAGTTATATATTTTAATGCAGATAACAACATAATCATTCCACAAGCCCATAAAGGTATGCCATATCGAAATCCAAGTTCATTTGACCAAGTTATGGGTTTTTAAAGATGTAAAGAAGGCCCATTTCAGTAAACCTTCGCAAAATTAAAATCAATGACATAAAAACGGTCATATTTTTTACTACCTTTAAAGTTATATATTTTAATGCAGATAACAACATAATCATTCCATCAGCCCATAAAGGTATGCCATATCGAAATCCGAGTTCATTTGACCAAGTTATGGGCTTTTAAAGATGGAAAAAAGGCCCATTTCAGTAAACCTTCGCAAAATTAAAGTCAATGACATAAAAACCGTCGTGTTTTTTACTACCTTTAAAGTTAAATATTTTAAAGCAGATAACAACAAAATCATTCCACAAGCCCCTAAAGGTATGCCATATCGAAATCCGAGTTCATTTGACCAAGTTATTGGCTTTTAAAGATGAAAAGAAGACCCATTTAAGTAAACTTTCGCAAAATTAAAATCAATGACATAAAAACGGTCATATTTTTTACTACCTTTAAAGTTATATATTTTAATGCAGATAACAACATAATCATTCCACAAGCCCATAAAGGTATGCCATATCGAAATCCAAGTTCATTTGACCAAGTTATGGGTTTTTAAAGATGTAAAGAAGGCCCATTTCAGTAAACCTTCGCAAAATTAAAATCAATCACATAAAAACGGTCATATTTTTTACTACCTTTAAAGTTATATATTTTAATGCAGATAACAACATAATCATTCCACAAGCCCATAAAGGTATGCCATATCGAAGTCCGAGTTCATTTGACTAAGTTATGGGCTTTTAAATATGTAAAGAAGACCCATTTCAGTAAACCTTCGCAAAATTAAAATCAATCACATAAAAACGGTCATATTTTTTACTACCTTTAAAGTTATATATTTTAATGCAGATAACAACATAATCATTCCACAAGCCCATAGAAGTATGCCATATCGAAATCCGAGTCCTTTTGACGAGGTTATGGGCTTTTAAAGATGGAAAGAAGGCCCATTTCAGTAAACCTTTGCAAAATTAAAATCAATCACATAAAAACGGTCATATTTTTTACTACCTTTAACGTTATATATTTTAATGCAGATAACAACATAATCATTCCACAAGCCCATAAAGGTATGCCAAATCGAAGTCCGAGTTCATTTGACAACGTTATGGGCCTTTAAAGATGGAAAGAGGACCCATTTCAGTAAACCTTTGCAAAATTAAAATCAGCCACATAAAAACGGTCATATTTTTTACTACCTTTAAGTTATATATTTTAATGCAGATAACAACATAATCATTCCACAAGCCCATAAAGGTATGCCATATCGAAATCCGAGTTCATTTGACTAAGTTATGGGCTTTTAAATATGTAAAGAAGGCCCATTTCAGTAAACCTTCGCAAAATTAAAATCAATGACATAAAAACGGTCATATTTTTTACTACCTTTAAAGTTATATATTTTAATGCAGATAACAACATAATCATTCCACAAGCCCATAAAGGTATGCCATATCGAAATCCGAGTTCATTTGACAACGTTATGGGCTTTTAAAGATGGAAAGAAGACCCATTTCAGTAAACCTTCGCAAAATTAAAATCAATGACATAAAAACGGTCATATTTTTTACTACCTTTAAAGTTATATATTTTAATGCAGATAACAACATAATCATTCCACAAGCCCATAAAGGTATGCCAAATCGAAATCCGAGTCCTTTTGGCCAAGTTATTGGCTTTTAAAGATGGAAAGAAGGCCCATTTCAGTAAACCTTCGCAAAATTAAAATCAATGACATAAAAACGGTCATATTTTTTACTACCTTTAAAGTTATATATTTTAATGCAGATAACAACATAATCATTCCACAAGCCCATAGAAGTATGCCATATCGAAATCCGAGTCCTTTTGACCAGGTTATGGGCTTTTAAAGATGGAAAGAAGGCCCATTTCAGTAAACCTTTGCAAAATTAAAATCAATCACATAAAAACGGTCATATTTTTTATTTTTACTACCTTTAAAGTTATATATTTTAATGCAGATAACAACATAATCATTCCACAAGCCCATAGAAGTATGCCATATCGAAATCCGAGTCCTTTTGACCAGGTTATGGGCTTTTAAAGATGGAAAGAAGGCCCATTTCAGTAAACCTTTGCAAAATTAAAATCAATCACATAAAAACGGTCATATTTTTTACTACCTTTAAAGTTATATATTTTAATGCAGATAACAACATAATCATTCCACAAGCCTATAAAGGTATGTTAAATCGAAGTCCGAGTTCATTTGACAACGTTATGGGCTTTTAAAGATGGAAAGAGGACCCATTTCAGTAAACCTTTGCAAAATTAAAATCAATCACATAAAAACGGTCATATTTTTTACTAACTTTAAAGTTATATATTTTAATGCAGGTAACAACATAATCATTCCACAAGGCCATAAAGGTATGCCATATCGAAATCCGAGTTCATTTGACTAAGTTATGGGCTTTTAAATATGTAAAGAAGGCCCATTTCAGTAAACCTTCGCAAAATTAAAATCAATGACATAAAAACGGTTATATATTTTACTACCTTTAAAGTTATATATTTTAATGCAGATAACAACATAATCATTCCACAAGCCCATAAAGGTATGCCATATCGAAATCCAAGTTCATTTGACCAAGTTATGGGTTTTTAAAGATGTAAAGAAGGCCCATTTCAGTAAACCTTCGCAAAATTAAAATCAATGACATAAAAACGGTCATATTTTTTACTACCTTTAAAGTTATATATTTTAATGCAGATAACAACATAATCATTCCATCAGCCCATAAAGGTATGCCATATCGAAATCCGAGTTCATTTGACCAAGTTATGGGCTTTTAAAGATGGAAAAAAGGCCCATTTCAGTAAACCTTCGCAAAATTAAAGTCAATGACATAAAAACCGTCGTGTTTTTTACTACCTTTAAAGTTAAATATTTTAATGCAGATAACAACAAAATCATTCCACAAGCCCCTAAAGGTATGCCATATCGAAATCCGAGTTCATTTGACCAAGTTATTGGCTTTTAAAGATGAAAAGAAGACCCATTTAAGTAAACTTTCGCAAAATTAAAATCAATGACATAAAAACGGTCATATTTTTTACTACCTTTAAAGTTATATATTTTAATGCAGATAACAACATAATCATTCCACAAGCGTATAAAGGTATGCCATATCGAAGTCCGAGTTCATTTGACAACGTTATGGGCTTTTAAGGATGGAAAGAAGACCCATTTCAGTAAACCCTTGCAAAATTAAAATCAATCACATAAAAACGGTCATATTTTTTACTACCTTTAAAGTTATATATTTTAATGCAGATAACAACATAATCATTCCACAAGCCCATAAAGGTATGCCATATCGAAATCCGAGTTCATTTGACTAAGTTATGGGCTTTTAAATATGTAAAGAAGACCCATTTCAGTAAACCTTCGCAAAATTAAAATCAATCACATAAAAACGGTCATATTTTTTACTACCTTTAAAGTTATATATTTTAATGCAGATAACAACATAATCATTCCACAAGCCCATAAAGGTATGCCATATCGAAGTCCGAGTTCATTTGACTAAGTTATGGGCTTTTAAATATGTAAAGAAGACCCATTTCAGTAAACCTTCGCAAAATTAAAATCAATCACATAAAAACGGTCATATTTTTTACTACCTTTAAAGTTATATATTTTAATGCAGATAACAACATAATCATTCCACAAGCCCATACAAGTATGCCATATCGAAATCCGAGTCCTTTTGACCAGGTTATGGGCTTTTAAAGATGGAAAGAAGGCCCATTTCAGTAAACCTTCGCAAAATTAAAATCAATCACATAAAAACGGTCATATTTTTTACTACCTTTAAAGTTATATATTTTAATGCAGATAACAACATAATCATTCCACAAGCCCATAAAGGTATGCCAAATCGAAGTCCGAGTTCATTTGACAACGTTATGGGCTTTTAAAGATGGAAAGAGGACCCATTTCAGTAAACCTTTGCAAAATTAAAATCAACCACATAAAAACGGTCATATTTTTTACTACCTTTAAAGTTATATATTTTAATGCAGATAACAACATAATCATTCCACAAGCCCATAAAGGTATGCCATATCGAAATCCGAGTTCATTTGACTAAGTTATGGGCTTTTAAATATGTAAAGAAGGCCCATTTCAGTAAACCTTCGCAAAATTAAAATCAATGACATAAAAACGGTCATATTTTTTACTACCTTTAAAGTTATATATTTTAATGCAGGTAACAACAAAATCATTCCACAAGCCCCTAAAGGTATGCCATATCGAAATCCGAGTTCATTTGACCAAGTTATTGGCTTTTAAAGATGAAAAGAAGACCCATTTCAGTAAACTTTCGCAAAATTAAAATCAATGACATAAAAACGGTCATATTTTTTACTACCTTTAAAGTTATATATTTTAATGCAGATAACAACATAATCATTCCACAAGCCTATAAAGGTATGCCATATCGAAGTCCGAGTTCATTTGACAACGTTATGGGCTTTTAAAGATGGAAAGAAGACCCATTTCAGTAAACCTTTGCAAAATTAAAATCAATCACATAAAAAATCACATAATGCAGATAGCAACATAATCATTCCACAAGCCCATAAAGGTATGCCATATCGAAATCCGAGTTCATTTGACTAAGTTATGGGCTTTTAAATATGTAAAGAAGGCCCATTTCAGTAAACCTTCGCAAAATTAAAATCAATGACATAAAAACGGTCATATTTTTTACTACCTTTAAAGTTATATATTTTAATGCAGATAACAACATAATCATTCCACAAGCCCATAAAGGTATGCCATATCGAAATCCAAGTTCATTTGACCAAGTTATGGGCTTTTAAAGATGTAAAGAAGGCCCATTTCAGTAAACCTTCGCAAAATTAAAATCAATGACATAAAAACGGTCATATTTTTTGCTACCTTTAAAGTTATATATTTTAATGCAGATAACAACATAATCATTCCACAAGCCCATAGAAGTATGCCATATCGAAATCCGAGTCCTTTTGACGAGGTTATGGGCTTTTAAAGATGGAAAGAAGGCCCATTTCAGTAAACCTTTGCAAAATTAAAATCAATCACATAAAAACGGTCATATTTTTTACTACCTTTAACGTTATATATTTTAATGCAGATAACAACATAATCATTCCACAAGCCCATAAAGGTATGCCAAATCGAAGTCCGAGTTCATTTGACAACGTTATGGGCCTTTAAAGATGGAAAGAGGACCCATTTCAGTAAACCTTTGCAAAATTAAAATCAGCCACATAAAAACGGTCATATTTTTTACTACCTTTAAGTTATATATTTTAATGCAGATAACAACATAATCATTCCACAAGCCCATAAAGGTATGCCATATCGAAATCCGAGTTCATTTGACTAAGTTATGGGCTTTTAAATATGTAAAGAAGGCCCATTTCAGTAAACCTTCGCAAAATTAAAATCAATGACATAAAAACGGTCATATTTTTTACTACCTTTAAAGTTATATATTTTAATGCAGATAACAACATAATCATTCCACAAGCCCATAAAGGTATGCCATATCGAAATCCGAGTTCATTTGACAACGTTATGGGCTTTTAAAGATGGAAAGAAGACCCATTTCAGTAAACCTTCGCAAAATTAAAATCAATGACATAAAAACGGTCATATTTTTTACTACCTTTAAAGTTATATATTTTAATGCAGATAACAACATAATCATTCCACAAGCCCATAAAGGTATGCCAAATCGAAATCCGAGTCCTTTTGGCCAAGTTATTGGCTTTTAAAGATGGAAAGAAGGCCCATTTCAGTAAACCTTCGCAAAATTAAAATCAATGACATAAAAACGGTCATATTTTTTACTACCTTTAAAGTTATATATTTTAATGCAGATAACAACATAATCATTCCACAAGCCCATAAAGGTATGCCATATCGAAATCCAAGTTCATTTGACCAAGTTATGGGTTTTTAAAGATGTAAAGAAGGCCCATTTCAGTAAACCTTCGCAAAATTAAAATCAATGACATAAAAACGGTCATATTTTTTACTACCTTTAAAGTTATATATTTTAATGCAGATAACAACATAATCATTCCATCAGCCCATAAAGGTATGCCATATCGAAATCCGAGTTCATTTGACCAAGTTATGGGCTTTTAAAGATGGAAAAAAGGCCCATTTCAGTAAACCTTCGCAAAATTAAAGTCAATGACATAAAAACCGTCGTGTTTTTTACTACCTTTAAAGTTAAATATTTTAATGCAGATAACAACAAAATCATTCCACAAGCCCCTAAAGGTATGCCATATCGAAATCCGAGTTCATTTGACCAAGTTATTGGCTTTTAAAGATGAAAAGAAGACCCATTTAAGTAAACTTTCGCAAAATTAAAATCAATGACATAAAAACGGTCATATTTTTTACTACCTTTAAAGTTATATATTTTAATGCAGATAACAACATAATCATTCCACAAGCGTATAAAGGTATGCCATATCGAAGTCCGAGTTCATTTGACAACGTTATGGGCTTTTAAAGATGGAAAGAAGACCCATTTCAGTAAACCCTTGCAAAATTAAAATCAATCACATAAAAACGGTCATATTTTTTACTACCTTTAAAGTTATATATTTTAATGCAGATAACAACATAATCATTCCACAAGCCCATAAAGGTATGCCATATCGAAATCCGAGTTCATTTGACTAAGTTATGGGCTTTTAAATATGTAAAGAAGACCCATTTCAGTAAACCTTCGCAAAATTAAAATCAATCACATAAAAACGGTCATATTTTTTACTACCTTTAAAGTTATATATTTTAATGCAGATAACAACATAATCATTCCACAAGCCCATAAAGGTATGCCATATCGAAGTCCGAGTTCATTTGACTAAGTTATGGGCTTTTAAATATGTAAAGAAGACCCATTTCAGTAAACCTTCGCAAAATTAAAATCAATCACATAAAAACGGTCATATTTTTTACTACCTTTAAAGTTATATATTTTAATGCAGATAACAACATAATCATTCCACAAGCCCATACAAGTATGCCATATCGAAATCCGAGTCCTTTTGACCAGGTTATGGGCTTTTAAAGATGGAAAGAAGGCCCATTTCAGTAAACCTTCGCAAAATTAAAATCAATCACATAAAAACGGTCATATTTTTTACTACCTTTAAAGTTATATATTTTAATGCAGATAACAACATAATCATTCCACAAGCCCATAAAGGTATGCCAAATCGAAGTCCGAGTTCATTTGACAACGTTATGGGCTTTTAAAGATGGAAAGAGGACCCATTTCAGTAAACCTTTGCAAAATTAAAATCAACCACATAAAAACGGTCATATTTTTTACTACCTTTAAAGTTATATATTTTAATGCAGATAACAACATAATCATTCCACAAGCCCATAAAGGTATGCCATATCGAAATCCGAGTTCATTTGACTAAGTTATGGGCTTTTAAATATGTAAAGAAGGCCCATTTCAGTAAACCTTCGCAAAATTAAAATCAATGACATAAAAACGGTCATATTTTTTACTACCTTTAAAGTTATATATTTTAATGCAGGTAACAACAAAATCATTCCACAAGCCCCTAAAGGTATGCCATATCGAAATCCGAGTTCATTTGACCAAGTTATTGGCTTTTAAAGATGAAAAGAAGACCCATTTCAGTAAACTTTCGCAAAATTAAAATCAATGACATAAAAACGGTCATATTTTTTACTACCTTTAAAGTTATATATTTTAATGCAGATAACAACATAATCATTCCACAAGCCTATAAAGGTATGCCATATCGAAGTCCGAGTTCATTTGACAACGTTATGGGCTTTTAAAGATGGAAAGAAGACCCATTTCAGTAAACCTTTGCAAAATTAAAATCAATCACATAAAAAATCACATAATGCAGATAGCAACATAATCATTCCACAAGCCCATAAAGGTATGCCATATCGAAATCCGAGTTCATTTGACTAAGTTATGGGCTTTTAAATATGTAAAGAAGGCCCATTTCAGTAAACCTTCGCAAAATTAAAATCAATGACATAAAAACGGTCATATTTTTTACTACCTTTAAAGTTATATATTTTAATGCAGATAACAACATAATCATTCCACAAGCCCATAAAGGTATGCCATATCGAAATCCAAGTTCATTTGACCAAGTTATGGGCTTTTAAAGATGTAAAGAAGGCCCATTTCAGTAAACCTTCGCAAAATTAAAATCAATGACATAAAAACGGTCATATTTTTTGCTACCTTTAAAGTTATATATTTTAATGCAGATAACAACATAATCATTCCACAAGCCCATAGAAGTATGCCATATCGAAATCCGAGTCCTTTTGACGAGGTTATGGGCTTTTAAAGATGGAAAGAAGGCCCATTTCAGTAAACCTTTGCAAAATTAAAATCAATCACATAAAAACGGTCATATTTTTTACTACCTTTAACGTTATATATTTTAATGCAGATAACAACATAATCATTCCACAAGCCCATAAAGGTATGCCAAATCGAAGTCCGAGTTCATTTGACAACGTTATGGGCCTTTAAAGATGGAAAGAGGACCCATTTCAGTAAACCTTTGCAAAATTAAAATCAGCCACATAAAAACGGTCATATTTTTTACTACCTTTAAGTTATATATTTTAATGCAGATAACAACATAATCATTCCACAAGCCCATAAAGGTATGCCATATCGAAATCCGAGTTCATTTGACTAAGTTATGGGCTTTTAAATATGTAAAGAAGGCCCATTTCAGTAAACCTTCGCAAAATTAAAATCAATGACATAAAAACGGTCATATTTTTTACTACCTTTAAAGTTATATATTTTAATGCAGATAACAACATAATCATTCCACAAGCCCATAAAGGTATGCCATATCGAAATCCGAGTTCATTTGACAACGTTATGGGCTTTTAAAGATGGAAAGAAGACCCATTTCAGTAAACCTTCGCAAAATTAAAATCAATGACATAAAAACGGTCATATTTTTTACTACCTTTAAAGTTATATATTTTAATGCAGATAACAACATAATCATTCCACAAGCCCATAAAGGTATGCCAAATCGAAATCCGAGTCCTTTTGGCCAAGTTATTGGCTTTTAAAGATGGAAAGAAGGCCCATTTCAGTAAACCTTCGCAAAATTAAAATCAATGACATAAAAACGGTCATATTTTTTACTACCTTTAAAGTTATATATTTTAATGCAGATAACAACATAATCATTCCACAAGCCCATAGAAGTATGCCATATCGAAATCCGAGTCCTTTTGACCAGGTTATGGGCTTTTAAAGATGGAAAGAAGGCCCATTTCAGTAAACCTTTGCAAAATTAAAATCAATCACATAAAAACGGTCATATTTTTTATTTTTACTACCTTTAAAGTTATATATTTTAATGCAGATAACAACATAATCATTCCACAAGCCCATAGAAGTATGCCATATCGAAATCCGAGTCCTTTTGACCAGGTTATGGGCTTTTAAAGATGGAAAGAAGGCCCATTTCAGTAAACCTTTGCAAAATTAAAATCAATCACATAAAAACGGTCATATTTTTTACTACCTTTAAAGTTATATATTTTAATGCAGATAACAACATAATCATTCCACAAGCCTATAAAGGTATGTTAAATCGAAGTCCGAGTTCATTTGACAACGTTATGGGCTTTTAAAGATGGAAAGAGGACCCATTTCAGTAAACCTTTGCAAAATTAAAATCAATCACATAAAAACGGTCATATTTTTTACTAACTTTAAAGTTATATATTTTAATGCAGGTAACAACATAATCATTCCACAAGGCCATAAAGGTATGCCATATCGAAATCCGAGTTCATTTGACTAAGTTATGGGCTTTTAAATATGTAAAGAAGGCCCATTTCAGTAAACCTTCGCAAAATTAAAATCAATGACATAAAAACGGTTATATATTTTACTACCTTTAAAGTTATATATTTTAATGCAGATAACAACATAATCATTCCACAAGCCCATAAAGGTATGCCATATCGAAATCCAAGTTCATTTGACCAAGTTATGGGTTTTTAAAGATGTAAAGAAGGCCCATTTCAGTAAACCTTCGCAAAATTAAAATCAATGACATAAAAACGGTCATATTTTTTACTACCTTTAAAGTTATATATTTTAATGCAGATAACAACATAATCATTCCATCAGCCCATAAAGGTATGCCATATCGAAATCCGAGTTCATTTGACCAAGTTATGGGCTTTTAAAGATGGAAAAAAGGCCCATTTCAGTAAACCTTCGCAAAATTAAAGTCAATGACATAAAAACCGTCGTGTTTTTTACTACCTTTAAAGTTAAATATTTTAATGCAGATAACAACAAAATCATTCCACAAGCCCCTAAAGGTATGCCATATCGAAATCCGAGTTCATTTGACCAAGTTATTGGCTTTTAAAGATGAAAAGAAGACCCATTTAAGTAAACTTTCGCAAAATTAAAATCAATGACATAAAAACGGTCATATTTTTTACTACCTTTAAAGTTATATATTTTAATGCAGATAACAACATAATCATTCCACAAGCGTATAAAGGTATGCCATATCGAAGTCCGAGTTCATTTGACAACGTTATGGGCTTTTAAAGATGGAAAGAAGACCCATTTCAGTAAACCCTTGCAAAATTAAAATCAATCACATAAAAACGGTCATATTTTTTACTACCTTTAAAGTTATATATTTTAATGCAGATAACAACATAATCATTCCACAAGCCCATAAAGGTATGCCATATCGAAATCCTAGTTCATTTGACTAAGTTATGGGCTTTTAAATATGTAAAGAAGACCCATTTCAGTAAACCTTCGCAAAATTAAAATCAATCACATAAAAACGGTCATATTTTTTACTACCTTTAAAGTTATATATTTTAATGCAGATAACAACATAATCATTCCACAAGCCCATAAAGGTATGCCATATCGAAGTCCGAGTTCATTTGACTAAGTTATGGGCTTTTAAATATGTAAAGAAGACCCATTTCAGTAAACCTTCGCAAAATTAAAATCAATCACATAAAAACGGTCATATTTTTTACTACCTTTAAAGTTATATATTTTAATGCAGATAACAACATAATCATTCCACAAGCCCATACAAGTATGCCATATCGAAATCCGAGTCCTTTTGACCAGGTTATGGGCTTTTAAAGATGGAAACAAGGCCCATTTCAGTAAACCTTCGCAAAATTAAAATCAATCACATAAAAACGGTCATATTTTTTACTACCTTTAAAGTTATATATTTTAATGCAGATAACAACATAATCATTCCACAAGCCCATAAAGGTATGCCAAATCGAAGTCCGAGTTCATTTGACAACGTTATGGGCTTTTAAAGATGGAAAGAGGACCCATTTCAGTAAACCTTTGCAAAATTAAAATCAACCACATAAAAACGGTCATATTTTTTACTACCTTTAAAGTTATATATTTTAATGCAGATAACAACATAATCATTCCACAAGCCCATAAAGGTATGCCATATCGAAATCCGAGTTCATTTGACTAAGTTATGGGCTTTTAAATATGTAAAGAAGGCCCATTTCAGTAAACCTTCGCAAAATTAAAATCAATGACATAAAAACGGTCATATTTTTTACTACCTTTAAAGTTATATATTTTAATGCAGGTAACAACAAAATCATTCCACAAGCCCCTAAAGGTATGCCATATCGAAATCCGAGTTCATTTGACCAAGTTATTGGCTTTTAAAGATGAAAAGAAGACCCATTTCAGTAAACTTTCGCAAAATTAAAATCAATGACATAAAAACGGTCATATTTTTTACTACCTTTAAAGTTATATATTTTAATGCAGATAACAACATAATCATTCCACAAGCCTATAAAGGTATGCCATATCGAAGTCCGAGTTCATTTGACAACGTTATGGGCTTTTAAAGATGGAAAGAAGACCCATTTCAGTAAACCTTTGCAAAATTAAAATCAATCACATAAAAAATCACATAATGCAGATAGCAACATAATCATTCCACAAGCCCATAAAGGTATGCCATATCGAAATCCGAGTTCATTTGACTAAGTTATGGGCTTTTAAATATGTAAAGAAGGCCCATTTCAGTAAACCTTCGCAAAATTAAAATCAATGACATAAAAACGGTCATATTTTTTACTACCTTTAAAGTTATATATTTTAATGCAGATAACAACATAATCATTCCACAAGCCCATAAAGGTATGCCATATCGAAATCCAAGTTCATTTGACCAAGTTATGGGCTTTTAAAGATGTAAAGAAGGCCCATTTCAGTAAACCTTCGCAAAATTAAAATCAATGACATAAAAACGGTCATATTTTTTGCTACCTTTAAAGTTATATATTTTAATGCAGATAACAACATAATCATTCCATCAGCCCATAAAGGTATGCCATATCGAAATCCGAGTTCATTTGACCAAGTTATGGGCCTTTAAAGATGGAAAAAAGGCCCATTTCAGTAAACCTTCGCAAAATTAAAGTCAATGACATAAAAACCGTCATGTTTTTTACTACCTTTAAAGTTAAATATTTTAATGCAGATAACAACAAAATCATTCCACAAGCCCCTAAAGGTATGCCATATCGAAATCCGAGTTCATTTGACCAAGTTATGGGCTTTTAAAGATGAAAAGAAGACCCATTTCAGTAAACTTTCGCAAAATTAAAATCAATGACATAAAAACGGTCATATTTTTACTACCTTTAAAGTTATATATTTTAATGCAGATAACAACATAATCATTCCACAAGCCCATAAAGGTATGCCATATCGAAATCCGAGTTCATTTGACTAAGTTATGGGCTTTTAAATATGTAAAGAAGACCCATTTCAGTAAACCTTCGCAAAATTAAAATCAATCACATAAAAACGGTCATATTTTTTACTACCTTTAAAGTTATATATTTTAATGCAGATAACAACATTATCATTCCACGAGCCCATAAAGGTATGCCATATCGAAATCCGAGTTCATTTGACTAAGTTATGGGCTTTTAAATATGTAAAGAAGACCCATTTCAGTAAACCTTCGCAAAATTAAAATCAATCACATAAAAACGGTCATATTTTTTACTACCTTTAAAGTTATATATTTTAATGCAGATAACAACATTATCATTCCACAAGCCCATAAAGGTATGCCATATCGAAATCCGAGTTCATTTGACTAAGTTATGGGCTTTTAAATATGTAAAGAAGACCCATTTCAGTAAACCTTCGCAAAATTAAAATCAATCACATAAAAACGGTCATATTTTTTACTACCTTTAAAGTTATATATTTTAATGCAGATAACAACATAATCATTCCACAAGCCCATAGAAGTATGCCATATCGAAATCCGAGTCCTTTTGACCAGGTTATGGGCTTTTAAAGATGGAAAGAAGGCCCATTTCAGTAAACCGTTGCAAAATTAAAATCAATCACATAAAAACGGTCATATTTTTTACTACCTTTAAAGTTATATATTTTAATGCAGATAACAACATAATCATTCCACAAGCCCATAGAAGTATGCCATATCGAAATCCGAGTCCTTTTGACCAGGTTATGGGCTTTTAAAGATGGAAAGAAGGCCCATTTCAGTAAACCTTTGCAAAATTAAAATCAATCACATAAAAACGGTCATATTTTTTACTACCTTTAAAGTTATATATTTTAATGCAGATAACAACATAATCATTCCACAAGCCTATAAAGGTATGCCAAATCAAAGTCCGAGTTCATTTGACAACGTTATGGGCTTTTAAAGATGGAAAGAGGACCCATTTCAGTAAACTTTGCAAAATTAAAATCAATCACATAAAAACGGTCATATTTTTTACTACCTTTAAAGTTATATATTTTAATGCAGATAACAACATAATCATTCCACAAGCCCATAAAGGTATGCCATATCGAAATCCGAGTTCACTTGACTAAGTTATGGGCTTTTAAATATGTAAAGAAGGCCCATTTCAGTAAACCTTCGCAAAATTAAAATCAATGACATAAAAACGGTCATATTTTTTACTACCTTTAAAGTTATATATTTTAATGCAGGTAACAACAAAATCATTCCACAAGCCCCTAAAGGTATGCCATATCGAAATCCGAGTTCATTTGACCAAGTTATTTGCTTTTAAAGATGAAAAGAAGACCCATTTCAGTAAACTTTCGCAAAATTAAAATCAATGACATAAAAACGGTCATATGTTTTACTACCTTTAAAGTTATATATTTTAAAGCAGATAACAACATAATCATTCCACAAGCCTATAAAGGTATGCCATATCGAAGTCCGAGTTCATTTGACAACGTTATGGGCTTTTAAAGATGGAAAGAAGACCCATTTCAGTAAACCTTCGCAAAATTAAAATCAATCACATAAAAACGGTCATATTTTTTACTACCTTTAAAGTTATATATTTTAATGCAGATAACAACATAATCATTCCACAAGCCCATAAAGGTATGCCATATCGAAATCCGAGTTCATTTGACTAAGTTATGGGCTTTTAAATATGTAAAGAAGACCAATTTCAGTAAACCTTCGCAAAATTAACATCAATCACATAAAAACGGTCATATTTTTTACTACCTTTAAAATTATATATTTTAATGCAGATAACAACATAATCATTCCACAAGCCCATAAAAGTATGCCATATCGAGATCCGAGTTCATTTGACTAAGTTATGGGCTTTTAAATATGTAAAGAAGACCCATTTCAGTAAACCTTCGCAAAATTAAAATCAATCACATAAAAACGGTCATATTTTTTACTACCTTTAAAGTTATATATTTTAATGCAGATAACAACATAATCATTCCACAAGCCCATAAGTGTATGCCATATCGAAATCCGAGTTCATTTGACTAAGTTATGGGCTTTTAAATATGTAAAGAAGACCCATTTCAGTAAACCTTCGCAAAATTAAAATCAATCACATAAAAACGGTCATATTTTTTACTACCTTTAAAATTATATATTTTAATGCAGATAACAACATAATCATTCCACAAGCCCATAGAAGTATGCCATATCGAAATCCGAGTCCTTTTGACCAGGTTATGGGCTTTTAAAGATGGAAAGAAGGCCCATTTCAGTAAACCTTTGCAAAATTAAAATCAATCACATAAAAACGGTCATATTTTTTACTACCTTTAAAGTTATATATTTTAATGCAGATAACAACATAATCATTCCACAAGCCTATAAAGGTATGCCAAATCGAAGTCCGAGTTCATTTGACAACGTTATGGGCTTTTAAAGATGGAAAGAGGACCCATTTCAGTAAACCTTTGCAAAATTAAAATCAATCACATAAAAACGGTCATATTTTTTACTACCTTTAAAGTTATATATTTTAATGCAGATAACAACATAATCATTCCACAAGCCCATAAAGGTATGCCATATCGAAATCCGAGTTCATTTGACTAAGTTATGGGCTTTTAAATATGTAAAGAAGACCCATTTCAGTAAACCTTCGCAAAATTAAAATCAATCACATAAAAACGGTCATATTTTTTACTACCTTTAAAATTATATATTTTAATGCAGATAACAACATAATCATTCCACAAGCCCATAGAAGTATGCCATATCGAAATCCGAGTCCTTTTGACCAGGTTATGGGCTTTTAAAGATGGAAAGAAGGCCCATTTCAGTAAACCCTTGCAAAATTAAAATCAATGACATAAAAACGGTCATATTTTTTACTACCTTTAAAGTTATATATTTTAATGCAGATAACAACATAATCATTCCACAAGCCCATAGAAGTATGCCATATCGAAATCCGAGTCCTTTTGACCAGGTTATGGGCTTTTAAAGATGGAAAGAAGGCCCATTTCAGTAAACCTTTGCAAAATTAAAATCAATCACATAAAAACGGTCATATTTTTTACTACCTTTAAAGTTATATATTTTAATGCAGATAACAACATAATCATTCCACAAGCCTATAAAGGTATGCCAAATCAAAGTCCGAGTTCATTTGACAACGTTATGGGCTTTTTAAGATGGAAAGAGGACCCATTTCAGTAAACCTTTGCAAAATTAAAATCAATCACATAAAAACGGTCATATTTTTTACTACCTTTAAAGTTATATATTTTAATGCAGATAACAACATAATCATTCCACAAGCCCATAAAGGTATGCCATATCGAAATCCGAGTTCACTTGACTAAGTTATGGGCTTTTAAATATGTAAAGAAGGCCCATTTCAGTAAACCTTCGCAAAATTAAAATCAATGACATAAAAACGGTCATATTTTTTACTACCTTTAAAGTTATATATTTTAATGCAGGTAACAACAAAATCATTCCACAAGCCCCTAAAGGTATGCCATATCGAAATCCGAGTTCATTTGACCAAGTTATTTGCTTTTAAAGATGAAAAGAAGACCCATTTCAGTAAACTTTCGCAAAATTAAAATCAATGACATAAAAACGGTCATATGTTTTACTACCTTTAAAGTTATATATTTTAAAGCAGATAACAACATAATCATTCCACAAGCCTATAAAGGTATGCCATATCGAAGTCCGAGTTCATTTGACAACGTTATGGGCTTTTAAAGATGGAAAGAAGACCCATTTCAGTAAACCTTCGCAAAATTAAAATCAATCACATAAAAACGGTCATATTTTTTACTACCTTTAAAGTTATATATTTTAATGCAGATAACAACATAATCATTCCACAAGCCCATAAAGGTATGCCATATCGAAATCCGAGTTCATTTGACTAAGTTATGGGCTTTTAAATATGTAAAGAAGACCAATTTCAGTAAACCTTCGCAAAATTAACATCAATCACATAAAAACGGTCATATTTTTTACTACCTTTAAAATTATATATTTTAATGCAGATAACAACATAATCATTCCACAAGCCCATAAAAGTATGCCATATCGAGATCCGAGTTCATTTGACTAAGTTATGGGCTTTTAAATATGTAAAGAAGACCCATTTCAGTAAACCTTCGCAAAATTAAAATCAATCACATAAAAACGGTCATATTTTTTACTACCTTTAAAGTTATATATTTTAATGCAGATAACAACATAATCATTCCACAAGCCCATAAAGGTATGCCATATCGAAATCCGAGTTCATTTGACTAAGTTATGGGCTTTTAAATATGTAAAGAAGACCCATTTCAGTAAACCTTCGCAAAATTAAAATCAATCACATAAAAACGGTCATATTTTTTACTACCTTTAAAATTATATATTTTAATGCAGATAACAACATAATCATTCCACAAGCCCATAGAAGTATGCCATATCGAAATCCGAGTCCTTTTGACCAGGTTATGGGCTTTTAAAGATGGAAAGAAGGCCCATTTCAGTAAACCTTTGCAAAATTAAAATCAATCACATAAAAACGGTCATATTTTTTACTACCCTTAAAGTTATATATTTTAATGCAGATAACAACATAATCATTCCACAAGCCTATAAAGGTATGCCAAATCGAAGTCCGAGTTCATTTGACAACGTTATGGGCTTTTAAAGATGGAAAGAGGACCCATTTCAGTAAACCTTTGCAAAATTAAAATCAATCACATAAAAACGGTCATATTTTTTACTACCTTTAAAGTTATATATTTTAATGCAGATAACAACATAATCATTCCACAAGCCCATAAAGGTATGCCATATCGAAATCCGAGTTCATTTGACTAAGTTATGGGCTTTTAAATATGTAAAGAAGACCCATTTCAGTAAACCTTCGCAAAATTAAAATCAATCACATAAAAACGGTCATATTTTTTACTACCTTTAAAGTTATATATTTTAATGCAGATAACAACATAATCATTCCACAAGCCCATAGAAGTATGCCATATCGAAATCCGAGTCCTTTTGACCAGGTTATGGGCTTTTAAAGATGGAAAGAAGGCCCATTTCAGTAAACCCTTGCAAAATTAAAATCAATGACATAAAAACGGTCATATTTTTTACTACCTTTAAAGTAATATATTTTAATGCAGATAACAACATAATCATTCCACAAGCCTATAAAGGTATGCCAAATCGAAGTCCGAGTTCATTTGACAACGTTATGGGCTTTTAAAGATGGAAAGAGGACCCATTTCAGTAAACCTTTGCAAAATTAAAATCAATCACATAAAAACGGTCATATTTTTTACTACCTTTAAAGTTATATATTTTAATGCAGATAACAACATAATCATTCCACAAGCCCATAAAAGTATGCCATATCGAAATCCGAGTTCATTTGACTAAGTTATGGGCTTTTAAATATGTAAAGAAGGCCCATTTCAGTAAACCTTCGCAAAATTAAAATCAATGACATAAAAACGGTCATATTTTTTACTACCTTTAAAGTTATATATTTTAATGCAGGTAACAACATAATCAATCCACAAGCCTATAAGGGTATGCCATATCGAAATCCAAGTTCATTTGACCAAGTTATGGGCTTTTAAAGATGTAAAGAAGGCCAATTTCAGTAAACCTTCGCAAAATTAAAATCAATGACATAAAAACGGTCATATTTTTTACTACCTTTAAAGTTATATATTTTAATGCAGATAACAACATAATCATTCCATCAGCCCATAAGGGTATGCCATATCGAAATCCGAGTTCATTTGACCTTTTAAAGATGGAAAAAAGGCCCATTTCAGTAAACCTTCGCAAAATTAAAGTCACTGACATAAAAACCGTCGTGTTTTTTACTACCCTTAAAGTTAAATATTTTAATGCAGATAACAACAAAATCATTCCACAAGCCCCTAAAGGTATGCCATATCGAAATCCAAGTTCATTTGACCAAATTATTGGCTTTTAAAGATGAAAAGAAGGCCCATTTCAGTAAACCTTCGCAAAATTAAAATCAATGACATAAAAACGGTCATATTTTTTACTACCCTTAAAGTTATATATTTTAATGCAGATAAAAACATAATCATTCCACGAGCCCATAAAGGTATGCCATATCGAAATCCGAGTTCATTTGACAACGTTATGGGCTTTTAAAGATGGAAAGAAGACCCATTTCAGTAAAGCCTTGCAAAATTAAAATCAATCACATAAAAACGGTCATATTTTTTACTACCTTTAAAGTTATATATTTTAATGCAGATAACAACATAATCATTCCACAAGCCCATAAAGGTATGCCATATCGAAATCCGAGTTCATTTGACTAAGTTATGGGCTTTTAAATATGTAAAGAAGACCCATTTCAGTAAACCTTCGCAAAATTAAAATCAATCACATAAAAACGGTCATATTTTTTACTACCTTTAAAATTATATATTTTAATGCAGATAACAACATAATCATTCCACAAGCCCATAGAAGTATGCCATATCGAAATCCGAGTCCTTTTGACCAGGTTATGGGCTTTTAAATATGTAAAGAAGACCCATTTCAGTAAACCTTCGCAAAATTAAAATCAATCACATAAAAACGGTCATATTTTTTACTACCTTTAAAGTTATATATTTTAATGCAGATAACAACATAATCATTCCACAAGCCCATAGAAGTATGCCATATCGAAATCCGAGTCCTTTTGACCAGGTTATGGGCTTTTAAAGATGGAAAGAAGGCCCATTTCAGTAAACCTTTGCAAAATTAAAATCAATCACATAAAAACGGTCATATTTTTTACTACCTTTAAAGTTATATATTTTAATGCAGATAACAACATAATCATTCCACAAGCCTATAAAGGTATGCCAAATCGAAGTCCGAGTTCATTTGACAACGTTATGGGCTTTTAAAGATGGAAAGAGGACCCATTTCAGTAAACCTTTGCAAAATTAAAATCAATCACATAAAAACGGTCATATTTTTTACTACCTTTAAAGTTATATATTTTAATGCAGATAACAACATAATCATTCCACAAGCCCATAAAGGTATGCCATATCGAAATCCGAGTTCATTTGACTAAGTTATGGGCTTTTAAATATGTAAAGAAGGCCCATTTCAGTAAACCTTCGCAAAATTAAAATCAATGACATAAAAACGGTCATATTTTTTACTACCTTTAAAGTTATATATTTTAATGCAGGTAACAACATAATCAATCCACAAGCCTATAAAGGTATGCCATATCGAAATCCAAGTTCATTTGACCAAGTTATGGGCTTTTAAAGATGTAAAGAAGGCCCATTTCAGTAAACCTTCGCAAAATTAAAATCAATGACATAAAAACGGTCATATTTTTTACTACCTTTAAAGTTATATATTTTAATGCAGATAACAACATAATCATTCCATCAGCCAGTAAGGGTATGCCATATCGAAATCCGAGTTCATTTCACCTTTTAAAGATGGAAAAAAGGCCCATTTCAGTAAACCTTCGCAAAATTAAAGTCAATGACATAAAACCGTCGTGTTTTTTACTACCCTTAAAGTTAAATATTTTAACGCAGATAACAACAAAATCATTCCACAAGCCCCTAAAGGTATGCCATATCGAAATACAAGTTCATTTGACCAAGTTATTGGCTTTTAAAGATGAAAAGAAGGCCCATTTCAGTAAACCTTCGCAAAATTAAAATCAATGACATAAAAACGGTCATATTTTTAACTACCCTTAAAGTTATATATTTTAATGCAGATAAAAACATAATCATTCCACGAGCCCATAAAGGTATGCCATATCGAAATCCGAGTTCATTTGACCATGTTATGGGCTTTTAAGGATGGAAAGAAGGCCCATTTCTGTAAACCTTCGCAGAATAAAAATCAATGACATAAAAACGGTCATATTTTTTATTACCTTTAAAGTTATATATTTTAATGCAGATAACAACCATATCGAAATCCGAGTCCTTTTGACCAGGCTATGGGCTTTTAAAGATGGAAAGAAGGCCCATTTCAGTAAACCTTTGCAAAATTAAAGTCAATGACATAAAAACCGTCGTGTTTTTTACTACCCTTAAAGTTAAATATTTTAATGCAGATAACAACAAAATCATTCCACAAGCCTCTAAAGGTATGCCATATCGAAATCCAAGTTCATTTGACCAAGTTATTGGCTTTTAAAGATGAAAAGAAGGCCAATTTCAGTAAACCTTTGCAAAATTAAAAACAATGACATTAAAACGGTCACATGTTTTACTACCTTTAAAGTTAAATATTTTAATGCAGATAAAAACATAATCATTCCACGAGCCCATAAAGGTATGCCATATCGAAATCCGAGTTCATTTGACCAAGTTATTGGCTTTTAAAGATGAAAAGAACACCTATTTCAGTAAACTTTCGCAAAATTAAAATCAATGACATAAAAACGGTCATATTTTTTACTACCTTTAAAGTTATATATTTTAATGCAGGTAACAACAAAATCATTCCACAAGCCCCTAAAGGTATGCCATATCGAAATCCGAGTTCATTTGACTAAGTTATGGGCTTTTAAATATGTAAAGAAGGCCCATTTCAGTAAACCTTCGCAAAATTAAAATCAATGACATAAAAACGGTCATATTTTTTACTACCTTTAAAGTTATATATTTTAATGCAGGTAACAACAAAATCATTCCACAAGCCCCTAAAGGTATGCCATATCGAAATCCGAGTTCATTTGACCAAGTTATTGGCTTTTAAAGATGAAAAGAAGACCCATTTCAGTAAACTTTCGCAAAATTAAAATCAATGACATAAAAACGGTCATATTTTTTACTACCTTTAAAGTTATATATTTTAATGCAGATAACAACATAATCATTCCACAAGCCCATAAAGGTATGCCATATCGAAATCCGAGTTCATTTGACTAAGTTATGGGCTTTTAAATATGTAAAGAAGACCCATTTCAGTAAACCTTCGCAAAATTAAAATCAATCACATAAAAACGGTCATATTTTTTACTACCTTTAAAGTTATATATTTTAATGCAAATAACAACATAATCATTCCACAAGCCCATAAAGGTATGCCATATCGAAATCCGAGTTCATTTGACTAAGTTATGGGCTTTTAAATATGTAAAGAAGACCCATTTCAGTAAACCTTCGCAAAATTAAAATCAATCACATAAAAACGGTCATATTTTTTACTACCTTTAAAGTTATATATTTTAATGCAGATAACAACATAATCATTCCACAAGCCCATAGAAGTATGCCATATCGAAATCCGAGTCCTTTTGACCAGGCTATGGGCTTTTAAAGATGGAAAGAAGGCCCATTTCAGTAAACCTTTGCAAAATTTAAAATCAATCACATAAAAACGGTCATATTTTTTACTACCTTTAAAGTTATATATTTTAATGCAGATAACAACATAATCATTCCACAAGCCTATAAAGGTATGCCAAATCGAAGTCCGAGTTCATTTGACAACGTTATGGGCTTTTAAAGATGGAAAGAGGACCCATTTCAGTAAACCTTTGCAAAATTAAAATCAATCACATAAAAACGGTCATATTTTTTATTACCTTTAAAGTTATATATTTTAATGCAGATAACAACATAATCATTCCACAAGCCCATAAAGGTATGCCATATCGAAATCCGAGTTCATTTGACTAAGTTATGGGCTTTTAAATATGTAAAGAAGGCCCATTTCAGTAAACCTTCGGAAAATTAAAATCAATGACATAAAAACGGTCATATTTTTTACTACCTTTAAAGTTATATATTTTAATGCAGGTAACAACATAATCAATCCACAAGCCTATATAGGTATGCCATATCGAAATCCAAGTTAATTTGACCAAGTTATGGGCTTTTAAAGATGTAAAGAAGGCCCATTTCAGTAAACCTTCGCAAAATTAAAATCAATGACATAAAAACGGTCATATTTTTTACTACCTTTAAAGTTATATATTTTAATGCAGATAACAACATAATCATTCCATAAGCCCATAAGGGTATGCCATATCGAAATCCGAGTTCATTTGACCTTTTAAAGATGGAAAAAAGGCCCATTTCAGTAAACCTTCGCAAAATTAAAGTCAATGACATAAAAACCGTCGTGTTTTTTACTACCCTTAAAGTTAAATATTTTAATGCAGATAACAACAAAATCATTCCACAAGCCCCTAAAGGTATGCCATATCGAAATCCAAGTTCATTTGACCAAGTTATTGGCTTTTAAAGATGAAAAGAAGGCCCATTTCAGTAAACCTTCGCAAAATTAAAATCAATGACATAAAAACGGTCATATTTCTTACTACCCTTAAAGTTATATATTTTAATGCAGATAAAAACATAATCATTCCACGAGCCCATAAAGGTATGCCATATCGAAATCCGAGTTCATTTGACCATGTTATGGGCTTTTAAGGATGGAAAGAAGGCCCATTTCTGTAAACCTTCGCAGAATAAAAATCAATGACATAAAAACGGTCATATTTTTTACTACCTTTAAAGTTATATATTTTAATGCAGATAACAACCATATCGAAATCCGAGTCCTTTTGACCAGGTTATGGGCGTTTAAAGATGGAAAGAAGGCCCATTTCAGTAAACCTTTGCAAAATTAAAGTCAATGACATAAAAACCGTCGTGTTTTTTACTACCCTTAAAGTTAAATATTTTAATGCAGATAACAACAAAATCATTCCACAAGCCCCTAAAGGTATGCCATATCGAAATCCAAGTTCATTTGACCAAGTTATTGGCTTTTAAAGATGAAAAGAACGCCCATTTCAGTAAACCTTCGCAAAATTAAAATCAATGACATAAAAACGGTCATATTTTTTACTACCCTTAAAGTTATATATTTTAATGCAGATAACAACGTAATCATTCCACAAGCCTATAAAGGTATGCCATATCGAAGTCCGAGTTGATTTGACTAAGTTATGGGCTTTTAAAGATGGAAAGAAGGCCCATTACAGTAAACCTTTGCAAAATTAAAATCCATGACATTAAAACGGTCACATGTTTTACTACCTTTAAAGTTAAATATTTTAATGCAGATAAAAACATAATCATTCCACGAGCCCATAAAGGTATGCCATATCGAAATCCGAGTCCTTTTGACCAGGTTATGGGCTTTTAAAGATGGAAAGAAGGCCCATTTCTGTAAACCTTCGCAGAATAAAAATCAATGACATAAAAACGGTCATATTTATACCCGTTACTCGTAGAGTAAAAGGGTATCCTAGATGTGTCGGAAAGTATGTAACAGGCAGAAGGAAGCGTTTCCGACCCCATAAAGTATATATATTCTTGATCAGGATCACTAGCCGAGTCGATCTGGCCATGTCCGTCTGTCCGTCTGTCCGTATGCCCGTCTGTCCGTTTGTCTGTCCGGATGAACGCTGAGATCTCGGAAACTATGAGAGCTAGGCTATTGAGATTTGGCGTACAAGTTCCTGAGCTTCTTACGCAGCGCAAGTTTGTTTCAGTAGACTGCCACGCCCACTCTAACGCCCACAAACCACCCAAAACTGTAACTCCTACAGTTTTGATGCTAGATAGAAAATTTTAACTGAAATGTATTGTTCTCATCAATACCTATCGATTGACCTAAAAAAAAGTTTGCCACGCCCACTTAAACGCCCACAAACCGCGAAAACCTGTGACGCCCACAGTTTTCATGCTAGATAAAAAATTTTAACTGCAATGTATTGGTGTCGTCAATACCTATCGATTAATCCAAAAATTAATTTGCCACGCCCACTCTAACGCCCATAACGCTTAAATCTGTCTACCGCCGGTAGGTGGCGCATTTTAATCTCCTTTTGCTGCTTGCATATCTCCATTTCCCTTTGAGTAACGGGTATCTGATAGTCGAGGTACTCGAGTATAGCGTTCTTCCTTGTTTTTACTACATTTAAAGTTATATATTTTAGTGCAGATAACAACATAATCATTCCTCAAGCCCATAGAGGTGTGCCATATCGAAATCCGAGTCCTTTTGACCAGGTTATGGGCTTTTAAAGACGGAAAGAAGGCCCATTTCAGTAAACCTTCGCAAAATTAAAATCAATGACATAAAAACGGTCATATTTTTTACTACCTACCCATAAACGTATACCATATCGAAATACGAGTTCATTTGACCAAGTTATTGGCTTTTAAAGACGGAAAGAAGGCCCATTTCAGTAAACCTTCGCAAAATTAAAATCAATGACATAAAAACGGTCATATTTTTTACTACCTTTAAAGTTATGCAGATAACAACATAATCATTCCACAAGCCTTTAAGGGTATGCAATATTTATTTGACCAAGTTATGGGCTTTAAAGATGGAAAGAAGGCCCATTTCAGTAAACCTTTGCAAAATTAAAATCAATGACATAAAAACGGTCATATTTTTTACTACCTTTAAAATTATATATTTTAATGCAGATAACAACATAATCTTTCCACAAGCCTATAAAGGTATGCCATATCGATATCCGAGTTCATTTGACCAAGTTATGGGCTTTTAAAGATGGAAAGAAGGCACATTTCAGTAAACCTTCGCAAAATTAAAATCAATGACATAAAAACGGTCATATTTTTTTCTACCTTTAATGTTATATATTTTAGTGCACAGAACAACATAATCATTCCATAAGCCAATAGAGGTATGCCATATCGAAATCCGAGTCCTTTTGGCCAAGTTATTGGCTTTTAAAGATGGAAAGAAGGCACATTTCAGTAAACCTTCGCAAAATTAAAATCAATGACATAAAAACGGTCATATTTTTTACTACCTTTAAAATTATATATTTTAATGCTGATAACAACATAATCATTCCACAAGCCTATAAAGGTTTGCCATATCGAATTCCGAGTTCATTTGACCAAGAAATGGGCTTTTAAAGATGGAAAGAAGGCACATTTCAGTAAACCTTCGCAAAATTAAAATCAATGACATAAAAACGGTCATATTTCTTACTACCTTTAAAGTTATATATTTTAATGCAGATAACAACATAATCATTCCACAAGCCCATAAAGGTATGCCATATCGAAATCCGAGTTCATTTGACTAAGTTATGGGCTTTTAAATATGTAAAGAAGGCCCATTTCAGTAAACCTTCGGAAAATTAAAATCAATGACATAAAAACGGTCATATTTTTTACTACCTTTAAAGTTATACATTTTAATGCAGGTAACAACATAATCAATCCACAAGCCTATAAAGGTATGCCATATCGAAATCCAAGTTAATTTTACCAAGTTATGGGCTTTTAAAGATGTAAAGAAGGCCCATTTCAGTAAACCTTCGCAAAATTAAAATCAATGACATAAAAACGGTCATATTTTTTACTACCTTTAAAGTTATATATTTTAATGCAGATAACAACATAATCATTCCATCAGCCCATAAGGGTATGCCATATCGAAATCCGAGTTCATTTGACCTTTTAAAGATGGAAAAAAGGCCCATTTCAGTAAACCTTCGCAAAATTAAAGTCAATGACATAAAAACCGTCGTGTTTTTTACTACCCTTAAAGTTAAATATTTTAATGCAGATAACAACAAAATCATTCCACAAGCCCCTAAAGGTATGCCATATCGAAATCCAAGTTCATTTGACCAAGTTATTGGCTTTTAAAGATGAAAAGAAGGCCCATTTCAGTAAACCTTCGCAAAATTAAAATCAATGACATAAAAACGGTCATATTTCTTACTACCCTTAAAGTTATATATTTTAATGCAGATAAAAACATAATCATTCCACGAGCCCATAAAGGTATGCCATATCGAAATCCGAGTTCATTTGACCATGTTATGGGCTTTTAAGGATGGAAAGAAGGCCCATTTCTGTAAACCTTCGCAGAATAAAAATCAATGACATAAAAACGGTCATATTTTTTACTACCTTTAAAGTTATATATTTTAATGCAGATAACAACCATATCGAAATCCGAGTCCTTTTGACCAGGTTATGGGCGTTTAAAGATGGAAAGAAGGCCCATTTCAGTAAACCTTTGCAAAATTAAAGTCAATGACATAAAAACCGTCGTGTTTTTTACTACCCTTAAAGTTAAATATTTTAATGCAGATAACAACAAAATCATTCCACAAGCCCCTAAAGGTATGCCATATCGAAATCCAAGTTCATTTGACCAAGTTATTGGCTTTTAAAGATGAAAAGAAGGCCCATTTCAGTAAACCTTCGCAAAATTAAAATCAATGACATAAAAACGGTCATATTTTTTACTACCCTTAAAGTCATATATTTTAATGCAGATAACAACATAATCATTCCACAAGCCTATAAAGGTATGCCATATCGGAGTCCGAGTTGATTTGACTAAGTTATGGGCTTTTAAAGATGGAAAGAAGGCCCATTACAGTAAACCTTTGCAAAATTAAAATCCATGACATTAAAACGGTCACATGTTTTACTACCTTTAAAGTTAAATATTTTAATGCAGATAAAAACATAATCATTCCACGAGCCCATAAAGGTATGCCATATCGAAATCCGAGTCGTTTTGACCAGGTTATGGGCTTTTAAAGATGGAAAGAAGGCCCATTTCTGTAAACCTTCGCAGAATAAAAATCAATGACATAAAAACGGTCATATTTATACCCGTTACTCGTAGAGTAAAAGGGTATCCTAGATTCGTCGGAAAGTATGTAACAGGCAGAAGGAAGCGTTTCCGACCCCATAAAGTATATATATTCTTGATCAGGATCACTAGCCGAGTCGATCTGGCCATGTCCGTCTGTCCGTCTGTCCGTATGCCCGTCTGTCCGTCTGTCTGTCCGGATGAACGCTGAGATCTCGGAAACTATGAGAGCTAGGCTATTGAGATTTGGCGTACAAGTTCCTGAGCTTCTTACGCAGCGCAAGTTTGTTTCAGTAGACTGCCACGCCCACTCTAACGCCCACAAACCACCCAAAACTGTAACTCCTACAGTTTTGATGCTAGATAGAAAATTTTAACTGAAATGTATTGTTCTCATCAATACCTATCGATTGACCTAAAAAAAAGTTTGCCACGCCCACTTAAACGCCCACAAACCGCGAAAACCTGTGACGCCCACAGTTTTCATGCTAGATAAAAAATTTTAACTGCAATGTATTGGTGTCGTCAATACCTATCGATTAATCCAAAAATTAATTTGCCGCGCCCACTCTAACGCCCATAACGCTTAAATCTGTCTACCGCCGGTAGGTGGCGCATTTTGATCTCCTTTTGCTGCTTGCATATCTCCATTTCCCTTTGAGTAACGGGTATCTGATAGTCGAGGTACTCGAGTATAGCGTTCTTCCTTGTTTTTACTACATTTAAAGTTATATATTTTAGTGCAGATAACAACATAATCATTCCTCAAGCCCATAGAGGTGTGCCATATCGAAATCCGAGTCCTTTTGACCAGGTTATGGGCTTTTAAAGGCGGAAAGAAGGCCCATTTCAGTAAACCTTCGCAAAATTAAAATCAATGACATAAAAACGGTCATATTTTTTACTACCTACCCATAAACGTATACCATATCGAAATACGAGTTCATTTGACCAAGTTATTGGCTTTTAAAGACGGAAAGAAGGCCCATTTCAGTAAACCTTCGCAAAATTAAAATCAATGACATAAAAACGGTCATATTTTTTACTACCTTTAAAGTTATGCAGATAACAACATAATCATTCCACAAGCCTTTAAGGGTATGCAATATTTATTTGACCAAGTTATGGGCTTTAAAGATGGAAAGAAGGCCCATTTCAGTAAACCTTTGCAAAATTAAAATCAATGACATAAAAACGGTCATATTTTTTACTACCTTTAAAATTATATATTTTAATGCTGATAACAACATAATCATTCCACAAGCCTATAAAGGTATGCCATATCGAATTCCGAGTTCATTTGACCAAGAAATGGGCTTTTAAAGATGGAAAGAAGGCACATTTCAGTAAACCTTCGCAAAATTAAAACCAATGACATAAAAACGGTCATATTTTTTTCTACCTTTAATGTTATATATTTTAGTGCACATAACAACATAATCATTCCATAAGCCAATAGAGGTATGCCATATCGAAATCCGAGTCCTTTTGGCCAAGTTATTGGCTTTTAAAGATGGAAAGAAGGCACATTTCAGTAAACCTTCGCAAAATTAAAATCAATGACATAAAAACGGTCATATTTTTTACTACCTTTAAAATTATATATTTTAATGCTGATAACAACATAATCATTCCACAAGCCTATAAAGGTATGCCATATCGAATTCCGAGTTCATTTGACCAAGAAATGGGCTTTTAAAGATGGAAAGAAGGCACATTTCAGTAAACCTTCGCAAAATTAAAATCAATGACATAAAAACGGTCATATTTTTTACTACCATTAAAGTTATATATTTTAATGCAGATAACAACATAATCATTCCACAAGCCTATAAAGGTATGCCATATCGATATCCGAGTTCATTTGACCAAGTTATGGGCTTTTAAAGATGGAAAGAAGGCACATTTCAGTAAACCTTCGCAAAATAAAAATCAATGACATAAAAACCGTCATATTTCTTACTACCTTTAAAAATATATATTTTAATGCAGATAACAACATAATCATTCCACAAGCCTATAAAGGTATGCCATGTCGAAATCCGAGTTCATTTGACCAAGTTATGGGTTTTTAAAGATGGAAAAAAGGCCCATTTCAGTAAACATTCGCAAAATTAAAATCAATGACATAAGAACGGTCATATTTTTTTACGACCTTTAAAGTTATATATTTTAATGCAGATAGCAACAAAATCATTCCACAAGCCTATAAGGGTATGCAATATCGAAATCCGAGTTCATTTCACCAAGTTATGGGCTTAAAAGATGGGAAGAAGGCCCATTTCAGTAAACCTTTGCAAAATTAAAATCAATGACATAAAAACGGCCAAGTTATGGACTTTTAAAGATGTAAAGAAGGCCCATTTCAGTAAACCTTCCCAAAATTAAAGTCAATGACATAAAAACCGTCATATTTTTTACTACCTTTAAAGTTAAATATTTTAATGCAGATAACAACAAAATCAATCCACAAGCCTATAAAGGTATGCCATATCGAAATCCGAGTTCATTTGACCAAGTTATGGGCTTTTAAAGATGGAAAGAAGGCACATTTCAGTAAACCTTCGCAAAATTAAAATCAATGACATAAAAACGGTCATATTTTTTACTACCTTTAAAGTTATATATTTTAATGCAGATAATAACATAATCATTCCTCAAGCCCATAGAGGTATGCCATATCGAAATCTGAGTCATTTTGACCAAATTATGGGCTTTTAAAGATGGAAAGAAGGCCCATTTCAGTAAACCTTTGCAAAATTAAAATCAATGACATAAAAACGGTCATATTTTTTACTACCTTTGAAATTATATATTTTAATGCAGATAACAACATAATCATTCCACAAGCCCATAGAGGTATGCCATATCGAAATCCGAGTCCTTTTGACCAGGTTATGGGCTTTTAAAGATGGAAAGAAGGCCCATTTTAGTAAACCTTTGCAAAATTAAAATCAATGACATTAAAACGGTCATATGTTTTACTTCATTTAAAGTTATATATTTTAATGCAGATAACAACATAATCATTCCTCAAGCCCATAGAGGTATGCCATATCGCAATCCGAGTCATTTTGACCAAATTATGGGCTTTTAAAGATGGAAAGAAGGCCCATTTCAGTAAACCTTTGCAAAATTAAAATCAATTACATAAAAACGGTCATATTTTTTACTACCTTTGAAATTATATATTTTAATGCAGATAACAACATAATCATTCCACAAGCCCATAAACGTATACCATATCGAAATAAGAGTTCATTTGACCAAGTTATTGGCTTTTAAAGATGGAAAGAAGGCCCATTTCAGTAAACCTTCGCAAAATTAAAATCAATGACATAAAAACGGTCATATTTTTTACTACCTTTAAATTTAAATATTTTAATGCAGATAACAACATAATCATTCCACAAGCCTATAAAGGTATGCCATATCGAAATCCGAGTTCATTTGACCAATTTATGGGCTTTTGAAGATGGAAAGAAGGCCCATTTCAGTAAACCTTCTCAAAATTAAAATCAATGACATAAAAACGGTCATATTTTTTTACTACCTTTAAAGTTGTATATTTTAATGCAGATAACAACATAATCATTCCACAATCCTATAAGGGTATGCAATATCGAAATCCGAGTTCATTTGACCAAGTTATGGGCTTTAAAGATGGAAAGAAGGCCCATTTCAGTAAACCTTCGCAAAATTAAAATCAATGACATAAAAACGGTCATATTTTTTACTACCTTTAAAATTATATATTTTAATGCTGATAACAACATAATCATTCCACAAGCCTATTAAGGTATGTCATATCGAAATCCGAGTTCATTTGACCAAGTAATGGGCTTTTAAAGATGGAAAGAAGGCATTTTTCAGTAAACCTTCTCAAAATTAAAATCAATGACATAAAAACGGTCATATTTTTTTCTACCTTTAATGTTATATATTTTAATGCACATAACAACAGAATTATTCCGCAAGCCAATAAAGGTATGTCATATCGAAATCCGAGTCCTTTTGACAAAGTTATGGACTTTTAAAGATGTAAAGAAGGCCCATTTCAGTAAACCTGCCCAAAATTAAAGTCAATGACATAAAAACCGACATTTTTTTATAACCTTTAAAGTTAAATATTTTAATGCAGATAACAACAAAATCAATCCACAAGCCCCTAAAGGTATGCCATATCGAAATCCGAGTTAATTTGACCAAGTTATTGGCTTTTAAAGATGGAAAGAAGGCCCATTTCAGTAAACCTTTGCAAAATTAAAATCAATGACATTAAAACGGTCACATGTTTTACTACCTTTAAAGATATATATTTTAATGCAGATAGCAACATAATCATTCCACAAGCCTATAAAGGTAAGCCATATCGAAATCCGAGTTCATTTGACCAAGTTATGGGCTTTTAAAGATGGAAAGAAGGCACATTTCAGTAAACCTTCGCAAAATTAAAATCAATGACATAAAAACGGTCATATTTTTTACTACCTTTAAAGTTATATATTTTAATGCAGATAATAACATTATCATTCCTCAAGCCCATAGATGTATGCCATATCGAAATCTGAGTCATTTTGACCAAATTATGGGCTTTTAAAGATGGAAAGAAGGCCCATTTCAGTAAACCTTTTCAAAATTAAAATCAATGACATAAAAACGGTCATATTTCTTACTACCTTTGAAATTATATATTTTAATGCAGATAACAACATAATCATTCAACAAGCCAATAGAGGTATGCCATATCAATATCCGAGTTCATTTGACCAAGTTATAGGCCTTTAAAGATGGAAATAAGGGCCATTTCAGTAAACCTTCTCAAAATTAAAATCAATGACATAAAAACCGTCATATATTTTACTACCTTTAAAGTTAAATATAACAACATAATCATTCCACAAGCCCATAAACGTATACCATATCGAAATACGATTTCATTTGACCAAGTTATTGGCTTTTAAAGATGGAAAAAAGGCCCATTTCAGTAAACCTTCTCAAAATTAAAATCAATGACATAAAAACGGTCATATTTTTTTACTACCTTTAAAGTTATATATTTTAATGCAGATAACAACATAATCATTCAACAAGCCAATAGAGGTATGCCATATCAATATCCGAGTTCATTTGACCAAGTTATAGGCCTTTAAAGATGGAAATAAGGGCCATTTCAGTAAACCTTCTCAAAATTAAAATCAATGACATAAAAACCGTCATATATTTTACTACCTTTAAAGTTAAATATAACAACATAATCATTCCACAAGCCCATAAACGTATACCATATCGAAATACGATTTCATTTGACCAAGTTATTGGCTTTTAAAGATGGAAAAAAGGCCCACTTCAGTAAACCTTCTCAAAATTAAAATCAATGACATAAAAACCGTCAAATATTTTACTACCTTTAAAGTTAAATATTTTAATGCAGATAACAACAAAATCTATCCACAAGCCCCTAAAGGTATGCCATATCGAAATCCGAGTTCATTTGACCAAGTTATTGGCTTTTAAAGATGGAAAGAAGGCCCATTTCAGTAAACCTTCGCAAAACTAAAATCAATGACATAAAAACCGTCATATTTTTTACTACATTTAAAGTTACATATTTTAATGCAGATAACAACGTAATCATTCCACAAGCCTATAGAGGTATGCCATATCAATATCCGAGTTCATTTGACCAAGTTATAGGTCTTTAAAGATGGAAATAAGGGCCATTTCAGTAAGCCTTCGCAAAATTGAAATCAATGACATAAAAACGGTCATATTTTTTACTACATCTAAAATTACATATTTTAATGCAGATAACAATATAGTCATTCCACAAGCCCATAAAGGTATGCCATATCAAAATCCGAGTTCATTTGACAACGTTATGGCCTTTTAAAGATGGAATTAAGGTCAATTTCAGTTAACCTTCGCAAAATTAGAATAAATACATAAAAACGGTCATTTTTTTTGCTACCTTTAAAGATATATATTTTAATTCAGATAACAACATAATCATTCGACAAGCCCATAAAGGTATGCCATATCGAAATCCGAGTTCATTTGACTAAGTTATGGGCTTTTAAATATGTAAAGAAGGCCCATTTCAGTAAACCTTCGCAAAATTAAAATCAATGACATAAAAACGGTCATAGTTTTTAATACCTTTAAAGTTTAATATTTTAATGCTGATAACAACATAATCATTCCACAAGCCTATTAAGGTATGTCATATCGAAATCCGAGTTCATTTGACCAAGTAATGGGCTTTTAAAGATGGAAAGAAGGCATTTTTCAGTAAACCTTCTCAAAATTAAAATCAATGACATAAAAACGGTCATATTTTTTTCTACCTTTAATGTTATATATTTTAATGCACATAACAACATAATTATTCCGCAAGCCAATAAAGGTATGTCATATCGAAATCCGAGTCCTTTTGACAAAGTTATGGACTTTTAAAGATGTAAAGAAGGCCCATTTCAGTAAACCTTCCCAAAATTAAAGTCAGTGACATAAAAACCGTCATATTTTTTACTAGCTTTAAAACTAAATATTTTAATGCAGATAACAACAAAATCAATCCACAAGCCCCTAAAGGTATGTCATATCGAAATCCGAGTTCATTTGCCCAAGATATTGGCTTTTAAAGATGGAAAGGAGGCCCATTTCAGTAAACCATCCCAAAATTAAAATCAATGACATAAAAACCGTCATATTTTTTACTACCTTTAAAGTTAAATATTTTAATGCAGATAACAGCATAATCATTCCACAAGCCTATTAAGGTATGCCATATCAAAATCTGAGTTCATTTGACCAAGTTATGGGCTTTTAAAGATGGAAAGAAGGCATTTTTCAGTAAACCTTCTCAAAATAAAAATCAATGACATAAAAGCGTCATATTTCTTACTACCTTTAAAGTTATATATTTGAATGCAGATAACAACATAATCATTCCACAAGCCTATAAAGGTATTCCATATCGAAATCCGAGTTCATTTGACCAAGTTATGGGCTTTTAAAGATGGAAAGGAGGCCCATTTCAGTAAACCTTCCCAAATTTAAAGTCAATGACATAAAAACCGACATTTTTTTATAACCTTTAAAGCTAAACATTTTAATGCAGATAACAACAAAATCAATCCACAAGCCCCTAAAGGTATGCCATATCGAAATCCGAGTTAATTTGACCAAGTTATTGGCTTTTAAAGATGGAAAGAAGGCCCATTACAGTAAACCTTTGCAAAATTAAAATCAATGACATTAAAACGGTCACATGTTTTACTACCTTTAAAGATATATATTTTAATGCAGATAGCAACATAATCATTCCACAAACCTATAAAGGTAAGCCATATCGAAGTCCGAGTTCATTTGACCAAGTTATGGGCTTTTAAAGATGGAAAGAAGGCACATTTCAGTAAACCTTCGCAAAATTAAAATCAATGACATAAAAACGGTCATATTTTGTACTACCTTTAAAGTTATATATTTTAATGCAGATAATAACATTATCATTCCTCAAGCCCATAGATGTATGCCATATCGAAATCTGAGTCATTTTTACCAAATTATGGGCTTTTAAAGATGGACAGAAGGCCCATTTCAGTAAACCTTTTCAAAATTAAAATCAGTGACATAAAAACGGTCATATTTCTTACTACCTTTGAAATTATATATTTTAATGCAGATAAGAACATAATCATTCCACAAGCCCATAAACGTATACCATATCGAAATACGAGTTCATTTGACCAAGTTATTGGCTTTTAAAGATGGAAAGAAGGCCCATTTCAGTAAACCTTCGCAAAATTAAAATCAATGACATAAAAACGGTCATATTTTTTACTACCTTTAAAGTTAAATATAACAACATAATCATTCCACAAGCCCATAAACGTATACCATATCGAAATACGAGTTCATTTGACCAAGTTATTGGCTTTTAAAGATGGAAAAAAGGCCCATTTCAGTAAACCTTCTCAAAATTAAAATCAATGACATAAAAACGGTCATATTTTTTTTCTACCTTTAAAGTTATATATTTTAATGCAGATAACAACAAAATCTATCCACAAGCCCCTAAAGGCATGCCATATCGAAATACGAGTTCATTTGACCAAGTTATAGGCTTTTAAAGATGGAAAGAAGGCCCATTTCAGTAAACCTTCCCAAAATTAAAGTCAATGACATAAAAACCGTCATATATTTTACTACCTTTAAAGTTAAATATTTTAATGCAGATAACAACAAAATCTATCCACAAGCCCCTAAAGGTATGCCATATCGAAATCCGAGTTCATTTGACCAAGTTATTGGCTTTTAAAGATGGAAAGAAGGCCCATTTCAGTAAACCTTCCCAAAATTAAAGTCAATGACATAAAAACCGTCATATTTTTTACTACCTTTAAAGTTAAATATTTTAATGCAGATAACAACAAAATCTATCCACAAGCCCCTAAAGGTATGCCATATCGAAATCCGAGTTCATTTGACCAAGTTATTGGCTTTTAAAGATGGAAAGAAGGCCCATTTCAGTAAACCTTCCCAAAATTAAAGTCAATGACATGAAAACCGTCATATTTTTTACTAGCTGTAAAGTTACATATTTTAATGCAGATAACAACGTTATCATTCCACAAGCCCATAGAGGTATGCCATATCAATATCCGAGTTCATTTGACCAAGTTATAGGCTTTTAAAGATGGAAATAAGGGCCATTTCAGTAAGCCTTCGCAAAATTAAAATCAATGACATAAAAACGGTCATATTTTTTACTACATCTAAAGTTACATATTTTAATGCAGATAACAACATAGTCATTCCACAAGCCCATAAAGGTATAACATATCAAAATTCGAGTTCATTTGACAACGTTATGGCCTTTTAAACATGGAATTAAGGCCAATTTCAGTTAACCTTCGCAAAATTAGAATAAATACATAAAAACGGTCAATTTTTTTGCTACCTTTAAAGATATATATTTTAATTCAGATAACAACATAATCATTCAACAAGCCCATAAAGGTATGCCATATCGAAATCCGAGTTCATTTGACTAAGTTATGGGCTTTTAAATATGTAAAGAAGGCCCATTTCAGTAAACCTTCGCAAAATTAAAATCAATGACATAAAAACGGTCATATTTTTTAATACCTTTAAAGTTTAATATTTTAATGCAGATAACAACATAATCATTCAACAAGCCCATAAAGGTATGCCATATCGAAATCCAAGTTCATTTGACCAAGTTATGGGCTTTTAAAGACGGAAAGAAGGCCCATTTCAGTAAACCTTCGCAAAATTAAAATCAATGACATAAAAACGGTCATATTTTTTACTACCTTTAAAATTATATATTTTAATGCTGATAACAACATAATCATTCCACAAGCCTATTAAGTTATGCCATATCGAAATCCGAGTTAATTTGACCAAGTAATGGGCTTTTAAAGATGGAAAGAAGGCATTTTTCAGTAAACCTTCTCAAAATTAAAATCAATGACATAAAAACGGTCATATTTTTTTCTACCTTTAATGTTATATATTTTAATGCACATAACAACATAATTATTCCACAAGCCAATAAAGGTATGTCATATCGAAATCCGAGTCCTTTTGACAAAGTTATGGACTTTTAAAGATGTAAAGAAGGCCCATTTCAGTAAACCTTCCCAAAATTAAAGTCAATGACATAAAAACCGTCATATTTTTTACTACCTTTAAAGTTAAATATTTTAATGCAGATAACAACAAAATCAATCCACAAGCCCCTAAAGGTGTGCCATATAGAAATCCGAGTTCATTTGACCAAGATATTGGCTTTTAAAGATGGAAAGAAGGCCCATTTCAGTAAACCTTCGCAAAATTAAAATCAATGACATAAAAACCGTCATATTTTTTACTACCTTTAAAGTTAAATATAACAACATAATCATTCCACAAGCCCATAAACGTATACCATATCGAAATACGAGTTCATTTGACCAAGTTATTGGCTTTTAAAGATGGAAAAAAGACCCATTTCAGTAAACCTTCTCAAAATTAAAATCAATGACATAAAAACGGTCATATTTTTTTACTACCTTTAAAGTTATATATTTTAATGCAGATAACAACAAAATCTATCCACAAGCCCCTAAAGGCATGCCATATCGAAATACGAGTTCATTTGACCAAGTTATAGGCTTTTAAAGATGGAAAGAAGGCCCATTTCAGTAAACCTTCCCAAAATTAAAGTCAATGACATAAAAACCGTCATATATTTTACTACCTTTAAAGTTAAATATTTTAATGCAGATAACAACAAAATCTATCCACAAGCCCCTAAAGGTATGCCATATCGAAATCCGAGTTCATTTGACCAAGTTATTGGCTTTTAAAAATGGAAAGAAGGCCCATTTCAGTAAACCTTCCCAAAATTAAAGTCAATGACATGAAAACCGTCATATTTTTTACTAGCTTTAAAGTTACATATTTTAATGCAGATAACAACGTTATCATTCCACAAGTCCATAGAGGTATGCCATATCAATATCCGAGTTCATTTGACCAAGTTATAGGCTTTTAAAGATGGAAAGGGCCATTTCAGCAAGCCTTCGCAAAATTAAAATCAATGACATAAAAACGGTCATATATTTTACTACATCTAAAGTTACATATTTTAATGCAGATAACAACATAGTCATTCCACAAGCCCATAAAGGTATAACATATCAAAATTCGAGTTCATTTGACAACGTTATGGCCTTTTAAAGATGGAATTAAGGCCAATTTCAGTTAACCTTCGCAAAATTAGAATAAATACATAAAAACGGTCAATTTTTTTGCTACCTTTAAAGATATATATTTTAATTCAGATAACAACATAATCATTCAACAAGCCCATAAAGGTATGCCATATCGAAATCCGAGTTCATTTGACTAAGTTATGGGCTTTTAAATATGTAAAGAAGGCCCATTTCAGTAAACCTTCGCAAAATTAAAATCAATGACATAAAAACGGTCATATTTTTTAATACCTTTAAAGTTTAATATTTTAATGCAGATAACAACAAAATCATTCCTCTAGCCTATAAGGGTATGCCATATCGAAATCCAAGTTAATTTGACCAAGTTATGGGCTTTTAAAGACGGAAAGAAGGCCCATTTCAGTAAACCTTCGCAAAATTAAAATCAATGACATAAAAACGGTCATATTTTTTACTACCTTTAAAATTATATATTTTAATGCTGATAACAACATAATCATTCCACAAGCCTTTTAAGTTATGCCATATCGAAATCCGAGTTAATTTGACCAAGTAATGGGCTTTTAAAGATGGAAAGAAGGCATTTTTCAGTAAACCTTCTCAAAATTAAAATCAATGACATAAAAACGGTCATATTTTTTTCTACCTTTAATGTTATATATTTTAATGCACATAACAACATAATTATTCCACAAGCCAATAAAGGTATGTCATATCGAAATCCGAGTCCTTTTGACAAAGTTATGGACTTTTAAAGATGTAAAGAAGGCCCATTTCAGTAAACCTTCCCAAAAATAAAGTCAATGACATAAAAACGGTCATATTTTTTACTACCTTTAAAGTTAAATATTTTAATGCAAATAACAACAAAATCAATCCACAAGCCCCTAAAGGTATGCCATATCGAAATCCGAGTTAGTTTGACCAAGTTATTGGCTTTTAAAGATGGAAAGAAGGCCCATTACAGTAAACCTTTGCAAAATTAAAATCAATGACATTAAAACGGTCACATGTTTTACTACCTTTAAAGATATATATTTTAATGCAGATAGCAACATAATCATTCCACAAGCCTATAAAGGTAAGCCATATCGAAATCCGAGTTCATTTGACCAAGTTATGGGCTTTTAAAGATGGAAAGAAGGCACATTTCAGTAAACCTTCGCAAAATTAAAATCAATGACATAAAATCGGTCATATTTTTTACTACCTTTAAAGTTATATATTTTAATGCAGATAACAACATAATCATTCCTCAAGCCCATAGAGGTGTGCCATATCGAAATCCGATTCATTTTGACCAAATTATGGGCTTTTAAAGATGGAAAGAAGGCCCATTTCAGTAAACCTTTGCAAAATTAAAATCAATGACATAAAAACGGTCATATTCTTTACTACCTTTGAAATTATATATTTTAATGCAGATAACAACATAATCATTCCACAAGCCCATAAACGTATACCATATCGAAATACAAGTTCATTTGACCAAGTTATTGGCTTTTAAAGACGGAAAGAAGGCCCATTTCAGTAAACCTTCGCAAAATTAAAATCAATGACATAAAAACGGTCATATTTTTTACTACCTTTAAAGTTGAATATTTTAATGCAGATAACAACATATTCATTCCACAAGCCTATAAAGGTATGCGATATCGAAATCCGAGTTCATTTGACCAAGTTATGGACTTTTGAAGATGGAAAGAACGCCCATTTCAGTAAACCTTCTCAAAATTAAAATCAATGACAAATAACGGTCATATTTTTTTAATACCTTTAAAGTTATATATTTTAATGCAGATAACAACATAATCATTCTACAAGCCTATAAGGGTATGCAATATCGAAATCCGAGTTCATTTGACCAAGTTATGGGCTTTAAAGATGGAAAGAAGGCCCATTTCAGTAAACCTTTGCAAAATTAAAGTCAATGACATAAAAACGGTCATATTTTTTACTACCTTTAAAATTATATATTTTAATGCTGATAACAGCATAATAATTCCACAAGCCTATTTAGGTATGCCATATCGAAATGCGAGTTCATTTGACCAAGTAATGGGCTTTTAAAGATGGAAAGAAGGCACATTTCATTAAACCTTCGCAAAATTAAAATCAATGACATAAAAACGGTCATATTTTTTTCTACCTTAAGTGTTATCTATTTTAGTGCACATAACAACATAATCATTCCACAAGCCAATAGAGGTATGCCATATCGAAATCCGAGTCCTTTTGGCCAAGTTATTGGCTTTTAAAGATGGAAAGAAGGCCCATTTCAGTAAACCTTCGCAAAATTAAAATCATTGAAATAAAAACGGTCATATTTTTTAAAACCTTTAAAGTTTAATATTTTAATGCAGATAACAACAAAATCATTCCTCTAGCCTATAAGGGTATGCCATATCGAAATCCGAGTTCATTTGACCAAGTTATGGTCTTTTAAAGATGGAAAAAAGGCCCATTTCAGTAAACCTTCTCAAAATTAAAATCAATGACATAAAAACCGTCATATTTCTTACTACCTTTAAAAATATATATCTTAATGCAGATAACAACATAATCATTCCACAAACCCATAGAGGTATGCCGTATCGAAATGCGAGTCCTTTTGACCAGGTTATGGGCTTTTAAAGATGGAAAAAAGGCCCATTTCAGTAAACCTTCGCAAAATTAAAATCAATGACATAAAAACGGTCATATTTTTTTACTACCTTTAAAGTTATATATTTTAATGTAGATAACAATATAACCATTCCACAAGCCTATAAGGGTATGCAATATCGAAATCCGAGTTCATTTGACCAAGTTATGGGCTTAAAAGATGGAAAGAAGGCCCATTTCAGTAAACCTTCGCAAAATTAAAATCAATGACATAAAAACGGTCATATTTTTTACTACCTTTAAAGTTAAATATTTTAGTGCAGATAACAACATAATCATTCCACAAGCCTATAAAGGTATGCGATATCGAAATCCGAGTTCATTTGACCAAGTTATGGACTTTTGAAGATGGAAAGAACGCCCATTTCAGTAAACCTTCTCAAAATTAAAATCAATGACAAAAAACGGTCATATTTTTTTAATACCTTTAAAGTTATATATTTTAATGCAGATAACAACATAATCATTCCACAAGCCTATAAGGGTATGCAATATCGAAATCCGAGTTCATTTGACCAAGTTATGGGCTTTAAAGATGGAAAGAAGGCCCATTTCAGTAAACCTTTGCAAAATTAAAGTCAATGACATAAAAACGGTCATATTTTTTACTACCTTTAAAATTATATATTTTAATGCTGATAACAACATAATCATTCCACAAGCCTATTTAGGTATGCCATATCGAAATGCGAGTTCATTTGACCAAGTAATGGGCTTTTAAAGATGGAAAGAAGGCACATTTCAGTAAACCTTCGCAAAATTAAAATCAATGACATAAAAACGGTCATATTTTTTTACTACCTTTAAAGTTATATATTTTAATGTAGATAACAATATAACCATTCCACAAGCCTATAAGGGTATGCAATATCGAAATCCGAGTTCATTTGACCAAGTTATGGGCTTAAAAGATGGAAAGAAGGCCCATTTCAGTAAACCTTTGCAAAATTAAAATCAATGACATAAAAACGGTCATATATTTTACCACCTTTAAAGTTATATATTTAAATGCAGATAACAACATAATCATTCCACAAACCCATAGAGGTATGCCGAATCGAAATGCGAGTCCTTTTGACCAGGTTATGGGCTTTTAAAGATGGAAAAAAGGCCCATTTCAGTAAACCTTCGCAAAATTAAAATCAATGACATAAAAACGGTCATATTTTTTTACTACCTTTAAAGTTATATATTTTAATGTAGATAACAATATAACCATTCCACAAGCCTATAAGGGTATGCAATATCGAAATCCGAGTTCATTTGACCAAGTTATGGGCTTAAAAGATGGAAAGAAGGCCCATTTCAGTAAACCTTTGCAAAATTAAAATCAATGACATAAAAACGGTCATATTTTTTACTACCTTTAAAGTTATATATTTTAATGCTGATAACAACATAATCATTCCACAAGCCTATTAAGGTATGCCATATCGAGATCTGAGTTCATTTGACCAAGTGATGGGCTTTTAAAGATGGAAAGAAAGCATTTTTCAGTAAACCTCTCAAAATTAAAATCAATGACATAAAAACGGTCATATTTTTTTCTACCTTTAATGTTATATATTTTAATGTACATAACAACATAATCATTCCACAAGCCCATAGAGGTATGCCATATCGAAATCCGAGTCCTTTTGGCCAAGTTATGGACTTTTAAAGATGTAAAGAAGGCCTATTTCAGTAAACCTTCCCAAATTAAAGTCCATGAAATAAAAACCGTCATATTTTTTACTACCTTTAAAGTTAAATATTTTAATGCAGATAACAACAAAATCAATCCACAAGCCTATAAAGGTATGCCATATCGAAATCCGAGTTCATTTGACCAAGTAATGGGCTTTTAAAGATGGAAACCTTTGCAAAATTAAAGTCAATGACATAAAAACCGTCATATTTTTTACTACCTTTAAAGTTAAATATTTTAATGCATATAACAACAAAATCAATCCAAAAGCCTATAAAGGTATGCCATATCGAAATCCGAGTTCATTTGACCAAGTTATGGGCTTTTGAAGATGGAAAGAAGGCCCATTTCAGTAAACCTTCTCAAAATTAAAATCAATGACAAAAAACGGTCATATTTTTTTAATACCTTTAAAGTTATATATTTTAATGCAGATAACAACATAATCATTCCACAAGCCTATAAGGGTATGCAATATCGAAATCCGAGTTCATTTGACTAAGTTATGGGCTTTAAAGATGGAAAGAAGGCCCTTTTTAGTAAACCTTTGCAAAATTAAAGTCAATGACATAAAAACGGTCATATTTTTTACTACCTTTAAAATTGTATATTTTAATGCTGATAACAACATAATCATTCCACAAGCCTATTTAGGTATGCCATATCGAAATGCGAGTTCATTTGACCAAGTAATGGGCTTTTAAAGATGGAAAGAAGGCACATTTCAGTAAACCTTCGCAAAATTAAAATCAATGACATAAAAACGGTCATATTTTTTTCTACCTTTAATGTTATATATTTTAGTGCACATAACAACATAATCATTCCACAAGCCAATAGAGGTATGCCATATCGAAATCCGAGTCCTTTTGGCCAAGTTTTTGGCTTTTAAAGATGGAAAGAAGGCCCATTTCAGTAAACCTTTGCAAAATTAAAATCAATGACATAAAAACGGTCATATTTTTTACTACCTTTAAAGTTATATATTTTAATGCTGATAACAACATAATCATTCCACAAGCCTATAAAGGTATGCCATATCGATATCCGAGTTCATTTGACCAAGTTATGGGCTTTTAAAGATGAAAAGAAGGCACATTTCAGTAAACCTTCGCAAAATTAAAATCAATGACATAAAAACCGTCATATTTCTTACTACCTTTAAAAATATATATCTTAATGCAGATAACAACATAATCATTCCACAAGCCTATAAAGGTATGCCATATCGAAATCTGAGTTCATTTGACCAAGTGATGGGCTTTTAAAAATGGAAAGAAGGCATTTTTCAGTAAACCTCTCAAAATTAAAATCAATGACATAAAAACGGTCATATATTTTTCTACCTTTAATGTTATATATTTCAATGTACATAACAACATAATCATTCCACAAGCCAATAGAGGTATGCCATATCGAAATCCGAGTCCTTTTGGCCAAGTTATGGACTTTTAAAGATGTAAAGAAGGCCCATTTCAGTAAACCTTCCCAAAATTAAAGTCCATGACATAAAAACGGTCATATTTTGTACTACCTTTAAAGTTATATATCTTAATGCTGATAACAACATAATCATTCCACAAGCCTATTTAGGTATGCCATATCGAAATGCGAGTTCATTTTACCATGAAATGGGCTTTTAAAGATGGAAAGAAGGCACATTTCAGTAAACCTTCGCAAAATTAAAATCAATGACATAAAAACGGTCAAATTTTTTTCTACCTTTAATGTTATATATTTTAGTGCACATAACAACATAATCATTCCTCAAGCCAATAGAAGTATGCCATATCGAAATCCGAGTCCTTTTGGCCAAGTTATTGGCTTTTAAAGATGGAAAGAAGGCCCATTTCAGTAAACCTTCGCAAAATTAAAATCAATGACAAAAAAACGGTCATATTTTTTACTACCTTTAAAGTTTTATATTTTAATGCAGATAACAACATAATCATTCCACAAGCCTATAAAGGTATGCCATATCGATATCCGAGTTCATTTGACCAAGTTATGGGCTTTTAAAGATGAAAAGAAGGCACATTTCAGTAAACCTTCGCAAAATTAAAATCAATGACATAAAAACCGTCATATTTCTTACTACCTTTAAAAATAACAACATAATATATACATATATATTTTAATGCAGATAACAACATAATCATTCCACAAGCCTATAAAGGTATGCCATATCGAAATCCGAGTTCATTTGACCAAGTTATGGGCTTTTAAAGATGGAAAGAAGGCCCATTTCAGTAAACCCTCTCAAAATTAAAATCAATGACATAAAAACGGTCATATTTTTTTACTACCTTTAAAGTTATATATTTTAATGCAGATAACAATATAACCATTCCACAAGCCTATAAGGGTATGCAATATCGAAATCCGAGTTCATTTGACCAAGTTATGGGCTTAAAAGATGGAAAGAAGGCCCATTTCAGTAATCCTTTGCAAAATTAAAATCAATGACATAAAAACGGTCATATTTTTTATTACCTTTAAAGTTATATAATAATAATATATATATAATAACAACATAATCATTCCACAAGCCTATTAAGGTATGCCATATCGAAATCCGAGTTCATTTGACCAAGTGATGGGCTTTTAAAGATGGAAAGAAGGCATTTTTCAGTAAACCCCTCAAAATTAAAATCAATGACATAAAAACTGTCATATTTTTTTCTACCTTTAATGTAATGTATTTTAATGTACATAACAACATAATCATTCCACAAGCCAATAGAGGTATGCCATATCGAAATCCGAGTCCTTTTGGCCAAGTTATGGACTTTTAAAGATGTAAAGAAGGCCCATTTCAGTAAACCTTCCCAAAATTAAAGTCCATGACATAAAAACCGTCATATTTTTTACTACCTTTAAAGTTAAATATTTTAATGCAGATAACAACAAAATCAATCCACAAGCCTATAAAGGTATGCCATATCGAAATCCGAGTTCATTTGACCAAGTTATGGGCTTTTAAAGATGGAAAGAAGGCACATTTCAGTAAACCTTCTCAAAATTAAAATCAATGACAAAAAACGGTCATATTTTTTTAATACCTTTAAAGTTATATATTTTAATGCAGATAACAACATAATCATTCCACAAGCCTATAAAGGTATGCCATATCGAAATCTGAGTTCATTTGACCAAGTGATGGGCTTTTAAAGATGGAAAGAAGGCATTTTTCAGTAAACCTCTCAAAATTAAAATCAATGACATAAAAACGGTCATATTTTTTTCTACCTTTAATGTTATATATTTTAATGTACATAGCAACATAATCATTCCACAAGCCAATAGAGGTATGCCATATCGAAATCCGAGTCCTTTTGGCCAAGTTATGGACTTTTAAAGATGTAAAGAAGGCCCATTTCAGTAAACCTTCCCAAAATTAAAGTCCATGACATAAAAACCGTCATATTTTTCACTACCTTTAAAGTTAACTATTTTAATGCAGATAACAACAAAATCAATCCACAAGCCTATAAAGGTATGCCATATCGAAATCCGAGTTCATTTGACCAAGTTATGGGCTTTTAAAGATGGAAAGAAGGCCCATTTCAGTAAACCTTTGCAAAATTAAAGTCAATGACATAAAAACGGTCATATTTTTTACTACCTTTAAAGTTATATATCTTAATGCTGATAACAACATAATCATTCCACAAGCCTATTTAGGTATGCCATATCAAAATGCGAGTTCATTTGTCCATGAAATGGGCTTTTAAAGATGGAAAGAAGGCACATTTCAGTAAACCTTCGCAAAATTAAAATCAATGACATAAAAACGGTCAAATTTTTTTCTACCATTCCTCAAGCCAATAGAAGTATGCCATATCGAAATCCGAGTCCTTTTGGCCAAGTTATTGGCTTTTAAAGATGGAAAGAAGGCCCATTTCAGTAAACCTTCGCAAAATTAAAATCAATGACAAAAAAACGGTCATATTTTTTACTACCTTTAAAGTTATATATTTTAATGCAGATAACAACATAATCATTCCACAAGCCTATAAAGGTATGCCATATCAATATCCGAGTTCATTTGACCAAGTTATGGGCTTTTAAAGATGAAAAGAAGGCACATTTCAGTAAACCTTCGCAAAATTAAAATCAATGACATAAAAACCGTCATATTTCTTACTACCTTTAAAAATAACAACATAATATATACATATATATTTTAATGCAGATAACAACATAATCATTTCACAAGCCTATAAAGGTATGCCATATCGAAATCCGAGTTCATTTGACCAAGTTATGGGCTTTTAAAGATGGAAAGAAGGCCCATTTCAGTAAACCCTCTCAAAATTAAAATCAATGACATAAAAACGGTCATATTTTTTTTAACTACCTTTAAAGTTATATATTTTAATGCAGATAACAATATAACCATTCCACAAGCCTATAAGGGTATGCAATATCGAAATCCGAGTTCATTTGACCAAGTTATGGGCTTAACAGATGGAAAGAAGGCCCATTTCAGTAATCCTTTGCAAAATTAAAATCAATGACATAAAAACGGTCATATTTTTTATTACCTTTAAAGTTATATATTTTAATGCTGATAACAACATAATCATTCCACAAGCCTATTAAGGTATGCCATATCGAAATCTGAGTTCATTTGACCAAGTGATGGGCTTTTAAAGATGGAAAGAAGGCATTTTTCAGTAAACCTCTCAAAATTAAAATCAATGACATAAAAACGGTCATATTTTTGTCTACCTTTAATGTAATATATTTTAATGTACATAACAACATAATCATTCCACAAGCCAATAGAGGTATGCCATATCGAAATCCGAGTCCTTTTGGCCAAGTTATGGACTTTTAAAGATGTAAAGAAGGCCCATTTCAGTAAACCTTCCCAAAATTAAAGTCCATGACATAGAAACCGTCATATTTTTTACTACCTTTAAAGTTAAATATTTTAATGCAGATAACAACAAAATCAATCCACAAGCCTATAAAGGTATGCCATATCGAAATCCGAGTTCATTTGACCAAGTTATGGGCTTTTAAAGATGGAAAGAAGGCACATTTCAGTAAACCTTCGCAAAATTAAAATCAATGACATAAAAACGGTCATATTTTTTACTACCCTTAAAATTATATATTTTAATGCAGATAACAACATAATGATTCCACAAGCCCATAAACGTATACCATATCGAAATACGAGTTCATTTGACCAAGTTATGGGCTTTTAAAGATGGAAAGAAGGCCCATTTCTGTAAGCCTTCGCAAAATAAAAATCAATTAAAAAACAACGGTCATATTTTTTACTACATTTGAAGTTATATATTTTAATGCAGATAACAACAAAATCAATCCACAAGCCTATAAGGGTATGCAATATCGAAATCCGAGTTCATTTGACCAAGTTATGGGCTTAAAAGATGGAAAGAAGGCCCATTTCAGTAATCCTTTGCAAAATTAAAATCAATGACATAAAAACGGTCATATTTTTTATTACCTTTAAAGTTATATAATAATAATATATATATAATAACAACATAATCATTCCACAAGCCTATTAAGGTATGCCATATCGAAATCCGAGTTCATTTGACCAAGTGATGGGCTTTTAAAGATGGAAAGAAGGCATTTTTCAGTAAACCCCTCAAAATTAAAATCAATGACATAAAAACTGTCATATTTTTTTCTACCTTTAATGTAATGTATTTTAATGTACATAACAACATAATCATTCCACAAGCCAATAGAGGTATGCCATATCGAAATCCGAGTCCTTTTGGCCAAGTTATGGACTTTTAAAGATGTAAAGAAGGCCCATTTCAGTAAACCTTCCCAAAATTAAAGTCCATGACATAAAAACCGTCATATTTTTTACTACCTTTAAAGTTAAATATTTTAATGCAGATAACAACAAAATCAATCCACAAGCCTATAAAGGTATGCCATATCGAAATCCGAGTTCATTTGACCAAGTTATGGGCTTTTAAAGATGGAAAGAAGGCACATTTCAGTAAACCTTCTCAAAATTAAAATCAATGACAAAAAACGGTCATATTTTTTTAATACCTTTAAAGTTATATATTTTAATGCAGATAACAACATAATCATTCCACAAGCCTATAAAGGTATGCCATATCGAAATCTGAGTTCATTTGACCAAGTGATGGGCTTTTAAAGATGGAAAGAAGGCATTTTTCAGTAAACCTCTCAAAATTAAAATCAATGACATAAAAACGGTCATATTTTTTTCTACCTTTAATGTTATATATTTTAATGTACATAGCAACATAATCATTCCACAAGCCAATAGAGGTATGCCATATCGAAATCCGAGTCCTTTTGGCCAAGTTATGGACTTTTAAAGATGTAAAGAAGGCCCATTTCAGTAAACCTTCCCAAAATTAAAGTCCATGACATAAAAACCGTCATATTTTTCACTACCTTTAAAGTTAACTATTTTAATGCAGATAACAACAAAATCAATCCACAAGCCTATAAAGGTATGCCATATCGAAATCCGAGTTCATTTGACCAAGTTATGGGCTTTTAAAGATGGAAAGAAGGCCCATTTCAGTAAACCTTTGCAAAATTAAAGTCAATGACATAAAAACGGTCATATTTTTTACTACCTTTAAAGTTATATATCTTAATGCTGATAACAACATAATCATTCCACAAGCCTATTTAGGTATGCCATATCAAAATGCGAGTTCATTTGTCCATGAAATGGGCTTTTAAAGATGGAAAGAAGGCACATTTCAGTAAACCTTCGCAAAATTAAAATCAATGACATAAAAACGGTCAAATTTTTTTCTACCATTCCTCAAGCCAATAGAAGTATGCCATATCGAAATCCGAGTCCTTTTGGCCAAGTTATTGGCTTTTAAAGATGGAAAGAAGGCCCATTTCAGTAAACCTTCGCAAAATTAAAATCAATGACAAAAAAACGGTCATATTTTTTACTACCTTTAAAGTTATATATTTTAATGCAGATAACAACATAATCATTCCACAAGCCTATAAAGGTATGCCATATCAATATCCGAGTTCATTTGACCAAGTTATGGGCTTTTAAAGATGAAAAGAAGGCACATTTCAGTAAACCTTCGCAAAATTAAAATCAATGACATAAAAACCGTCATATTTCTTACTACCTTTAAAAATAACAACATAATATATACATATATATTTTAATGCAGATAACAACATAATCATTTCACAAGCCTATAAAGGTATGCCATATCGAAATCCGAGTTCATTTGACCAAGTTATGGGCTTTTAAAGATGGAAAGAAGGCCCATTTCAGTAAACCCTCTCAAAATTAAAATCAATGACATAAAAACGGTCATATTTTTTTTAACTACCTTTAAAGTTATATATTTTAATGCAGATAACAATATAACCATTCCACAAGCCTATAAGGGTATGCAATATCGAAATCCGAGTTCATTTGACCAAGTTATGGGCTTAACAGATGGAAAGAAGGCCCATTTCAGTAATCCTTTGCAAAATTAAAATCAATGACATAAAAACGGTCATATTTTTTATTACCTTTAAAGTTATATATTTTAATGCTGATAACAACATAATCATTCCACAAGCCTATTAAGGTATGCCATATCGAAATCTGAGTTCATTTGACCAAGTGATGGGCTTTTAAAGATGGAAAGAAGGCATTTTTCAGTAAACCTCTCAAAATTAAAATCAATGACATAAAAACGGTCATATTTTTGTCTACCTTTAATGTAATATATTTTAATGTACATAACAACATAATCATTCCACAAGCCAATAGAGGTATGCCATATCGAAATCCGAGTCCTTTTGGCCAAGTTATGGACTTTTAAAGATGTAAAGAAGGCCCATTTCAGTAAACCTTCCCAAAATTAAAGTCCATGACATAGAAACCGTCATATTTTTTACTACCTTTAAAGTTAAATATTTTAATGCAGATAACAACAAAATCAATCCACAAGCCTATAAAGGTATGCCATATCGAAATCCGAGTTCATTTGACCAAGTTATGGGCTTTTAAAGATGGAAAGAAGGCACATTTCAGTAAACCTTCGCAAAATTAAAATCAATGACATAAAAACGGTCATATTTTTTACTACCCTTAAAATTATATATTTTAATGCAGATAACAACATAATGATTCCACAAGCCCATAAACGTATACCATATCGAAATACGAGTTCATTTGACCAAGTTATGGGCTTTTAAAGATGGAAAGAAGGCCCATTTCTGTAAGCCTTCGCAAAATAAAAATCAATTAAAAAACAACGGTCATATTTTTTACTACATTTGAAGTTATATATTTTAATGCAGATAACAACAAAATCAATCCACAAGCCTATAAAGGTATGCCATATCGAAATCCGAGTTCATTTGACCAAGTTATGGGCTTTTAAAGATGGAAAGAAGGCCCATTTCAGTAAACCTTTGCAAAATTAAAGTCAATGACATAAAAACGGTCATATTTTTTACTACCTTTAAAGTTATATATCTTAATGCTGATAACAACATAATCATTCCACAAGCCTATTTAGGTATGCCATATCAAAATGCGAGTTCATTTGTCCATGAAATGGGCTTTTAAAGATGGAAAGAAGGCACATTTCAGTAAACCTTCGCAAAATTAAAATCAATGACATAAAAACGGTAAAATTTTTTTCTACCATTCCTCAAGCCAATAGAAGTATGCCATATCGAAATCCGAGTCCTTTTGGCCAAGTTATTGGCTTTTAAAGATGGAAAGAAGGCCCATTTCAGTAAACCTTCGCAAAATTAAAATCAATGACAAAAAAACGGTCATATTTTTTACTACCTTTAAAGTTATATATTTTAATGCAGATAACAACATAATCATTCCACAAGCCTATAAAGGTATGCCATATCAATATCCGAGTTCATTTGACCAAGTTATGGGCTTTTAAAGATGAAAAGAAGGCACATTTCAGTAAACCTTCGCAAAATTAAAATCAATGACATAAAAACCGTCATATTTCTTACTACCTTTAAAAATAACAACATAATATATACATATATATTTTAATGCAGATAACAACATAATCATTTCACAAGCCTATAAAGGTATGCCATATCGAAATCCGAGTTCATTTGACCAAGTTATGGGCTTTTAAAGATGGAAAGAAGGCCCATTTCAGTAAACCCTCTCAAAATTATAATCAATGACATAAAAACGGTCATATTTTTTTTAACTACCTTTAAAGTTATATATTTTAATGCAGATAACAATATAACCATTCCACAAGCCTATAAGGGTATGCAATATCGAAATCCGAGTTCATTTGACCAAGTTATGGGCTTAAAAGATGGAAAGAAGGCCCATTTCAGTAATCCTTTGCAAAATTAAAATCAATGACATAAAAACGGTCATATTTTTTATTACCTTTAAAGTTATATATTTTAATGCTGATAACAACATAATCATTCCACAAGCCTATTAAGGTATGCCATATCGAAATCTGAGTTCATTTGACCAAGTGATGGGCTTTTAAAGATGGAAAGAAGGCATTTTTCAGTAAACCTCTCAAAATTAAAATCAATGACATAAAAACGGTCATATTTTTTTCTACCTTTAATGTAATATATTTTAGTGTACATAACAACATAATCATTCCACAAGCCAATAGAGGTATGCCATATCGAAATCCGAGTCCTTTTGGCCAAGTTATGGACTTTTAAAGATGTAAAGAAGGCCCATTTCAGTAAACCTTCCCAAAATTAAAGTCCATGACATAAAAACCGTCATATTTTTTACTACCTTTAAAGTTAAATATTTTAATGCAGATAACAACAAAATCAATCCACAAGCCTATAAAGGTATGCCATATCGAAATCCGAGTTCATTTGACCAAGTTATGGGCTTTTAAAGATGGAAAGAAGGCACATTTCAGTAAACCTTCGCAAAATTAAAATCAATGACATAAAAACGGTCATATTTTTTACTACCTTTAAAATTATATATTTTAATGCAGATAACAACATAATGATTCCACAAGCCCATAAACGTATACCATATCGAAATACGAGTTCATTTGACCAAGTTATGGGCTTTTAAAGATGGAAAGAAGGCCCATTTCTGTAAGCCTTCGCAAAATAAAAATCAATTAAAAAACAACGGTCATATTTTTTACTACATTTGAAGTTATATATTTTAATGCAGATAACAACATAATCATTCCTCAAGCCCATAGAGGTATGCCATATCGAAATCCGAGTCATTTTGATCAAATTATGGGCCTTTAAAGATGGGAAGAAGGCCCATTTCAATAAACCTTTGCAAAATTAAAATCAATGACATAAAAACGGTCATATTTTTTACTACCTTTAAAGTTATATATTTTAATGCAGATAACAACATAATCATTCCACAAGCATATAAAGGTATGCCATATCGAAATCCGAGTTCATTTGACCAAGTTATGGGCTTTTGAAGATGGAAAGAAGGCCCATTTCAGTAAACCTTCTCAAAATTAAAATCAATGACAAAAAACGGTCATATTTTTTTAATACCTTTAAAGTTATATATTTTAATGCAGATAACAACATAATCATTCCACAAGCCTATAAGGGTATGCAATATCGAAATCCGAGTTCATTTGACCAAGTAATGGGCTTTTAAAGATGGAAAGAAGGCACATTTCAGTAAACCTTCGCAAAATTAAAATCAATGACATAAAAACGGTCATATTTTTTTCTACCTTTAATGTTATATATTTTAGTGCACATAACAACATAATCATTCCACAAGCCAATAGAGGTATGCCATATCGAAATCCGAGTCCTTTTGGCAACGTTATTGGCTTTTAAAGATAGAATGAAGGCCAATTTCAGTAAACCTTCGCAAAATTAAAATCAATGACATAAAAACGGTCATATTTTTTACTACCTTTAAAGTTATATATTTTAATGCAGATAACAACATAATCATTCCACAAGCCTATAAAGGTATGCCATATCGAAATCCGAGTTCATTTGACCAAGTTATGGGCTTTTAAAGATGGAAAGAAGGCCCATTTCAGTAAACCTTCTCAAAATTAAAATCAATGACATAAAAACGGTCATATTTTTTTACTACCTTTAAAGTTATATATTTTAATGCAGATAACAATATAGTTATTCCACAAGCCTATAAGGGTATGCACTATCGAAATCCGAGTTCATTTGACCAAGTTATGGGCTTAAAAGATGGAAAGAAGGCCCATTTCAGTAAACCTTTGCAAAATTAAAATCAATGACATAAAAACGGTCATATTTTTTACTACCTTTAAAGTTATATATTTTAATGCTGATAACAACATAATCATTCCACAAGCCTATTAAGGTATGCCATATCGAAATCTGAGTTCATTTGACAAAGTGATGGGCTTTTAAAGATGGAAAGAAGGCATTTTTCAGTAAACCTCTCAATATTAAAATCAATGACATAAAAACGGTCATATTTTTTACTCCTTTAATGTTATATATTTTAATGCACATAACAACATAATCATTCCACAAGCCAATAGAGGTATGCCATATCGAAATCCGAGTCCTTTTGGCCAAGTTATGGACTTTTAAAGATGTAAAGAAGGCCCATTTCCGTAAACCTTCCCAAAATTAAAGTCCATGACATAAAAACCGTCATATTTTTTACTACCTTTAAAGTTAAATATCTTAATGCAGATAACAACAAAATCAATCCACAAGCCTATAAAGGTATGCCATATCGAAATCCGAGTTCATTTGACCAAGTTATGGGCTTTTAAAGATGGAAAGAAGGCACATTTCAGTAAACCTTCGCAAAATTAAAATCAATGACATAAAAACGGTCATATTTTTTACTACTTTTAAAATTATATATTTTAATGCAGATAACAACATAATCATTCCACAAGCCCATAAACGTATACCAAATCGAAATACGAGTTCATTTGACCAAGTTATGGGCTTTTAAAAATAGAAAGAAGGCCCATTTCTGTAAGCCTTCGCAAAATTAAAGTCCATGACATAAAAACCGTCATATTTTTTACTACCTTTAAAGTTATATATTTTAATGCAGATAACAACATAATCATTCCACAAGCATATAAAGGTATGCCATATCGAAATCCGAGTTCATTTGACCAAGTTATGGGCTTTTAAAGATGGAAAGAAGGCCCATTTCAGTAAACCTTTGCAAAATTAAAGTCAATGACATAAAAACGGTCATATTTTTTACTACCTTTAAAGTTATATATCTTAATGCTGATAACAACATAATCATTCCACAAGCCTATTTAGGTATGCCATATCAAAATGCGAGTTCATTTGTCCATGAAATGGGTTTTTAAAGATGGAAAGAAGGCCCATTTCAGTAAACCCTCTCAAAATTAAAATCAATGACATAAAAACGGTCATATTTTTTTTAACTACCTTTAAAGTTATATATTTTAATGCAGATAACAATATAACCATTCCACAAGCCTATAAGGGTATGCAATATCGAAATCCGAGTTCATTTGACCAAGTGATGGGCTTTTAAAGATGGAAAGAAGGCATTTTTCAGTAAACCTCTCAAAATTAAAATCAATGACATAAAAACGGTCATATTTTTTTCTACCTTTAATGTAATATATTTTAATGTACATAACAACATAATCATTCCACAAGCCAATAGAGGTATGCCATATCGAAATCCGAGTCCTTTTGGCCAAGTTATGGACTTTTAAAGATGTAAAGAAGGCCCATTTCAGTAAACCTTCCCAAAATTAAAGTCCATGACATAAAAACCGTCATATTTTTTACTACCTTTAAAGTTAAATATTTTAATGCAGATAACAACAAAATCAATCCACAAGCCTATAAAGGTATGCCATATCGAAATCCGAGTTCATTTGACCAAGTTATGGGCTTTTAAAGATGGAAAGAAGGCACATTTCAGTAAACCTTCGCAAAATTAAAATCAATGACATAAAAACGGTCATATTTTTTACTACCTTTAAAATTATATATTTTAATGCAGATAACAACATAATGATTCCACAAGCCCATAAACGTATACCATATCGAAATACGAGTTCATTTGACCAAGTTATGGGCTTTTAAAGATGGAAAGAAGGCCCATTTCTGTAAGCCTTCGCAAAATAAAAATCAATTAAAAAACAACGGTCATATTTTTTACTACATTTGAAGTTATATATTTTAATGCAGATAACAACATAATCATTCCTCAAGCCCATAGAGGTATGCCATATCGAAATCCGATTCATTTTGATCAAATTATGGGCCTTTAAAGATGGAAAGAAGGCCCATTTCAATAAACCTTTGCAAAATTAAAATCAATGACATAAAAACGGTCATATTTTTTACTACCTTTAAAGTTATATATTTTAATGCAGATAACAACATAATCATTCCACAAGCATATAAAGGTATGCCATATCGAAATCCGAGTTCATTTGACCAAGTTATGGGCTTTTGAAGATGGAAAGAAGGCCCATTTCAGTAAACCTTCTCAAAATTAAAATCAATGACAAAAAACGGTCATATTTTTTTAATACCTTTAAAGTTATATATTTTAATGCAGATAACAACATAATCATTCCACAAGCCTATAAGGGTATGCAATATCGAAATCCGAGTTCATTTGACCAAGTAATGGGCTTTTAAAGATGGAAAGAAGGCACATTTCAGTAAACCTTCGCAAAATTAAAATCAATGACATAAAAACGGTCATATTTTTTTCTACCTTTAATGTTATATATTTTAGTGCACATAACAACATAATCATTCCACAAGCCAATAGAGGTATGCCATATCGAAATCCGAGTCCTTTTGGCAACGTTATTGGCTTTTAAAGATAGAATGAAGGCCCATTTCAGTAAACCTTCGCAAAATTAAAATCAATGACATAAAAACGGTCTTATTTTTTACTACCTTTAAAGTTATATATTTTAATGCAGATAACAACATAATCATTCCACAAGCCTATAAAGGTATGCCATATCGAAATCCGAGTTCATTTGACCAAGTTATGGGCTTTTAAAGATGGAAAGAAGGCCCATTTCAGTAAACCTTCTCAAAATTAAAATCAATGACATAAAAACGGTCATATTTTTTTACTACCTTTAAAGTTATATATTTTAATGCAGATATCAATATAGTTATTCCACAAGCCTATAAGGGTATGCACTATCGAAATCCGAGTTCATTTGACCAAGTTATGGGCTTAAAAGATGGAAAGAAGGCCCATTTCAGTAAACCTTTGCAAAATTAAAATCAATGACATAAAAACGGTCATATTTTTTACTACCTTTAAAGTTATATATTTTAATGCTGATAACAACATAATCATTCCACAAGCCTATTAAGGTATGCCATATCGAAATCTGAGTTCATTTGACCAAGTGATGGGCTTTTAAAGATGGAAAGAAGGCATTTTTCAGTAAACCTCTCAATATTAAAATCAATGACATAAAAACGGTCATATTTTTTACTCCTTTAATGTTATATACTTTAATGCACATAACAACATAATCATTCCACAAGCCAATAGAGGTATGCCATATCGAAATCCGAGTCCTTTTGGCCAAGTTATGGACTTTTAAAGATGTAAAGAAGGCCCATTTCCGTAAACCTTCCCAAAATTAAAGTCCATGACATAAAAACCGTCATATTTTTTACTACCTTTAAAGTTAAATATCTTAATGCAGATAACAACATAATCATTCCACAAGCCCATAAACGTATACCAAATCGAAATACGAGTTCATTTGACCAAGTTATGGGCTTTTAAAAATAGAAAGAAGGCCCATTTCTGTAAGCCTTCGCAAAATAAAAATCAATTAAATAACAACGGTCATATTTTTTACTACATTTAAAGTTATATATTTTAATGCAGATAACAACATAATCATTCCTCAAGCCCATAGAGGTATGCCATATCGAAATCCGAGTCATTTTGGTCAAATTATGGGCTTTTAAAGATGTAAAGAAGGCCCATTTCAGTAAATTTTCCCAAAATTAAAGTCCATGACATAAAAACCGTCATATTTTTTACTACCTTTAAAGTTAAATATTTTAATGCAGATAACAACAAAATCAATCCACAAGCCTATAAAGGTATGCCATTTCGAAATCCGAGTTCATTTGACCAAGTTATGGGCTTTTAAAGATGGAAAGAAGGCACATTTCAGTAAACCTTCGCAAAATTAAAATCAATGACATAAAAACGGTCATATTTTTTACTACCTTTAAAGTTATATATTTTAAGGCAGATAACAACATAATCATTCCACAAGCCTATAAAGGTATGCCATATCGAAATCCGAGTTCATTTGACCAAGTTATGGGCTTTTGAAGATGGAAAGAAGGCCCGTTTCAGTAAACCTTCTCAAAATTAAAATCAATGACAAAAAACGGTCATATTTTTTTAATACCTTTAAAGTAATATATTTTAATGCAGATAACAACATAATCATTCCACAAGCCTATAAGGGTATGCAATATCGAAATCCGAGTTAATTTAACCAAGTTATGGGCCTTTAAAGATGGAAAGAAGGCCCATTTCAGTAAACCTTTGCACAATTAAAATCAATGACATAAAAACGGTCATATTTTTTACAACCTTTAAAATTATATATTTTAATGCAGATAACAACATAATCATTCCACAAGCCTATAAAGGTATGCCATATCGAAATCCGAGTTCATTTGACCAAGTTATGGGCTTTTGAAGATGGAAAGAAGGCCCATTTCAGTAAACCTTCTCAAAATTAAAAGCAATGACAAAAAACGGTCATATTTTTTTAATACCTTTAAAGTTATATATTTTAATGCAGATAACAACATAATCATTCCACAAGCCTATAAGGGTATGCAATATCGAAATCCGAGTTCATTTGACCAAGTTATGGGCTTTTAAGATGGAAAGAAGGCCCATTTCAGTAAACCTTTGCAAAATTAAAATCAATGACATAAAAACGGTCATATTTTTTACTACCTTTAAAATTATTTATTTTAATGCTGATAACAACATAATCATTCCACAAGCCTATTTAGGTATGCCATATCGAAATCCGAGTTCATTTGACCAAGTAATGGGCTTTTAAAGATGGAAAGAAGGCACATTTCAGTAAACCTTCGCAAAATTAAAATCAATGACATAAAAACGGTCATATTTTTTTCTACCTTTAATGTTATATATTTTAGTGCACATAACAACATAATCATTCCACAAGCCAATAGAGGTATGCCATATCGAAATCCGAGTCCTTTTGGCCAAGTTATTGGCTTTTAAAGATGGAATGAAGGCCCATTTCAGTAAACCTTCGCAAAATTAAAACAAGGAAGAACGCTATAGTCGAGTACCTCGACTATCAGATACCCGTTACTCAAAGGGAAATGGAGATATGCAAGCAGCCAAGCGAGATTAAAATGCGCCACCTACCGGCGGTAGACAGATTTAAGCGTTATGGGCGTTAGAGTGGGCGTGGCAAATTTATTTTTGGATCAATCGATAGGTATTGACGACACCAATACATTTCAGTTAAACTTTTTAATCTAGCATGCAAATTGTGGACGTCACAGGTTTTCGCGGTTTGTGGGCGTTTAAGTGGGCGTGGCAAACTTTTTTTAGGTCAATCGATAGGTATTGATGAGAACAATACATTTCTGTTAAAATTTTTTATCTAGCATCAAAACTGTAGGAGTTACAGTTTTGGGCGGTTTGTGGGCGTTGGAGTGGGCGTGGCAGTCTACTGAAACAAACTTGCGCTGCGCAAGAAGCTCAGGAATCTGTACGCCAAATCTCAATAGCCTAGCTCTCATAGTTTCCGAGTTCTCAGCGTTCATCCGGACAGACAGACGGACAGACGGACAGACGGACATGGCTAGATCGACTCGGCTAGTGATCCTGATCAAGAATATATATACTTTATGGGGTCGGAAACGCTTCCTTCTGCCTGTTACATACTTTCCGACGAGTCTAGTATACCCTTTTACTCTACGAGTAACGGGTATAATCAATGACATAAAAACGGTCATATTTTTTACTACCTTTAAAATAATATATTTTAATGCAGATAACAACATAATCATTCCACAAGCCTATAAAGGTATGCCATATCGAAATCCGAGTTCATTTGACCAAGTTATGGGCTTTTGAAGATGGAAAGAAGGCCCATTTCAGTAAACCTTCTCAAAATTAAAATCAATGACAAAAAACGGTCATATTTTTTTAATACCTTTAAAGTTATATATTTTAATGCAGATAACAACATAATCATTCCACAAGCCTATAAGGGTATGCAATATCGAAATCCGAGTTCATTTGACCAAGTTATGGGCTTTAAAGATGGAAAGAAGGCCCATTTCAGTAAACCTTTGCAAAATTAAAATCAATGACATAAAAACGGTTTTATTATACCCGTTACTCGTAGAGTAAAAGGGTATACTAGATTCGTCGGAAAGTATGTAACAGGCAGAAGGAAGCGTTTCCGACCCCATAAAGTATATATATTATTTGTTTGTGCCTAACCGAAGTAGACACTTCCGGGTCACACCGTGGGACAAGGGGGTAACGAGCACTTGTCGCTGGCACGGGGACGCTATTATGGCAGGACGATCGCGTCGCGGCAATGGTAACGATGGTTACTGTGATGCCGGACCACAGGCGATGCTGGAGCTGCGCTGAGGGTGGGCTAACGTGGTTAGCTGCTAGTTGAGATAGGGTATTACGAGCCCTATTCCCAGTTGTAGGAAGTAGAACCGCGGAGTTAAGAGGTGTGTTGATAACTGTTTTATTCTTCATTTGGAACATGTTTATATACTACTTGGAACACGGAAGTTTAGTGTAATGATTAGTGAAGTAAGCTATATTCTAAAGTAGATCAGGGAATTATGATTATGGTAGCAGTTTGCGTAGTTGGCTTTGCGTAGTTGGCTGACACTGCAAAATGTGCTGACTGCATTGGCCGGTCAGTGTGCCGTTGAGTCGGTGAGACGGTGAGTTAGTGAGACATATAATATGCTGATCAGCAATTCTCATATGCAGTGGGTGCTACTGAGCGCCTGGTACTGTTCCCAACTTGGCTACTGCTTGATTTGTTGGGTGTGGTCATGTTGAGTACCTTTGGGTACGAACATTCTCCCCCCCATTGAGGGGTACCCTCAATTAGGTCGTGATGTCTGTCAGTCCTTGACCGAATTGTATCGGAAGCACCTAACAAATCATTGACCAAGGTGGATCGTTCCTTCAACTGAGGTTCATGATTGTAATTCAGGTCCTTCACATCTTCTTGATGCTGCTTAACACTCCCCTTTGCGATAAAATTGACATTACCGTGGGGACTGAAATTGTGCCCTCGTAGAACTTGATCATTTGGAACGTCTATGGTATGTGGACGTTCTGCAACAAAACTAAGATCTTTCTTGGTTAAGTTTAGAAATGGTGAACCAAAGTCAGCCTTCTTGTAGGTTTTGAATTGATGAGAAGTCGGTTATATATTCATCGGATTTTTATCTTTCGTTGGTTCATAAGCAACGTTCGGTCCTGCAAAATCACCTCTGCCTTCTACCAGAATAGGGTTGATTTCCGTATCAGATGAGGTTTCTTTATTGAGATAACCTGTGATTACATAACCAAGCCTAGTGCCTTGTGCCAAAGGTTTATTAGGTCCTAGTTCAAGAAGTTCACCGGTTTTTACACGAGAATACACCTCAGACCCTAAGGTTAGGTCAATGGGTCCAGGTTGCCGAAAGTCAGGATCTGCTAATGGCAGTCCCTCGGGAATATTAAGATCGGTTGTAATCGGTACTGACGGTTGGTCTGTAATGACTGTGGGCATAATAAATACCTCTAATAGTTTTTCAAACCCTGATGTACAGGATGAGAGCTTTAGTGTTGATCTAATTACTGTTGATATCTTTCCTCCGATTCCAGATATTTCAATCGGTGAACCTTCCTTAAGAGATAGCAGCTCTGCCATTCTCCTTGTGATAAGATTCACCTGTGATCCACCATCTATTACAGCGCGACATGTTTGTAATTGACCGTTTGGCCCTTGTAATGAGACCTTCGCGGTCGCGAGCAGAGTATATCCTCCTACGTTGTCGTAGCCTGCAATGGTTACTGCGCCGGCCACTGGATTGCTAGTTGGTCCTTTGTGTAACAGTGAATGGTGCCGTTGCTGGCAGACTCGACAATTGGTCGGTGATCCACAGTTTTCAACCATATGAGCTGTCGACAAACAATTTGTGCATGCTCCTATTTCAATAATGGCTTGGCGCCGTGTTTTGGGGTCCATTTCCTGGAACCGGCTACATGCTCTAAGATTATGTGGTCCTAGGTGACAAATCTTACAGCTCTCTTCGTTGTGAACTGACTGATGGCGTAGTGTTGCTGTAGGTTGAGCGCTTATCGTCTCCAGCATGCAAGCGCGCCTTTCAATAAACGTTAGTACACTCCTTAACGTTGGAATTTCCGTTGGTGCATCCGCTGAATTTTCTAGAGCAGCTAGAGATTGCTGGTCTAGTTTTCTTCTGATAAGAAAACACAGGATTGGATCCCATGATTTTGTGCTGATATCGAGGTTTTTAAGAGTACTCATTGAGTTTTTTATAGTGTCATGTAAGGCCCTTAGTTGGCGCGAGGAACCGTCTATAGGCGTATGGTCAATAATTTTTGCAATGGCGGCGAATACTAGTATTTTTCCGTTCTGGTACCTGGCCTTTAAACGCAACCAGGTGTCGTCATAGCCACCCTGTGAGAAAGCTGTGTCTGTCAAGACGTTTCTCGCTTCTCCACGAAGCGAACTCTGTAGAATATGTAGTTTTTGACTGGCCGAATATGGTTTATTATGTACCAATTCCACAAAGAGATCATGGAACCGTGGCCAGTCTAGATACTCGCCGTTGAACTCCGGAATGCTTATTGGCGGAAGTGCCAAGTTTAGGCTCATTGGCGCGTCGTTTTCTCGTAGCAGGTTCATTTCGTATTCCTCGTATAATGTGTGGAATTGGGCTAGCTCTGCTTCTGCCAGAGCTGCGGCCCCAGGTGTGCTATCCAATTCGTCGTGGGCTTGCCTCAGTAACGCCCAATGGAGATCCAGGTGCCTTTGTAAGGCTGGGGTGACAGTTGGGGCGTTCGAGGCTAATGTTAATGATGACTCCAATTCGTTGCATCTTCTCTGCAACTGTCGGATCACCGTGTCAATTGCGGAATCTCCTTTGACTTGATCTTTTGTTGTGAGCTTGATGTTGGCCGAAGTTCGTCTGGGGGCCTTCGAAAGCCCGCTTCCAGTCGGCATGTTGTCCAGAAAGATATTCTGATATTTTTCGACCAGCTCTTTAAGTGCTACTAGTCGTGAAGAGTACTCACTTCCAGTGGGTAGTGCCGCTTGCTGGACTTCTTCATCTAGGTCGCAAAACTGCCGCCAGAGATCGTTTAACTGATTTAGCTTACCAGAATAATAGCCGTCTCGGTGGCGTCGGTCGGCAGAATCCTTGCCATAATTCTTAATGAGCTGTTGGATTTTCCCTTGCAGCTCGTTTTGTGTGTCTAGTAATCGATTGTGTAAATCGATTCTTGTGTGACTTGTTCCCTCCATTCATTGAGGGTAGAAGTAGACATATTGTGTGTCTTGGAAACAAAGAATCTTGTGAAGCTGGATGCAGCTGAGTATCCTGTGAAGCTGGATGAAGCTGAAGTTCCTGTGACGCTGGAAGAAGAAGCGTATCCTGTGAAGCTGGATGAAGCTGAAGTTCCTGTGACGCTGGAAGAAGAAGCGAATCCTGTGAAGCTGGATGAAGCTGAAGTTCCTGTGACGCTGGAAGACGAAGCGTATCCTGTGAAGCTGGATGGAGCTGAAGTTCCTGTGACGCTGGAAGACGAAGCGTATCCTGTGAAGCTGGATTAAGCTGAAGTTCCTGTGACGCTGGAAGACGAAGCGTATCCTGTGAAGCTGGATTAAGCTGAAGTTCCTGTGACGCTAGAAGAAGAAGCGTATCCTGTGAAGCTGGATTAAGCTAAAGTTCCTGTGACGCTTGAAGAAGAAGCGTATCCTGTGAAGCTGGATGAAGCTGAAGTTCCTGTGACGCTGGAAGAAGAAGCGAATCCTGTGAAGCTGGATGAAGCTGAAGTTCCTGTGACGCTGGAAGACGAAGCGTATCCTGTGAAGCTGGATGGAGCTGAAGTTCCTGTGACGCTGGAAGACGAAGCGTATCCTGTGAAGCTGGATTAAGCTGAAGTTCCTGTGACGCTGGAAGACGAAGCGTATCCTGTGAAGCTGGATGGAGCTGAAGTTCCTGTGACGCTGGAAGACGAAGCGTATCCTGTGAAGCTGGATTAAGCTGAAGTTCCTGTGACGCTGGAAGACGAAGCGTATCCTGTGAAGCTGGATTAAGCTGAAGTTCCTGTGACGCTGGAAGAAGAAGCGTATCCTGTGAAGCTGGATTAAGCTGAAGTTCCTGTGACGCTGGAAGAAGATGCGTATCCTGTGAAGCTGGATAAAGCTGTGAGTCCTTTAGTGGGAAGGGGGTTGCTTGAGTGTGATCCTTTGTTGTTAAAGGATCACGTCGGGGTCACCAATGTTTGTGCCTAACCGAAGTAGACACTTCCGGGTCACACCGTGGGACAAGGGGGTAACGAGCCCTTGTCGCTGGCACGGGGACGCTATTATGGCAGGACGATCGCGTCGCGGCAATGGTAACGATGGTTACTGTGATGCCGGACCACAGGCGATGCTGGAGCTGCGCTGAGGGTGAGCTAACGTGGTTAGCTGCTAGTTGAGATAGGGTATTACGAGCCCTATTCCCAGTTGTAGGAAGTAGAACCGCGGAGTTAAGAGGTGTGTTGATAACTGTTTTATTCTTCATTTGGAACATGTTTATATACTACTTGGAACACGGAAGTTTAGTGTAATGATTAGTGAAGTAAGCTATATTCTAAAGTAGATCAGGGAATTATGATTATGGTAGCAGTTTGCGTAGTTGGCTTTGCGTAGTTGGCTGACACTGCAAAATGTGCTGACTGCATTGGCCGGTCAGTGTGCCGTTGAGTCGGTGAGACGGTGAGTTAGTGAGACATATAATATGCTGATCAGCAATTCTCATATGCAGTGGGTGCTACTGAGCGCCTGGTACTGTTCCCAACTTGGCTACTGCTTGATTTGTTGGGTGTGGTCATGTTGAGTACCTTTGGGTACGAACATTATTGATCAGGATCACTAGCCGAGTCGATCTAGCCATGTCCGTCTGTCCGTCTGTCCGTCTGTCTGTCCGTCCGGATGAACGCTGAGATCTCGGAAACTATGAGAGCTAGGCTATTGAGATTTGGCGTGCAGATTCCTGAGCTTCTTACGCAGCGCAAGTTTGTTTCAGTAGAGTGCCACGCCCACTCTAACGCCCACAAACCGCCCAAAACTGTAACTCCTACAGTTTTGATGCTAGATAGAAAATTTTAACTGAAGTTGAGTCGGTGAGACGGTGAGTTAGTGAGACATATAATATGCTGATCAGCAATTCTCATATGCAGTGGGTGCTACTGAGCGCCTGGTACTGTTCCCAACTTGGCTACTGCTTGATTTGTTGGGTGTGGTCATGTTGAGTACCTTTGGGTACGAACATTCTCCCCCCCATTGAGGGGTACCCTCAATTAGGTCGTGATGTCTGTCAGTCCTTGACCGAATTGTATCGGAAGCACCTAACAAATCATTGACCAAGGTGGATCGTTCCTTCAACTGAGGTTCATGATTGTAATTCAGGTCCTTCACATCTTCTTGATGCTGCTTAACACTCCCCTTTGCGATAAAATTGACATTACCGTGGGGACTGAAATTGTGCCCTCGTAGAACTTGATCATTTGGAACGTCTATGGTATGTGGACGTTCTGCAACAAAACTAAGATCTTTCTTGGTTAAGTTTAGAAATGGTGAACCAAAGTCAGCCTTCTTGTAGGTTTTGAATTGATGAGAAGTCGGTTATATATTCATCGGATTTTTATCTTTCGTTGGTTCATAAGCAACGTTCGGTCCTGCAAAATCACCTCTGCCTTCTACCAGAATAGGGTTGATTTCCGTATCAGATGAGGTTTCTTTATTGAGATAACCTGTGATTACATAACCAAGCCTAGTGCCTTGTGCCAAAGGTTTATTAGGTCCTAGTTCAAGAAGTTCACCGGTTTTTACACGAGAATACACCTCAGACCCTAAGGTTAGGTCAATGGGTCCAGGTTGCCGAAAGTCAGGATCTGCTAATGGCAGTCCCTCGGGAATATTAAGATCGGTTGTAATCGGTACTGACGGTTGGTCTGTAATGACTGTGGGCATAATAAATACCTCTAATAGTTTTTCAAACCCTGATGTACAGGATGAGAGCTTTAGTGTTGATCTAATTACTGTTGATATCTTTCCTCCGATTCCAGATATTTCAATCGGTGAACCTTCCTTAAGAGATAGCAGCTCTGCCATTCTCCTTGTGATAAGATTCACCTGTGATCCACCATCTATTACAGCGCGACATGTTTGTAATTGACCGTTTGGCCCTTGTAATGAGACCTTCGCGGTCGCGAGCAGAGTATATCCTCCTACGTTGTCGTAGCCTGCAATGGTTACTGCGCCGGCCACTGGATTGCTAGTTGGTCCTTTGTGTAACAGTGAATGGTGCCGTTGCTGGCAGACTCGACAATTGGTCGGTGATCCACAGTTTTCAACCATATGAGCTGTCGACAAACAATTTGTGCATGCTCCTATTTCAATAATGGCTTGGCGCCGTGTTTTGGGGTCCATTTCCTGGAACCGGCTACATGCTCTAAGATTATGTGGTCCTAGGTGACAAATCTTACAGCTCTCTTCGTTGTGAACTGACTGATGGCGTAGTGTTGCTGTAGGTTGAGCGCTTATCGTCTCCAGCATGCAAGCGCGCCGTTCAATAAACGTTAGTACACTCCTTAACGTTGGAATTTCCGTTGGTGCATCCGCTGAATTTTCTAGAGCAGCTAGAGATTGCTGGTCTAGTTTTCTTCTGATAAGAAAACACAGGATTGGATCCCATGATTTTGTGCTGATATCGAGGTTTTTAAGAGTACTCATTGAGTTTTTTATAGTGTCATGTAAGGCCCTTAGTTGGCGCGAGGAACCGTCTATAGGCGTATGGTCAATAATTTTTGCAATGGCGGCGAATACTAGTATTTTTCCGTTCTGGTACCTGGCCTTTAAACGCAACCAGGTGTCGTCATAGCCACCCTGTGAGAAAGCTGTGTCTGTCAAGACGTTTCTCGCTTCTCCACGAAGCGAACTCTGTAGAATATGTAGTTTTTGACTGGCCGAATATGGTTTATTATGTACCAATTCCACAAAGAGATCATGGAACCGTGGCCAGTCTAGATACTCGCCGTTGAACTCCGGAATGCTTATTGGCGGAAGTGCCAAGTTTAGGCTCATTGGCGCGTCGTTTTCTCGTAGCAGGTTCATTTCGTATTCCTCGTATAATGTGTGGAATTGGGCTAGCTCTGCTTCTGCCAGAGCTGCGGCCCCAGGTGTGCTATCCAATTCGTCGTGGGCTTGCCTCAGTAACGCCCAATGGAGATCCAGGTGCCTTTGTAAGGCTGGGGTGACAGTTGGGGCGTTCGAGGCTAATGTTAATGATGACTCCAATTCGTTGCATCTTCTCTGCAACTGTCGGATCACCGTGTCAATTGCGGAATCTCCTTTGACTTGATCTTTTGTTGTGAGCTTGATGTTGGCCGAAGTTCGTCTGGGGGCCTTCGAAAGCCCGCTTCCAGTCGGCATGTTGTCCAGAAAGATATTCTGATATTTTTCGACCAGCTCTTTAAGTGCTACTAGTCGTGAAGAGTACTCACTTCCAGTGGGTAGTGCCGCTTGCTGGACTTCTTCATCTAGGTCGCAAAACTGCCGCCAGAGATCGTTTAACTGATTTAGCTTACCAGAATAATAGCCGTCTCGGTGGCGTCGGTCGGCAGAATCCTTGCCATAATTCTTAATGAGCTGTTGGATTTTCCCTTGCAGCTCGTTTTGTGTGTCTAGTAATCGATTGTGTAAATCGATTCTTGTGTGACTTGTTCCCTCCATTCATTGAGGGTAGAAGTAGACATATTGTGTGTCTTGGAAACAAAGAATCTTGTGAAGCTGGATGCAGCTGAGTATCCTGTGAAGCTGGATGAAGCTGAAGTTCCTGTGACGCTGGAAGAAGAAGCGTATCCTGTGAAGCTGGATGAAGCTGAAGTTCCTGTGACGCTGGAAGAAGAAGCGAATCCTGTGAAGCTGGATGAAGCTGAAGTTCCTGTGACGCTGGAAGACGAAGCGTATCCTGTGAAGCTGGATGGAGCTGAAGTTCCTGTGACGCTGGAAGACGAAGCGTATCCTGTGAAGCTGGATTAAGCTGAAGTTCCTGTGACGCTGGAAGACGAAGCGTATCCTGTGAAGCTGGATTAAGCTGAAGTTCCTGTGACGCTAGAAGAAGAAGCGTATCCTGTGAAGCTGGATTAAGCTAAAGTTCCTGTGACGCTTGAAGAAGAAGCGTATCCTGTGAAGCTGGATGAAGCTGAAGTTCCTGTGACGCTGGAAGAAGAAGCGAATCCTGTGAAGCTGGATGAAGCTGAAGTTCCTGTGACGCTGGAAGACGAAGCGTATCCTGTGAAGCTGGATGGAGCTGAAGTTCCTGTGACGCTGGAAGACGAAGCGTATCCTGTGAAGCTGGATTAAGCTGAAGTTCCTGTGACGCTGGAAGACGAAGCGTATCCTGTGAAGCTGGATGGAGCTGAAGTTCCTGTGACGCTGGAAGACGAAGCGTATCCTGTGAAGCTGGATTAAGCTGAAGTTCCTGTGACGCTGGAAGACGAAGCGTATCCTGTGAAGCTGGATTAAGCTGAAGTTCCTGTGACGCTGGAAGAAGAAGCGTATCCTGTGAAGCTGGATTAAGCTGAAGTTCCTGTGACGCTGGAAGAAGATGCGTATCCTGTGAAGCTGGATAAAGCTGTGAGTCCTTTAGTGGGAAGGGGGTTGCTTGAGTGTGATCCTTTGTTGTTAAAGGATCACGTCGGGGTCACCAATGTTTGTGCCTAACCGAAGTAGACACTTCCGGGTCACACCGTGGGACAAGGGGGTAACGAGCCCTTGTCGCTGGCACGGGGACGCTATTATGGCAGGACGATCGCGTCGCGGCAATGGTAACGATGGTTACTGTGATGCCGGACCACAGGCGATGCTGGAGCTGCGCTGAGGGTGAGCTAACGTGGTTAGCTGCTAGTTGAGATAGGGTATTACGAGCCCTATTCCCAGTTGTAGGAAGTAGAACCGCGGAGTTAAGAGGTGTGTTGATAACTGTTTTATTCTTCATTTGGAACATGTTTATATACTACTTGGAACACGGAAGTTTAGTGTAATGATTAGTGAAGTAAGCTATATTCTAAAGTAGATCAGGGAATTATGATTATGGTAGCAGTTTGCGTAGTTGGCTTTGCGTAGTTGGCTGACACTGCAAAATGTGCTGACTGCATTGGCCGGTCAGTGTGCCGTTGAGTCGGTGAGACGGTGAGTTAGTGAGACATATAATATGCTGATCAGCAATTCTCATATGCAGTGGGTGCTACTGAGCGCCTGGTACTGTTCCCAACTTGGCTACTGCTTGATTTGTTGGGTGTGGTCATGTTGAGTACCTTTGGGTACGAACATTATTGATCAGGATCACTAGCCGAGTCGATCTAGCCATGTCCGTCTGTCCGTCTGTCCGTCTGTCTGAAATGTATTGGTGTCGTCAATACCTATCGATTGATCCAAAAATAAATTTGCCACGCCCACTCTAACGCCCATAACGCTTAAATCTGTCTACCGCCGGTAGGTGGCGCATTTTAATCTCGCTTGGCTGCTTGCATATCTCCATTTCCCTTTGAGTAACGGGTATCTGATAGTCGAGGTACTCGACTATAGCGTTCTTCCTTGTTTTTTACTACCTTTAAAATTATTTATTTTAATGCTGATAACAACATAATCATTCCACAAGCCTATTTAGGTATGCCATATCGAAATCCGAGTTCATTTGACCAAGTTATGGGCATAAAAGATGGAAAGAAGGCCCATTTCAGTAAAACTTTGCAAAATTAAAATCAATGACATAAAAACGGTCATATTTTTTACTACCTTTAAAGTTATATATTTTAATGCTGATAACAACATAATCATTCCACAAGAATATTAAGGTATGCCATATCGAAATCTGAGTTCATTTGACCAAGTGATGGGCTTTTAAAGATGGAAAGAAGGCATTTTTCAGTAAACCTCTCAATATTAAAATCAATGACATAAAAACGGTCATATTTTTTACTCCTTTAATGTTATATATTTTAATGCACATAACAACATAATCATTCCACAAGCCAATAGAGGTATGCCATATCGAAATCCGAGTCCTTTTGGCCAAGTTATGGACTTTTAAAGATGTAAAGAAGGCCCATTTCCGTAAACCTTCCCAAAATTAAAGTCCATGACATAAAAACCGTCATATTTTTTACTACCTTTTAAGTTAAATATCTTAATGCAGATAACAACAAAATCAATCCACAAGCCTATAAAGGTATGCCATATCGAAATCCGAGTTCATTTGACCAAGTTATGGGCTTTTAAAGATGGAAAGAAGGCACATTTCAGTAAACCTTCGCAAAATTAAAATCAATGACATAAAAACGGTCATATTTTTTACTACTTTTAAAATTATATATTTTAATGCAGATAACAACATAATCATTCCACAAGCCCATAAACGTATACCAAATCGAAATACGAGTTCATTTGACCAAGTTATGGGCTTTTAAAAATAGAAAGAAGGCCCATTTCTGTAAGCCTTCGCAAAATAAAAATCAATTAAATAACAACGGTCGTATTTTTTACTACATTTAAAGTTATATATTTTAATGCAGATAACAACATAATCATTCCTCAAGCCCATAGAGGTATGCCATATCGAAATCCGAGTCATTTTGATCAAATTATGGTCTTTTAAAGATGTAAAGAAGGCCCATTTCAGTAAATTTTCCCAAAATTAAAGTCCATGACATAAAAACCGTCATATTTTTTACTACCTTTAAAGTTAAATATTTTAATGCAGATAACAACAAAATCAATCCACAAGCCTATAAAGGTATGCCATATCGAAATCCGAGTTCATTTGACCAAGTTATGGGCTTTTAAAGATGGAAAGAAGGCACATTTCAGTAAACCTTCGCAAAATTAAAATCAATGACATAAAAACGGTCATATTTTTTACTACCTTTAAAGTTATATATTTTAAGGCAGATAACAACATAATCATTCCACAAGCCTATAAAGGTATGCCATATCGAAATCCGAGTTCATTTGACCAAGTTATGGGCTTTTGAAGATGGAAAGAAGGCCCATTTCAGTAAACCTTCTCAAAATTAAAATCAATGACAAAAAACGGTCATATTTTTTTAATACCTTTAAAGTTATATATTTTAATGCAGATAACAACATAATCATTCCACAAGCCTATAAGGGTATGCAATATCGAAATCCGAGTTCATTTGACCAAGTTATGGGCCTTTAAAGATGGAAAGAAGGCCCATTTCAGTAAACCTTTGCACAATTAAAATCAATGACATAAAAACGGTCATATTTTTTACTACCTTTAAAATTATATATTTTAATGCAGATAACAACATAATCATTCCACAAGCCTATAAAGGTATGCCATATCGAAATCCGAGTTCATTTGACCAAGTTATGGGCTTTTGAAGATGGAAAGAAGGCCCATTTCAGTAAACCTTCTCAAAATTAAAATCAATGACAAAAAACGGTCATATTTTTTTAATACCTTTAAAGTTATATATTTTAATGCAGATAACAACATAATCATTCCACAAGCCTATAAAGGTATGCCATATCGGAAACCGAGTTCATTTGACCAAGTTATGGGCTTTTAAAGATGGAAAGAAGGCCCATTTCAGTAAACCTTCGCAAAATTAAAATCAATGACATAAAAACGGTCATATTTTTACTACCTTTAAAGTTATATATTTAAATGCAGATAACAACATAATCATTCCACAAGCCCATAGAGGTATACCATATCGAAATCCGAGTCCTTTTGACCAGGCTATGGGCTTTTAAAGATGGAAAGAAGGTCAATTTTAGTAAACCTTTTCAAAATTAATTTCAATGACATAAAAACGGTCATATTTTTTACTACCTTTAAAATTATTTATTTTAATGCTGATAACAACATAATCATTCCACAAGCCTCTTTAGGTATGCCATATCGAAATCCGAGTTCATTTGACCAAGTAATGGGCTTTTAAAGATGGAAAGAAGGCACATTTCAGTAAACCTTCGCAAAATTAAAATCAATGACATAAAAACGGTCATATTTTTTTCTACCTTTAATGTTATATATTTTAGTGCACATAACAACATAATCATTCCACAAGCCAATAGAGGTATGCCATATCGAAATCCGAGTCCTTATGGCCAAGTTATTGGCTTTTAAAGATGGAATGAAGGCCCATTTCAGTAAACCTTCGCAAAATTAAAACAAGGAAGAACGCTATAGTCGAGTACCTCGACTATCAGATACCCGTTACTCAAAGGGAAATGGAGATATGCAAGCAGCCAAGCGAGATTAAAATGCGCCACCTACCGGCGGTAGACAGATTTAAGCGTTATGGGCGTTAGAGTGGGCGTGGCAAATTTATTTTTGGATCAATCGATAGGTATTGACGACACCAATACATTTCAGTTAAACTTTTTAATCTAGCATGCAAATTGTGGGCGTCACAGGTTTTCGCGGTTTGTGGGCGTTTAAGTGGGCGTGACAAACTTTTTTTTAGGTCAATCGATAGGTATTGATGAGAACAATACATTTCAGTTAAAATTTTCTATCTAGCATCAAAACTGTAGGAGTTACAGTTTTGGGCGGTTTGTGGGAGTTAGAGTGGGCGTGGCAGTCTACTGAAACAAACTTGCGCTGCGCAAGAAGCTCAGGAATCTGTACGCCAAATCTCAATAGCCTAGCTCTCATAGTTTCCGAGTTCTCAGCGTTCATCCGGACAGACAGACGGACAGACGGACATGGCTAGATCGACTCGGCTAGTGATCCTGATCAAGAATATATATACTTTATGGGGTCGGAAACGCTTCCTTCTGCCTGTTACATACTTTCCGACGAGTCTAGTATACCCTTTTACTCTACGAGTATTGGGTATAATCAATGACATAAAAACGGTCATATTTTTTACTACCTTTAAAATTATATATTTTAATGCAGATAACAACATAATCATTCCACAAGCCTATAAAGGTATGCCATATCGAAATCCGAGTTCATTTGACCAAGTTATGGGCTTTTGAAGATGGAAAGAAGGCCCATTTCAGTAAACCTTCTCAAAATTAAAATCAATGACAAAAAACGGTCATATTTTTTTAATACCTTTAAAGTTATATATTTTAATGCAGATAACAACATAATCATTCCACAAGCCTATAAGGGTATGCAATATCGAAATCCGAGTTCATTTGACCAAGTTATGGGCTTTAAAGATGGAAAGAAGGCCCATTTCAGTAAACCTTTGCAAAATTAAAATCAATGACATAAAAACGGTTTTATTATACCCGTTACTCGTAGAGTAAAAGGGTATACTAGATTCGTCGGAAAGTATGTAACAGGCAGAAGGAAGCGTTTCCGACCCCATAAAGTATATATATTATTGATCAGGATCACTAGCCGAGTCGATCTAGCCATGTCCGTCTGTCCGTCTGTCCGTCTGTCTGTCCGTCCGGATGAACGCTGAGATCTCGGAAACTATGAGAGCTAGGCTATTGAGATTTGGCGCGCAGCGCAAGTTTGTTTCACAAACCGCCCAAAACTGTGGCTTCTACAGTTTTGATGCTAGAATAAAAATTTTAACTGAAATGTAATGTCCTCATCAATACCTATCGATAGACGCAAAATTAAAATCAATGACATAAAAACGGTCATATTTTTTTCTACCTTTAATGTTATAGATTTTAGTGCACATAACAACATAATCATTCCACAAGCCAATAGAGGTATGCCATATCGAAATCCGAGTCCTTTTGGCCAAGTTATTGGCTTTTAAAGATGGAATGAAGGCCCATTTCAGTAAACCTTCGCAAAATTAAAATCAATGACAAAAAAACGGTCATATTTTTTACTACCTTTAAAGTTATATATTTTAATGCAGATAACAACATAATCATTCCACAAGCCTATAAAGGTATGCCATATCGAAATCCGAGTTCATTTGACCAAGTTATGGGCTTTTAAAGATGGAAAGAAGGCCCATTTCAGTAAACCTTCTCAAAATTAAAATCAATGACATAAAAACGGTCATATTTTTTTACTACCTTTAAAGTTATATATTTTAATGCAGATAACAATATAATCATTCCGCAAGCCTATAAGGGTATGCAATATCGAAATCCGAGTTCATTTGACCAAGTTATGGGCTTAAAAGATGGAAAGAAGGCCCATTTCAGTAAACCTTTGCAAAATTAAAATCAATGACATAAAAACGGTCATATTTTTTACTACCTTTAAAGTTATATATTTTAATGCTGATAACAACATAATCATTCCACAAGCCTATTAAGGTATGCCATATCGAAATCTGAGTTCACTTGACCAAGTGATGGGCTTTTAAAGATGGAAAGAAGGCATTTTTCAGTAAACCTCTCAATATTAAAATCAATGACATAAAAACGGTCATATTTTTTTCTACCTTTAATGTTATATATTTTAATGCACATAACAACATAATCATTCCACAAGCCAATATAGGTATGCCATATCGAAATCCGAGTCCGATAACAACATAATCATTCCTCAAGCCCATAGAGGTATGCCATATCGAAATCCGAGTCCTTTTGGCCAAGTTATGGACTTTTAAGCCACAAGCCTATAAGGGTATGCAATATCGAAATCCGAGTTCATTTGACCAAGTTATGGGCTTAAAAGATGGAAAGTAGGCCCATTCAGTAAACCTTTGCAAAATTAAAATCAATGACATAAAAACGGTCATATTTTTTACTACATTTAAAGTTATATATTTTAATGCAGATAACAACATAATCATTCCACAAGCCTATAAAGGTATGCTATATCGAAAGCCGAGTTCATTTGACCAAGTTATGGGCTTTTGAAGATGGAAAGAAGGCCCATTTCAGTAAACTTTTGCAAAATTAAAATCAATGACATTAAAACGGTCATATTTTTTACTACCTTTAAAATTATATATTTTAAAGCAGATAACAACATAATCATTCCACAAGCCTATAAAGGTATGCCATATCGAAATCCGAGTTCATTTGACCAAGTTATGGGCATTAAAAGATATAAAGAAGGCGCATTTCAGTAAAGCTTCGCAAAATTAAAATCAATGACATAAAAACGGTTATATTTATTATTACCTTTAAAGTTATATATTTTAATGCAGATAACAACATAATCATTCCACAAGCCTATAAAGGTATGCTATATCGAAAGCCGAGTTCATTTGACCAAGTTATGGGCTTTTGAAGATGGAAAGAAGGCCCATTTCAGTAAACCTTTGCAAAATTAAAATCAATGACATAAAAACGGTCATATTTTTTACTACCTTTAAAATTATATATTTTAATGCAGATAACAACATAATCATTCCACAAGCCTATAAAGGTATGCCATATCGAAATCCGAGTTCATTTGACCAGGTTATGGGCTTTTAAAGATGGAAAGAAAGCCCGTTTCAGTAAACCTTCTCAAAATTAAAATCAATGACATAAAAACGGTCATATTTTGTACTACCTTTAAAGTTATATATTTTAATGCAGATAACAACATAATCATTCCACAAGCCCATAGAGGTATGCCATATCGAAATCCGAGTCCTTTTAACCAGGTAATGGGCTTTTAAAGATGGAAAGAAGGCCCATTTCAGTAAGCCTTTGCAAAATTAAAATCAATGAAATTAAAACGGTCACATGTTTTACTACCTTTAAAGATATACATTTTAACGCAGATAGCAACATAATCATTCCACAAGCCTAAAAAGGTATGCCATATCGAAATCCGAGTTCATTTGACCAAGTTATGGGCTTTTAAAGATGGAAAGAAGGCACATTTCAGTAAACCTTCGCAAAATTAAAATCAATGACATAAAAACGGTCATATTTTTTACTACCTTTAAAGTTATATATTTTAATGCAGATAATAACATAATCATTCCTCGAGCCCATAGAGGTATGCCATATCGAAATCTGAGTCATTTTGACCAAATTATGGGCTTTTAAAGATGGAAAGAAGGCCCATTTCAGTAAACCTTTTCAAAATTAATATCAATGACATAAAAACGGTCATATTTTTTACTACCTTTAAAGTTATATATTTTAATGCAGATAACAACATAATCATTCCACAAGCCCATAGAGGTATGCCATATCGAAATCCGAGTCCTTTTGACCAGGTTATGGGCTTTTAAAGATGGAAAGAAGGCCCATCTCAGTAAACCTTTGCAAAATTAAAATCAATGACATTAAAACGGTCATATGTTTTACTTCATTTAAAGTTATATATTTTAATGCAGATAACAACATAATCATTCCTCAAGCCCATAGAGGTATGCCATATCGAAATCCGAGTCATTTTGACCAAATTATGGGCTTTTAAAGATGGAAAGAAGGCCCATTTCAGTAAACCTTTGCAAAATTAAAATCAATGACATAAAAACGGTCATATTTTTTACTACCTTTGAAATTATATATTTTAATGCAGATAACAACATAATCATTCCACAAGCCCATAAACGTATACCATATCGAAATAAAAGTTCATTTGACCAAGTTATTGGCTTTTAAAGATGGAAAGAAGGCCCATTTCAGTAAACCTTCGCAAAATTAAAATCAATGACATAAAAACGGTCATATTTTGTACTACCTTTAAATTTAAATATTTTAATGCAGATAACAACATAATCATTCCACAAGCCTATAAAGGTATGCCATATCGAAATCCGATTTCATTTGACCAAGTTATGGGCTTTTGAAGATGGAAAGAAGGCCCATTTCAGTAAACCTTCTCAAAATTAAAATCAATGACAAAAAACGGTCAGATTTTTTTAATACCTTTAAAGTTATATATTTTAATGCAGATAACAACATAATCATTTCACAAGCCTATAAGGGTATGCAATATCGAAATCCGAGTTCATTTGACCAAGTTATGGGCTTTAAAGATGGAAAGAAGGCCCATTTCTGTAAACCTTTGCAAAATTAAAATCAATGACATAAAAACGGTCATATTTTTTACTACCTTTAAAATTATATATTTTAATGCAGATAACAACATAATCATTCCACAAGCCTATAAAGGTATGCCATATCGAAATCCGAGTTCATTTGACCAAGTTATGGGCTTTTGAAGATGGAAAGAAGGCCCATTTCAGTAAACCTTCTCAAAATTAAAATCAATGACAAAAAACGGTCATATCTTTTTAATACCTTTAAAGTTATATATTTTAATGCAGATAACAACATAATCATTCCACAAGCCTATAAGGGTATGCAATATCGAAATCCGAGTTCATTTGACCAAGTTATGGGCCTTTGAAGATGGAAAGAAGGCCCATTTCAGTAAACCTTTGCACAATTAAAATCAATGACATAAAAACGGTCATATTTTTTACTACCTTTAAAATTATATATTTTAATGCAGATAACAACATAATCATTCCACAAGCCTATAAAGGTATGCCATATCGAAATCCGAGTTCATTTGACCAAGTTATGGGCTTTTGAAGATGGAAAGAAGGCCCATTTCAGTAAACCTTCTCAAAATTAAAATCAATGACAAAAAACGGTCATATTTTTTTAATACCTTTAGAGTTATATAATTTAATGCAGATAACAACATAATCATTCCACAAGCCTATAAGGGTGTGCAATATCGAAATCCGAGTTCATTCGACCAAGTTATGGGCTTTAAAGATGGAAAGAAGGCCCATTTCAGTAAACCTTTGCAAAATTAAAATCAATGACATAAAAACGGTCATATTTTTTACTACCTTTAAAATTATTTATTTTAATGCTGATAACAACATAATCATTCCACAAGCCTATTTAGGTATGCCATATCGAAATCCGAGTTAATTTGACCAAGTAATGGGCTTTTAAAGATGGAAAGAAGGCACATTTCAGTAAACCTTCGCAAAATTAAAATCAATGACATAAAAACGGTCATATTTTTTTCTACCTTTAATGTTATATATTTTAGTGCACATAACAACATAATCATTCCACAAGCCAATAGAGGTATGCCATATCGAAATCCGAGTCCTTTTGGCCAAGTTATTGGCTTTTAAAGATGGAATGAAGGCCCATTTCAGTAAACCTTCGCAAAATTAAAACAAGGAAGAACGCTATAGTCGAGTACCTCGACTATCAGATACCCGTTACTCAAAGGGAAATGGAGATATGCAAGCAGCCAAGCGAGATTAAAATGCGCCACCTACCGGCCGTAGACAGATTTAAGCGTTATGGGCGTTAGAGTGGGCGTGGCAAATTTATTTTTGGATCAATCGATAGGTATTGACGACACCAATACATTTCAGTTAAACTTTTTAATCTAGCATGCAAATTGTGGGCGTCACAGGTTTTCGCGGTTTGTGGGCGTTTAAGTGGGCGTGGCAAACTTTTTTTTAGGTCAATCGATAGGTATTGATGAGAACAATACATTTCAGTTAAAATTTTCTATCTAGCATCAAAACTGTAGGAGTTACAGTTTTGGGCGGCTTGTGGGCGTTAGAGTGGGCGTGGCAGTCTACTGAAACAAACTTGCGCTGCGTAAGAAGCTCAGGAATCTGTACGCCAAATCTCAATAGCCTAGCTCTCATAGTTTCCGAGATCTCAGCGTTCATCCGGACAGACAGACGGACAGACGGACAGACGGACATGGCTAGATCGACTCGGCTTGTGATCCTGATCAAGAATATATGTACTTTATGGGGTCGGAAACGCTTCCTTCTGCCTGTTACATACTTTCCGACGAGTCTAGTATACCCTTTTACTCTACGAGTAACGGGTATAATCAATGACATAAAAACGGTCATATTTTTTACTACCTTTAAAATTATATATTTTAATGCAAATAACAACATAATTATTCCACAAGCCTATAAAGGTATGCCATATCGAAATCCGAGTTCATTTGACCAAGTTATGGGCTTTTGAAGATGGAAAGAAGGCCCATTTCAGTAAACCTTCTCAAAATTAAAATCAATGACAAAAAACGGTCAGATTTTTTTAATACCTTTAAAGTTATATATTTTAATGCAGATAACAACATAATCATTCCACAAGCCTATAAGGGTATGCAATATCGAAATCCGAGTTCATTTGACCAAGTTATGGGCTTTAAAGATGGAAAGAAGGCCCATTTCTGTAAACCTTTGCAAAATTAAAATCAATGACATAAAAACGGTCATATTTTTTACTACCTTTAAAATTATATATTTTAATGCAGATAACAACATAATCATTCCACAAGCCTATAAAGGTATGCCATATCGAAATCCGAGTTCATTTGACCAAGTTATGGGCTTTTGAAGATGGAAAGAAGGCCCATTTCAGTAAACCTTCTCAAAATTAAAATCAATGACAAAAAACGGTCATATTTTTTTAATACCTTTAAAGTTATATATTTTAATGCAGATAACAACATAATCATTCCACAAGCCTATAAGGGTATGCAATATCGAAATCCGAGTTCATTTGACCAAGTTATGGGCTTTAAAGATGGAAAGAAGGCCCATTTCATTAAACCTTTGCAAAATTAAAATCAATGACATAAAAACGGTTTTATTATACCCGTTACTCGTAGAGTAAAAGGGTATACTAGATTCGTCGGAAAGTATGTAACAGGCAGAAGGAAGCGTTTCCGACCCCATAAAGTATATATATTATTGATCAGGATCACTAGCTGAGTCGATCTAGCCATGTCCGTCTGTCCGTCTGTCTGTCCGTCCGGATGAACGCTGAGATCTCGGAAACTATGAGAGCTAGGCTATTGAGATTTGGCGTGCAGATTCCTGAGCTTCTTACGCAGCGCAAGTTTGTTTCACAAACCGCCCAAAACTGTGGCTTCTACAGTTTTGATGCTAGAATAAAAATTTTAACTGAAATGTAATGTCCTCATCAATACCTATCGATAGACGCAAAATTAAAATCAATGACATAAAAACGGTCATATTTTTTTCTACCTTTAATGTTATAGATTTTAGTGCACATAACAACATAATCATTCCACAAGCCAATAGAGGTATGCCATATCGAAATCCGAGTCCTTTTGGCCAAGTTATTGGCTTTTAAAGATGGAATGAAGGCCCATTTCAGTAAACCTTCGCAAAATTAAAATCAATGACATAAAAACGGTCATATTTATACCCGTTACTCGTAGAGTAAAAGGGTATACTAGATTCGTCGGAAAGTATGTAACAGGCAGAAGGAAGCGTTTCCGACCCCACAAAGTATATATATTCTTGATCAGGATCACTAGCCGAGTCGATCTAGCCATGTCCGTCTGTCCGTCTGTCCGTCTGTCCGTCTGTCTGTCCGTCCGGATGAACGCTGAGATCTCGGAAACTATGGGAGCTAGGCTATTGAGATTTGGCGTGCAGATTCCTGAGCTTCTTACGCAGCGCAAGTTTGTTTCGGCACAGTGCCACGCCCACTCTAACGCCCACAAACCGCCCAAAACTGTGGCTCCTACAGTTTTGATGCTAGAATAAAAATTTTAACTGAAATGTATTGTTCTCATCAATACCTATCGATTGACCCAAAAAAAAGTTTGCCACGCCCACTTTAACGCCCACAAACCGCGAAATCCTGTGACGCCCACAATTTTCATGCTAGATAAAAAATTTTAACTGAAATGTATTGGTCTCGTCGATACCTATCGATTGATCCAAAAAAGAATTTGCCACGCCCACTCTAACGCCCATAACGCTTAAATCTGTATACCGCCGGTAGGTGGCGCATTTTAATCTCGCTTTGCTGCTTGCATATCTCCATATAGCTGAGTAACGGGTATCTGATAGTCGAGGTACTCGACTATAGCGTTCTTCCTTGTTTTTACTACCTTTAAAGTTATATATTTTAATGCAGATAACAACATAATCATTCCACAAGCCTATAAAGGTATGCCATATCGAAATCCGAGTTCATTTGACCAAGTTATGGGCTTTTAAAGATGGAAAGAAGGCCCATTTCAGTAAACCTTCTCAAAATTAAAATCAATGACATAAAAACGGTCATATTTTTTTTACTACCTTTAAAGTTATATATTTTAATGCAGATAACAATATAATCATTCCACAAGCCTATAAGGGTATGCAATATCGAAATCCGAGTTCATTTGACCAAGATATGGGCTTAAAAGATGGAAAGAAGGCCCATTTCAGTAAACCTTTGCAAAATTAAAATCAATGACATAAAAACGGTCATATTTTTTACTACCTTTAAAGTTATATATTTTAATGCTGATAACAACATAATCATTCCACAAGCCTATTAAGGTATGCCATATCGAAATCTTAGTTCACTTGACCAAGTGATGGGCTTTTAAAGATGGAAAGAAGGCATTTTTCAGTAAACCTCTCAATATTAAAATCAATGACATAAAAACGGTCATATTTTTTTCTACCTTTAATGTTATATATTTTAATGCACATAACAACATAATCATTCCACAAGCCAATAGAGGTATGCCATATCGAAATCCGAGTCCTTTTGGCAAGTTATGGACTTTTAAAGATGTAGAGAATTCCCATTTCCGTAAACCTTCCCAAAATTAAAGTCCATGACATAAAAACCGTCATATTTTTTACAACCTTTAAAGTTAAATATTTTAATGCAGATAGCTACAAAATCAATCCACAAGCCTATAAAGGTATGCCATATCGAAATCCGAGTTCATTTGACCAAGTTATGGGCTTTTAAAGATGGAATGAAGGCCCATTTCAGTAAACCTTCGCAAAATTAAAATCAATGACATAAAAACGGTCATATTTTTTACTACCTTTAAAGTTATATATTTTAATGCAGATAACAACATAATCATTCCACAAGCCTATAAAGGTATGCCATATCGAAATCCGAGTTCATTTGACCAAGTTATGGGCTTTTAAAGATGGAAAGAAGGCCCATTTCAGTAAACCTTCTCAAAATTAAAATCAATGACATAAAAACGGTCATATTTTTTTTACTACCTTTAAAGTTATATATTTTAATGCAGATAACAATATAATCATTCCACAAGCCTATAAGGGTATGCAATATCGAAATCCGAGTTCATTTGACCAAGATATGGGCTTAAAAGATGGAAAGAAGGCCCATTTCAGTAAACCTTTGCAAAATTAAAATCAATGACATAAAAACGGTCATATTTTTTACTACCTTTAAAGTTATATATTTTAATGCTGATAACAACATAATCATTCCACAAGCCTATTAAGGTATGCCATATCGAAATCTTAGTTCACTTGACCAAGTGATGGGCTTTTAAAGATGGAAAGAAGGCATTTTTCAGTAAACCTCTCAATATTAAAATCAATGACATAAAAACGGTCATATTTTTTTCTACCTTTAATGTTATATATTTTAATGCACATAACAACATAATCATTCCACAAGCCAATAGAGGTATGCCATATCGAAATCCGAGTCCTTTTGGCAAGTTATGGACTTTTAAAGATGTAGAGAATTCCCATTTCCGTAAACCTTCCCAAAATTAAAGTCCATGACATAAAAACCGTCATATTTTTTACAACCTTTAAAGTTAAATATTTTAATGCAGATAGCTACAAAATCAATCCACAAGCCTATAAAGGTATGCCATATCGAAATCCGAGTTCATTTGACCAAGTTATGGGCTTTTAAAGATGGAATGAAGGCCCATTTCAGTAAACCTTCGCAAAATTAAAATCAATGACATAAAAACGGTCATATTTTTTACTACCTTTAAAGTTATATATTTTAATGCAGATAACAACATAATCATTCCACAAGCCTATAAAGGTATGCCATATCGAAATCCGAGTTCATTTGACCAAGTTATGGGCTTTTAAAGATGGAAAGAAGGCCCATTTCAGTAAACCTTCTCAAAATTAAAATCAATGACATAAAAACGGTCATATTTTTTTACTACCTTTAAAGTTATATATTTTAATGCAGATAACAATATAATCATTCCACAAGCCTATAAGGGTATGCAATATCGAAATCCGAGTTCATTTGACCAAGTTATGGGCTTAAAAGATGGAAAGAAGGCCCATTTCAGTAAACCTTTGCAAAATTAAAATCAATGACATAAAAACGGTCATATTTTTTACTACCTTTAAAGTTATGTATTTTAATGCTGATAACAACATAATCATTCCACAAGCCTATTAAGGTATGCCATATCGAAATCTGAGTTCACTTGACCAAGTGATGGGCTTTTAAAGATGGAAAGAAGGCATTTTTCAGTAAACCTCTCAATATTAAAATCAATGACATAAAAACGGTCATATTTTTTTCTACCTTTAATGTTATATATTTTAATGCACATAACAACATAATCATTCCACAAGCCAATACAGGTATGCCATATCGAAATCCGAGTCCTTTTGGCCAAGTTATGGACTTTTAAAGATGTAAAGAAGGCCCATTTCCGTAAACCTTCCCAAAATTAAAGTCCATGACATAAAAACCGTCATATTTTTTACAACCTTTAAAGTTAAATATTTTAATGCAGATAACAACAAAATCAATCCACAAGCCTATAAAGGTATGCCATATCGAAATCCGAGTTCATTTGACCAAGTTATGGGCTTTTAAAGATGGAAAGAAGGCACATTTCAGTAATCCTTCGCAAAATTAAAATCAATGACATAAAAACGGTCATATTTTTTACTACCTTTAAAATTATATATTTTAATGCAGATAACAACATAATCATTCCACAAGCCCATAAACGTATACCATATCGAAAAACGAGTTCATTTGACCAAGTTATGGGCTTTTAAAGATAGAAAGAAGGCCCATTTCTGTAAGCCTTCGCAAAATAAAAATCAATTAAATAACAACGGTCATATTTTTTACTACATTTAAAGTTATATATTTTAATGCAGATAACAACATAATCATTCCTCAAGCCCATAGAGGTATGCCATATCGAAATCCGAGTCATTTTGATCAAATTATGGGCTTTTAAAGATGTAAAGAAGGCCCATTTCAGTAAACCTTCCAAAAATTAAAGTCCATGACATAAAAACCGTCATATTTTTTACTACCTTTAAAGTTAAATATTTTAATGCAGATAACAACAAAATCAATCCACAATCCTATAAAGGTATGCCATATCGAAATCCGAGTTCATTTGACCAAGTTATGGGCTTTTAAAGATGGAAAGAAGGCCCATTTCAGTAAACCTTTGCAAAATTAAAATCAATGACATAAAAACGGTCATATTTTTTACTACCTTTAATGTTATATATCTTAATGCACATAACAACATAATCATTCCACAAGCCAATAGAGGTATGCCATATCGAAATCCGTTTCCTTTTGGCCAAGTTATGGACTTTTAAAGATGTAAAGAAGGCCCATTTCCGTAAACCTTCCCAAAATTAAAGTCCATGACATAAAAACCGTCATATTTTTTACAACCTTTAAAGTTAAATATTTTAATGCAGATAACAACAAAATCAATCCACAAGCCTATAAAGGTATGCCATATCGAAATCCGAGTTCATTTGACCAAGTTATGGGCTTTTAAAGATGGAAAGAAGGCACATTTCAGTAAACCTTCGCAAAATTAAAATCAATGACATAAAAACGGTCATATTTTTTACTACATTTAAAGTTATATATTTTAATGCAGATAACAACATAATCATTCCTCAAGCCCATAGAGGTATGCCATATCGAAATCCGAGTCATTTTGATCAAATTATGGGCTTTTAAAGATGGAAAGAAGGCCCATTTCAGTAAACCTTTGCAAAATTAAAATCAAATTAAAGTTATGGGCTTTAAAGATGGAAAGAAGGCCCATTTCAGTAAACCTTCGCAAAATTCAAATCAATGACATAAAAACGGTCATATTTTTTTCTACCTTTAAAGTTATATATTTTAATGCAGATAACAACATAATCATTCCACAAGCCATATCGAAATCCGAGTTCATTTGACCAATTTATGGGCTTTTAAAGATGGAAAGAAGGCACATTTCAGTAAACCTTCGCAAAATTAAAATCAATGACATAAAAACGGTCATATTTTTTTCTACCTTTAAAGTTAAATATTTTAATGCAACAAAAACAACAAAATCAATCCACAAGCCTATAAAGGTATGCCATATCGAAATCCGAGTTCATTTGACCAAGTTATGGGCTTTTAAAGATGGAAAGAAGGCACATTTCAGTAAACCTTCGCAAAATTAAAATCAATGACATAAAAACGGTCATATTTTTTACTACATTTAAAGTTATATATTTTAATGCTGATAACAACATAATCATTCCACAAGCCTATAAAGGTATGCCATATAAAAATCTGAGTTCATTTGACCAAGTTATGGGCTTTAAAGATGGAAAGAAGGCCCATTTCAGTAAACCTTTTCAAAATTAAAATCGATGACATAAAAACGGTCATATTTTTTTCTACCTTTAAAGTTATATATTTTAATGCAGATAACAACATAATCATTCCACAAGCCATATCGAAATCCGAGTTCATTTGACCAATTTATGGGCTTTTGAAGATGGAAATAAGGCCCATTTCTGTAAAACTTCGCAAAATAAAAATCAATGACATAAAAACGGTCATATATTTTTACTACCTTTAAAGTTGTATATTTTAATGCAGATAACAACATAATCATTCCACAAGCCTATAAGGGTATGCAATATCGAAATTCGATTTCATTTGTCCAAGTAATGGGCTTTTAAAGATGGAAAGAAGGCATTTTTCAGTAAACATTCTCAAAATTAAAATCAATGACATAAAAACGGTCATATTTTTTTCTACCTTTAATGTTATATATTTTAATGCACATAACAACATAATTATTCCACAAGCCAATAAAGGTATGCCATATCGAAATCCGAGTCCTTTTGACCAAGTTATGGACTTTTAAAGACGTAAAGAAGGCCCATTTCAGTAAACCTTCCCAAAATTAAAGTCAATGACATAAAAACCGTCATATTTTTTACTACCTTTAAAGTTAAATATTTTAATGCAGATAACAACATAATCATTCCACAAGCCTATTAAGGTATGCCATATCAAAATCTGAGTTCATTTGACCAAGTTATGGGCTTTTAAAGATGGAAAGAAGGCCCATTTCAGTAAACTTTTGCAAAATTAAAATCAATGACATAAAAACGGTCATATTTTTTACTACCTTTAAAGTTATATATTTTAATGCAGATAAAAACATAATCATTCCACAAGCCTATTAAGGTATGCCATATCAAAATCTGAGTTCATTTGTCCAAGTTATGGGCTTTTAAAGATGGAAAGAAGGCCCATTTCAGTAAACCTTTGCAAAATTAAAATCAATTACATAAAAATGGTCAAATTTTTTACTACCTTTAAAGTTATATATTTTAATGCAGATAAAAACATAATCATTCCACAAGCCCATAAAGGTAAGCCATATCGAAATCCGAGTTCATTTGACCAAGTTATGGGCTTAAAAGATGGAAAGAAAGCCCATTTCAGTAAACCTTTTCAAAATTAAAATCAATGACATTAAAACGGTCATATTTCTTACTACCTTTAAAGTTATATATTTTAATGCAGATAACAACGTTATCATTCCACAAGCCTATAAAGGTATGCCATATCTAAATCCGAGTTGTTTTGACCAGGTTATGGGCTTTTAAAGATGGAAAGAAGGCCCATTTAAGTAAACCTTTGCAAAATTAAAATCAATGACATAATAACGGTCATATTTTTTACTACCATTAAAGTTATATATTTTAATGCAGATAAGAACGTAATCATTCCACAAGCCTATAAAGGTATGCCATATCGAAATCCGAGTTCATTTGACCAAGTTATGGGCTTTTAAAGATGGAAAGAAGGGCGATTTCAGTAAACCTTTGCAAAATTAAAATCAATGACATAAAAACGGTCATATTTTTTAATACATTTAAAGTTATATATTTTAATGCAGATAACAACGTAATCATTCCTCAAGCCCATAGAGTTATGCCATATCGAAATCCGAATCATTTTGACCAAATTATGGGCTTTTAAAGATGGAAAGAAGGCCCATTTTAGTAAACCTTTGCAAAATTAAAATCAATGACATAAAAACGGTCATATTTTTTACTACCTTTAAAGTTATATATTTTAATGCAGATAACAACGTAATCATTCCACAAGCCCATAGAGGTATGCCATATCGAAATCCGAGTCCTTTTGACCAGGATATGGGCTTTTAAAGATGGAAAGAAGGCCCATTTCAGTAAACCTTGGCAAAATTAAAATCAATGACATTAAAACGGTCATATTTTTTATTACGTTTAAAGTTTAATATTTTAATGCAGATAACAACAAAATCATTCCACAAGCCCCTAAAGGCATGCCATATCGAAATACGAGTTCATTTGACCAAGTTATTGGCTTTTAAAGATGGAAGGAAGGCCAATTTCAGTTAACCTTCGCAAAATTAGAATCAATGACATTAAAACGGTCATATTTCTTACTACCTTTAAAGTTATATATTTTAATGCAGATAACAACGTTATCATTCCACAAGCCTATAAAGGTATGCCATATCGAAATCCGAGTTCTTTTGACCAGGTTATGGGCTTTTAAAGATGGAAAGAAGGCCCATTTAAGTAAACCTTTGCAAAATTAAAATCAATGACATAATAACGGTCATATTTTTTACTACCATTAAAGTTGTATATTTTAATGCTGATAACAACATAATCATTCCACAAGCCTATTAAGATATGCCATATCGAAATCTGAGTTCATTTGACCAAGTGATGGGCTTTTAAAGATGGAAAGAAGGCATTTTTCAGTAAACCTCTCAAAATTAAAATCAATGACATAAAAACGGTCATATTTTTTTCTACCTTTATTGTTATATATTTTAATGCACATAACAACATAAACATTCCACAAGCCCATAAACGTATACCATATCGAAATACGAGTTCATTTGACCAAGTTATGGACTTTTAAAGATGTAAAGAAGGCCCATTTCCGTAAACCTTCCCAAAATTAAAGTCCATGCCAAAAAAACCGTCATATTTTTTACTACCTTTAAAGTTAAATATTTTAATGCAGATAACAACAAAATCAATCCACAAGCCTATAAAGGTATGCCGTATCGAAATCCGAGTTCATTTGACCAAGTTATGGGCTTTTAAAGATGGAAAGAAGGCACATTTCAGTAAACCTTCGCAGAATAAAAATCAATGACATAAAAACGGTCATATTTTTTACTACCTTTAAAATTATATATTTTAATGCAGATAACAACATAATCATTCCACAAGCCCATAAACGTATACCATATCGAAATACGAGTTCATTTGACCAAGTTATGGGCTTTTAAAGATGGAAAGAAGGCCCATTTCTGTGAGCCTTCGCGAAATAAAAATCAATTAAATAACAACGGTCATATTTTTTACTACATTTAAAGTTATATATTTTAATGCAGATAACAACATAATCATTCCTCAATCCCATAGAGGTATGCCATATCGAAATCCGAGTCATTTTGATCAAATTATGGGCTTTTAAAGATGGAAAGAAGGCCCATTTCAGTAAACCCTTGCAAAATTAAAATCAATGACATAAAAACGGTCATATTTTTTACTACCTTTAAAACTATATATTTTAATGCAGATAACAACATAATCATTCCACAAGCCTATAAAGGTATGCCATATCGAAATCCGAGTTCATTTGACCAAGCCATAGGCTTTTAAAGATGGAAAGAAGGCCCATTTCAGAAAACCTTTGCAAAATTAAAATCAATGACATAAAAACGGTTATATTTTTTACTAACTTTAAAGTTATATATTTTAATGCAGATAACAACATAATCATTCCACAAGCCCATAGAGGTATGCCATATCGAAATCCGAGTCCTTTTGACCAGGTTATGGGCTTTTAAAGATGGAAAGAAGGCCCATTTCAGTAAACCTTCTCAAAATTAAAATCAATGACATAAAAACGGTCATATTTTTTACTACCTTTAAAGTTATATATTTTTATGCAGATAACAACATAATCATTCCACAAGCCCATAGAGGTATGCCATATCGAAATCCGAGTCCTTTTAACCAGGTTATGGGCTTTTAAAGATGGAAAGAAGGCCCATTTCAGTAAGCCTTTGCAAAATTAAAATCAATGACATTAAAACGGTTATATGTTTTACTACCTTTTAAACTATATAGTTTAATGCAGATAAAAACATAATCATTCCACGAGCCCATAAAGGTATGCCATATCGAAATCCGAGTTCATTTTACCAGGTTATGGGTTTTTAAAGATGGAAAGAAGGCCCATTTCTGTAAAACTTCGCAAAATAAAAATCAATGACATAAAAACGGTCATATTTTTTACTGCATTTAAAGTTATATATTTTAATGCAGATAACAACATAATCATTCCTCAAGCCCATAGAGGTATGCCATATCGAAATCCGAGTCATTTTGACCAAATGATGGGCTTTTAAAGATGGAAAGAAGGCCCATTTCAGTAAACCTTTGCAAAATTAAAATCAATTACATAAAAACGGTCATATTTTTTACTACCTTTGAAATTATATATTTTAATGCAGATAACAACATAATCATTCCACAAGCCCATAAACGTATACCATATCGAAATACGAGTTCATTTGACCAAGTTATGGGCTTTTAAAGATGGAAACAAGGCCCATTTCAGTAAACCTTCTCAAAATTAAAATCAATGACATAAAAACGGTCATATTTTTTTACTACCTTTAAAATAGTATATTTTAATGCAGATAACAACATAATCATTCCACAAGCCTATAAGGGTATGCAATATCGAAATCCGAGTTCATTTGACCAAGTTATGGGCTTTAAAGATGGAAAGAAGGCCCATTTCAGTAAACCTTCTCAAAATTAAAATCAATGACATAAAAACGGTCATATTTTTTACTACCTTTAAAGTTATATATTTTTATGCAGATAACAACATAATCATTCCACAAGCCCATAAACGTATACCATATCGAAATACGAGTTCATTTGACCAAGTTATGGGCTTTTAAAGATGGAAACAAGGCCCATTTCAGTAAACCTTCGCAAAATTAAAATCAATGACATAAAAACGGTCATGTTTTTTACTACCTTTAAAGCCATTCCACAAGCCATATCGAAATCCGAGTTCATTTGACCAATTTATGGGCTTTTGAAGATGGAAAGAAGGCCCATTTCAGTAAACCTTCTCAAAATTAAAATCAATGACATAAAAACGGTCATATTTTTTTACTACCTTTAAAATAGTATATTTTAATGCAGATAACAACATAATCATTCCACAAGCCTATAAGGGTATGCAATATCGAAATCCGAGTTCATTTGACCAAGTTATGGGCTTTAAAGATGGAAAGAAGGCCCGTTTCAGTAAACCTTTGCAAAATTAAAATCAATGACATAAAAACGGTCATATTTTTTACTACCTTTAAAATTATATATTTTAATGCAGATAATAACATAATCATTCCACAAGCCTATAAAGGTATGCCATATCGAAATCCGAGTTCATTTGACCAAGCTATAGGCTTTTAAAAATGGAAAGAAGGCCCATTTCAGTAAACCTTTGCAAAATTAAAATCAATGACATAAAAACGGTTATATTTTTTACTACCTTTAAAGTTATATATTTTAATGCAGATAACAACATAATCATTCCACAAGCCCATAGAGGTATGCCATATCAAAATCCGAGTCCTTTTGACCAGGTTATGGGCTTTTAAAGATGGAAAGAAGGCCCATTTCAGTAAGCCTTTGCAAAATTAAAATCAATGACATTAAAACGGTTATATGTTTTACTACCTTTAAAACTATATAGTTTAATGCAGATAAAAACATAATCATTCCACGAGCCCATAAAGGTATGCCATTTCGAAATCCGAGTTCATTTTACCAAGTTATGGGCTTTTAAAGATGGAAAGAAGGCCCATTTCTGTAAAACTTCGCAAAATAAAAATCAATGACATAAAAACGGTCATATTTTTTACTGCATTTAAAGTTATATATTTTAATGCAGATAACAACATAATCATTCCTCAAGCCCATAGAGGTATGCCATATCGAAATCCGAGTCCTTTTAACCAGGTTATGGGCTTTTAAAGATGGAAAGAAGGCCCATTTCAGTAAGCCTTTGCAAAATTAAAATCAATGACATTAAAACGGTTATATGTTTTACTACCTTTAAAACTATATAGTTTAATGCAGATAAAAACATAATCATTCCACGAGCCCATAAAGGTATGCCATTTCGAAATCCGAGTTCATTTTACCAAGTTATGGGCTTTTAAAGATGGAAAGAAGGCCCATTTCTGTAAAACTTCGCAAAATAAAAATCAATGACATAAAAACGGTCATATTTTTTACTGCATTTAAATTTATATATTTTAATGCAGATAACAACATAATCATTCCTCAAGCCCATAGAGGTATGCCATATCGAAATCCGAGTCATTTTGACCAAATGATGGGCTTTTAAAGATGGAAAGAAGGCCCATTTCAGTAAACCTTTGCAACATTAAAATCAATTACATAATAACGGTCATATTTTTTACTACCTATGAAATTATATATTTTAATGCAGATAACAACATAATCATTCCACAAGCCCATAAACGTATACCATATCGAAATACGAGTTCATTTGAACAAGTTATTGGCTTTTAAAGATGGAAAGAAGGCCCATTTCAGTAAACCTTCGCAAAATTAAAATCAATGACATAAAAACGGTCATGTTTTTTATTACCTTTAAATTTAAATATTTTAGTGCAGATAACAACATAATCATTCCACAAGCCATATCGAAATCCGAGTTCTTTTGACCAGGTTATGGGCTTTTAAAGATGGAAAGAAGGCCCATTTAAGTAAACCTTTGCAAAATTAAAATCAATGACATAATAACGGTCATATTTTTTACTACCATTAAAGTTGTATATTTTAATGCTGATAACAACATAATCATTCCACAAGCCTATTAAGGTATGCCATATCGAAATCTGAGTTCATTTGACCAAGTGATGGGCTTTTAAAGATGGAAAGAAGGCATTTTTCAGTAAACCTCTCAAAATTAAAATCAATGACATAAAAACGGTCATATTTTTTTCTACCTTTATTGTTATATATTTTAATGCACATAACAACATAATCATTCCACAAGCCCATAAACGTATACCATATCGAAATACGAGTTCATTTGACCAAGTTATGGACTTTTAAAGATGTAAAGAAGGCCCATTTCCGTAAACCTTCCCAAAATTAAAGTCCATGCCAAAAAAATCGTCATATTTTTTACTACCTTTAAAGTTAAATATTTTAATGCAGATAACAACAAAATCAATCCACAAGCCTATAAAGGTATGCCGTATCGAAATCCGAGTTCATTTGACCAAGTTATGGGCTTTTAAAGATGGAAAGAAGGCACATTTCAGTAAACCTTCGCAGAATAAAAATCAATGACATAAAAACGGTCATATTTTTTACTACCCTTAAAATTATATATTTTAATGCAGATAACAACATAATCATTCCACAAGCCCATAAACGTATACCATATCGAAATACGAGTTCATTTGACCAAGTTATGGGCTTTTAAAGATGGAAAGAAGGCCCATTTCTGTGAGCCTTCGCGAAATAAAAATCAATTAAATAACAACGGTCATATTTTTTACTACATTTAAAGTTATATATTTTAATGCAGATAACAACATAATCATTCCTCAATCCCATAGAGGTATGCCATATCGAAATCCGAGTCATTTTGATCAAATTATGGGCTTTTAAAGATGGAAAGAAGGCCCATTTCAGTAAACCTTTGCAAAATTAAAATCAATGACATAAAAACGGTCATATTTTTTACTACCTTTAAAATTATATATTTTAATGCAGATAACAACATAATCATTCCACAAGCCTATAAAGGTATGCCATATCGAAATCCGAGTTCATTTGACCAAGCTATAGGCTTTTAAAGATGGAAAGAAGGCCCATTTCAGAAAACCTTTGCAAAATTAAAATCAATGACATAAAAACGGTATATTTTTTACTAACTTTAAAGTTATATATTTTAATGCAGATAACAACATAATCATTCCACAAGCCCATAGAGGTATGCCATATCGAAATCCGAGTCCTTTTGACCAGGTTATGGGCTTTTAAAGATGGAAAGAAGGCCCATTTCAGTAAACCTTCTCAAAATTAAAATCAATGACATAAAAACGGTCATATTTTTTACTACCTTTAAAGTTATATATTTTTATGCAGATAACAACATAATCATTCCACAAGCCCATAGAGGTATGCCATATCGAAATCCGAGTCCTTTTAACCAGGTTATGGGCTTTTAAAGATGGAAAGAAGGCCCATTTCAGTAAGCCTTTGCAAAATTAAAATCAATGACATTAAAACGGTTATATGTTTTACTACCTTTAAAACTATATAGTTTAATGCAGATAAAAACATAATCATTCCACGAGCCCATAAAGGTATGCCATATCGAAATCCGAGTTCATTTTACCAAGTTATGGGTTTTTAAAGATGGAAAGAAGGCCCATTTCTGTAAAACTTCGCAAAATAAAAATCAATGACATAAAAACGGTCATATTTTTTACTGCATTTAAAGTTATATATTTTAATGCAGATAACAACATAATCATTCCTCAAGCCCATAGAGGTATGCCATATCGAAATCCGAGTCATTTTGACCAAATGATGGGCTTTTAAAGATGGAAAGAAGGCCCATTTCAGTAAGCCTTTGCAAAATTAAAATCAATGACATTAAAACGGTTATATGTTTTACTACCTTTAAAACTATATAGTTTAATGCAGATAAAAACATAATCATTCCACAAGCCCATAAACGTATACCATATCGAAATACGAGTTCATTTGAACAAGTTATTGGCTTTTAAAGATGGAAAGAAGGCCCATTTCAGTAAACCTTCTCAAAATTAAAATCAATGACATAAAAACGGTCATGTTTTTTACTACCTTTAAAGCCATTCCACAAGCCATATCGAAATCCGAGTTCATTTGACCAATTTATGGGCTTTTGAAGATGGAAAGAAGGCCCATTTCAGTAAACCTTCTCAAAATTAAAATCAATGACATAAAAACGGTCATATTTTTTTACTACCTTTAAAATAGTATATTTTAATGCAGATAACAACATAATCATTCCACAAGCCTATAAGGGTATGCAATATCGAAATCGGAGTTCATTTGACCAAGTTATGGGCTTTAAAGATGGAAAGAAGGCCCATTTCAGTAAACCTTCTCAAAATTAAAATCAATGACATAAAAACGGTCATATTTTTTACTACCTTTAAAGTTATATATTTTTATGCAGATAACAACATAATCATTCCACAAGCCCATAAACGTATACCATATCGAAATACGAGTTCATTTGACCAAGTTATGGGCTTTTAAAGATGGAAAGAAGGCCCATTTCTGTGAGCCTTCGCGAAATAAAAATCAATTAAATAACAACGGTCATATTTTTTACTACATTTAAAGTTATATATTTTAATGCAGATAACAACATAATCATTCCTCAATCCCATAGAGGTATGCCATATCGAAATCCGAGTCATTTTGATCAAATTATGGGCTTTTAAAGATGGAAAGAAGGCCCATTTCAGTAAACCTTCTCAAAATTAAAATCAATGACATAAAAACGGTCATGTTTTTTACTACCTTTAAAGCCATTCCACAAGCCATATCGAAATCCGAGTTCATTTGACCAATTTATGGGCTTTTGAAGATGGAAAGAAGGCCCATTTCAGTAAACCTTCTCAAAATTAAAATCAATGACATAAAAACGGTCATATTTTTTTACTACCTTTAAAATAGTATATTTTAATGCAGATAACAACATAATCATTCCACAAGCCTATAAAGGTATGCCATATCGAAATCCGAGTTCATTTGACCAAGCTATAGGCTTTTAAAGATGGAAAGAAGGCCCATTTCAGTAAACCTTTGCAAAATTAAAATCAATGACATAAAAACGGTTATATTTTTTACTACCTTTAAGGTTATATATTTTAATGCAGATAACAACATAATCATTCCACAAGCCCATAGAGGTATGCCATATCGAAATCCGAGTCCTTTTGACCAGGTTATGGGCTTTTAAAGATGGAAAGAAGGCCCATTTCAGTAAGCCTTTGCAAAATTAAAATCAATGACATTAAAACGGTTATATGTTTTACTACCTTTAAAACTATATAGTTTAATGCAGATAAAAACATAATCATTCCACAAGCCCATAGAGGTATGCCATATCGAAATCCGAGTCCTTTTAACCAGGTTATGGGCTTTTAAAGATGGAAAGAAGGCCCATTTCAGTAAGCCTTTGCAAAATTAAAAACAATGACATTAAAACGGTTATATGTTTTACTACCTTTAAAACTATATAGTTTAATGCAGATAAAAACATAATCATTCCACGAAACATAAAGGTATGCCATTTCGAAATCCGAGTTCATTTTACCAAGTTATGGGCTTTTAAAGATGGAAAGAAGGCCCATTTCTGTAAAACTTCGCAAAATAAAAATCAATGACATAAAAACGGTCATATTTTTTACTGCATTTAAAGTTATATATTTTAATGCAGATAACAACATAATCATTCCTCAAGCCTATAGAGGTATGCCATATCGAAATCCGAGTCATTTTGACCAAATGATGGGCTTTTAAAGATGGAAAGAAGGCCCATTTCAGTAAACCTTTGCAACATTAAAATCAATTACATAATAACGGTCATATTTTTTTCTACCTTTGAAATTATATATTTTAATGCAGATAACAACATAATCATTCCACAAGCCCATAAACGTATACCATATCGAAATACGAGTTCATTTGAACAAGTTATTGGCTTTTAAAGATGGAAAGAAGGCCCATTTCAGTAAACCTTCGAAAAATTAAAATCAATGACATAAAAACGGTCATGTTTTTTATTATCTTTAAATTTAAATATTTTAATGCAGATAACAACATAATCATTCCACAAGCTATATCGAAATCCGAGTTCATTTGACCAATTTTAGGCTTTTGAAGATGGAAAGAAGGCCCATTTCAGTAAACCTTCTCAAAATTAAAATCAATGACATAAAAACGGTCATATTTTTTTACTACCTTTAAAATAGTATATTTAAATGCAGATAACAACATAATCATTCCACAAGCCTATAAGGGCATGCAATATCGAAATCCGAGTTCATTTGACCAAGTTATGGGCTTTTAAAGATGTAAAGAAGGCCCATTTCCGTAAACCTTCCCAAAATTAAAGTCCATGCCAAAAAAACCGTCATATTTTTTACTACCTTTAAAGTTAAATACTTTAATGCAGATAAGAACAAAATCAATCCACAAGCCTATAAAGGTATGCCGTATCGAAATCCGAGTTCATTTGACCAAGTTATGGGCTTTTAAAGATGGAAAGAAGGCACATTTCAGTAAACCTTCGAAGAATAAAAATCAATGACATAAAAACGGTCATATTTTTTACTACCTTTAAAATTATATATTTTAATGCAGATAACAACATAATCATTCCACGAGCCCATAAACGTATACCATATCGAAATACGAGTTCATTTGACCAAGTTATGGGCTTTTAAAGATGGAAAGAAGGCCCATTTCTGTGAGCCTTCGCGAAATAAAAATCAATTAAATAACAACGGTCATATTTTTTACTACATTTAAAGTTATATATTTTAATGCAGATAACAACATAATCATTCCTCAATCCCATAGAGGTATGCCATATCGAAATCCGAGTCATTTTGATCAAATTATGGGCTTTTAAAGATGGAAAGAAGGCCCATTTCAGTAAACCTTCTCAAAATTAAAATCAATGACATAAAAACGGTCATGTTTTTTACTACCTTTAAAGCCATTCCACAAGCCATATCGAAATCCGAGTTCATTTGACCAATTTATGGGCTTTTGAAGATGGAAAGAAGGCCCATTTCAGTAAACCTTCTCAAAATTAAAATCAATGACATAAAAACGGTCATATTTTTTTACTACCTTTAAAATAGTATATTTTAATGCAGATAACAACATAATCATTCCACAAGCCTATAAGGGTATGCAATATCGAAATCGGAGTTCATTTGACCAAGTTATGGGCTTTAAAGATGGAAAGAAGGCCCATTTCAGTAAACCTTCTCAAAATTAAAATCAATGACATAAAAACGGTCATATTTTTTACTACCTTTAAAGTTATATATTTTTATGCAGATAACAACATAATCATTCCACAAGCCCATAAACGTATACCATATCGAAATACGAGTTCATTTGACCAAGTTATGGGCTTTTAAAGATGGAAAGAAGGCCCATTTCTGTGAGCCTTCGCGAAATAAAAATCAATTAAATAACAACGGTCATATTTTTTACTACATTTAAAGTTATATACTTTAATGCAGATAACAACATAATCATTCCTCAATCCCATAGAGGTATGCCATATCGAAATCCGAGTCATTTTGATCAAATTATGGGCTTTTAAAGATGGAAAGAAGGCCCATTTCAGTAAACCTTTGCAAAATTAAAATCAATGACATAAAAACGGTCATATTTTTTACTACCTTTAAAATTATATATTTTAATGCAGATAACAACATAATCATTCCACAAGCCTATAAAGGTATGCCATATCGAAATCCGAGTTCATTTGACCAAGCTATAGGCTTTTAAAGATGGAAAGAAGGCCCATTTCAGTAAACCTTTGCAAAATTAAAATCAATGACATAAAAACGGTTATATTTTTTACTACCTTTAAGGTTATATATTTTAATGCAGATAACAACATAATCATTCCACAAGCCCATAGAGGTATGCCATATCGAAATCCGAGTCCTTTTGACCAGGTTATGGGCTTTTAAAGATGGAAAGAAGGCCCATTTCAGTAAGCCTTTGCAAAATTAAAATCAATGACATTAAAACGGTTATATGTTTTACTACCTTTAAAACTATATAGTTTAATGCAGATAAAAACATAATCATTCCACAAGCCCATAGAGGTATGCCATATCGAAATCCGAGTCCTTTTAACCAGGTTATGGGCTTTTAAAGATGGAAAGAAGGCCCATTTCAGTAAGCCTTTGCAAAATTAAGAACAATGACATTAAAACGGTTATATGTTTTACTACCTTTAAAACTATATAGTTTAATGCAGATAAAAACAAATTCATTCCACGAAACATAAAGGTATGCCATTTCGAAATCCGAGTTCATTTTACAAAGTTATGGGCTTTTAAAGATGGAAAGAAGGCCCATTTCTGTAAAACTTCGCAAAATAAAAATCAATGACATAAAAACGGTCATATTTTTTACTGCATTTAAAGTTATATATTTTAATGCAGATAACAACATAATCATTCCTCAAGCCTATAGAGGTATGCCATATCGAAATCCGAGTCATTTTGACCAAATGATGGGCTTTTAAAGATGGAAAGAAGGCCCATTTCAGTAAACCTTTGCAACATTAAAATCAATTACATAATAACGGTCATATTTTTTTCTACCTTTGAAATTATATATTTTAATGCAGATAACAACATAATCATTCCACAAGCCCATAAACGTATACCATATCGAAATACGAGTTCATTTGAACAAGTTATTGGCTTTTAAAGATGGAAAGAAGGCCCATTTCAGTAAACCTTCGAAAAATTAAAATCAATGACATAAAAACGGTCATGTTTTTTATTATCTTTAAATTTAAATATTTTAATGCAGATAACAACATAATCATTCCACAAGCTATATCGAAATCCGAGTTCATTTGACCAATTTTAGGCTTTTGAAGATGGAAAGAAGGCCCATTTCAGTAAACCTTCTCAAAATTAAAATCAATGACATAAAAACGGTCATATTTTTTTACTACCTTTAAAATAGTATATTTAAATGCAGATAACAACATAATCATTCCACAAGCTATATCGAAATCCGAGTTCATTTGACCAATTTTAGGCTTTTGAAGATGGAAAGAAGGCCCATTTCAGTAAACCTTCTCAAAATTAAAATCAATAACATAAAAACGGTCATATTTTTTACTACCTTTAATGTTATATATTTTAATGCACATAACAACATAATCATTCCACAAGCCCATAGAGGTATGCCATATCGAAATCCGAGTCCTTTTAACCAGGTTATGGGCTTTTAAAGATGGAAAGAAGGCCCATTTCCGTAAACCTTCCCAAAATTAAAGTCCATGCCAAAAAAACCGTCATATTTTTTACTACCTTTAAAGTTAAATACTTTAATGCAGATAAGAACAAAATCAATCCACAAGCCTATAAAGGTATGCCGTATCGAAATCCGAGTTCATTTGACCAAGTTATGGGCTTTTAAAGATGGAAAGAAGGCACATTTCAGTAAACCTTCGAAGAATAAAAATCAATGACATAAAAAAGGTCGTATTTTTTACTACCTTTAAAATTATATATTTTAATGCAGATAAGAACATAATCATTCCACAAGCCTATAAAGTTATGCCATATCGAAATCCGAGTTCATTTGACCAAGCTATAGGCTTTTAAAGATGGAAAGAAGGCCCATTTCAGTAAACCTTTGCAAAATTAAAATCAATAACATAAAAACGGTTATATTTTTTACTAACTTTAAAGTTATATATTTTAATGCAGATAACAACATAATCATTCCACAAGACCATAGAGGTATGCCATATCGAAATCCGAGTCCTTTTGACCAGGTTATGGGCTTTTAAAGATGGAAAGGAGGCCCATTTCAGTAAACCTTCTCAAAATTAAAATCAATGACATAAAAACGGTCATATTTATACCCGTTACTCGTAGAGTAAAAGGGTATACTAGATTCGTCGGAAAGTATGTAACAGGCAGAAGGAAGCGTTTCCGACCCCACAAAGTATATATATTCTTGATCAGGATCACTAGCCGAGTCGATCTAGCCATGTCCGTCTGTCCGTCTGTCCGTCTGTCTGTCCGTCCGGATGAACGCTGAGATCTCGGAAACTATGGGAGCTAGGCTATTGAGATTTGGCGTGCAGATTCCTGAGCTTCTTACGCAGCGCAAGTTTGTTTCAGCACAGTGCCACGCCCACTCTAACGCCCACAAACCGCCCAAAACTGTGGCTCCTACAGTTTTGATGCTAGAATAAAAATTTTAACTGAAATGTATTGTTCTTACCAATACCTATCGATTGAACCAAAAAAAAGTTTGCCACGCCCACTTTAACGCCCACAAACCGCGAAAACCTGTGACGCCCACAATTTTCATGCTAGATAAAAAATTTTAACTGAAATGTATTGGTCTCGTCGATACCTATCGATTGATCCAAAAAAAAATTTGCCACGCCCACTCCAACGCCCATAACGCTTAAATCTGTATACCTCCGGTAGGTGGCGCATTTTAATCTCGCTTTGCTGCTTGCATATCTCCATATAGCTGAGTAACGGGTATCTGATAGTCGAGGCACTCGACTATAGCGTTCTTCCTTGTTTTTACTACATTTAAAGTTATATATTTTAATGCAGATAACAACATAATCATTCCTCAATCCCATAGAGGTATGCCATATCGAAATCCGAGTCATTTTGATCAAATTATGGGCTTTTAAAGATGGAAAGAAGGCCCATTTCAGTAAACCTTTGCAAAATTAAAATCAATGACATAAAAACGGTTATATTTTTTACTACCTTTAAAGTTATATATTTTAATGCAGATAACAACATAATCATTCCACAAGCCCATAGAGGTATGCCATATCGAAATCCGAGTCCTTTTGACCAGGTTATGGGCTTTTAAAGATGGAAAGAAGGCCCATCTCAGTAAGCCTTTGCAAAATTAAAATCAATGACATTAAAAAGGTTATATGTTTTACTGCATTTAAAGTTATATATTTTAATGCAGATAACAACATAATCATTCCTCAAGCCCATAGAGGTATGCCATATCGAAATCCGAGTTCATTTGACCAAGCTATAGGCTTTTAAAGATGGAAAGAAGGCCCATTTCAGTAAGCCTTTGCAAAATTAAAATCAATGACATTAAAACGGTCATATTTTTTACTGCATTTAAAGTTATATATTTTAATGCAGATAACAACATAATCATTCCTCAAGCCCATAGAGGTATGCCATATCGAAATCCGAGTTCATTTGACCAAGCTATAGGCTTTTAAAGATGGAAAGAAGGCCCATTTCAGTAAACCTTTGCAAAATTAAAATCAATGACATAAAAACGGTTATATTTTTTACTACCTTTAAAGTTATATATTTTAATGCAGATAACAACATAATCATTCCACAAGCCCATAGAGGTATGCCATATCGAAATCCGAGTCCTTTTGACCAGGTTATGGGCTTTTAAAGATGGAAAGAAGGCCCATTTCAGTAAACCTTCTCAAAATTAAAATCAATGACATAAAAACGGTCATATTTTTTACTACCTTTAAAGTTATATATTTTTATGCAGATAACAACATAATCATTCCACAAGCCCATAGAGGTATGCCATATCGAAATCCGAGTCCTTTTAACCAGGTTATGGGCTTTTAAAGATGGAAAGAAGGCCCATTTCAGTAAGCCTTTGCAAAATTAAAATCAATGACATTAAAACGGTTATATGTTTTACTACCTTTAAAACTATATAGTTTAATGCAGATAAAAACATAATCATTCCACGAGCCCATAAAGGTATGCCATATCGAAATCCGAGTTCATTTTACCAAGTTATGGGTTTTTAAAGATGGAAAGAAGGCCCATTTCTGTAAAACTTCGCAAAATAAAAATCAATGACATAAAAACGGTCATATTTTTTACTGCATTTAAAGTTATATATTTTAATGCAGATAACAACATAATCATTCCTCAAGCCCATAGAGGTATGCCATATCGAAATCCGAGTCATTTTGACCAAATGATGGGCTTTTAAAGATGGAAAGAAGGCCCATTTCAGTAAACCTTTGCAAAATTAAAATCAATTACATAAAAACGGTCATATTTTTTACTACCTTTGAAATTATATATTTTAATGCAGATAACAACATAATCATTCCACAAGCCCATAAACGTATACCATATCGAAATACGAGTTCATTTGAACAAGTTATTGGCTTTTAAAGATGGAAAGAAGGCCCATTTCAATAAACCTTCTCAAAATTAAAATCAATGACATAAAAACGGTCATGTTTTTTACTACCTTTAAAGCCATTCCACAAGCCATATCGAAATCCGAGTTCATTTGACCAATTTATGGGCTTTTGAAGATGGAAAGAAGGCCCATTTCAGTAAACCTTCTCAAAATTAAAATCAATGACATAAAAACGGTCATATTTTTTTACTACCTTTAAAATAGTATATTTTAATGCAGATAACAACATAATCATTCCACAAGCCTATAAGGGTATGCAATATCGAAATCGGAGTTCATTTGACCAAGTTATGGGCTTTAAAGATGGAAAGAAGGCCCATTTCAGTAAACCTTCTCAAAATTAAAATCAATGACATAAAAACGGTCATATTTTTTACTACCTTTAAAGTTATATATTTTTATGCAGATAACAACATAATCATTCCACAAGCCCATAAACGTATACCATATCGAAATACGAGTTCATTTGACCAAGTTATGGGCTTTTAAAGATGGAAAGAAGGCCCATTTCTGTGAGCCTTCGCGAAATAAAAATCAATTAAATAACAACGGTCATATTTTTTACTACATTTAAAGTTATATATTTTAATGCAGATAACAACATAATCATTCCTCAATCCCATAGAGGTATGCCATATCGAAATCCGAGTCATTTTGATCAAATTATGGGCTTTTAAAGATGGAAAGAAGGCCCATTTCAGTAAACCTTTGCAAAATTAAAATCAATGACATAAAAACGGTCATATTTTTTACTACCTTTAAAATTATATATTTTAATGCAGATAACAACATAATCATTCCACAAGCCTATAAAGGTATGCCATATCGAAATCCGAGTTCATTTGACCAAGCTATAGGCTTTTAAAGATGGAAAGAAGGCCCATTTCAGTAAACCTTTGCAAAATTAAAATCAATGACATAAAAACGGTCATATTTTTTACTACCTTTAAAATTATATATTTTAATGCAGATAACAACATAATCATTCCACAAGCCCATAGAGGTATGCCATATCGAAATCCGAGTCCTTTTGACCAGGTTATGGGCTTTTAAAGATGGAAAGAAGGCCCATTTCAGTAAGCCTTTGCAAAATTAAAATCAATGACATTAAAACGGTTATATGTTTTACTACCTTTAAAACTATATAGTTTAATGCAGATAAAAACATAATCATTCCACAAGCCCATAGAGGTATGCCATATCGAAATCCGAGTCCTTTTAACCAGGTTATGGGCTTTAAAAGATGGAAAGAAGGCCCATTTCAGTAAGCCTTTGCAAAATTAAAATCAATGACATTAAAACGGTTATATGTTTTACTACCTTTAAAACTATATAGTTTAATGCAGATAAAAACATAATCATTCCACGAAACATAAAGGTATGCCATTTCGAAATCCGAGTTCATTTTACCAAGTTATGGGCTTTTAAAGATGGAAAGAAGGCCCATTTCTGTAAAACTTCGCAAAATAAAAATCAATGACATAAAAACGGTCATATTTTTTACTGCATTTAAAGTTATATATTTTAATGCAGATAACAACATAATCATTCCTCAAGCCTATAGAGGTATGCCATATCGAAATCCGAGTCATTTTGACCAAATGATGGGCTTTTAAAGATGGAAAGAAGGCCCATTTCAGTAAACCTTTGCAACATTAAAATCAATTACATAATAACGGTCATATTTTTTTCTACCTTTGAAATTATATATTTTAATGCAGATAACAACATAATCATTCCACAAGCCCATAAACGTATACCATATCGAAATACGAGTTCATTTGAACAAGTTATTGGCTTTTAAAGATGGAAAGAAGGCCCATTTCAATAAACCTTCTCAAAATTAAAATCAATGACATAAAAACGGTCATGTTTTTTACTACCTTTAAAGCCATTCCACAAGCCATATCGAAATCCGAGTTCATTTGACCAATTTATGGGCTTTTGAAGATGGAAAGAAGGCCCATTTCAGTAAACCTTCTCAAAATTAAAATCAATGACATAAAAACGGTCATATTTTTTTACTACCTTTAAAATAGTATATTTTAATGCAGATAACAACATAATCATTCCACAAGCCTATAAGGGTATGCAATATCGAAATCGGAGTTCATTTGACCAAGTTATGGGCTTTAAAGATGGAAAGAAGGCCCATTTCAGTAAACCTTCTCAAAATTAAAATCAATGACATAAAAACGGTCATATTTTTTACTACCTTTAAAGTTATATATTTTTATGCAGATAACAACATAATCATTCCACAAGCCCATAAACGTATACCATATCGAAATACGAGTTCATTTGACCAAGTTATGGGCTTTTAAAGATGGAAAGAAGGCCCATTTCTGTGAGCCTTCGCGAAATAAAAATCAATTAAATAACAACGGTCATATTTTTTACTACATTTAAAGTTATATATTTTAATGCAGATAACAACATAATCATTCCTCAATCCCATAGAGGTATGCCATATCGAAATCCGAGTCATTTTGATCAAATTATGGGCTTTTAAAGATGGAAAGAAGGCCCATTTCAGTAAACCTTTGCAAAATTAAAATCAATGACATAAAAACGGTCATATTTTTTACTACCTTTAAAATTATATATTTTAATGCAGATAACAACATAATCATTCCACAAGCCTATAAAGGTATGCCATATCGAAATCCGAGTTCATTTGACCAAGCTATAGGCTTTTAAAGATGGAAAGAAGGCCCATTTCAGTAAACCTTTGCAAAATTAAAATCAATGACATAAAAACGGTCATATTTTTTACTACCTTTAAAATTATATATTTTAATGCAGATAACAACATAATCATTCCACAAGCCCATAGAGGTATGCCATATCGAAATCCGAGTCCTTTTGACCAGGTTATGGGCTTTTAAAGATGGAAAGAAGGCCCATTTCAGTAAGCCTTTGCAAAATTAAAATCAATGACATTAAAACGGTTATATGTTTTACTACCTTTAAAACTATATAGTTTAATGCAGATAAAAACATAATCATTCCACAAGCCCATAGAGGTATGCCATATCGAAATCCGAGTCCTTTTAACCAGGTTATGGGCTTTAAAAGATGGAAAGAAGGCCCATTTCAGTAAGCCTTTGCAAAATTAAAATCAATGACATTAAAACGGTTATATGTTTTACTACCTTTAAAACTATATAGTTTAATGCAGATAAAAACATAATCATTCCACGAAACATAAAGGTATGCCATTTCGAAATCCGAGTTCATTTTACCAAGTTATGGGCTTTTAAAGATGGAAAGAAGGCCCATTTCTGTAAAACTTCGCAAAATAAAAATCAATGACATAAAAACGGTCATATTTTTTACTGCATTTAAAGTTATATATTTTAATGCAGATAACAACATAATCATTCCTCAAGCCTATAGAGGTATGCCATATCGAAATCCGAGTCATTTTGACCAAATGATGGGCTTTTAAAGATGGAAAGAAGGCCCATTTCAGTAAACCTTTGCAACATTAAAATCAATTACATAATAACGGTCATATTTTTTTCTACCTTTGAAATTATATATTTTAATGCAGATAACAACATAATCATTCCACAAGCCCATAAACGTATACCATATCGAAATACGAGTTCATTTGAACAAGTTATTGGCTTTTAAAGATGGAAAGAAGGCCCATTTCAGTAAACCTTCGAAAAATTAAAATCAATGACATAAAAACGGTCATGTTTTTTATTATCTTTAAATTTAAATATTTTAATGCAGATAACAACATAATCATTCCACAAGCTATATCGAAATCCGAGTTCATTTGACCAATTTTAGGCTTTTGAAGATGGAAAGAAGGCCCATTTCAGTAAACCTTCTCAAAATTAAAATCAATGACATAAAAACGGTCATATTTTTTTACTACCTTTAAAATAGTATATTTAAATGCAGATAACAACATAATCATTCCACAAGCCTATAAGGGTATGCAATATCGAAATCCGAGTTCATTTGACCAAGTTATGGACTTTTAAAGATGTAAAGAAGGCCCATTTCCGTAAACCTTCCCAAAATTAAAGTCCATGCCAAAAAAACCGTCATATTTTTTACTACCTTTAAAGTTAAATACTTTAATGCAGATAAGAACAAAATCAATCCACAAGCCTATAAAGGTATGCCGTATCGAAATCCGAGTTCATTTGACCAAGTTATGGGCTTTTAAAGATGGAAAGAAGGCACATTTCAGTAAACCTTCGCAGAATAAAAATCAATGACATAAAAACGGTCATATTTTTTACTACCTTTAAAATTATATATTTTAATGCAGATAACAACATAATCATTCCACGAGCCCATAAACGTATACCATATCGAAATACGAGTTCATTTGACCAAGTTATGGGCTTTTAAAGATGGAAAGAAGGCCCATTTCTGTGAGCCTTCGCGAAATAAAAATCAATTAAATAACAACGGTCATATTTTTTACTACATTTAAAGTTATATATTTTAATGCAGATAACAACATAATCATTCCTCAATCCCATAGAGGTATGCCATATCGAAATCCGAGTCATTTTGATCAAATTATGGGCTTTTAAAGATGGAAAGAAGGCCCATTTCAGTAAACCTTTGCAAAATTAAAATCAATGACATAAAAAAGGTCGTATTTTTTACTACCTTTAAAATTATATATTTTAATGCAGATAAGAACATAATCATTCCACAAGCCTATAAAGTTATGCCATATCGAAATCCGAGTTCATTTGACCAAGCTATAGGCTTTTAAAGATGGAAAGCAGGCCCATTTCAGTAAACCTTTGCAAAATTAAAATCAATAACATAAAAACGGTTATATTTTTTACTAACTTTAAAGTTATATATTTTAATGCAGATAACAACATAATCATTCCACAAGCCCATAGAGGTATGCCATATCGAAATCCGAGTCCTTTTGACCAGGTTATGGGCTTTTAAAGATGGAAAGAAGGCCCATTTCAGTAAACCTTCTCAAAATTAAAATCAATGACATAAAAACGGTCATATTTTTTACTACATTTAAAGTTATATATTTTAATGCAGATAACAACATAATCATTCCTCAATCCCATAGAGGTATGCCATATCGAAATCCGAGTCATTTTGATCAAATTATGGGCTTTTAAAGATGGAAAGAAGGCCCATTTCAGTAAACCTTTGCAAAATTAAAATCAATGACATAAAAACGGTTATATTTTTTACTACCTTTAAAGTTATATATTTTAATGCAGATAACAACATAATCATTCCACAAGCCCATAGAGGTATGCCATATCGAAATCCGAGTCCTTTTGACCAGGTTATGGGCTTTTAAAGATGGAAAGAAGGCCCATTTCAGTAAGCCTTTGCAAAATTAGAATCAATGACATTAAAACGGTTATATGTTTTACTGCATTTAAAGTTATATATTTTAATGCAGATAACAACATAATCATTCCTCAAGCCCATAGAGGTATGCCATATCGAAATCCGAGTTCATTTGACCAAGCTATAGGCTTTTAAAGATGGAAAGAAGGCCCATTTCAGTAAGCCTTTGCAAAATTAAAATCAATGACATTAAAACGGTCATATTTTTTACTGCATTTAAAGTTATATATTTTAATGCAGATAACAACATAATCATTCCTCAAGCCCATAGAGGTATGCCATATCGAAATCCGAGTTCATTTGACCAAGCTATAGGCTTTTAAAGATGGAAAGAAGGCCCATTTCAGTAAACCTTTGCAAAATTAAAATCAATGACATAAAAACGGTTATATTTTTTACTACCTTTAAAGTTATATATTTTAATGCAGATAACAACATAATCATTCCACAAGCCCATAGAGGTATGCCATATCGAAATCCGAGTCCTTTTGACCAGGTTATGGGCTTTTAAAGATGGAAAGAAGGCCCATTTCAGTAAGCCTTTGCAAAATTAAAATCAATGACATTAAAACGGTTATATGTTTTACTACCTTTAAAACTATATAGTTTAATGCAGATAAAAACATAATCATTCCACGAGCCCATAAAGGTATGCCATATCGAAATCCGAGTTCATTTTACCAAGTTATGGGCTTTTAAAGATGGAAAGAAGGCCCATTTCTGTAAAACTTCGCAAAATAAAAATCAATGACATAAAAACGGTCATATTTTTTACTGCATTTAAAGTTATATATTTTAATGCAGATAACAACATAATCATTCCTCAAGCCCATAGAGGTATGCCATATCGAAATCCGAGTCATTTTGACCAAATGATGGGCTTTTAAAGATGGAAAGAAGGCCCATTTCAGTAAACCTTTGCAACATTAAAATCAATTACATAAAAACGGTGATATTTTTTACTACCTTTGAAATTATATATTTTAATGCAGATAACAACATAATCATTCCACAAGCCCATAAACGTATACCATATCGAAATACGAGTTCATTTGAACAAGTTATTGGCTTTTAAAGATGGAAAGAAGGCCCATTTCAGTAAACCTTCGCAAAATTAAAATCAATGACATAAAAACGGTCATGTTTTTTATTACCTTTAAATTTAAATATTTTAATGCAGAAAACAACATAATCATTCCACAAGCCATATCGAAATCCGAGTTCATTTGACCAATTTATGGGCTTTTGAAGATGGAAAGAAGGCCCATTTCAGTAAACCTTCTCAAAATTAAAATCAATGACATAAAAACGGTCATATTTTTTTACTACCTTTAAAATAGTATATTTTAATGCAGATAACAACATAATCATTCCACAAGCCTATAAGGGCATGCAATATCGAAATCCGAGTTCATTTGACCAAGTTATGGGCTTTAAAGATGGAATGAAGGCCCATTTCAGTAAACCTTCTCAAAATTAAAATCAATGACATACAATAAAAACGTTCATATTTGTTACTACCTTTAAAGTTATATATTTTTATGCAGATAATAACATAATCATTCCACAAGCCCATAGAGGTATGCCATATCGAAATCCGAGTCCTTTTAACCAGGTTATGGGCTTTTAAAGATGGAAAGAAGGCACATTTCAGTAAACCTTCGCAGAATAAAAATCAATGACATAAAAACGGTCATATTTTTTACTACCTTTAAAATTATATATTTTAATGCAGATAACAACATAATCATTCCACAAGCCCATAAACGTATACCATATCGAAATACGAGTTCATTTGACCAAGTTATGGGCTTTTAAAGATGGAAAGAAGGCCCATTTCTGTGAGCCTTCGCGAAATAAAAATCAATTAAATAACAACGGTCATATTTTTTACTACATTTAAAGTTATATATTTTAATGCAGATAACAACATAATCTTTCCTCAATCCCATAGAGGTATGCCATATTGAAATCCGAGTCATTTTGATCAAATTATGGGCTTTTAAAGATGGAAAGAAGGCCCATTTCAGTAAACCTTTGCAAAATTAAAATCAATGACATAAAAACGGTCATATTTTTTTACTACCTTTAAAATTATATATTTTAATGCAGATAACAACATAATCATTCCACAAGCCTATAAAGGTATGCCATATCGAAATCCGAGTTCATTTGACCAAGCTATAGGCTTTTAAAGATGGAAAGAAGGCCCATTTCAGTAAACCTTTGCAAAATTAAAATCAATGACATAAAAACGGTCATATTTTTTACTACATTTAAAGTTATATATTTTAATGCAGATAACAACATAATCATTCCTCAATCCCATAGAGGTATGCCATATCGAAATCCGAGTCATTTTGATCAAATTATGGGCTTTTAAAGATGGAAAGAAGGCCCATTTCAGTAAACCTTTGCAAAATTAAAATCAATGACATAAAAACGGTTATATTTTTTACTACCTTTAAAGTTATATATTTTAATGCAGATAACAACATAATCATTCCACAAGCCCATAGAGGTATGCCATATCGAAATCCGAGTCCTTTTGACCAGGTTATGGGCTTTTAAAGATGGAAAGAAGGCCCATTTCAGTAAGCCTTTGCAAAATTAAAATCAATGACATTAAAACGGTTATATGTTTTACTACCTTTAAAACTATATAGTTTAATGCAGATAAAAACATAATCATTCCACAAGCCCATAGAGGTATGCCATATCGAAATCCGAGTCCTTTTAACCAGGTTATGGGCTTTTAAAGATGGAAAGAAGGCCCATTTCAGTAAGCCTTTGCAAAATTAAAATCAATGACATTAAAACGGTTATATGTTTTACTACCTTTAAAACTATATAGTTTAATGCAGATAAAAACATAATCATTCCACGAGCCCATAAAGGTATGCCATATCGAAATCCGAGTTCATTTTACCAAGTTATGGGCTTTTAAAGATGGAAAGAAGGCCCATTTCTGTAAAACTTCGCAAAATAAAAATCAATGACATAAAAACGGTCATATTTTTTACTGCATTTAAAGTTATATATTTTAATGCAGATAACAACATAATCATTCCTCAAGCCCATAGAGGTATGCCATATCGAAATCCGAGTCATTTTGACCAAATGATGGGCTTTTAAAGATGGAAAGAAGGCCCATTTCAGTAAACCTTTGCCACATTAAAATCAATTACATAAAAACGGTCATATTTTTTACTACCTTTGAAATTATATATTTTAATGCAGATAACAACATAATCATTCCACAAGCCCATAAACGTATACCATATCGAAATACGAGTTCATTTGAACAAGTTATTGGCTTTTAAAGATGGAAAGAAGGCCCATTTCAGTAAACCTTCGCAAAATTAAAATCAATGACATAAAAACGGTCATGTTTTTTATTATTTTATGTTATTTTTATTTTAATGCAGATAACAACATAATCATTCCACAAGCCCATAAACGTATACCATATCGAAATACGAGTTCATTTGACCAAGTTATGGGCTTTTAAAGATGGAAAGAAGGACCATTTCTGTGAGCCTTCGCGAAATAAAAATCAATTAAATAACAACGGTCATATTTTTTACTACATTTAAAGTTATATATTTTAATGCAGATAACAACATAATCATTCCTCAATCCCATAGAGGTATGCCATATCGAAATCCGAGTCATTTTGATCAAATTATGGGCTTTTAAAGATGGAAAGAAGGCCCATTTCAGTAAACCTTTGCAAAATTAAAATCAATGACATAAAAACGGTCATATTTTTTACTACCTTTAAAATTATATATTTTAATGCAGATAACAACATAATCATTCCACAAGCCTATAAAGGTATGCCATATCGAAATCCGAGTTCATTTGACCAAGCTATAGGCTTTTAAAGATGGAAAGAAGGCCCATTTCAGTAAACCTTTGCAAAATTAAAATCAATGACATAAAAACGGTTATATTTTTTATTACCTTTAAAGTTATATATTTTAATGCAGATAACAACATAATCATTCCACAAGCCCATAGAGGTATGCCATATCGAAATCCGAGTCCTTTTAACCAGGTTATGGGCTTTTAAAGATGGAAAGAAGGCACATTTCAGTAAACCTTCGCAGAATAAAAATCAATGACATAAAAACGGTCATATTTTTTACTACCTTTAAAATTATATATTTTAATGCAGATAACAACATAATCATTCCACAAGCCCATAAACGTATACCATATCGAAATACGAGTTCATTTGACCAAGTTATGGGCTTTTAAAGATGGAAAGAAGGCCCATTTCTGTGAGCCTTCGCGAAATAAAAATCAATTAAATAACAACGGTCATATTTTTTACTACATTTAAAGTTATATATTTTAATGCAGATAACAACATAATCTTTCCTCAATCCCATAGAGGTATGCCATATTGAAATCCGAGTCATTTTGATCAAATTATGGGCTTTTAAAGATGGAAAGAAGGCCCATTTCAGTAAACCTTTGCAAAATTAAAATCAATGACATAAAAACGGTCATATTTTTTTACTACCTTTAAAATTATATATTTTAATGCAGATAACAACATAATCATTCCACAAGCCTATAAAGGTATGCCATATCGAAATCCGAGTTCATTTGACCAAGCTATAGGCTTTTAAAGATGGAAAGAAGGCCCATTTCAGTAAACCTTTGCAAAATTAAAATCAATGACATAAAAACGGTCATATTTTTTACTACATTTAAAGTTATATATTTTAATGCAGATAACAACATAATCATTCCTCAATCCCATAGAGGTATGCCATATCGAAATCCGAGTCATTTTGATCAAATTATGGGCTTTTAAAGATGGAAAGAAGGCCCATTTCAGTAAGCCTTTGCAAAATTAAAATCAATGACATTAAAACGGTTATATGTTTTACTACCTTTAAAGTTATATAGTTTAATGCAGATAAAAACATAATCATTCCACGAGCCCATAAAGGTATGCCCTATCGAAATCCGAGTTCATTTTACGAAGTTATGGGCTTTTAAAGATGGAAAGAAGGCCCATTTCTGTAAAACTTCGCAAAATAAAAATCAATGACATAAAAACGGTCATATTTTTTACCGCATTTAAAGTTATATATTTTAATGCAGATAACAACATAATCATTCCTCAAGCCCATAGAGGTATGCCATATCGAAATCCGAGTCATTTTGACCAAATGATGGGCTTTTAAAGATGGAAAGAAGGCCCATTTCAGTAAACCTTTGCAAAATTAAAATCAATTACATAAAAACGGTCATATTTTTTACTACCTTTGAAATTATATATTTTAATGCAGATAACAACATAATCATTCCACAAGCCCATAAACGTATACCATATCGAAATACGAGTTCATTTGACCAAGTTATGGGCTTTTAAAGATGTAAAGAAGGCCCATTTCAGTAAACCTTCGCAAAATTAAAATCAATGACATAAAAACGGTCATATTTTTTACTACCTTTAAAGTTATATATTTTAATGCAGATAACAACATAATCATTCCACAAGCCCATAGAGGTATGCCATATCGAAATCCGAGTTCATTTGACCAAGTTATGGGCTTTAAAGATGAAGAGAAGGCCCATTTCAGTAAACCTTTGCAAAATTAAAATCAATGACATAATAACGGTCATATTTCTTACTACCTTTTAAGTTATATATTTTAATGCAGATAACAACATAATCATTCCACAAGCCCATAGAGGTATGCCATATCGAAATCCGAGTCCTTTTGACCAGGATATGGGCTTTTAAAGATGGAAGGAAGGGCGATTTCAGTAAACCTTTGCAAAATTAAAATCAATGACATAAAAACGGTCATATTTTTTAATACATTTAAAGTTATATATTTTAATGCAGATAACAACGTAATCATTCCTCAAGCCCATAGAGTTATGCCATATCGAAATCCGAGTCATTTTGACCAAATTATGGGCTTTTAAAGATGGAAAGAAGGCCCATTTTAGTAAACCTTTGCAAAATTAAAATCAATGACATAAAAACGGTCATATTTTTACTACCTTTAAAGTTATATATTTTAATGCAGATAACAACGTAATCATTCCACAAGCCCATAGAGGTATGCCATATCGAAATCCGAGTCCTTTTGACCAGGTTATGGGCTTTTAAGATGGAAAGAAGGCCCATTTCAGTAAACCTTTGCAAAATTAAAATCAATAACATAAAAACGGTCATATTTTTTAATACCTTTAAAGTTATATATTTTAATGCAGATAACAACATAATCATTCCACAAGCCCATAAACGTATACCATATCGAAATACGAGTTCATTTGACCAAGTTATTGGCTTTTAAAGATGGAAGAAGGCCCATTTCAGTAAGGCCAATTTCAGTTAACTTCGCAAAATTAGAATCAATACATAAAAACGGTCATATTTTTTACTACCTTTAAAGATATATATTTTAATGCAGATAACAACATAATCATTTCACAAGCCCATAAAGGTATGCCATATCGAAATCCGAGTTCATTTGACTAAGTTTTGGGCTTTTAAGTATGTAAAGAAGGCCCATTACAGTAAACCTTTGCAAAATTAAAATCAATGACATTAAAACGGTCATATTTTTTACTACCTTTAAAGTTTAATATTTTAATGCAGATAACAACAAAATCATTCCACAAGCCCCTAAAGGTATGCCATATCGAAATACGAGTTCATTTGACCAAGTTATTGGCTTTTAAAGATGGAAAAAAGGCCATTTCAGTAAACCTTCGCAAAATTAAAATCAATGTCATAAAAAACGGTCATATTTTTTACTACCTCTAAAGTTATATATTTAAATGCAGATAACAACATAATTCTTCCACAAGCCCATAGAGGTATGTCATATCGAAATACGAGTTCATTTGACCAAGTTATTGGCTTTTAAAGATGGAAGAAGGCCCATTTCAGTAAGGCCAATTTCAGTTAACCTTCGCAAAAATAGAATCAATACATAAAAACGGTCATATTTTTTACTACCTTTAAAGTTTCATATTTTAATGCAGATAACAACAAAATCATTCCACAAGCCCATAAAGGTATGCCATATCGAAATCCGAGTTCATTTGACTAAGTTTTGGGCTTTTAAGTATGTAAAGAAGGCCCATTACAGTAAACCTTTGCAAAATTAAAATCAATGACATTAAAACGGTCATATTTTTTACTACCTTTAAAGTTTAATATTTTAATGCAGATAACAACAAAATCATTCCACAAGCCCCTAAAGGTATGCCATATCGAAATGCGAGTTCATTTGACCAAGTTATTGGCTTTTAAAGATGTAAAGAAGGCCAATTTCAGTAAACCTTCGCAAAATTAAAATCAATGACATAAAAACGGTCATATTTTTTACTACCTTTAAAGTTATATATTTTAATGCAGATAACAACATAATCATTCCACAAGCCCATAGAGGAATGCCATATCGAAATCCGAGTCCTTTTGACCAGGTTATGGGCTTTTAAGATGGAAAGAAGGCCCATTTCAGTAAACCTTTGCAAAATTAAAATCAATGACATAAAAACGGTCATATTTTGAACTACCTTTAAAGTTATATATTTTAATGCAGATAACAACATAATCATTCCACAAGCCCATAAACATATACCATATCGAAATACGATTTCATTTGACCAAGTTATTGACTTTTAAAGATGGAAAGAAGGCCCATTTCAGTAAACCTTTGCAAAATTGAAATGAATGACATAAAAACGGGCATATTTTTTACTACCTTTAAAGTTATATATCTTAATGCAGATAACAACATAATCATTCCACAAGCCCATAGAGGTATGCCATATCGAAATTCGAGTCCTTTTGACCAGGTTATGGGCTTTTAAAGATGGAAAGAAGGCCCATTTCAGTAAAGCTTTGCAAAATTAAAATCAATGACATAAAAACGGTCATATTTTGTACTACCTTTAAAAATATATATTTTAGTGCAGATAACAACATAATTATTCCATAAGCCTATAAAGGTATGCCATATCGAAACCCGAGTTCTTTGACCAAGTTATGGGCTTTTAAAGATGGAAAGAAGGCCCATTTCAGTAAACCTTTGCACAATTAAAATTAATCACATATAAACGGTCATATTTTTTACTACCTTTAAAGTTATATATTTTAATGCAGATAACAACATAACCATTCCGCAAGCCCATAGAGGTATGCCATATCGAAATCCGAGTTCTTTTGACCAGGTTATGGGCTTTTAAAGATGGAAAGAAGGCCCATTTAAGTAAGCCTTTGCAAAATTAAAATCAATGACATAAAAACGGTCATATTTTTTACTACCATTAAAGTTATATATTTTAATGCAGATAAGAACGTAATCATTCCACAAGCCTATAAAGGTATGCCATATCGAAATCCGAGTTCATTTGACCAGGATATGGGCTTTTAAAGATGGAAAGAAGGCCCATTTCAGTAAACCTTTGCAAAATTAAAATCAATGACATTAAAACGGTCATATTTCTTACTACATTTAAAGTTATATATTTTAATGCAGATAACAACGTAATCATTCCACAAGCCCATAAAGGTATGCCATATCGAAATCCGAGTTCATTTGACCAAGTTATGGGCTTTTAAAGATGGAAGGAAGGCCCATTTCTGTAAACCTTCGCAAAATAAAAATCAATGACATAAAAACGGTTATATTTTTTAATACATTTAAAGTTATATATTTTAATGCAGATAACAACATAATCATTCCTCAAGCCCATAGAGTTATGCCATATCGAAATCCGAGTCATTTTGACCAAATTATGGGCTTTTAAAGATGGAAAGAAGGCCCATTTTAGTAAACCTTTGCAAAATTAAAATCAATGACATAAAAATGGTCATATTTTTTACAACCTTTAAAGTTATATATTTCAATGCAGATAACAACATAATCATTCCACAAGCCCATAAACGAATACCATATCGAAATACGAGTTCATTTGACCAAGTTGTTGGCTTTTAAAGATGGAAAGAAGGCCCATTTCAGTAATCCTTCGCAAAATTAAAATCAATGACATAAAAACGGTCATGTTTTTTACTACTTTTAAAGTTAAATATTTTAATGCAGATAACAACAAAATATTTCCACAAGCCCCTAAATGTATGCCATATCGAAATACGGTTCATTTGACCAATTTATTGGCTTTTCTAGATGGAAAGAACCCCATTTCAGTAAACCTTCGCAAAATTAAAATCAATGACATAAAAACGGTCATATTTTGTACTACCTTTTAAGTTATATATTTTAATGCAGATAACAACATAATCATTCCACAAGCCCATAGAGGTATGCCATATCGAAATCCGAGTCCTTTTGACCAGGTTATGGGCTTTTAAAGATGGAAAGAAGGCCCATTTCAGTAAACCTTCGCAAAATTAAAATCAATGACATAAAAACGGTCATATTTTTTAATACATTTAAAGTTATATATTTTAATGCAGATAACAACATAATCATTCCTCAAGCCCATAAAGGTATGCCATATCGAAATCCGAGTCATTTTGACCAAATTATTACACAAGCCCATTGAGGTATGCCATATCGAAATCCGAGTGCTTTTGACCAGGTTATGGGCTTTTAAAGATTGAAAGAAGGCCCATTCCAGTAAACCTTCGGAAAATTAAAATCAATGACATAAAAACGGTCATATATCTTACTACCTCTAAAGATAAATATTTTAATGCAGATAACAGGAAAATCATTCCACAAGCACCTAAAGGTATGCCATATCGAAATCCGAGTTCATTTGACCAAGTTATGGGCCTTTAAAGATGGAAAGAAGGTCAATTTCAGTAAACCTTCGCAAAATTATAATCAATGACATAAAAACGGTCATATTTTTTACTACCCTTAAAGTTATATATTTTAATGCAGATAACAACATAATCATTCCACAAGCCCATAGAGGTATGCCATATCGAAATCCGCGTCCTTTTGACCAGGTTATGGGCTTTTAAAGATGGAAAGAAGGCCCATTTCAGTAAACCTTTGCAAAATTTAAATCAATGACATTAAAACGGTCATATTTTTTACTACGTTTAAAGTTTAATATTTTAATGCAGATAACAACAAAATCATTCCACAAGCCCCTAAAGGTATGCCATATCGAAATACGGTTCATTTGACCAAGCTATTGGCTTTTAAAGATGGAAAGAAGGCCCATTTCAGTAAACCTTCGCAAAATTAAAATCAATGACATAAAAACGGTCATATTTTTTACTACCTTTAAAGTTACATATTTTAATGCAGATAACAACATAATCATTCCACAAGCCCATAGAGGTATGCCATATCGAAATCCGAGTCCTTTTGACCAGGATATGGGCTTTTAAAGATGGAAAGAAGGCCCATTTCAGTAAACCTTTTCAAAATTAAAATCAATGACATAAAAACGGTCATATTTTTTACTACCTTTAAAGTTATATATCTTAATGCAGATAACAACATAATCATTCCACAAGCCCATAGAGGTATGCCATATCGAAATTCGGATCCTTTTGACCAGGTTATGGGCTTTTAAAGATGAAAAGAAGGCCCATTTCAGTAAAGCTTTGCAAAATTAAAATCAATGACATAAAAACGGTCATATTTTTTACTACCTTTAAAGTTATATATTTTAATGCAGATAACAACATAATTATTCCACAAGCCTATAAAGGTATGCCATATCGAAACCCGAGTTCTTTGACCAAGTTATGGGCTTTTAAAGATGGAAAGAAGGCCCATTTCAGTAAGCCTTTGCAAAATTAAAATCAATCACATATAAACGGTCATATTTTTTACTACCTTTAAAGTTATAAGTTTTAATGCAGATAACAACATAATCATTCCGCAAGCCCATAGAGGTATGCCATATCGAAATCCGAGTTCTTTTGACCAGGTTATGGGCTTTTAAAGATGGAAAGAAGGCCCATTTAAGTAAAACTTTGCAAAATTAAAATCAATGACATAACAACGGTCATATTTTTTACTACCAATAAAGTTATATATTTTAATGCAGATAAGAACGTAATCATTCCACAAGCCTATAAAGGTATGCCATATCGAAATCCGAGTGCATTTGACCAAGTTATGGGCTTTTAAAGATGGAAAGAAGGCCCATTTCAGTAAACCTTTGCAAAATTAAAATCAATGACCTTAAAACGGTCATATTTCTTACTACCTTTAAAGTTATTTATTTTAATGCAGATAACAACGTAATCATTCCACAAGCCCATAGAGGTATGCCATATCGAAATCAGAGTCCTTTTGACCAGGATATGGGCTTTTAAAGATGGAAAGAAGGCCCATTTCAGTAAACCTTTGCAAAATTAAAATCAATGACATAAAAACGGTCATATTTTTTAATACATTTAAAGTTATATATTTTAATGCAGATAGCAACGTAATCATTCCACAAGCCTATAAAGGTATGCCATATCGAAATCCGAGTTCATTTGACCAAGTTATGGGCTTTTAAAGATGGAAGGAAGGCCCATTTCTGTAAACCTTCGCAAAATAAAAATCAATGACATAAAAACGGTAATATGTTTCAATACATTTAAAGTTATATATTTAATGCAGATAACAACATAATCATTCCTCAAGCCCATAGAGTTATGCCATATCGAAATCCGAGTCATTTTGACCAAATTATGGGCTTTTAAAGATGGAAAGAAGGCCCATTTTAGTAAACCTTTGCAAAATTAAAATCAATGACAAAAAAAGGTCATATTTTTTACTACCTTTAAAGTTATATATTTTAATGCAGATAACAACATAATCATTCCACAAGCCCATAAACGTATACCATATCGAAATACGAGTTCATTTGACCAAGTTGTTGGCTTTTAAAGATGGAAAGAAGGCCCATTTCAGTAATCCTTCGCAAAATTAAAATCAATGACATAAAAACGGTCATATTTTTTACTACCTTTAAAGTTAAATATTTTAATGCAGATAACAACAAAATAATTCCACAAGCCCCTAAAGGTATGCCATATCGAAATACGGTTCATTTGACCAATTAATTGGCTTTTAAGGATGGAATGAAGGCCCATTTCAGTAAACCTTCGCAAAATTAAAATCAATGACATAAAAACGGTCATATTTTTTACTACCTTTAAAGTTATATATTTTAATGAAGATAACAACATAATCATTCCACAAGCCCATAGAGGTATGCCATATCGAAATACGAGTTCATTTGACCAAGTTGTTGGCTTTTAAAGATGGAAAGAAGGCCCATTTCAGTAAACCTTCGCAAAATTAAAATCAATGACATAAAAACGGTCATATATTTTACTACCTTTAAAGTTACATATTTTAATGCAGATAACAACATAATCATTCCACAAGCCCATAGAGGTATGCCATATCGAAATCCGCGTCCTTTTGACCAGGTTATGGGCTTTTAAAGATGGAAAGAAGGCCCATTTCAGTAAACCTTTGCAAAATTTAAATCAATGACATTAAAACGGTCATATTTTTTACTACGTTTAAAGTTTAATATTTTAATGCAGATAACAACAAAATCATTCCACAAGCCCCTAAAGGTATGCCATATCGAAATACGGTTCATTTGACCAAGCTATTGGCTTTTAAAGATGGAAAGAAGGCCCATTTCAGTAAACCTTCGCAAAATTAAAATCAATGACATAAAAACGGTCATATTTTTTACTACCTTTAAAGTTACATATTTTAATGCAGATAACAACATAATCATTCCACAAGCCCATAGAGGTATGCCATATCGAAATCCGAGTCCTTTTGACCAGGATATGGGCTTTTAAAGATGGAAAGAAGGCCCATTTCAGTAAACCTTTTCAAAATTAAAATCAATGACATAAAAACGGTCATATTTTTTACTACCTTTAAAGTTATATATCTTAATGCAGATAACAACATAATCATTCCACAAGCCCATAGAGGTATGCCATATCGAAATTCGGATCCTTTTGACCAGGTTATGGGCTTTTAAAGATGAAAAGAAGGCCCATTTCAGTAAAGCTTTGCAAAATTAAAATCAATGACATAAAAACGGTCATATTTTTTACTACCTTTAAAGTTATATATTTTAATGCAGATAACAACATAATTATTCCACAAGCCTATAAAGGTATGCCATATCGAAACCCGAGTTCTTTGACCAAGTTATGGGCTTTTAAAGATGGAAAGAAGGCCCATTTCAGTAAGCCTTTGCAAAATTAAAATCAATCACATATAAACGGTCATATTTTTTACTACCTTTAAAGTTATAAGTTTTAATGCAGATAACAACATAATCATTCCGCAAGCCCATAGAGGTATGCCATATCGAAATCCGAGTTCTTTTGACCAGGTTATGGGCTTTTAAAGATGGAAAGAAGGCCCATTTAAGTAAAACTTTGCAAAATTAAAATCAATGACATAACAACGGTCATATTTTTTACTACCAATAAAGTTATATATTTTAATGCAGATAAGAACGTAATCATTCCACAAGCCTATAAAGGTATGCCATATCGAAATCCGAGTGCATTTGACCAAGTTATGGGCTTTTAAAGATGGAAAGAAGGCCCATTTCAGTAAACCTTTGCAAAATTAAAATCAATGACCTTAAAACGGTCATATTTCTTACTACCTTTAAAGTTATTTATTTTAATGCAGATAACAACGTAATCATTCCACAAGCCCATAGAGGTATGCCATATCGAAATCAGAGTCCTTTTGACCAGGATATGGGCTTTTAAAGATGGAAAGAAGGCCCATTTCAGTAAACCTTTGCAAAATTAAAATCAATGACATAAAAACGGTCATATTTTTTAATACATTTAAAGTTATATATTTTAATGCAGATAGCAACGTAATCATTCCACAAGCCTATAAAGGTATGCCATATCGAAATCCGAGTTCATTTGACCAAGTTATGGGCTTTTAAAGATGGAAGGAAGGCCCATTTCTGTAAACCTTCGCAAAATAAAAATCAATGACATAAAAACGGTAATATGTTTCAATACATTTAAAGTTATATATTTAATGCAGATAACAACATAATCATTCCTCAAGCCCATAGAGTTATGCCATATCGAAATCCGAGTCATTTTGACCAAATTATGGGCTTTTAAAGATGGAAAGAAGGCCCATTTTAGTAAACCTTTGCAAAATTAAAATCAATGACAAAAAAAGGTCATATTTTTTACTACCTTTAAAGTTATATATTTTAATGCAGATAACAACATAATCATTCCACAAGCCCATAAACGTATACCATATCGAAATACGAGTTCATTTGACCAAGTTGTTGGCTTTTAAAGATGGAAAGAAGGCCCATTTCAGTAATCCTTCGCAAAATTAAAATCAATGACATAAAAACGGTCATATTTTTTACTACCTTTAAAGTTAAATATTTTAATGCAGATAACAACAAAATAATTCCACAAGCCCCTAAAGGTATGCCATATCGAAATACGGTTCATTTGACCAATTAATTGGCTTTTAAGGATGGAATGAAGGCCCATTTCAGTAAACCTTCGCAAAATTAAAATCAATGACATAAAAACGGTCATATTTTTTACTACCTTTAAAGTTATATATTTTAATGAAGATAACAACATAATCATTCCACAAGCCCATAGAGGTATGCCATATCGAAATACGAGTTCATTTGACCAAGTTGTTGGCTTTTAAAGATGGAAAGAAGGCCCATTTCAGTAAACCTTCGCAAAATTAAAATCAATGACATAAAAACGGTCATATATTTTACTACCTTTAAAGTTACATATTTTAATGCAGATAACAACATAATCATTCCACAAGCCCATAGAGGTATGCCATATCGAAATCCGAGTCCTTTTGACCAGGATATGGGCTTTTAAAGATGGAAAGAAGGCCCATTTCAGTAAACCTTTTCAAAATTAAAATCAATGACATAAAAACGGTCATATTTTTTACTACCTTTAAAGTTATATATTTTAATGCAGATAACAACAAAATCATTCCACAAGCCCCTAAAGGTATGCCATATCGAAATACGGTTCATTTGACCAAGCTATTGGCTTTTAAAGATGGAAAGAAGGCCCATTTCAGTAAACCTTCGCAAAATTAAAATCAATGACATAAAAACGGTCATATTTTTTACTACCTTTAAAGTTATATATTTTAATGCAGATAACAACATAATCATTCCACAAGCCCATAGAGGTATGCCATATCGAAATCCGAGTCCTTTTGACCAGGTTATGGGCTTTTAAAGATGGAAAGAAGGCCCATTTAAGTAAACCTTTGCAAAATTAAAATCAATGACATAAAAACGGTCATATTTTTTACCACCTTTAAAGTTATATATTTTAATGCAGATAACAACATAATCATTCCACAAGCCCATAGAGGTATGCCATATCGAAATCCGAGTTCATTTGACCAAGTTATGGGCTTTTAAAGATGGAAGGAAGGCCCATTTCTGTAAACCTTCGCAAAATAAAAATCAATGACATAAAAACGGTCATATTTTTAGTACCTTTAAAGTTATATATTTTAATGCAGATAACAACATAATCATTCCACAAGCCCATAAACGTATACCATATCGAAATCCGAGTTCATTTGACCGAGTAATGGGCTTTTAAAGATGGAAAGAAGGCCCATTTCAGTAAACCTTTGCAAAATTAAAGTCAATGACATAAAAACGCTTCTTTTTTTTTACTACCTTTAAAGTTATATATTTTAATGCAGATAACAACATAATCATTTCACAACCCCATAGAGGTATGCCATATCGAAATCCGAGTGCTTTTGACCAGGTTATGGGCTTTTAAAGATTGAAAGAAGGCCCATTTCAGTAAACCTTTGGAAAATTAAAATCAATGATAACACGGTCATATTTTTTACTACCTCTAAAGTTAAATATTTTAATGCAGATAACAAGAAAATCATTCCACAAGCCACGAAAGGTATGCCATTTTAAAGATGGAACGAAGGCCCATTTCAGTAAACCTTTGCAAAATTAAAATCAATGACATAAAAACGGTCATATTTTTTACTACCTTTAAAGTTATATATCTTAATGCAGATAACAACATAATCATTCCACAAGCCTATAAAGGTATGCCATATCGAAATCCAAGTACATTTGACCAAGATATGGGCCTTTAAAGATGGAAAGAAGGCCCATTTCAGTAAACCTTCGCAAAATTAAAATCAATGACATAAAAACGGTCATATTTTTTACTACCTTTAAGTTACATATTTTAATGCAGATAACAACATAATCATTCCACAAGCCCATAGAGGTATGCCATATCGAAATCCGAGTCCTTTTGACCAGGATATGGGCTTTTAAAGATGGAAAGAAGGCCCATTTCAGTAAACCTTTTCAAAATTAAAATCAATGACATAAAAACGGTCATATTTTTTACTACCTTTAAAGTTATATATTTTAATGCAGATAACAACAAAATCATTCCAAAAGCCCCTAGAGGTATGCCATATCGAAATACGGTTCATTTGACCAAGCTATTGGCTTTTAAAGATGGAAAGAAGGCCCATTTCAGTAAACCTTCGCAAAATTAAAATCAATGACATAAAAACGGTCATATTTTCTACTACCTTTAAAGTTACATATTTTAATGCAGATAACAACGTAATCATTCCACAAGCCCATAGAGGTATGCCATATCGAAATCAGAGTCCTTTTGACCAGGATATGGGCTTTTAAAGATGGAAAGAAGGCCCATTTCAGTAAACCTTTGCAAAATTAAAATCAATGACATAAAAACGGTCATATTTTTTAATACATTTAAAGTTATATATTTTAATGCAGATAGCAACGTAATCATTCCACAAGCCTATAAAGGTATGCCATATCGAAATCCGAGTTCATTTGACCAAGTTATGGGCTTTTAAAGATGGAAGGAAGGCCCATTTCTGTAAACCTTCGCAAAATAAAAATCAATGACATAAAAACGGTAATATGTTTCAATACATTTAAAGTTATATATTTAATGCAGATAACAACATAATCATTCCTCAAGCCCATAGAGTTATGCCATATCGAAATCCGAGTCATTTTGACCAAATTATGGGCTTTTAAAGATGGAAAGAAGGCCCATTTTAGTAAACCTTTGCAAAATTAAAATCAATGACAAAAAAAGGTCATATTTTTTACTACCTTTAAAGTTATATATTTTAATGCAGATAACAACATAATCATTCCACAAGCCCATAAACGTATACCATATCGAAATACGAGTTCATTTGACCAAGTTGTTGGCTTTTAAAGATGGAAAGAAGGCCCATTTCAGTAATCCTTCGCAAAATTAAAATCAATGACATAAAAGCGGTCATATTTTTTACTACCTTTAAAGTTAAATATTTTAATGCAGATAACAACAAAATAATTCCACAAGCCCCTAAAGGTATGCCATATCGAAATACGGTTCATTTGACCAATTAATTGGCTTTTAAGGATGGAATGAAGGCCCATTTCAGTAAACCTTCGCAAAATTAAAATCAATGACATAAAAACGGTCATATTTTTTACTACCTTTAAAGTTATATATTTTAATGAAGATAACAACATAATCATTCCACAAGCCCATAGAGGTATGCCATATCGAAATACGAGTTCATTTGACCAAGTTGTTGGCTTTTAAAGATGGAAAGAAGGCCCATTTCAGTAAACCTTCGCAAAATTAAAATCAATGACATAAAAACGGTCATATATTTTACTACCTTTAAAGTTACATATTTTAATGCAGATAACAACATAATCATTCCACAAGCCCATAGAGGTATGCCATATCGAAATCCGAGTCCTTTTGACCAGGATATGGGCTTTTAAAGATGGAAAGAAGGCCCATTTCAGTAAACCTTTTCAAAATTAAAATCAATGACATAAAAACGGTCATATTTTTTACTACCTTTAAAGTTATATATTTTAATGCAGATAACAACAAAATCATTCCACAAGCCCCTAAAGGTATGCCATATCGAAATACGGTTCATTTGACCAAGCTATTGGCTTTTAAAGATGGAAAGAAGGCCCATTTCAGTAAACCTTCGCAAAATTAAAATCAATGACATAAAAACGGTCATATTTTTTACTACCTTTAAAGTTATATATTTTAATGCAGATAACAACATAATCATTCCACAAGCCCATAGAGGTATGCCATATCGAAATCCGAGTCCTTTTGACCAGGTTATGGGCTTTTAAAGATGGAAAGAAGGCCCATTTAAGTAAACCTTTGCAAAATTAAAATCAATGACATAAAAACGGTCATATTTTTTACCACCTTTAAAGTTATATATTTTAATGCAGATAACAACATAATCATTCCACAAGCCCATAGAGGTATGCCATATCGAAATCCGAGTTCATTTGACCAAGTTATGGGCTTTTAAAGATGGAAGGAAGGCCCATTTCTGTAAACCTTCGCAAAATAAAAATCAATGACATAAAAACGGTCATATTTTTAGTACCTTTAAAGTTATATATTTTAATGCAGATAACAACATAATCATTCCACAAGCCCATAAACGTATACCATATCGAAATCCGAGTTCATTTGACCGAGTTGTTGGCTTTTAAAGATGGAAAGAAGGCCCATTTCAGTAAACCTTTGCAAAATTAAAGTCAATGACATAAAAACGCTTTTTTTTTTTACTACCTTTAAAGTTATATATTTTAATGCAGATAACAACATAATCATTCCACAAGCCCATAGAGGTATGCCATATCGAAATCCGAGTGCTTTTGACCAGGTTATGGGCTTTTAAAGATTGAAAGAAGGCCCATTTCAGTAAACCTTCGGAAAATTAAAATCAATGATAACACGGTCATATTTTTTACTACCTCTAAAGTTAAATATTTTAATGCAGATAACAAGAAAATCATTCCACAAGCCCCTAAAGGTATGCCATATCGAAATACGAGTTCATTCGACCAAGTAATTGGCTTTTAAAGATGAAACGAAGGCCCATTTCAGTAAACCTTTGCAAAATTAAAATCAATGACATAAAAACGGTCATATTTTTTACTACCTTTAAAGTTATATATCTTAATGCAGATAACAACATAATCATTTCACAAGCCCATAGAGGTATGCCATATCGAAATCCGAGTGCTTTTGACCAGGTTATGGGCTTTTAAAGATTGAAAGAAGGCCCATTTCAGTAAACCTTTGGAAAATTAAAATCAATGATAACACGGTCATATTTTTTACTACCTCTAAAGTTAAATATTTTAATGCAGATAACAAGAAAATCATTCCACAAGCCCCGAAAGGTATGCCATTTTAAAGATGGAACGAAGGCCCATTTCAGTAAACCTTTGCAAAATTAAAATCAATGACATAAAAACGGTCATATTTTTTACTACCTTTAAAGTTATATATCTTAATGCAGATAACAACATAATCATTCCACAAGCCTATAAAGGTATGCCATATCGAAATCCAAGTACATTTGACCAAGATATGGGCCTTTAAAGATGGAAAGAAGGCCCATTTCAGTAAACCTTCGCAAAATTAAAATCAATGACATAAAAACGGTCATATTTTTTACTACCTTTAAGTTACATATTTTAATGCAGATAACAACATAATCATTCCACAAGCCCATAGAGGTATGCCATATCGAAATCCGAGTCCTTTTGACCAGGATATGGGCTTTTAAAGATGGAAAGAAGGCCCATTTCAGTAAACCTTTTCAAAATTAAAATCAATGACATAAAAACGGTCATATTTTTTACTACCTTTAAAGTTATATATTTTAATGCAGATAACAACAAAATCATTCCAAAAGCCCCTAGAGGTATGCCATATCGAAATACGGTTCATTTGACCAAGCTATTGGCTTTTAAAGATGGAAAGAAGGCCCATTTCAGTAAACCTTCGCAAAATTAAAATCAATGACATAAAAACGGTCATATTTTCTACTACCTTTAAAGTTATATATTTTAATGCAGATAACAACATAATCATTCCACAAGCCCATAGAGGTATGCCATATCGAAATCCGAGTCCTTTTGACCAGGTTATGGGCTTTTAAAGATGGAAAGAAGGCCCATTTAAGTAAACCTTTGCAAAATTAAAATCAATGACATAAAAACGGTCATATTTTTTACCACCTTTAAAGTTATATATTTTAATGCAGATAACAACATAATCATTCCACAAGCTTATAGAGGTATGCCATATCGAAATCCGAGTTCATTTGACCAAGTTATGGGCTTTTAAAGATGAAGGAAGGCCCATTTCTGTAAACCTTCGCAAAATAGAAATCAATGACATAAAAACGGTCATATTTTTAATACCTTTAGTAATGGGCTTTTAAAGATGGAAAGAAGGCCCATTTCAGTAAACCTTTGCAAAATTAAAGTCAATGACATAAAAACGCTTTTTTTTTTTACTACCTTTAAAGTTATATATTTTAATGCAGATAACAACATAATCATTCCACAAGCCCATAGAGGTATGCCATATCGAAATCCGAGTGCTTTTGACCAGGTTATGGGCTTTTAAAGATTGAAAGAAGGCCCATTTCAGTAAACCTTCGGAAAATTAAAATCAATGATAACACGGTCATATTTTTTACTACCTCTAAAGTTAAATATTTTAATGCAGATAACAAGAAAATCATTCCACAAGCCCCTAAAGGTATGCCATATCGAAATACGAGTTCATTCGACCAAGTAATTGGCTTTTAAAGATGGAACGAAGGCCCATTTCAGTAAACCTTTGCAAAATTAAAATCAATGACATAAAAACGGTCATATTTTTTACTACCTTTAAAGTTATATATCTTAATGCAGATAACAACATAATCATTCCACAAGCCTATAAAGGTATGCCATATCGAAATCCAAGTACATTTGACCAAGATATGGGCCTTTAAAGATGGAAAGAAGGCCCATTTCAGTAAACCTTCGCAAAATTAAAATCAATGACATAAAAACGGTCATATTTTTTACTACCCTTAAAGTTATATATTTTAACGCAGATAACAACATTATCATTCCACAAGCCCATAGAGGTATGCCATATCGAAATGCGAGTTCATTTGACCAAGTTATTGGCTTTTAAAGATGGAAGGAAGGCCAATTTCAGTTAACCTTCGCAAAATTAGAATCAATACATAAAAACGGTCATATTTTTTACTACCTTTAAAGATATAAATTTTAATGCAGATAACAACATAATCATTCCACAAGCCCATAAAGGTATGCCATATCGAAATCCGAGTTCATTTGACTAAGTTTTGGGCTTTTAAATATGTAAAGAAGGCCCATTACAGTAAACCTTTGCAAAATTAAAATCAATGACATTAAAACGGTCATATATTTTACTACCTTTAAAGTTATATATTTTAATGCAGATAACAACATAATCATTCCACAAGCCCATAGAGGTATGCCATATCGAAATCCGAGTCCTTTTGACCAGGTTATGGGCTTTAAAAGATGGAAAGAAGGCCCATTTCAGTAAAGCTTTGCAAAATTAAAATAAATGACATAAAAACCGTCATATTTTTTCCTAATTTTAAAGTTATATATTTTAGTGCAGATAACAACATAATTATTTCACAAGCCTATAAAGGTATGCCATATCGAAACCCGAGTTCATTTGACCTAGTTATGGGCTTTTAAAGATGGAAAAAAGGCCCATTTCAGTAAACCTTTGCAAAATTAAAATCAATGACATAAAAACGGTCATATTTTTTACTACCTCTAAAGATAAATATTTTAATGCAGATAACAACAAAATCATTCCACAAGCCCCTAAAGGCATGCCATATCGAAATACGAGTTCATTTGACCAAGTTATTGGCTTTTAAAGATGGAAGGAAGGCCAATTTCAGTTAACCTTCGCAAAATTAGAATCAATACATAAAAACGGTCATATTTTTTACTACCTTTAAAGATATAAATTTTAATGCAGATAACAACATAATTATTTCACAAGCCTATAAAGGTATGCCATATCGAAACCCGAGTTCATTTGACCTAGTTATGGGCCTTTAAAGATGGAAAGAAGGCCCATTTCAGTAAACCTTCGCAAAATTATAATCAATGACATAAAAACGGTTATATTTTTTACTACCCTTAAGGTTATATATTTTAATGCAGATAACAACATAATCATTCCACAAGCCCATAGAGGTATGCCATATCGAAATCCGCGTCCTTTTGACCAGGTTATGGGCTTTTAAAGATGGAAAGAAGGCCCATTTCAGTAAACCTTTGCAAAATTAAAATCAATGACATTAAAACGGTCATATTTTTTACTACGTTTAAAGTTTAATATTTTAATGCAGATAACAACAAAATCATGCCACAAGCCCCTAAAGGTATGCCATATCGAAATACGAGTTCATTTGACCAAGTTATTGGCTTTTAAAGATGGAAGGAAGGCCAATTTCAGTTAACCTTCGCAAAATTAGAATCAATACATAAAAACGGTCATATTTTTTACTACCTTTAAAGATATATTTTTATGCAGATAACAACATAATCATTCCACAAGCCCATAAAGGTATGCCATATCGAAATCCGAGTTCATTTGACTAAGTTTTGGGCTTTTAAGTATGAAAAGAAGGCCCATTACAGTAAACCTTTGCAAAATTAAAATCAATGACATTAAACAACATAATCATTCCACAAGCCCATAAACGTATACCATATCGAAATACGAGTTCATTTGACCAAGTTATTGGCTTTTAAAGATGGAAAGAAGGCCCATTTCAGTAAACCTTTGCAAAATTAAAATCAATGACATAAAAACGGTCATATTTTTTACTACATTTAAAGTTATATATTTTAATGCAGATAACAACATAATCATTCCTCAAGCCCATAGAGGTATGCCATATCGAAATCCGATTCATTTTGACCAAATTATGGGCTTTTAAAGATGGAAAGAAGGCCCATTTCAGTAAACCTTTGCAAAATTAAAATCAATGACATAAAAACGGTCATATTTTTAGTACCTTTAAAGTTATATATTTTAATGCAGATAACAACATAATCATTCCACAAGCCCATAAACGTATACCATATCGAAATCCGAGTTCATTTGACCGAGTAATGGGCTTTTAAAGATGGAAAGAAGGGCCATTTCAGTAAGCCTTTGCAAAATTAAAGTCAATGACATAAAAAGGCTTTTTTTTTTACTACCTTTAAGGTTATATATTTTAATGCAGATAACAACATAATTATTCCACAAGCCTATAAAGGTATGCCATATCGAAACCCGAGTTCTTTGACCAAGTTATGGGCTTTTAAAGATGGAAAGAAGGCCCATTTCAGTAAACCTTTGCAAAATTAAAATCAATGACATTAAAACGGTCATATTTCTTACCACCTTTAAAGTTATATATTTTAATGCAGATAACAACATAATCTTTCCACAAGCCCATAGAGGTATGCCATATCGAAATCCGCGTTCATTTGACCAAGTTATGGGCTTTTAAAGATGGAAGGAAGGCCCATTTCTGTAAACCTTCGCAAAATAAAAATCAATGACATAAAAACGGTCATATTTTTTACTACATTTAAAGTTATATATTTTAATGCAGATAACAACATAATCATTCCTCAAGCCCATAGAGGTATGCCATATCGAAATCCGATTCATTTTGACCAAATTATGGGCTTTTAAAGATGGAAAGAAGGCCCATTTCAGTAAACCTTTGCAAAATTAAAATCAATGACATAAAAACGGTCATATTTTTAGTACCTTTAAAGTTATATATTTTAATGCAGATAACAACATAATCATTCCACAAGCCCATAAACGTATACCATATCGAAATCCGAGTTCATTTGACCGAGTAATGGGCTTTTAAAGATGGAAAGAAGGGCCATTTCAGTAAGCCTTTGCAAAATTAAAGTCAATGACATAAAAAGGCTTTTTTTTTTACTACCTTTAAGGTTATATATTTTAATGCAGATAACAACATAATCATTCCACAAGCCCATAGAGGTATGCCATATCGAAATCCGAGTGCTTTTGACCAGGTTATGGGCTTTTAAAGATTGAAAGAAGGCCCATTTCAGTAAACCTTCGGAAAATTAAAATCAATGATAAAACGGTCATATTTTTTACTACCTCTAAAGTTAAATATTTTAATGCAGATAACAAGAAAATCATTCCACAAGCCCCTAAAGGTATGCCATATCGAAATACGAGTTCATTCGACCAAGTAATTGGCTTTTAAAGATGGAAAGAAGGCCCATTTCAGTAAACCTTTGCAAAATTAAAATCAATGACATAAAAACGGTCATATTTTTTACTACCTTTAAAGTTATATATCTTAATGCAGATAACAACATAATCATTCCACAAGCCCATAAAGGTATGCCATATCGAAATCCGAGTTCACTTGACTAAGTTTTGGGCTTTTAAATATGTAAAGAAGGCCCATTACAGTAAAACTTTGCAAAATTAAAATCAATGACATTAAAACGGTCATATATTTTACTACCTTTAAAGTTATATATTTTAATGCAGATAACAACATAATCATTCCACAAGACCATAGAGGTATGCCATATCGAAATCCGAGTCCTTTTGACCAGGTTATGGGCTTTAAAAGATGGAAAGAAGGCCCATTTCAGTAAAGCTTTGCAAAATTAAAATAAATGACATAAAAACCGTCATATTTTTTACTACCTTTAAAGTTATATATTTTAGTGCAGATAACAACATAATTATTTCACAAGCCTATAAAGGTATGCCATATCGAAACCCGAGTTCATTTGACCTAGTTATGGGCTTTTAAAGATGGAAAGAAGGCCCATTTCAGTAAACCTTTGCAAAATTAAAATCAATGACATAAAAACGGTCATATTTTTTACTACCTCTAAAGATAAATATTTTAATGCAGATAACAAGAAAATCATTCCACAAGCCCCTAAAGGTATGCCATATCGAAATCCGAGTTCATTTGACCAAGTTATGGGCCTTTAAAGATGGAAAGAAGGCCCATTTCAGTAAACCTTCGCAAAATTATAATCAATGACATAAAAACGGTCATATTTTTTACTACCCTTAAGGTTATATATTTTAATGCAGATAACAACATAATCATTCCACAAGCCCATAGAGGTATGCCATATCGAAATCCGCGTCCTTTTGACCAGGTTATGGGCTTTTAAAGATGGAAAGAAGGCCCATTTCAGTAAACCTTTGCAAAATTAAAATCAATGACATTAAAACGGTCATATTTTTTACTACGTTTAAAGTTTAATATTTTAATGCAGATAACAACAAAATCATTCCACAAGCCCCTAAAGGCATGCCATATCGAAATGCGAGTTCATTTGACCAAGTTATTGGCTTTTAAAGATGGAAGGAAGGCCAATTTCAGTTAACCTTCGCAAAATTAGAATCAATACATAAAAACGGTCATATTTTTTACTACCTTTAAAGATATTTATTTTAATGCAGATAACAACATAATCATTCCACAAGCCCATAAAGGTATGCCATATCGAAATCCGAGTTCATTTGACTAAGTTTTGGGCTTTTAAGTATGAAAAGAAGGCCCATTACAGTAAACCTTTGCAAAATTAAAATCAATGACATTAAACAACATAATCATTCCACAAGCCCATAAACGTATACCATATCGAAATACGAGTTCATTTGACCAAGTTATTGGCTTTTAAAGATGGAAAGAAGGCCCATTTCAGTAAACCTTTGCAAAATTAAAATCAATGACATAAAAACGGTCATATTTTTTACTACCTTTAAAGTTATATATCTTAATGCAGATAACAACATAATCAATCCACAAGCCCATAGAGGTATGCCATATCGAAATTCGGGTCCTTTTGACCAGGTCATGGGCTTTTAAAGATGGAAAGAAGGCCCATTTCAGTAAAGCTTTGCAAAATTAAAATCAATGACATAAAAACGGTCATATTTTTGACTACCTTTAAAGTTATATATTTTAATGCAGATAACAACATAATTATTCCACAAGCCTATAAAGGTATGCCATATCGAAACCCGAGTTCTTTGACCAAGTTATGGGCTTTTAAAGATGGAAAGAAGGCCCATTTCAGTAAGCCTTTGCAAAATTAAAATCAATCACATATAAACGGTCATATTTTTTACTACCTTTAAAGTTATAAGTTTTAATGCAGATAACAACATAATCATTCCGCAAGCCCATAGAGGTATGCCATATCGAAATCCGAGTTATTTTGACCAGTTTATGGGCTTTTAAAGATGGAAAGAAGGCCCATTTAAGTAAAACTTTGCAAAATTAAAATCAATGACATAAAAACGGTCATATTTTTTACTACCAATAAAGTTATATATTTTAATGCAGATAAGAACGTTATCATTCCACAAGCCTATAAAGGTATGCCACATCGAAATCCTAGTGCATTTGACCAAGTTATGGGCTTTTAAAGATGGAAAGAAGGCCCATTTCAGTAAACCTTTGCAAAATTAAAATCAATGACATTAAAACGGTCATATTTCTTACTACCTTTAAAGTTATTTATTTTAATGCAGATAACAACGTAATCATTCCACAAGCCCATAGAGGTATGCCATATCGAAATCAGAGTTCTTTTGACCAGGATATGTGCTTTTAAAGATGGAAAGAAGGCCCATTTCAGTAAACCTTTGCAAAATTAAAATCAATGACATAAAAACGGTCATATTTTTTAATACATTTAAAGTTATATATTTTAATGCAAATAACAACGTAATCATTCCACAAGCCTATAAAGGTATGCCATATCGAAATCCGAGTTCATTTGACCAAGTTATGGGCTTTTAAAGATGGAAAGAAGGCCCATTTCAGTAAACCTTTGCAAAATTAAAATCAATGACATTAAAACGGTCATATTTCGTACTACCTTTAAAGTTATATATTTTAATGCAGATAACAACGTAATCATTCCACAAGCCCATAGAGGTATGCCATATCGAAATCCGAGTCCTTTTGACCAAGTTATGGGCTGTTAAAGATGGAAAGAAGGCCCATTTCAGTAAACCTTTGCAAAATTAAAATCAATGACATAAAAACTGTCATATTTTTTAACACATTTAAAGTTATATATTTTAATGCAGATAACAACGTAATCATTCCACAAGCCTAAAAAGGTATGCCATATCAAAATCCGAGTTCATTTGACCAAGTTATGGGCTTTTAAAGATGGAAGGAGGCCCATTTCTGTAAACCTTTGCAAAATTAAAATCAATGACATTAAAACGGTCATATTTTTTTCTACCTTTAAAGTTATATATTTTAATGCAGATAACAACGTAATCATTCCACAAGCCTATAAAGGTATGCCATATCGAAATCCGAGTCCTTTTGACCAAGTTATGGGCTTTTAAAGATGGAAGGAAGGCCCATTTCTGTAAACATGGCATTTAAGATATAAATTTTAATGCAGATAACAAGAAAATCATTCCACAAGCCCCTAAAGGTATGCCATATCGAAATACGAGTTCATTCGACCAAGTAATTGGCTTTTAAAGATGGAAAGAAGGCCCATTTCAGTAAACCTTTGCAAAATTAAAATCAATGACCTAAAAACGGTCATATTTTTTACTACACTTAAAGTTATATATTTTAATGCAGATAACAACATAATCATTCCTCAAGCACATAGAAGATGAAAAGAAGGCCCATTTCAGTAATCCTTCGCAAAATTAAAATCAATGACATAAAAACGGTAATATTTTTTACTACCTTTAAAGTTATATATCTTAGTGAAGATAACAACATAATCATTCCACAAGCACATAGAGGTATGCCATATCGAAATCCGAGTTCTTTTGACCAGGTTATGGCCTTTTAAAGATGGAAAGAAGGCCCATTTAAATAAACCTTTGCAAAAATAAAATCAATGACATAAAAACGGTCATATTTTTTACTACCATTAAAGTTATATATTTTAATGCAGATAACAACATAATTATTCCACAAGCCTATAAAGTTATGCCATATCGAAACCCGAGTTCTTTGACCAAGTTATGGGCTTTTAAAGATGGAAAGAAGGCCCATTTCAGTAAACCTTTGCAAAATTAAAATCAATCACACTTCATATTTTAATTCACAATCATATTTTTTACTACCTTTAAAGTTATATATTTTAATGCAGATAACAACATAATCATTCCGCAAGCCCATTGAGGTATGCCATATCGAAATCCTAGTTCTTTTGACCAGGTTATGGGCTTTTAAAGATGGAAAGAAGGCCCATTTAAGTAAACCTTTGCAAAATTAAAATCAATGACATAAAAACGGTCATATTTTTTACTACCATTAAAGTTATATATTTTAATGCAGATAAGAACGTAATCATTCCACAAGCCTATAAAGGTATGCCATATCGAAATCCGAGTTCATTTGACCAAGTTATGGGCTACTAAAGATGGAAAGAAGGCCCATTTGAGTAAACCTTTGCAAAATTAAAATCAATGACATTAAAACGGTCATATTTTTTTCTACCTTTAAAGTTATATATTTTAATGCAGATAACAACGTAATCATTCCACAAGCCTATAAAGGTATGCCATATCGAAATCCAAGTACATTTGACCAAGTTATGGGCCTTTAAAGATGGAAAGAAGGCCCATTTCAGTAAACCTTCGCAAAATTAAAATCAATGACATAAAATCGGTCATATTTTTTACTACCTTTAAAGATATAAATTTTAATGCAGATAACAACATAATCATTCCACAAGCCCATAAAGGTATGCCATATCGAAATCCGAGTTCATTTGACTAAGTTTTGGGCTTTTAAATATGTAAAGAAGGCCCATTACAGTAAACCTTTGCAAAATTAAAATCAATGACATTAAAACGGTCATATATTTTACTACCTTTAAAGTTATATATTTTAATGCAGATAACAACATAATCATTCCACAAGCCCATAGAGGTATGCCATTTCGAAATCCGAGTCCTTTTGACAAATTTATTGGCTTTTGAAGATGGAAAGAAGGCCCATATCTGTAAACCTTCGCATAATTAAAATCAATGACATAAAAACGGTCATATTTTTTACTACCTTTAAAGTTATATATTTTAATGAAGATAACAACATAATCATTCCACAAGCACATAGAGGTATGCCGTATCGAAATCCGAGTTCTTTTGACCAGGTTATGGGCTTTTAAAGATGGAAAGAAGGCCCATTTAAGTAAACCTTTGCAAATTAAAATCAATGACATAAAAACGGTCATATTTTTTACTACCATTAAAGTTATATATTTTAATGCAGATAACAACATAATTATTCCACAAGCCTATAAAGTTATGCCATATCGAAACCCGAGTTCTTTGACCAAGTTATGGGCTTTTAAAGATGGAAAGAAGGCCCATTTCAGTAAACCTTTGCAAAATTAAAATCAATCACACTTCATATTTTTTTTCACAATCATATTTTTTACTACCTTGAAAGTTATATATTTTAATGCAGATAACAACATAATCATTCCGCAAGCCCATTGAGGTATGCCATATCGAAATCCGAGTTCTTTTGACCAGGTTATGGGCTTTTAAAGATGGAAAGAAGGCCCATTTAAGTAAACCTTTGCAAAATTAAAATCAATGACATAAAAACGTTCATATTTTTTACTACCATTAAAGTTATATATTTTAATGCAGATAAGAACGTAATCATTCCACAAGCCTATAAAGGTATGCCATATCGAAATCCGAGTTCATTTGACCAAGTTATGGGCTTTTAAAGATGGAAAGAAGGCCCATTTCAGTAAACCTTTGCAAAATTAAAATCAATGACATTAAAACGGTCATATTTCGTACTACCTTTAAAGTTATATATTTTAATGCAGATAACAACGTAATCATTCCACAAGCCCATAGAGGTATGCCATATCGAAATCCGAGTCCTTTTGACCAAGTTATGGGCTGTTAAAGATGGAAAGAAGGCCCATTTCAGTAAACCTTTGCAAAATTAAAATCAATGACATAAAAACGGTCATATTTTTTAACACATTTAAAGTTATATATTTTAATGCAGATAACAACGTAATCATTCCACAAGCCTAAAAAGGTATGCCATATCGAAATCCGAGTTCATTTGACCAAGTTATGGGCTTTTAAAGATGGAAGGAGGCCCATTTCTGTAAACCTTTGCAAAATTAAAATCAATGACATTAAAACGGTCATATTTTTTTCTACCTTTAAAGTTATATATTTTAATGCAGATAACAACGTAATCATTCCACAAGCCTATAAAGGTATGCCATATCGAAATCCGAGTCCTTTTGACCAAGTTATGGGCTATTAAAGATGGAAAGAAGGCCCATTTCAGTAAACCTTTGCAAAATTAAAATCAATGACATTAAAACGGTCATATTTTTTTCTACCTTTAAAGTTATATATTTTAATGCAGATAACAACGTAATCATTCCACAAGCCCATAGAGGTATGCCATATCGAAATCCGAGTCCTTTTGACCAGGATATGGGCTTTTAAAGATGGAAAGAAGGCCCATTTCAGTAAAAATTTGCAAAATTAAAATCAATGACATAAAAACGGCCATATTTTTTAACACATTTAAAGTTATATATTTTAATGCAGATAACAACGTAATCAATCCACAAGCCTAAAAAGGTATGCCATATCGAAATCCGAGTTCATTTGACCAAGTTATGGGCTTTTAAAAATGGAAGGAGGCCCATTTCTGTAAACCTTCGCAAAATAAAAATCAATGACATAAAAACGGTCATATTTTTAAATACATTTAAAGTTATATGTTTTAATGCAGATAACAACATAATCATTCCTCAAGCCCATAGAGTTATGCCATATCGAAATCCGAGTTCATTTGACCAAGTTATGGGCTTTTAAAGATGGAAGAAAGGCCCATTTCTGTAAACCTTCGCAAAATAAAAATCAATGACATAAAAACGGTCATATTTTTTAATACATTTAAAGTTATATATTTTAATGCAGATAACAACATAATCATTCCTCAAGCCCATAGAGTTTTGCAATATCGAAATCCGAGTCATTTTGACCAAATTATGGGCTTTTAAAGATGGAAAGAAGGCCCATTTTAGTAAACCTTTGCAAAATTAAAATCAATGACATAAAAACGGTCATATTTTTTACTACCTTTAAAGTTATATATTTTAATGCAGATAACAACATAATCATTCCGCAAGCCCATAGAGGTAAGCCATATCGAAATCCGAGTTCTTTTGACCAGGTTATGAGCTTTTAAAGATGGAAAGAAGGCCCATTTCAGTAAAATTTTGCAAAATTAAAATCAATGACATTAAAATGGTCATATTTCGTACTACCTTTAAAGTTATATATTTTAATGCAGATTACAACGTAATCATTCCACAAGCCCATAGAGGTATGCCATATCGAAATCCGAGTCCTTTTGACCAGGATATGGGCTTTTAAAGATGGAAAGAAGGCCCATTTCAGTAAAAATTTGCAAAATTAAAATCAATGACATAAAAACGGTCATATTTTTTACTACCATTAAAGTTATATATTTTAATGCAGATAACAACATAATTATTCCTCAAGCCTATAAAGGTATGCTATATCGAAACCCGAGTTCTTTGACCAAGTTATAGGCTTTTAATGATGGAAAGAAGGCCCATTTCAGTAAACCTTTGCAAAATTGAAATCAATCACATTTCATATTTTTTTTCACAATCATATTTTTTACTACCTTTAAAGTTATATATTTTAATGCAGATAACAACATAATCATTCCGCAAGCCCATAGAGGTATGCCATATTGAAATCCGAGTTCTTTTGACCAGGTTATGGGCTTTTAAAGATTGAAAGAAGGCCCATTTAATTAAATTAAATTAAAATCAATGACAAAAAACGGTCAAATTTTTTACTACCATTAAAGTTATATATTTTAATGCAGATAACAACGTAATCATTCCACAAGCCTATAAAGGTATGCCACATCGAAATCCGAGTTCTTTTGACCAGGTTATGGGCTTTTAAAGATGGAAAGAAGGCCCATTTAAGTAAACCTTTGCAAAATTAAAATCAATGACATAAAAACGGTCATATTTTTTACTACCATTAAAGTTATATATTTTAATGCAGATAAGAACGTAATCATTCCACAAGCCTATAAAGGTATGCCATATCGAAATCCGAGTTCATTTGACCAAGTTATGGGCTATTAAAGATGGAAAGCAGGCCCATTTCAGTAAACCTTTGCAAAATTAAAATCAATGACATTAGAACGGTCATATTTTTTACTACCATTAAAGTTATATATTTTAATGCAGATAACAACATAATTATTCCTCAAGCCTATAAAGGTATGCTATATCGAAACCCGAGTTCTTTGACCAAGTTATAGGCTTTTAATGATGGAAAGAAGGCCCATTTCAGTAAACCTTTGCAAAATTGAAATCAATCACATTTCATATTTTTTTTCACAATCATATTTTTTACTACCTTTAAAGTTATATATTTTAATGCAGATAACAACATAATCATTCCGCAAGCCCATAGAGGTATGCCATATTGAAATCCGAGTTCTTTTGACCAGGTTATGGGCTTTTAAAGATTGAAAGAAGGCCCATTTAATTAAATTAAATTAAAATCAATGACAAAAAACGGTCAAATTTTTTACTACCATTAAAGTTATATATTTTAAAGCAGATAACAACGTAATCATTCCACAAGCCTATAAAGGTATGCCATATCGAAATCCGAGTTTTTTTGACCAGGTTATGGGCTTTTAAAGATGGAAAGAAGGCCCATTTAAGTAAGCCTTTGCAAAATTAAAATCAATGACATAAAAACGGTCATATTTTTTACTACCATTAAAGTTATATATTTTAATGCAGATAAGAACGTAATCATTCCACAAGCCTATAAAGGTATGCCATATCGAAATCCGAGTTCATTTGACCAAGTTATGGGCTATTAAAGATGGAAAGCAGGCCCATTTCAGTAAACCTTTGCAAAATTAAAATCAATGACATTAGAACGGTCATATTTTTTTCTACCTTTAAAGTTATATATTTTAATGCAGATAAGAACGTAATCATTCCACAAGCCTATAAAGGTATGCCATATCGAAATCCGAATTCATTTGACCAAGTTATGGGCTTTTAAAGATGGAAAGAAGGCCCATTTCAGTAAACATTTGCAAAATTAAAATCAATGACATTAAAACGGTCATATTTCTTACTACCTTTAAAGTTATATATTTTAATGCAGATAACAACGTAACCATTCCACAAGCCCATAGAGGTATGCCATATCGAAATCCGAATCCTTTTGACCAGGATATGGGCTGTTAAAGATGGAAAGAAGGCCCATTTCAGTAAACCTTTGCAAAATTAAAATCAATGACATAAAAACGGTCATATTTTTTAACACATTTAAAGTTATATATTTTAATGCAGATAACAACGTAATCATTCCACAAGCCTAAAAAGGTATGCCATATCGAAATCCGAGTTCATTTGACCAAGTTATGGGCTTTTAAAGATGGAAGGAGGCCCATTTCTAAACCTTTGCAAAATTAAAATCAATGACATTAAAACGGTCATATTTTTTCTACCTTTAAAGTTATATATTTTAATGCAGATAACAACGTAATCATTCCACAAGCCTAAAAAGGTATGCCATATCGAAAGGTATGCCATTTCTAAACCTTTGCAAAATTAAAATCAATGACATTAAAACGGTCATATTTTTTCTACCTTTAAAGTTATATATTTTAATGCAGATAACAACGTAATCATTCCACAAGCCTAAAAAGGTATGCCATATCGAAATCCGAGTTCATTTGACCAAGTTATGGGCTTTTAAAGATGGAAGGAGGCCCATTTCTGTAAACCTTTGCAAAATTAAAATCAATGACATTAAAACGGTCATATTTTTTTCTACCTTTAAAGTTATATATTTTAATGCAGATAACAACGTAATCATTCCACAAGCCTATAAAGGTATGCCATATCGAAATCCGAGTTCTTTTGACCAGGTTATGGGCTTTTAAAGATGGAAAGAAGGCCCATTTAAGTAAACCTTTGCAAAATTAAAATCAATGACATAAAAACGGTCATATTTTTTACTACCATTAAAGTTATATATTTTAATGCAGATAACAACGTAATCATTCCACAAGCCTAAAAAGGTATGCCATATCGAAATCCGAGTTCTTTTGACCAGGTTATGGGCTTTTAAAGATGGAAAGAAGGCCCATTTCTGTAAACCTTCGCAAAATAAAAATCAATGACATAAAAACGGTCATATTTTTTAATACATTTAAAGTTATATATTTTAATGCAGATAACAACATAATCATTCCTCAAGCCCATAGAGTTTTGCAATATCGAAATCCGAGTCATTTTGACCAAATTATGGGCTTTTAAAGATGGAAAGAAGGCCCATTTTAGTAAACCTTTGCAAAATTAAAATCAATGACATAAAAACGGTCATATTTTTTACTACCTTTAAAGTTATATATTTTAATGCAGATAACAACATAATCATTCCGCAATCCCATAGAGGTAAGCCATATCGAAATCCGAATTCTTTTGACCAGGTTATGGGCTTTTAAAGATGGAAAGAAGGCCCATTTCAGTAAAATTTTGCAAAATTAAAATCAATGACATTAAAACGGTCATATTTCGTACTACCTTTAAAGTTATATATTTTAATGCAGATTACAACGTAATCATTCCACAAGCCCATAGAGGTATGCCATATCGAAATCCGAGTCCTTTTGACCAGGATATGGGCTTTTAAAGATGGAAAGAAGGCCCATTTCAGTAAAAATTTGCAAAATTAAAATCAATGACATAAAAACGGTCATATTTTTTACTACCATTAAAGTTATATATTTTAATGCAGATAACAACATAATTATTCCTCAAGCCTATAAAGGTATGCTATATCGAAACCCGAGTTCTTTGACCAAGTTATAGGCTTTTAATGATGGAAAGAAGGAAACCTTTGCAAAATTGAAATCAATCACATTTCATATTTTTTTTCACAATCATATTTTTTACTACCTTTAAAGTTATATATTTTAATGCAGATAACAACATAATCATTCCGCAAGCCCTTAGAGGTATGCCATATTGAAATCCGAGTTCTTTTGACCAGGTTATGGGCTTTTAAAGATTGAAAGAAGGCCCATTTAATTAAATTAAATTAAAATCAATGACAAAAAACGGTCAATTTTTTTACTACCATTAAAGTTATATATTTTAATGCAGATAACAACGTAATCATTCCACAAGCCTATAAAGGTATGCCGTATCGAAATCCGAGTTCTTTTGACCAGGTTATGGGCTTTTAAAGATGGAAAGAAGGCCCATTTAAGTAAACCTTTGCAAAATTAAAATCAATCCACAAGCCTATTTAGGTATGCCATATCGAAATCCGAGTTCATTTGACCAAGTAATGGGCTTTTAAAGATGGAAAGAAGGCACATTTCAGTAAACCTTCGCAAAATTAAAATCAATGACATAAAAACGGTCATATTTTTTTATGCATTTAAAGTTATATATTTTAATGCAGATAACAACATAATCATTCCTCAAGCCCATAGAGTTTTGCCATATCGAAATCCGAGTCATTTTGACCAAATTATGGGCTTTTAAAGATGAAAAAGAAGGCCCATTTTAGTAAACCTTTGCAAAATTAAAATCAATGACATAAAAACGGTCATATTTTTTACTACCTTTAAAGTTATATATTTTAATGCAGATTACAACATAAACATTCCGCAAGCCCATAGAGGTATGCCATATCGAAATCCGAGTTCTTTTGACCAGGTTATGGGCTTTTAAAGATGGAAAGAAGGCCCATTTCAGTAAACCTTTGCAAAATTAAAATCAATGACATTAAAACGGTCATATTTTTTTCTACCTTTGAAGTTATATATTTTAATGCAGATAGCAACGTAATCATTCCACAAGCCCATAAAGGTATGCCATATCAAAATCCGAGTTCATTTGACCAAGTTATGGGCTTTTAAAGATGGAAAGAAGGCCCATTTCAGTAAACCTTTGCAAAATTAAAATCAATGACATAAAAACGGTCATATTTTTTAATACATTTAAAGTTATATATTTTAATGCAGATAACAACATAATCATTCCACAAGCCCATAAACGTATACCATATCGAAATCCGAGTCCTTTTGACCAGGTTATGGGCTTTTAAAGATGGAAAGAAGGCCCATTTCAGTAAACATTTGCAAAATTAAAATCAATGACATAAAAACGGTCATAATTTTTACTACCTCTAAAGTTATATATTTTAATAAAGATAACAACATAATCATTCCGCAAGCCCATAAAGGTATGCCATATCGAAATCCGAGTTCATTTGACTAAGCTATAGGCTTTTAAATATGTAAACAAGGCCCATTTCAGTAAACCTTTGCAAAATTAAAATCAATGACATAAAAACGGTCATATGTTTTACCACCTTTAAAGTTAAATATTTTAATGCAGATAACAACGTAATCATTCCACAAGCCCATAAAGGTATGCCATATCGAAATCCGAGTTCATTTGACCAAGTTATGGGCTTTTAAAGATGGAAGAAAGGCCCATTTCTGTAAACCTTTGCAAAATAAAAATCAATGACATAAAAACGGTCATATTTTTTTATGCATTTAAAGTTATATATTTTAATGCAGATAACAACATAATCATTCCTCAAGCCCATAGAGTTTTGCCATATCGAAATCCGAGTCATTTTGACCAAATTATGGACTTTTAAAGATGGAAAGAAGGCGCATTTTAGTAAACCTTTGCAAAATTAAAATCAATGACATAAAAACGGTCATATTTTTTACTACCTTTAAAGTTATATATTTTAATGCAGATTACAACATAATCAATCCGCAAGCCCATAGAGGTATGCCATATCGAAATCCGAGTTTTTTTGACCAGGTTATGGGCTTTTAAAGATGGAAAGAAGGCCCATTTCAGTAAACCTTTGCAAAATTAAAATCAATGACATTAAAACGAACATATTTTTTTCTACCTTTAAAGTTATATATTTTAATGCAGATAGCAACGTAATCATTCCACAAGCCCATAAAGGTATGCCATATCGAAATCCGAGTTCATTTGACCAAGTTATGGGCTTTTAAAGATGGAAAGAAGGCCCATTTCAGTAAACCTTTGCAAAATTAAAATCAATGGCATTAAAACGGTCATATTTCTTACTACCTTTAAAGTTATATATTTTAATGCAGATAGCATCGTAATCATTCCACAAGCCCATAGAGGTATGCCATATCGAAATCCGAGTCCTTTTGACCAGGATATGGGCTTTTAAAGATGGAAAGAAGGCCCATTTCAGTAAACCTTTGCAAAATTAAAATCAATGACATAAAAACGGTCATATTTTGTAATACATTTAAAGTTATATATTTTAATGCAGATAGCAACGTAATCATTCCACAAGCCCATAAAGGTATGCCATATCGAAATCCGAGTTCATTTGACCAAGTTATGGGCTTTTAAAGATGGAAAGAAGGCCCATTTCAGTAAACCTTTGCAAAATTAAAATCAATGGCATTAAAACGGTCATATTTCTTACTACCTTTAAAGTTATATATTTTAATGCAGATAGCATCGTAATCATTCCACAAGCCCATAGAGGTATGCCATATCGAAATCCGAGTCCTTTTGACCAGGATATGGGCTTTTAAAGATGGAAAGAAGGCCCATTTCAGTAAACCTTTGCAAAATTAAAATCAATGACATAAAAACGGTCATATTTTGTAATACATTTAAAGTTATATATTTTAATGCAGATAACAACGTAATCATTCCACAAGCCCATAAAGGTATGCCATATCGAAATCCGAGTTCATTTGACCAAGTTATGGGCTTTTAAAGATGGAAAGAAGGCCCATTTCAGTAAACCTTTGCAAAATTAAAATCAATGGCATTAAAACGGTCATATTTCTTACTACCTTTAAAGTTATATATTTTAATGCAGATAGCATCGTAATCATTCCACAAGCCCATAGAGGTATGCCATATCGAAATCCGAGTCCTTTTGACCAGGTTATGGGCTTTTAAAGATGGAAAGAAGGCCCATTTCAGTAAACCTTTGCAAAATTAAAATCAATGACATTAAAACGAACATATTTTTTTCTACCTTTAAAGTTATATATTTTAATGCAGATAGCAACGTAATCATTCCACAAGCCCATAAAGGTATGCCATATCGAAATCCGAGTTCATTTGACCAAGTTATGGGCTTTTAAAGATGGAAAGAAGGCCCATTTCAGTAAACCTTTGCAAAATTAAAATCAATGGCATTAAAACGGTCATATTTCTTACTACCTTTAAAGTTATATATTTTAATGCAGATAGCATCGTAATCATTCCACAAGCCCATAGAGGTATGCCATATCGAAATCCGAGTCCTTTTGACCAGGATATGGGCTTTTAAAGATGGAAAGAAGGCCCATTTCAGTAAACCTTTGCAAAATTAAAATCAATGACATAAAAACGGTCATATTTTGTAATACATTTAAAGTTATATATTTTAATGCAGATAGCAACGTAATCATTCCACAAGCCCATAAAGGTATGCCATATCGAAATCCGAGTTCATTTGACCAAGTTATGGGCTTTTAAAGATGGAAAGAAGGCCCATTTCAGTAAACCTTTGCAAAATTAAAATCAATGGCATTAAAACGGTCATATTTCTTACTACCTTTAAAGTTATATATTTTAATGCAGATAGCATCGTAATCATTCCACAAGCCCATAGAGGTATGCCATATCGAAATCCGAGTCCTTTTGACCAGGATATGGGCTTTTAAAGATGGAAAGAAGGCCCATTTCAGTAAACCTTTGCAAAATTAAAATCAATGACATAAAAACGGTCATATTTTGTAATACATTTAAAGTTATATATTTTAATGCAGATAACAACGTAATCATTCCACAAGCCTATAAAGGTGTGCCATATCGAAATCCGAGTTCATTTGACCAAGTTATGGGCTTTTAAAGATGGAAGAAAGGCCCATTTCTGTAAACCTTCGCAAAATAAAAATCAATGACATAAAAACGGTCATATTTTTTTATGCATTTAAAGTTATATATTTTAATGCAGATAACAACATAATCATTCCTCAAGCCCATAGAGTTTTGCCATATCGAAATCCGAGTCATTTTGACCAAATTATGGGCTTTTAAAGATGGAAAGAAGGCCCATTTTAGTAAACCTTTTCAAAATTAAAATCAATGGCATTAAAACGGTCATATTTCTTACTACCTTTAAAGTTATATATTTTAATGCAGATAGCATCGTAATCATTCCACAAGCCCATAGAGGTATGCCATATCGAAATCCGAGTCCTTTTGACCAGGATATGGGCTTTTAAAGATGGAAAGAAGGCCCATTTCAGTAAACCTTTGCAAAATTAAAATCAATGACATAAAAACGGTCATATTTTGTAATACATTTAAAGTTATATATTTTAATGCAGATAACAACGTAATCATTCCACAAGCCTATAAAGGTGTGCCATATCGAAATCCGAGTTCATTTGACCAAGTTATGGGCTTTTAAAGATGGAAGAAAGGCCCATTTCTGTAAACCTTTGCAAAATAAAAATCAATGACATAAAAACGGTCATATTTTTTTATGCATTTAAAGTTATATATTTTAATGCAGATTACAACATAATCATTCCGCAAGCCCATAGAGGTATGCCATATCGAAATCCGAGTTCATTTGACCAAGTTATGGGCTTTTAAAGATGGAAAGAAGGCCCATTTCAGTAAACCTTTGCAAAATTAAAATCCATGACATAAAAACGGTCATATTTTTTAATACATTTAAAGTTATATATTTTAATGCAGATAACAACATAATCATTCCTCAAGCCCATAGAGTTTTGCCATATCGAAATCCGAGTCATTTTGACCAAATTATGGGCTTTTAAAGATGGAAAGAAGGCCCATTTTAGTAAACCTTTGCAAAATTAAAATCAATGACATAAAAACGGTCATATTTTTTACAACCTTTAAAGTTATATATTTTAATGCAGATAACAACATAATCATTCCACAAGCCTATAGAGGTATGCCATATCGAAATCCGAGTCCTTTTGACCAGGATATGGGCTTTTAAAGATGGAAAGAAGGCCCATTTCAGTAAACCTTTGCAAAATTAAAATCAATTACATAAAAACGGTCATATTTTTTACAACCTTTAAAGTTATATATTTTAATGCAGATAACAACATAATCATTCCACAAGCCCATAGAGGTATGCCATATCGAAATCCGTATCCTTTTGACCAGGTTATGGGCTTTTAAAGATGGAAAGAAGGCCCATTTCAGTAAACATTTGAAAAATTAAAATCAATGACATAAAAACGGTCATATTTTATACTACCTTTAAAGTTATATATTTTAATGCAGGAAACAACATAATCATTCCACAAGCCCCTAAAGGTATGCCATATCGAAATCCGAGTTCATTTGACTAAGTTATGGGCTTTTAAATATGTAAAGAAGGCCCATTTCAGTAAACCTTCGCAAAATTAAAATCAATGACATAAAAACGGTCATATTTTTTACAACCTTTAAAGTTATATATTTTATTGCAGATAACAACATAATCATTCCACAAGCCCATAGAGGTATGCCATATCGAAATCGGTATCCTTTTGACCAGGTTATGGGCTTTTAAAGATGGAAAGAAGGCCCATTTCAGTAAACATTTGCAAAATTAAAATCAATGACATAAAAACGGTCATATTTTATACTACCTTTAAAATTATATATTTTAATGAAGATAACAACATAATCATTCCACAAGCCCATAGAGTTATGCCATATCGAAATCCGAGTCCTTTTGACAAGGTTATGGGCTTTTAAAGATGGAAAGAAGAACCATTTCAGTAAACATTTGCAAAATTAAAATCAATGACATAAAAACGGTCATATTTTTTACTACCTTTAAAGTTATATATTTTAATGCAGATAACAACATAATCATTCCACAAGCCTATAGAGGTATGCCATATCGAAATCCGAGTCCTTTTGACCAGGTTATGGGCTTTTAAAAATGGAAAGAAGGCCCACTTAAGTAAACCTTTGCAAAATTAAAATCAATGACATAAAAACGGTCATATTTTTTACCACCTTTAAAGTTATATATTTTTATGCAGATAAAAACATAATCATTCCACAAGCCCATAAAGGTATGCCATATCGAAATCCGAGTTCATTTGACCAAGTTATAGGGTTTTAAAGATGGAAGGAAGGCCCATTTCTGTAAACCTTCGCAAAATAAAAATCAATGACATAAAAACGGTCATATTTTTTAATACATTTAAAGTTATATATTTTAATGAAGATAACAACATAATCATTTCTCAAGCCCATAGAGGTATGCCATATCAAAATCCGAGTTCATTTGACCAAGCTATTGGCTTTTAAAGATGGAAAGAAGGCCCATTTCAGTAAACCTTCGCAAAATTAAAATCAATAATATAAAAACGGTCATATTTTTTAATACATTTAAAGTTATATATTTTAATGCAGATAACAACATAATCATTCCTCAAGCCCATAGAGGTATGCCATATCGAAATCCGAGTCATTTTGACCAAATTATGGGCTTTTAAAGATGGAAAGAAGGCCCATTTCAGTAAACATTTGCAAAATTAAAATCAATGACATAAAAACGGTCATATTTTTAGTACATTTAAAGTTATATATTTTAATGCAGATAACAATATAAACATTCCACAAGCCCATAAACGTATACCATATCGAAATACGAGTTCATTTGACCAAGTTATTGGCTTTTAAAGATGAAAGAAGGCCCATTTCAGTAAACCTTCGGAAAATTAAAATCAATGGCATAAAAACGGTCATATTTTCTACTACCTCTAAAAATAAATATTTTAATGCAGATAACAAGAAAATCATTCCACAAGCCCCTCAAGGTATGCCATATCGAAATACGAGTTCATTTGACGAAGTAATTGGCTTTTAAAGATGGAAAGAAGGCCCATTTCAGTAAACCTTCGCAAAATTAAAATCAATCACATAAAAAAGGTCATTTTTTTTACTACCTTTACAGTTATATATTTTAATGCAGATAACAACATAATTATTCCACAAGCCTATAAGGGTATGCCATATCGAAATCCGAGTTCATTTGACCAAGTTATGGGCCTTTAAAGATGGAAAGAAGGACCATTTCAGTAAACCTTCGCAAAATTAAAATCAATGACATAAAAACGGTCATATTTTTTACTACCTTTACAGTTATATATTTTAATGCAGATAACGACATAATTATTCCACAAGCCTATAAAGGTATGCCATATCGAAATCCGAGTTCATTTGACCAAGTTATGGGCCTTTAAAGATGGAAAGAAGGCCCATTTCAGTAAGCCTTCGCAAAATTAAAATCAATGACATAAAAACGGTTATATATTTTAATGCAGATAATAACATAATCATTCCACAAGCCCATAGAGGTATGCCATATCGAAATCCGCGTCCTTTTGACTAGGTTATGGGCTTTTAAAGATGGAAAGAAGGCCCATTTCAGTAAACCTTTGCAAAATTAAAATCAATGACATTAAAACGGTCAAATTTTTTACTACCTTTAAAGTTTAATATTTTAATGCAGATAACAACAAAATCATTCCACAAGCCCCTGAATGCATGCCATATCGAAATACGAGTTCATTTGACCAAGTTATTGGCTTTTAAAGATGGAAGGAAGGCCAATTTCAGTAAACCTTCGCAAAATTAGAATCAATACATAAAAACGGTCATATTTTTTACTTCCTTTAAAGATATATATTTTAATGCAGATAACAACATAATCATTCCACAAGCCCAGAAAGGTATGCCATATCGAAATCCGAGTTCATTTGACTAAGTTTTGGGCTTTTAAATATGTAAAGAAGGCCCATTACAGTAAACCTTTGCAAAATTAATATCAATGACATTAAAACGGTCATATTTTTTACTACCTTTAAAGTTTAATATTTTGATGCAGATAACAACAAAATCATTTCACAAGCCCCTAAAGGTATGCCATATCGAAATACGAGTTCATTTGACCAAGTTATTGGCTTTTAAAGATGGAAAAAAGGCCCATTTCAGTAAACCTTCGCAAAATTAAAATCAATGACATAAAAACGGTCATATTTTTTACTACCTTTAAAGTTATATATTTTAATGCAGATAACAACATAATCATTCCACAAGCCCATAGAGTTATGCCATATCGAAATCCGAGTCCTTTTGACCAAGTTATTGGCTTTTAAAGATGGAAAGAAGGCCCATTTCAGTAAACCTTCGCAAAATTAAAATCAATGACATAAAAACGGTCATATTTTTTACTACCTTTAAAGCTATATATTTTAATGCAGATAACAACATAATCATTCCACAAGCCCTTAAGGGTATGCCATATCAAAATTCGAGTTCATTTGACAAGGTTATGGGCTTTTAAAGATGGAAAGAAGGCCCAATTCAGTAAACCTTCGCAAAATTAAAATCAATGACATAAAAACGGTCAAATTTTTTACTACCTTTAAAGTTATATATTTTAATGAAGATAACAACATAATCATTCCACAAGCCCATAGAGGTATGCCATATCGAAATCGGAGTCCTTTTGACAAGGTTATGGGCTTTTAAAGATGGAAAGAAGGGCCATTTCAGTAAACATTTGCAAAATTAAAATCAATGACATAAAAACGGTCATATTTTTTACTACCTTTAAAGTTATATATTTTAATGCAGATAACAACATAATCATTCCACAAGCCCATAAAGGTATGCCATATCGAAATCCGGGTTCATTTGACCAAGTTATGGGCTTTTAAAGATGGAAGGAAGGCCCATTTCTGTAAACCTTCGAAAAATTAAAATCAATGATATAAAAACGGTCATATTTTTTAATACATTTAAAGATATATATTTTAATGCAGATAACAACATAATCATTCCTCCAGCCCATAGAGGTATGCCATATCGAAATCCGAGTCATTTTGACCAAATTATGGGCTTTTAAAGATGGAAAGAAGGCCCATATCAGTAAACATTTGCAAAATTAAAATCAATGACATAAAAACGGTCATATTTTTAGTACATTTAAAGTTATATATTTTAATGCAGAAAACAATATAAACTTTCCACAAGCCCATAAACGTATACCATATCGAAATACGAGTTCATTGGACCAAGTTATTGGCTTTTAAAGATGAAAGAAGGCCCATTTCAGTAAACCTTCGGAAAATTAAAATCAATGACATAAAAACGGTCATATTTTTTACTACCTCTAAAGTTAAATATTTTAATGCAGATAACAAGAAAATCATTCCACAAGCCCCTAAAGGTATGCCATATCGAAATACGAGTTCATTTGACGAAGTAATTGGCTTTTAAAGATGGAAAGAAGGCCCATTTCAGTAAACCTTCTCAAAATTAAAATCAATCACATAAAAACGGTCATATTTTTTACTACCTTTACAGTTATATATTTTAATGCAGATAACAACATAATTATTCCACAAGCCTATAAAGGTATGCCATATCGAAATCCGAGTTCATTTGACCAAGTTATGGGCCTTTAAAGATGGAAAGAAGGCCCATTTCAGTAAACCTTCGCAAAATTATAATCAATGACATAAAAACGGTCATATTTTTTACTACCTTTACAGTTATATATGTTAATGCAGATAACAACATAATTATTCCACAAGCCTATAAAGGTATGCCATATCGAAATCCGAGCTCATTTGACCAAGTTATGGGCCTTTAAAGATGGAAAGAAGGCCCATTTCAGTAAACCTTCGCAAAATTAAAATCAATGACATAAAAACGGCTATATATTTTAATGCAGATAACAACAAAATCATTCCACAAGCCCCTGAATGCATGCCATATCGAAATACGAGTTCATTTGACCAAGATATTGGCTTTTAAAGATGAAAGAAGGCCCATTTCAGTAAACCTTCGGAAAATTAAAATCAATGACATAAAAACGGTCATATTTTGTACTACCTCTAAAGTTAAATATTTTAATGCAGATAACAAGAAAATCATTCCACAAGCCCCTAAAGGTATGCCATATCGAAATACGAGTTCATTTGACGAAGTAATTGGCTTTTAAAGATGGAAAGAAGGCCCATTTCAGTAAACCTTCGCAAAATTAAAATCAATCACATAAAAACGGTCATATTTTTTACTACCTTTACAGTTATATATTTTAATGCAGATAACAACATAATTATTCCACAAGCCTATAAAGGTATGCCATATCGAAATCCGAGCTCATTTGACCAAGTTATGGTCCTTTAAAGATGGAAAGAAGGCCCATTTCAGTAAACCTTCGCAAAATTAAAATCAATGACATAAAAACGGTTATATATTTTAATGCAGATAACAACATGATCATTCCACAAGCCCATAGAGGTATGCCATATCGAAATCCGCGTCCTTTTGACCAGGTTATGGGCTTTTAAAGATGGAAAGAAGGCCCATTTCAGTAAACCTTTGCAAAATTAAAATCAATGACATTAAAACGGTCAAATTTTTTACTATCTTTAAAGTTTAATATTTTAATGCAGATAACAACAAAATCATTCCACAAGCCCCTGAATGCATGCCATATCGAAATACGAGTTCATTTGACCAAGTTATTGGCTTTTAAAGATGGAAGGAAGGCCAATTTCAGTAAACCTTCGCAAAATTAGAATCAATACATAAAAACGGTCATATTTTTTACTTCCTTTAAAGATATATATTTTAATGCAGATAACAACATAATCATTCCACAAGCCCATAAAGGTATGCCATATCGAAATCCGAGTTCATTTGACTAAGTTTTGGGCTTTTAAATATGTAAAGAAGGCACATTACAGTAAACCTTTGCAAAATTAAAATCAATGACATTAAAACGGTCATATTTTTTACTACCTTTAAAGTTTAATATTTTAATGCAGATAACAACAAAATCATTCCACAAGCCCCTAAAGGTATGCCATATCGAAATACGAGTTCATTTGACCAAGCTATTGGCTTTTAAAGATGGAAAGAAGGCCCATTTCAGTAAACCTTCGCAAAATTAAAATCAATGATATAAAAACGGTCATATTTTTTAATACATTTAAAGTTATATATTTTAATGCAGATAACAACATAATCATTCCTCAAGCCCATAGAGGTATGCCATATCGAAGTCCGAGTCATTTTGACCAAATTATGGGCTTTTAAAGATGGAAAGAAGGCCCATTTCAGTAAACATTTGCAAAATTAAAATCAATGACATAAAAACGGTCATATTTTTTACTACCTTTACAGTTATATATTTTAATGCAGATAACAACATAATTATTCCACAAGCCTATAAAGGTATGCCATATCGAAATACGAGTTCATTTGACCAAGTTATTGGCTTTTAAAGATGAAAGAAGGCTCATTTCAGTAAACCTTCGGAAAATTAAAATCAATGACATAAAAACGGTCATATTTTTTACTACCTCTAAAGTTAAATATTTTAATGCAGATAACAAGAAAATCATTCCACAAGCCCCTAAAGGTATGCCATATCGAAATACGAGTTCATTTGACGAAGTAATTGGCTTTTAAAGATGGAAAGAAGGCCCATATCAGTAAACCTTCGCAAAATTAAAATCAATCACATAAAAACGGTCATATTTTTTACTACCTTTACAGTTATATATTTTAATGCAGATAACAAAATAATTATTCCACAAGCCTATAAAGGTATGCCATATCGAAATCCGAGTTCATTTGACCAAGTTATGGGCCTTTAAAGATGGAAAGAAGGCCCATTTCAGTAAACCTTCGCAAAATTAAAATCAATGACATAAAAACGGTCATATTTTTTACTACCTTTACAGTTATATATTTTAATGCAGATAACAACATAATTATTCCACAAGCCTATAAAGGTATGCCATATCGAAATCCGAGCTCATTTGACTAAGTTATGGGCCTTTAAAGATGGAAAGAAGGCCCATTTCAGTAAACCTTCGCAAAATTAAAATCAATGACATAAAAACGGTTATATATTTTAAAGCAGATAACAACATAATCATTCCACAAGCCCATAGAGGTATGCCATATCGAAATCCGAGTCCTTTTGACCAAGTTATGGGCCTTTAAAGATGGAAAGAAGGCCCATTTCAGTAAACCTTTGCAAAATTAAAATCAATGACATTAAAACGGTCAAATTTTTTACTACCTTTAAAGTTTAATATTTTAATGCAGATAACAACAAAATCATTCCACAAGCCCCTGAATGCATGCCATATCGAAATACGAGTTCATTTGACCAAGTTATTGGCTTTTAAAGATGGAAGGAAGGCCAATTTCAGTAAACCTTCGCAAAATTGGAATCAATACATAAAAACGGTCATATTTTTTCTTTCTTTAACGATATATATATTTTAATGCAGATAACAACATAATCATTCCACAAGCCCATAAAGGTATGCCATATCGAAATCCGAGTTCATTTGACTAAGTTTTGGGCTTTTAAATATGTAAAGAAGGCACATTACAGTAAACCTTTGCAAAATTAAAATCAATGACATTAAAACAGTCATATTTTTTACTACCTTTAAAGTTAAATATTTTAATGCAGATAACAACATAATCATTCCACAAGCCTATAGAGGTATGCCATATCGAAATCCGAGTCCTTTTGACCAGGTTATGGGCTTTTAAAGATGGAAAGAAGGCCCATTTAAGTAAACCTTTGCAAAATTAAAATCAATGTCATAAAAACGGTCATTTTTTTACTACCTTTAAAGTTATATATTTTAATGCAGATAACAACATAATTCTTAAACAAGCCCATAGAGGTATGCCATATCGAAATCCGAGTCCTTTTGACCAAGTTATGGGCTTTTAAAGATGTAAAGAAGGCCCATTTCAGTAAACCTTCGCAAAATTAAAATCAATGACATTAAAACGGTCAAATTTTTTACTACCTTTAAAGTTATATATTTTAATGCAGATAACAAAATAATCATTCCACAAGCCCATAGAGGTATGCCATATCGAAATCCGAGTCCTTTTGACCAAGTTATGGGCCTTTAAAGATGGAAAGAAGGCCCATTACAGTAAACCTTTTCAAAATTAAAATCAATGACATAATAACGGTCATATGTTTTACTACCTTTAAAGTTTAATATTTTAATGCAGATAACAACATAACCATTCCAAAAGCCCCTAAGGGTATGCCATATCGAGATCCGAGTTCATTTGACTAAGTTATGGGCTTTTAAATATGTAAAGAAGGCACATTACAGTAAACCTTTGCAAAATTAAAATCAATGACATTAAAACGGTCATATTTTTTACTACCTTTAAAGTTAAATATTTTAATGCAGATAACAACATAATCATTCCACAAGCCTATAGAGGTATGCCATATCGAAATCCGAGTCCTTTTGACCAGGTTATGGGCTTTTAAAGATGGAAAGAAGGCCCATTTAAGTAAACCTTTGCAAAATTAAAATCAATGTCATAAAAACGGTCATTTTTTTACTACCTTTAAAGTTATATATTTTAATGCAGATAACAACATAATTCTTAAACAAGCCCATAGAGGTATGCCATATCGAAATCCGAGTCCTTTTGACCAAGTTATGGGCTTTTAAAGATGTAAAGAAGGCCCATTTCAGTAAACCTTCGCAAAATTAAAATCAATGACATTAAAACGGTCAAATTTTTTACTACCTTTAAAGTTATATATTTTAATGCAGATAACAAAATAATCATTCCACAAGCCCATAGAGGTATGCCATATCGAAATCCGAGTCCTTTTGACCAAGTTATGGGCCTTTAAAGATGGAAAGAAGGCCCATTACAGTAAACCTTTTCAAAATTAAAATCAATGACATAATAACGGTCATATGTTTTACTACCTTTAAAGTTTAATATTTTAATGCAGATAACAACATAACCATTCCAAAAGCCCCTAAGGGTATGCCATATCGAGATCCGAGTTCATTTGACTAAGTTATGGGCTTTTAAATATGTAAAGAAGGCACATTACAGTAAACCTTTGCAAAATTAAAATCAATGACATTAAAACGGTCATATTTTTTACTACCTTTAAAGTTAAATATTTTAATGCAGATAACAACATAATCATTCCACAAGCCTATAGAGGTATGCCATATCGAAATCCGAGTCCTTTTGACCAGGTTATGGGCTTTTAAAGATGGAAAGAAGGCCCATTTAAGTAAACCTTTGCAAAATTAAAATCAATGTCATAAAAACGGTCATTTTTTTACTACCTTTAAAGTTATATATTTTAATGCAGATAACAACATAATTCTTAAACAAGCCCATAGAGGTATGCCATATCGAAATCCGAGTCCTTTTGACCAAGTTATGGGCTTTTAAAGATGTAAAGAAGGCCCATTTCAGTAAACCTTCGCAAAATTAAAATCAATGACATTAAAACGGTCAAATTTTTTACTACCTTTAAAGTTATATATTTTAATGCAGATAACAAAATAATCATTCCACAAGCCCATAGAGGTATGCCATATCGAAATCCGAGTCCTTTTGACCAAGTTATGGGCCTTTAAAGATGGAAAGAAGGCCCATTACAGTAAACCTTTTCAAAATTAAAATCAATGACATAATAACGGTCATATGTTTTACTACCTTTACAGCTATATATTTTAATGCAGATAACAACATAACCATTCCACAAGCCCCTAAGGGTATGCCATATCGAGATCCGAGTTCATTTGACTAAGTTATGGGCTTTTAAATATGTAAAGAAGGTCCATTTCAGTAAACCTTCGCAAAATTAAAATCAATGACATAAAAACGGTCATATTATTTACTACCTTTAAAGTTATATATTTTAATGAAGATAACAACATAATCATTCCACAAGCCCATAGAGGTATGCCATATCGAAATCCGAGTCCTTTTGACAAGGTTATGGGCTTTTAAAGATGGAAAGAAGGTCCATTTCACTAAACATTTGCAAAATTAAGATCAATGACATAAAAACGGTCATATTCTTTACCACCTTTAAAGTTATATATTTTAATGCAGATAAAAACATAATCATTCCACAAGCCCATAAAGGTATGCCATATCGAAATACGAGTTCATTTGACCAAGTTATGGGCTTTTAAAGATGGAAGGAAGGCCCATTTCTGTAAACCTTCGCAAAATATAAATCAATGACATAAAAACGGTCATATTTTTTAATACATTTAAAGTTATATATTTTAATGAAGATAAAAACATAATCAATTCTCAAGCCCATAGAGGTATGCCATATCGAAATCCGAGTCCTTTTGACAAGGTTATGGGCTTTTAAAAATGGAAAGAAGGGCCATTTCAGTAAACATTTGCAAAATTAAAATCAATGACATAAAAACGGTTATATTTTTTACTACCTTTAAAGTTATATATTTTAATGCAGATAACAACATAATTATTCCACAAGCCTATAGAGGTATGCCATATCGAAATCCGAGTCCTTTTGACCAGGTTATGGGCTTTTAAAGATGGAAAGAAGGCCCATTTAAGTAAACCTTTGCAAAATTAAAATCAATGACATAAAAACGGTCATATTTTTTAACACCTTTAAAGTTATATATTTTTATGCAGATAAAAACATAATCATTCCACAAGCACATAAAGGTATGCCATATCGAAATCCGGGTTCATTTGACCAAGTTATGGGCTTTTAAAGATGGAAGGAAGGCCCATTTCTGTAAACCTTCGCAAAATAAAAATCAATGACATAAAAACGGTCATATTTTTTAATACATTTAAAGTTATATATTTTAATGAAGATAACAACATAGTCATTTCTCAAGCCCATAGAGGTATGCCATATCGAAATCCGAGTTCATTTGACCAAGCTATTGGCTTTTAAAGATGGAAAAAAGGCCCATTTCAGTAAACCTTCGCAAAATTAAAATCAATGGTATAAAAACGGTCATATTTTTTAATACATTTAAAGTTATATATTTTAATGCAGATAACAACATAATCATTCCTCCAGCCCATAGAGGTATGCCATATCGAAATCCGAGTCATTTTGACCAAATTATGGGCTTTTAAAGATGGAAAGAAGGCCCATATAAGTAAACATTTGCAAAATTAAAATCAATGACATAAAAACGGTCATATTTTTAGTACATTTAAGGTTATATATTTTAATGCAGATAACAATATAAACATTCCACAAGCCCATAAACGTATACCATATCGAAATACGAGTTCATTTGACCAAGTTATTGGCTTTTAAAGATGGAAAGAAGGCCCATTTCAGTAAACCTTCGCAAAATTAAAATCAATGACATAAAAACGGTCATATTTTTTACTACCTCTAAAGTTAAATATTTTAATGCAGATAACAAGAAAATCATTCCACAAGCCCCTAAAGGTATGCCATATCGAAATACGAGTTCATTTGACGAAGTAATTGGCTTTTAAAGATGGAAAGAAGGCCCATTTCAGTAAACCTTCGCAAAATTAAAATCAATCACATAAAAACGGTCATATTTTTTACTACCTTTACAGTTATATATTTTAATGCAGATAACAACATAATTATTCCACAAGCCTATAAAGGTATGCCATATCGAAATCCGAGTCCATTTGACCAAGTTATGGGCCTTTAAAGATGGAAAGAAGGCCCATTTCTGTAAACCTTCGCAAAATTAAAATCAATGACATAAAAACGGTCATATTTTTTACTACCTTTACAGCTATATATTTTAATGCAGATAACAACATAATTATTCCACAAGCCTATAAAGGTATGCCATATCGAAATCCGAGCTCATTTGACTAAGTTATGGGCCTTTAAAGATGGAAAAAAGGCCCATTTCAGTAAACCTTCGCAAAATTAAAATCAATGACATATAAATCAATGACATAAAAACGGTCATATTTTTTAATACATTTAAAGTTATATATTTTAATGAAGATAAAAACATAATCATTTCTCAAGCCCATAGAGGTATGCCATATCGAAATCCGAGTCCTTTTGACAAGGTTATGGGCTTTTAAAGATGGAAAGAAGGGCCATTTCAGTAAACATTTGCAAAATTAAAATCAATGACATAAAAACGGTTATATTTTTTACTACCTTTAAAGTTATATTTTTTAATGCAGATAACAACATAATTATTCCACAAGCCTATAGAGGTATGCCATATCGAAATCCGAGTCCTTTTGACCAGGTTATGGGCTTTTAAAGATGGAAAGAAGGCCCATTTAAGTAAACCTTTGCAAAATTAAAATCAATGACATAAAAACGGTCATATTTTTTAACACCTTTAAAGTTATATATTTTTATGCAGATAAAAACATAATCATTCCACAAGCCCATAAAGGTATGCCATATCGAAATCCGGGTTCATTTGACCAAGTTATGGGCTTTTAAAGATGGAAGGAAGGCCCATTTCTGTAAACCTTCGCAAAATAAAAATCAATGACATAAAAACGGTCATATTTTTTTAATACATTTAAAGTTATATATTTTAATGAAGATAACAACATAGTCATTTCTCAAGCCCATAGAGGTATGCCATATCGAAATCCGAGTTCATTTGACCAAGCTATTGGCTTTTAAAGATGGAAAAAAGGCCCATTTCAGTAAACCTTCGCAAAATTAAAATCAATGGTATAAAAACGGTCATATTTTTTAATACATTTAAAGTTATATATTTTAATGCAGATAACAACATAATCATTCCTCCAGCCCATAGAGGTATGCCATATCGAAATCCGAGTCATTTTGACCAAATTATGGGCTTTTAAAGATGGAAAGAAGGCCCATATAAGTAAACATTTGCAAAATTAAAATCAATGACATAAAAACGGTCATATTTTTAGTACATTTAAAGTTATATATTTTAATGCAGATAACAATATAAACATTCCACAAGCCCATAAACGTATACCATATCGAAATACGAGTTCATTTGACCAAGTTATTGGCTTTTAAAGATGGAAAGAAGGCCCATTTCAGTAAACCTTCGCAAAATTAAAATCAATGACATAAAAACGGTCATATTTTTTACTACCTCTAAAGTTAAATATTTTAATGCAGATAACAAGAAAATCATTCCACAAGCCCCTAAAGGTATGCCATATCGAAATACGAGTTCATTTGACGAAGTAATTGGCTTTTAAAGATGGAAAGAAGGCCCATTTCAGTAAACCTTCGCAAAATTAAAATCAATCACATAAAAACGGTCATATTTTTTACTACCTTTACAGTTATATATTTTAATGCAGATAACAACATAATTATTCCACAAGCCTATAAAGGTATGCCATATCGAAATCCGAGTCCATTTGACCAAGTTATGGGCCTTTAAAGATGGAAAGAAGGCCCATTTCAGTAAACCTTCGCAAAATTAAAATCAATGACATAAAAACGGTCATATTTTTTACTACCTTTACAGCTATATATTTTAATGCAGATAACAACATAATTATTCCACAAGCCTATAAAGGTATGCCATATCGAAATCCGAGCTCATTTGACTAAGTTATGGGCCTTTAAAGATGGAAAGAAGGCCCATTTCAGTAAACCTTCGCAAAATTAAAATCAATGACATAAAAACGGTTATATATTTTAAAGCAGATAACAACATAATCATTCCACAAGCCCATAGAGGTATGCCATATCGAAATCCGCGTCCTTTTGACCAGGTTATGGGCTTTTAAAGATGAAAAGAAGGCCCATTTCAGTAAACCTTTGCAAAATTAAAATCAATGACATTAAAACGGTCAAATTTTTTACTACCTTTAAAGTTTAATATTTTAATGCAGATAACAACAAAATCTTTCCACAAGCCCCTGAATGCATGCCATATCGAAATACGAGTTCATTTGACCAAGTTATTGGCTTTTAAAGATGGGAGGAAGGCCAATTTCAGTAAAATTGGAATCAATACATAAAAACGGTCATATTTTTTACTTTCTTTAAAGATATATATTTTAATGCAGATAACAACATAATCATTCCACAAGCCCATAAAGGTATGCCATATCGAAATCCGAGTTCATTTGACTAAGTTTTGGGCTTTTAAATATGTAAAGAAGGCACATTACAGTAAACCTTTGCAAAATTAAAATCAATGACATTAAAACGGTCATATTTTTTACTACCTTTAAAGTTTAATATTTTAATGCAGATAACAACAAAATCATTCCACAAGCCCCTAAAGGTATGCCATATCGAAATACGAGTTCATTTGACCAAGTTATTGGCTTTTAAAGATAGAAAAAAGGCCCATTTCAGTAAACCTTCGCAAAATTAAAATCAATGTCATAAAAACGGTCATATTTTTTACTACCTTTAAAGTTATATATTTTAATGCAGATAACAACATAATTCTTAAACAAGCCCATAGAGGTATGCCATATCGAAATCCGAGTCCTTTTGACCAAGTTATGGGCTTTTAAAGATGTAAAGAAGGCCCATTTCAGTACACCTTCGCAAAATTAAAATCAATGACATAAAAACGGTCATATTTTTTACTACCTTTAAAGTTATATATTTTAATGCAGATAACAACATAATCATTCCACAAGCCCATAGAGGTATGCCATATCGAAATCCGAGTCCTTTTGACCAAGTTATGGGCCTTTAAAGATGGAAAGAAGGCCCATTACAGTAAACCTTTTCAAAATTAAAATCAATGACATAATAACGGTCATATGTTTTACTACCTTTAAAGTTTAATATTTTAATGCAGATAACAACAAAATCATTCCACAAGCCCCTAAAGGTATGCCATATCGAAATACGAGTTCATTTGACCAAGTTATTGGCTTTTAAAGATGGAAAGAAGGCCCATTTCAGTAAACCTTCGCAAAATTAAAATCAATGACATAAAAACGGTCATATTTTTAACTACCTTTAAAGCTATATATTTTAATGCAGATAACAACATAATCATTCCACAAGCCCCTAAGGGTATGCCATATCGAGATCCGAGTTCATTTGACTAAGTTATGGACTTTTAAATATGTAAAGAAGGTCCATTTCAGTAAACCTTCGCAAAATTAAAATCAATGACATAAAAACGGTAATATTTTTTACTACCTTTAAAGTTATATATTTTAATGAAGATAACAACATAATCATTCCACAAGCCCATAGAGGTATGCCATATCGAAATCCGAGTCCTTTTGACAAGGTTATGGGCTTTTAAAGATGGAAAGAAGGCCCATTTCAGTAAACATTTGCAAAATTAAGATCAATGACATAAAAACGGTCATATTCTTTACCACCTTTAAAGTTATATATTTTAATGCAGATAAAAACATAATCATTCCACAAGCCCATAAAGGTATGCCATATCGAAATACGAGTTCATTTGACCAAGTTATGGGCTTTTAAAGATGGAAGGAAGGCCCATTTCTGTAAACCTTCGCAAAATATAAATCGATGACATAAAAACGGTCATATTTTTTAATACATTTAAAGTTATATATTTTAATGAATATAAAAACATAATCACTTCTCAAGCCCATAGAGGTATGCCATATCGAAATCCGAGTCCTTTTGACCAGGTTATGGGCTTTTAAAGATGGAAAGAAGGCCCATTTCAGTTAACATTTGCAAAATTAAAATCAATGACATAAAAACGGTCATATTTTTTACTACCTTTAAAGTTATATATTTTAATGCAGATAACAACATAATCATTCCACAAGCCTATAGAGGTATGCCATATCGAAATCCGAGTCCTTTTGACCAGGTTATGGGCTTTTAAAGATGGAAAGAAGGCCCATTTAAGTAAACCTTTGCAAAATTAAAATCAATGACATAAAAACGGTTATATTTTTTACTACCTTTAAAGTTTAATATTTTAATGCAGATAACAACAAAATCATTCCACAAGCCCCTGAATGCATGCCATATCGAAATACGAGTTCATTTGACCAAGTTATTGGCTTTTAAAGATGGAAGGAAGGCCAATTTCAGTAAACCTTCGCAAAATTAGAATCAATACATAAAAACGGTCATATTTTTTACTTCCTTTAAAGATATATATTTTAATGCAGATAACAACATAATCATTCCACAAGCCCATAAAGGTATGCCATATCGAAATCCGAGTTCATTTGACCAAGTTATGGGCTTTTAAAGATGGAAAGAAGGCCCATTTCAGTAAACCTTTGCAAAATTAAAATCAATGACATAAAAACGGTCATAATTTTTACTACCTTTAAAGTTTAATATTTTAATGCAGATAACAACAAAATCATTCCACAAGCCCCTAAAGGTATGCCATATCGAAATACGAGTTCATTTGACCAAGTTATTGGCTTTTAAAGATGGAAAAAAGGCCCATTTCAGTAAACCTTCGCAAAATTAAAATCAATGTCATAAAAACGGTCATATTTTTTACTACCTTTAAAGTTATATATTTTAATGCAGATAACAACATAATTCTTAAACAAGCCCATAGAGGTATGCCATATCGAAATCCGAGTCCTTTTGACCAAGTTATGGGCTTTTAAAGATGTAAAGAAGGCCCATTTCAGTAAACCTTCGCAAAATTAAAATCAATGACATAAAAACGGTCATATTTTTTACTACCTTTAAAGTTATATATTTTAATGCAGATAACAACATAATCATTCCACAAGCCCATAGAGGTATGCCATATCGAAATCCGAGTCCTTTTGACCAAGTTATGGGCCTTTAAAGATGGAAAGAAGGCCCATTACAGTAAACCTTTTCAAAATTAAAATCAATGACATAATAACGGTCATATGTTTTACTACCTTTAAAGTTTAATATTTTAATGCAGATAACAACAAAATCATTCCACAAGCCCCTAAAGGTATGCCATATCGAAATACGAGTTCATTTGACCAAGTTATTGGCTTTTAAAGATAGAAAAAAGGCCCATTTCAGTAAACCTTCGCAAAATTAAAATCAATGTCATAAAAACGGTCATATTTTTTACTACCTTTAAAGTTATATATTTTAATGCAGATAACAACATAATTCTTAAACAAGCCCATAGAGGTATGCCATATCGAAATCCGAGTCCTTTTGACCAAGTTATGGGCTTTTAAAGATGTAAAGAAGGCCCATTTCAGTACACCTTCGCAAAATTAAAATCAATGACATAAAAACGGTCATATTTTTTACTACCTTTAAAGTTATATATTTTAATGCAGATAACAACATAATCATTCCACAAGCCCATAGAGGTATGCCATATCGAAATCCGAGTCCTTTTGACCAAGTTATGGGCCTTTAAAGATGGAAAGAAGGCCCATTACAGTAAACCTTTTCAAAATTAAAATCAATGACATAATAACGGTCATATGTTTTACTACCTTTAAAGTTTAATATTTTAATGCAGATAACAACAAAATCATTCCACAAGCCCCTAAAGGTATGCCATATCGAAATACGAGTTCATTTGACCAAGTTATTGGCTTTTAAAGATGGAAAGAAGGCCCATTTCAGTAAACCTTCGCAAAATTAAAATCAATGACATAAAAACGGTCATATTTTTAACTACCTTTAAAGCTATATATTTTAATGCAGATAACAACATAATCATTCCACAAGCCCCTAAGGGTATGCCATATCGAGATCCGAGTTCATTTGACTAAGTTATGGACTTTTAAAGATGGAAAAAAGGCCCATTTCAGTAAACCTTCGCAAAATTAAAATCAATGTCATAAAAACGGTCATATTTTTTACTACCTTTAAAGTTATATATTTTAATGCAGATAACAACATAATTCTTAAACAAGCCCATAGAGGTATGCCATATCGAAATCCGAGTCCTTTTGACCAAGTTATGGGCTTTTAAAGATGTAAAGAAGGCCCATTTCAGTACACCTTCGCAAAATTAAAATCAATGACATAAAAACGGTCATATTTTTTACTACCTTTAAAGTTATATATTTTAATGCAGATAACAACATAATCATTCCACAAGCCCATAGAGGTATGCCATATCGAAATCCGAGTCCTTTTGACCAAGTTATGGGCCTTTAAAGATGGAAAGAAGGCCCATTACAGTAAACCTTTTCAAAATTAAAATCAATGACATAATAACGGTCATATGTTTTACTACCTTTAAAGTTTAATATTTTAATGCAGATAACAACAAAATCATTCCACAAGCCCCTAAAGGTATGCCATATCGAAATACGAGTTCATTTGACCAAGTTATTGGCTTTTAAAGATGGAAAGAAGGCCCATTTCAGTAAACCTTCGCAAAATTAAAATCAATGACATAAAAACGGTCATATTTTTAACTACCTTTAAAGCTATATATTTTAATGCAGATAACAACATAATCATTCCACAAGCCCCTAAGGGTATGCCATATCGAGATCCGAGTTCATTTGACTAAGTTATGGACTTTTAAATATGTAAAGAAGGTCCATTTCAGTAAACCTTCGCAAAATTAAAATCAATGACATAAAAACGGTAATATTTTTTACTACCTTTAAAGTTATATATTTTAATGAAGATAACAACATAATCATTCCACAAGCCCATAGAGGTATGCCATATCGAAATCCGAGTCCTTTTGACAAGGTTATGGGCTTTTAAAGATGGAAAGAAGGCCCATTTCAGTAAACATTTGCAAAATTAAGATCAATGACATAAAAACGGTCATATTCTTTACCACCTTTAAAGTTATATATTTTAATGCAGATAAAAACATAATCATTCCACAAGCCCATAAAGGTATGCCATATCGAAATACGAGTTCATTTGACCAAGTTATGGGCTTTTAAAGATGGAAGGAAGGCCCATTTCTGTAAACCTTCGCAAAATATAAATCGATGACATAAAAACGGTCATATTTTTTAATACATTTAAAGTTATATATTTTAATGAATATAAAAACATAATCACTTCTCAAGCCCATAGAGGTATGCCATATCGAAATCCGAGTCCTTTTGACCAGGTTATGGGCTTTTAAAGATGGAAAGAAGGCCCATTTCAGTTAACATTTGCAAAATTAAAATCAATGACATAAAAACGGTCATATTTTTTACTACCTTTAAAGTTATATATTTTAATGCAGATAACAACATAATCATTCCACAAGCCTATAGAGGTATGCCATATCGAAATCCGAGTCCTTTTGACCAGGTTATGGGCTTTTAAAGATGGAAAGAAGGCCCATTTAAGTAAACCTTTGCAAAATTAAAATCAATGACATAAAAACGGTTATATTTTTTACTACCTTTAAAGTTTAATATTTTAATGCAGATAACAACAAAATCATTCCACAAGCCCCTGAATGCATGCCATATCGAAATACGAGTTCATTTGACCAAGTTATTGGCTTTTAAAGATGGAAGGAAGGCCAATTTCAGTAAACCTTCGCAAAATTAGAATCAATACATAAAAACGGTCATATTTTTTACTTCCTTTAAAGATATATATTTTAATGCAGATAACAACATAATCATTCCACAAGCCCATAAAGGTATGCCATATCGAAATCCGAGTTCATTTGACCAAGTTATGGGCTTTTAAAGATGGAAAGAAGGCCCATTTCAGTAAACCTTTGCAAAATTAAAATCAATGACATAAAAACGGTCATAATTTTTACTACCTTTAAAGTTTAATATTTTAATGCAGATAACAACAAAATCATTCCACAAGCCCCTAAAGGTATGCCATATCGAAATACGAGTTCATTTGACCAAGTTATTGGCTTTTAAAGATGGAAAAAAGGCCCATTTCAGTAAACCTTCGCAAAATTAAAATCAATGTCATAAAAACGGTCATATTTTTTACTACCTTTAAAGTTATATATTTTAATGCAGATAACAACATAATTCTTAAACAAGCCCATAGAGGTATGCCATATCGAAATCCGAGTCCTTTTGACCAAGTTATGGGCTTTTAAAGATGTAAAGAAGGCCCATTTCAGTAAACCTTCGCAAAATTAAAATCAATGACATAAAAACGGTCATATTTTTTACTACCTTTAAAGTTATATATTTTAATGCAGATAACAACATAATCATTCCACAAGCCCATAGAGGTATGCCATATCGAAATCCGAGTCCTTTTGACCAAGTTATGGGCCTTTAAAGATGGAAAGAAGGCCCATTACAGTAAACCTTTTCAAAATTAAAATCAATGACATAATAACGGTCATATGTTTTACTACCTTTAAAGTTTAATATTTTAATGCAGATAACAACAAAATCATTCCACAAGCCCCTAAAGGTATGCCATATCGAAATACGAGTTCATTTGACCAAGTTATTGGCTTTTAAAGATGGAAAGAAGGCCCATTTCAGTAAACCTTCGCAAAATTAAAATCAATGACATAAAAACGGTCATATTTTTAACTACCTTTAAAGCTATATATTTTAATGCAGATAACAACATAATCATTCCACAAGCCCCTAAGGGTATGCCATATCGAGATCCGAGTTCATTTGACTAAGTTATGGACTTTTAAAGATGGAAAAAAGGCCCAATTCAGTAAACCTTCGCAAAATTAAAATCAATGTCATAAAAACGGTCATATTTTTTACTACCTTTAAAGTTATATATTTTAATGAAGATAACAACATAATTCTTAAACAAGCCCATAGAGGTATGCCATATCGAAATCCGAGTCCTTTTGACCAAGTTATGGGCTTTTAAAGATGTAAAGAAGGCCCATTTCAGTAAACCTTCGCAAAATTAAAATCAATGACATAAAAACGGTCATATTTTTTACTACCTTTAAAGTTATATATTTTAATGCAGATAACAACATAATCATTCCACAAGCCCATAGAGGTATGCCATATCGAAATCCGAGTCCTTTTGACCAAGTTATGGGCCTTTAAAAATGGAAAGAAGGCCCATTACAGTAAACCTTTTCAAAATTAAAATCAATGACATAATAACGGTCATATGTTTTACTACCTTTAAAGTTTAATATTTTAATGCAGATAACAACAAAATCATTCCACAAGCCCCTAAAGGTATGCCATATCGAAATACGAGTTCATTTGACCAAGTTATTGGCTTTTAAAGATGGAAAGAAGGCCCATTTCAGTAAACCTTCGCAAAATTAAAATCAATGACATAAAAACGGTCATATTTTTAACTACCTTTAAAGCTATATATTTTAATGCAGATAACAACATAATCATTCCACAAGCCCCTAAGGGTATGCCATATCGAGATCCGAGTTCATTTGACTAAGTTATGGACTTTTAAATATGTAAAGAAGGTCCATTTCAGTAAACCTTCGCAAAATTAAAATCAATGACATAAAAACGGTAATATTTTTTACTACCTTTAAAGTTATATATTTTAATGAAGATAACAACATAATCATTCCACAAGCCCATAGAGGTATGCCATATCGAAATCCGAGTCCTTTTGACAAGGTTATGGGCTTTTAAAGATGGAAAGAAGGCCCATTTCAGTAAACATTTGCAAAATTAAGATCAATGACATAAAAACGGTCATATTCTTTACCACCTTTAAAGTTAAATATTTTAATGCAGATAACAACGTAATCATTCCACAAGCCCATAAAGGTATGCCATATCGAAATCCGAGTTCATTTGACCAAGATATGGGCTTTTAAAGATGGAAGAAAGGCCCATTTCTGTAAACCTTTGCAAAATAAAAATCAATGACATAAAAACGGTCATATTTTTTTATGCCTTTAAAGTTATATATTTTAATGCAGATAACAACATAATCATTCCTCAAGCCCATAGAGTTTTGCCATATCGAAATCCGAGTCATTTTGACCAAATTATGGGCTTTTAAAGATGGAAAGAAGGCCCATTTTAGTAAACCTTTGCAAAATTAAAATCAATGACATAAAAACGGTCATATTTTTTACTACCTTTAAAGTTATATATTTTAATGCAGATTACAACATAATCAATCCGCAAGCCCATAGAGGTATGCCATATCGAAATCCGAGTTCTTTTGACCAGGTTATGGGCTTTTAAAGATGGAAAGAAGGCCCATTTCAGTAAACCTTTGCAAAATTAAAATCAATGACATTAAAACGAACATATTTTTTTCTACCTTTAAAGTTATATATTTTAATGCAGATAGCAACGTAATCATTCCACAAGCCCATAAAGGTATGCCATATCGAAATCCGAGTTCATTTGACCAAGTTATGGGCTTTTAAAGATGGAAAGAAGGCCCATTTCAGTAAACCTTTGCAAAATTAAAATCAATGGCATTAAAACGGTCATATTTCTTACTACCTTTAAAGTTATATATTTTAATGCAGATAGCATCGTAATCATTCCACAAGCCCATAGAGGTATGCCATATCGAAATCCGAGTCCTTTTGACCAGGATATGGGCTTTTAAAGATGGAAAGAAGGCCCATTTCAGTAAACCTTTGCAAAATTAAAATCAATGACATAAAAACGGTCATATTTTTTAATACATTTAAAGTTATATATTTTAATGCAGATAACAACATAATCATTCCACAAGCCCATAAACGTATACCATATCGAAATCCGAGTCCTTTTGACCAGGTTATGGGCTTTTAAAGATGGAAAGAAGGCCCATTTCAGTAAACATTTGCAAAATTAAAATCAATGACATAAAAACGGTCATATTTTTTACTACCTTTAAAGTTACATATTTTAATGCAGATAACAACATAATCATTCCACAAGCCCCTAAAGGTATGCCATATCGAAATCCGAGTCCTTTTGACCAGGATATGGGCTTTTAAAGATGGAAAGAAGGCCCATTTCAGTAAACCTTTGCAAAATTAAGATCAATGACATAAAAACGGTCATAATTTTTACTACCTCTAAAGTTATATATTTTAATGAAGAGAACAACATAATCATTCCACAAGCCTATAAAGGTATGCCATATCGAAATCCGAGTTCATTTGACTAAGCTATGGCTTTTAAATATGTAAACAAGGCCCATTTCAGTAAACCTTCGCAAAATTAAAATCAATGACATAAAAACGGTCATATGTTTTACCACCTTTAAAGTTTAATATTTTAATGCAGATAACAACAAAATCATTCCACAAGCCCCTAAAGGTATGCCATACCGAAATACGGTTCATTGACCAAGTTATTGGCTTTTAAGGATGGAAAGAAGGCCCATTTCAGTAAACCATCGCCAAATTAAAATCAATGACATAAAAACGGTCATATTTTTTACAACCTTTAAAGTTATATATTTTAATGCAGATAACAACATAATCATTCCACAAGCCCATAGAGGTATGCCATATCGAAATCCGTATCCTTTTGACCAGGTTATGGGCTTTTAAAGATGGAAAGAAGGCCCATTTCAGTAAACATTTGAAAAATTAAAATCAATGACATAAAAACGGTCATATTTTATACTACCTTTAAAGTTATATATTTTAATGCAGGAAACAACATAATCATTCCACAAGCCCCTAAAGGTATGCCATATCGAAATCCGAGTTCATTTGACTAAGTTATGGGCTTTTAAATATGTAAAGAAGGCCCATTTCAGTAAACCTTCGCAAAATTAAAATCAATGACATAAAAACGGTCATATTTTTTACAACCTTTAAAGTTATATATTTTAATGCAGATAACAACATAATCATTCCACAAGCCCATAGAGGTATGCCATATCGAAATCGGTATCCTTTTGACCAGGTTATGGGCTTTTAAAGATGGAAAGAAGGCCCATTTCAGTAAACATTTGCAAAATTAAAATCAATGACATAAAAACGGTCATATTTTATACTACCTTTAAAGTTATATATTTTAATGAAGATAACAACATAATCATTCCACAAGCCCATAGAGGTATGCCATATCGAAATCCGAGTCCTTGTGACAAGGTTATGGGCTTTTAAAGATGGAAAGAAGGCCCATTTCAGTAAACATTTGCAAAATTAAAATCAATGACATAAAAACGGTCATATTTTTTACTACCTTTAAAGTTATATATTTTAATGCAGATAACAACATAATCATTCCACAAGCCTATAGAGGTATGCCATATCGAAATCCGAGTCCTTTTGACCAGGTTATGGGCTTTTAAAAATGGAAAGAAGGCCCACTTAAGTAAACCTTTGCAAAATTAAAATCAATGACATAAAAACGGTCATATTTTTTACCACCTTTAAAGTTATATATTTTTATGCAGATAAAAACATAATCATTCCACAAGCCCATAAAGGTATGCCATATCGAAATCCGAGTTCATTTGACCAAGTTATAGGGTTTTAAAGATGGAAGGAAGGCCCATTTCTGTAAACCTTCGCAAAATAAAAATCAATGACATAAAAACGGTCATATTTTTTAATACATTTAAAGTTATATATTTTAATGCAGATAACAACATAATCATTCCTCCAGCCCATAGAGGTATGCCATATCGAAATCCGAGTCATTTTGACCAAATTATGGGCTTTTAAAGATGGAAAGAAGGCCCATATAAGTACACATTTGCAAAATTAAAATCAATGACATAAAAACGGTCATATTTTTTAATACATTTAAAGTTATATATTTTAATGCAGATAACAACATAATCATTCCTCAAGCCCATAGAGGTATGCCATATCGAAATCCGAGTCATTTTGACCAAATTATGGGCTTTTAAAGATGGAAAGAAGGCCCATTTCAGTAAACATTTGCAAAATTAAAATCAATGACATAAAAACGGTCATATTTTTTAATACATTTAAAGTTATATATTTTAATGAAGATAACAACATGATCATTTCTCAAGCCCATAGAGGTATGCCATATCAAAATCCGAGTTCATTTGACCAAGCTATTGGCTTTTAAAGATGGAAAGAAGGCCCATTTCAGTAAACCTTCATAAAATTAAAATCAATGATATAAAAACGGTCATATTTTTTAATACATTTAAAGTTATATATTTTAATGCAGATAACAACATAATCATTCCTCAAGCCCATAGAGGTATGCCATATCGAAATCCGAGTCATTTTGACCAAATTATGGGCTTTTAAAGATGGAAAGAAGGCCCATTTCAGTAAACATTTGCAAAATTAAAATCAATGACATAAAAACGGTCATATTTTTAGTACATTTAAAGTTATATATTTTAATGCAGATAACAATATAAACATTCCACAAGCCCATAAACGTATACCATATCGAAATACGAGTTCATTTGACCAAGATATTGGCTTTTAAAGATGAAAGAAGGCCCATTTCAGTAAACCTTCGGAAAACTAAAATCAATGGCATAAAAACGGTCATATTTTCTACTACCTCTAAAAATAAATATTTTAATGCAGATAACAAGAAAATCATTCCACAAGCCCCTCAAGGTATGCCATATCGAAATACGAGTTCATTTGACGAAGTAATTGGCTTTTAAAGATGGAAAGAAGGCCCATTTCAGTAAACCTTCGCAAAATTAAAATCAATCACATAAAAACGGTCATTTTTTTTACTACCTTTACAGTTATATATTTTAATGCAGATAACAACATAATTATTCCACAAGCCTATAAAGGTATGCCATATCGAAATCCGAGTTCATTTGACCAAGTTATGGGCCTTTAAAGATGGAAAGAAGGACCATTTCAGTAAACCTTCGCAAAATTAAAATCAATGACATAAAAACGGTCATATTTTTTACTACCTTTACAGTTATATATTTTAATGCAGATAACGACATAATTATTCCACAAGCCTATAAAGGTATGCCATATCGAGATCCGAGTTCATTTGACCAAGTTATGGGCCTTTAAAGATGGAAAGAAGGCCCATTTCAGTAAGCCTTCGCAAAATTAAAATCAATGACATAAAAACGGTTATATATTTTAATGCAGATAATAACATAATCATTCCACAAGCCCATAGAGGTATGCCATATCGAAATCCGCGTCCTTTTGACTAGGTTATGGGCTTTTAAAGATGGAAAGAAGGCCCATTTCAGTAAACCTTTGCAAAATTAAAATCAATGACATTAAAACGGTCAAATTTTTTACTACCTTTAAAGTTTAATATTTTAATGCAGATAACAACAAAATCATTCCACAAGCCCCTGAATGCATGCCATATCGAAATACGAGTTCATTTGACCAAGTTATTGGCTTTTAAAGATGGAAGGAAGGCCAATTTCAGTAAACCTTCGCAAAATTAGAATCAATACATAAAAACGGTCATATTTTTTACTTCCTTTAAAGATATATATTTTAATGCAGATAACAACATAATCATTCCACAAGCCCAGAAAGGTATGCCATATCGAAATCCGAGTTCATTTGACTAAGTTTTGGGCTTTTAAATATGTAAAGAAGGCCCATTACAGTAAACCTTTGCAAAATTAATATCAATGACATTAAAACGGTCATATTTTTTACTACCTTTAAAGTTTAATATTTTGATGCAGATAACAACAAAATCATTTCACAAGCCACTAAAGGTATGCCATATCGAAATACGAGTTCATTTGACCAAGTTATTGGCTTTTAAAGATGGAAAAAAGGCCCATTTCAGTAAACCTTCGCAAAATTAAAATCAATGACATAAAAACGGTCATATTTTTTACTACCTTTAAAGTTATATATTTTAATGCAGATAACAACATAATCATTCCACAAGCCCATAGAGTTATGCCATATCGAAATCCGAGTCCTTTTGACCAAGTTATTGGCTTTTAAAGATGGAAAGAAGGCCCATTTCAGTAAACCTTCGCAAAATTAAAATCAATGACATAAAAACGGTCATATTTTTTACTACCTTTAAAGCTATATATTTTAATGCAGATAACAACATAATCATTCCACAAGCCCGTAAGGGTATGCCATATCAAAATTCGAGTTCATTTGACAAGGTTATGGGCTTTTAAAGATGGAAAGAAGGCCCAATTCAGTAAACCTTCGCAAAATTAAAATCAATGACATAAAAACGGTCAAATTTTTTACTACCTTTAAAGTTATATATTTTAATGAAGACACAAGCCCATAGAGGTATGCCATATCGAAATCGGAGTCCTTTTGACAAGGTTATGGGCTTTTAAAGATGGAAAGAAGGGCCATTTCAGTAAACATTTGCAAAATTAAAATCAATGACATAAAAACGGTCATATTTTTTACTACCTTTAAAGTTATATATTTTAATGCAGATAACAACATAATCATTCCACAAGCCTATAAAGGTATGCCATATCGAAATCCGAGTTCATTTGACTAAGCTATGCGCTTTTAAATATGTAAACAAGGCCCATTTCAGTAAACCTTCGCGAAATTAAAATCAATGACATAAAAACGGTCATATTTTTTACTACCTTTAAAGTTATATATTTTAATGCAGATAACAACATAATCATTCCACAAGCCTATAGAGGTATGCCATATCGAAATCCGAGTCCTTTTGACCAGGTTATGGGCTTTTAAAGATGGAAAGAATGCCCATTTAAGTAAACCTTTGCAAAATTAAAATCAATGACATAAAAACGGTCATATTTTTTACTACCTTTAAAGTTATATATTTTAATGCAGATAACAACATAATCATTCCACAAGCCTATAGAGGTATGCCATATCGAAATCCGAGTCCTTTTGACCAGGTTATGGGCTTTTAAAGATGGAAAGAATGCCCATTTAAGTAAACCTTTGCAAAATTAAAATCAATGACATAAAAACGGTCATATTTTTTACTACCTTTAAAGTTTAATATTTTGATGCAGATAACAACAAAATCATTTCACAAGCCACTAAAGGTATGCCATATCGAAATACGAGTTCATTTGACCAAGTTATTGGCTTTTAAAGATGGAAAAAAGGCCCATTTCAGTAAACCTTCGCAAAATTAAAATCAATGACATAAAAACGGTCATATTTTTTACTACCTTTAAAGTTATATATTTTAATGCAGATAACAACATAATCATTCCACAAGCCTATAGAGGTATGCCATATCGAAATCCGAGTCCTTTTGACCAGGTTATGGGCTTTTAAAGATGGAAAGAATGCCCATTTAAGTAAACCTTTGCAAAATTAAAATCAATGACATAAAAACGGTCATATTTTTTACTACCTTTAAAGTTTAATATTTTGATGCAGATAACAACAAAATCATTTCACAAGCCACTAAAGGTATGCCATATCGAAATACGAGTTCATTTGACCAAGTTATTGGCTTTTAAAGATGGAAAAAAGGCCCATTTCAGTAAACCTTCGCAAAATTAAAATCAATGACATAAAAACGGTCATATTTTTTACTACCTTTAAAGTTATATATTTTTATGCAGATAAAAACATAATCATTCCACAAGCCCATAAAGGTATGCCATATCGAAATCCGGGTTCATTTGACCAAGTTATGGGCTTTTAAAGATGGAAGGAAGGCCCATTTCTGTAAACCTTCGCAAAATTAAAATCAATGATATAAAAACGGTCATATTTTTTAATACATTTAAAGATATATATTTTAATGCAGATAACAACATAATCATTCCTCCAGCCCATAGAGGTATGCCATATCGAAATCCGAGTCATTTTGACCAAATTATGGGCTTTTAAAGATGGAAAGAAGGCCCATATCAGTAAACATTTGCAAAATTAAAATCAATGACATAAAAACGGTCATATTTTTAGTACATTTAAAGTTATATATTTTAATGCAGAAAACAATATAAACATTCCACAAGCCCATAAACGTATACCATATCGAAATACGAGTTCATTGGACCAAGTTATTGGCTTTTAAAGATGAAAGAAGGCCCATTTCAGTAAACCTTCGGAAAATTAAAATCAATGACATAAAAACGGTCATATTTTTTACTACCTCCAAAGTTAAATATTTTAATGCAGATAACAAGAAAATCATTCCACAAGCCCCTAAAGGTATGCCATATCGAAATACGAGTTCATTTGACGAAGTAATTGGCTTTTAAAGATGGAAAGAAGGCCCATTTCAGTAAACCTTCTCAAAATTAAAATCAATCACATAAAAACGGTCATATTTTTTACTACCTTTACAGTTATATATTTTAATGCAGATAACAACATAATTATTCCACAAGCCTATAAAGGTATGCCATATCGAAATCCGAGTTCATTTGACCAAGTTATGGGCCTTTAAAGATGGAAAGAAGGCCCATTTCAGTAAACCTTCGCAAAATTATAATCAATGACATAAAAACGGTCATATTTTTTACTACCTTTACAGTTATATATGTTAATGCAGATAACAACATAATTATTCCACAAGCCTATAAAGGTATGCCATATCGAAATCCGAGCTCATTTGACCAAGTTATGGGCCTTTAAAGATGGAAAGAAGGCCCATTTCAGTAAACCTTCGCAAAATTAAAATCAATGACATAAAAACGGTTATATATTTTAATGCAGATAACAATATAAACACTCCACAAGCCCATAAACGTATACCATATCGAAATACGAGTTCATTTGACCAAGTTATTGGCTTTTAAAGATGAAAGAAGGCCCATTTCAGTAAACCTTCGGAAAATTAAAATCAATGACATAAAAACGGTCATATTTTGTACTACCTCTAAAGTTAAATATTTTAATGCAGATAACAAGAAAATCATTCCACAAGCCCCTAAAGGTATGCCATATCGAAATACGAGTTCATTTGACGAAGTAATTGGCTTTTAAAGATGGAAAGAAGGCCCATTTCAGTAAACCTTCGCAAAATTAAAATCAATCACATAAAAACGGTCATATTTTTTACTACCTTTACAGTTATATATTTTAATGCAGATAACAACATAATTATTCCACAAGCCTATAAAGGTATGCCATATCGAAATCCGAGCTCATTTGACCAAGTTATGGGCCTTTAAAGATGGAAAGAAGGCCCATTTCAGTAAACCTTCGCAAAATTAAAATCAATGACATAAAAACGGTTATATATTTTAATGCAGATAACAACATAATCATTCCACAAGCCCATAGAGGTATGCCATATCGAAATCCGCGTCCCTTTGACCAGGTTATGGGCTTTTAAAGATGGAAAGAAGGCCCATTTCAGTAAACCTTTGCAAAATTAAAATCAATGACATTAAAAGGGTCAAATTTTTTACTATCTTTAAAGTTTAATATTTTAATGCAGATAAAAACAAAATCATTCCACAAGCCCCTGAATGCATGCCATATCGAAATACGAGTTCATTTGACCAAGTTATTGGCTTTTAAAGATGGAAGGAAGGCCAATTTCAGTAAACCTTCGCAAAATTAGAATCAATACATAAAAACGGTCATATTTTTTACTTCCTTTAAAGATATATATTTTAATGCAGATAACAACATAATCATTCCACAAGCCCATAAAGGTATGCCATATCGAAATCCGAGTTCATTTGACTAAGTTTTGGGCTTTTAAATATGTAAAGAAGGCACATTACAGTAAACCTTTGCAAAATTAAAATCAATGACATTTAAACGGTCATATTTTTTACTACCTTTAAAGTTTAATATTTTAATGCAGATAACAACAAAATCATTCCACAAGCCCCTAAAGGTATGCCATATCGAAATACGAGTTCATTTGACCAAGTTATTGGCTTTTAAAGATGGAAAAAAGGCCCATTTCAGTAAACCTTCGCAAAATTAAAATCAATGTCATAAAAACGGTCATATTTTTTACTACCTTTAAAGTTATATATTTTAATGCAGATAAAAACATAATCATTCCACAAGCCCATAGAGGTATGCCATATCGAAATCCGAGTCCTTTTGACCAAGTTATGGGCCTTTAAAGATGGAAAGAAGGCCCATTTCAGTAAACCTTTTCAAAATTAAAATCAATGACATAATAACGGTCATATGTTTTACTACCTTTAAAGTTAAATATTTTAATGCAGATAACAACAAAATCATTCCACAAGCCCCTAAAGGTATGCCATATCGAAATACGAGTTCATTTGACCAAGTTATTGGCTTTTAAAGATGGCAAGAAGGCCCATTTCAGTAAACCTTTGCAAAATTAAAATCAATGACATAAAAACGGTCATATTTTTTACTACCTTTAAAGTTTAATATTTTAATGCAGATAACAACAAAATCGAAAGAAGGCCCATTTCAGTAAACCTTCGCAAAATTAAAATCAATGACATAAAAACGGTCATATTTTTTACAACCTTTAAAGTTATATATTTTAATGCAGATAACAACATAATCATTCCACAAGCCTATAGAGGTATGCCATATCGAAATCCGAGTCCTTTTGACCAGGATATGGGCTTTTAAAGATGGAAAGAAGGCCCATTTCAGTAAACCTTTGCAAAATTAAAATCAATGACATAAAAACGGTCATATTTTTTACAACCTTTAAAGTTATATATTTTAATGCAGATAACAACATAATCATTCCACAAGCCTATAGAGGTATGCCATATCGAAATCCGAGTCCTTTTGACCAGGATATGGGCTTTTAAAGATGGAAAGAAGGCCCATTTCAGTAAACCTTCGCAAAATTAAAATCAATGACATAAAAACGGTCATATTTTTTACTACCTTTAAAGTTATATATTTTAATGCAGATAACAACATAATCATTCCACAAGCCCATAGAGTTATGCCATATCGAAATCCGAGTCCTTTTGACCAAGTTATTGGCTTTTAAAGATGGAAAGAAGGCCCATTTCAGTAAACCTTCGCAAAATTAAAATCAATGACATAAAAACGGTCATATTTTTTACTACCTTTAAAGCTATATATTTTAATGCAGATAACAACATAATCATTCCACAAGCCCGTAAGGGTATGCCATATCAAAATTCGAGTTCATTTGACAAGGTTATGGGCTTTTAAAGATGGAAAGAAGGCCCAATTCAGTAAACCTTCGCAAAATTAAAATCAATGACATAAAAACGGTCAAATTTTTTACTACCTTTAAAGTTATATATTTTAATGAAGACACAAGCCCATAGAGGTATGCCATATCGAAATCGGAGTCCTTTTGACAAGGTTATGGGCTTTTAAAGATGGAAAGAAGGGCCATTTCAGTAAACATTTGCAAAATTAAAATCAATGACATAAAAACGGTCATATTTTTTACTACCTTTAAAGTTATATATTTTAATGCAGATAACAACATAATCATTCCACAAGCCTATAAAGGTATGCCATATCGAAATCCGAGTTCATTTGACTAAGCTATGCGCTTTTAAATATGTAAACAAGGCCCATTTCAGTAAACCTTCGCGAAATTAAAATCAATGACATAAAAACGGTCATATTTTTTACTACCTTTAAAGTTATATATTTTAATGCAGATAACAACATAATCATTCCACAAGCCTATAGAGGTATGCCATATCGAAATCCGAGTCCTTTTGACCAGGTTATGGGCTTTTAAAGATGGAAAGAATGCCCATTTAAGTAAACCTTTGCAAAATTAAAATCAATGACATAAAAACGGTCATATTTTTTACTACCTTTAAAGTTATATATTTTAATGCAGATAACAACATAATCATTCCACAAGCCTATAGAGGTATGCCATATCGAAATCCGAGTCCTTTTGACCAGGTTATGGGCTTTTAAAGATGGAAAGAATGCCCATTTAAGTAAACCTTTGCAAAATTAAAATCAATGACATAAAAACGGTCATATTTTTTACTACCTTTAAAGTTTAATATTTTGATGCAGATAACAACAAAATCATTTCACAAGCCACTAAAGGTATGCCATATCGAAATACGAGTTCATTTGACCAAGTTATTGGCTTTTAAAGATGGAAAAAAGGCCCATTTCAGTAAACCTTCGCAAAATTAAAATCAATGACATAAAAACGGTCATATTTTTTACTACCTTTAAAGTTATATATTTTAATGCAGATAACAACATAATCATTCCACAAGCCTATAGAGGTATGCCATATCGAAATCCGAGTCCTTTTGACCAGGTTATGGGCTTTTAAAGATGGAAAGAATGCCCATTTAAGTAAACCTTTGCAAAATTAAAATCAATGACATAAAAACGGTCATATTTTTTACTACCTTTAAAGTTTAATATTTTGATGCAGATAACAACAAAATCATTTCACAAGCCACTAAAGGTATGCCATATCGAAATACGAGTTCATTTGACCAAGTTATTGGCTTTTAAAGATGGAAAAAAGGCCCATTTCAGTAAACCTTCGCAAAATTAAAATCAATGACATAAAAACGGTCATATTTTTTACTACCTTTAAAGTTATATATTTTTATGCAGATAAAAACATAATCATTCCACAAGCCCATAAAGGTATGCCATATCGAAATCCGGGTTCATTTGACCAAGTTATGGGCTTTTAAAGATGGAAGGAAGGCCCATTTCTGTAAACCTTCGCAAAATTAAAATCAATGATATAAAAACGGTCATATTTTTTAATACATTTAAAGATATATATTTTAATGCAGATAACAACATAATCATTCCTCCAGCCCATAGAGGTATGCCATATCGAAATCCGAGTCATTTTGACCAAATTATGGGCTTTTAAAGATGGAAAGAAGGCCCATATCAGTAAACATTTGCAAAATTAAAATCAATGACATAAAAACGGTCATATTTTTAGTACATTTAAAGTTATATATTTTAATGCAGAAAACAATATAAACATTCCACAAGCCCATAAACGTATACCATATCGAAATACGAGTTCATTGGACCAAGTTATTGGCTTTTAAAGATGAAAGAAGGCCCATTTCAGTAAACCTTCGGAAAATTAAAATCAATGACATAAAAACGGTCATATTTTTTACTACCTCCAAAGTTAAATATTTTAATGCAGATAACAAGAAAATCATTCCACAAGCCCCTAAAGGTATGCCATATCGAAATACGAGTTCATTTGACGAAGTAATTGGCTTTTAAAGATGGAAAGAAGGCCCATTTCAGTAAACCTTCTCAAAATTAAAATCAATCACATAAAAACGGTCATATTTTTTACTACCTTTACAGTTATATATTTTAATGCAGATAACAACATAATTATTCCACAAGCCTATAAAGGTATGCCATATCGAAATCCGAGTTCATTTGACCAAGTTATGGGCCTTTAAAGATGGAAAGAAGGCCCATTTCAGTAAACCTTCGCAAAATTATAATCAATGACATAAAAACGGTCATATTTTTTACTACCTTTACAGTTATATATGTTAATGCAGATAACAACATAATTATTCCACAAGCCTATAAAGGTATGCCATATCGAAATCCGAGCTCATTTGACCAAGTTATGGGCCTTTAAAGATGGAAAGAAGGCCCATTTCAGTAAACCTTCGCAAAATTAAAATCAATGACATAAAAACGGTTATATATTTTAATGCAGATAACAATATAAACACTCCACAAGCCCATAAACGTATACCATATCGAAATACGAGTTCATTTGACCAAGTTATTGGCTTTTAAAGATGAAAGAAGGCCCATTTCAGTAAACCTTCGGAAAATTAAAATCAATGACATAAAAACGGTCATATTTTGTACTACCTCTAAAGTTAAATATTTTAATGCAGATAACAAGAAAATCATTCCACAAGCCCCTAAAGGTATGCCATATCGAAATACGAGTTCATTTGACGAAGTAATTGGCTTTTAAAGATGGAAAGAAGGCCCATTTCAGTAAACCTTCGCAAAATTAAAATCAATCACATAAAAACGGTCATATTTTTTACTACCTTTACAGTTATATATTTTAATGCAGATAACAACATAATTATTCCACAAGCCTATAAAGGTATGCCATATCGAAATCCGAGCTCATTTGACCAAGTTATGGGCCTTTAAAGATGGAAAGAAGGCCCATTTCAGTAAACCTTCGCAAAATTAAAATCAATGACATAAAAACGGTTATATATTTTAATGCAGATAACAACATAATCATTCCACAAGCCCATAGAGGTATGCCATATCGAAATCCGCGTCCCTTTGACCAGGTTATGGGCTTTTAAAGATGGAAAGAAGGCCCATTTCAGTAAACCTTTGCAAAATTAAAATCAATGACATTAAAAGGGTCAAATTTTTTACTATCTTTAAAGTTTAATATTTTAATGCAGATAAAAACAAAATCATTCCACAAGCCCCTGAATGCATGCCATATCGAAATACGAGTTCATTTGACCAAGTTATTGGCTTTTAAAGATGGAAGGAAGGCCAATTTCAGTAAACCTTCGCAAAATTAGAATCAATACATAAAAACGGTCATATTTTTTACTTCCTTTAAAGATATATATTTTAATGCAGATAACAACATAATCATTCCACAAGCCCATAAAGGTATGCCATATCGAAATCCGAGTTCATTTGACTAAGTTTTGGGCTTTTAAATATGTAAAGAAGGCACATTACAGTAAACCTTTGCAAAATTAAAATCAATGACATTTAAACGGTCATATTTTTTACTACCTTTAAAGTTTAATATTTTAATGCAGATAACAACAAAATCATTCCACAAGCCCCTAAAGGTATGCCATATCGAAATACGAGTTCATTTGACCAAGTTATTGGCTTTTAAAGATGGAAAAAAGGCCCATTTCAGTAAACCTTCGCAAAATTAAAATCAATGTCATAAAAACGGTCATATTTTTTACTACCTTTAAAGTTATATATTTTAATGCAGATAAAAACATAATCATTCCACAAGCCCATAGAGGTATGCCATATCGAAATCCGAGTCCTTTTGACCAAGTTATGGGCCTTTAAAGATGGAAAGAAGGCCCATTTCAGTAAACCTTTTCAAAATTAAAATCAATGACATAATAACGGTCATATGTTTTACTACCTTTAAAGTTAAATATTTTAATGCAGATAACAACAAAATCATTCCACAAGCCCCTAAAGGTATGCCATATCGAAATACGAGTTCATTTGACCAAGTTATTGGCTTTTAAAGATGGCAAGAAGGCCCATTTCAGTAAACCTTTGCAAAATTAAAATCAATGACATAAAAACGGTCATATTTTTTACTACCTTTAAAGTTTAATATTTTAATGCAGATAACAACAAAATCGAAAGAAGGCCCATTTCAGTAAACCTTCGCAAAATTAAAATCAATGACATAAAAACGGTCATATTTTTTACAACCTTTAAAGTTATATATTTTAATGCAGATAACAACATAATCATTCCACAAGCCTATAGAGGTATGCCATATCGAAATCCGAGTCCTTTTGACCAGGATATGGGCTTTTAAAGATGGAAAGAAGGCCCATTTCAGTAAACCTTTGCAAAATTAAAATCAATGACATAAAAACGGTCATATTTTTTACAACCTTTAAAGTTATATATTTTAATGCAGATAACAACATAATCATTCCACAAGCCCATAGAGGTATGCCATATCGAAATCCGTATCCTTTTGACCAGGTTATGGGCTTTTAAGGATGGAAAGAAGGCCCATTTCAGTAAACATTTGCAAAATTAAAATCAATGACATAAAAACGGTCATATTTTATACTACCTTTAAAGTTATATATTTTAATGCAGAAAACAACATAATCATTCCACAAGCCCCTAAAGGTATGCCATATCGAAATCCGAGTTCATTTGACTAAGGTATGGGCTTTTAAATATGTAAAGAAGGCCCATTTCAGTAAACCTTCGCAAAATTAAAATCAATGACATAAAAACAGTCAAATTTTTTACTACCTTTAAAGTTATATATATTAATCAAGATAACAACATAATCATTCCACAAGCCCATAGAGGTATGCCATATCGAAATCCGTATACTTTTGACCAGGTTATGGGCTTTTAAGGATGGAAAGAAGGCCCATTTCAGTAAACATTTGCAAAATTAAAATCAATGACATAAAAACGGTCATATTTTATACTACCTTTAAAGTTATATATTTTAATGAAGATAACAACATAATCATTCCACAAGCCTATAAAGGTATGCCATATCGAAATCCGAGTTCATTTGACTAAGCTATGCGCTTTTAAATATGTAAACAAGGCCCATTTCAGTAAACCTTCGCAAAATTAAAATCAATGACATAAAAACGGTCATATTTTTTACTACCTTTAAAGTTTAATATTTTAATGCAGATAACAACAAAATCGAAAGAAGGCCCATTTCAGTAAACATTTGCAAAATTAAAATCAATGACATGAAAACGGTCATATTTTTTACTACCTTTAAAGTTATATATTTTAATGCAGATAACAACATAATCATTCCACAAGCCTATAGAGGTATGCCATATCGAAATCCGAGTCCTTTTGACCAGGTTATGGGCTTTTAAAGATGGAAAGAAGGCCCACTTAAGTAAACCTTCGCAAAATTAAAATCAATGACATAAAAACGGTCATATTTTTTACCACCTTTAAAGTTATATATTTTAATGCAGAAAACAACATAATCATTCCACAAGCCCCTAAAGGTATGCCATATCGAAATCCGAGTCCTTTTGACCAGGATATGGGCTTTTAAATATGTAAAGAAGGCCCATTTCAGTAAACCTTCGCAAAATTAAAATCAATGACATAAAAACAGTCAAATTTTTTACTACCTTTAAAGTTATATATTTTAATGAAGATAACAACATAATCATTTCTCAAGCCCATAGAGGTATGCCATATCAAAATCCGAGTTCATTTGACCAAGCTATTGGCTTTTAAAGATGGAAAGAAGGCCCATTTCAGTAAACCTTCGCAAAATTAAAATCAATGATATAAAAACGGTCATGTTTTTTAATACATTTAAAGTTATATATTTTAATGCAGATAACAACATAATCATTTCTCAAGCCCATAGAGGTATGCCATATCGAAGTCCGAGTCATTTTGACCAAATTATGGGCTTTTAAAGATGGAAAGAAGGCCCATTTCAGTAAACATTTGCAAAATTAAAATCAATGACATAAAAACGGTCATATTTTTTACTACCTTTACAGTTATATATTTTAATGCAGATAACAACATAATTATTCCACAAGCCTATAAAGGTATGCCATATCGAAATACGAGTTCATTTGACCAAGTTATTGGCTTTTAAAGATGAAAGAAGGCTCATTTCAGTAAACCTTCGGAAAATTAAAATCAATGACATAAAAACGGTCATATTTTTTACTACCTCTAAAGTAAAATATTTTAATGCAGATAACAAGAAAATCATTCCACAAGCCCCTAAAGGTATGCCATATCGAAATACGAGTTCATTTGACGAAGTAATTGGCTTTTAAAGATGGAAAGAAGGCCCATTTCAGTAAACCTTCGCAAAATTAAAATCAATCACATAAAAACGGTCATATTTTTTACTACCTTTACAGTTATAAATTTTAATGCAGATAACAAAATAATTACTCCACAAGCCTATAAAGGTATGCCATATCGAAATCCGAGTTCATTTGACCAAGTTATGGGCCTTTAAAGATGGAAAGAAGGCCCATTTCAGTAAACCTTCGCAAAATTAAAATCAATGACATAAAAACGGTCATATTTTTTACTACCTTTACAGTTATATATTTTAATGCAGATAACAACATAATCATTCCACAAGCCCATAAAGGTATGCCATATCGAAATCCGAGTTCATTTGACTAAGTTTTGGGCTTTTAAATATGTAAAGAAGGCACATTACAGTAAACCTTTGCAAAATTAAAATCAATGACATTAAAACGGTCATATTTTTTACTACCTTGAAAGTTAAATATTTTAATGCAGATAACAACATAATCATTCCACAAGCCTATAGAGGTATGCCATATCGAAATCCGAGTCCTTTTGACCAGGTTATGGGCTTTTAAAGATGGAAAGAAGGCCCATTTAAGTAAACCTTTGCAAAATTAAAATCAATGTCATAAAAACGGTCATTTTTTTACTACCTTTAAAGTTATATATTTTAATGCAGATAACAACATAATTCTTAAACAAGCCCATAGAGGTATGCCATATCGAAATCCGAGTCCTTTTGACCAAGTTATGGGCTTTTAAAGATGTAAAGAAGGCCCATTTCAGTAAACCTTCGCAAAATTAAAATCAATGACATAAAAACGGTCCAATTTTTTACTACCTTTAAAGTTATATATTTTAATGCAGATAACAAAATAATCATTCCACAAGCCCATAGAGGTATGCCATATCGAAATCCGAGTCCTTTTGACCAAAATATGGGCCTTTAAAGATGGAAAGAAGGCCCATTACAGTAAACCTTTTCAAAATTAAAATCAATGACATAATAACGGTCATATGTTTTACTACCTTTAAAGTTTAATATTTTAATGCAGATAACAACATAACCATTCCACAAGCCCCTAAGGGTATGCCATATCGAGATCCGAGTTCATTTGACTAAGTTATGGGCTTTTAAATATGTAAAGAAGGTCCATTTCAGTAAACCTTCGCAAAATTAAAATCAATGACATAAAAACGGTCATATTATTTACTACCTTTAAAGTTATATATTTTAATGAAGATAACAACATAATCATTCCACAAGCCCATAGAGGTATGCCATATCGAAATCCGAGTCCTTTTGACAAGGTTATGGGCTTTTAAAGATGGAAAGAAGGTCCATTTCAGTAAACATTTGCAAAATTAAGATCAATGACATAAAAACGGTCATATTCTTTACCACCTTTAAAGTTATATATTTTAATGCAGATAAAAACATAATCATTCCACAAGCCCATAAAGGTATGCCATATCGAAATACGAGTTCATTTGACCAAGTTATGGGCTTTTAAAGATGGAAGGAAGGCCCATTTCTGTAAACCTTCGCAAAATATAAATCAATGACATAAAAACGGTCATATTTTTTAATACATTTAAAGTTATATATTTTAATGAAGATAAAAACATAATCATTTCTCAAGCCCATAGAGGTATGCCATATCGAAATCCGAGTCCTTTTGACAAGGTTATGGGCTTTTAAAGATGGAAAGAAGGGCCATTTCAGTAAACATTTGCAAAATTAAAATCAATGACATAAAAACGGTTATATTTTTTACTACCTTTAAAGTTATATATTTTAATGCAGATAACAACATAATTATTCCACAAGCCTATAGAGGTATGCCATATCGAAATCCGAGTCCTTTTGACCAGGTTATGGGCTTTTAAAGATGGAAAGAAGGCCCATTTAAGTAAACCTTTGCAAAATTAAAATCAATGACATAAAAACGGTCATATTTTTTAACACCTTTAAAGTTATATATTTTTATGCAGATAAAAACATAATCATTCCACAAGCCCATAAAGGTATGCCATATCGAAATCCGGGTTCATTTGACCAAGTTATGGGCTTTTAAAGATGGAAGGAAGGCCCATTTCTGTAAACCTTCGCAAAATAAAAATCAATGACATAAAAACGGTCATATTTTTTAATACATTTAAAGTTATATATTTTAATGAAGATAACAACATAGTCATTTCTCAAGACCATAGAGGTATGCCATATCGAAATCCGAGTTCATTTGACCAAGCTATTGGCTTTTAAAGATGGAAAAAAGGCCCATTTCAGTAAACCTTCGCAAAATTAAAATCAATGGTATAAAAACGGTCATATTTTTTAATACATTTAAAGTTATATATTTTAATGCAGATAACAACATAATCATTCCTCCAGCCCATAGAGGTATGCCATATCGAAATCCGAGTCATTTTGACCAAATTATGGGCTTTTAAAGATGGAAAGAAGGCCCATATAAGTACACATTTGCAAAATTAAAATCAATGACATAAAAACGGTCATATTTTTAGTACATTTAAAGTTATATATTTTAATGCAGATAACAATATAAACATTCCACAAGCCCATAAACGTATACCATATCGAAATACGAGTTCATTTGACCAAGTTATTGGCTTTTAAAGATGGAAAGAAGGCCCATTTCAGTAAACCTTCGCAAAATTAAAATCAATGACATAAAAACGGTCATATTTTTTACTACCTCTAAAGTTAAATATTTTAATGCAAATAACAAGAAAATCATTCCACAAGCCCCTAAAGGTATGCCATATCGAAATACGAGTTCATTTGACGAAGTAATTGGCTTTTAAAGATGGAAAGAAGGCCCATTTCAGTAAACCTTCGCAAAATTAAAATCAATCACATAAAAACGGTCATATTTTTTACTACCTTTACAGTTATATATTTTAATGCAGATAACAACATAATTATTCCACAAGCCTATAAAGGTATGCCATATCGAAATCCGAGTCCATTTGACCAAGTTATGGGCCTTTAAAGATGGAAAGAAGGCCCATTTCAGTAAACCTTCGCAAAATTAAAATCAATGACATAAAAACGGTCATATTTTTTACTACCTTTACAGTTATATATTTTAATGCAGATAACAACATAATTATTCCACAAGCCTATAAAGGTATGCCATATCGAAATCCGAGCTCATTTGACTAAGTTATGGGCCTTTAAAGATGGAAAGAAGGCCCATTTCAGTAAACCTTCGCAAAATTAAAATCAATGACATAAAAACGGTTATATATTTTAAAGCAGATAACAACATAATCATTCCACAAGCCCATAGAGGTATGCCATATCGAAATCCGAGTCCTTTTGACCAGGTTATGGGCTTTTAAAGATGGAAAGAAGGCCCATTTCAGTAAACCTTTGCAAAATTAAAATCAATGACATTAAAACGGTCAAATTTTTTACTACCTTTAAAGTTTAATATTTTAATGCAGATAACAACAAAATCTTTCCACAAGCCCCTGAATGCATGCCATATCGAAATACGAGTTCATTTGACCAAGTTATTGGCTTTTAAAGATGGAAGGAAGGCCAATTTCAGTAAGCCTTCGCAAAATTGGAATCAATACATAAAAACGGTCATATTTTTTACTTTCTTTAAAGATATATATTTTAATGCAGATAACAACATAATCATTCCACAAGCCCATAAAGGTATGCCATATCGAAATCCGAGTTCATTTGACTAAGTTTTGGGCTTTTAAATATGTAAAGAAGGCACATTACAGTAAACCTTTGCAAAATTAAAATCAATGACATTAAAACGGTCAAAATTAAAATCAATTACATAAAAACGGTTATATATTTTAATGCAGATAACAACATAATCATTCCACAAGCCCATAGAGGTATGCCATATCGAAATCCGCGTCCGTTTGACCAGGTTATGGGCTTTTAAAGATGGAAAGAAGGCCCATTTCAGTAAACCTTTGCAAAATTAAAATCAATGACATTAAAACGGTCAAATTTTTTACTATCTTTAAAGTTTAATATTTTAATGCAGATAACAACAAAATCATTCCACAAGCCCCTGAATGCATGCCATATCGAAATACGAGTTCATTTGACCAAGTTATTGGCTTTTAAAGATGGAAGGAAGGCCAATTTCAGTAAACCTTCGCAAAATTAGAATCAATACATAAAAACGGTCATATTTTTTACTTCCTTTAAAGATATATATTTTAATGCAGATAACAACATAATCATTCCACAAGCCCATAAAGGTATGCCATATCGAAATCCGAGTTCATTTGACTAAGTTTTGGGCTTTTAAATATGTAAAGAAGGCACATTACAGTAAACCTTTGCAAAATTAAAATCAATGACATTAAAACGGTCATATTTTTTACTACCTTTAAAGTTTAATATTTTAATGCAGATAACAACAAAATCATTCCACAAGCCCCTAAAGGTATGCCATATCGAAATACGAGTTCATTTGACCAAGTTATTGGCTTTTAAAGATGGAAAAAAGGCCCATTTCAGTAAACCTTCGCAAAATTAAAATCAATGTCAAAAAAACGGTCATATTTTTTACTACCTTTAAAGTTATATATTTTAATGCAGATAAAAACATAATCATTCCACAAGCCCATAGAGGTATGCCATATCGAAATCCGAGTCCTTTTGACCAAGTTATGGGCCTTTAAAGATGGAAAGAAGGCCCATTTCAGTAAACCTTTTCAAAATTAAAATCAATGACATAATAACGGTCATATGTTTTACTACCTTTAAAGTTAAATATTTTAATGCAGATAACAACAAAATCATTCCACAAGCCCCTAAAGGTATGCCATATCGAAATACGAGTTCATTTGACCAAGTTATTGGCTTTTAAAGATGGAAAGAAGGCCCATTTCAGTAAACCTTTGCAAAATTAAAATCAATGACATAAAAACGGTCATATTTTTTACTACCTTTAAAGCTATATGTTTTAATGCAGATAACAACATAATCATTCCACAAGCCCCTAAGGGTATGCCATATCGAGATCCGAGTTCATTTGACTAAGTTATGGGCTTTTAAATATGTAAAGTAGGTCCATTTCAGTAAACCTTCGCAAAATTAAAATCAATGACATAAAAACGGTCATATTTTTTACTACCTTTAAAGTTATATATTTTAATAAAGATAACAACATAATCATTCCACAAGCCCATAGAGGTATGCCATATCGAAATCCGAGTCCTTTTGACAAGGTTATGGGCTTTTAAAGATGGAAAGAAGGCCCATTTCAGTAAACATTTGCAAAATTAAGATCAATGACATAAAAACGGTCATATTCTTTACCACCTTTAAAGTTATATATTTTAATGCAGATAAAAACATAATCATTCCACAAGCCCATAAAGGTATGCCATATCGAAATCCGAGTTCATTTGACCAAGTTATGGGCTTTTAAAGATGGAAGGAAGGCCCATTTCTGTAAACCTTCGCAAAATATAAATCAATGACATAAAAACGGTCATATTTTTTAATACATTTAAAGTTATATATTTTAATGAAGATAACAACATAATCATTTCTCAAGCCCATAAAGGTATGCCATATCGAAATCCGAGTTCATTTGACCAAGCTATTGGCTTTTAAAGATGGAAAGAAGGCCCATTTCAGTAAACCCTCGCAAAATTAAAATCACTGACATAAAAACGGTCATATTTTTTAATACATTTAAAGTTATATATTTTAATGCAGATAACAACATAATCATTCCTCAAGCCCATAGAGGTATGCCATATCGAAATCCGAGTTCATTTGACCAAGCTATTGGCTTTTAAAGATGGAAAGAAGGCCCATTTTAGTAAACCTTCGCAAAATTAAAATCAATGACATAAAAACGGTCATATTTTTAGTACATTTAAAGTTATATATTTTAATGCAGATAACAACATAATCATTCCACAAGCCCATAGAGGTATGCCATATCGAAATCCGAGTCCTTTTGACCAGGATATGGGCTTTTAAAGATGGAAAGAAGGCCCATTTCAGTAAACCTTTGCAAAATTAAAATCAATGACATAAAAACGGTCATAATTTTTACTACCTCTAAAGTTATATATTTTAATGAAGATAACAACATAATCATTCCACAAGCCTATAAAGGTATGCCATATCGAAATCCGAGTTCATTTGACTAAGCTATGCGCTTTTAAATATGTAAACAAGGCCCATTTCAGTAAACCTTCGCAAAATTAAAATCAATGACATAAAAACGGCCATATTTTTTACTACCTTTAAAGTTTAATATTTTAATGCAGATAACAACAAAATCGAAAGAAGGCCCATTTCAGTAAACCTTCGCAAAATTAAAATCAATGACATAAAAACGGTCATATTTTTTACAACCTTTAAAGTTATATATTTTAATGCAGATAACAACATAATCATTCCACAAGCCTATAGAGGTATGCCATATCGAAATCCGAGTCCTTTTGACCAGGATATGGGCTTTTAAAGATGGAAAGAAGGCCCATTTCAGTAAACCTTTGCAAAATTAAAATCAATGACATAAAAACGGTCATATTTTTTACAACCTTTAAAGTTATATATTTTAATGCAGATAACAACATAATCATTCCACAAGCCCATAGAGGTATGCCATATCGAAATCCGTATCCTTTTGACCAGGTTATGGGCTTTTAAGGATGGAAAGAAGGCCCATTTCAGTAAACATTTGCAAAATTAAAATCAATGACATAAAAACGGTCATATTTTATACTACCTTTAAAGTTATATATTTTAATGCAGAAAACAACATAATCATTCCACAAGCCCCTAAAGGTATGCCATATCGAAATCCGAGTTCATTTGACTAAGGTATGGGCTTTTAAATATGTAAAGAAGACCCATTTCAGTAAACCTTCGCAAAATTAAAATCAATGACATAAAAACAGTCAAATTTTTTACTACCTTTAAAGTTATATATATTAATCAAGATAACAACATAATCATTCCACAAGCCCATAGAGGTATGCCATATCGAAATCCGAGTCCTTTTGACAAGGTTATGGGCTTTTAAAGATGGAAAGAAGGCCCATTTCAGTAAACATTTGCAAAATATAAATCAATGACATAAAAACGGTCATATTTTTTACTACCTTTAAAGTTATATATTTTAATGCAGATAACAACATAATCATTCCACAAGCCTATAGAGGTATGCCATATCGAAATCCGAGTCCTTTTGACCAGGTTATGGGCTTTTAAAGATGGAAAGAAGGCCCACTTAAGTAAACCTTTGCAAAATTAAAATCAATGACATAAAAACGGTCATATTTTTTACCACCTTTAAAGTTATATATTTTTATGCAGATAAAATCATAATCATTCCACAAGCCCATAAAGGTATGCCATATCGAAATCCGAGTTCATTTGACCAAGTTATGGGGTTTTAAAGATGGAAGGAAGGCCCATTTCTGTAAACCTTCGCAAAATAAAAATCAATGACATAAAAACGGTCATATTTTTTAATACATTTAAAGTTATATATTTTAATGAAGATAACAACATAATCATTTCTCAAGCCCATAGAGGTATGCCATATCAAAATCCGAGTTCATTTGACCAAGCTATTGGCTTTTAAAGATGGAAAGAAGGCCCATTTCAGTAAACCTTCGCAAAATTAAAATCAATGATATAAAAACGGTCATATTTTTTACTACCTTTTCAGTTATATATTTTAATGCAGATAACAACATAATTATTCCACAAGCCTATAAAGGTATGCCATATCGAAATACGAGTTCATTTGACCAAGTTATTGGCTTTTAAAGATGAAAGAAGGCTCATTTCAGTAAACCTTCGGAAAATTAAAATCAATGACATAAAAACGGTCATATTTTTTACTACCTCTAAAGTTAAATATTTTAATGCAGATAACAAGAAAATCATTCCACAAGCCCCTAAAGGTATGCCATATCGAAATACGAGTTCATTTGACGAAGTAATTGGCTTTTAAAGATGGAAAGAAGGCCCATTTCAGTAAACCTTCGCAAAATTAAAATCAATCACATAAAAACGGTCATATTTTTTACTACCTTTACAGTTATATATTTTAATGCAGATAACAAAATAATTATTCCACAAGCCTATAAAGGTATGCCATATCGAAATCCGAGTTCATTTGACCAAGTTATGGGCCTTTAAAGATGGAAAGAAGGCCCATTTCAGTAAACCTTCGCAAAATTAAAATCAATGACATAAAAACGGTCATATTTTTTACTACCTTTACAGTTATATATTTTAATGCAGATAACAACATAATTATTCCACAAGCCTATAAAGGTATGCCATATCGAAATCCGACCTCATTTGACTAAGTTATGGGCCTTTAAAGATGGAAAGAAGGCCCATTTCAGTAAACCTTCGCAAAATTAAAATCAATGACATAAAAACGGTTATATATTTTAAAGCAGATAACAACATAATCATTCCACAAGCCCATAGAGGTATGCCATATCGAAATCCGAGTCCTTTTGACCAAGTTATGGGCCTTTAAAGATGGAAAGAAGGCCCATTTCAGTAAACCTTTGCAAAATTAAAATCAATGACATTAAAACGGTCAAATTTTTTACTACCTTTAAGTTTATTATTTTAATGCAGATAACAACAAAATCATTCCACAAGCCCCTGAATGCATGCCATATCGAAATACGAGTTCATTTGACCAAGTTATTGGCTTTTAAAGATGGAAGGAAGGCCAATTTCAGTAAACCTTCGCAAAATTGGAATCAATACATAAAAACGGTCATATTTTTTCTTTCTTTAAAGATATATATTTTAATGCAGATAACAACATAATCATTCCACAAGCCCATAGAGGTATGCCATATCGAAATCCGAGTCCTTTTGACCAGGTTATGGGCTTTTAAAGATGGAAAGAAGGCCCATTTAAGTAAACCTTTGCAAAATTAAAATCAATGTCATAAAAACGGTCATTTTTTTACTACCTTTAAAGTTATATATTTTAATGCAGATAACAACATAATTCTTAAACAAGCCCATAGAGGTATGCCATATCGAAATCCGAGTCCTTTTGACCAAGTTATGGGCTTTTAAAGATGTAAAGAAGGCCCATTTCAGTAAACCTTCGCAAAATTAAAATCAATGACATAAAAACGGTCAAATTTTTTACTACCTTTAAAGTTATATATTTTAATGCAGATAACAAAACAATCATTCCACAAGCCCATAGAGGTATGCCATATCGAAATCCGAGTCCTTTTGACCAAGTTATGGGCCTTTAAAGATGGAAAGAAGGCCCATTACAGTAAACCTTTTCAAAATTAAAATCAATGACATAATAACGGTCATATGTTTTACTACCTTTAAAGTTTAATATTTTAATGCAGATAACAACATAACCATTCCACAAGCCCCTAAGGGTATGCCATATCGAGATCCGAGTTCATTTGACTAAGTTATGGGCTTTTAAATATGTAAAGAAGGTCCATTTCAGTAAACCTTCGCAAAATTAAAATCAATGACATAAAAACGGTCATATTATTTACTACCTTTAAAGTTATATATTTTAATGAAGATAACAACATAATCATTCCACAAGCCCATAGAGGTATGCCATATCGAAATCCGAGTCCTTTTGACAAGGTTATGGGCTTTTAAAGATGGAAAGAAGGTCCATTTCAGTAAACATTTGCAAAATTAAGATCAATGACATAAAAACGGTCATATTCTTTACCACCTTTAAAGTTATATATTTTAATGCAGATAAAAACATAATCATTCCACAAGCCCATAAAGGTATGCCATATCGAAATACGAGTTCATTTGACCAAGTTATGGGCTTTTAAAGATGGAAGGAAGGCCCATTTCTGTAAACCTTCGCAAAATATAAATCAATGACATAAAAACGGTCATATTTTTTAATACATTTAAAGTTATATATTTTAATGAAGAGTTCATTTGACCAAGTTATTGGCTTTTAAAGATGGAAAGAAGGCCCATTTCAGTAAACCTTCGCAAAATTAAAATCAATGACATAAAAACGGTCATATTTTTTACTACCTCTAAAGTTAAATATTTTAATGCAGATAACAAGAAAATCATTCCACAAGCCCCTAAAGGTATGCCATATCGAAATACGAGTTCATTTGACGAAGTAATTGTTTTTTTTTTTTTTTTTTTTTTTGTAAAAGTGTATATTTATTCAGGATTAACAGGTATACTGCTACCTATGTGGCAGCTTGAGCAGGTTGTAAATATAGGGGATAACAAAGCTTTGGTATACAAAATTATACATTAATTCTTTTCATTTGATATTTAGTTAGACTAGGTGTTAAATATATCTTAATGGAAGGTCATGTGGGTGGTTTCTTTTCAGTCTTCTTCTTGTTGGTCTCCAAATTAGCCTCTTCGCCAGGGAGTTAGGATGAGAGCCAAGGCGTCTGAAGTAGTTTTCAGCATGCGTACGACAAACATCGCCTATCTTTGGGATTTTGAGATCTCTTTCAATATCTCTGGTTCGCATGTACCAGGGGGCATTACACATCGATCTTATAATCTTGCTTTGCGCTACTCGTATTTTGTTTAGATTCGTCTTAGACGCTATGCCGTAGACTTGTAACGCATACTTCCAGATTGGACTGAGAATCGATTTATAAATTCGAACTTTGTGGGACAAAGAGAGCTTATTTCTTGACGAAAGAAGCCAGGACATACTTGCTGCCTTTGAAAGCACTGACTGCTTGATCATGGTTGTGTGCCTCTGGAATGTGAGTCCTCTATCCAAAATCACACCAAGGTACTTATAGTAGGACTCGTGTCGAAGTACAGAACCGAACATGGAAATGCCTGGGCAGTTCTTTGGCCTTGTGGAGAATGTGACGCAAGCACATTTGCTGCAGTTTATGCCTATATTCCATTCTGTTGTCCATTTTTCAAAACGTGATACGTACTCCTGCAGGCCCAAGGTTGCAATGTCTATGCTTGGACTCCTGACCATAACCGCTGTGTCGTCGGCGTATGTTGCGATGAGCATGTCATCATCGTCAACTTCGGTACAACCCCACGAATCTGGCATATCTGACGTAAACAGTGAGTAAAGTGTCGGACCTAGTACACTGCCTTGAGGTACACCCGCTGAGATTGGACGTTTTGACGACTTTTCACCATCGACAACAACACTAAATTTCCTTTCCGATAGGAAGCTCTGAATGAGGAGGAAAAGCTGTGGCGTTAGTAGGATCTTTAGCTTGCTTAGGAGGCCGTCGTGCCATACCCTATCAAAGGCTTGTTGTATATCCATAAACACAGCAACTGTGTACATTTTGCTTTCCATAGCTTCCAGAGCGAAATTGACCACGCGATGGAGCTGTTCAGGTGTGCCGTGACTTTTTCGGAAACCAAACTGCCACTTAGGAATAGCTCTGCTCACACTTTCTAGTCCAAGGATCCGATCCAGTATCACTCTTTCCATCATTTTGCCCAATGCAGGTAAGAGACTTATTGGCCTGTATGCATCGACTTCGGTGGGTTGCTTTCCAGGCTTGGGGATCATCGTGATAATGGCACTTTTCCATGAACTTGGGTAATGACTCAGCCTTAGGACGCTGTTGAACAACAGGACTATAAATAGCAGAGCTTTGGTGGAAAGAATCTTGAGCGTTTTGTTGTCTAAAAGGTCCTCGCCTGGGGCTTTTTTGTTTTTGAGCTTTCCGATCTGTGTCACAACTTCTTCTAGGGTAACAGGCTTTGTGGGAAGAGCCATTTGAAAAGGCCTGTCCAGACGCATTTGCACAAGCATACGATTTTCCATCGGAGTTAGGTTTAACGGCTTGAATCTGTTCTCTAGATTGTCAGCAAAGATATCAGCCTTCTGCTGACTGGAGCCACACCAACCACCAGCGGGATTTCTGATAGGAGCCTTTGGGGTAACCTGTCTCTTAAATCGATTCGTTAGCTTCCATAGAGAGTAGTTAGTCGATGCATCCGGTCCCGCATTTTCCAACATATGGTCAATTTGATCTTGCTTGTTCTTTTTCAGGACTTTGCTTAGGCGATTTGAAAGCCTTTTGTAGATGTTGTAGACGCGCATATCTCCAGTTCTTGTGTATTCTCGACGAACTCTTCTTTTTAGCTGTATAAGAACTAAAGCATTTTGTGGGAGCAAATTGCTTCTACTTTGATCCGGAGGTTGCCTTTGTTCCGGGGTAGCAGCAGTAGCAGCAGTGTATATTTGCTCCATAAAAGCCGTTACCGCATCTTCAAGATCACCTGGATGGTTAATAACAGTGTTGAGATTTATACTTCTGTCCAGAGTTTCCTTAAACTTTTCAACGGAGGAGCCGGGCGGTAGTAATGGTTTTCTTTTGGCCTTGTATTGAGGTGTTTGACTAAGCGTTGCAACAATTGACAGATGGTCGGAAGATAACTCGTATTTTGTTTCGATCGAGAGTTGATTTAGTTGTACTCCATTTACGATGAAAAAGTCAAGAGCTGTTGGCGTAAGCCTAGTATTCGACGAATAAAAGGTAGGTCCCCCAGTAGCTAGAATTTGGCAAGAGCTAGAAACTATGGCCTCTTGAAGACGCCTTCCCCGACAACAAGACCTTAAATTGCCCCACCATTGATGCTTGGCGTTAAAGTCGCCTCCAGCCAAGAATTTCGGGCCCAGAGACGCTAGTAGCTGGTCAAAATCGTTCTTTGTCCAGGGCTCGCTGGGAGGAAGATACAACGACGCTATTTTAAGGACCCCTCCATTTGTTGGAACTCAGTCTGGGTGGACTCAGTCTGGGTGTGAATAATGTTGGTCTTGATGAGGATAGCAGAACCGCCTTTAGCGGTATTGCTAGGATGATTGGCAAAGTATTGGTCATAGCCAGGAAGGTACATTTTAAGACCGGGACGCATATGAGTCTCAGTAATGAGCATTATGTCTATTGAGTTGTCAATAAGGAAAAGACGAAGTTCTTCGCTTTTTTTAACTATTCCTCTTGCATTCCATAATCCGATTTTGATAGCTGAGAATGTCATTTTCTAGAAATAAGAACCTGAACTAGATCGCGAAAAGCCTTGTTCGACTCAATCGTTTCCATGACTAGCTTGAAAAGTTGATCCAGCCTAGCGTTTATATCAAATATTGCCTTCTCCAAGGTAGACAAATTTCGGTTTGGGTTGCGGTCAACTTCAGGTACATGTGCAACAGTCTGCCTAGCTGCAGCGCTGGTGTTGCTCGGAAGGCTATTTCTTGCCATATCTGCATAAGATACGCCATCTCTGGTAGCTGACATGGAAAATAGTTGACCGTGTCTGCTTTCGTTCGTCCTACTGGTCGTCGTGTTCCTTTGACTTACTCCAGCTTTTAGTTTTTGGCTTAGTTCCATCCTAACTTTGCAGCCCTTAAAACCTGCAGGGTGATTTTCTCCGCAGTTTGCACACATGCATTGGTTGTTGAGATGTGACTCACACGATTTGGAGTTGGTAGGATGATCTCCGGCACAATTCCCACAAACAGGCTTTATAAAACAACAATTTTGAGTGTGTCCAAAATTTTGGCATTTATAACACTGGACGAGGTCCTTATTACGAGTGGCCTTTTCCACAGTAACTCTGTGCCTTCCAATTTGCTTAATCTTTAACGACTCGGTGACATTTGGCGACATCTTGAGATTGACATAGAACAAATTTTGCCTTTCATCATTAGTTACGTCGGACATAGTCCCGCGCAAGCCAGGCTTTCTTGGGCAGTAAATATTTGCAACGTTGAAGCCTTTGTCCGTGAAGCAACGCTCTATTTCCTCCTTAGGGACTGTCGAGTGTATGTTCCTTATCACCAGCTTAAATGGCTTGTCCTCACGGAGTTGATGATGCCAAAACTCGCAATTCAAAGCAGTCAGGCTACGAACTACCTTGCGGAAAGAATCCGCACTGTCAGTGTATATGCGAGTAATTCCGAATTTGGATGTACGTATCTCATACTTATCTGCAGAGATGATTTCATCTAGGGTTCGTTCTAGAGTGAGGATATTAGTAACTTTTGGAACACATATGGGCGGAGGTTTCGGCTTCATCAAATCAGGTTGGCTTGAACTTTGAGCTTGGCTATTGGGATCAAACGTCTCCTCATTTGTCTCCATCTCCTCAATAGAGTTAACTTCCTCAGCTAAAGGGGCGAAGCGGTTGTTGCGAAGTCCATTGGACGTCGAAGCCTGACTGGACTTACCGATTTTGGCATTATTTACATTTGCTTTGCTGTTCTTTATGTTGGCTGGTTCCTTACTGCAGTTTGAAGGGTTCCGTTTCCTGCGAAGAGAAGTACTTGGTGCTTGAAACGAGCACCCGATAGGGGGCACTGTTGAGAAGTTATTAACCCCCAAAGACAATTCTGCTGTAGAAACTGGAGTCATACATGAAGAAGCTGCAACGGTGTAAGTGGTGGTGCCAGAACTGGCACTTGTTGCTGTAACAGTGTTAGTTACAGGTGTTGCTGAGCTGGTTTTAACAGCATCTGCGTTTTGTTGCCGTAGAGTGTCCAAATGCCGTCGAGCCAAATCTCTTGCAAGCTTGACTCGTAGTTCCGCTGGAGATTGGCCAGCGATTTCCTTCATCTTCTCAAATCCGGACAGCTCTTTCGAGAGCAGCGGATAAGAAGGTGTGTTGTTGTCCATTTATTAATTTACTATATTTTCGATTAGGAAAATAATAGAAATCAAATACAATAAATTCAAAGTCTTTACTTCTTATCTCCCGCTGGGCAGTGGGTGCACAAGCGAGAGACAAGACCTAGCCCAATGGGCAAAGTCGTACACAACGCTTACACTTTCGCTCGGGTGATAAATTGATCGAGCTCAGTAAAGACACCGGCGGGCGGTGTCTAAAAATAGATTGCGCGCAGATAAGCACAACAAAGGAAGTCCGAGATCACTCTCTGGTTGCTGATTAGAAGCTTAACACGACCGTACGAAACCAATGCATAAGCTCGACTGACGAAGTAATTGGCTTTTAAAGATGGAAAGAAGGCCCATTTCAGTAAACCTTCGCAAAATTAAAATCAATCACATAAAAACGGTCATATTTTTTAATACCTTTACAGTTATATATTTTAATGCAGATAACAACATAATTATTCCACAAGCCTATAAAGGTATGCCATATCGAAATCCGAGTTCATTTGACCAAGTTATGGGCCTTTAAAGATGGAAAGAAGGCCCATTTCAGTAAACCTTCGCAAAATTAAAATCAATGACATAAAAACGGTCATATTTTTTACTACCTTTACAGTTATATATTTTAATGCAGATAACAACATAATTATTCCACAAGCCTATAAAGGTATGCCATATCGAAATCCGACCTCATTTGACTAAGTTATGGGCCTTTAAAGATGGAAAGAAGGCCCATTTCAGTAAACCTTCGCAAAATTAAAATCAATGACATAAAAACGGTTATATATTTTAAAGCAGATAACAACATAATCATTCCACAAGCCCATAGAGGTATGCCATATCGAAATCCGAGTCCTTTTGACCAAGTTACGGGCCTTTAAAGATGGAAAGAAGGCCCATTTCAGTAAACCTTTGCAAAATTAAAATCAATGACATTAAAACGGTCAAATTTTTTACTACCTTTAAGTTTATTATTTTAATGCAGATAACAACAAAATCATTCCACAAGCCCCTGAATGCATGCCATATCGAAATACGAGTTCATTTGACCAAGTTATTGGCTTTTAAAGATGGAAGGAAGGCCAATTTCAGTAAACCTTCGCAAAATTGGAATCAATACATAAAAACGGTCATATTTTTTCTTTCTTTAAAGATATATATTTTAATGCAGATAACAACATAATCATTCCACAAGCCCATAGAGGTATGCCATATCGAAATCCGAGTCCTTTTGACCAGGTTATGGGCTTTTAAAGATGGAAAGAAGGCCCATTTAAGTAAACCTTTGCAAAATTAAAATCAATGTCATAAAAACGGTCATTTTTTTACTACCTTTAAAGTTATATATTTTAATGCAGATAACAACATAATTCTTAAACAAGCCCATAGAGGTATGCCATATCGAAATCCGAGTCCTTTTGACCAAGTTATGGGCTTTTAAAGATGTAAAGAAGGCCCATTTCAGTAAACCTTCGCAAAATTAAAATCAATGACATAAAAACGGTCAAATTTTTTACTACCTTTAAAGTTATATATTTTAATGCAGATAACAAAACAATCATTCCACAAGCCCATAGAGGTATGCCATATCGAAATCCGAGTCCTTTTGACCAAGTTATGGGCCTTTAAAGATGGAAAGAAGGCCCATTACAGTAAACCTTTTCAAAATTAAAATCAATGACATAATAACGGTCATATGTTTTACTACCTTTAAAGTTTAATATTTTAATGCAGATAACAACATAACCATTCCACAAGCCCCTAAGGGTATGCCATATCGAGATCCGAGTTCATTTGACTAAGTTATGGGCTTTTAAATATGTAAAGAAGGTCCATTTCAGTAAACCTTCGCAAAATTAAAATCAATGACATAAAAACGGTCATATTATTTACTACCTTTAAAGTTATATATTTTAATGAAGATAACAACATAATCATTCCACAAGCCCATAGAGGTATGCCATATCGAAATCCGAGTCCTTTTGACAAGGTTATGGGCTTTTAAAGATGGAAAGAAGGTCCATTTCAGTAAACATTTGCAAAATTAAGATCAATGACATAAAAACGGTCATATTCTTTACCACCTTTAAAGTTATATATTTTAATGCAGATAAAAACATAATCATTCCACAAGCCCATAAAGGTATGCCATATCGAAATACGAGTTCATTTGACCAAGTTATGGGCTTTTAAAGATGGAAGGAAGGCCCATTTCTGTAAACCTTCGCAAAATATAAATCAATGACATAAAAACGGTCATATTTTTTAATACATTTAAAGTTATATATTTTAATGAAGAGTTCATTTGACCAAGTTATTGGCTTTTAAAGATGGAAAGAAGGCCCATTTCAGTAAACCTTCGCAAAATTAAAATCAATGACATAAAAACGGTCATATTTTTTACTACCTCTAAAGTTAAATATTTTAATGCAGATAACAAGAAAATCATTCCACAAGCCCCTAAAGGTATGCCATATCGAAATACGAGTTCATTTGACGAAGTAATTGTTTTTTTTTTTTTTTTTTTTTTTGTAAAAGTGTATATTTATTCAGGATTAACAGGTATACTGCTACCTATGTGGCAGCTTGAGCAGGTTGTAAATATAGGGGATAACAAAGCTTTGGTATACAAAATTATACATTAATTCTTTTCATTTGATATTTAGTTAGACTAGGTGTTAAATATATCTTAATGGAAGGTCATGTGGGTGGTTTCTTTTCAGTCTTCTTCTTGTTGGTCTCCAAATTAGCCTCTTCGCCAGGGAGTTAGGATGAGAGCCAAGGCGTCTGAAGTAGTTTTCAGCATGCGTACGACAAACATCGCCTATCTTTGGGATTTTGAGATCTCTTTCAATATCTCTGGTTCGCATGTACCAGGGGGCATTACACATCGATCTTATAATCTTGCTTTGCGCTACTCGTATTTTGTTTAGATTCGTCTTAGACGCTATGCCGTAGACTTGTAACGCATACTTCCAGATTGGACTGAGAATCGATTTATAAATTCGAACTTTGTGGGACAAAGAGAGCTTATTTCTTGACGAAAGAAGCCAGGACATACTTGCTGCCTTTGAAAGCACTGACTGCTTGATCATGGTTGTGTGCCTCTGGAATGTGAGTCCTCTATCCAAAATCACACCAAGGTACTTATAGTAGGACTCGTGTCGAAGTACAGAACCGAACATGGAAATGCCTGGGCAGTTCTTTGGCCTTGTGGAGAATGTGACGCAAGCACATTTGCTGCAGTTTATGCCTATATTCCATTCTGTTGTCCATTTTTCAAAACGTGATACGTACTCCTGCAGGCCCAAGGTTGCAATGTCTATGCTTGGACTCCTGACCATAACCGCTGTGTCGTCGGCGTATGTTGCGATGAGCATGTCATCATCGTCAACTTCGGTACAACCCCACGAATCTGGCATATCTGACGTAAACAGTGAGTAAAGTGTCGGACCTAGTACACTGCCTTGAGGTACACCCGCTGAGATTGGACGTTTTGACGACTTTTCACCATCGACAACAACACTAAATTTCCTTTCCGATAGGAAGCTCTGAATGAGGAGGAAAAGCTGTGGCGTTAGTAGGATCTTTAGCTTGCTTAGGAGGCCGTCGTGCCATACCCTATCAAAGGCTTGTTGTATATCCATAAACACAGCAACTGTGTACATTTTGCTTTCCATAGCTTCCAGAGCGAAATTGACCACGCGATGGAGCTGTTCAGGTGTGCCGTGACTTTTTCGGAAACCAAACTGCCACTTAGGAATAGCTCTGCTCACACTTTCTAGTCCAAGGATCCGATCCAGTATCACTCTTTCCATCATTTTGCCCAATGCAGGTAAGAGACTTATTGGCCTGTATGCATCGACTTCGGTGGGTTGCTTTCCAGGCTTGGGGATCATCGTGATAATGGCACTTTTCCATGAACTTGGGTAATGACTCAGCCTTAGGACGCTGTTGAACAACAGGACTATAAATAGCAGAGCTTTGGTGGAAAGAATCTTGAGCGTTTTGTTGTCTAAAAGGTCCTCGCCTGGGGCTTTTTTGTTTTTGAGCTTTCCGATCTGTGTCACAACTTCTTCTAGGGTAACAGGCTTTGTGGGAAGAGCCATTTGAAAAGGCCTGTCCAGACGCATTTGCACAAGCATACGATTTTCCATCGGAGTTAGGTTTAACGGCTTGAATCTGTTCTCTAGATTGTCAGCAAAGATATCAGCCTTCTGCTGACTGGAGCCACACCAACCACCAGCGGGATTTCTGATAGGAGCCTTTGGGGTAACCTGTCTCTTAAATCGATTCGTTAGCTTCCATAGAGAGTAGTTAGTCGATGCATCCGGTCCCGCATTTTCCAACATATGGTCAATTTGATCTTGCTTGTTCTTTTTCAGGACTTTGCTTAGGCGATTTGAAAGCCTTTTGTAGATGTTGTAGACGCGCATATCTCCAGTTCTTGTGTATTCTCGACGAACTCTTCTTTTTAGCTGTATAAGAACTAAAGCATTTTGTGGGAGCAAATTGCTTCTACTTTGATCCGGAGGTTGCCTTTGTTCCGGGGTAGCAGCAGTAGCAGCAGTGTATATTTGCTCCATAAAAGCCGTTACCGCATCTTCAAGATCACCTGGATGGTTAATAACAGTGTTGAGATTTATACTTCTGTCCAGAGTTTCCTTAAACTTTTCAACGGAGGAGCCGGGCGGTAGTAATGGTTTTCTTTTGGCCTTGTATTGAGGTGTTTGACTAAGCGTTGCAACAATTGACAGATGGTCGGAAGATAACTCGTATTTTGTTTCGATCGAGAGTTGATTTAGTTGTACTCCATTTACGATGAAAAAGTCAAGAGCTGTTGGCGTAAGCCTAGTATTCGACGAATAAAAGGTAGGTCCCCCAGTAGCTAGAATTTGGCAAGAGCTAGAAACTATGGCCTCTTGAAGACGCCTTCCCCGACAACAAGACCTTAAATTGCCCCACCATTGATGCTTGGCGTTAAAGTCGCCTCCAGCCAAGAATTTCGGGCCCAGAGACGCTAGTAGCTGGTCAAAATCGTTCTTTGTCCAGGGCTCGCTGGGAGGAAGATACAACGACGCTATTTTAAGGACCCCTCCATTTGTTGGAACTCAGTCTGGGTGGACTCAGTCTGGGTGTGAATAATGTTGGTCTTGATGAGGATAGCAGAACCGCCTTTAGCGGTATTGCTAGGATGATTGGCAAAGTATTGGTCATAGCCAGGAAGGTACATTTTAAGACCGGGACGCATATGAGTCTCAGTAATGAGCATTATGTCTATTGAGTTGTCAATAAGGAAAAGACGAAGTTCTTCGCTTTTTTTAACTATTCCTCTTGCATTCCATAATCCGATTTTGATAGCTGAGAATGTCATTTTCTAGAAATAAGAACCTGAACTAGATCGCGAAAAGCCTTGTTCGACTCAATCGTTTCCATGACTAGCTTGAAAAGTTGATCCAGCCTAGCGTTTATATCAAATATTGCCTTCTCCAAGGTAGACAAATTTCGGTTTGGGTTGCGGTCAACTTCAGGTACATGTGCAACAGTCTGCCTAGCTGCAGCGCTGGTGTTGCTCGGAAGGCTATTTCTTGCCATATCTGCATAAGATACGCCATCTCTGGTAGCTGACATGGAAAATAGTTGACCGTGTCTGCTTTCGTTCGTCCTACTGGTCGTCGTGTTCCTTTGACTTACTCCAGCTTTTAGTTTTTGGCTTAGTTCCATCCTAACTTTGCAGCCCTTAAAACCTGCAGGGTGATTTTCTCCGCAGTTTGCACACATGCATTGGTTGTTGAGATGTGACTCACACGATTTGGAGTTGGTAGGATGATCTCCGGCACAATTCCCACAAACAGGCTTTATAAAACAACAATTTTGAGTGTGTCCAAAATTTTGGCATTTATAACACTGGACGAGGTCCTTATTACGAGTGGCCTTTTCCACAGTAACTCTGTGCCTTCCAATTTGCTTAATCTTTAACGACTCGGTGACATTTGGCGACATCTTGAGATTGACATAGAACAAATTTTGCCTTTCATCATTAGTTACGTCGGACATAGTCCCGCGCAAGCCAGGCTTTCTTGGGCAGTAAATATTTGCAACGTTGAAGCCTTTGTCCGTGAAGCAACGCTCTATTTCCTCCTTAGGGACTGTCGAGTGTATGTTCCTTATCACCAGCTTAAATGGCTTGTCCTCACGGAGTTGATGATGCCAAAACTCGCAATTCAAAGCAGTCAGGCTACGAACTACCTTGCGGAAAGAATCCGCACTGTCAGTGTATATGCGAGTAATTCCGAATTTGGATGTACGTATCTCATACTTATCTGCAGAGATGATTTCATCTAGGGTTCGTTCTAGAGTGAGGATATTAGTAACTTTTGGAACACATATGGGCGGAGGTTTCGGCTTCATCAAATCAGGTTGGCTTGAACTTTGAGCTTGGCTATTGGGATCAAACGTCTCCTCATTTGTCTCCATCTCCTCAATAGAGTTAACTTCCTCAGCTAAAGGGGCGAAGCGGTTGTTGCGAAGTCCATTGGACGTCGAAGCCTGACTGGACTTACCGATTTTGGCATTATTTACATTTGCTTTGCTCTTCTTTATGTTGGCTGGTTCCTTACTGCAGTTTGAAGGGTTCCGTTTCCTGCGAAGAGAAGTACTTGGTGCTTGAAACGAGCACCCGATAGGGGGCACTGTTGAGAAGTTATTAACCCCCAAAGACAATTCTGCTGTAGAAACTGGAGTCATACATGAAGAAGCTGCAACGGTGTAAGTGGTGGTGCCAGAACTGGCACTTGTTGCTGTAACAGTGTTAGTTACAGGTGTTGCTGAGCTGGTTTTAACAGCATCTGCGTTTTGTTGCCGTAGAGTGTCCAAATGCCGTCGAGCCAAATCTCTTGCAAGCTTGACTCGTAGTTCCGCTGGAGATTGGCCAGCGATTTCCTTCATCTTCTCAAATCCGGACAGCTCTTTCGAGAGCAGCGGATAAGAAGGTGTGTTGTTGTCCATTTATTAATTTACTATATTTTCGATTAGGAAAATAATAGAAATCAAATACAATAAATTCAAAGTCTTTACTTCTTATCTCCCGCTGGGCAGTGGGTGCACAAGCGAGAGACAAGACCTAGCCCAATGGGCAAAGTCGTACACAACGCTTACACTTTCGCTCGGGTGATAAATTGATCGAGCTCAGTAAAGACACCGGCGGGCGGTGTCTAAAAATAGATTGCGCGCAGATAAGCACAACAAAGGAAGTCCGAGATCACTCTCTGGTTGCTGATTAGAAGCTTAACACGACCGTACGAAACCAATGCATAAGCTCGACTGACGAAGTAATTGGCTTTTAAAGATGGAAAGAAGGCCCATTTCAGTAAACCTTCGCAAAATTAAAATCAATCACATAAAAACGGTCATATTTTTTAATACCTTTACAGTTATATATTTTAATGCAGATAACAACATAATTATTCCACAAGCCTATAAAGGTATGCCATATCGAAATCCGAGTCCATTTGACCAAGTTATGGGCCTTTAAAGATGGAAAGAAGGCCCATTTCAGTAAACCTTCGCAAAATTAAAATCAATGACATAAAAACGGTCATATTTTTTACTACCTTTACAGTTATATATTTTAATGCAGATAACAACATAATTATTCCACAAGCCTATAAAGGTATGCCATATCGAAATCCGAGCTCATTTGACTAAGTTATGGGCCTTTAAAGATGGAAAGAAGGCCCATTTCAGTAAACCTTCGCAAAATTAAAATCAATGACATAAAAACGGTTATATATTTTAAAGCAGATAACAACATAATCATTCCACAAGCCCATAGAGGTATGCCATATCGAAATCCGCGTCCGTTTGACCAGGTTATGGGCTTTTAAAGATGGAAAGAAGGCCCATTTCAGTAAACCTTTGCAAAATTAAAATCAATGACATTAAAACGGTCAAATTTTTTACTACCTTTAAAGTTTAATATTTTAATGCAGATAACAACAAAATCTTTCCACAAGCCCCTGAATGCATGCCATATCGAAATACGAGTTCATTTGACCAAGTTATTGGCTTTTAAAGATGGAAGGAAGGCCAATTTCAGTAAACCTTCGCAAAATTAGAATCAATACATAAAAACGGTCATATTTTTTACTTTCTTTAAAGATATATATTTTAATGCAGATAACAACATAATCATTCCACAAGCCCATAAAGGTATGCCATATCGAAATCCGAGTTCATTTGACTAAGTTTTGGGCTTTTAAAGATGTAAAGAAGGCACATTACAGTAAACCTTTGCAAAATTAAAATCAATGACATTAAAACGGTCATATTTTTTACTACCTTTAAAGTTTAATATTTTAATGCAGATAACAACAAAATCATTCCACAAGCCCCTAAAGGTATGCCATATCGAAATACGAGTTCATTTGACCAAGTTATTGGCTTTTAAAGATGGAAAAAAGGCCCATTTCAGTAAACCTTCGCAAAATTAAAATAAATGTCATAAAAACGGTCATATTTTTTACTACCTTTAAAGTTATATATTTTAATGCAGATAACAACATAATTCTTAAACAAGCCCATAGAGGTATGCCATATCGAAATCCGAGTCCTTTTGACCAAGTTATGGGCTTTTAAAGATGTAAAGAAGGCCCATTTCAGTAAACCTTCGCAAAATTAAAATCAATGACATAAAAACGGTCATATTTTTTACTACCTTTAAAGTTATATATTTTAATGCAGATAACAACATAATCATTCCACAAGCCCATAGAGGTATGCCATATCGAAATCCGAGTCCTTTTGACCAAGTTATGGGCCTTTAAAGATGGAAAGAAGGCCCATTACAGTAAACCTTTTCAAAATTAAAATCAATGACATAATAACGGTCATATGTTTTACTACCTTTAAAGTTTAATATTTTAATGCAGATAACAACAAAATCATTCCACAAGCCCCTAAAGGTATGCCATATCGAAATACGAGTTCATTTGACCAAGTTATTGGCTTTTAAAGATGGAAAGAAGGCCCATTTCAGTAAACCTTCGCAAAATTAAAATCAATGACATAAAAACGGTCATATTTTTAACTACCTTTAAAGCTATATATTTTAATGCAGATAACAACATAATCATTCCACAAGCCCCTAAGTGTATGCCATATCGAGATCCGAGTTCATTTGACTAAGTTATGGACTTTTAAAGATGGAAAAAAGGCCCATTTCAGTAAACCTTCGCCAAATTAAAATCAATGTCATAAAAACGGTCATATTTTTTACTACCTTTAAAGTTATATATTTTAATGCAGATAACAACATAATTCTTAAACAAGCCCATAGAGGTATGCCATATCGAAATCCGAGTCCTTTTGACCAAGTTATGGGCTTTTAAAGATGTAAAGAAGGCCCATTTCAGTAAACCTTCTCAAAATTAAAATCAATGACATAAAAACGGTCATATTTTTTACTACCTTTAAAGTTATATATTTTAATGCAGATAACAACATAATCATTCCACAAGCCCATAGAGGTATGCCATATCGAAATCCGAGTCCTTTTGACCAAGTTATGGGCCTTTAAAGATGGAAAGAAGGCCCATTACAGTAAACCTTTTCAAAATTAAAATCAATGACATGATAACGGTCATATGTTTTACTACCTTTAAAGTTTAATATTTTAATGCAGATAACAACAAAATCATTCCACAAGCCCCTAAAGGTATGCCATATCGAAATACGAGTTCATTTGACCAAGTTATTGGCTTTTAAAGATGGAAAGAAGGCCCATTTCAGTAAACCTTCGCAAAATTAAAATCAATGACATAAAAACGGTCATATTTTTAACTACCTTTAAAGCTATATATTTTAATGCAGATAACAACATAATCATTCCACAAGCCCCTAAGGGTATGCCATATCGAGATCCGAGTTCATTTGACTAAGTTATGGACTTTTAAATATGTAAAGAAGGTCCATTTCAGTAAACCTTCGCAAAATTAAAATCAATGACATAAAAACGGTCATATTTTTTAATACATTTAAAGTTATATATTTTAATGAAGATAACAACATAATCATTCCACAAGCCCATAGAGGTATGCCATATCGAAATCCGAGTCCTTTTGACAAGGTTATGGGCTTTTAAAGATGGAAAGAAGGCCCATTTCAGTAAACATTTGCAAAATTAAGATCAATGACATAAAAACGGTCATATTCTTTACCACCTTTAAAGTTATATATTTTAATGCAGATAAAAACATAATCATTCCACAAGCCCATAAAGGTATGCCATATCGAAATACGAGTTCATTTGACCAAGTTATGGGCTTTTAAAGATGGAAGGAAGGCCCATTTCTGTAAACCTTCGCAAAATATAAATCGATGACATAAAAACGGTCATATTTTTTAATACATTTAAAGTTATATATTTTAATGAAGATAAAAACATAATCATTTCTCAAGCCCATAGAGGTATGCCATATCGAAATCCGAGTCCTTTTGACAAGGTTATGGGCTTTTAAAGATGGAAAGAAGGCCCATTTCAGTTAACATTTGCAAAATTAAAATCAATGACATAAAAACGGTCATATTTTTTACTACCTTTAAAGTTATATATTTTAATGCAGATAACAACATAATCATTCCACAAGCCCATAAAGGTATGCCATATCGAAATCCGAGTTCATTTGACTAAGTTTTGGGCTTTTAAATATGTAAAGAAGGCCCATTACAGTAAACCTTTTCAAAATTAAAATCAATGATATAATAACGGTCATATGTTTTACTACCTTTAAAGTTTAATATTTTAATGCAGATAACAACAAAATCATTCCACAAGCCCCTAAAGGTATGCCATATCGAAATACGAGTTCATTTGACCAAGTTATTGGCTTTTAAAGATGGAAAGAAGGCCCATTTCAGTAAACCTTCGCAAAATTAAAATCAATGACATTAAAACGGTCATATTTTTTACTACCTTTAAAGCTATATATTTTAATGCAGATAACAACATAATCATTCCACAAGCCCCTAAGGGTATGCCATATCGAGATCCGAGTTCATTTGACTAAGTTATGGGCTTTTAAATATGTAAAGAAGGTCCATTTCAGTAAACCTTCGCAAAATTAAAATCAATGACATAAAAACGGTCATATTTTTTACTACCTTTAAAGTTATATATTTTAATGCAGATAACAACATAATTCTTAAACAAGCCCATAGAGGTATGCCCTATCGAAATCCGAGTCCTTTTGACCAAGTTATGGGCTTTTAAAGATGTAAAGAAGGCCCATTTCAGTAAACCTTCGCAAAATTAAAATCAATGACATAAAAACGGTCATATTTTTTACTACCTTTAAAGTTATATATTTTAATGCAGATATCAACATAATCATTCCACAAGCCCATAGAGGTATGCCATATCGAAATCCGAGTCCTTTTGACAAGGTTATGGGCTTTTAAAGATGGAAAGAAGGCCCATTTCAGTAAATATTTGCAAAATTAAGATCAATGACATAAAAACGGTCATATTCTTTACCACCTTTAAAGTTATATATTTTAATGCAGATAAAAACATAATCATTCCACAAGCCCCTAAAGGTGTGCCATATCGAAATCCGAGTTCATTTGACCAAGTTATGGGCTTTTAAAGATGGAAGGAAGGCCCATTTCTGTTAACCTTCGCAAAATAAAAATCAATGACATAAAAACGGTCATATTTTTTAATACATTTAAAGTTATATATTTTAATGAAGATAACAACATTATCATTTCTCAAGCCCATAGAGGTATGCCATATCGAAATCCGAGTTCATTTGACCAAGCTATTGGCTTTTAAAGATGGAAAGAAGGCCCATTTCAGTAAACCTTCGCAAAATTAAAATCAATGGTATAAAAACGGTCATATTTTTTAATACATTTAAAGTTATATATTTTAATGCAGATAATAATATAAACATTCCACAAGCTCATAAACGTATACCATATCGAAATACGAGTTCATTTGACCAAGTTATTGGCTTTTAAAGATGAAAGAAGGCCCATTTCAGTAAACCTTCGGAAAATTAAAATCAATGACATAAAAACGGTCATATTTTTTACTACCTCTAAAGTTAAATATTTTAATGCAGATAACAAGAAAATCATTCCACAAGCCCCTAAAGGTATGCCATATCGAAATACGAGTTCATTTGACGAAGTAATTGGCTTTTAAAGATGGAAAGAAGGCCCATTTCAGTAAACCTTCGCAAAATTAAAATCAATCACATAAAAACGGTCATATTTTTAACTACCTTTACAGTTATATATTTTAATGCAGATAACAACATAATTATTCCACAAGCCTATAAAGGTATGCCATATCGAAATCCGAGCTCATTTGACTAAGTTATGGGCCTTTAAAGATGGAAAGAAGGCCCATTTCAGTAAACCTTCGCAAAATTAAAATCAATGACATAAAAACGGTTATATATTTTAATGCAGATAACAACATAATCATTCCACAAGCCCATAGAGGTATGCCATATCGAAATCCGCGTCCTTTTGACCAGGTTATGGGCTTTTAAAGATGGAAAGAAGGCCCATTTCAGTAAACCTTTGCAAAATTAAAATCAATGACATTAAAACGGTCAAATTTTTTACTACCTTTAAAGTTTAATATTTTAATGCAGATAACAACAAAATCATTCCACAAGCCCCTGAATGCATGCCATATCGAAATACGAGTTCATTTGACCAAGTTATTGGCTTTTAAAGATGGAAGGAAGGCCAATTTCAGTAAACCTTCGCAAAATTAGAATCAATACATAAAAACGGTCATATTTTTTACTTTCTTTAAAGATATATATTTTAATGCAGATAACAACATAATCATTCCACAAGCCCATAAAGGTATGCCATATCGAAATCCGAGTTCATTTGACTAAGCTTTGGGCTTTTAAATATGTAAAGAAGGCACATTACAGTAAACCTTTGCAAAATTAAAATCAATGACATTAAAACGGTCATATTTTTTACTACCTTTAAAGTTTAATATTTTAATGCAGATAACAACAAAATCATTCCACAAGCCCCTAAAGGTATGCCATATCGAAATACGAGTTCATTTGACCAAGTTATTGGCTTTTAAAGATGGAAAAAAGGCCCATTTCAGTAAACCTTCGCAAAATTAAAATCAATGTCATAAAAACGGTCATATTTTTTACTACCTTTAAAGTTATATATTTTAATGCAGATAACAACATAATTCTTAAACAAGCCCATAGAGGTATGCCCTATCGAAATCCGAGTCCTTTTGACCAAGTTATGGGCTTTTAAAGATGTAAAGAAGGCCCATTTCAGTAAACCTTCGCAAAATTAAAATCAATGACATAAAAACGGTCATATTTTTTACTACCTTTAAAGTTATATATTTTAATGCAGATATCAACATAATCATTCCACAAGCCCATAGAGGTATGCCATATCGAAATCCGAGTTCATTTGACCAAGTTATTGGCTTTTAAAGATGGAAGGAAGGCCAATTTCAGTAAACCTTCGCAAAATTAGAATCAATACATAAAAACGGTCATATTTTTTACTTTCTTTAAAGATATATATTTTAATGCAGATAACAACATAATCATTCCACAAGCCCATAAAGGTATGCCATATCGAAATCCGAGTTCATTTGACTAAGTTTTGGGCTTTTAAATATGTAAAGAAGGCCCATTACAGTAAACCTTTTCAAAATTAAAATCAATGACATAATAACGGTCATATGTTTTACTACCTTTAAAGTTTAATATTTTAATGCAGATAACAACAAAATCATTCCACAAGCCCCTAAAGGTATGCCATATCGAAATACGAGTTCATTTGACCAAGTTATTGGCTTTTAAAGATGGAAAGAAGGCCCATTTCAGTAAACCTTCGCAAAATTAAAATCAATGACATTAAAACGGTCATATTTTTTACTACCTTTAAAGCTATATATTTTAATGCAGATAACAACATAATCATTCCACAAGCCCCTAAGGGTATGCCATATCGAGATCCGAGTTCATTTGACTAAGTTATGGGCTTTTAAATATGTAAAGAAGGTCCATTTCAGTAAACCTTCGCAAAATTAAAATCAATGACATAAAAACGGTCATATTTTTTACTACCTTTAAAGTTATATATTTTAATGCAGATAACAACATAATTCTTAAACAAGCCCATAGAGGTATGCCCTATCGAAATCCGAGTCCTTTTGACCAAGTTATGGGCTTTTAAAGATGTAAAGAAGGCCCATTTCAGTAAACCTTCGCAAAATTAAAATCAATGACATAAAAACGGTCATATTTTTTACTACCTTTAAAGTTATATATTTTAATGCAGATATCAACATAATCATTCCACAAGCCCATAGAGGTATGCCATATCGAAATCCGAGTCCTTTTGACAAGGTTATGGGCTTTTAAAGATGGAAAGAAGGCCCATTTCAGTAAATATTTGCAAAATTAAGATCAATGACATAAAAACGGTCATATTCTTTACCACCTTTAAAGTTATATATTTTAATGCAGATAAAAACATAATCATTCCACAAGCCCCTAAAGGTGTGCCATATCGAAATCCGAGTTCATTTGACCAAGTTATGGGCTTTTAAAGATGGAAGGAAGGCCCATTTCTGTAAACCTTCGCAAAATATAAATCAATGACATAAAAACGGTCATATTTTTTAATACATTTAAAAATATATATTTTAATGAAGATAACAACATAATCATTTCTCAAGCCCATAGAGGTATGCCATATCGAAATCCGAGTTCATTTGACCAAGCTATTGGCTTTTAAAGATGGAAAGAAGGCCCATTTCAGTAAACCTTCGCAAAATTAAAATCACTGATATAAAAACGGTCATATTTTTTAATACATTTAAAGTTATATATTTTAATGCAGATAACAACATAATCATTCCTCAAGCCCATAGAGGTATGCCATATCGAAATCCGAGTCATTTTGACCAAATTATGGGCTTTTAAAGATGGAAAGAAGGCCCATTTCAGTAAACATTTGCGAAATTAAAATCAATGACATAAAAACGGTCATATTTTTAGTACATTTAAAGTTATATATTTTAATGCAGATAACAATATAAACATTCCACAAGCCCATAAACGTATACCATATCGAAATACGAATTCATTTGACCAAGTTTTAAAGATGAAAGAAGTCCCATTTCAGTAAACCTTCGGAAAATTAAAATCAATGACACAAAAACGGTCATATTTTTTACTACCTCCAAGGTTAAATATTTTAATGCAGATAACAAGAAAATCATTCCACAAGCCCCTAAAGGTATGCCATATCGAAATACGAGTTCATTTGACCAAGTAATTGGCTTTTTAAGATGGAAAGAAGGCCCATTTCAGTAAACCTTTCCAAAATTAAAATCAATGACATTAAAACGGTCATATTATTTACTACCTTTAAAGTTTAATATTTTAATGCAGATAACAACAAAATCATTCCACAAGCCCCTAAAGGTATGCCATATCGAAATACGAGTTCATTTGACCAAGTAATTGGCTTTTAAAGATGGAAAAAAGGCCCATTTCAGTAAACCTTCGCAAAATTAAAATCAATGTCATAAAAACGGTCATATTTTTTACTACCTTTAAAGTTATATATTTTAATGCAGATAACAACATAATTCTTAAACAAGCCCACAGAGGTATGCCATATCGAAATCCGAGTCCTTTTGACCAAGTTATAGGCTTTTAAAGATGGAAAGAAGGCCCATTTCAGTAAATCTTCGCAAAATTAAAATCAATGACATAAAAACGGTCATATTTTTTACTACCTTTAAAGTTATATATTTTAATGCAGATAACAACATAATCATTCCACAAGCCCATAGAGTTATGCCATATCGAAATCCGAGTCCTTTTGACCAAGTTATTGGCTTTTAAAGATGGAAAGAAGGCCCATTTCAGTAAACCTTCGCAAAATTAAAATCAATGACATAAAAACGGTCATATTTTTTACTACCTTTAAAGCTATATATTTTAATGCAGATAACAACATAATCATTCCACAAGCCCCTAAGGGTATGCCATATCAAAATCCGAGTTCATTTGACAAGGTTATGGGCTTTTAAAGATGGAAAGAAGGCCCATTTCAGTAAACCTTCGCAAAACTAAAATCAATGAAATAAAAAACATTCAAATTTTGTACTACCTTTAAAGTTATATATTTTAATGAAGATAACAACATAATCATTCCACAAGCCCATAGAGGTATGCCATATCGAAATCGGAGTCCTTTTGACAAGGTTATGGGCTTTTAAAGATGGAAAGAAGGCCCATTTCAGTAAACATTTGCAAAATTAAAATCAATGACATAAAAACGGTCATATTTTTTACTACCTTTAAAGTTATATATTTTAATGCAGATAACAACATAATCATTCCACAAGCCTATAGAGGTATGCCATATCGAAATCCGAGTCCTTTTGACCAGGTTATGGACTTTTAAAGATGGAAAGAAGGCCCATTTAAGTAAACCTTTGCAAAATTAAAATCAATGACATAAAAACGGTCATATTTTTTAACACCTTTAAAGTTATATATTTTTATGCAGATAAAAACATAATCATTCCACAAGCCCATAAAGGTATGCCATATCGAAATCCGGGTTCATTTGACCAAGTTATGGGCTCTTAAAGATGGAAGGAAGGCCCATTTCTGTAAACCTTCGCAAAATTAGAATCAATACATAAAAACGGTCATATTTTTTACTTTCTTTAAAGATATATATTTTAATGCAGATAACAACATAATCATTCCACAAGCCCATAAAGGTATGCCATATCGAAATCCGAGTTCATTTGACTAAGTTTTGGGCTTTTAAATATGTAAAGAAGGCCCATTACAGTAAACCTTTTCAAAATTAAAATCAATGACATAATAACGGTCATATGTTTTACTACCTTTAAAGTTTAATATTTTAATGCAGATAACAACAAAATCATTCCACAAGCCCCTAAAGGTATGCCATATCGAAATACGAGTTCATTTGACCAAGTTATTGGCTTTTAAAGATGGAAAGAAGGCCCATTTCAGTAAACCTTCGCAAAATTAAAATCAATGACATTAAAACGGTCATATTTTTTACTACCTTTAAAGCTATATATTTTAATGCAGATAACAACATAATCATTCCACAAACCCCTAAGGGTATGCCATATCGAGATCCGAGTTCATTTGACTAAGTTATGGGCTTTTAAATATGTAAAGAAGGTCCATTTCAGTAAACCTTCGCAAAATTAAAATCAATGACATAAAAACGGTCATATTTTTTACTACCTTTAAAGTTATATATTTTAATGAAGATAACAACATAATCATTCCACAAGCCCATAGAGGTATGCCATATCGAAATCCGAGTCCTTTTGACAAGGTTATGGGCTTTTAAAGATGGAAAGAAGGCCCATTTCAGTAAATATTTGCAAAATTAAGATCAATGACATAAAAACGGTCATATTCTTTACCACCTTTAAAGTTATATATTTTAATGCAGATAAAAACATAATCATTCGACAAGCCCCTAAAGGTGTGCCATATCGAAATCCGAGTTCATTTGACCAAGTTATGGGCTTTTAAAGATGGAAGGAAGGCCCATTTCTGTAAACCTTCGCAAAATATAAATCAATGACATAAAAACGGTCATATTTTTTAATACATTTAAAGTTATATATTTTAATGAAGATAACAACATAATCATTTCTCAAGCCCATAGAGGTATGCCATATCGAAATCCGAGTTCATTTGACCAAGCTATTGGCTTTTAAAGATGGAAAGAAGGCCCATTTCAGTAAACCTTCGCAAAATTAAAATCACTGATATAAAAACGGTCATATTTTTTAATACATTTAAAGTTATATATTTTAATGCAGATAACAACATAATCATTCCTCATGCCCATAGAGGTATGCCATATCGAAATCCGAGTCATTTTGACCAAATTATGGGCTTTTAAAGATGGAAAGAAGGCCCATTTCAGTAAACATTTGCGAAATTAAAATCAATGACATAAAAACGGTCATATTTTTAGTACATTTAAAGTTATATATTTTAATGCAGATAACAATATAAACATTCCACAAGCCCATAAACGTATACCATATCGAAATACGAATTCATTTGACCAAGTTTTAAAGATGAAAGAAGGCCCATTTCAGTAAACCTTCGGAAAATTAAAATCAATGACATAAAAACGGTCATATTTTTTACTACCTCCAAGGTTAAATATTTTAATGCAGATAACAAGAAAATCATTCCACAAGCCCCTAAAGGTATGCCATATCGAAATACGAGTTCATTTGACCAAGTAATTGGCTTTTCAAGATGGAAAGAAGGCCCATTTCAGTAAACCTTTCCAAAATTAAAATCAATGACATTAAAACGGTCATATTATTTACTACCTTTAAAGTTTAATATTTTAATGCAGATAACAACAAAATCATTCCACAAGCCCCTAAAGGTATGCCATATCGAAATACGAGTTCATTTGACCAAGTAATTGGCTTTTAAAGATGGAAAAAAGGCCCATTTCAGTAAACCTTCGCAAAATTAAAATCAATGTCATAAAAACGGTCATATTTTTTACTACCTTTAAAGTTATATATTTTAATGCAGATAACAACATAATTCTTAAACAAGCCCATAGAGGTATGCCATATCGAAATCCGAGTCCTTTTGACCAAGTTATAGGCTTTTAAAGATATAAAGAAGGCCCATTTCAGTAAATCTTCGCAAAATTAAAATCAATGACATAAAAACGGTCATATTTTTTACTACCTTTAAAGTTATATATTTTAATGCAGATAACAACATAATCATTCCACAAGCCCATAGAGTTATGCCATATCGAAATCCGAGTCCTTTTGACCAAGTTATTGGCTTTTAAAGATGGAAAGAAGGCCCATTTCAGTAAACCTTCGCAAAATTAAAATCAATGACATAAAAACGGTCATATTTTTTACTACCTTTAAAGCTATATATTTTAATGCAGATAACAACATAATCATTCCACAAGCCCCTAAGGGTATGCCATATCAAAATCCGAGTTCATTTGACAAGGTTATGGGCTTTTAAGGATGGAAAGAAGGCCCATTTCAGTAAACCTTCGCAAAATTAAAATCAATGACATAAAAACGGTCAAATTTTTTACTACCTTTAAAGTTATATATTTTAATGAAGATAACAACATAATCATTCCACAAGCCCATAGAGGTATGCCATATCGAAATCGGAGTCCTTTTGACAAGGTTATGGGCTTTTAAAGATGGAAAGAAGGCCCATTTCAGTAAACATTTGCAAAATTAAAATCAATGACATAAAAACGGTCATATTTTTTACTACCTTTAAAGTTATATATTTTAATGCAGATAACAACATAATCATTCCACAAGCCTATAGAGGTATGCCATATCGAAATCCGAGTCCTTTTGACCAGGTTATGGGCTTTTAAAGATGGAAAGAAGGCCCATTTAAGTAAACCTTTGCAAAATTAAAATCAATGACATAAAAACGGTCATATTTTTTAACACCTTTAAAGTTATATATTTTTATGCAGATAAAAACATAATCATTCCACAAGCCCATAAAGGTATGCCATATCGAAATCCGGGTTCATTTGACCAAGTTATGGGCTCTTAAAGATGGAAGGAAGGCCCATTTCTGTAAACCTTCGCAAAATAAAAATCAATGACATAAAAACGGTCATATTTTTTAATACATTTAAAGTTATATATTTTAATGAAGATAACAACATAATCATTTCTCAAGCCCATAGAGGTATGCCATATCGAAATCCGAGTTCATTTGACCAAGCTATTGGCTTTTAAAGATGGAAAGAAGGCCCATTTCAGTAAACCTTCGCAAAACTAAAATCAATGATATAAAAACGGTCATATTTTTTAATACATTTAAAGTTATATATTTTAATGCAGATAACAACATAATCATTCCTCCAGCCCATAGAGGTATGCCATATCGAAATCGAGTCATTTTGACCAAATTATGGGCTTTTAAAGATGGAAAGAAGGCCCATATCAGTAAACATTTGCAAAATTAAAATCAATGACATAAAAACGGTCATATTTTTAGTACATTTAAAGTTATATAGTTTAATGCAGATAACAATATAAACATTCCACAAGCCCATAAACGTATACCATATCGAAATACGAGTTCATTTGACCAAGTTATTGGCTTTTAAAGATGAAAGAAGGCTCATTTCAGTAAACCTTCGGGAAATTAAAATCAATGACACGAAAACGGTCATATTTTTTACTACCTCTAAAGTTAAATATTTTAATGCAGATAACAAAAAAATCATTCCACAAGCCCCTAAAGGTATGCCATATCGAAATACGAGTTCATTTGACGAAGTTATTGGCTTTTAAAGATGGAAAGAAGGCCCATTTCAGTAAACCTTCGCAAAATTAAAATCAATCACATAAAAACGGTCATATTTTTTACTACCTTTACAGTTATATATTTTAATGCAGATAACAACATAATTATTCCACAAGCCTATAAAGGTATGCCATATCGAAATCCGAGTTCATTTGACCAAGTTATGGGCCTTTAAAGATGGAAAGAAGGCCCATTTCAGTAAACCTTCGCAAAATTAAAATCAATGACATAAAAACGGTCATATTTTTTACTACCTTTACAATTATATATTTTAATGCAGATAACAACATAATTATTCCACAAGCCTATAAAGGTATGCCATATCGAAATCCAAGCTCATTTGACTAAGTTATGGGCCTTTAAAGATGGAAAGAAGGCCCATTTCAGTAAACCTTCGCAAAATTAAAATCAACGACATAAAAACGGTTATATATTTTAATGCAGATAGCAACATAATCATTCCACAAGCCCATTGAGGTATGCCATATCGAAATCTGCGTCCTTTTGACCAGGTTATGGGCTTTTAAAGATGGAAAGAAGGCCCATTTCAGTAAACCTTTGCAAAATTAAAATCAATGACATTAAAACGGTCAAATTTTTTACTACCTTTAAAGTTTAATATTTTAATGCAGATAACAACAAAATCATTCCACAAGCCCCTGAATGCATGCCATATCGAAATACGAGTTCATTTGACCAAGTTATTGGCTTTTAAAGATGGAAGGAAGGCCAATTTCAGTAAACCTTCGCAAAATTGGAATCAATACATAAAAACGGTCATATTTTTTACTTTCTTTAAAGATATATATTTTAATGCATATAACAACATAATCATTCCACAAGCCCATAAAGGTGTGCCATATCGAAATCCGAGTTCATTTGACTAAGTTTTGGGCTTTTAAATATGTAAAGAAGGCACATTACAGTAAACCTTTGCAAAATTAAAATCAATGACATTAAAACGGTCATATTTTTTACTACCTTTAAAGTTATATATTTTAATGAAGATAACAACATTTCCATTCCACAAGCCCATAGAGGTATGCCATATCGAAATCCGAGTCCTTTTGACAAGGTTATGGGCTTTTAAAGATGGAAAGAAGGCCCATTTCAGTAAACATTTGCAAAATTAAGATCAATTACATAAAAACGGTCATATTCTTTACCACCTTTAAAGTTATATATTTTAATGCAGATAAAAACATAATCATTGCACAAGCCCATAAAGGTATGCCATATCGAAATACGAGTTCATTTGACCAAGTTATGGGCTTTTAAAGATGGAAGGAAGGCCCATTTCTGTAAACTTTCGCAAAATATAAATCAATGACATAAAAACAGTCATATTTTTTAATACATTTAAAGTTATATATTTTAAAGAAGATAAAAACATAATCATTTCTCAAGCCCATAGAGGTATGCCATATCGAAATCCGAGTCCTTTTGACAAGGTTATGGGCTTTTAAAGATGGAAAGAAGGCCGATTTCAGTAAACATTTGCAAACATATTAAAATCAATGACATAAAAACGGTCATATTTTGTACTACCTTTAAAGCTATATATTTTAGTGCAGATAACAACATAATCATTCCACAAGCCCCTACGGGTATGCCATATCGAAATCCGAGTTCATTTGACTAAGTTATGGGCTTTTAAATATGTAAAGAAGGTCCATTTCAGTAAACCTTCGCAAAATTAAAATCAATGACATAAAAACGGTCATATTTTTTAACACCTTTAAAGTTATATATTTTTATGCAGATAAAAACATAATCATTCCACAAGCCCATAAAGGTATGCCATATCGAAATCCGGGTTCATTTGACCAAGTTATGGGCTTTTAAAGATGGAAGGAAGGCCCATTTAAGTAAACCTTTGCAAAATTAAAATCAATGACATAAAATCGGTCATATTTTTTAACACCTTTAAAGTTATATATTTTTATGCAGATAAAAACATAATCATTCCACAAGCCTATAGAGGTATGCCATATCGAAATCCGAGTCCTTTTGACCAGGTTATGGGCATTTAAAGATGGAAAGAAGACCCATTTAAGTAAACCTTTGCAAAATTAAAATCAATGACATAAAAACGGTCATATTTTTTAACACCTTTAAAGTTATATATTTTTATGCAGATAAAAACATAATCATTCCACAAGCCCATAAAGGTATGCCATATCGAAAGCCGGGTTCATTTGACCAAGTTATGGGCTTTTAAAGATGGAAGGAAGGCCCATTTCTGTAAACCTTCGCAAAATAAAAATCAATGACATAAAAACGGTCATATTTTTTAATACATTTAAAGTTATATATTTTAATGAAGATAACAACATAATCATTTCTCAAGCCCATAGAGGTATGCCATATCGAAATCCGAGTTCATTTGACCAAGCTATTGGCTTTTAAAGATGGAAAGAAGGCCCATTTCAGTAAACCTTCGCAAAATTAAAATCAATGGTATAAAAACGGTCATATTTTTTAATACATTTAAAGTTATATATTTTAATGCAGATAACAACATAATCATTCCTCCAGCCCATAGAGGTATGCCATATCGAAATCCGAGTCATTTTGACCAAATTATGGGCTTTTAAAGATGGAAAGAAGGCCCATATCAGTAAACATTTGCAAAATTAAAATCAATGACATAAAAACGGTCATATTTTTAGTACATTTAAAGTTATATATTTTAATGCAGATAACAATATAAACATTCCACAAGCCCATAAACGTATACCATATCGAAATACGAGTTCATTTGACCTAGTTATTGGCTTTTAAATATGAAAGAAGGCCCATTTCAGTAAACCTTCGGAAAATTAAAATCAATGACATAAAAACGGTCATATTTTTTACTACCTCTAAAGTTAAATATTTTAATGCAGATAACAAGAAAATCATTCCACAAGCCCCTAAAGGTATGCCATATCGAAATACGAGTTCATTTGACGAAGTAATTGGCTTTTAAAGATGGAAAGAAGGCCCAATTCAGTAAACCTTCGCCAAATTAAAATCAATGACATAAAAACGGTTATATATTTTAATGCAGATAACAACATAATCATTCCACAAGCCCATAGAGGTATGCCATATCGAAATCCGCGTCCTTTTGACCAGGTTATGGGCTTTTAAAGATGGAAAGAAGGCCCATTTCAGTAAACCTTTGCAAAATTAAAATCAATGACATTAAAACGGTCAAATTTTTTACTACCTTTAAAGTTTAATATTTTAATGCAGATAACAACATAATTATTCCACAAGCCTATAAAGGTATGCCATATCGAAATCCGAGTCCATTTGACCAAGTTATGGGCCTTTAAAGATGGAAAGAAGGCCCATTTCAGTAAGCCTTCGCAAAATTAAAATCAATGACATAAAAACGGTCATATTTTTTACTACCTTTACAGTTATATATTTTAATGCAGATAACAACATAATTATTCCACAAGCCTATAAAGGTATGCCATATCGAAATCCGAGCTCATTTGACTAAGTTATGGGCCTTTAAAGATGGAAAGAAGGCCCATTTCAGTAAACCTTCGCAAAATTAAAATCAATGACATAAAAACGGTTATATATTTTAATGCAGATAACAACATAATCATTCCACAAGCCCATAGAGGTATGCCATATCGAAATCCGCGTCCTTTTGACCAGGTTATGGGCTTTTAAAGATGGAAAGAAGGCCCATTTCAGTAAACCTTTGCAAAATTAAAATCAATCACATAAAAACGGTCATATTTTTAACTACCTTTACAGTTATATATTTTAATGCAGATAACAACATAATTATTCCACAAGCCTATAAAGGTATGCCATATCGAAATCCGAGTCCATTTGACCAAGTTATGGGCCTTTAAAGATGGAAAGAAGGCCCATTTCAGTAAACCTTCGCAAAATTAAAATCAATGACATAAAAACGGTCATATTTTTTACTACCTTTACAGTTATATATTTTAATGCAGATAACAACATAATTATTCCACAAGCCTATAAAGGTATGCCATATCGAAATCCGAGCTCATTTGACTAAGTTATGGGCCTTTAAAGATGGAAAGAAGGCCCATTTCAGAAATCCTTCGCAAAATTAAAATCAATGACATAAAAACGGTTATATATTTTAATGCAGATAACAACATAATCATTCCACAAGCCCATAGAGGTATGCCATATCGAAATCCGCGTCCTTTTGACCAGGTTATGGGCTTTTAAAGATGGAAAGAAGGCCCATTTCAGTAAACCTTTGCAAAACTAAAATCAATGACATTAAAACGGTCAAATTTTTTACTACCTTTAAAGTTTAATATTTTAATGCAGATAACAACAAAATCATTCCACAAGCCCCTGAATGCATTCCATATCGAAATACGAGTTCATTTGACTAAGTTTTGGGCTTTTAAATATGTAAAGAAGGCACATTACAGTAAACCTTTGCAAAATTAAAATCAATGACATTAAAACGGTCATATATTTTACTACCTTTAAAGTTTAATATTTTAATGCAGATAACAACATAAACAAGCCCATAGAGGTATGCCATATCGAAATCCGAGTCCTTTTGACCAAGTTATGGGCTTTTAAAGATGTAAAGAAGGCCCATTTCAGTAAACCTTCGCAAAATTAAAATCAATGACATAAAAACGGTCATATTTTTTACTACCTTTAAAGTTATATATTTTAATGCAGATAACAACATAATCATTCCACAAGTCCATAGAGGTATGCCATATCGAAATCCGAGTCCTTTTGACCAAGTTATGGGCATTTAAAGATGGAAAGAAGGCCCATTACAGTAAATCTTTTCAAAATTAAAATCAATGACATAATAACGGTCATATGTTTTACTACCTTTAAAGTTTAATATTTTAATGCAGATAACAACAAAATCATTCCACAAGCCCCTAAAGGTATGCCATATCGAAATACGAGTTCATTTGACCAAGTTATTGGCTTTTAAAGATGGAAAGAAGGCCCATTTCAGTAAACCTTCGCAAAATTAAAATCAATGACATTAAAACGGTCATATTTTTTACTACCTTTAAAGCTATATATTTTAATGCAGATAACAACATAATCATTCCACAAGCCCCTAAGGGTATGCCATATCGAGATCCGAGTTCATTTGACTAAGTTATGGGCTTTTAAATATGTAAAGAAGGTCCATTTCAGTAAACCTTCGCAAAATTAAAATCAATGACATAAAATGGGTCATATTTTTTACTACCTTTAAAGTTATATGTTTTAATGAAGATAACAACATAATCATTCCACAAGCCCATAGAGGTATGCCATATCGAAATCCGAGTCCTTTTGACAAGGTTATGGGCTTTTAAAGATGGAAAGAAGGCCCATTTCAGTAAACATTTGCAAAATTAACATCAATGACATAAAAACGGTCATATTCTTTACCACCTTTAAAGTTATATATTTTAAAGCAGATAAAAACATAATCATTCCACAAGCCCATAAAGGTATGCCATATCGAAATCCGAGTTCATTTGACCAAGTTATGGGCTTTTAAAGATGGAAGGAAGGCCCATTTCTGTAAACCTTCGCAAAATATAAATCAATGACATAAAAACGGTCATATTTTTTAATACACTTAAAGTTATATATTTTAATGAAGATAACAACAAAATCATTCCACAAGCCCCTAAAGGTATGCCATATCGAAATACGAGTTCATTTGACCAAGTTATTGGCTTTTAAAGATGGAAAAAAGGCCCATTTCAGTAAACCTTCGCAAAATTAAAATCAATGTCATAAAAACGGTCATACTTTTTACTACCTTTAAAGTTATATATTTTAATGAAGATAACAACATAATCATTCCTCAAGCCCATAGAGGTATGCCATATCGAAATCCGAGTCATTTTGACCAAATTATGGGCTTTTAAAGATGGAAAGAAGGCCGATTTCAGTAAACATTTGCAAAATTAAAATCAATGACATAAAAACGGTAATATTTTTTACTACCTTTAAAGTTATATATTTTAATGCAGATAAAAACATAATCATTTCTCAAGCCCATAGAGGTATGCCATATTGAAATCCGAGTTCATTTGACCAAGCTATTGGCTTTTAAAGATGGAAAGAAGGCCCATTTCAGTAAACCTTCGCAAAATTAAAATCACTGATATAAAAACGGTCATATTTTTTAATACATTTAAAGTTATAAATTTTAATGCAGATAACAACATAATCATTCCTCAAGCCCATAGAGGTATGCCATATCGAATCCGAGTCATTTTGACCAAATTATGGGTCATATGGGGGCCATATGGGTCATATTTTTTACTACCTTTAAAGTTATATATTTTAATGCAGATAACAATATAAACATTCCACAAGCCCATAAACGTATACCATATCGAAATACGAATTCATTTGACCAAGTTTTAAAGATGAAAGAAGGCCCATTTCAGTAAACCTTCGGAAAATTAAAATCAATGACATAAAAACGGTCATATTTTTTACTACCTCCAAAGTTAAATATTTGAATGCAGATAACAAGAAAATCATTCCACAAGCCCCTAAAGGTATGGCTTTTAAAGATGGAAAAAAGGCCCATTTCAGTAAACCTTCGCAAAATTAAAATCAATTTCATAAAAACGGTCATATTTTTCACTACCTTTAAAGTTATATATTTTAATGCAGATAACAACATAATTCTTAAACAAGCCCATAGAGGTATGCCATATCGAAATCCGAGTCCTTTTGACCAAGTTATGGGCTTTTAAAGATTTAAATTAGGCCCATTTCTGTAAACTTTCGCAAAATATAAATCAATGACATAAAAACAGTCATATTTTTTAATACATTTAAAGTTATATATTTTAAAGAAGATAAAAACATAATCATTTCTCAAGCCCATAGAGGTATGCCATATCGAAATCCGAGTCCTTTTGACAAGGTTATGGGCTTTTAAAGATGGAAAGAAGGCCGATTTCAGTAAACATTTGCAAACATATTAAAATCAATGACATAAAAACGGTCATATTTTGTACTACCTTTAAAGCTATATATTTTAGTGCAGATAACAACATAATCATTCCACAAGCCCCTAAGGGTATGCCATATCGAAATCCGAGTTCATTTGACTAAGTTATGGGCTTTTAAATATGTAAAGAAGGTCCATTTCAGTAAACCTTCGCAAAATTAAAATCAATGACATAAAAACGGTCATATTTTTTAACACCTTTAAAGTTATATATTTTTATGCAGATAAAAACATAATCATTCCACAAGCCCATAAAGGTATGCCATATCGAAATCCGGGTTCATTTGACCAAGTTATGGGCTTTTAAAGATGGCAGGAAGGCCCATTTAAGTAAACCTTTGCAAAATTAAAATCAATGACATAAAATCGGTCATATTTTTTAACACCTTTAAAGTTATATATTTTTATGCAGATAAAAACATAATCATTCCACAAGCCTATAGAGGTATGCCATATCGAAATCCGAGTCCTTTTGACCAGGTTATGGGCATTTAAAGATGGAAAGAAGACCCATTTAAGTAAACCTTTGCAAAATTAAAATCAATGACATAAAAACGGTCATATTTTTTAACACCTTTAAAGTTATATATTTTTATGCAGATAAAAACATAATCATTCCACAAGCCCATAAAGGTATGCCATATCGAAATCCGGGTTCATTTGACCAAGTTATGGGCTTTTAAAGATGGAAGGAAGGCCCATTTCTGTAAGCCTTCGCAAAATAAAAATCAATGACATAAAAACGGTCATATTTTTTAATACATTTAAAGTTATATATTTTAATGAAGATAACAACATAATCATTTCTCAAGCCCATAGAGGTATGCCATATCGAAATCCGAGTTCATTTGACCAAGCTATTGGCTTTTAAAGATGGAAAGAAGGCCCATTTCAGTAAACCTTCGCAAAATTAAAATCAATGGTATAAAAACGGTCATATTTTTTAATACATTTAAAGTTATATATTTTAATGCAGATAACAACATAATCATTCCTCCAGCCCATAGAGGTATGCCATATCGAAATCCGAGTCATTTTGACCAAATTATGGGCTTTTAAAGATGGAAAGAAGGCCCATATCAGTAAACATTTGCAAAATTAAAATCAATGACATAAAAACGGTCATATTTTTAGTACATTTAAAGTTATATATTTTAATGCAGATAACAATATAAACATTCCACAAGCCCATAAACGTATACCATATCGAAATACGAGTTCATTTGACCTAGTTATTGGCTTTTAAATATGAAAGAAGGCCCATTTCAGTAAACCTTCGGAAAATTAAAATCAATGACATAAAAACGGTCATATTTTTTACTACCTCTAAAGTTAAATATTTTAATGCAGATAACAAGAAAATCATTCCACAAGCCCCTAAAGGTATGCCATATCGAAATACGAGTTCATTTGACGAAGTAATTGGCTTTTAAAGATGGAAAGAAGGCCCAATTCAGTAAACCTTCGCAAAATTAAAATCAATGACATAAAAACGGTTATATATTTTAATGCAGATAACAACATAATCATTCCACAAGCCCATAGAGGTATGCCATATCGAAATCCGCGTCCTTTTGACCAGGTTATGGGCTTTTAAAGATGGAAAGAAGGCCCATTTCAGTAAACCTTTGCAAAATTAAAATCAATGACATTAAAACGGTAAAATTTTTTACTACCTTTAAAGTTTAATATTTTAATGCAGATAACAACATAATTATTCCACAAGCCTATAAAGGTATGCCATATCGAAATCCGAGTCCATTTGACCAAGTTATGGGCCTTTAAAGATGGAAAGAAGGCCCATTTCAGTAAGCCTTCGCAAAATTAAAATCAATGACATAAAAACGGTCATATTTTTTACTACCTTTACAGTTATATATTTTAATGCAGATAACAACATAATTATTCCACAAGCCTATAAAGGTATGCCATATCGAAATCCGAGCTCATTTGACTAAGCTATGGGCCTTTAAAGATGGAAAGAAGGCCCATTTCAGTAAACCTTCGCAAAATTAAAATCAATGACATAAAAACGGTTATATATTTTAATGCAGATAACAACATAATCATTCCACAAGCCCATAGAGGTATGCCATATCGAAATCCGCGTCCTATTGACCAGGTTATGGGCTTTTAAAGATGGAAAGAAGGCCCATTTCAGTAAACCTTTGCAAAATTAAAATCAATCACATAAAAACGGTCATATTTTTAACTACCTTTACAGTTATATATTTTAATGCAGATAACAACATAATTATTCCACAAGCCTATAAAGGTATGCCATATCGAAATCCGAGTCCATTTGACCAAGTTATGGGCCTTTAAAGATGGAAAGAAGGCCCATTTCAGTAAACCTTCGCAAAATTAAAATCAATGACATAAAAACGGTCATATTTTTTACTACCTTTACAGTTATATATTTTAATGCAGATAACAACATAATTATTCCACAAGCCTATAAAGGTATGCCATATCGAAATCCGAGCTCATTTGACTAAGTTATGGGCCTTTAAAGATGGAAAGAAGGCCCATTTCAGAAATCCTTCGCAAAATAAAAATCAATGACATAAAAACGGTTATATATTTTAATGCAGATAACAACATAATCATTCCACAAGCCCATAGAGGTATGCCATATCGAAATCCGCGTCCTTTTGACCAGGTTATGGGCTTTTAAAGATGGAAAGAAGGCCCATTTCAGTAAACCTTTGCAAAACTAAAATCAATGACATTAAAACGGTCAAATTTTTTACTACCTTTAAAGTTTAATATTTTAATGCAGATAACAACAAAATCATTCCACAAGCCCCTGAATGCATTCCATATCGAAATACGAGTTCATTTGACTAAGTTTTGGGCTTTTAAATATGTAAAGAAGGCACATTACAGTAAACCTTTGCAAAATTAAAATCAATGACATTAAAACGGTCATATATTTTACTACCTTTAAAGTTTAATATTTTAATGCAGATAACAACATAAACAAGCCCATAGAGGTATGCCATATCGAAATCCGAGTCCTTTTGACCAAGTTATGGGCTTTTAAAGATGTAAAGAAGGCCCATTTCAGTAAACCTTCGCAAAATTAAAATCAATGACATAAACACGGTCATATTTTTTACTACCTTTAAAGTTATATATTTTAATGCAGATAACAACATAATCATTCCACAAGTCCATAGAGGTATGCCATATCGAAATCCGAGTCCTTTTGACCAAGTTATGGGCATTTAAAGATGGAAAGAAGGCCCATTACAGTAAATCTTTTCAAAATTAAAATCAATGACATAATAACGGTCATATGTTTTACTACCTTTAAAGTTTAATATTTTAATGCAGATAACAACAAAATCATTCCACAAGCCCCTAAAGGTATGCCATATCGAAATACGAGTTCATTTGACCAAGTTATTGGCTTTTAAAGATGGAAAGAAGGCCCATTTCAGTAAACCTTCGCAAAATTAAAATCAATGACATTAAAACGGTCATATTTTTTACTACCTTTAAAGCTATATATTTTAATGCAGATAACAACATAATCATTCCACAAGCCCCTAAGGGTATGCCATATCGAGATCCGAGTTCATTTGACTAAGTTATGGGCTTTTAAATATGTAAAGAAGGTCCATTTCAGTAAACCTTCGCAAAATTAAAATCAATGACATAAAATCGGTCATATTTTTTACTACCTTTAAAGTTATATGTTTTAATGAAGATAACAACATAATCATTCCACAAGCCCATAGAGGTATGCCATATCGAAATCCGAGTCCTTTTGACAAGGTTATGGGCTTTTAAAGATGGAAAGAAGGCCCATTTCAGTAAACATTTGCAAAATTAACATCAATGACATAAAAACGGTCATATTCTTTACCACCTTTAAAGTTATATATTTTAATGCAGATAAAAACATAATCATTCCACAAGCCCATAAAGGTATGCCATATCGAAATCCGAGTTCATTTGACCAAGTTATGGGCTTTTAAAGATGGAAGGAAGGCCCATTTCTGTAAACCTTCGCAAAATATAAATCAATGACATAAAAACGGTCATATTTTTTAATACACTTAAAGTTATATATTTTAATGAAGATAACAACAAAATCATTCCACAAGCCCCTAAAGGTATGCCATATCGAAATACGAGTTCATTTGACCAAGTTATTGGCTTTTAAAGATGGAAAAAAGGCCCATTTCAGTAAACCTTCGCAAAATTAAAATCAATGTCATAAAAACGGTCATACTTTTTACTACCTTTAAAGTTATATATTTTAATGAAGATAACAACATAATCATTCCTCAAGCCCATAGAGGTATGCCATATCGAAATCCGAGTCATTTTGACCAAATTATGGGCTTTTAAAGATGGAAAGAAGGCCGATTTCAGTAAACATTTGCAAAATTAAAATCAATGACATAAAAACGGTAATATTTTTTACTACCTTTAAAGTTATATATTTTAATGCAGATAAAAACATAATCATTTCTCAAGCCCATAGAGGTATGCCATATTGAAATCCGAGTTCATTTGACCAAGCTATTGGCTTTTAAAGATGGAAAGAAGGCCCATTTCAGTAAACCTTCGCAAAATTAAAATCACTGATATAAAAACGGTCATATTTTTTAATACATTTAAAGTTATAAATTTTAATGCAGATAACAACATAATCATTCCTCAAGCCCATAGAGGTATGCCATATCGAATCCGAGTCATTTTGACCAAATTATGGGTCATATGGGGGCCATATGGGTCATATTTTTTACTACCTTTAAAGTTATATATTTTAATGCAGATAACAATATAAACATTCCACAAGCCCATAAACGTATACCATATCGAAATACGAATTCATTTGACCAAGTTTTAAAGATGAAAGAAGGCCCATTTCAGTAAACCTTCGGAAAATTAAAATCAATGACATAAAAACGGTCATATTTTTTACTACCTCCAAAGTTAAATATTTGAATGCAGATAACAAGAAAATCATTCCACAAGCCCCTAAAGGTATGGCTTTTAAAGATGGAAAAAAGGCCCATTTCAGTAAACCTTCGCAAAATTAAAATCAATTTCATAAAAACGGTCATATTTTTCACTACCTTTAAAGTTATATATTTTAATGCAGATAACAACATAATTCTTAAACAAGCCCATAGAGGTATGCCATATCGAAATCCGAGTCCTTTTGACCAAGTTATGGGCTTTTAAAGATTTAAATTAGGCCCATTTCAGTAAACTTTCGCAAAATTAAAATCAATGACATAAAAAAGGTCATATTTTTTACTACCTTTAAAGTTATATATTTTAATGCAGATAAAAACATAATCATTCCACAAGCCCATAAAGGTATGCCATGTCGAAATCCGAGTTCATTTGACCAAGTTATGGGCTTTTAAAGATGGAAGGAAGGCCCATTTCTGTAAACCTTCGCAAAATAAAAATCAATGACATAAAAACGGTCATATTTTTTAATACATTTAAAGTTATATATTTTAATGAAGATAACAACATAATCCTTTCTCAAGCCCATAGAGGTATGCCATATCGAAATCCGAGTTCATTTGACTAAGCTATTGGCTTTTAAAGATGGGAAGAAGGCCCATTTCAGTAAACCTTCGCAATATTCAAATCAATGATATAAAAACGGTCATATTTTTTAATACATTTAAAGTTATATATTTTAATGCAGATAACAACATAATCATTCCTCAAGCCCATAGAGGTATGCCATATCGAAATCCGAGTCATTTTGACCAAATAATGGGCTTTTAAAGATGGAAAGAAGGCCCATTTCAGTAAACAGTTGCAAAATTAAAATCAATGACATAAAAACGGTCATATTTTTTACTACCTTTAAAGTTACATATTTTAATGCAGATAACAACATAATCATTCCACAAGCCCATAGAGGTATGCCATATCGAAATCCGAGTATTTTTGACCAGGATATGGGATTTTAAAGATGGAAAGAAGGCCCATTTCAGTAAACCTTCGGAAAATTAAAATCAATGACATAAAAACGGTCATATTTTTTACTACCTCTAAAGTTAAATATTTTAATGCAGATAACAACAAAATCATTCCACAAGCCCCTAAAGGTATGCCATATCGAAATACGAGTTCATTTGACCAAGTTATTGGCTTTTAAAGATGGAAAGAAGGCCCATTTCAGTAAACCTTCGCAAAATTAAAATCAATGTCATAAAAACGGTCATATTTTTTACTACCTTTAAAGTTATATATTTTAATGCAGATAACAACATAATTCTTAAACAAGCCTATAGAGGTATGCCATATCGAAATCCGAGCCCTTTTGACCAGGTTATGGGCTTTTAAAGATGGAAAGAAGGCCCATTTAAGTAAACCTTTGCAAAATTAAAATCAATGACATATAAACGGTCATATTTTTTACCACCTTTAAAGTTATATATTTTAATGCAGATAAAAACATAATCATTCCACAAGCCCATAAAGGTATGCCATATCGAAATCCGAGTTCATTTGACTAAGCTATGGGCTTTTAAATATATAAAGAAGGCCCATTTCAGTAAACCTTCGCAAAATTGAATTCAATGACATAATAACGGTCATATGTTTTACTACCTTTAAAGTTAAATATTTTAATGCAGATAACAACAAAATCATTCCACAAGCCCCTAAAGGTATGCCATATCGAAATACGAGTTCATTTGACCAAGTTATTGGCTTTTAAAGATGGAAAGAAGGCCCATTTCAGTAAACCTTCGCAAAATTAAAATCAATGACATACAAACGGTCATATTTTTTACTACCTTTAAAGCTATATATTTTAGTGCAGATAACAACATAATCATTCCACAAGCCCCTAAGGGTATGCCATATCGAAATCCGAGTTCATTTGACTAAGTTATGGGCTTTTAAATATGTAAAGAAGGTCCATTTCAGTAAACCTTCGCAAAATTAAAATCAATGGCATAAAAACGGTCATATTTTTTACTACCGTTAAAGTTATATATTTTAATGAAGATAACAACATAATCATTTCAAAAGCCCATAGAGGTATGCCATATCGAAATCCGAGTCCTTTTGACAAGGTTATGGGCTTTTAAAGATGGAAAGAAGGCCCATTTCAGTAAACATTTGCAAAATTAAAATCAATGACATAAAAACGGTCATATTTTTTACTACCTTTAAAGTTATATATTTTAATGCAGATAACAACATAATCATTCCACAAGCCTATAGAGGTATGCCATATCGAAATCCGAGCCCTTTTGACCAGGTTATGGGCTTTTAAAGATGGAAAGAAGGCCCATTTCAGTAAACCTTCGCAAAATTAAAATCAATGACATACAAACGGTCATATTTTTTACTACCTTTAAAGCTATATATTTTAGTGCAGATAACAACATAATCATTCCACAAGCCCCTAAGGGTATGCCATATCGAAATCCGAGTTCATTTGACTAAGTTATGGGCTTTTAAATATGTAAAGAAGGTTCATTTCAGTAAACCTTCGCAAAATTAAAATCAATGACATAAAAACGGTCATATTTTTTACTACCGTTAAAGTTATATATTTTAATGAAGATAACAACATAATCATTCCAAAAGCCCATAGAGGTATGCCATATCGAAATCCGAGTCCTTTTGACAAGGTTATGGGCTTTTAAAGATGGAAAGAAGGCCCATTTCAGTAAACATTTGCAAAATTAAAATCAATGACATAAAAACGGTCATATTTTTTACTACCTTTAAAGTTATATATTTTAATGCAGATAACAACATAATCATTCCACAAGCCTATAGAGGTATGCCATATCGAAATCCGAGCCCTTTTGACCAGGTTATGGGCTTTTAAAGATGGAAAGAAGGCCCATTGAAGTAAACCTTCGCAAAATTAAAATCAATGACATATAAGCGGTCATATTTTTTACCACCTTTAAAGTTATATATTTTAATGCAGATAAAAACATAATCATTCCACTAGCCCATAAAGGTATGCCATGTCGAAATCCGAGTTCATTTGACCAAGTTATGGGCTTTTAAATATGTAAAGAAGGTTCATTTCAGTAAACCTTCGCAAAATTAAAATCAATGATATAAAAACGGTCATGTTTTTTAATACATTTAAAGTTATATATTTTAATGCAGATAACAACATAATCATTCCACAAGTCTATAAAGGTATGCTATATCGAAATCCGATTTCATTTGACTAAGCTATGGGCTTTTAAATATATAAAGAAGGCCCATTTCAGTAAACCTTCGCAAAATTAAAATCAATGACATAATAACGGTCATATGTTTTACTACCTTTAAAGTTAAATATTTTAATGCAGATAACAACAAAATCATTCCACAAGCCCCTAAAGGTATGCCATATCGAAATACGAGTTCATTTGACCAAGTTATTGGCTTTTAAAGATGGAAAGAAGGCCCATTTCAGTAAACCTTCGCAAAATTAAAATCAATGACATACAAACGGTCATATTTTTTACTACCTTTAAAGCTATATATTTTAGTGCAGATAACAACATAATCATTCCACAAGCCCCTAAGGGTATGCCATATCGAAATCCGAGTTCATTTGACTAAGTTATGGGCTTTTAAATATGTAAAGAAGGTCCATTTCAGTAAACCTTCGCAAAATTAAAATCAATGACATAAAAACGGTCATATTTTTTACTACCGTTAAAGTTATATATTTTAATGAAGATAACAACATAATCATTCCAAAAGCCCATAGAGGTATGCCATATCGAAATCCGAGTCCTTTTGACAAGGTTATGGGCTTTTAAAGATGGAAAGAAGGCCCATTTCAGTAAACATTTGCAAAATTAAAATCAATGACATAAAAACGGTCATATTTTTTACTACCTTTAAAGTTATATATTTTAATGCAGATAACAACATAATCATTCCACAAGCCTATAGAGGTATGCCATATCGAAATCCGAGCCCTTTTGACCAGGTTATGGGCTTTTAAAGATGGAAAGAAGGCCCATTTCAGTAAACCTTCGCAAAATTAAAATCAATGACATACAAACGGTCATATTTTTTACTACCTTTAAAGCTATATATTTTAGTGCAGATAACAACATAATCATTCCACAAGCCCCTAAGGGTATGCCATATCGAAATCCGAGTTCATTTGACTAAGTTATGGGCTTTTAAATATGTAAAGAAGGTTCATTTCAGTAAACCTTCGCAAAATTAAAATCAATGACATAAAAACGGTCATATTTTTTACTACCGTTAAAGTTATATATTTTAATGAAGATAACAACATAATCATTCCAAAAGCCCATAGAGGTATGCCATATCGAAATCCGAGTCCTTTTGACAAGGTTATGGGCTTTTAAAGATGGAAAGAAGGCCCATTTCAGTAAACATTTGCAAAATTAAAACAAGGAAGAACGCTATAGTCGAGTACCTCGACTATCAGATACCCGTTACTCAAAGGGAAATGGAGATATGCAAGCAGCAAAGCGAAATTAAAATGCGCCACCTACCGGCGGTAGACAGATTTAAGCGTTATGGGCGTTAGAGTGGGCGTGGCAGAATTATTTTTGGATCAATCGATAGGTATTGACGACACCAATACATTTCAGTTAAAATTTTTTATCTAGCATGCAAATTGTGGGCGTCACAGGTTTTCGCGGTTTGTGGGCGTTTAAGTGGGCGTGGCAAACTTTTTTTTAGGTCAATCGATAGGTTTTGATGAGAACAATACATTTCAGTTAAAATTTTCTATCTAGCATCAAAACTGTAGGAGTTACAGTTTTGGGCGGTTTGTGGGCGTTAGAGTGGGCGTGGCAGTCTACTGAAACAAACTTGCGCTGCGTAAGAAGCTCAGGAATCTGTACGCCAAATCTCAATAGCCTAGCTCTCATAGTTTCCGAGATCTCAGCGTTCATCCGGACGGACAGACAGACGGACAGACGGACAGACGGACAGACGGTCAGACGGACAGACGGACAGACGGACAGACGGACAGACGGACATGGCTAGATCGACTCGGCTAGTGATCCTGATCAAGAATATATATACTTTATGGGGTCGGAAACGCTTCCTTCTGCCTGTTACATACTTTCCGACGAATCTAGTATACCCTTTTACTCTACGAGTAACGGGTATAATCAATGACATAAAAACGGTCATATTTTTTACTACCTTTAAAGTTATATATTTTAATGCAGATAACAACATAATCATTCCACAAGCCTATAGAGGTATGCCATATCGAAATCCGAGCCCTTTTGACCAGGCTATGGGCTTTTAAAGATGGAAAGAAGGCCCATTGAAGTAAACCTTCGCAAAATTAAAATCAATGACATATAAGCGGTCATATTTTTTACCACCTTTAAAGTTATATATTTTAATGCAGATAAAAACATAATCATTCCACAAGCCCATAAAGGTATGCCATGTCGAAATCCGAGTTCATTTGACCAAGTTATGGGCTTTTAAAGATGGAAGGAAGGCCAATTTCTGTAAACCTTCGCAAAATTAAAATCAATGTCATAAAAACGGTCATATTTTTTACCACCTTTAAAGTTATATATTTTAATGCAGATAAAAACATAATCATTCCAAAAGCCCATAGAGGTATGCCATATCGAAATCCGAGTCCTTTTGACCAAGTTATGGGCTTTTAAAGATTTAAATTAGGCCCATTTCAGTAAACTTTTGCAAAATTAAAATCAATGACATACAAACGGTCATATTTTTTACTACCTTTAAAGTTATATATTTTAATGCAGATAAAAACATAATCATTCCACAAGCCCATAAAGGTATGCCATGTCGAAATCCGAGTTCATTTGACCAAGTTATGGGCTTTTAAAGATGGAAGGAAGGCCCATTTCTGTAAACCTTCGCAAAATAAAAATCAATGACATAAAAACGGTCATATTTTTTAATACATTTAAAGTTATAGATTTTAATCAAGATAACAACATAATCATTTCTCAAGCCCAAAGAGGTAAGCCATATCGAAATCCGAGTTCATTTGACCAAGCTATTGGCTTTTAAAGATGGGAAGAAGGCCCATTTCAGTAAACCTTCGCAATATTCAAATCAATGATATAAAAACGGTCATATTTTTTAATACATTTAAAGTTATATATTTTAATGCAGATAACAACATAATCATTCCTCAAGCCCATAGAGGAATGCCATATCGAAATACGAGTTCATTTGACCAAGTTATTGGCTTTTAAAGATGGAAAGAAGGCCAATTTCAGTAAACCTTTGCAAAATTAAAATCAATGACATAAAAACGGTCATACTTTTTACTACCTTTAAAGTTATATATTTTAATGAAGATAAGAACATAATCATTCCAAAAGCCCATAGAGGTATGCCATATCGAAATCCGAGTCCTTTTGACAAGGTTATGGGCTTTTAAAGATGGAAAGATGGAAAGAAGGCCCATTTCAGTAAACATTTGCAAAATTAAAATCAATGACATAAAAACGGTCATATTTTTTACTACCTTCAAAGTTATATAGTTTAATGCAGATAACAACATAATCATTCCACAAGCCTATAGAGGTATGCCATATCGAAATCCGAGCCCTTTTGACCAGGTTATGGGCTTTTAAAGATGGAAAGAAGGCCCATTTAAGTAAACCTTTGCAAAATTAAAATCAATGACATATAAACGGTCATATTTTTTACCACCTTTAAAGTTATATATTTTAATGCAGATAAAAACATAATCATTCCACAAGCCCATAAAGGTATGCCATATCGAAATCCGAGTTCATTTGACTAAGCTATGGGCTTTTAAATATATAAAGAAGGCCCATTTCAGTAAACTTTCGCAAAATTGAAATCAATGACATAATAACGGTCATATGTTTTACTACCTTTAAAGTTAAATATTTTAATGCAGATAACAACAAAATCATTCCACAAGCCCCTAAAGGTATGCCATATCGAAATACGAGTTCATTTGACAAAGTTATTGGCTTTTAAAGATGGAAAGAAGGCCCATTTCAGTAAACCTTCGCAAAATTAAAATCAATGACATACAAACGGTCAAATTTTTTACTACCTTTAAAGCTATATATTTTAGTGCAGATAACAACATAATCGTTCCACAAGCCCCTAAGGGTATGCCATATCGAAATCCGAGTTTATTTGACCAAGTTATGGGCTCTTAAATATGTAAAGAAGGTCCATTTCAGTAAACCTTCGCAAAATTAAAATCAATGACATAAAAACGGTCATATTTTTTACTACCTTTAAAGTTACATATTTTAATGCAGATAACAACATAATCATTCCACAAGCCCATAGAGGTATGCCATATCGAAATCCGAGTAGTTTTGACCAGGATATGGGATTTTAAAGATGGAAAGAAGGCCCATTTCAGTAAACCTTCGGAAAATTAAAATCAATGACATAAAAACGGTCATATTTTTTACTACCTCTAAAGTTAAATATTTTATTGCAGATAATAAGAAAATCATTCCACAAGCCCCTAAAGGTATGCCTTATAGAAATACGAGTTCATTTGACCAAGTTATTGGCTTTTAAAGATGAAAAGAAGGCCAATTTCAGTAAACCTTTGCAAAATTAAAATCAATGACATAAAAACGGTCATATGTTTTACTACCTTTAAAGTTAAATATTTTAATGCAGATAACAACAAAATCATTCCACAAGCCCCTAAAGGTATGCCATATCGAAATACGAGTTCATTTGACCAAGTTATTGGCTTTTAAAGATGGAAAGAAGGCCCATTTCAGTAAACCTTCGCAAAATTAAAATCAATGACATACAAACGGTCATATTTTTTACTACCTTTAAAGCTATATATTTTAATGCAGATAACAACATAATCATTCCACAAGCCCCTAAGGGTATGCCATATCGAAATCCGAGTTCATTTGACTAAGTTATGGGCTTTTAAATATGTAAAGAAGGTCCATTTCAGTAAACCTTCGCAAAATTAAAATCAATGACATAAAAACGGTCATATTTTTTACTACCTTTAAAGTTATATATTTTAATGAAGATAAGAACATAATCATTCCAAAAGCCCATAGAGGTATGCCATATCGAAATCCGAGTCCTTTTGACAAGGTTATGGGCTTTTAAAGATGGAAAGAAGGCCCATTTCAGTAAACATTTGCAAAATTAAAATCAATGACATAAAAACGGTCATATTTTTTACTACCTTCAAAGATATATAGTTTAATGCAGATAACAACATAATCATTCCACAAGCCTATAGAGGTATCCCATATCGAAATCCGAGCCCTTTTGACCAGGTTATGGGCTTTTAAAGATGGAAAGAAGGCCCATTTAAATAAACCTTTGCAAAATTAAAATCAATGACATATAAACGGTCATATTTTTTACCACCTTTAAAGTTATATATTTTAATGCAGATAAAAACATAATCATTCCACAAGCCCATAAAGGTATGCCATATCGAAATCCGAGTTCATTTGACTAAGCTATGGGCTTTTAAATATATAAAGAAGGCCCATTTCAGTAAACCTTCGCAAAATTGAAATCAATGACATAATAACGGTCATATGTTTTACTACCTTTAAAGTTAAATATTTTAATGCAGATAATAACAAAATCATTCCACAAGCCCCTAAAGGTATGCCATATCGAAATACGAGTTCATTTGACCAAGTTATTGGCTTTTAAAGATGGAAAGAAGGCCCATTTCAGTAAACCTTCGCAAAATTAAAATCAATGACATACAAACGGTCATATTTTTTACTACCTTTAAAGCTATATATTTTAGTGCAGATAACAACATAATCATTCCACAAGCCCCTAAGGGTATGCCATATCGAAATCCGAGTTTATTTGACCAAGTTATGGGCTTTTAAATAAGTAAAGAAGGTCCATTTCAGTAAACCTTCGCAAAATTAAAATCAATGACATAAAAACGGTCATATTTTTTACTACCTTTAAAGTTATATATTTTAATGAAGATAACAACATAATCATTCCAAAAGCCCATAGAGGTATGCCATATCGAAATCCGAGTCCTTTTGACAAGGTTATGGGCTTTTAAAGATGGAAAGAAGGCCCATTTCAGTAAACATTTGCAAAATTAAAATCAATGACATAAAAACGGTCATATTTTTTACTACCTTTAAAGTTATATATTTTAATGCAGATAACAACATAATCATTCCACAAGCCTATAGAGGTATGCCATATCGAAATCCGAGCCCTTTTGACCAGGTTATGGGCTTTTAAAGATGGAAAGAAGGCCCATTTAAGTAAATCTTTGCAAAATTAAAATCAATGACATATAAACGGTCATATTTTTTACCACCTTTAAAGTTATATATTTTAATGCAGATAAAAACATAATCATTCCACAAGCCCATAAAGGTATGCCATATCGAAATCAGAGTTCATTTGACCAAGTTATGGGCTTTTAAAGATGGAAGGAAGGCCCATTTCTGTAAACCTTCGCAAAATAAAAATCAATGACATAAAAACGGTCATACTTTTTAATACATTTAAAGTTATATATTTTAATGAAGATAACAACATAATCATTTCTCAAGCCCATAGAGGTATGCCATATCGAAATCCGAGTTCATTTGACCAAGCTATTGGCTTTTAAAGATGGGAAGAAGGCCCATTTCAGTAAACCTTCGCAATATTCAAATCAATGATATAAAAACGGTCATATTTTTTAATACATTTAAAGTTATATATTTTAATGCAGATAACAACATAATCATTCCTCAAGCCCATAGAGGTATGCCATATCGAAATCCGAGTCATTTTGACCAAATAATGTGCTTTTAAAGATGGAAAGAAGGCCCATTTCAGTAAACATTTGCAAAATTAAAATCAATGACATAAAAACGGTCATATTTTTTACTACCTTTAAAGTTACATATTTTAATGCAGATAACAACATAATCATTTCACAAGCCCATAGAGGTATGCCATATCGAAATCCGAGTATTTTTGACCAGGATATGGGATTTTAAAGATGGAAAGAAGGCGCATTTCAGTAAACCTTCGGAAAATTAAAATCAATGACATAAAAACGGTCATATTTTTTACTACCTCTAAAGTTAAATATTTTAATGCAGATAACAAGAAAATCATTCCACAAGCCCCTAAAGGTATGCCTTATCGAAATACGAGTTCATTTGACCAAGTTATTGGCTTTTAAAGATGGAAAGAAGGCCCATTTCAGTAAACCTTCGCAATATTCAAATCAATGATATAAAAACGGTCATATTTTTTAATACATTTAAAGTTATATATTTTAATGCAGATAACAACATAATCATTCCACAAGTCTATAAAGGTATGCTTTATCGAAATCCGAGTTCATTTGACTAAGCTATGGGCTTTTAAATATATAAAGAAGGCCCATTTCAGTAAACCTTCGCAAAATTAAAATCAATGACATAATAACGGTCATATGTTTTACTACCTTTAAAGTTAAATATTTTAATGCAGATAACAACAAAATCATTCCACAAGCCCCTAAAGGTATGCCAATTCGAAATACGAGTTCATTTGACCAAGTTATGGGCTTTTAAAGATGGAAGGAAGGCCCATTTCTGTAAACCTTCGCAAAATTAAAATCAATGACATACAAACGGTCATATTTTTTACTACCTTTAAAGCTATATATTTTAGTGCAGATAACAACATAATCATTCCACAAGCCCCTAAGGGTATGCCATATCGAAATCCGAGTTCATTTGACTAAGTTATGGGCTTTTAAATATGTAAAGAAGGTCCATTTCAGTAAACCTTCGCAAAATTAAAATCAATGACATAAAAACGGTCATATTTTTTACTACCTTTAAAGTTATATATTTTAATGAAGATAACAACATAATCATTCCAAAAGCCCATAGAGGTATGCCATATCGAAATCCGAGTCCTTTTGACAAGGTTATGGGCTTTTAAAGATGGAAAGAAGGCCCATTTCAGTAAACATTTGCAAAATTAAAATCAATGACATAAAAACGGTCATATTTTTTACTACCTTTAAAGTTATATATTTTAATGCAGATAACAACATAATCATTCCACAAGCCTATAGAGGTATGCCATATCGAAATCCGAGCCCTTTTGACCAGGTTATGGGCTTTTAAAGATGGAAAGAAGGCCCATTTAAGTAAACCTTTGCAAAATTAAAATCAATGACATATAAACGGTCATATTTTTTACTACCTTTAAAGTTATATATTTTAATGCAGATAAAAACATAATCATTCCACAAGCCCATAGAGGTATGCCATATCGAAACCCGAGTCCTTTTAACCAGGTTATGGGCTTTTAAAGATATAAAGAAGGCCCATTTCAGTAAACCTTTGCAAAATTAAAATCAATGACATAAAAACGGTCATATTTTTTACTACCTTTAAAGTTATATATTTTAATGCAGATAACAACATAATCATTCCACAAGCCCATAGAGGTATGCCATATCGAAATCCGAGTCCTTTTAACCAGGTTATGGGCTTTTAAAGATATAAAGAAGGCCCATTTCAGTAAACCTTTGCAAAATTAAAATCAATGACATAAAAACGGTCATATTTTTTACTACCTTTAAAGCTATATATTTTAGTGCAGATAACAACATAATCATTCCACAAGCCCATAAAGGTATGCCATATCGAAATCCGAGTTCATTTGACTAAGCTATGGGCTTTTAAATATATAAAAAAGGCCCATTTCAGTAAACCTTCGCAAAATTGAAATCAATGACATAATAACGGTCATATGTTTTACTTCCTTTAAAGCTATATATTTTAATGCAGATAACAACATAATTATTCCACAAGCCTATAAAGGTATGCCATATCGAAACCCGAGTTCTTGGACCAAGTTATGGGCTTTTAAAGATGGAAAGAAGGCCCATTTCAGTAAACCTTTGCAAAATTAAAATATATCACATATAAACGGTCATATTTTTTACTACCTTTAAAGTTATATATTTTAATGCAGATAACAACATAATCATTCCACAAGCCCATAGAGGTATGCCATATCGAAATCCGAGTCCTTTTGACCAGGATATGGGCTTTTAAAGATGGAAAGAAGGCCCATTTCAGTAAAGCTTTGCAAAATTAAAATCAATGACATAAAAACGGTCATATTTTTTACTACCTTTAAAGTTATATATTTTAATGCAGATAACAACATAATCATTCCACAAGCCCATAGAGGTATGCCATATCGAAACCCGAGTCCTTTTAAAAAGGTTATGGGCTTTTAAAGATATAAAGAAGGCCCATTTCAGTAAACCTTTGCAAAATTAAAATCAATGACATAAAAACGGTCATATTTTTTACTACCTTTAAAGTTATATATTTTAATGCAGATAACAACATAATCATTCCACAAGCCCATAGAGGTATGCCATATCGAAATCCGAGTCCTTTTAACCAGGTTATGGGCTTTTAAAGATATAAAGAAGGCCCATTTCAGTAAACCTTTGCAAAATTAAAATCAATGACATAAAAACGGTCATATTTTTTACTACCTTTAAAGTTATATATTTTAATGCAGATAACAACATAATCATTCCACAAGCCCATAGAGGTATGCCATATCGAAATCCGAGTCCTTTTGACCAGGATATGGGCTTTTAAAGATGGAAAGATGGCCCATTTCAGTAAAGCTTTGCAAAATTAAAATCAATGACATAAAAACGGTCATATTTTTTACTACCTTTAAAGCTATATATTTTAATGCAGATAACAACATAATTATTCCACAAGCCTATAAAGGTATGCCATATCGAAACCCGAGTTCTTGGACCAAGTTATGGGCTTTTAAAGATGGAAAGAAGGCCTTTTTCAGTAAACCTTTGCAAAATTAAAATAAATCACATATAAACGGTCATATTTTTTACTACCTTTAAAGTTATATATTTTAATGCAGATAACAACATAATTATTCCACAAGCCTATAAAGGTATGCCATATCGAAACCCGAGTTCTTTGACCAAGTTATGGGCTTTTAAAGATGTAAAGAAGGCCCATTTCAGTAAACCTTTGCAAAATTAAAATCAATGACATAAGAATGGTCATATTTTTGAATACATTTAAAGTTATATATTTTAATGCAGATAACAACATAATCATTCCTCAAGCCCATAGAGGTATGCCATATCGAAATCCGAGTCATTTTGACCAAATAATGGGCTTTTAAAGATGGAAAGAAGGCCCATTTCAGTAAACATTTGCTAAATTAAAATCAATGACATAAAAACGGTCATATTTTTTACTACCTCTAAAGTTAAATATTTTAATGCAGATAGCAAGAAAATCATTCCACAAGCCCCTAAAGGTATGCCATATCGAAATACGAGTTCATTTGACCAAGTAATTGGCTTTTAAAGATGGAAAGAAGGCCCATTTCAGTAAACCTTCGCAAAATTAAAATCACTGACATAAAAACGGTCATATTTTTTACTACCTTTAAAGTTATATATTTTAATGCAGATAACAACATAATTATTCCACAAGCCTATAAAGGTATGCCATATCGAAATCCGAGTTCATTTGACCAAGTTATGGGCCTTGAAAGATGGAAAGAAGGCCCATTTCAGTAAACCTTCGCAAAATTAAAATCAATGACATAAAAACGGTCATATTTTTAACTACCCTTAAAGTTATATATTTTAATGCAGATAACAACATAATTATTCCACAAGCCTATAAAGGTATGCCATATCGAAACCCGAGTTCTTTGACCAAGTTATGGGCTTTTAAAGATGTAAAGAAGGCCCATTTCAGTAAACCTTTGCAAAATTAAAATCAATGACATAAAAACGGTCATATTTTTTACTACCTTTAAAGTTATATATTGTAATGCAGATAAAAACATAATCATTCCACAAGCCCATAAAGGTATGCCATATCGAAATCCGAGTTCATTTGACTAAGTTTTGGGCTTTTAAATATGTAAAGAAGGCCCATTACAGTAAACCTTTGCAAAATTAAAATCAATGACATTAAAACGGTCATATTTTTTACTACCTTTAAAGTTTAATATTTTAATGCAGATAAAAACATAATCATTCCACAAGCCCATAAAGGTATGCCATATCGAAATCCGAGTTCATTTGACCAAGTTATGGGCTTTAAAGATGGAAAGAAGGCCCATTTCATTAATCCTTTGCAAAATTAAAATCAATGACATAAGAACGGTCATATTTTTGAATACATTTAAAGTTATATATTTTAATGCAGATAACAACATAATCATTCCTCAAGCCCATAGAGGTATGCCATATCGAAATCCGAGTCCTTTTGACCAGGATATGGGCTTTTAAAGATGGAAAGAAGGCCCATTTCAGTAAAGCTTTGCAAAATTAAAATAAATCACATATAAACGGTCATATTTTTAAATACCTTTAAAGTTATATATTTTAATGCAGATAACAACATAATTATTCCACAAGCCTATAAAGGTATGCCATATCGAAACCCGAGTTCTTTGACCAAGTTATGGGCTTTTAAAGATGGAAAGAAGGCCCATTTCAGTAAACCTTTGCAAAATTAAAATAAATCACATATAAACGGTCATATTTTTTACTACCTTTAAAGTTATATATTTTAATGCAAAAAGAACATAATCATTCCCCAAGCCCATAGAGGTATGCCATATCGAAATCCGAGTTCTTTTGACCAGGTTATGGGCTTTTAAAGATTGAAAGAAGGCCCATTTCAGTAAACCTTTGCAAAATTAAAATCAATGACATAAAAACGGTCATATTTTTTACTACCTTTAAAGTTATATATTTTAATGCAGATAAAAACATAATCATTCCACTAGCCCATAAAGGTATGCCATATCGAAATCCGAGTTCATTTGACCAAGTTATGGGCTTTAAAGATGGAAAGAAGGCCCATTTCAGTAAACCTTTGCAAAATTAAAATCAATGACATAAAAACGGTCATATTTTTTACTACCTTTAAAGTTATATATTTTAATGCAAATAACAACGTAATCATTCCACAAGCCTATAATAGTATGCCATATCGAAATCCGAGTTCATTTGACCAAGTTATGGGCTTTTAAAGATGGAAAGAAGGCCCATTTCAGTAAACCTTTGCAAAATTAAAATCAATGACATAAAAACGGTCATATTTTTTACTACCTTTCAAGTTATATATTTTAATGCAGATAACAACATAATTATTCCACAAGCCTATAAAGGTATGCCATATCGAAACCCGAGTTCTTTGACCAAGTTATGGGCTTTTAAAGATGGAAAGAAGGCCCATTTCAGTAAACCTTTGCAAAATTAAAATCAATGACATAAAAACGGTCATATTTTTTACTACCTTTAAAGTTATATATTTTAATGCAGATAACAACATAATCATTCCACAAGCCCATAGAGGTATGCCATATCGAAATCCGAGTCCTTTTGACCAGGATATGGGCTTTTAAAGATGGAAAGAAGGCCCATTTCAGTAAAGCTTTGCAAAATTAAAATCAATGACATAAAAACGGTCATATTTTTTACTACCTTTAAAGCTATATATTTTAATGCAGATAACAACATAATTATTCCACAAGCCTATAAAGGTATGCCATATCGAAACCCGAGTTCTTGGACCAAGTTATGGGCTTTTAAAGATGGAAAGAAGGCCCATTTCAGTAAACCTTTGCAAAATTAAAATCAATGACATAAAAACGGTCATATTTTTTACTACCTTTAAAGTTATATATTTTAATGCAGATAACAACATAATCATTCCACAAGCCCATAGAGGTATGCCATATCGAAATCCGAGTCCTTTTGACCAGGATATGGGCTTTTAAAGATGGAAAGAAGGCCCATTTCAGTAAAGCTTTGCAAAATTAAAATCAATGACATAAAAACGGTCATATTTTTTACTACCTTTAAAGCTATATATTTTAATGCAGATAACAACATAATTATTCCACAAGCCTATAAAGGTATGCCATATCGAAACCCGAGTTCTTGGACCAAGTTATGGGCTTTTAAAGATGGAAAGAAGGCCCATTTCAGTAAACCTTTGCAAAATTAAAATCAATGACATAAAAACGGTCATATTTTTTACTTCCTTTCAAGTTATATATTTTAATGCAGATAACAACATAATTATTCCACAAGCCTATAAAGGTATGCCATATCGAAACCCGAGTTCTTTGACCAAGTTATGGGCTTTTAAAGATGGAAAGAAGGCCCATTTCAGTAAACCTTTGCAAAATTAAAATCAATGACATAAAAACGGTCATATTTTTTACTACCTTTAAAGTTATATATTTTAATGCAGGTAACAACATAATCATTCCACAAGCCCATAGAGGTATGCCATATCGAAATCCGAGTCCTTTTGACCAGGATATGGGCTTTTAAAGATGGAAAGAAGGCCCATTTCAGTAAACCTTCGGAAAATTAAAATCAATGACATAAAAACGGTCATATTTTTTACTACCTCTAAAGTTAAATATTTTAATGCAGATAGCAAGAAAATCATTCCACAAGCCCCTAAAGGTATGCCATATCGAAATACGAGTTCATTTGACCAAGTTATTGGCTTTTAAAGATGGAAAGAAGGCCCATTTCAGTAAACCTTCGCAAAATTAAAATCACTGACATAAAAACGGTCATATTTTTTACTACCTTTAAAGTTATATATTTTAATGCAGATAACAACATAATTATTTCACAAGCCTAAAAAGGTATGCCATATCGAAATCCGAGTTCATTTGACCAAGCTATGGGCCTTTAAAGATGGAAAGAAGGCCCATTTCAGTAAACCTTCGCAAAATTAAAATCAATGACATAAAAACGGTCATATTTTTAACTACCCTTAAAGTTATATATTTTAATGCAGATAACAACATAATCATTCCACAAGCCCATAGAGGTATGCCATATCGAAATCCGCGTCCTTTTGACCAGGTTATGGGCTTTTAAAGATGGAAAGAAGGCCCATTTCAGTAAACCTTTGCAAAATTAAAATCAATGACATTAAAACGGTCAAATTTTTTACTACCTTTAAAGTTATATATTTTAATGCAGATAACAACATAATCATTCCACAAGCCCATAGAGGTATGCCATATCGAAATCCGAGTCCTTTTGACCAGGATATGGGCTTTTAAAGATGGAAGGAAGGCCCATTTCAGTAAAGCTTTGCAAAATTAAAATAAATCACATATAAACGGTCATATTTTTTACTACCTTTAAAGTTATATATTTTAATGCAGATAACAACATAATTATTCCACAAGCCTATAAAGGTATGCCATATCGAAACCCGAGTTCTTTGACCAAGTTATGGGCTTTTAAAGATGGAAAGAAGGCCCATTTCAGTAAACCTTTGCAAAATTAAAATAAATCACATATAAACGGTAATATCTTTTACTACCTTTAAAGTTATATATTTTAATGCAAAAAGAACATAATCATTCCGCAAGCCCATAGAGGTATGCCATATCGAAATCCGAGTTCTTTTGACCAGGTTATGGGCTTTTAAAGATTGAAAGAAGGCCCATTTCAGTAAACCATCGCAAAATTAAAATCAATGACATAAAAACGGTCATATTTTTAACTACCCTTAAAGTTATATATTTTAATGCAGATAACAACATAATCATTCCACAAGCCCATAGAGGTATGCCATATCGAAATCCGCGTCCTTTTGACCAGGTTATGGGCTTTTAAAGATGGAAAGAAGGCCCATTTCAGTAAACCTTTGCAAAATTAAAATCAATGACATTAAAACGGTCAAATTTTTTACTACCTTTAAAGTTATATATTTTAATGCAGATAACAACATAATCATTCCACAAGCCCATAGAGGTATGCCATATCGAAATCCGAGTCCTTTTGACCAGGATATGGGCTTTTAAAGATGGAAGGAAGGCCCATTTCAGTAAAGCTTTGCAAAATTAAAATAAATCACATATAAACGGTCATATTTTTTACTACCTTTAAAGTTATATATTTTAATGCAGATAACAACATAATTATTCCAAAAGCCTATAAAGGTATGCCATATCGAAACCCGAGTTCTTTGACCAAGTTATGGGCTTTTAAAGATGGAAAGAAGGCCCATTTCAGTAAACCTTTGCAAAATTAAAATAAATCACATATAAACGGTAATATCTTTTACTACCTTTAAAGTTATATATTTTAATGCAAAAAGAACATAATCATTCCGCAAGCCCATAGAGGTATGCCATATCGAAATCCGAGTTCTTTTGACCAGGTTATGGGCTTTTAAAGATTGAAAGAAGGCCCATTTCAGTAAACCTTTGCAAAATTAAAATCAATGACATAAAAACGGTCATATTTTTTACTACCTTTAAAGTTATATATTTTAATGCAGATAAAAACATAATCATTCCACTAGCCCATAAAGGTATGCCATATCGAAATCCGAGTTCATTTGACCAAGTTATGGGCTTTAAAGATGGAAAGAAGGCCCATTTCAGTAAACCTTTGCAAAATTAAAATCAATGACATTAAAACGGTCATATTCTTAACTACCTTTAAAGTTTAATATTTTAATGCAGATAACAACGTAATCATTCCACAAGCCTATAATAGTATGCCATATCGAAATCCGAGTTCATTTGACCAAGTTATGGGCTTTTAAAGATGGAAAGAAGGCCCATTTCAGTAAACCTTTGCAAAATTAAAATCAATGACATAAAACCGGTCATATTTTTTACTACCTTTAAAGTTATATATTTTAATGCAGATAAAAACATAATCATTCCACAGGCCCATAAAGGTATGCCATATCGAAATCCGAGTTCATTTGACTAAGTTTTGGGCTTTTTAATATGTAAAGAAGGCCCATTACAGTAAACCTTTGCAAAATTAAAATCAATGACATAAAACCGGTCATATTTTTTACTACCTTTAAAGTTATATATTTTAATGCAGATAAAAACATAATCATTCCTCAAGCCCATAGAGGTATGCCATATCGAAATCCGAGTCATTTTGACCAAATAATGGGCTTTTAAAGATGGAAAGAAGGCCCATTTCAGTAAACATTTGCTAAAATAAAATCAATGACATAAAAACGGTCATATTTTTTACTACCTTTAAAGTTACATATTTTAATGCAGATAACAACATAATCATTCCACAAGCCCATAGAGGTATGCCATATCGAAATCCGAGTCCTTTTGACCAGGATATGGGCTTTTAAAGATGGAAAGAAGGCCCATTTCAGTAAACCTTCGGAAAATTAAAATCAATGACATAAAAACGGTCATATTTTTTACTACCTCTAAAGTTAAATATTTTAATGCAGATAACAACATAATTTTTCCACAAGCCTATAAAGGTATGCCATATCGAAATCCGAGTTCATTTGACCAAGTTATGGGCCTTTAAAGATGGAAAGAAGGCCCATTTCAGTAAACCTTCGCAAAATTAAAATCAATGACATAAAAACGGTCATATATTTAACTTCCCTTAAAGTTATACATTTTAATGCAGATAACAACATAATCATTCCACAAGCCCATAGAGGTATGCCATATTGAAATCCGCGTCCTTTTGACCAGGTTATGGGCTTTTAAAGATGGAAAGAAGGCCCATTTCAGTAAACCTTTGCAAAATTAAAATCAATGACCTTAAAACGCTCAAATTTTCTACTACCTTTAAAGTTTAATATTTTAATGCAGATAACAACAAAATCATTCCACAAGCCCCTAAAGGCATGCCATATCGAAATACGAGTTCATTTGACCAAGTTATTGGCTTTTAAAGATGGAAGGAAGGCCAATTTCAGTAAACCTCGCAAAATTAGAATCAATACATAAAAACGGTCATATTTTTTACTACCTTTAAAGTTTAATATTTTAATGCAGATAACAACATAATCATTCCACAAGCCCATAGAGGTATGCCATATCGAAGCCCGAGTCCTTTTGACCAGGTTATGGGCTTTTAAAGATAGAAAGAAGGCCCATTTCAGTAAACCTTTGCAAAATTAAAATCAATGACATAAAAACGGTCATATTTTTTACTACCTTTAAAGTTATATATTTTAATGCAGATAACAACATAATCATTCCACAAGCCATAGAGGTATGCCATATCGAAATCCGAGTCCTTTTGACCAGGATATGGGCTTTTAAAGATAGAAAGAAGGCCCATTTCAGTAAACCTTTGCAAAATTAAAATAAATCACATATAAACGGTCATATTTTTTACTACCTTTAAAGTTATATATTTTAATGCAGATAACAACATAATTATTCCACAAGCCTATAAAGGTATGCCATATCGAAACCCGAGTTCTTTGACCAAGTTATGGGCTTTTAAAGATGGAAAGAAGGCCCATTTTAGTAAACCTTTGCAAAATAAAATAAATCACATATAAACGGTCATATTTTTTACTACCTTTAAAGTTATATATTTTAATGCAAAAAGGACATAATCATTCCGCAAGCCCATAGAGGTATGCCATATCGAAATCCGAGTTCTTTTGACCAGGTTATGGGCTTTTAAAGATGGAAAGAAGGCCCATTTCAGTAAACCTTTGCAAAATTAAAATCAATGACATAAAAACGGTCATATTTTTTACTACTTTTAAAGTTAAATATTTAAATGCAGATAACAACAAAACCAATCCACACGCCCCTAAAGGTATACCATATCGAAATACGAGTTCATTTGACCAAGTTGTTGGCTTTTAAAGATGGAAAGAAGGCCCATTTCAGTAATCCTTCGCAAAATTAAAATCATTGACATAAAAACGGTCATATTTTTAACTACTTTTAAAGTTAAATATTTTAATGCAGATAGCAACAAACCCATTCCACAAGCCCCTAAAGGTATGCCATATCGAAATACGGTTCATTTGACCAATTTATTGGCTTTTAAAGGTGGAAAGAAGGCCCATTTCAGTAAACCTTCGCAAAACTAAAATCAATGACATAAAAACGGTCATATTTTTTACTACCTTTAAAGTTATATATTTTAATGAAGATAACAACATAATCAATCCACAAGCCCATAGAGGTATGCCATATCGAAATCCGAGTCCTTTTGACCAGGTTATGAGCTTTTAAAGATGGAAAGAAGGCGCATTTCAGTAAACATTTGCAAAATTAAAATCAATGACATTAAAACGGTCATATTTTCTGCTACCTTTAAAGATATATATTTTAATGCAGATAACAATGTAATCATTCCACAAGCTCATGGAAGTATGCCATATTGAAATCCGAGTCCTTTTGACCAGGATATGGGCTTTTAAAGATGGAAAGAAGGCCCATTTCAGTAAACCTTTGCAAAATTAAAATCAATGACATAAAACGGTCATATTTTTTAATACACTGAAAGTTATATATTTTAATGCAGATAACAACGTAATCATTCCACAAGCCTATAAAGGTATGCCATATCGAAATCCGTGTTCATTTGACCAAGTTATGGGCTTTTAAAGATGAAAGGAAGGCCCATTTCTGTAAACCTTCGCAAAATATAAATCAATGACATAAAAACGGTCATATTTTTTAATACATTAAAAGTTAGGTATTTTAATGCAGATAACAACATAATCATTCCTCAAGCCCATAGAGTTATGCCATATCGAAATCCAAGTCATTTTGACCAAATTATGGGCTTTTAAAGATGGAAAGAAGGCCCATTTTAGAAAAGCTTTGCAAAATTAAAATCAATGACATATAAACGGTCATATTTTTTACTACCTTTAAAGTTATATATTTTAATGCAGATAACAACATAATCATTCCACAAGCCCATAAACGTATTCCATATCGAAATACGAGTTCATTTGACCAAGTTATGGGCTTTAAAGATGGAAAGAAGGCCCATTTTAGTAAACCTTTGCAAAATTAAAATCAATGACATTAAAACGGTCAGATTTTTTTATACCTTTAAAGTTATATATTTTAATGCAGATAACAACGTAATCATTCCACAAGCCTATAATGGTATGCCATATCGAAATCCGAGTTCATTTGACAAAGTTATGGGCTTTTAAAGATGGAAAGAAGGCCCATTTCAGTAAACCTTTGCAAAATTAAAATCAATGACATAAAAACGGTCATATATTTTACTACCTTTAAAGTTATATATTTTAATGCAGATACCAACGTAATCATTCCACAAGCCTATGAAGGTATGCCATATCGAAATCCGAGTTCATTTGACCAAGTTATGGGCTTTTAAAGATGGAAAGAAGGCCCATTTCAGTAAACCTTTGCAAAATTAAAATCCATGACATAAAAACGGTCATATTTTTTACTACCTTTAAAGTTATATATTTTAATGCAGATAAAAACATAATCATTCCACAAGCCCATAAAGGTAAGCCATATCGAAATCCGAGTTCATTTGACCAAGTTATGGGCTTTAAAGATGGAAAGAAGGCCCATTTCAGTAAACCTTTTCAAAATTAAAATCAATGACATTAAAACGGTCATATTTTTTTCTACCTTTAAAGTTATATATTTTAATGCAGATAACAACGTAATCATTCCACAAGCCTATAAAGGTATGCCATATCGAAATCCGAGTTCATTTGACCAAGTTATGGGCTTTTAAAGATGGAAAGAACCCCCATTTAAGTAAACCTTTGCAAAATTAAAATCAATGACATTAAAACGGTCATAGTTTTTACTACCTTTAAAGTTATATATTTTAATGCAGATAACAACGTAATCATTCCACAAGCCCATAGAAGTATGCCATATCGAAATCCGAGTCCTTTTGACCAGGATATGGGCTTTTAAAGATGGAAAGAAGGCCCATTTCAGTAAACCTTTGCAAAATTAAAACCAATGACATAAAAACGGTCATATTTTTTAATACACTGAAAGTTATATATTTTAATGCAGATAACAACGTAATCATTCCACAAGCTTATAAAGGTATGCCATATCGAAATCCGTGTTCATTTGACCAAGTTATGGGCTTTTAAAGATGGAAGGAAGGCCCATTTCTGTAAACCTTCGCAAAAGAAAAATCAATGACATAAAAACGGTCATATTTTTTAATACATTTAAAGTTATGTATTTTAATGCAGATAACAACATAATCATTCCTCAAGACCATAGAGTTATGCCATATCGAAATACGAGTTCATTTGACCAAGTTGTTGGCCTTTAAAGATGGAAAGAAGGCCCATTTCAGTAATCCTTCGCAAAATTAAAATCATTGACATAAAAACGGTCATATTTTTTACTACTTTTAAAGTTAAATATTTTAATGCAGATAACAACAAAACCATTCCACATGCCCCTAAAGGTATGCCATATCGAAATACGGTTCATTTGACCAATTTCTTGGCTTTTAAAGATGGAAAGAAGGCCCATTTCAGTAAACCTTCGCAAAACTAAAATCAATGACATAAAACCGGTCATATTTTTTACTACCTTTAAAGTTATATATTTTAATGCAGATAAAAACATAATCATTCCACAAGCCCATAAAGGTATGCCATATCGAAATCCGAGTTCATTTGACCAAGTTATGGGCTTTAAAGATGGAAAGAAGGCCCATTTCAGTAAACATTTTCAAAATTAAAATCAATGACATTAAAACGGTCAAATTTTTTACTACCTTTAAAGTTATATATTTTAATGCAGATAACAACGTAATCATTCCACAAGCCTATAATGGTATGCCATATCGAAATCCGAGTTCATTTGACCAAGTTATGGGCTTTTAAAGATGGAAAGAGGGCCCATTTCAGTAAACCTTTGCAAAATTAAAATCAATGACATAAAAACGGTCATATTTTTTACTACCTTTAAAGTTATATATTTTAGTGCAGATAACAAAGTAATCATTCCACAAGCCTATAAAGGTATGCCATATCGAAATCCGAGTTCATTTGACCAAGTTATGGGCTTTAAAGATGGAAAGAAGGCCCATTTCAGTAAACCTTTGCAAAATTAAAATCAATGACAAAAAACGGTCATATTTTTTACTACCTTTAAAGTTATATATTTTAATGCAGATAAAAACATAATGATTCCACAAGCCCATAAAGGTATGCCATATCGAAATCCGAGTTCATTTGACCAAGTTATGGGCTTTAAAGATAAAGAAAAGAAGGCCCATTTCAGTAAACCTTTTCAAAATTAAAATCAATGACATTAAAACGGTCATATTTTTTTCTACCTTTAAAGTTATATATTTTAATGCAGATAACAACGTAATCATTCCACAAGCCTATAAAGGTATGCCATATCGAAATCCGAGTTCATTTGACCAAGTTATGGGCTTTTAAAGATGGAAAGAAGGCCCATTTCAGTAAACCTTTGCAAAATTAAAATCAATGACATTAAAACGGTCATATTTTTTACTACCTTTAAAGTTATATATTTTAATGCAGATAACAACGTAATCATTACACAAGCCCATAGAAGTATGCCATATCGAAATCCGAGTCCTTTTGACCAGGATATGGGCTTTTAAAGATGGAAAGAAGGCCCATTTCAGTAAACCTTTGCAAAATTAAAATCACTGACATACAAACGGTCATATTTTTTAATACACTGAAAGTTATATATTTTAATGCAGATAACAACGTAATCATTCCACAAGCCTATAAAGGTATGCCATATTGAAATCCGTGTTCATTTGACCAAGTTATGGGCTTTTAAAGATGGAAGGAAGGCCCATTTCTGTAAACCTTCGCAACATAAAAACGGTCATATTTTTTAATACATTTAAAGATAGGTATTTTAATGCAGATAACAACATAATCATTCCTCAAGCCCATAGAGTTATGCCATATCGAAATCCGAGTCATTTTGACCAAATTATGGGCTTTTAAAGATGGAAAGAAGGCCCATTTTAGTAAACCTTTGCAAAATTGAAATCAATGACATAAAAACGGTCATATTTTTTACTACCTTTAAAGTTATATATTTTAATGCAGATAACAACGTAATCATCCCACAAGCCTATAAAGGTATGCCATATCGAAATCCGAGTTCATTTGACCAAGTTATGGGCTTTAAAGATGGAAAGAAGGCCCATTTCAGTAAACCTTTGCAAAATTAAAATCAATGACAAAAAACGGTCATATTTTTTACTACCTTTAAAGTTATATATTTTAATGCAGATAAAAACATAATGATTCCACAAGCCCATAAAGGTATGCCATATCGAAATCCGAGTTCATTTGACCAAGTTATGGGCTTTAAAGATAAAGAAAAGAAGGCCCATTTCCGTAAACCTTTTCAAAATTAAAATCAATGACATTAAAACGGTCATATTTTTTTCTACCTTTAAAGTTAAATATTTTAATGCAGATAACAACGTAATCATTCCACAAGCCTATAAAGGTATGCCATATCGAAATCCGAGTTCATTTGACCAAGTTATGGGCTTTAAAAGATGGAAAGAAGGCCCATTTCAGTAAACCTTTGCAAAATTAAAATCAATGACATTAAAACGGTCATATTTTTTACTACCTTTAAAGTTATATATTTTAATGCAGATAACAACGTAATCATTACACAAGCCCATAGAAGTATGCCATATCGAAATCCGAGTCCTTTTGACCAGGATATGGGCTTTTAAAGATGGAAAGAAGGCCCATTTCAGTAAACCTTTGCAAAATTAAAATCAATGACATAAAAACGGTCATATTTTTTAATACACTGAAAGTTATATATTTTAATGCAGATAACAACGTAATCATTCCACAAGCCTATAAAGGTATGCCATATCGAAATCCGTGTTCATTTGACCAAGTTATGGGCTTTTAAAGATGGAAGAAAGGCCCATTTCTGTAAACCTTCGCAAAATAAAAATCAATGACATAAAAACGGTCATATTTTTTTAATACATTTAAAGATAGGTATTTTAATGCAGATAACAACATAATCATTCCTCAAGCCCATAGAGTTATGCCATATCGAAATCCGAGTCATTTTGACCAAATTATGGGCTTTTAAAGATGGAAAGAAGGCCCATTTTAGTAAACCTTTGCAAAATTGAAATCAATGACATAAAAACGGTCATATTTTTTACTACCTTTAAAGTTATATATTTTAATGCAGATAACAACATAATCATTCCACAAGCCCATAAACGTATACCATATCGAAATACGAGTTCATTTGACCAAGTTGTTGGCTTTTAAAGATGGAAAGAAGGCCCATTTCAGTAATCCTTCGCAAAATTAAAATCATTGACAAAAAACGGTCATATTTTTTACTACTTTTAAAGTGAAATATTTTAATGCAGATAACAACAAAACGAATCCACACGCCCCTAAAGGTATGTCATATCGAAATACGGTTCATTTGACCAAATTATTGGCTTTTAAAGATGGAAAGAAGGCCCTTTTCAGTAAACCTTCGCAAAACTAAAATCAATGATATAAAAACGGTCATATTTTTTACTACCTTTAAAGTTATATATTTTAATGAAGATAACAACATAATCATTCCACAAGCCCATAGAGGTATGCCATATCGAAATCCGAGTCCTTTTGACCAGGTTATGGGCTTTTAAAGATGGAAAGAAGGCCCATTTCAGTAAACATTTGCAAAATTAAAATCAATGACATAAAAACGGTCATATTTTTTACTACCTTTAAAGTTATATATTTTAATGAAGATAACAACATAATCATTCCACAAGCCTATAGAGGTATGCCATATCAAAATCCGAGTCCTTTTGACCAGGATATGGGCTTTTAAAGATGGAAAGAAGGCCCATTTCAGTAAACCTTTGCAAAATTAAAATCAATCACATAAAAACGGTCATATTTTTTAATACACTTAAAGTTATATATTTTAATGCAGATAACAACGTAATCATTCCACAAGCCTTTAAAGGTATGCCATATCGAAATCCGAGTTCATTTGACCAAGTTATGGGCTTTTAAAGATGGAAGGAAGGCCCATTTCTGTAAACCTTTCGCAAAATAAAAATCAATGACATAAAAACGGTCATATTTTTTAATACATTTAAAGTTATATATTTTAATGCAGATAACAACATAATCATTCCTCAAGCCCATAGAGTTATGCCATATCGAAATCCGAGTCATTTTGACCAAATTATGGGCTTTTAAAGATGGAAAGAAGGCCCAGTTTAGTAAACCTTTGCAAAATTAAAATCAATGACATAAAAACGGTCATATATTTTACTACCCTTAAAAATATATATTTTAATGCAGATAACAACATAATCATTCCACAAGCCCATAAACGTATTCCATATCGAAATACGAGTTCATTTGACCAAGTTGTTGGCTTTTAAAGATGGAAGGAAGGCCCATTTCAGTAAACCTTTGCAAAATTAAGATCAATGACATTAAAACGGTCATATTCTTAACTACCTTTAAAGTTTAATATTTTAATGCAGATAACAACATAATCATTCCACAAGCCCATAAAGGTATGCCATATCGAAATCCGAGTCCTTTTGACCAGGTTATGGGCTTTTAAAGATGGAAAGAAGGCCCATTTCAGTAAACTTTTGCAAAATTAAAATCAATGACATAAAAACGGTCATATTTTTTACTACCTTTAAAGTTATATATTTTAATGCAGATAACAACATAATCATTCCACAAGCCCATAAACGTATTCCATATCGAAATACGAGTTCATTTGACCAAGTTGTTGGCTTTTAAAGATGGAAAGAAGGCCCATTTCAGTAGACCTTCGCAAAATTAAAACAATGACATAAAAACGGTCATATTTTTTACTACCTTTAAAGTTATATATTTTAATGCAGATAACAACATAATCATTCCACAAGCCAATGAAGGTATGCCATATCGAAATCCGAGTCCATTTGACTAAGCTATGGGCTTTTAAATATGTAAAGAAGGCCCATTTCAGTAAACCTTCGCAAAATTAAAATCAATGACATAAAAACGGTCATATTTTTTACTACCTTTAAAGTTATATATTTTAATGAAGATAACAACATAATCATTCCACAAGCCCATAGAGGTATGCCATATCGAAATCCGAGTCCTTTCGACCAGGTTATGGGCTTTTAAAGATGGAAAGAAGGCCCATTTCAGTAAACATTTGCAAAATTAAAATCAATGACATAAAAACGGTCATATTTTTTACTACCTTTAAAGTTATATATTTTAATGAAGATAACAACATAATCATTCCACAAGCCCATAGAGGTATGCCATATCGAAATCCGAGTCCTTTTGACCAGGTTATGGGCTTTTAAAGATGGAAAGAAGGCCCATTTCAGTAAACATTTGCAAAATTAAAATCAATGACATAAAAACGGTCATATTTTTTACTACCTTTAAAGTTATATATTTTAACGCAGATAACAACATAATCATTCCACAAGCCTATAAAGGTATGCAATATCGAAATCCGAGTTCATTTGACTAAGCTATGGGCTTTTAAATATGTAAAGAAGGCCCATTTCAGTAAACCTTCGCAAAATTAAAATCAATGACATAAAAACGGTCATATGTTTTACTACCTTTTAAGTTAAATATTTTAGTGCAGATAACAACAAAATCATTCCACAAGCCCCTAAAGGTATGCCATATCGAAATACAAGTTCATTTGACCAAGTTATTGGCTTTTAAAGATGGAAAGAAGGCCCATTTCAGTAGACCTTCGCAAAATTAAAACAATGACATAAAAACGGTCATATTTTTTACTACCTTTAAAGTTATATATTTTAATGCAGATAACAACATAATCATTCCACAAGCCTATAAAGGTATGCCATATCGATATCCGAGTTCATTTGACTAAGTTATGGGCTTTTAAATATGTAAAGAAGGCCCATTTTAGTAAACCTTCTCAAAATTAAAATCAATGACATAAAAACGGTCATATTTTTTACAACCTGTTGGGGCGGTGCGGCTTGATCGGTGGAAATAGTTGAAGCCCCAAGACTGAGTGGTACCCCAAAAACACGGGAGTATTTTGGGGTTTTTACGCGACGTGCGTAGGTGTTTATTAGCACACTTGGAAACATGAACTGCTTAAGCCTAACTTAACTTAAGCGCTCCAGAGCAGAGCGGAGACTTAGGGGAGTGATGGAGAGGGAGAGCGGACGGCAGTGCGAGCGCGCGAGATGTAGACATCTGGATAAAACTGCCGCTCGACACTGCCTCCTGAAATTAAACGCCCTCTTGACGTGAACATTCTCTCTCCCTTGCGAGGACACCCGTAGCAAGAACCTCAGGATAGTAGGCTCAGGAATATGTTGGAAGTGTAGATCGGTCGTCCGTATGTAGGAGAGTGTGGTGGTCCTTTCCACACTTGTGGCAGTGATGACCACTGCGGCAGGAGTCCTTGGTATGATTGTGAGCCAAGCAATTGGAGCAGTACTTCTGGATATGTACTTCCTGGAGCCGATTCTGGGGGCTTAGCCGTAGAAAGTGGTGGCAGTTCCGTAGAGGATGGATCTTTTGGCAGACTCGGCATTGGTAGGATTTAATACCTCGAGTACGTCTGTCATCCAAGGATGGGTATGGAACCCAATACTCGGATGGAGTATTCTTAGGAGGGACTTTTTGTACGGAAACTTGCGCTGAATAGGACGAAATGATGTGTGGAACTGAGGCAAATACTGGCCGTGGAGGGTCGGATGGAATCGTCGGAGTAGTAGGGCCGCTGTTTCGATGCAGCAATGTGTGATGCCGATCTTGGCAAGTGAGACAGTTGTGCGCGCTTGTGCAATCCCGGAATTGATGGCTACTTGCAAAGCAATTGGAGCACAGCTGCTTCCTTTGAATATAGGCTAGGCGATCGTCTACCGTCATCTGTAGGAAGCGTGGACATATACGCACGGGGTGGTTCTTCTTGGAACACAGATCGCAGCCCTTGGGTATCGGAACTAACCTTGTGTCTAAGGAATTTATTTTTGGAAATTCTGCCACTCGATTTGTGTCTTTGGACTGGACGTGGTGGAAATTGGCAGATCGGAAGCTATCGACGGCCTCAAGAGTTCGATGGCGCTCTGTCAAATATGAATCAAGCTCAAGCCACGTAGGAATTTCGGCATTATTTTGGATGGATTGCTCCCATAATGAGAGAGTGAGCTTTGGTAGTTTTGTCGAGCACATATAAACCAGGATAGGGTCCCAATTCTCAATATTAACACCGGAAAATTTTAAGGAAATTAAGCAACCTTGAAAAGTGCGTTGAAGTTCCTTAAAGGCTGCTCCCGACTCCTGTGCTATGGATTGCACATTGAAAAGTGTTTTCAGGTGACTGTTCACATGCAATCGCTTATTTTCGAAACGCTCAGTTAGGTTATTCCAGGCTGAGCGAAAGCCATCATTGGTGAGTGGGGATCTTGAAACTATGGAATGAGCTTCGCCACTAGTTTTTGAATTTAAATGGAATAATTTTTCAACGGGCGTTAGACTAGGATTGTCTATGTATATTGCCGTGAAAAGGTCCCGGAAAGTCGGCCAGCGAAGATAATCACCAGAGAAAACCTCTGTGTCGATAGGAGGGTGCCGACAGCCATAAGACGTGGAATTTTGGGACGGAGTTACTGGAGCTTGAGGTATTTGGGAGGAGCCCTTTTGGATTTGTTCCATCAGCTGCGCGGCAAATATTTCGTAAGTGGAGTACGTTTGGTAATACTTGGACCTTAGTATGGATTTTGTGTCTGCGGCGCTCTCGCCTGCAGCTCTAATGCAGTCGGAGCATATGTCGCATGCTGCCTTTACCGTTTGCCACAAGGAATTGAGTTGATCGCGACGGATTTTGTAGGCGGATAACGTTGGGGTAGGAGCACCTGGAGCATTCACAGTGGCCTCAAAGTGAATCAGACAGTCAGCTGTGGCCATAAATCGGGTTAAAGCGGATTTTACTGATGTTGCCATGACGTTAAATAATTTAGAATTTTAATTCAGAAGTAAGGAAACGGATTGGAATCAAATTGGAATTTAGGAACCAATTAAGATTGTAAATATATACGGTCACACTGTCGGATAGGCAGAGTCAATAAATATTTATTATATCGGATGGTCGTACTAATGTAAAGAATTACGGACTTTAATATTGTATGTTTGGAAAGCACATTTATTGTGAGCTCTTGACCCACTGTGCACTGGCGAAGGTATCGTTATACGTATGTATGTACACTGTGCGTGTGATGTGTATGTGTATGTATGTGTGGTGCGAATAGCGGAATAACGTTGCGGGAATTGTCAAGACTTCGCTTATGTTTGTATGTCGGTGCGTTTGTTTGTCACCTGCACAACTAAATTGCAAACGATTTGCTGGAGTAAATTTGTGGGTATTGTAACTGCGATTTTAATTTTAGAAATAGTTTAGCCGTATTTGTAGGTCGAGAAAAGTAGTTGGAGTGGACTGTATTAGAAAAAAGTAGTTCGAGTGGACTGTATTAGATTGTTTTTGTAAATATACACATGCAGCTGGAACACAGTAAAAAATAAAGAGTGCAAATCTTAAGGAAAAATTTTATGATCCGGAATTTTTTACTGTGGCTGAGTTATATTTTACCCACAATTGGAATTAAAAATATTTTTGAGAAATATTGTTGTTGAATAGTAGCACTGAAATATCTTCTGGAATTGTTTCAAGTGTGCAACTGTGGGCAAAGGAAACTGGAATATTGTCGGGCACAAGTAATGGAATTGAAACACATATATTAAATGCCGTTGCGTCGGATTAATCACTTTTGGATTTAGACAATGTATCATACAGAAAGTTAGTCGAAATAGGGTTCGAAAAACTGGCTGTATGACCGGCAATTATAGTAAGTGGAACTTATCTGGAGCGGTTCAAGCCTGCTGGGACAAAATCAAAGAACACTCCAGGAGAGGAAAATCCAAAGATATTGAAATCCGGCTTTGTATGGACCAAAATGTTGGGTCGGTGCGGCTTGAACGGTGGAAATAGTTGAAGCCCCAAGACTGAGTGGTACCCAAAAAACACGGGAGTATTTTGAGGTTTTTACGCGACGTGCGTAGGTGTTTATTGGCACACTTGGAAACATGAACTGCTTAAGCCTAACCTAACTTAAGCGCTCCAGAGCAGAGCGGAGACTTAGGGGAGTGATGGAGAGGGAGAGCGGACGGCAGTGCGAGCGCGCGAGATGTAGACATCTGGATAAAACTGCCACTCGACACTGCCTCCTGAAATTAAACGCCCTTTTGACGTGAACACTACCTTTAAAGTTTAATATTTCAATGCAGATAACAACAAAATCATTCCACAAGCCCCTAAAGGTATGCCATAACTAAATACGAGTTCATTTGACCAAGTTAGAGGCTTTTAAAAATGGAAAGAAGGCCCATTTCAGTAAACCTTCGCAAAATAAAAATCAATGAAATAAAAACTGTCATATTTTTTAATACCTTTAATGTAATATATCTTAATGCAGATAACAACGTAATCATTCCACAAGCCCATAGAGGTATGCCATATCGAAATCCGAGTTCTTTTGACCAAGTTATGGGCTTTTAAAGATGGAAAGAAGGCCCATTTCAGTAAACCTTTGCAAAATTAAAATCAATGACATTAAAACGGTCATATTTTTTACTAACTTTAAAATTATATATCTTAATGCAGATAACAACGTAATCATTCCACAAGCCCATAGAGGTATGCCATATCGAAATCCGAGTCCTTTTGACCAGGAAAAGGGCTTTTAAAGATGGAAAGAAGGCCCATTTCAGTAAACCTTTGCAAAATTAAGATCAATGACATTAAAACGGTCATATTCTTAACTACCTTTAAAGTTTAATATTTTAATGCAGATAACAACATAATCATTCCACATGCCTATAAATGTATGCCATATCGAAATTCGAGTTCATTTGACCAAGTTATTGGCTTTTAAAGATGGAAAGAAGGCCCATTTCAGTAAACCTTCGCAAAATTAAAATCAATGACATAAAAACGGTCATATTTTTAACTACCTTTAATGTTAAATATTTTAATGCAGATAACAACAAAATCATTCCACAAGCCTATAAAGGTATGCCATATTGAAATCCGAGTTCATTTGACCAAGTTTTGGGCTTTTAAAGATGGAAAGAAGGCCCATTTCAGTAAACCTTTGCAAAATTAAGATCAATGACATTAAAACGGTCATATTCTTAACTACCTTTAAAGTTTAATATTTTAATGCAGATAACAACATAATCATTCCACAAGCCTATAAAGGTATGCCATATTGAAATCCGAGTTCATTTGACCAAGTTTTGGGCTTTTAAAGATGGAAAGAAGGCCCATTTCAGTAAACCTTTGCAAAATTAAGATCAATGACATTAAAACGGTCATATTCTTAACTACCTTTAAAGTTTAATATTTTAATGCAGATAACAACATAATCATTCAACAAGCCCATAGAGGTATGCCATATCGAAATCCGAGTCCTTTTGACCAGGATATGGGCTTTTAAAGATGGAAAGAAGTCCCATTTCAGTAAACCTTTGCAAAATTAAAATCAATGACATAAGAACGGTCATATTTTTAACTACCTTTAAAGTTATATATTTTAATGCAGATAACAACATAATCACTCCACAAGCCTATAATGGTATGCCATATCGAAATCCGAGTTCATTTGACCAAGTTTTGGGCTTTTAAAGATGGAAAGAAGGCCCATTTCAGTAAACCTTTGCAAAATTAAGATCAATGACATTAAAACGGTCATATTTTTAACTACCTTTAATGTTAAATATTTTAATGCAGATAACAACAAAATCATTCCACAAGCCTATAAAGGTATGCCATATCGAAATCCGAGTTCTTTTGACCAAGTTATGGGCTTTTAAAGATGGAAAGAAGGCCCATTTCAGTAAACCTTTGCAAAATTAAAATCAATGACAATAAAACGGTCATATTTTTTACTACCTTTAAAATTATATATCTTAATGCAGATAACAACGTAATCATTCCACAAGCCCATAGAGGTATGCCATATCGAAATCCGAGTCCTTTTGACCAGGAAAAGGGCTTTTAAAGATGGAAAGAAGGCCCATTTCAGTAAACCTTTGCAAAATTAAGATCAATGACATTAAAACGGTCATATTCTTAACTACCTTTAAAGTTATATATTTTAATGCATATAACAACATAATCATTCCACAAGCCCATAAACGTATACCATATCGAAATACGAGTTCATTTGACCAAGTTATTGGCTTTTAAAGATGGAAAGAAGGCCCATTTCAGTAAACCTTTGCAAAATTAAGATCAATGACATTAAAACGGTCATATTCTTAACTACCTTTAAAGTTTAATATTTTAATGCAGATAACAACATAATCATTCAACAAGCCCATAGAGGTATGCCATATCGAAATCCGAGTCCTTTTGACCAGGATATGGGCTTTTAAAGATGGAAAGAAGTCCCATTTCAGTAAACCTTTGCAAAATTAAAATCAATGACATAAGAACGGTCATATTTTTAACTACCTTTAAAGTTATATATTTTAATGCAGATAACAACATAATCACTCCACAAGCCTATAATGGTATGCCATATCGAAATCCGAGTTCATTTGACCAAGTTTTGGGCTTTTAAAGATGGAAAGAAGGCCCATTTCAGTAAACCTTTGCAAAATTAAGATCAATGACATTAAAACGGTCATATTTTTAACTACCTTTAATGTTAAATATTTTAATGCAGATAACAACAAAATCATTCCACAAGCCTATAAAGGTATGCCATATCGAAATCCGAGTTCTTTTGACCAAGTTATGGGCTTTTAAAGATGGAAAGAAGGCCCATTTCAGTAAACCTTTGCAAAATTAAAATCAATGACAATAAAACGGTCATATTTTTTACTACCTTTAAAATTATATATCTTAATGCAGATAACAACGTAATCATTCCACAAGCCCATAGAGGTATGCCATATCGAAATCCGAGTCCTTTTGACCAGGAAAAGGGCTTTTAAAGATGGAAAGAAGGCCCATTTCAGTAAACCTTTGCAAAATTAAGATCAATGACATTAAAACGGTCATATTCTTAACTACCTTTAAAGTTATATATTTTAATGCATATAACAACATAATCATTCCACAAGCCCATAAACGTATACCATATCGAAATACGAGTTCATTTGACCAAGTTATTGGCTTTTAAAGATGAAAGAAGGCTCATTTCAGTAAACCATCGGAAAATTAAAATCAATGACATAAAAACGGTCATATTTTTTACTACCTTTAATGTTAAATATTTTAATGCAGATAACAACAAAATCATTCCACAAGCCTATAAAGGTATGCCATATTGAAATCCGAGTTCACTTGACCAAGTTTTGGGCTTTTAAAGATGGAAAGAAGGCCCATTTCAGTAAACCTTTGCAAAATTAAGATCAATGACATTAAAACGGTCATATTCTTAACTACCTTTAAAGTTTAATATTTTAATGCAGATAACAACATAATCATTCCACAAGCCCATAAAGGTATGCCATATCGAAATACGAGTTCATTTGACCTTTTAAAGATGGAAAGAAGGCCCATTTCAGTAAACCTTTGCAAAATTAAAATCAATGACATAAAAACGGTCATATTTATTATTACCTTTAAAGTTATATATTTTAATGCAGATAACAACATAATCATTCAACAAGCCCATAGAGGTATGCCATATCGAAATCCGAGTCCTTTTGACCAGGATATGGGCTTTTAAAGATGGAAAGAAGGCCCATTTCAGTAAACCTTTGCAAAATTAAAATCAATGACATAAGAACGGTCATATTTTTAACTACATTTAAAGTTATATATTGTAATGCAGATAACAACATAATCATTCCTCAAGCCCATAGAGGTATGCCCTATAGAAATCCGAGTCATTTTTACCAAATTATGGGCTTTTGAAGATGGAAGGAAGGCCCATTTCAGTAAACCTTTGCAAAATTAAAATCAATGACAATAAAACGGTCATATTTTTTACTACCTTTAAAATTATATATCTTAATGCAGATAACAACGTAATCATTCCACAAGCCCATAGAGGTATGCCATATCGAAATCCGAGTCCTTTTGACCAGGAAAAGGGCTTTTAAAGATGGAAAGAAGGCCCATTTCAGTAAACCTTTGCAAAATTAAGATCAATGACATTAAAACGGTCATATTCTTAACTACCTTTAAAGTTATATATTTTAATGCATATAACAACATAATCATTCCACAAGCCCATAAACGTATACCATATCGAAATACGAGTTCATTTGACCAAGTTATTGGCTTTTAAAGATGAAAGAAGGCTCATTTCAGTAAACCATCGGAAAATTAAAGTCAATGACATAAAAACGGTCATATTTTTTACTACCTTTAATGTTAAATATTTTAATGCAGATAACAACAAAATCATTCCACAAGCCTATAAAGGTATGCCATATCGAAATCCCAGTTCATTTGACCAAGTTATGGGCTTTTAAAGATGGAAAGAAGGCCCATTTCAGTAAACCTTTGCAATATTAAAATCAATGACATTAAAACGGTCATATTTTTAACTACCTTTAAAGTTTAATATTTTAATGCAGATAACAACATAATCATTCCACAAGCCTATAAAGGTATGCCATATCGAAATACGAGTTCATTTGACCAAGTTATTGGCTTTTTAATATGGAAAGAAGGCCCATTTCAGTAAACCTTCGCAAAATTAAAATCAATGACATAAAAACGGTCATATTTTTAACTACATTTAAAGTTATATATTTTAATGCAGATAACAACATAATCATTCCTCAAGCCCATAGAGGTATGCCATATAGAAATCCGAGTCATTTTTACCAAATTATGGGCTTTTGAAGATGGAAGGAAGGCCCATTTCAGTAAACCTTTGCAAAATTAAAATCAATGACATAAAAACGGTCATATTTTTAACTACATTTAAAGTTATATATTGTAATGCAGATAACAACATAATCATTCCTCAAGCCCATAGAGGTATGCCCTATAGAAATCCGAGTCATTTTTACCAAATTATGGGCTTTTGAAGATGGAAGGAAGGCCCATTTCAGTAAACCTTTGCAAAATTAAAATCAATGACATAACAACGGTCATATTTTTTAATACATTTAAAATTATATATTTTAATGCAGATAAAAACATAATCCTTCCACAAGCCCATTAACGTATACCATATCGAAATACGAGTTCATTTGACCAAGTTATTGGCTTTTAAAGATGAAAGAAGGCCCATTTCAGTAAACCATCGGAAAATTAAAATCAGTGACATAAAAACGGTCATATTTTTTACTACCTTTAAAGTTAAATATTTTAATGCAGATAACAACAAAATCATTCCACAAGCCTATAAAGGTATGCCATATCTAAATCCGAGTTCATTTGACCAAGTTATGGGCTTTTAAAGATGGAAAGAAGGCCCATTTCAGTAAACCTTTGCAAAATTAAAATCAATGACATAAAAACGGACATATTTTGTACTACCTTTAAAGTTATATATTTGAATGCAGAAAACAACATAATCATTCCACAAGCCCATAGAGGTATGCCATATCGAAATCCGAGTCCTTTTGACCAGGTTATGGGCTTTTAAAGATGGAAAGAAGGCCCATTTCAGTAAAGCTTTGCAAAATGAAAATCAATGACATAAAAACGGTCATGTTTTTTATTACCTTTAAAGTTATATATTTTAATGCAGATAACAACATAATCATTCCACAAGCCCATAGAGGTATGCCATATCGAAATCCGATTCCTTTTGATCAGGATATGGGCTTTTAAAGATGGAAAGAAGGCCCATTTCAGTAAACCTTTGCAAAATTAAAATCAATGACATAAAAACGGTCATATTTTTAACTACCTTTAAAGTTATATATTTTAATGCAGATAACAACATAATCATTCCACTAGCCTATAAAGGTATGCCATATCGAAATCCGAGTTCATTTGACCAAGTTATGGGCTTTTAAAGATGGAAAGAAGGCCCATTTCAGTAAACCTTTGCAAAATTAAAATCAATGACATAAAAACGGACATATTTTTAACTACATTTAAAGTTATATATTTTAATGCAGATAACAACATAATCACTCCACAAGCCTATAATGGTATGCCATATCGAAATCCGAGTTCATTTGACCAAGTTATGGGCTTTTAAAGATGGAAAGAAGGCCCATTTCAGTAAACTTTTGAAAAATTAAAATCAATGACATTAAAACGGTCATATTTTTAACTACCTTTAAAGTTTAATATTTTAATGTAGATAACAACATAATCATTCCACATGCCTATAAAGGTATGCCATATCGAAATACGAGTTCATTTGACCAAGTTATTGGCTTTTAAAGATGGAAAGAAGGCCCATTTCAGTAAACCTTTGCAAAATTAAAATCAATGACATAAAAACGGTCATATTTGTAACTACCTTTAAAGTTATATATTTTAATGCAGATAACAACATAATCACTCCACAAGCCTATAATGGTATGCCATATCGAAATCCGAGTTCATTTGACCAAGTTATGGGCTTTTAAAGATGGAAAGAAGGCCCATTTCAGTAAACCTTTGCAATATTAAAATCAATGACATTAAAACGGTCATATTTTTAAATACCTTTAAAGTTTAATATTTTAATGCAGATAACAACATAATCATTTCTCAAGCCCATAGAGGTATGCCATATAGAAATCCGAGTCATTTTTACCAAATTATGGGCTTTTGAAGATGGAAGGAAGGCCCATTTCAGTAAACCTTTGAAAATTTGAGATCAATGACATTAAAACGGTCATATTCTTAACTACCTTTAAAGTTTAATATTTTAATGCAGATAACAACATAATCATTCCACATGCCTATAAAGGTATGCCATATCGAAATACGAGTTCATTTGACCAAGTTATTGGCTTTTAAAGATAGAAAGAAGGCCCATTTCAGTAAACCTTCGCAAAATTAAAATCAATGACATAAAAACGGTCATATTTTTAACTACATTTAAAGTTATATATTTTAATGCAGATAACAATATAATCATTCCACAAGCCCATAAATGTATACCATATCGAAATACGAGTTCATTTGACCAAGTTATTGGCTTTTAAAGATGAAAGAAGGCCCATTTCAGTAAACCATCGGAAAATTAAAATCAATGACATAAAAACGGTCATATTTTTTACTACCTTTAATGTTAAATATTTTAATGCAGATAACAACAAAATCATTCCACAAGCCTATAAAGGTATGCCATATCGAAATCCGAGTTCATTTGACCAAGTTATGGGCTTTTAAAGATGGAAAGAAGACCCATTTCAGTAAACCTTTGCAAAATTAAGATCAATGACATTAAAACGGTCATATTCTTAACTACCTTTAAAGTTTAATATTTTAATGCAGATAACAACATAATCATTCCACAAGCCCATAAAGGTATGCCATATCGAAGTACAAGTCCTTTTGACCAGGATATGGGCTTTTAAAGATGGAAAGAAGGCCCATTTCAGTAAACCTTTGCAAAATTAAAATCAATGACATAAAAACGGTCATATTTGTAACTACCTTTAAAGTTATATATTTTAATGCAGATAACAACATAATCACTCCACAAGCCTATAATGGTATGCCATATCGAAATCCGAGTTCATTTGACCAAGTTATGGGCTTTTAAAGATGGAAAGAAGGCCCATTTCAGTAAACCTTTGCAATATTAAAATCAATGACATTAAAACGGTCATATTTTTAAATACCTTTAAAGTTTAATATTTTAATGCAGATAACAACATAATCATTCCACAAGCCTATAAAGGTATGCCATATCGAAATACGAGTTCATTTGACCAAGTTATTGGCTTTTTAATATGGAAAGAAGGCCCATTTCAGTAAACCTTCGCAAAATTAAAATCAATTATATAAAAACGGTCATATTTTTAACTACATTTAAAGTTATATATTTTAATGCAGATAACAACATAATCATTCCTCAAGCCCATAGAGGTATGCCCTATAGAAATCCGAGTCATTTTTACCAAATTATGGGCTTTTGAAGATGGAAGGAAGGCCCATTTCAGTAAACCTTTGAAAAATTAAAATCAATGACATAACAACGGTCATATTTTTTAATACCTTTAAAATTATATATTTTAATGCAGATAAAAACATAATCCTTCCACAAGCCCATAAACGTATACCATATCGAAATACGAGTTCATTTGACCAAGTTATTGGCTTTTTAATATGGAAAGAAGGCCCATTTCAGTAAACCTTCGCAAAATTAAAATCAATTATATAAAAACGGTCATATTTTTAACTACATTTAAAGTTATATATTTTAATGCAGATAACAACATAATCATTCCTCAAGCCCATAGAGGTATGCCCTATAGAAATCCGAGTCATTTTTACCAAATTATGGGCTTTTGAAGATGGAAGGAAGGCCCATTTCAGTAAACCTTTGAAAAATTAAAATCAATGACATAACAACGGTCATATTTTTTAATACCTTTAAAATTATATATTTTAATGCAGATAAAAACATAATCCTTCCACAAGCCCATAAACGTATACCATATCGAAATACGAGTTCATTTGACCAAGTTATTGGCTTTTAAAGATGAAGGAAGGCCCATTTCAGTAAACCTTCGGAAAATTAAAATCAATAACATAAAAACGGTCATATTTTTTACTACCTTTAAAGTTAAATATTTTAATGCAGATAACAACAAAATCATTCCACAAGCCTATAAAGGTATGCCATATCGAAATCCGAGTTCATTTGACCAAGTTATTGGCTTTTAAAGATGGAAAGAAGGCCCATTTCAGTAAACCTTCGCAAAATTAAAATCAATGACATAAAAACGGTCATATTTTTAACTACATTTAAAGTTCTATATTTTAATGCAGATAACAACATAATCATTCCACAAGCCCATAAACGTATACCATATCGAAATACGAGTTCATTTGACCAAGTAATTGGCTTTTAAAGATGAAAGAAGGCCCATTTCAGTAAACCATCGGAAAATTAAAATCAATGACATAAAAACGGTCATATTTTTTACTACCTTTAATGTTAAATATTTTAATGCAGATAACAACAAAATCATTCCACAAGCCTATAAAGGTATGCCATATCGAAATCCGAGTTCATTTGACCAAGTTATGGGCTTTTAAAGATGGAAAGAAGGCCCATTTCAGTAAACCTTTGCAAAATTAAGATCAATGACATTAAAACGGTCATATTCTTAACTGCCCAGAATTACAGAGGTATTTCTAAATTGTCGGCAATTCCTAAAGCATTTGAACGTATTATTACTTCTCATTTGCAACATTTATGTTCCTCGCTAATATCACCGTGTCAGCATGGTTTTGTTAAGCGAAGATCGACCACCACCAACCTTCTGGAATTGTCATCTATTGTAATAAATGGATTTAAGAATAAAATGCAGACTGACGTTATATACACAGATTTTAGTAAGGCCTTTGACTCTGTCAACCACTCTCTTCTCTTATTAAAATTAAATCAGCTTGGGTTTCCATGTAATCTATTAACTTGGATTTCAAGTTATTTGGATGGTAGGACTCAGAGGGTTATATTCAAGAACGCTGCCTCAAAACTGATCTATGTGACATCTGGAGTGCCTCAGGGTAGTCATTTGGGCCCTTTGCTGTTTACTTTGTTTATTATTTATTCCCTCTATCATAACACACTCTCGTGTACTAATGTATGCTGATGAAGTTAAGCTTTGTTTATCACATAATGATATAGCGTCGGGTTTCAACTTACAGTCAGATATTGATTGTTTTCAGGGATGGTGTGAGTTAACCTTTTAAATTTGAACTGCCTTAAATGCAACGTTATGACTTTTCATAGGGGTACTCCTACTTTTGTTAGTTACTCTCTTCAAAATACGCCACTCGACCGTATATATTCAGTTAATGACTTAGGCGTTCTTCTGGACCCAAAACTTAAATTTGACTGCCACATAATGTCCACTGTCAGCAAGGCCATGAGTGTTCTTGGGTTTATAAAGCGTTGGTCAAAAGAATTTGGTGACCCTTATACAACCAAATTATTATTTACCTCCCTTGTCCGTCCTATTTTGGAATATTGTTCTTCGGTTTGGAGTCCACAATATCAAGTGCATATTGACCGTATTGAGTCGGTACAAAAAAAATTCCAAAATTCCAAAAAAGTCCATATTTTTTACTACCTTTAAAGTTATATATTTGAATGCAGAAAACAACATAATCATTCCACAAGCCCATAGAGGTATGCCATATCGAAATCCGAGTCCTTTTGACCAGGTTATGGGCTTTTAAAGATGGAAAGAAGGCCCATTTCAGTAAAGCTTTGCAAAATTAAAATCAATGACATAAAAACGGTCATGTTTTTTATTACCTTTAAAGTTATATATTTTAATGCAGATAACAACATAATCATTCCACAAGCCCATAGAGGTATGCCATATCGAAATCCGATTCCTTTTGATCAGGATATGGGCTTTTAAAGATGGAAAGAAGGCCCATTTCAGTAAACCTTTGCAAAATTAAAATCAATGACATAAAAACGGTCATATTTTTAACTACCTTTAAAGTTATATATTTTAATGCAGATAACAACATAATCATTCCACTAGCCTATAAAGGTATGCCATATCGAAATCCGAGTTCATTTGACCAAGTTATGGGCTTTTAAAGATGGAAAGAAGGCCCATTTCAGTAAACCTTTGCAAAATTAAGATCAATGACATTAAAACGGTCATATTCTTAACTACCTTTAAAGTTTAATATTTTAATGCAGATAACAACATAATCATTCCACATGCCTATAAAGGTATGCCATATCGAAATACGAGTTCATTTGACCAAGTTATTGGCTTTTAAAGATGGAAAGAAGGCCCATTTCAGTAAACCTTCGCAAAATTAAAATCAATGACATAAAAACGGTCATATTTTTAACTACATTTAAAGTTCTATATTTTAATGCAGATAACAACATAATCATTCCACAAGCCCATAAACGTATACCATATCGAAATGCGAGTTCATTTGACCAAGTAATTGGCTTTTAAAGATGAAAGAAGGCCCATTTCAGTAAACCATCGGAAAATTAAAATCAATGACATAAAAACGGTCATATGCCATATCGAAATCCGAGTTCATTTGACCAAGTTATGGGCTTTTAAAGATGGAAAGAAGGCCCATTTCAGTAAACTTTTGAAAAATTAAAATCAATGACATTAAAACGGTCATATTTTTAATTACCTTTAAAGTTTAATATTTTAATGTAGATAACAACATAATCATTCCACATGCCTATAAAGGTATGCCATATCGAAATACGAGTTCATTTGACCAAGTTATTGGCTTTTAAAGATGGAAAGAAGGCCCATTTCAGTAAACCTTTGCAAAATTAAAATCAATGACATAAAAACGGTCATATTTTTAACTACATTTAAAGTTCTATATTTTAAGAAGGAAAGAAGGCCCATTTCAGTAAACTTTTGAAAAATTAAAATCAATGACATTAAAACGGTCATATTTTTAATTACCTTTAAAGTTTAATATTTTAATGTAGATAACAACATAATCATTCCACATGCCTATAAAGGTATGCCATATCGAAATACGAGTTCATTTGACCAAGTTATTGGCTTTTAAAGATGGAAAGAAGGCCCATTTCAGTAAACCTTTGCAAAATTAAAATCAATGACATAAAAACGGTCATATTTTTAACTACATTTAAAGTTCTATATTTTAATGCAGATAACAACATAATCATTCCACAAGCCCATAAACGTATACCATATCGAAATACGAGTTCATTTGACCAAGTAATTGGCTTTTAAAGATGAAAGAAGGCCCATTTCAGTAAACCATCGGAAAATTAAAATCAATGACATAAAAACGGTCATATTTTTTACTACCTTTAATGTTAAATATTTTAATGCAGATAACAACAAAATCATTCCACAAGCCTATAAAGGTATGCCATATCGAAATCCGAGTTCATTTGACCAAGTTATGGGCTTTTAAAGATGGAAAGAAGGCCCATTTCAGTAAACCTTTGCAAAATTAAGATCAATGACATTAAAACGGTCATATTCTTAACTGCCCAGAATTACAGAGGTATTTCTAAATTGTCGGCAATTCCTAAAGCATTTGAACGTATTATTACTTCTCATTTGCAACATTTATGTTCCTCGCTAATATCACCGTGTCAGCATGGTTTTGTTAAGCGAAGATCGACCACCACCAACCTTCTGGAATTGTCATCTATTGTAATAAATGGATTTAAGAATAAAATGCAGACTGACGTTATATACACAGATTTTAGTAAGGCCTTTGACTCTGTCAACCACTCTCTTCTCTTATTAAAATTAAATCAGCTTGGGTTTCCATGTAATCTATTAACTTGGATTTCAAGTTATTTGGATGGTAGGACTCAGAGGGTTATATTCAAGAACGCTGCCTCAAAACTGATCTATGTGACATCTGGAGTGCCTCAGGGTAGTCATTTGGGCCCTTTGCTGTTTACTTTTTTTATTATTTATTCCCTCTATCATAACACACTCTCGTGTACTAATGTATGCTGATGATGTTAAGCTTTGTTTATCACATAATGATATAGCGTCGGGTTTCAACTTACAGTCAGATATTGATTGTTTTCAGGGATGGTGTGAGTTAACCTTTTAAATTTGAACTGCCTTAAATGCAACGTTATGACTTTTCATAGGGGTACTCCTACTTTTGTTAGTTACTCTCTTCAAAATACGCCACTCGACCGTATATATTCAGTTAATGACTTAGGCGTTCTTCTGGACCCAAAACTTAAATTTGACTGCCACATAATGTCCACTGTCAGCAAGGCCATGAGTGTTCTTGGGTTTATAAAGCGTTGGTCAAAAGAATTTGGTGACCCTTATACAACCAAATTATTATTTACCTCCCTTGTCCGTCCTATTTTGGAATATTGTTCTTCGGTTTGGAGTCCACAATATCAAGTGCATATTGACCGTATTGAGTCGGTACAAAAAAAATTCCAAAATTCCAAAAAAGTCCATATTTTTTACTACCTTTAAAGTTATATATTTGAATGCAGAAAACAACATAATCATTCCACAAGCCCATAGAGGTATGCCATATCGAAATCCGAGTCCTTTTGACCAGGTTATGGGCTTTTAAAGATGGAAAGAAGGCCCATTTCAGTAAAGCTTTGCAAAATTAAAATCAATGACATAAAAACGGTCATGTTTTTTATTACCTTTAAAGTTATATATTTTAATGCAGATAACAACATAATCATTCCACAAGCCCATAGAGGTATGCCATATCGAAATCCGATTCCTTTTGATCAGGATATGGGCTTTTAAAGATGGAAAGAAGGCCCATTTCAGTAAACCTTTGCAAAATTAAAATCAATGACATAAAAACGGTCATATTTTTGACTACCTTTAAAGTTATATATTTTAATGCAGATAACAACATAATCATTCCACTAGCCTATAAAGGTATGCCATATCGAAATCCGAGTTCATTTGACCAAGTTATGGGCTTTTAAAGATGGAAAGAAGGCCCATTTCAGTAAACCTTTGCAAAATTAAGATCAATGACATTAAAACGGTCATATTCTTAACTACCTTTAAAGTTTAATATTTTAATGCAGATAACAACATAATCATTCCACATGCCTATAAAGGTATGCCATATCGAAATACGAGTTCATTTGACCAAGTTATTGGCTTTTAAAGATGGAAAGAAGGCCCATTTCAGTAAACCTTCGCAAAATTAAAATCAATGACATAAAAACGGTCATATTTTTAACTACATTTAAAGTTCTATATTTTAATGCAGATAACAACATAATCATTCCACAAGCCCATAAACGTATACCATATCGAAATACGAGTTCATTTGACCAAGTAATTGGCTTTTAAAGATGAAAGAAGGCCCATTTCAGTAAACCATCGGAAAATTAAAATCAATGACATAAAAACGGTCATATTTTTTACTACCTTTAATGTTAAATATTTTAATGCAGATAACAACAAAATCATTCCACAAGCCTATAAAGGTATGCCATATCGAAATCCGAGTTCATTTGACCAAGTTATGGGCTTTTAAAGATGGAAAGAAGGCCCATTTCAGTAAACCTTTGCAAAATTAAGATCAATGACATTAAAACGGTCATATTCTTAACTGCCCAGAATTACAGAGGTATTTCTAAATTGTCGGCAATTCCTAAAGCATTTGAACGTATTATTACTTCTCATTTGCAACATTTATGTTCCTCGCTAATATCACCGTGTCAGCATGGTTTTGTTAAGCGAAGATCGACCACCACCAACCTTCTGGAATTGTCATCTATTGTAATAAATGGATTTAAGAATAAAATGCAGACTGACGTTATATACACAGATTTTAGTAAGGCCTTTGACTCTGTCAACCACTCTCTTCTCTTATTAAAATTAAATCAGCTTGGGTTTCCATGTAATCTATTAACTTGGATTTCAAGTTATTTGGATGGTAGGACTCAGAGGGTTATATTCAAGAACGCTGCCTCAAAACTGATCTATGTGACATCTGGAGTGCCTCAGGGTAGTCATTTGGGCCCTTTGCTGTTTACTTTGTTTATTATTTATTCCCTCTATCATAACACACTCTCGTGTACTAATGTATGCTGATGATGTTAAGCTTTGTTTATCACATAATGATATAGCGTCGGGTTTCAACTTACAGTCAGATATTGATTGTTTTCAGGGATGGTGTGAGTTAACCTTTTAAATTTGAACTGCCTTAAATGCAACGTTATGACTTTTCATAGGGGTACTCCTACTTTTGTTAGTTACTCTCTTCAAAATACGCCACTCGACCGTATATATTCAGTTAATGACTTAGGCGTTCTTCTGGACCCAAAACTTAAATTTGACTGCCACATAATGTCCACTGTCAGCAAGGCCATGAGTGTTCTTGGGTTTATAAAGCGTTGGTCAAAAGAATTTGGTGACCCTTATACAACCAAATTATTATTTACCTCCCTTGTCCGTCCTATTTTGGAATATTGTTCTTCGGTTTGGAGTCCACAATATCAAGTGCATATTGACCGTATTGAGTCGGTACAAAAAAAATTCCAAAATTCCAAAAAAGTCCATATTTTTTACTACCTTTAAAGTTATATATTTGAATGCAGAAAACAACATAATCATTCCACAAGCCCATAGAGGTATGCCATATCGAAATCCGAGTCCTTTTGACCAGGTTATGGGCTTTTAAAGATGGAAAGAAGGCCCATTTCAGTAAAGCTTTGCAAAATTAAAATCAATGACATAAAAACGGTCATGTTTTTTATTACCTTTAAAGTTATATATTTTAATGCAGATAACAACATAATCATTCCACAAGCCCATAGAGGTATGCCATATCGAAATCCGATTCCTTTTGATCAGGATATGGGCTTTTAAAGATGGAAAGAAGGCCCATTTCAGTAAACCTTTGCAAAATTAAAATCAATGACATAAAAACGGTCATATTTTTAACTACCTTTAAAGTTATATATTTTAATGCAGATAACAACATAATCATTCCACTAGCCTATAAAGGTATGCCATATCGAAATCCGAGTTCATTTGACCAAGTTATGGGCTTTTAAAGATGGAAAGAAGGCCCATTTCAGTAAACCTTTGCAAAATTAAGATCAATGACATTAAAACGGTCATATTCTTAACTACCTTTAAAGTTTAATATTTTAATGCAGATAACAACATAATCATTCCACATGCCTATAAAGGTATGCCATATCGAAATACGAGTTCATTTGACCAAGTTATTGGCTTTTAAAGATGAAAGAAGGCCCATTTCAGTAAACCATCGGAAAAATAAAATCAATGACATAAAAACGGTCATATTTTTTATTACCTTTAAAGTTATATATTTTAATGCAGATAACAACATAATCATTCCACAAGCCCATAGAGGTATGCCATATCGAAATCCCAGTCCTTTTGACCAGGATATGGGCTTTTAAAGATGGAAAGAAGGCCCATTTCAGTAAACCTTTGCAAAATTAAAATCAATGACATAAAAACGGTCATATTTTTAACTACCTTTAAAGTTATATATTTTAATGCAGATAACAACATAATCACTCCACAAGCCTATAATGGTATGCCATATCGAAATCCGAGTTCATTTGACCAAGTTATGGGCTTTTAAAGATGGAAAGAACTTTTGAAAAATTAAAATCAATGACATTAAAACGGTCATATTTTTAACTACCTTTAAAGTTTAATATTTTAATGTAGATAACAACATAATCATTCCACATGCCTATAAAGGTATGCCATATCGAAATACGAGTTCATTTGACCAAGTTATTGGCTTTTAAAGATGGAAAGAAGGCCCATTTCAGTAAACCTTTGCAAAATTAAGATCAATGACATTAAAACGGTCATATTCTTAACTACCTTTAAAGTTTAATATTTTAATGCAGATAACAACATAATCATTCCACATGCCTATAAAGGTATGCCATATCGAAATACGAGTTCATTTGACCAAGTTATTGGCTTTTAAAGATGGAAAGAAGGCCCATTTCAGTAAACCTTCGCAAAATTAAAATCAATGACATAAAAACGGTCATATTTTTAACTACATTTAAAGTTCTATATTTTAATGCAGATAACAACATAATCATTCCACAAGCCCATAAACGTATACCATATCGAAATACGAGTTCATTTGACCAAGTAATTGGCTTTTAAAGATGAAAGAAGGCCCATTTCAGTAAACCATCGGAAAAATAAAATCAATGACATAAAAACGGTCATATTTTTTATTACCTTTAAAGTTATATATTTTAATGCAGATAACAACATAATCATTCCACAAGCCCATAGAGGTATGCCATATCGAAATCCGAGTTCTTTTGACCAGGATATGGGCTTTTAAAGATGGAAAGAAGGCCCATTTCAGTAAACCTTTGCAAAATTAAAATCAATGACATAAAAACGGTCATATTTTTAACTACCTTTAAAGTTATATATTTTAATGCAGATAACAACATAATCACTCCACAAGCCTATAATGGTATGCCATATCGAAATCCGAGTTCATTTGACCAAGTTATGGGCTTTTAAAGATGGAAAAAAGGCCCATTTCAGTAAACTTTTGAAAAATTAAAATCAATGACATTAAAACGGTCATATTTTTAACTACCTTTAAAGTTTAATATTTTAATGCAGATAACAACATAATCATTCCACAAGCCTATAAAGGTATGCCATATCGAAATACGAGTTCATTTGACCTTGTTATTGGCTTTTTAATATGGAAAGAAGGCCCATTTCAGTAAACCTTCGCAAAATTAAAATCAATGACATAAAAACGGTCATATTTTTTACTACCTTTAAAGTAATATATTTTAATGCAGATAACAACATAATCATTCCACAAGCCTATAAAGGTATGCCATATCGAAATCCGAGTTCATTTGACCAAGTTATGGGCTTTTAAAGATGGAAAGAAGGCCCATTTCAGTAAACCTTCGCAAAATTAAAATCAATGACATAAAAACGGTCATATTTTTTACTACCTTTAAAGTTTAATATTTTAATACAGATAATAACAAAATCATTCCATAAGCCCCTAAAGGTATGCCATATCGAAATACGAGTTCATTTGACCAAGTTATGGGCTTTTAAAGATGGAAATAAGGCCCATTTCAGTAAGCCTTCGCAAAATTAAAATCTATGACATAAAAACGGTCATATTTTTTACTACCTTTAAAGTAATATATTTTAATGCAGATAACAACATAATCATTCCACAAGCCTATAAAGGTATGCCATATCGAAATCCGAGTTCATTTGACCAAGTTATGGGCTTTTAAAGATGGAAAGAAGGCCCATTTCAGTAAACCTTTGCAAAATTAAAATCAATAACATAACAACGGTCATATTTTTTAATACCTTTAAAGTTATATATTTTAATGCAGATAACAACATAATCATTCCACATGCCTATAAAGGTATGCCATATCGAAATCCGAGTTCATTTGACCAAGTTATGGGCTTTTAAAGATGGAAAGAAGGCCCATTTCAGTAAACCTTTGCAAAATTAAAATCAATAACATAACAACGGTCATATTTTTTATTACCTTTAAAGTTATATATTTTAATGCAGATAACAACATAATCATTCCTCAATCCCATAGAGGTATGCCATATAGAAATCCGAGTCATTTTTACCAAATTAGGGGCTTTTGAAGATGGAAAGAAGGCCCATTTCAGTAAACCTTCGGAAAATTAAAATCAATAACATAACAACGGTCATATTTTTTAATACCTTTAAAATTATATATTTTAATGCAGATAAAAACATAATCATTCCACAAGCCCATAAACGTATACCATATCGAAATACGAGTTCATTTGACCAAGTTATTGGCTTTTAAAGATGAAAGAAGGCCCATTTCAGTAAACCTTCGGAAAATTAAAATCAATAACATAAAAACGGTCATATTTTTTACTACCTTTAAAGTTAAATATTTTAATGCAGATAACAACAAAATCATTCCACAAGCCTATAAGGGTATGCCATATCGAAATCCGAGTTCATTTGACCAAGTTATGGGCTTTTAAAGATGGAAAGAAGGCCCATTTTAGTAAACCTTCGCAAAATTAAAATCAATGGCATAAAAAAAAAAAATTCCACAAGCCCCTAAAGGTATGCCATATCTAAATACGAGTTAATTTGACCAAGTTATAGGCTTTTAAAGATTTAAAGAAGGCCCATTTCAGTAAACCTTCGCAAAATAAAAATCAATGACATAAAAACTGTCATATTTTTTAATACCTTTAATGTTATACATTTTAATGCAAAAACAACACAATCATTCCACAAGCCTATAAAGGAATGTCATATGGAAATCCGAGTTCATTTGACCAAGTTATGGGCTTTTAAAAATGTAAAGAAGGCCCATTTCAGTAAACCTTCGCAAAATTAAAATCAATGACATAAAAACGTTCATATTTTTTACTACCTTTAAAGTTATATATTTGAATGCAGATAACAACATAATCATTCCACAAGCCCATAGAGGTATGCCATATCGTAATCCGAGTCCTTTTGACCAGGTTATGGGCTTTTAAAGATGGAAAGAAGGCCCAGAATTAAAATCAATGACATAAAAACGGTCATATTTTTTACTACCTTTAATGTTAAATATTTTAATGCAGATAACAACAAAATGATTCCACAAGCCTATAAAGGTATGCCATATCGAAATCCGAGTTCATTTGACCAAGTTATGGGCTTTTAAGGATGGAAAGAAGGCCCATTTCAGTAAACCTTCGCAAAATTAAAATCAATGGCATAAAAAAAAAAAATTCCACAAGCCCCTAAAGGTATGCCATATCTAAATAAGAGTTCATTTGACCAAGTTATAGGCTTTTAAAGATGGAAAGAAGGCCCATTTCAGTAAACCTTCGCAAAATAAAAATCAATGACATAAAAACTGTCATATTTTTTAATACCTTTAATGTTATACATTTTAATGCAAATAACAACATAATTATTCCACAAGCCTATAAAGGAATGTCATATCGAAATCCGAGTTCATTTGACCAAGTAATGGGCTTTTAAAAATGTTAAGAAGGTCCATTTCAGTAAACCTTCGCAAAATAAAAATCAATGACATAAAAACGTTCATATTTTTTACTACCTTTAAAGTTATATATTTTAATGCAGATAACAACATAATCATTTCACAAGCCCATAGAGGTCTTTTAAAGATGGAAAGAAGGCTCATTTCAGTAAACCTTTGCAAAATTTAAATCAATGACATAAAAAAGGTCATATTTTTTATTACCTTTAAAGTTATATATTTTAATGCAGATAACAACATAATCATTCCACAAGCCCATAGAGGTATGCCATATCGAAATCCGATTCCTTTTGACCAGGATATGGGCTTTTAAAGATGAAAAGAAGGCCCATTTCAGTAAACCTTTGCAAAATTAAAATCAATGACATAAAAACGGCAATATTTTTAACTACCTTTATAGTTATATATTTTAATGCAGATAACAACATAATCATTCCACAAGCCTATAAAGGTATGCCATATCGAAATCCGAGTTCATTTGACCAAGTTATGGGCTTTTAAAGATGGAAAGAAGGCCCATTTCAGTAAACCTTTGCAAAATTAAAATCAATGACATACAAACGGTCATATTTTTAACTACCTTTAAAGTTTAATATTTTAATGCAGATAACAACATAATCATTCCACAAGCCTATAAAGGTATGCCATATCGAAATACGAGTTCATTTGACCAAGTTATTGGCTTTTAAAGATGGAAAGAAGGCCCATTTCAGTAAACCTTCGCAAAATTAAAATCAATGACATAAAAACGGTCATATTTTTAACTACATTTAAAGTTATATATTTTAATGCAGATAACAACATAATCATTCCACAAGCCCATAAACGTATACCATATCGAAATACGAGTTCATTTGACCAAGTTATTGGCTTTTAAAGATGAAAGAAGGCCCATTTCAGTAAACCTTCGGAAAATTAAAATCAATGACATAAAAACGGTCATATATTTTACTACCTTTAATGTTAAATATTTTAATGCAGATAACAACAAAATCATTCCACAAGCCTATAAAGGTATGCCGTATCTAAATACGAGTTCATTTGACCAAGTTATAGGCTTTTAAAAATGGAAAGAAGGCCCATTTCAGTAAACCTTCGCAAAATAAAAATCAATGACATAAAAACTATCATATTTTTTAATACCTTTAATGTTATACATTTTAATGCAAATAACAACATAATCATTCCACAAGCCTATAAAGGAATGTCATATCGAAATCCGAGTTCATTTGACCAAGTTATGGGCTTTTAAAAATGTTAAGAAGGCCCATTTAAGTAAACCTTCGCAAAATAAAAATTAATGACATAAAAACGTTCATATTTTTTACTACCTTTAAAGTTATATATTTTAATGCAGATAATAACATAATCATTCCACAAGCCCATAGAGGTATGCCATATCGAAATCCGAGTCCTTTTGACCAGGTTATGGGCTTTTAAAGATGGAAAGAAGGCCCATTTCAGTAAACCTTTGCAAAATTAAAATCAATGACATAAAAACGGCCATATTTTTAACTACCTTTAAAGTTATATATTTTAATGCAGATAATAACATAATCATTCCACAAGCCCATAGAGGTATGCCATATCGAAATCCGAGTCCTTTTGACCAGGTTATGGGCTTTTAAAGATGGAAAGAAGGCCCATTTCAGTAAACCTTCGCTAAATTAAAATCAATGACATAAAAACGGTCATATTTTTAACTACCTTTAAAGTTTAATATTTTAATGCAGATAACAACATAATCATTCCACAAGCCTATAAAGGTATGCCATATCGAAATACGAGTTCATTTGACCAAGTTATTGGCTTTTAAAGATGGAAAGAAGGCCCATTTCAGTAAACCTTTGCAAAATTAAAATCAATGACATAAAAACGGTCATATTTTTTATTACCTTTAAAGTTGTATATTTTAATGCAGATAACAACATAATCATTCCACAAGCCCATAGAGGTATGCCATATCGAAATCCGATTCCTTTTGATCAGGATATGGGCAATTAAAGATGGAAAGAAGGCCCATTTCAGTAAAACTTCGCAAAATTAAAATCAATGACATAAAAACGGTCATATTTTTAACTACATTTAAAATTATATATTTTAATGCAGATAACAACATAATCAATTCTCAAGCCCATAGAGGTATGCCATATAGAAATCCGAGTCATTTTGACCAAATTATGGGCTTTTAAAGATGGAAAGAAGGCCCATTTCAGTAAACCTTCGCAAAATAAAAATCAATGACATAAAAACAGTCATATTTTTTAAAACCTTTAATGTTATACATTTTAATGCAAATAACAACATAATCATTCCACAAGCCTATAAAGGAATGTCATATGGAAATCCGAGTTCATTTGACCAAGTTATGGGCTTTTAAAAATGTAAAGAAGGCCCATTTTAGTAAACCGTCGCAAAATTAAAATCAATGACATAAAAACGGTCATATTTTTTACTACCTTTAAAGATATATATTTTAATGCAGATAACAACATAATCATTCCACAAGCCCATAGAGGTATGCCATATCGAAATCCGAGTCCTTTTGACCAAGTTATGGGCTTTTAAAGATGGAAAGAAGGTCCATTTCAGTAAACCTTTGCAAAATTAAAATCAATGACATAAAAACGGTCATATTTTTAATTACCTTTAAAGTTATATATTTTAATGCAGATAACAACATAATCATTCCACAAGCCCATAGAGGTATGCCATATCGAAATCCGATTCCTTTTGATCAGGATATGGGCTTTTAAAGATGGAAAGAAGGCCCATTTCAGTAAACCTTTGCAAAATTAAAATCAATGACATAAAAACGGTCATATTTTTAACTACCTTTAAAGTTATATATTTTAATGCAGATAACAACATAATCATTCCACAAGCCCATAGAGGTATGCCATATCGAAATCCGATTCCTTTTGATCAGGATATGGGCTTTTAAAGATGGAAAGAAGGCCCATTTCAGTAAACCTTTGCAAAATTAAAATCAATGAGATTAAAACGGTCATATTTTTAACTACCTTTAAAGTTTAATATTTTAATGCAGATAACAACATAATCATTCCACAAGCCTATAAAGGTATGCCATATCGAAATCCGAGTTCATTTGACCAAGTTATGGGCTTTTAAAGATGGAAAGAAGGCCCATTTCAGTAAACCTTTGCAAAATTAAAATAAATCACATATAAACGGTCATATTTTTTACTACCTTTAAAGTTATATATTTTAATGCAAAAAGAACATAATCATTCCGCAAGCCCATAAACGTATACCATATCGAAATACGAGTTCATTTGACCAAGTTATGGGCTTTTAAAAATGTAAAGAAGGCCCATTTTAGTAAACCGTCGCAAAATTAAAATCAATGACATAAAAACGGTCATATTTTTTACTACCTTTAAAGATATATATTTTAATGCAGATAACAACATAATCATTCCACAAGCCCATAGAGGTATGCCATATCGAAATCCGAGTCCTTTTGACCAGGTTATGGGCTTTTAAAGATGGAAAGAAGGCCCATTTCAGTAAACCTTTGCAAAATTAAAATCAATGACATAAAAACGGTCATATTTTTTATTACCTTTAAAGTTATATATTTTAATGCAGATAACATCATAATCATTCCACAAGCCCATAGAGGTATGCCATATCGAAATCCGATTCCTTTTGATCAGGATATGGGCTTTTAAAGATGGAAAGAAGGCCCATTTCAGTAAACCTTTGCAAAATTAAAATCAATGAGATTAAAACGGTCATATTTTTAACTACCTTTAAAGTTTAATATTTTAATGCAGATAACAACATAATCATTCCACAAGCCTATAAAGGTATGCCATATCGAAATACGAGTTCATTTGACCAAGTTATTGGCTTTTAAAGATGGAAAGAAGGCCCATTTCAGTAAACCTTCGCAAAATTAAAATCAATGTCATAAAAACGGTCATATTTTTAACTACATTTAAAGTTATATATTTTAATGCAGATAACAACATAATCATTCCACAAGCCCATAAACGTATACCATATCGAAATACGAGTTCATTTGACCAAGTTATTGGCTTTTAAAGATGAAAGAAGGCCCATTTCAGTAAACCTTCGGAAAATTAAAATCAATGACATAAAAACGGTCATATATTTTACTACCTTTAATGTTAAATATTTTAATACAGATAACAACAAAATCATTCCACAAGCCTATAAAGGTATGCCATATCGAAAACTGAGTTCATTTGACCAAGTTATGGGCTTTTAAAGATGGAAAGAAGGCCCATTTCCGTAAACCTTCGCAAAATTAAAATCAATGGATTAAAAAAAAAAAAAATCCACGAGCCCCTAAAGGTATGCCGTATCTAAATACGAGTTCATTTGACCAAGTTATAGGCTTTTAAAGATGGAAAGAAGGCCCATTTCAGTAAACCTTCGCTAAATTAAAATCAATGACATAAAAACGGTCATATATTTTACTACCTTTAAAGTTATATATTTTAATGCAGATAAAAACATAATCATTCCACAAGCCCATAGAGGTATGCCATATCGAAATCCGAGTCCTTTTGACCAGGTTATGGGCTTTTAAAGATGGAAAGAAGGCCCATTTCAGTAAACCTTTGCAAAATTAAAATCAATGACATAAAAACGGTCATATATTTTACTACCTTTAAAGTTATATATTTTAATGCAGATAAAAACATAATCATTCCACAAGCCCATAGAGGTATGCCATACCGAAATCCGAGTCCTTTTGACCAGGTTATGGACTTTTAAAGATGGAAAGAAGGCCCATTTCAGTAAACCTTCGCAAAATTAAAATCAATGACATAAAAACGGTCATATTTTTTACTACCTTTAAAGTTATATATTTTAATGCAGATAATAACATAATCATTCCACAAGCCCATAGAGGTATGCCATATCGAAATCCGAGTCCTTTTGACCAGGTTATGGGCAATTAAAGATGGAAAGAAGGCCCATTTCAGTAAACCTTTGCAAAATTAAAATCAATGAGATTAAAACGGTCATATTTTTAACTACATTTAAAATTATATATTTTAATGCAGATAACAACATAATCAATTCTCAAGCCCATAGAGGTATGCCATATAGAAATCCGAGTCATTTTGACCAAATTATGGGCTTTTAAAGATGGAAAGAAGGCCCATTTCAGTAAACCTTCGCAAAATAAAAATCAATGACATAAAAACAGTCATATTTTTTATTACCTTTAAAGTTGTATATTTTAATGCAGATAACAACATAATCATTCCACAAGCCCATAGAGGTATGCCATATCGAAATCCGATTCCTTTTGATCAGGATATGGGCAATTAAAGATGGAAAGAAGGCCCATTTCATTAAAACTTCGCAAAATTAAAATCAATGACATAAAAACGGTCATATTTTTAACTACATTTAAAATTATATATTTTAATGCAGATAACAACATAATCAATTCTCAAGCCCATAGAGGTATGCCATATAGAAATCCGAGTCATTTTGACCAAATTATGGGCTTTTAAAGATGGAAAGAAGGCCCATTTCAGTAAACCTTCGCAAAATAAAAATCAATGACATAAAAACAGTCATATTTTTTAATACCTTTAATGTTATACATTTTAATGCAAATAACAACATAATCATTCCACAAGCCTATAAAGGAATGTCATATGGAAATCCGAGTTCATTTGACCAAGTTATGGGCTTTTAAAAATGTAAAGAAGGCCCATTTTAGTAAACCGTCGCAAAATTAAAATCAATGACATAAAAACGGTCATATTTTTTACTACCTTTAAAGATATATATTTTAATGCAGATAACAACATAATCATTCCACAAGCCCATAGAGGTATGCCATATCGAAATCCGAGTCCTTTTGACCAGGTTATGGGCTTTTAAAGATGGAAAGAAGGCCCATTTCAGTAAACCTTTGCAAAATTAAAATCAATGACATAAAAACGGTCATATTTTTTATTACCTTTAAAGTTATATATTTTAATGCAGATAACAACATAATCATTCCACAAGCCCATAGAGGTATGCCATATCGAAATCCGATTCCTTTTGATCAGGATATGGGCTTTTAAAGATGGAAAGAAGGCCCATTTCAGTAAACCTTTGCAAAATTAAAATCAATGACATAAAAACGGTCATATTTTTTACTACCTTTAAAGTTATATATTTTAATGCAGATAACAACATAATCATTCCACAAGCCTATAAAGGTATGCCATATCGAAATCCGAGTTCATTTGACCAAGTTATGGGCTTTTAAAGATGGAAAGAAGGCCCATTTCAGTAAACCTTTGCAAAATTAAAATAAATCACATATAAACGGTCATATTTTTTACTACCTTTAAAGTTATATATTTTAATGCAAAAAGAACATAATCATTCCGCAAGCCCATAAACGTATACCATATCGAAATACGAGTTCATTTGACCAAGTTATGGGCTTTTAAAGATGGAAAGAAGGCCCATTCCGTAAACCTTCGCAAAATTAAAATCAATGGATTAAAAAAAAAAAAATTCCACGAGCCCCTAAAGGTATGCCGTATCTAAATACGAGTTCATTTGACCAAGTTATAGGCTTTTAAAGATGGAAAGAAGGCCCATTTCAGTAAACCTTCGCTAAATTAAAATCAATGACATAAAAACGGTCATATATTTTACTACCTTTAAAGTTATATATTTTAATGCAGATAAAAACATAATCATTCCACAAGCCCATAGAGGTATGCCATATCGAAATCCGAGTCCTTTTGACCAGGTTATGGGCTTTTAAAGATGGAAAGAAGGCCCATTTCAGTAAACCTTTGCAAAATTAAAATCAATGACATAAAAACGGTCATATATTTTACTTCCTTTAAAGTTATATATTTTAATGCAGATAAAAACATAATCATTCCACAAGCCCATAAAGGTATGCCATACCGAAATCCGAGTCCTTTTGACCAGGTTATGGACTTTTAAAGATGGAAAGAAGGCCCATTTCAGTAAACCTTCGCAAAATTAAAATCAATGACATAAAAACGGTCATATTTTTTACTACCTTTAAAGTTATATATTTTAATGCAGATAATAACATAATCATTCCACAAGCCCATAGAGGTATGCCATATCGAAATCCGAGTCCTTTTGACCAGGTTATGGGCAATTAAAGATGGAAAGAAGGCCCATTTCAGTAAACCTTTGCAAAATTAAAATCAATGAGATTAAAACGGTCATATTTTTAACTACATTTAAAATTATATATTTTAATGCAGATAACAACATAATCAATTCTCAAGCCCATAGAGGTATGCCATATCGAAATCCGAGTTCATTTGACCAAGTTATGGGCTTTTAAAGATGGAAAGAAGGCCCATTTCAGTAAACCTTTGCAAAATTAAAATAAATCACATATAAACGGTCATATTTTTTACTACCTTTAAAGTTATATATTTTAATGCAAAAAGAACATAATCATTCCGCAAGCCCATAAACGTATACCATATCGAAATACGAGTTCATTTGACCAAGTTATGGGCTTTTAAAGATGGAAAGAAGGCCCATTCCGTAAACCTTCGCAAAATTAAAATCAATGGATTAAAAAAAAAAAAATTCCACGAGCCCCTAAAGGTATGCCGTATCTAAATACGAGTTCATTTGACCAAGTTATAGGCTTTTAAAGATGGAAAGAAGGCCCATTTCAGTAAACCTTCGCTAAATTAAAATCAATGACATAAAAACGGTCATATATTTTACTACCTTTAAAGTTATATATTTTAATGCAGATAAAAACATAATCATTCCACAAGCCCATAGAGGTATGCCATATCGAAATCCGAGTCCTTTTGACCAGGTTATGGGCTTTTAAAGATGGAAAGAAGGCCCATTTCAGTAAACCTTTGCAAAATTAAAATCAATGACATAAAAACGGTCATATATTTTACTACCTTTAAAGTTATATATTTTAATGCAGATAAAAACATAATCATTCCACAAGCCCATAGAGGTATGCCATACCGAAATCCGAGTCCTTTTGACCAGGTTATGGACTTTTAAAGATGGAAAGAAGGCCCATTTCAGTAAACCTTCGCAAAATTAAAATCAATGACATAAAAACGGTCATATTTTTTACTACCTTTAAAGTTATATATTTTAATGCAGATAATAACATAATCATTCCACAAGCCCATAGAGGTATGCCATATCGAAATCCGAGTCCTTTTGACCAGGTTATGGGCAATTAAAGATGGAAAGAAGGCCCATTTCAGTAAACCTTTGCAAAATTAAAATCAATGAGATTAAAACGGTCATATTTTTAACTACATTTAAAATTATATATTTTAATGCAGATAACAACATAATCAATTCTCAAGCCCATAGAGGTATGCCATATAGAAATCCGAGTCATTTTGACCAAATTATGGGCTTTTAAAGATGGAAAGAAGGCCCATTTCAGTAAACCTTCGCAAAATAAAAATCAATGACATAAAAACAGTCATATTTTTTATTACCTTTAAAGTTGTATATTTTAATGCAGATAACAACATAATCATTCCACAAGCCCATAGAGGTATGCCATATCGAAATCCGATTCCTTTTGATCAGGATATGGGCAATTAAAGATGGAAAGAAGGCCCATTTCATTAAAACTTCGCAAAATTAAAATCAATGACATAAAAACGGTCATATTTTTAACTACATTTAAAATTATATATTTTAATGCAGATAACAACATAATCAATTCTCAAGCCCATAGAGGTATGCCATATAGAAATCCGAGTCATTTTGACCAAATTATGGGCTTTTAAAGATGGAAAGAAGGCCCATTTCAGTAAACCTTCGCAAAATAAAAATCAATGACATAAAAACAGTCATATTTTTTAATACCTTTAATGTTATACATTTTAATGCAAATAACAACATAATCATTCCACAAGCCTATAAAGGAATGTCATATGGAAATCCGAGTTCATTTGACCAAGTTATGGGCTTTTAAAAATGTAAAGAAGGCCCATTTTAGTAAACCGTCGCAAAATTAAAATCATTGACATAAAAACGGTCATATTTTGTATTACCTTTAAAGTTATATATTTTAATGCAGATAACAACATAATCATTCCACAAGCCCATAGAGGTATGCCATATCGAAATCCGATTCCTTTTGATCAGGATATGGGCTTTTAAAGATGGAAAGAAGGCCCATTTCAGTAAACCTTTGCAAAATTAAAATCAATGACATAAAAACGGTCATATTTTTAACTACCTTTAAAGTTATATATTTTAATGCAGATAACAACATAATCATTCCACAAGCCTATAAAGGTATGCCATATCGAAATCCGAGTTCATTTGACCAAGTTATGGGCTTTTAAAGATGGAAAGAAGGCCCATTTCAGTAAACCTTTGCAAAATTAAAATAAATCACATATAAACGGTCATATTTTTTACTACCTTTAAAGTTATATATTTTAATGCAAAAAGAACATAATCATTCCGCAAGCCCATAAACGTATACCATATCGAAATACGAGTTCATTTGACCAAGTTATGGGCTTTTAAAAATGTAAAGAAGGCCCATTTTAGTAAACCGTCGCAAAATTAAAATCAATGAGATTAAAACGGTCATATTTTTAACTACCTTTAAAGTTTAATATTTTAATGCAGATATCAACATAATCATTCCACAAGCCTATAAAGGTATGCCATATCGAAATACGAGTTCATTTGACCAAGTTATTGGCTTTTAAAGATGGAAAGAAGGCCCATTTCAGTAAACCTTCGGAAAATTAAAATCAATGACATAAAAACGGTCATATATTTTACTACCTTTAATGTTAAATATTTTAATGCAGATAACAACAAAATCATTCCACAAGCCTATAAAGGTATGCCATATCGAACCCTGAGTTCATTTGACCAAGTTATGGGCTTTTAAAGATGGAAAGAAGGCCCATTTCAGTAAACCTTCGCAAAATTAAAATCAATGGATTAAAAAAAAAAAATTCCACGAGCCCCTAAAGGTATGCCGTATGTAAATACGAGTTCATTTGACCAAGTAATAGGCTTTTAAAGATGGAAAGAAGGCCCATTTCAGTAAACCTTCGCTAAATTAAAATCAATGACATAAAAACGGTCATTAATTTTACTACCTTTAAAGTTATATCTTTTAATGCAGATAAAAACATAATCATTCCACAAGCCCATAGAGGTATGCCATATCGAAATCCGAGTCCTTTTGACCAGGTTATGGGCTTTTAAAGATGGAAAGAAGGCCCATTTCAGTAAACCTTTGCAAAATTAAAATCAATGACATAAAAACGGTCATATATTTTACTACCTTTAAAGTTATATATTTTAATGCAGATAAAAACATAATCATTCCACAAGCCCATAGAGGTATGCCATACCGAAATCCGAGTCCTTTTGACCAGGTTATGGGCTTTTAAAGATGGAAAGAAGGCCCATTTCAGTAAACCTTCGCAAAATTAAAATCAATGACATAAAAACGGTCATATTTTTTACTACTTTTAAAGTTATATATTTTAATGCAGATAATAACATAATCATTCCACAAGCCCATAGAGGTATGCCATATCGAAATCCGAGTCCTTTTGACCAGGTTATGGGCTTTTAAAGATGGAAAGAAGGCCCATTTCAGTAAACCTTTGCAAAATTAAAATCAATGACATAAAAACGGTCATATTTTTAACTGCATTTAAAGTTATATATTTTAATGCAGATAACAACATAATCAATTCTCAAGCCCATAGAGGTATGCCATATAGAAATCCGAGTCCTTTTGACCAAGTTATGGGCTTTTAAAGATGGAAAGAAGGCCCATTTTAGTAAACCTTCGCAAAATTAAAATCAATGGCATAAAAAAAAAATTCCACAAGCCCCTAAAGGTATGCCATATCTAAATACGAGTTAATTTGACCAAGTTATAGGCTTTTAAAGATTTAAAGAAGGCCCATTTCAGTAAACCTTCGCAAAATAAAAATCAATGACATAAAAACTGTCATATTTTCTAATACCTTTAATGTTATACATTTTAATGCAAATAACAACACAATCATTCCACAAGCCTATAAAGGAATGTCATATGGAAATCCGAGTTCATTTGACCAAGTTATGGGCTTTTAAAAATGTAAAGAAGGCCCATTTCAGTAAACCTTCGCAAAATTAAAATCAATGACATAAAAACGTTCATATTTTTTACTACCTTTAAAGTTATATATTTGAATGCAGATAACAACATAATCATTCCACAAGCCCATAGAGGTATGCCATATCGTAATCCGAGTCCTTTTGACCAGGTTATGGGCTTTTAAAGATGGAAAGAAGGCCCATTTCAGTAAACCTTTGCAAAATTAAAGTCAATGACATAAAAACGGTCATGTTTTTTATTACCTATAAAGTTATATATTTTAATGCAGATAACAACATAATCATTCCACAAGCCCATAGAGGTATGCCATATCGAAATCCGATTCCTTTTGATCAGGATATGGGCTTTTAAAGATGGAAAGAAGGCCCATTTCAGTAAACCTTTGCAAAATTAAAATCAATGACATAAAAACGGTCATATTTTTAACTACCTTTAAAGTTATATATTTTAATGCAGATAACAACATAATCATTCCACAAGCCCATAAACGTATACCATATCGAAATACGAGTTCATTTGACCAAGTTATTGGCTTTTAAAGATGAAAGAAGGCCCATTTCAGTAAACCATCGGAGAATTAAAATCAATGACATAAAAACGGTTATATTTTTTACTACCTTTAATGTTAAATATTTTAATGCAGATAACAACAAAATAATTCCACAAGCCTATAAAGGTATGCCATATCGAAATCCGAGTTCATTTGACCAAGTTATGGGCTTTTAAGGATGGAAAGAAGGCCCATTTCAGTAAACCTTCGCAAAATTAAAATCAATGGCATAAAAAAAAAAAATTCCACAAGCCCCTAAAGGTATGCCATATCTAAATAAGAGTTCATTTGACCAAGTTATAGGCTTTTAAAGATGGAAAGAAGGCCCATTTCAGTAAACCTTCGCAAAATATAAATCAATGACATAAAAACTGTCATATTTTTTAATACCTTTAATGTTATACATTTTAATGCAAATAACAACATAATCATTCCACAAGCCTATAAAGGAATGTCATATCGAAATCCGAGTTCATTTGACCAAGTAATGGGCTTTTAAAAATGTTAAGAAGGTCCATTTCAGTAAACCTTCGCAAAATAAAAATCAATGACATAAAAACGTTCATATTTTTTACTACCTTTAAAGTTATATATTTTAATGCAGATAACAACATAATCATTTCACAAGCCCATAGAGGTATGCCATATCGAAATCCGAGTCCTTTTGACCAGGTTATGGGCTTTTAAAGATGGAAAGAAGGCTCATTTCAGTAAACCTTTGCAAAATTAAAATCAATGACATAAAAAAGGTCATATTTTTTATTACCTTTAAAGTTATATATTTTAATGCAGATAACAACATAATCATTCCACAAGCCCATAGAGGTATGCCATATCGAAATCCGATTCCTTTTGACCAGGATATGGGCTTTTAAAGATGTTAAGAAGGCCCATTTCAGTAAACCTTTGCAAAATTAAAATCAATGACATAAAAACGGCAATATTTTTAACTACCTTTATAGTTATATATTTTAATGCAGATAACAACATAATCATTCCACAAGCCTATAAAGGTATGCCATATCCAAATCCGAGTTCATTTGACCAAGTTATGGGCTTTTAAAGATGGAAAGAAGGCCCATTTCAGTAAACCTTTGCAAAATTAAAATCAATGACATACAAACGGTCATATTTTTAACTACCTTTAAAGTTTAATATTTTAATGCAGATAACAACATAATCATTCCACAAGCCTATAAAGGTATGCCATATCGAAATACGAGTTCATTTGACCAAGTTATAGGCTTTTAAAGATGGAAAGAAGGCCCATTTCAGTAAACCTTCGCAAAATTAAAATCAATGACATAAAAACGGTCATATTTTTAACTACATTTAAAGTTATATATTTTAACGCAGATAAAAACATAATCATTCCACAAGCCCATAGAGGTATGCCATACCGAAATCCGAGCCCTTTTGACCAGGTTATGGGCTTTTAAAGATGGAAAGAAGGCCCATTTCAGTAAACCTTCGCAAAATTAAAATCAATGACATAAAAACGGTCATATTTTTAACTGCATTTAAAGTTATATATTTTAATGCAGATAACAACATAATCAATTCTCAAGCCCATAGAGGTATGCCATATAGAAATCCGAGTCCTTTTGACCAAGTTATGGGCTTTTAAAGATGGAAAGAAGGCCCATTTTAGTAAACCTTCGCAAAATTAAAATCAATGGCATAAAAAAAAAATTCCACAAGCCCCTAAAGGTATGCCATATCTAAATACGAGTTAATTTGACCAAGTTATAGGCTTTTAAAGATTTAAAGAAGGCCCATTTCAGTAAACCTTCGCAAAATAAAAACAAGGAAGAACGCTATAGTCGAGTACCTCGACTATCAGATACCCGTTACTCAGCTATATAGAGATATGCAAGCAGCAAAGCGAGATTAAAATGCGCCACCTACCGGCGGTATACATATTTAAGCGTTATGGGCGTTAGAGTGGGCGTGGCAAATTTTTTTTGTATCAATCGATAGGTATTGACGAGACCAATAAATTTCAGTTAAAATTTTTTATCTAGCATGAAAATTGTGGGCGTCACAGGTTTTCGTGGTTTGTGGGCGTTAAAGTGGGCGTGGCAAACTTTTTTTTGGGTCAATCGATAGGTATTGATGAGAACAATACATTTCAGTTAAAATTTTTATTCTAGCATCAAAACTGTAGGAGCCACAGTTTTGGGCGGTTTGTGGGCGTTAGAGTGGGCGTGGCACTGTGCCGAAACAAACTTGCGCTGCGTAAGAAGCTCAGGAATCTGCACGCCAAATCTCAATAGCCTAGCTCCCATAGTTTCCGAGATCTCAGCGTTCATCCGGACGGACAGACAGACGGACAGACGGACAGACGGACAGACGGACAGACGGACATGGCTAGATCGACTCGGCTAGTGATCCTGATCAAGAATATATATACTTTGTGGGGTCGGAAACGCTTCCTTCTGCCTGTTACATACTTTCCGACGAATCTAGTATACCCTTTTACTCTACGAGTAACGGGTATAATCAATGACATAAAAACTGTCATATTTTTTAATACCTTTAATGTTATACATTTTAATGCAAATAACAACACAATCATTCCACAAGCCTATAAAGGAATGTCATATGGAAATCCGAGTTCATTTGACCAAGTTATGGGCTTTTAAAAATGTAAAGAAGGCCCATTTCAGTAAACCTTCGCAAAATTAAAATCAATGACATAAAAACGTTCATATTTTTTACTACCTTTAAAGTTATATATTTGAATGCAGATAACAACATAATCATTCCACAAGCCCATAGAGGTATGCCATATCGTAATCCGAGTCCTTTTGACCAGGTTATGGGCTTTTAAAGATGGAAAGAAGGCCCATTTGAGTAAACCTTTGCAAAATTAAAGTCAATGACATAAAAACGGTCATGTTTTTTATTACCTTTAAAGTTATATATTTTAATGCAGATAACAACATAATCATTCCACAAGCCCATAGAGGTATGCCATATCGAAATCCGATTCCTTTTGATCAGGATATGGGCTTTTAAAGATGGAAAGAAGGCCCATTTCAGTAAACCTTTGCAAAATTAAAATCAATGACATAAAAACGGTCATATTTTTAACTACCTTTAAAGTTATATATTTTAATGCAGATAACAACATAATCATTCCACTAGCCTATAAAGGTATGCCATATCGAAATCCGAGTTCATTTGACCAAGTTATGGGCTTTTAAAGATGGAAAGAAGGCCCATTTCAGTAAACCTTTGCAAAATTAAGATCAATGACATTAAAACGGTCATATTCTTAACTACCTTTAAAGTTTAATATTTTAATGCAGATAACAACATAATCATTCCACAAGCCCATAAACGTATACCATATCGAAATACGAGTTCATTTGACCAAGTTATTGGCTTTTAAAGATGAAAGAAGGCCCATTTCAGTAAACCATCGGAGAATTAAAATCAATGACATAAAAACGGTTATATTTTTTACTACCTTTAATGTTAAATATTTTAATGCAGATAACAACAAAATAATTCCACAAGCCTATAAAGGTATGCCATATCGAAATCCGAGTTCATTTGACCAAGTTATGGGCTTTTAAGGATGGAAAGAAGGCCCATTTCAGTAAACCTTCGCAAAATTAAAATCAATGGCATAAAAAAAAAAATTCCACAAGCCCCTAAAGGTATGCCATATCTAAATAAGAGTTCATTTGACCAAGTTATAGGCTTTTAAAGATGGAAAGAAGGCCCATTTCAGTAAACCTTCGCAAAATAAAAATCAATGACATAAAAACTGTCATATTTTTTAATACCTTTAATGTTATACATTTTAATGCAAATAACAACATAATCATTCCACAAGCCTATAAAGGAATGTCATATCGAAATCCGAGTTCATTTGACCAAGTAATGGGCTTTTAAAAATGTTAAGAAGGTCCATTTCAGTAAACCTTCGCAAAATAAAAATCAATGACATAAAAACGTTCATATTTTTTACTACCTTTAAAGTTATATATTTTAATGCAGATAACAACATAATCATTTCACAAGCCCATAGAGGTATGCCATATCGAAATCCGAGTCCTTTTGACCAGGTTATGGGCTTTTAAAGATGGAAAGAAGGCTCATTTCAGTAAACCTTTGCAAAATTAAAATCAATGACATAAAAACGGCAATATTTTTAACTACCTTTATAGTTATATATTTTAATGCAGATAACAACATAATCATTCCACAAGCCTATAAAGGTATGCCATATCGAAATCCGAGTTCATTTGACCAAGTTATGGGCTTTTAAAGATGGAAAGAAGGCCCATTTCAGTAAACCTTTGCAAAATTAAAATCAATGACATACAAACGGTCATATTTTTAACTACCTTTAAAGTTTAATATTTTAATGCAGATAACAACATAATCATTCCACAAGCCTATAAAGGTATGCCATATCGAAATACGAGTTCATTTGACCAAGTTATTGGCTTTTAAAGATGGAAAGAAGGCCCATTTCAGTAAACCTTCGCAAAATTAAAATCAATGACATAAAAACGGTCATATTTTTAACTACATTTAAAGTTATATATTTTAATGCAGATAATAACATAATCATTCCACAAGCCCATAGAGGTATGCCATATCGAAATCCGAGTCCTTTTGACCAGGTTATGGGCTTTTAAAGATGGAAAGAAGGCCCATTTCAGTAAACCTTTGCAAAATTAAAATCAATGACATAAAAACGGTCATATTTTTAACTGCATTTAAAGTTATATATTTTAATGCAGATAACAACATAATCAATTCTCAAGCCCATAGAGGTATGCCATATAGAAATCCGAGTCCTTTTGACCAAGTTATGGGCTTTTAAAGATGGAAAGAAGGCCCATTTTAGTAAACCTTCGCAAAATTAAAATCAATGGCATAAAAAAAAAAATTCCACAAGCCCCTAAAGGTATGCCATATCTTAATACGAGTTAATTTGACCAAGTTATAGGCTTTTAAAGATTTAAAGAAGGCCCATTTCAGTAAACCTTCGCAAAATAAAAATCAATGACATAAAAACTGTCATATTTTTTAATACCTTTAATGTTATACATTTTAATGCAAATAACAACACAATCATTCCACAAGCCTATAAAGGAATGTCATATGGAAATCCGAGTTCATTTGACCAAGTTATGGGCTTTTAAAAATGTAAAGAAGGCCCATTTCAGTAAACCTTCGCAAAATTAAAATCAATGACATAAAAACGTTCATATTTTTTACTACCTTTAAAGTTATATATTTGAATGCAGATAACAACATAATCATTCCACAAGCCCATAGAGGTATGCCATATCGTAATCCGAGTCCTTTTGACCAGGTTATGGGCTTTTAAAGATGGAAAGAAGGCCCATTTCAGTAAACCTTTGCAAAATTAAAGTCAATGACATAAAAACGGTCATGTTTTTTATTACCTTTAAAGTTATATATTTTAATGCAGATAACAACATAATCATTCCACAAGCCCATAGAGGTATGCCATATCGAAATCCGAGTTCATTTGACCAAGTTATGGGCTTTTAAAGATGGAAAGAAGGCCCATTTCAGTAAACCTTTGCAAAATTAAAATCAATGACATACAAACGGTCATATTTTTAACTACCTTTAAAGTTTAATATTTTAATGCAGATAACAACATAATCATTCCACAAGCCTATAAAGGTATGCCATATCGAAATACGAGTTCATTTGACCAAGTTATTGGCTTTTAAAGATGGAAAGAAGGCCCATTTCAGTAAACCTTCGCAAAATTAAAATCAATGACATAAAAACGGTCATATTTTTAACTACATTTAAAGTTATATATTTTAATGCAGATAACAACATAATCATTCCACAAGCCCATAAACGTATACCATATCGAAATACGAGTTCATTTGACCAAGTTATTGGCTTTTAAAGATGAAAGAAGGCCCATTTCAGTAAACCTTCGGAAAATTAAAATCAATGACATAAAAACGGTCATATATTTTACTACCTTTAATGTTAAATATTTTAATGCAGATAACAACAAAATCATTCCACAAGCCTATAAAGGTATGCCATATCGAAATCTGAGTTCATTTGACCAAGTTATGGGCTTTTAAAGATGGAAAGAAGGCCCATTTCAGTAAACCTTCGCAAAATTAAAATCAATGGATTAAAAAAAAAAAATTCCACAAGCCCCTAAAGGTATGCCGTATCTAAATACGAGTTCATTTGACCAAGTTATAGGCTTTTAAAAATGGAAAGAAGGCCCATTTCAGTAAACCTTCGCAAAAAAAAAATCAATGACATAAAAACTATCATATTTTTTAATACCTTTAATGTTATACATTTTAATGCAAATAACAACATAATCATTCCACAAGCCTATAAAGGTATGCCATATCGAAATCCGAGTTCATTTGACCAAGTTATGGGCTTTTAAAAATGTTAAGAAGGCCCATTTCAGTAAACCTTCGCAAAATAAAAATCAATGACATAAAAACGTTCATATTTTTTACTACCTTTAAAGTTATATATTTTAATGCAGATAATAACATAATCATTCCACAAGCCCATAGAGGTATGCCATATCGAAATCCGAGTCCTTTTGACCAGGTTATGGGCTTTTAAAGATGGAAAGAAGGCCCATTTCAGTAAACCTTTGCAAAATTAAAATCAATGACATAAAAACGGCCATATTTTTAACTACCTTTAAAGTTATATATTTTAATGCAGATAATAACATAATCATTCCACAAGCCCATAGAGGTATGCCATATCGAAATCCGAGTCCTTTTGACCAGGTTATGGGCTTTTAAAGATGGAAAGAAGGCCCATTTCAGTAAACCTTTGCAAAATTAAAATCAATGACATAAAAACGGTCATATTTTTTATTACCTTTAAAGTTATATATTTTAATGCAGATAACAACATAATCATTTCACAAGCCCATAGAGGTATGCCATATCGAAATCCGATTCCTTTTGACCAGGATATGGGCTTTTAAAGATGGAAAGAAGGCCAATTTCAGTAAACCTTTGCAAAATTAAAATCAATGACATAAAAACGGTCATATTTTTAACTACCTTTAAAGTTTAATATTTTAATGCAGATAACAACACAATCATTCCACAAGCCTATAAAGGTATGCCATATCGAAATACGAGTTCATTTGACCAAGTTATTGGCTTTTAAAGATGGAAAGAAGGCCCATTTCAGTAAACCTTTGCAAAATTAAAATCAATGACATAAAAACGGTCATATTTTTTATTACCTTTAAAGTTGTATATTTTAATGCAGATAACAACATAATCATTCCACAAGCCCATAGAGGTATGCCATATCGAAATCCGATTCCTTTTGATCAGGATATGGGCAATTAAAGATGGAAAGAAGGCCCATTTCAGTAAAACTTCGCAAAATTAAAATCAATGACATAAAAACGGTCATATTTTTAACTACATTTAAAATTATATATTTTAATGCAGATAACAACATAATCAATTCTCAAGCCTATAAAGGAATGTCATATGGAAATCCGAGTTCATTTGACCAAGTTATGGGCTTTTAAAAATGTAAAGAAGGCCCATTTTAGTAAACCGTCGCAAAATTAAAATCAATGACATAAAAACGGTCATATTTTTTACTACCTTTAAAGATATATATTTTAATGCAGATAACAACATAATCATTCCACAAGCCCATAGAGGTATGCCATATCGAAATCCGAGTCCTTTTGACCAGGTTATGGGCTTTTAAAGATGGAAAGAAGGCCCATTTCAGTAAACCTTTGCAAAATTAAAATCAATGACATAAAAACGGTCATATTTTTTATTACCTTTAAAGTTATATATTTTAATGCAGATAACAACATAATCATTCCACAAGCCCATAGAGGTATGCCATATCGAAATCCGATTCCTTTTGATCAGGATATGGGCTTTTAAAGATGGAAAGAAGGCCCATTTCAGTAAACCTTTGCAAAATTAAAATCAATGACATAAAAACGGTCATATTTTTAACTACCTTTAAAGTTATATATTTTAATGCAGATAACAACATAATCATTCCACAAGCCTATAAAGGTATGCCATATCGAAATCCGAGTTCATTTGACCAAGTTATGGGCTTTTAAAGATGGAAAGAAGGCCCATTTCAGTAAACCTTTGCAAAATTAAAATAAATCACATATAAACGGTCATATTTTTTACTACCTTTAAAGTTATATATTTTAATGCAAAAAGAACATAATCATTCCGCAAGCCCATAAACGTATACCATATCGAAATACGAGTTCATTTGACCAAGTTATGGGCTTTTAAAAATGTAAAGAAGGCCCATTTTAGTAAACCGTCGCAAAATTAAAATCAATGACATAAAAACGGTCATATTTTTTACTACCTTTAAAGATATATATTTTAATGCAGATAACAACATAATCATTCCACAAGCCCATAGAGGTATGCCATATCGAAATCCGAGTCCTTTTGACCAGGTTATGGGCTTTTAAAGATGGAAAGAAGGCCCATTTCAGTAAACCTTCGCAAAATAAAAATCAATGACATAAAAACGTTCATATTTTTTACTACCTTTAAAGTTATATATTTTAATGCAGATAATAACATAATCATTCCACAAGCCCATAGAGGTATGCCATATCGAAATCCGAGTCCTTTTGACCAGGTTATGGGCTTTTAAAGATGGAAAGAAGGCCCATTTCAGTAAACCTTTGCAAAATTAAAATCAATGACATAAAAACGGCCATATTTTTAACTACCTTTAAAGTTATATATTTTAATGCAGATAATAACATAATCATTCCACAAGCCCATAGAGGTATGCCATATCGAAATCCGAGTCCTTTTGACCAGGTTATGGGCTTTTAAAGATGGAAAGAAGGCCCATTTCAGTAAACCTTTGCAAAATTAAAATCAATGACATAAAAACGGTCATATTTTTTATTACCTTTAAAGTTATATATTTTAATGCAGATAACAACATAATCATTTCACAAGCCCATAGAGGTATGCCATATCGAAATCCGATTCCTTTTGACCAGGATATGGGCTTTTAAAGATGGAAAGAAGGCCCATTTCAGTAAACCTTTGCAAAATTAAAATCAATGACATAAAAACGGTCATATTTTTAACTACCTTTAAAGTTTAATATTTTAATGCAGATAACAACACAATCATTCCACAAGCCTATAAAGGTATGCCATATCGAAATACGAGTTCATTTGACCAAGTTATTGGCTTTTAAAGATGGAAAGAAGGCCCATTTCAGTAAACCTTTGCAAAATTAAAATCAATGACATAAAAACGGTCATATTTTTTATTACCTTTAAAGTTGTATATTTTAATGCAGATAACAACATAATCATTCCACAAGCCCATAGAGGTATGCCATATCGAAATCCGATTCCTTTTGATCAGGATATGGGCAATTAAAGATGGAAAGAAGGCCCATTTCAGTAAAACTTCGCAAAATTAAAATCAATGACATAAAAACGGTCATATTTTTAACTACATTTAAAATTATATATTTTAATGCAGATAACAACATAATCAATTCTCAAGCCCATAGAGGTATGCCATATAGAAATCCGAGTCATTTTGACCAAATTATGGGCTTTTAAAGATGGAAAGAAGGCCCATTTCAGTAAACCTTCGCAAAATAAAAATCAATGACATAAAAACAGTCATATTTTTTAATACCTTTAATGTTATACATTTTAATGCAAATAACAACATAATTATTCCACAAGCCTATAAAGGAATGTCATATGGAAATCCGAGTTCATTTGACCAAGTTATGGGCTTTTAAAAATGTAAAGAAGGCCCATTTTAGTAAACCGTCGCAAAATTAAAATCAATGACATAAAAACGTTCATATTTTTTACTACCTTTAAAGATATATATTTTAATGCAGATAACAACATAATCATTCCACAAGCCCATAGAGGTATGCCATATCGAAATCCGAGTCCTTTTGACCAGGTTATGGGCTTTTAAAGATGGAAAGAAGGCCCATTTCAGTAAACCTTTGCAAAATTAAAATCAATGACATAAAAACGGTCATATTTTTTATTACCTTTAAAGTTATATATTTTAATGCAGATAACAACATAATCATTCCACAAGCCCATAGAGGTATGCCATATCGAAATCCGATTCCTTTTGATCAGGATATGGGCTTTTAAAGATGGAAAGAAGGCCCATTTCAGTAAACCTTTGCAAAATTAAAATCAATGACATAAAAACGGTCATATTTTTAACTACCTTTAAAGTTTAATATTTTAATGCAGATAACAACATAATCATTCCACAAGCCTATAAAGGTATGCCATATCGAAATCCGAGTTCATTTGACCAAGTTATGGGCTTTTAAAGATGGAAAGAAGGCCCATTTCAGTAAACCTTTGCAAAATTAAAATAAATCACATATAAACGGTCATATTTTTTACTACCTTTAAAGTTATATATTTTAATGCAAAAAGAACATAATCATTCCGCAAGCCCATAAACGTATACCATATCGAAATACGAGTTCATTTGACCAAGTTATGGGCTTTTAAAAATGTAAAGAAGGCCCATTTTAGTAAACCGTCGCAAAATTAAAATCAATGACATAAAAACGGTCATATTTTTTACTACCTTTAAAGATATATATTTTAATGCAGATAACAACATATTCATTCCACAAGCCCATAGAGGTATGCCATATCGAAATCCGAGTCCTTTTGACCAGGTTATGGGCTTTTAAAGATGGAAAGAAGGCCCATTTCAGTAAACCTTTGCAAAATTAAAATCAATGACATAAAAACGGTCATATTTTTTATTACCTTTAAAGTTATATATTTTAATGCAGATAACATCATAATCATTCCACAAGCCCATAGAGGTATGCCATATCGAAATCCGATTCCTTTTGATCAGGATATGGGCTTTTAAAGATGGAAAGAAGGCCCATTTCAGTAAACCTTTGCAAAATTAAAATCAATGAGATTAAAACGGTCATATTTTTAACTACCTTTAAAGTTTAATATTTTAATGCAGATAACAACATAATCATTCCACAAGCCTATAAAGGTATGCCATATCGAAATACGAGTTCATTTGACCAAGTTATTGGCTTTTAAAGATGGAAAGAAGGCCCATTTCAGTAAACCTTCGCAAAATTAAAATCAATGTCATAAAAACGGTCATATTTTTAACTACATTTAAAGTTATATATTTTAATGCAGATAACAACATAATCATTCCACAAGCCCATAAACGTATACCATATCGAAATACGAGTTCATTAAAGATCATCATTAAAGATGAAAGAAGGCCCATTTCAGTAAACCTTCGGAAAATTAAAATCAATAACATAAAAACGGTCATATATTTTACTACCTTTAATGTTAAATATTTTAATGCAGATAACAACAAAATCATTCCACAAGCCTATAAAGGTATGCCATATCGAAATCTGAGTTCATTTGACCAAGTTATGGGCTTTTAAAGATGGAAAGAAGGCCCATTTCAGTAAACCTTCGCAAAATTAAAATCAATGGATTAAAAAAAAAAAAATTCCACAAGCCCCTTAAGGTATGCCGTATCTAAATACGAGTTCATTTGACCAAGTTATAGGCTTTTAAAGATGGAAAGAAGGCCCATTTCAGTAAACCTTCGCTAAATTAAAATCAATGACATAAAAACGGTCATATATTTTACTACCTTTAAAGTTATATATTTTAATGCAGATAAAAACATAATCATTCCACAAGCCCATAGAGGTATGCCATATCGAAATCCGAGTCCTTTTGACCAGGTTATGGGCTTTTAAAGATGGAAAGAAGGCCCATTTCAGTAAACCTTCGCAAAATTAAAATCAATGACATAAAAACGGTCATATTTTTTACTACCTTTAAAGTTATATATTTTAATGCAGATAATAACATAATCATTCCACAAGCCCATAGAGGTATGCCATATCGAAATCCGAGTCCTTTTGACCAGGTTATGGGCTTTTAAAGATGGAAAGAAGGCCCATTTCAGTAAACCTTTGCAAAATTAAAATCAATGAGATTAAAACGGTCATATTTTTAACTACCTTTAAAGTTTAATATTTTAATGCAGATAACAACATAATCATTCCACAAGCCTATAAAGGTATGCCATATCGAAATACGAGTTCATTTGACCAAGTTATTGGCTTTTAAAGATGGAAAGAAGGCCCATTTCAGTAAACCTTCGCAAAATTAAAATCAATGTCATAAAAACGGTCATATTTTTAACTACATTTAAAGTTATATATTTTAATGCAGATAACAACATAATCATTCCACAAGCCCATAAACGTATACCATATCGAAATACGAGTTCATTAAAGATCATCATTAAAGATGAAACAAGGCCCATTTCAGTAAACCTTCGGAAAATTAAAATCAATGACATAAAAACGGTCATATATTTTACTACCTTTAATGTTAAATATTTTAATGCAGATAACAACAAAATCATTCCACAAGCCTATAAAGGTATGCCATATCGAAATCTGAGTTCATTTGACCAAGTTATGGGCTTTTAAAGATGGAAAGAAGGCCCATTTCAGTAAACCTTCGCAAAATTAAAATCAATGGATTAAAAAAAAAAAAATTCCACAAGCCCCTAAAGGTATGCCGTATCTAAATACGAGTTCATTTGACCAAGTTATAGGCTTTTAAAGATGGAAAGAAGGCCCATTTCAGTAAACCTTCGCTAAATTAAAATCAATGACATAAAAACGGTCATATATTTTACTACCTTTAAAGTTATATATTTTAATGCAGATAAAAACATAATCATTCCACAAGCCCATAGAGGTATGCCATATCGAAATCCGAGTCCTTTTGACCAGGTTATGGGCTTTTAAAGATGGAAAGAAGGCCCATTTCAGTAAACCTTCGCAAAATTAAAATCAATGACATAAAAACGGTCATATTTTTTACTACCTTTAAAGTTATATATTTTAATGCAGATAATAACATAATCATTCCACAAGCCCATAGAGGTATGCCATATCGAAATCCGAGTCCTTTTGACCAGGTTATGGGCTTTTAAAGATGGAAAGAAGGCCCATTTCAGTAAACCTTTGCAAAATTAAAATCAATGACATAAAAACGGTCATATTTTTAACTGCATTTAAAGTTATATATTTTAATGCAGATAACAACATAATCAATTCTCAAGCCCATAGAGGTATGCCATATAGAAATCCGAGTCATTTTGACCAAATTATGGGCTTTTAAAGATGGAAAGAAGGCCCATTTCAGTAAACCTTTGCAAAATTAAAATCAATGACATAACAACGGTCATATTTTTTAATACCCTTAAAGTTATATATTTTAATGCAGATAAAAACATATCCATTCCACAAGCCCATAAACGTATACCATATCGAAATACGGGTTCATTTGACCAAGTTATTCGCTTTTAAAGATGAAAGAAGGCCCATTTCAGTAAACCTTCGCAAAATTAAAATCAATGACATAAAAACGGTCAAATGTTTTTCTACCTTTAAAGTTAAATATTTTAATGCAGATAACAACAAAATCATTCCAAACGCCTATAAAGGTATGCCATATCGAAATCGAAGAAAGGCCCATTTCAGTAAACTTTCGCAAAATTAAAATCAATGGCATAAAAAGGGTCATATTTTTTACTACCTTTAAAGTTATATATTTTAATGCAGAAAACAACATAACCATTCCACAAGCCCATAGAGGTATGCCATATCGAAATCCGAGTCCTTTTGGCCAGGTTATGGGCTTTTAAAGATGGAAAGAAGGCCCATTTCAGTAAACCTTTGCAAAATTAAAATCAATGACATAAAAACGGTCATATTTTTTACTACCTTTAAAGATATATATTTTAATGCAGATAACAACATAATCATTCCACAAGCCCATAGAGGTATGCCATATCGAAATCCGAGTCCTTTTGGCCAGGTTATGGGCTTTTAAAGATGGAAAGAAGGCCCATTTCAGTAAACCTTTGCAAAATTAAAATCAATGACATAAAAACGTTCATATTTTTTACTACCTTTAAAGATATATATTTTAATGCAGATAACAACATAATCATTCCACAAGCCCATAGAGGTATGCCATATCAAAATCCGAGTGCTTTTGACCAGGTTATGGGCTTTTAAAGATGGAAAGAAGGCCAATTTCAGTTAACCTTCGCAAAATTAAAATCAATGACTTAAAAACGGTCATATATTTTACTACCTTTAAAGTTATATATTTTAAAGCAGAAAACAACATAATCACTCCACAAGCCAATAAAGGTATGCCATATCGAACCCCGAGTTCTTTGACCAAGTTATGGGCTTTTAAAGATGGAAAGAAGGCCCATATCAGTAAACCTTTGCAAAATTAAAATCAATCACATAAAAAACGGTCATATTTTTTACTACCTTTAAAGTTATATATTTTAATGCAGATAACAACATAATCATTGCACAAGCCCATAGAGGTATGCCATATCGAAATCCGATTCCTTTTGACCAGGTTATGGGCTTTTTACTACCTTTAAAGTTAAATATTTTAATGCAGATAACAACAAAATCATTCCACAAGACCCTAAAGGTATGCCATATCGAAATACGAGTTCATTTGACCAAGTTATAGGCTTTTAAAGATGGAAAGAAGGCCCATTTCAGTAAACCTTCGCAAAATTAAAATCAATGACATAAAAACGGTCATATTTTTTACTACCTTTAAAGTTATATATTTTAATGGAAATAACAACATAATCATTCCACAAGCCCATAGAGGTATGCCATATCAAAATCCGAGTCCTTTTGACCAGGTTATGGGCTTTTAAAGATGGAAAGAAGGCCCATTTCAGTAAACCTTCGCAAAATTAAAATCAATGACATAAAAACGGTCATATTTTTAACTACATTTAAAGTTCTATATTTTAATGCAGATAACAACATAATCATTCCACAAGCCCATAAACGTATACCATATCGAAATACGAGTTCATTTGACCAAGTAATTGGCTTTTAAAGATGAAAGAAGGCCCATTTCAGTAAACCATCGGAAAATTAAAATCAATGACATAAAAACGGTCATATTTTTTACTACCTTTAATGTTAAATATTTTAATGCAGATAACAACATAATCATTCCACAAGCCTATAAAGGTATGCCATATCGAAATCCGAGTCCTTTTGACCAGGTTATGGGCTTTTAAAGATGGAAAGAAGGCCCATTTCAGTAAACCTTCGCTAAATTGAAATCAATGACATAAAAACGGTCATATATTTTACTACCTTTAAAGTTTAATATTTTAATGCACATAACAACAAAATCATTCCACAAGCCCCTAAAGGTATGCCATATCGAAATACGAGTTCATTTGACCAAGTTATTGGCTTTTAAAGATGGAAAGAAGGCCCATTTCAGTAAACCTTCGCAAAATTAAAATCAATGACATAAAAACGGTCATATTTTTAACTACCTTTAAAGTTATATATTTTAATGCAGATAACAACATAATCATTCCACAAGCCCATAAAGGTATGTCATATCGAAATCCCAGTTCATTTGATTAAGTTATGGGCTTTAAAAGATGGAAAGAAGGCCCATTTCAGTAAACCTTCGAAAAATTAAAATCAATGACATAAAAACGGTCATATTTTTTACTACCTTTAAAGTTTAATATTTTAATCCACATAACAACAAAATCATTCCACAAGCCCCTAAAGGTATGCCATATCGAAATACGAGTTCATTTGACCAAGTTATTGGCTTTTAAAGATGGAAAGAAGGCCCATTTCAGTAAACCTTTGCAAAATTAAAATCAATGACTAAAAACGGTCATATTTTTTACTACCTTTAAAGTTATATATTTTAATGCACATAACAACATAATCATTCCACAAGCCAATAGAAAAAGCCATATCGAAATCCGAGTTCATTTGACCAAGTTATGGGCTTTTAAAGATGGAAAGAAGGCCCATTTCAGTAAACTTTCGCAAAATAAAAGTCAATGACATAAAAACCGTCATATTTTTTACTACCTTTAAAGTTAAATATTTTAATGCAGATAACAACAAAATAATTCCACAAGCCCCTAAAGGTATGCCATATCGAAATACGAGTTCATTTGACCAAGTTATGGGCTTTTAAAGATGGAAATAAGGCCCATTTCAGTAAGCCTTCGCAAAATAAGAATCAATACATAAAAACGGTCATATTTTTTACTACCTTTAAAGATATATATTTTAATGCAGATAACAACATAATCATTCCACAAGCCCATAACGGTATGCCATATCGAAATCCGAGTTCATTTGACTAAGTTATGGGCTTTTAAATATGTAAAGAAGGCCCATTTCAGTAAACCTTCGCAAAATTAAAATCAATGACATAAAAACGGTCCTATTTTTTACTACCTTTAAAGTTTAATTTTTAATGCAGATAACAACAAAATCATTCCACAAGCCCCTAAAGGTATCCCATATCGAAATACCAGTTCATTTGACCAAGTTATTGGCCTTTAAAGATGGAAAGAAGGCCCATTTCAGTAAACCTTCGCAAAATTAAAATCAATGACATAAAAACGGTCATATTTTTTACTACCTTTAAAGTTTAATATTTTAATGCACATAACAACAAAATCATTCCACAAGCCCCTAAATGTATGCCATATCGAAATACGAGTTCATTTGACCAAGTTATTGGCTTTTAAAGATGGAAAGAAGGCCCATTTCAGTAAACCTTCGCAAAATTAAAATCAATGACATAAAAACGGTCATATTTTTAACTACCTTTAAAGTTATATATAGAGGTATGCCATATCAAAATCCGAGTGCTTTTGACCAGGTTATGGGCTTTTAAAGATGGAAAGAAGGCCAATTTCAGTAAACCTTCGCAAAATTAAAATCAATGACTTAAAAACGGTCATATATTTTACTACCTTTAAAGTTATATATTTTAAAGCAGAAAACAACATAATCACTCCACAAGCCTATAAAGGTATGCCATATCGAACCCCGAGTTCTTTGACCAAGTTATGGGCTTTTAAAGATGGAAAGAAGGCCCATATCAGTAAACCTTTGCAAAATTAAAATCAATCACATAAAAAACGGTCATATTTTTTACTACCTTTAAAGTTATATATTTTAATGCAGATAACAACATAATCATTGCACAAGCCCATAGAGGTATGCCATATCGAAATCCGATTCCTTTTGACCAGGTTATGGGCTTTTAAAGATGGAAAGAAGGAGCATTTCAGTAAACCTTTGCAAAATTAAAATCAATGACATAAAAACGGCCATATTTTTTACTACCTTTAAAGTTAAATATTTTAATGCAGATAACAACATAATCATTCCACAAGACCCTAAAGGTATGCCATATCGAAATACGAGTTCATTTGACCAAGTTATAGGCTTTTAAAGATGGAAAGAAGGCCCATTTCAGTAAACCTTCGCAAAATTAAAATCAATGACATAAAAACGGTCATATTTTTTACTACCTTTAAAGTTATATATTTTAATGGAAATAACAACATAATCATTCCACAAGCCCATAGAGGTATGCCATATCAAAATCCGAGTCCTTTTGACCAGGTTATGGGCTTTTAAAGATGGAAAGAAGGCCCATTTCAGTAAACCTTCGCAAAATTAAAATCAATGACATAAAAACGGTCATATTTTTTACTACCTTTAAAGTTATATATTTTAATGCAGATAACAACATAATCATTGTACAAGCCTATAAAGGTATGCCATATCGAAATCCGAGTCCTTTTGACCAGGTTATGGGCTTTTAAAGATGGAAAGAAGGCCCATTTCAGTAAACCTTCGCTAAATTGAAATCAATGACATAAAAACGGTCATATATTTTACTACCTTTAAAGTTTAATATTTTAATGCACATAACAACAAAATCATTCCACAAGCCCCTAAAGGTATGCCATATCGAAATACGAGTTCATTTGACCAAGTTATTGGCTTTTAAAGATGGAAAGAAGGCCCATTTCAGTAAACCTTCGCAAAATTAAAATCAATGACATAAAAACGGTCATATTTTTAACTACCTTTAAAGTTATATATTTTAATGCAGATAACAACATAATCATTCCACAAGCCCATAAAGGTATGTCATATCGAAATCCCAGTTCATTTGATTAAGTTATGGGCTTTAAAAGATGGAAAGAAGGCCCATTTCAGTAAACCTTCGAAAAATTAAAATCAATGACATAAAAACGGTCATATTTTTTACTACCTTTAAAGTTTAATATTTTAATCCACATAACAACAAAATCATTCCACAAGCCCCTAAAGGTATGCCATATCGAAATACGAGTTCATTTGACCAAGTTATTGGCTTTTAAAGATGGAAAGAAGGCCCATTTCAGTAAACCTTTGCAAAATTAAAATCAATGACTAAAAACGGTCATATTTTTTACTACCTTTAAAGTTATATATTTTAATGCACATAACAACATAATCATTCCACAAGCCAATAGAAAAAGCCATATCGAAATCCGAGTTCATTTGACCAAGTTATGGGCTTTTAAAGATGGAAAGAAGGCCCATTTCAGTAAACTTTCGCAAAATAAAAGTCAATGACATAAAAACCGTCATATTTTTTACTACCTTTAAAGTTAAATATTTTAATGCAGATAACAACAAAATAATTCCACAAGCCCCTAAAGGTATGCCATATCGAAATACGAGTTCATTTGACCAAGTTATGGGCTTTTAAAGATGGAAATAAGGCCCATTTCAGTAAGCCTTCGCAAAATAAGAATTAATACATAAAAACGGTCATATTTTTTACTACCTTTAAAGATATATATTTTAATGCAGATAACAACATAATCATTCCACAAGCCCATAACGGTATGCCATATCGAAATCCGAGTTCATTTGACTAAGTTATGGGCTTTTAAATATGTAAAGAAGGCCCATTTCAGTAAACCTTCGCAAAATTAAAATCAATGACATAAAAACGGTCCTATTTTTTACTACCTTTAAAGTTTAATTTTTAGTGCAGATAACAACAAAATCATTCCACAAGCCCCTAAAGGTATCCCATATCGAAATACCAGTTCATTTGACCAAGTTATTGGCCTTTAAAGATGGAAAGAAGGCCCATTTCAGTAAACCTTCGCAAAATTAAAATCAATGACATAAAAACGGTCATATTTTTTACTACCTTTAAAGTTTAATATTTTAATGCACATAACAACAAAATCATTCCACAAGCCCCTAAATGTATGCCATATCGAAATACGAGTTCATTTGACCAAGTTATTGGCTTTTAAAGATGGAAAGAAGGCCCATTTCAGTAAACCTTCGCAAAATTAAAATCAATGACATAAAAACGGTCATATTTTTAACTACCTTTAAAGTTATATATTTTAATGCAGATAACAACATAATCATTCCACAAGCCCATAAAGGTATGTCATATCGAAATCCCAGTTCATTTGACTAAGTTATGGGCTTTAAAAGATGGAAAGAAGGCCCATTTCAGTAAACCTTCGAAAAATTAAAATCAATGACATAAAAACGGTCATATTTATACCCGTTACTCGTAGAGTAAAAGGGTATACTAGATTCGTCGGAAAGTATGTAACAGGCAGAAGGAAGCGTTTCCGACCCCATAAAGTATATATATTCTTGATCAGGATCACTAGCCGAGTCGATCTAGCCATGTCCGTCTGTCCGTCTGTCCGTCTGTCCGTCTGTCCGTCTGTCCGTCTGTCCGTCTGACCGTCTGTCCGTCTGTCCGTCTGTCCGTCTGTCCGTCTGTCTGTCCGTCCGGATGAACGCTGAGATCTCGGAAACTATGAGAGCTAGGCTATTGAGATTTGGCGTACAGATTCCTGAGCTTCTTACGCAGCGCAAGTTTGTTTCAGTAGACTGCCACGCCCACTCTAACGCCCACAAACCGCCCAAAACTGTAACTCCTACAGTTTTTATGCTAGATAGAAAATTTTAACTGAAATGTATTTTTCTCATCAAAACCTATCGATTGACCTAAAAAAAAGTTTGCCACGCCCACTTAAACGCCCACAAACCGCGAAAACCTGTGACGCCCACAATTTGCATGCTAGATAAATAATTTTAACTGAAATGTATTGGTGTCGTCAATACCTATCGATTGATCCAAAAATAATTCTGCCACGCCCACTCTAACGCCCATAACGCTTAAATCTGACTACCGCCGGTAGGTGGCGCATTTTAATTTCGCTTTGCTGCTTGCATATCTCCATTTCCCTTTGAGTAACGGGTATCTGATAGTCGAGGTACTCGACTATAGCGTTCTTCCTTGTTTTTACTACCTTTAAAGTTTAATATTTAAATCCACATAACAACAAAATCATTCCACAAGCCCCTAAAGGTATGCCATATCGAAATACGAGTTCATTTGACCAAGTTATTGGCTTTTAAGGATGGAAAGAAGGCCCATTTCAGTAAACCTTCTCAAAATTGAAGTCAATGACATAAAAACGGTCATATTTTTTACTACCTTTAAAGTTATATATTTTAATGCAGATAACAACATAATCATTCCACAAGCCTATAAAGGTATGCCATATCGAAATCCGAGTCCTTTTGACCAGGTTATGGGCTTTTAAAGATGGAAAGAAGGCCCATTTCAGTAAACCTTCGCTAAATTGAAATCAATGACATAAAAACGGTCATATATTTTACTACCTTTAAAGTTTAATATTTTAATGCAGATAACAACATAATCATTCCACAAGCCCATAGAGGTATGCCATATCAAAATCCGAGTCCTTTTGACCAGGTTATGGGCTTTTAAAGATGGAAAGAAGGCCCATTTCAGTAAACCTTCGCAAAATTAAAATCAATGACATAAAAACGGTCATATTTTTTACTACCTTTAAAGTTATATATTTTAATGCAGATAACAACATAATCATTCCACAAGCCTATAAAGGTATGCCATATCGAAATCCGAGTCCTTTTGACCAGGTTATGGGCTTTTAAAGATGGAAAGAAGGCCCATTTCAGTAAACCTTCGCTAAATTGAAATCAATGACATAAAAACGGTCATATTTTTAACTACCTTTAAAGTTATATATGTAGCAGGATTGCTACGTCGTAGTATGTATGTATGTGTATGTTATTGTATTCCTTCTAGATCATTCGTGTAAGTTCTAAGAATAAGTTGTTGTTGTTGTACGATGCCGCTCACTGTTCTCTAACTCTCTCTCTCAATCTCATCGCTCTCACACTCTCTCAATGAATCGGGGGTTGATGCGGATCGTGAGCTGAGAGCGAGGGCAGTTGAACGCCGACCGTGATCCTGAACAGACGAAATTATAAAATAAAGACTAGAAGTACATATATATGTGTGTTGGTGTTTAACTTTGGGGGAATATATCATACCCCTACAAAATCAGAAGTGGGCCGATCACGAGCCAATTAATTAAATTGTTAGTAAAAAGAAAATCAAAATGGATTTAAACAACGAGTCGATTGAACAATTAAAAAGGTGGTTGAGTGTATTGAAGTTATCAACAACCGGAACAAAGAGACAATTGATCTTGCGATTAAATAATATACCGAAGGAAATTCGGGAAAAGTTTGACGAAATGGCGAGACAAAAAGGAGACAAAGACGGCGACAAAAGTAAAGGCGAAGACAGCGGCGACGAGAATTTCGAAGGCGGCGAACTATCCAGAAAGAAGGCGGCGACAAAAGTAACGGCAAAGACGGCGGCATCCAGAATTATGACGAAGAAGGCGGCGACAAAAGTAACGGCAAAGACGGCGGCATCCAGAATTACGATGAAGAAGACGGTGACAAAAGTAACGGCAAAGACGGCGGCATCCAGAGTTACGACGAAGAAGACGGCGAAATAAACGGCGAAGATGGTGAAAGGAATGACGAAGTTGCTGGCAGCATTCTCAGAATTAGAGGCAAACGGAACGAAAACTATACAGAAGACGACATGCACGACCAGGCTGGAGAGAATTCTAGGAACGCAAAAAGCAGCGAACGTAAAGTGAAAAATGGCAACGTTGCGGTGGTGGAAAACTTTAACGAGAGCATCGGCGTCTCGTTGAATATGGCAACACAGGTGTTGAGAGATTTTGCTGGCGAGTCATGTGCCTGCAAATGGACTACTCAAATGCATAATATCGCGAAGATTTATGGAATAGGTGGAAAATTCGAGAAAATGCTAATGGTGAGCAAAATTAAAGGAAAAGCTTATGAGTGGCTGCACGCAAATTCAGACCGCGTGTTGCTACCGTTGGATGGCTTGACTGCAGAGCTGATTTCAACGTTTGGCGGAAAATCATCGAAGTTGGAGAGAAGACGCAAATTCGAAGGTCGCAAATGGAAACAAAGCGAAACTTTTGGGAGTTATATCGACGACAAGATAATGCTTGCTCAGGGTATTAATATTGAGGCTGATGAAATGTTGAGCTGCATCATCGAAGGAATTCCCAATCAAGGGTTACGTAATCAGGCGCATATTCAATGCTTTGTGGATATTGGGCACATTAAGAGAGCGTTTGCGGATGTAAGCTTGCCAAAATCGTATGGAGTTGGCAGGCCGACGACATCAACGGGTCCCAAGGACGGCAAGAAGACTCGCTGTTTCAATTGCAATGCAAAAGGGCATTGGGCGTACGAGTGCAGGAAGTCGAAGCGGGAGAAAGGATCGTGCTATGCGTGCGGTAAGAGGGGACATTTTGTTGCGAAATGTTTGAACAATAAAAACATGAACGAGGGCGAAAATAATTATGTAAGATATGTTGAAATTAATTTTGTAGACGAATCAAATACCAGGTTAATTGCAGAATGCCTCATAGATACGGGAAGTCCGATTTCATTTATCAAAATATCCAAAGTACCCAAAGACATTTCAAAATTACCAGTTTTAAGTTCATATTACGGTTTAAACAAAAGTTACCTAAAAACGCATGGAAAAGTATTATGTTATGTTATGAAAAATTTAGATAAAATACATTTTAATTTAGTTATTGTGGCAAACGAATCTATGAGTCATGATGTAATCTTGGGACGAGATTTTATGGATGCTTGTAATCTAAATTTAAGCCTTGACACTTTGAAAATGGTTACAGTTGAGAATATTGAAAATCCTTCTGATGTTAGTGATGAAAAGCAGATAGTTAGCGATGAAGTTAGTGATGAAAAGCAGATAGTTAGCGATGAAGTTAGTGATGAAAAGCAGATAGTTAGCGATGAAGTTAGTGATGAAAAGCAAATAATTAGCGATGGTGTTAGTAATGTTAGGGATAAGAATACAATTTTTAGCGATGTTAATCATGGAATTAGGGACAGCAGGGAAACAATTAAAGAAATTTTTAGTAAAATCAGAAATGAAGAAGAAGTTACGAATAAAAATTATATTGAGCCGGAAATAAATCTAGTGGAAAAGGAATTATTTAATATAAATTTAACGGATGAAAGTGTTGAATACAAAGTCGGTGATCATGTGAATTATAATGTTAGGTGTCAGTTCGTTAAGATGGTAGAAAGTTGTTATGTAAATAAAGAAAGGCCAAAGGAACCGGAGGTTAGATGCGAAATGAAATTAAGATTAGAGGATTCAAAACCATTCAGTTGTTCGCCCAGACGTTTAGCTTACACAGAGAAAGAAAAATTACAGGTGATATTAGACGAATACCTAAGTGAAGGAATTATAAGGCCAAGTGAATCTGAGTATGCATCTCCAATAGTGTTAGTTAAAAAGAAGTCAGGCGACTTACGACTATGTGTAGATTACCGAAAACTTAACAAGACTATGGTGAAAGATAATTATCCGTTACCTTTGATTGACGATTTATTAGATACATTAGTAAATAAAACAATATTTTCGAAATTAGATTTAAAGCATGGCTACTTTCATGTGTTTGTGGATAGTGAATCGATAAAATATACCTCATTTATGACGCCTTTAGGACAATTTGAGTTTATGCGGATGCCAATGGGGCTGAAGAATGCACCAGCGGTGTTTCAACGATTTATCAATAAGATTTTTGCAGACATGATAAGGGATGGTAAGGTAGTTATATACATGGACGATATCATGATTGCGAGTTAAGAAATGCAAGAACATTTAAGTGTTCTTAGAGAAGTTTTTGATCGATTAGCAAGGAACAAACTAGAATTAAGAATGGACAAGTGTGAGTTTCTACAAGCAAGTGTACAATACTTAGGATTTTTGGTAACTAGCAAAGGAATACAGGCTAATGACAAAGGAATAGAAGCTGTTCGAGATTTTCCCGTTCCAGACAAAGTACACGGTGTTAGAAGCTTTCTGGGTTTGTGTTCGTATTTTAGAAGGTTCATTAAAGATTTTTCGATGATCGCTAAACCTCTATATGAATTGTTAAAAAAGGATAAAGAATTTGTATTTGAAGAAAAGGAATTACAATGTTTTGAAATGCTTAAGAAAAAGTTGGTGGAAGCTCCAGTGTTAGGATTATATTATTACAAGGACGAGGTAGAATTGCATACAGACGCCAGTGCACAAGGTTTTGGAGCAGTTTTGCTTCAAAGAAAAGAGGATAAAAAGCTTCATCCAATATTTTATTTTTCGAAAGCAACAACAAAAGACGAAGCAAAGTATCATAGTTTTGAACTGGAAACGTTAGCAATAATTTACGCTCTTAGAAGATTTAGAATTTATGTGCAGGGTAGACGATTTAGAATAGTCACAGATTGTAACTCACTGACGTTGACGTTAAATAGAATTGAGTTAAACCCCCGTATTGCACGGTGGGCATTAGAATTGCTAGAATATGACTTTGAATTAGTCCACAAATCGGGGAAACTTATGCAACATGTTGACGCGTTAAGTAGAAATACAAACATAATGGTAGTTGAAACGAATAGCTTTGAAGATAATTTAATTATTTGTCAAGCGAAAGATGAAAAATTAAAAGATGTTAGAAAAAAGTTAGAAAATGAGGAAGATAAATAGTTTGAGATGAGGAATGGAGTTATATATAGAAAGTCGAATAATGGAAAGCTGTTATTTTGTGTTCCAGAAGAAATGGAGGAAAAGATATTATACAAATATCACAATGAATTAGGTCATTTAGGAAGAGATAAAGTTATGGATGCTATTGCTAGGACGTATTGGTTTTCGAATTTGAAAGAGAAAGTGGTTAGACATATTGAAAATTGTATAAGATGTGTAGCATATTCGCCAAAGTCAGGGAAAGGGGAAGGACTGTTGGACAGTATACCAAAAGGAAATGTGCCATTCGAAATTATACATATTGATCATTATGGACCGGTTGATAATGGAAGAGCAAAGAAACATCTCTTTGTGGTCATAGACGGATTTACCAAATATGTTAGGCTATATGCAACAAAAACGACGAACACAAAGGAAGTTATTATAGCATTGAAAGACTATTTCAGGTCTTACAGCAGACCAACTTGTATAGTTTCGGATAGGGGAAGCTGTTTTACGTCGGAAGATTTTGGAAAATTTATGGAAGAATGTAATATTAAACATGTCAAAATTGCGACTGGGTCACCTCAAGCCAATGGACAAGTAGAAAGGATTAATAGAATTGTCGGACCAATGATAGCTAAATTAGCAGATCCAGAAGAGAAAATGCATTGGGACACAGTTGTGGAAGATGTTGAGTTTTCATTGAACAACACGAAGCAAAGAAGCATAGCACAAATGCCAAGTAAAATGTTGTTTGGAATCGAGCAGAAAGGTAAAGTTATTGATGAATTGAGACAAAAGTTAGAAGAATTAGATAATGTTAGTGATGTTAGAGATTTAGACAAAATTAGAAAAGATGGTTCAGAAGCGCAAAGAAAATTACAAAAAGACAACGAACAGAGATATAATGAAAAAAGGACAAAGAGTTCGGAGTACAAAGTGGGAGACTACATTATGGTAAAGAATTTTGATAGCTCAGTAGGAGTCGCAAGAAAGCTAATACCTAAACACAAGGGCCCTTATGTTATAGATAAAGTTTTGAGAAATGATAGATACTTGATAAAAGATGGTGAAGGTTTTCAATTATCGCGTTGCCCTTATCAAGGTGTCTGGAGTAGCCAAAATATTAAGCATTGGATTGGAAAACGAAAGTAAAGTTGTAAATATATCAAAGAATTTGTAAATAAAAAACTAAATTATAGAAACTAAGATAAATATAAGCCGAAATCAATTGTAAATTAACACAAGATCAGGGGATCTTAAAATGTCAGGACGGCCGAATTGTAGCAGGATTGCTACGTCGTAGTATGTATGTATGTGTATGTTATTGTATTCCTTCTAGATCATTCGTGTAAGTTCTAAGAATAAGTTGTTGTTGTTGTACGATGCCGCTCACTGTTCTCTAACTCTCTCTCTCAATCTCATCGCTCTCACACTCTCTCAATGAATCGGGGGTTGATGCGGATCGTGAGCTGAGAGCGAGGGCAGTTGAACGCCGACCGTGATCCTGAACAGACGAAATTATAAAATAAAGACTAGAAGTACATATATATGTGTGTTGGTGTTTAACTTTGGGGGAATATATCATACCCCTACATATATTTTAATGCAGATAACAACATAATCATTGCACAAGCCCATAGAGGTATGCCATATCGAAATCCGATTCCTTTTGACCAGGTTATGGGCTTTTAAAGATGGAAAGAAGGAGCATTTCAGTAAACCTTTGCAAAATTAAAATCAATGACATAAAAACGGTCCTATTTTTTACTACCTTTAAAGTTAAATATTTTAATGCAGATAACAACAAAATCATTCCACAAGACCCTAAAGGTATGCCATATCGAAATACGAGTTCATTTGACCAAGTTATAGGCTTTTAAAGATGGAAAGAAGGCCCATTTCAGTAAACCTTCGCAAAATTAAAATCAATGACATAAAAACGGTCATATTTTTTACTACCTTTAAAGTTATATATTTTAATGGAAATAACAACATAATCATTCCACAAGCCCATAGAGGTATGCCATATCAAAATCCGAGTCCTTTTGACCAGGTTATGGGCTTTTAAAGATGGAAAGAAGGCCCATTTCAGTAAACCTTCGCAAAATTAAAATCAATGACATAAAAACGGTCATATTTATACCCGTTACTCGTAGAGTAAAAGGGTATACTAGATTCGTCGGAAAGTATGTAACAGGCAGAAGGAAGCGTTTCCGACCCCATAAAGTATATATATTCTTGATCAGGATCACTAGCCGAGTCGATCTAGCCATGTCCGTCTGTCCGTCTGTCCGTCTGTCCGTCTGTCTGTCCGGATGAACGCTGAGATCTCGGAAACTATGAGAGCTAGGCTATTGAGATTTGGCGTACAGATTCCTGAGCTTCTTACGCAGCGCAAGTTTGTTTCAGTAGACTGCCACGCCCACTCTAACGCCCACAAACCGCCCAAAACTGTAACACCTACAGTTTTGATGCTAGATAGAAAATTTTAACTGAAATGTAATGTTCTCATCAATACCTATCGATTGACCCAAAAAAAAGTTTGCCACGCCCACTTAAACGCCCACAAACCGCGAAAACCTGTGACGCCCACAATTTGCATGCTAGATAAAAAATTTTAACTGAAATGTATTGGTGTCGTCAATACCTATCGATTGATCCAAAAATAAATTTGCCACGCCCACTCTAACGCCCATAACGCTTAAATCTGTCTACCGCCGGTAGGTGGCGCATTTTAATCTCGCTTTGCTGCTTGCATATCTCCATTTCCCTTTGAGTAACGGGTATCTGATAGTCGAGGTACTCGACTATAGCGTTCTTCCTTGTTTTTACTACCTTTAAAGTTATATATTTTAATGCAGATAACAACATAATCATTCCACAAGCCTATAAAGGTATGCCATATCGAAATCCGAGTCCTTTTGACCAGGTTATGGGCTTTTAAAGATGGAAAGAAGGCCCATTTCAGTAAACCTTCGCTAAATTGAAATCAATGACATAAAAACGGTCATATATTTTACTACCTTTAAAGTTTAATATTTTAATGCACATAACAACAAAATCATTCCACAAGCCCCTAAAGGTATGCCATATCGAAATACGAGTTCATTTGACCAAGTTATTGGCTTTTAAAGATGGAAAGAAGGCCCATTTCAGTAAACCTTCTCAAAATTAAAATCAATGACATAAAAACGGTCATATTTTTAACTACCTTTAAAGTTATATATTTTAATGCAGATAACAACATAATCATTCCACAAGCCCATAAAGGTATGTCATATCGAAATCCCAGTTCATTTGATTAAGTTATGGGCTTTAAAAGATGGAAAGAAGGCCCATTTCAGTAAACCTTCGAAAAATTAAAATCAATGACATAAAAACGGTCATATTTTTTACTACCTTTAAAGTTTAATATTTTAATCCACATAACAACAAAATCATTCCACAAGCCCCTAAAGGTATGCCATATCGAAATACGAGTTCATTTGACCAAGTTATTGGCTTTTAAAGATGGAAAGAAGGCCCATTTCAGTAAACCTTTGCAAAATTAAAATCAATGACTAAAAACGGTCATATTTTTTACTACCTTTAAAGTTATATATTTTAATGCACATAACAACATAATCATTCCACAAGCCAATAGAAAAAGCCATATCGAAATCCGAGTTCATTTGACCAAGTTATGGGCTTTTAAAGATGGAAAGAAGGCCCATTTCAGTAAACTTTCGCAAAATAAAAGTCAATGACATAAAAACCGTCATATTTTTTACTACCTTTAAAGTTAAATATTTTAATGCAGATAACAACAAAATAATTCCACAAGCCCCTAAAGGTATGCCATATCGAAATACGAGTTCATTTGACCAAGTTATGGGCTTTTAAAGATGGAAATAAGGCCCATTTCAGTAAGCCTTCGCAAAATTAAAATCAATGACATAAAAACGGTCAAATTTTTTACTACCTTTAAAGTTATATATTTTAATGCAGATAACAACAAGTAGGTAGTTAATACGGGAGCTGGCTCACTAGGTAATAAATCATGTCAAAAAAGGAGGTGGGGGTGACCCTAATTAGTCACGCATGGTTGCACACTGACCCTAATTAGTCACGCATGGTTGCACACAGGTGTTCTAATGACCTACTTAGCATAATTAATTCAAAAAGGGGGGTGTTGCTGACCCTAGTTAGATGAGCATGGTTGCACACAGGTCACTTAATGAGGTTAGAAAGTGGTGTGTAGGAGTGTGAGAGAGTGGTGTTTTGATATGTCTTGTTTTGTCTTGTCTTTTTCTCAAGCTAAAGGTGCGTGTGTGATAGGGGTGTTTTGTCATGCGTGGAATTTTGTGGAGTGCAATGGTTGCACACAGGTCACTATGTTGCTTCTAACTTGTGTTAGAACGCGTTATGCGTGGGCGTTTTGTTGAGTCAATTAGGGTTGTAGGTGACACCTGGCTTGCGTGTGTGATAGGGGTGTTTTGTCATGCGTGGGATTTTGTGGAGTGCAATGGTTGCACACAGATCACTATGTTGCTTCTAACTTGGGTTAGAAGGCGTTATGCGTGGGCGTTTTGTTGAGTCAATTAGGGTTGTAGGTGACACCTGGCTACGGTCTTGTGGTCAAAAGGTGTTGGTTTGAGGGATATTAGACCGCATACTTTTGTGGTGTGAAACAAGCGTGAGTTCGGTAACCTCCCCCTCTTTAGCGAGCATTAGATGGGAAAGTGAGCGTGGGAGTGTAACAAAAACGTTGTTTTGTTATGCGTGGGCGTTTTGTTGATTCAATTAGGGTTGTAGGTGACACCTGTTAGTGTAACCTGCCTACGGTCTTGTGGTCAAAATGGTGACTGTGGTGGTGGTGGTTCCTAACAGAACAAAACCAAATGAGATCGTTTGTTTAGTCAAATACGTTTTTCTTTAATCATATTTGAAAATTTTTTCTCATGCGCTTACATGAGAGAGAAAACGGTTACCTTCTAAGTTTTCAAAAAATGTATGTGTTAAGGAGAAATGTGGAAAGTAGTTCAGTTTTAGAAAACTATTCGTTTTACAAGGGGTGTTTTGTCATGCGTATGAATTTGTAAAACTATATTTAGGCGGAGGAGGAGGAGGAAGGGAAGTTGTTTTTCTATGCGTGGGCGTTTTGTTGATTCAATTAGGGTTGTAGGTGACACCTGTTAGTGTAACCTGGCTACGGTCTTGTGGTCAAAAGGTGTTGGTTTGAGGGATATTAGACCGCATACTTTTGTGGTGTGAAACAAGCGTGAGTTCGGTAACCTCTCCCCTCTTTAGCGAGCATTAGATGGGAAAGTGAGCGTAGGAGTGTAAGAGGGATGGTGGTGGTGGCGGTGCTTGTGGTGGTGGTTCCTAACAGAATATACACATTTATACACAAAAACAAATGAGATCGTTTGTTTAGTCAAATACGTTTTTCTTTAATCATATTTGAAAATTTTTTCTCATGCGCTTATAGAAAGAGAAAACGGTTACCTGCTAAGTTTTCAAAAAATGTATTTGTTAAGGAGAAATGTGGAAAGTAGTTCAGTTTTAGAAAACTATTTGAGTTGAGCGAACCATCTAGAATCGTCGTGTGAACCCTCCGGTAATTCAAAGCTAAAGTAAAGTTGTGTTAACTTACGTCCCATCCGAATTCGATTTGTGCGAGATTATCAAATTGATAAAAATTAAAATACTTTACCAAGTGTAAAGTAAAGTTGTGTGAACTGTGAACTATCCAGATTTGTGTTGTGTAAACTTATCAAATTGATAAACATAAAATACTTTACAGTAAAAGTAAAGTATAACAAAGTGAAAAGTACAAGTAACAATACAATACTTCCAAAAAAAAAAGGAAAAAATAAAAACAAAAAAAAATGAATAAGTATTGTGGAAAGTGCAACATTACCCTATCGGGTAACATTTCGTGGGCTCATCATCTGCGAACGGAGCAACACAAGAAGAATGTTGTTGAACCAGTGGATTCAAGGATAAAAAAAATCAGTTCTGGATTTCAAGGAAGGATTGTTCACTACTTATATGAAAACACCAACAATGATGTAATTTATCCAACACAATTTATGGAGCAAGCAGGAGAAGCTTTTCTACCTCACTTGTATCCATTGTTGGAAAGTTATGCATCGGTGAAAATAAATTTTGAACTTTTTGGAGAGTACGGACTTTTGAAGGAAGAAAAGGAATGTATTGAAATAAAGTCATTTCAAAGTAAGATGACAATAATTAGTGCCTATTCGAACATTGAAAATGAATATAAGGAGCACATGGAAAAAATTTTGGCGAGGATGGAAGAATTCCAAGAAAGGGATAGTGGATGGACTTTGCTTCATCTCACTCGATTGGAGATGAATATTAATCAATATTCACCCTTAAGAGGATCATCTTATATAAAACTACCCTCTTGTTTAGAAGGAAAAAAAGCAATTATAAATGTAAAAAACACAGATGATGAATATTGTTTTAAATGGAGCTTAATCGCAGCATTAAGTAAACTAAATAAAAATGCGAACAGATGCACAAGCTATAAAGTGAATATAAATGATGAAGTAATTGAAGTCAATGGGATCACACTAAATTTCACTGGATTGCAATTTCCACTAAAGCCTGCGGATATATCGAAATTTATGGAAATAAATAAGGACATAAATATTACACTTTTTGGATTCGACGATGGAGTTATATTCGGGCCCATATTTTACTCTCCTGAAGTGAGGAGAAATCATATAAATATGTTGATACTGGAGGAAGGATGTAAAGCACACTATACTTGGATAAAAAATCTCTCAAAGTAAGTTGTTTTATCATTTTATCATTATTATATCTTTTACCTGTTTTTGTTTTTAAATTTCATAATATTTATTTGCTTTCATACTTAAAAAAAAATTTTTTTTTTCTTGTGTTTATCTTTTTTTTAGTTTGGTTTCCTCTCAAGTTTCGAGAGACAAATCAAAAAAATGGTTCTGTCAAATTTGCTTAAATTACTCATTGAGTGAAGATGCTGCCAACCGGCATTCAGAAGTCTGTGGGAAAAAAGTCTCGCGTTTACCCAACATGAAGGATGCCACTTTACGGTATACAAATGTTCAAAAGGAAGTGATGGTCCCATTCACAGTTTACGCTGACTTTGAATCCATCCTTCAACCAATTAATAAAAACGAAACATTAAATTTAAATATTATAAATATACATAGACCTGTTTCATATGCATACTATATAAAGTGTGCACATGATAACAGTTTAGATAAGTTTGTCTTAGAAACTGTATTTAACTCGGGAATGAATTTCCTGTTATCACTAATAGAAAATTTAAGTTTTATATATGAAAACTATATTTCAAAATCTGTTTCTTTAATAATGTCAGATGTTGAAGAAGATGATTTCCAAAAATCTAATAATTGTCATATATGAAACACTCCTCTTTTATTAGACAGAGTTAGGGATCACTGTCACTTCACAGGAAAATTTAGGGGGGCAGCACATAATGAGTGTAATTTAAAATATACAGTTCCAAAATTTATTCCTGTTTTCTTCCACAATTTCACCAGGTATGATTGCCATCTATTTATTAAAGATTTGGCAGTCATACCTGGTGAAATAAAGGTAATTCCATTAAATAAGGAACAATATATATCAATTTCAAAAATTATAACTTTAAGTAATGGTGATAACTTTGAAATCCGTTTTCTAGACTCGTTTCGATTTATGCCTTCTGCTTTAGATACATTAGCTTCAAATCTAGATAGTGAACAAATGTGTATAACAAGATCATTTTTCCCTAATGAAAATCATTTCAACTTAATGCGACGAAAGGGTGTATTTCCATATGAATATTTAGATTCAGTTGAGAAATTAAAAGAAAGTAAATTACCTCCTAGAGAAGCTTTCTATAGTTCCTTAACCGAAAATGAATGTTCAGTTGAAAATTATACTCACGCACAAAAGGTATGGAATGAGTTTTCTTGTAATAATCTTAAAGATTATTTAGAATTATATTTAAAAACAGATGTTTTATTAATGTCTGATGTCTTTGAAAACTTTCGAAGACTTTGTAGTAAAATTTATTCACTTGATCCAGCACATTTTTTCACTACACCAGGATTATCATGGGAAGCTATGTTAAAATGTACTAAAATTGAATTAGATTTATTAACTGATATAGATCAGTATAAATTTATTCAAAGTGGTATTCGTGGTGGCTTAGTTCAATGTACATGTAGATATGCTAAAGCAAATAATAAATATGTTGAGAATTTTGATAGTACTCAAAAATCATCATATTTGATTTATTTGGATGCAAATAATTTATATGGTTGGGCTATGTCACAATCTTTACCATATGGAGGTTTTGAATGGATTTCAAGGGGGGAACTTGATAGTATTAACATTGCTGAGATTGCAGATGATAGTGAATATGGATACATTTTTGAGGTAGATTTAAAATATCCTTTAAAATTGCATGATAAACATAATGACCTTCCATTTTGTTGTAATAATCAGTTACCAACAAAGTCAGACAAAATAAAAAAATTAATTGCTGATTTAAGGGATAAAGAAAAATATATAATTCATTATAAAAATCTTCAACAGTGTATAGAAAATGGATTAATTCTAACAAAAATTCATAGAGGTCTTCGCTTCTTTCAGAAACCTTGGCTAAAAACATATATTGATTTGAATACATTCCATAGAACTAATGCAAAAAATACATTTGAAAAAGATTTTTTTAAACTTTTAAATAATGCTGTCTACGGTAAAACGATGGAAAATGTAGATAAGCGCGTTAATATTAAATTAATTACTGAATGGGAAAGTGCTTCACCATCCGATTCTTCTGGTCCAAAAAGGCATTGCGGTAGATCTCTTATTTCAAAGTCAAACTTCCATAGTGTCAAACAGTTTTCAGAAAACTTCTTTGCCTTTCAAATGAAAAGATTAAATGTGTTGTACAACAAACCTTTATATTTAGGTTTTGCTGTATTAGATTTATCGAAATGGAAAATGTATGATTTTCATTATAATTATATCAAACCTAAATACAATGAAAATGTTCAATTAAATTATATGGATACAGATTCTTTTATATATACCATTAACACTGAAGATTTTTATAAAGATATTCGGAATGATGTTGAGATGAAGTTTGATACATCAGATTATTCTGATGAATTACTTAATCTCTATAATTTTCCTAAAGCTAATAAAAAAAGGTTGGGTTTTTTTAAAGATGAACTCAATGGAAGACCTATGACTGAATTTGTTGGTTTGAGATCAAAAATGTATGCCTTTAAAACATCTAATAGTAATGACAGCTCTGAAAAAACAGTGAAAAAATCAAAGGGTGTTAAAAGAAGTGCAATAGATCAACTAACTTTTAATAGTTTTAAAAAATGTTTGTTTTCGGAAGAGGAAGTGGTAGGCTCTATGTCAATGATTAGATCTAAAAATCATCTTTTATCAACAATTAAATGTAAAAAAGTAGTTCTCAGTCATAAAGACACAAAGGTTCTTATACAAGACAATAAAATTAATACACTACAATATGGCCATTATAAAATAGATGAAAAAAGATTAGAAAATAAACTTAATGAAATGGATTCAAATATTTATGTTTATGAACAAAGAATAAAAGAAATAGAGAATTGTTCTAATAGAAATAATTATCAAGAGAGTGAAATAGAAAAATTTAAGAAAAATATATATGAATGTGAATTTGAAATGTTTTATACAGAACTAGAATTAAATTTATTAGATTGTAAAAAAAATGAATAAATGTACTCTATAATTGTAAATAAGACAGAACAAACAACGCTTTTTTATTTAAAGGGTAAAATGTAAGGTAATGTATAAACTAAATATTACAATTCACAATATTATTATTATTTTAAAATTTTTATTTAACAGAACAAACATCGCTTTTACTTACAGGGTAATGTTAAAATTTATGAGAATTAACAGAACATGAAAATTTGAATTTAACAGAAGAATTACAATATTTTCTTTGAATTACATTCAATTTGTTTACTTTCTTCTATATTTAGTGGTATAGTTTGTTTATAGTTATCTATACCACCCTGTAATCTATATACTTTATTGTCATCATTACTTAAAGGAATTGATTTAATGTATTTATCATTATCTTCATCTAAATTAAACGGTATAGTTTGAACATAGTTATCTATACCACCCTCAACAAGAATAGTTTCATCCTCACTAGATGATCTTGGAATACATGGTTCCGGATTTTCATCATCATAAAGGATTGTATCATGGTCATCATCATCATCATCATCATCATCGTCATCACCATACAAATTATGAGAAAATTTACCATCCTCTTTTTTATTAATGTTTTGGAGATCTGAAAATATAAATATTTTACTATATATATATACAAATATTATTTTATATGTATTTAACCAACCTTTTTGAGCTCCATCCGAAATATTATTTTCAACTTTTTTATTTATGTTTTGGAGTTCTGAAAATATATATATATATATATATTAGTATATAAAATTATATATATATATATATATATATTAAACTCACCTTTTTTTAATTTACTCGAATTATTATTTTCATCTTCTATTTTTATATTCTGTAAAAATAAACATATTTCCCTACTAAATCAGATTATGTTATAATATCACTATTAGTTATTTTGAAATCATTAATATCGTTAATTGATATTTTATCTGTACTAATCTGACTTTCTTTTTTATTTAAATATTCAAGCATCATTTGAGCTGCTAAATTTCTCTTTCTTAAATATATCCCATTAATTCTTTCTGCTTCCTCTATTTCAATTTCTTGGATTTGTGGGCCATCACTAAGATAACCTGTTTCTTCTTCTTCTATCTCTTCTCTTTTACTCTCTTGTTTGGAGAGAAGATCAGCATCCTTTGAAATTTTGTCATAGACAATCCTGTCTTTTCGTCTCTCTGCATTAATTACTGTTTGGGATAAAACTTCTGCAAATTCAAAACAATTTATTCTTAAAGTTGCTAAGGGGGTATTAGTATGGCGTTTAGATTTTTGATGGCGTTGGCGATTAGATAAATATTTTAAATTCATACGCTTAGATTTACTTAAACTTCGCCTAGAATGTGTTCTTCTATATATATTATTGTAATGACATTTAACTCCTACTGTAGCAGTTTTGTATTGGATGGTAAAGAATCTGTTTAGACCCCTTCTTCCCAAATCCATATGCCCACCTATTCTCCTTTCATTTTCAACTAATTTTTGCTTAAAATTCTCAATTATAGCTCTCTTTGTGAATTCGATTTGAGAGTTGTGTATGTTTTCAGTGCTTTTTAATTTATGAGTAGTGTTCCTTTTTATTGGAACCCGACTTACACTTTCAAATTCTGTATCACTATCACTGATCCCCAACACTAATTCTTGTGACGTATTACTAAATGTTGGTGCTCGACTTACGTTTTCAAATTCTCTCTCACTATCAATTATACCCATATCAATTTTTTCTGATTTTTCTTCTCCTATGTTCTTATTTTCTATGTGATCAACACTTTCATTTTCGCTATTAAAATCAAAAAGATTGGTTGGGGTTGTAGTTGTTGATGTAGCTGTTTTTGTTGTATCTTCTTCCAGAAGTTCTTTTTTTAATGTAGTTGCTGCTGTTGTAGTTGTTGTTTCTTCCTTCTCCTCCTCCTCCAGAATTCCCCTTCTCATTGTAGGTGTAGTTGCACTTGTTGTAGTTGAGGTAGATGTAGTTGTAGTAGATGTTGATTTAGTAGTTTCTTCTTCAACTGTACTTGCACTTGTACTTGTTGTTAAGTCTTTTTCATTAATGCTACCATTAATAGCATTAAATATTTTAGTATCGAGTTCACTTTTTAAGTTTGGTATCTCCTTTTCATCACTTGTCTTGTTTATGAGATCCATAAAAATATGACTGTCCTCTAGGATCTCAAATTTTAAGTCAATTTTAATGATTTTTTTTAGTTTTGGAACATTGATAAATAACCCAATCGAATTATTGGAAGTCGATGGGTTTTCAATTAAAGTCATTTCATTGGGGAGTGGTACCATTTTCACCATCGGATTAAAGAGGGAAAGTATCACAAAAAATATTATAAAAACCGTCATTTTAATTTTGATTTTGTTTTTTTGACAATCGAGCAAACGAACTATCGAATGAATAAGCAAACGATCCGAAATTGAGTTGCGTGAACGAATAGATGGAAACTGAACACTTTTTGAAATTCTTCTGCCTTTATACCCTCCAGATTTGTATATATAAATATGTAACGTTCTGTTTAAATTCTTATCTGTACATGCTTTTCTTCACACTTTATAAATAGGAATTGCGTGATTGTGAAGAAACATAATTTATTTCACGCATTGACGTCAATGTCTACATTTTTATTGTTGTTTATAGAATTTCGTTTTTATGAATCCAACTATCTTCTGATTTTGAAAGGCCTACCCAACGCACAAGCACATAATCAAGTTCCACCCAAAATTCTTATCTGTATATACTCTTTTAGTCTAGCCAACGCACAAGCTCATAATCAAGTTCCGTTCCGTTTATAAATAGGAATTGCGTGCTTGTGAAGAGGAAACATAATTTATTTTCACGCATTGACGTCAATGCCTACATTTTAATTGTTCTATGCTTCCACTTGTTGTTTATAGAATTTCGTTTTTATGAATCCAACTATCTTCTGATTTTGAAAAGCCTAGCCAACGCACAAGCACATAATCACCTTTTTGTTTCACAATCTTTTCAACAAGATAAGTATTAGGGAATTTTGTTTTTTTAATTTCTTGTTTATAGAAACCGCCTTGTACTGGATCACCCTTCAAGTCCTCAAGTAAATATGTGGTGGGGGATGTATTTTGTACTTTCCGAATTCGAAAAATTTCCGTTGTCCAGTTTGGGGTATAGCCTTTTTCAAAGACATGTTTATATTTACTTATTCGTACATGATCCCCCTCTTTAAAGTCCCCATTTGTAAATATTTTTAGATGATTGTATGATCTCATCAAAATCTGTTTTTCATTTTTAGCATTGACGTCAATAGGCTTCATTTTAATCGTTCTATGCTTCCTGTTATTATAATTATTAATCAACTCTTTGTATATTTGAAGCCAAGTATATTTTCCATTAAAACTAAACTCACGCCACATAAGTTCTTTTATTGTTCTATTAAAACGTTCCACAATAGATGCTTTAAGAGTACTAAATGTTGAGTAATGATTAATTTCATATCTTTTCATCAATTCTCTAAATTGTTTATTATAGAATTCATTTCCATTATCTGTTTGTAAATTCTTTGGTACTCCACGACCAGATTTCATTATTTTTTCCATTGCTTTTGTAACTTCATCTGCATTTTTTGATTTTATTGCTTCACCCCATCCATATTTAGAAAATGTATCTATTACTGTTAACAAATACCTATACCCCTTATTTGATGATGCATATGCCCCCATTTCAACCAAATCAGCCTGCCATAAATCATTAATACCCTTTACTATAACTCTACGTCTTGGGAAATTCTTGAATGATGGGCGATGTAACTCATTTACAATATCTCGTTTACTCATAGCTTTATTTTATCTGGTATAAATGGTTTCTTCTCTAAAGATTCAGTTTCACCTTTTAAAACTGAGGTTGGTGCAATTATATAATTGAAAATGTTACTTTCTATTTCATTTATATCCTCCACTACCTTATTAAAAGTTTTCACGAGAAATTCCAATTTTTTAGAAATTTCACTCACTTTTCCCTCAATATTATTGATTCGAGGTCTTAATCTAAAGATTTGTTGTTTCTGCGGTTGCTTAGAAATTTCATTAGATGTATTCTGTACTACTTTACTTATTTCATCATCAATATAAATCTTTGTTGCAATATCATTTTCATGAATGGGGGGTAGGGAATTTTTAAATCGTTTCCTCTGAACATTTAAATGTCCATCATAATCATTAAGTATACTTTGAAATTTTTCTAGACCTTTTGTTATATCTCTTGAGTACTCTTTCTCATTTAAAAAACAACCAAACTTATCAACTGACATTTTAATTATAAAATAAATAATGAAAGATTGGTATATTTATGTATGATCCACATTAATTGTTAAAACTTCTTCTTCGTTTACACGATGTGCAAATGGACTTTTCCGAAGTATTATTCCATCTATTTGTGTCTGATCAGAACGAATGATTGGTGGAGGTTTTTTTAAATGTTGGTTTATGAATTTGTTAAAATTTTCCAATTTATCAACAAACTCTTTTATTGAATTATGTATATACTCCATTTGAGTTATCATTTTTATTACTTTACTTTCCAGCTCTGATACTCTTTTATTTCGTAGTTGAAATGATTTAGTTATAGTTTCCATTTGATGTGATTTCGCTTCATTAATTTTATCATCAACATACAATTTAATAGCCAAATCATTTCCGTTTATTGGTTTTGAAGAGTTTTTAATTCTTTTTTTCTGAACATTTATGTGACCATCAGTGTCTATATATATACCTGTAAGACTCTCAACTTCCCTTTTGAAAAGCAAGGAAAAATCTCTATCATTTGAAAAGTGACCAAACTTGTCAATAGACATTTTACTATTAAACAAAATGAGAAAATGTTTTCTATTTTATTAATATATTATTTTTGCTTCCCGCAATTCTTCTATTATTGAAAGAATTTCATTAGTATGGTTATTATTACCAGCCGCTCTCGATGCCATTAAGAGTTGCAATCTTTCAACAAGTTCATTAACATTATCCCAATATACATAGTTTGGTGGTATTTTTTGTAGTCTCATATACCCAGAACCAGTATGTTCTTCATTTACTGAAGATGATATTAATGGTTTAATAATTGAAGAATATTTTTTAGAACGATTCCCCTTTACTTGACCATCTGGTTGATAGTTTCTTTTGTGAGCACTTGTTTCAATTAAAATGTTTTTATATGATTCTAAATCGTTCTTAGTATAATCCTTAGGACTATTATGAAAAATTAAAGAGTATAGACCTGGTGATAGAGTCCATAAATTTCCACTTCCTAATTCCATCAAATTTTTTTTAATTTTAAGTGTTGTATTACCCAACATTAAAATATTATTTTCTTCTCTTGGTCCATAACTATTGTCTAAAATCTTTTCTTGCTTTAACTGATTAATGTTGAGATTGTACTTCACCCCGGTTTCTTCATATACACTTTCATTTAAATCATCTGTGTGAGGTTGTTGTGAAACATCGGATTCATCTATAAGAGACTGTTGTGAAACATCAGATTCATCTATAAGAGACTGTCGTGAAAAAGCATCAACATAAGCATCACTCTCACTATCACTTTCGATTACTCTCTCGTGTACCCTTTTTTCTTTTTTACTTTTAGGTACTCTTATTTTCTCTTTCTTGAACTTAGTCTTAATATCATGTGTATCATTAATATATTCCTTTTTATTCAATTTTTTATTTTCAGTGAGTAATTCATGTAAAGGTTCTGTAATAGGTTTAAAAGTTTCCTCCAAATTTGATACGTTCTCATTTTTTATTTGTTTCAATTCATCAAATTTTCTTTTTAATGAATTTCTACTTTTCGTCAACTGTTCTAAAAGTTTACGCTTCATTGTTGTCGTTTTCTCTGATACTCAAGTGCTACTGGGAAAAATGTACTATAATTTAAATATTTATAACAAAGGGTTTGAGTTTGAGTTTTATAAAACTTTATTTTTATTTTTATTTTTATTTATCAAAATAGATACATTAATAATATTGAAAATAAATACATTTTAAGCTTTATTTAATTCTAAATAGAGATTGTTATCCTTCTTTTTAATAATACAAAAAAGATTATCTTTTATATAATCAATTGTTGAATCCTCTAAAGTTGAGTATCGTTCCGGCAAGTACAGCATATACTCTTCAAGTTCAAGAGTGAGGGTCATCCCAAAGCTGGTTTTCTTACGTTGAGCACGTCGAATAGGGTAGCACACCTCCGATTCCATCTTCGCCTTTGTTAAGAGAGGTTTTGGTGCGTTACCATTAAACTCCTTGAGTACTTTCATCATTCCCGGATTGACCATTTGTAGTTGTTTCTTCTTGTAGTTGTTTTCGTTGTTTTTGTTGCTTTTACCTGTTTTTGTTGTTGATTTTAGTTGTTATTTTAGCAGTTGTAGCTGTTTTTTGTTGTTTAATTTACCTGTTTTTAGCAGTTGTAGCTGTTTTTGTTGTTAATTTTAGTTGTTTTTAGCAGTTGTAGCTGTTTTTGTTGTTAATTTTAGTTGTTTTTAGCGGATGTAGCTGTTTTGTTGTTGTTTTCAGCTGTTTTTAGCAGTTGTATCTGTTTTAATTGTTGTTGTTGTCTTACTGTTTTAACTGTTTTTTATGTTGTTCTTATTGTTGTTGATTTTGATGATTGCAAGATTTTTTAGGTTGAAACTTTAGGCTGAGAACGTTTTAGCTTGAAACTTTTAGGTTGAGACTGTTTGCAGGTGGTTTTTAAATGTGTGTTAGAATAACTTTGATCGAGTTTTTATACCTTGAGGTAAACTAACCCTCCCTGTTCTCTCTCATTCTTGATTTAGCATCGACCAATCATAGCAGTGAATAGCATGTAAATAGGGTGGGTTTCAAGAATCATAGAGAAATTACTTGATCATAGTGTAAAAGTTAGGGTGGGATAGAGAGAGTAAGAATTGGAGGGACAGGTGTCCACAGTTGGTACTATTAAAGTCTTGTTTTCTCTCATAGTTATAGTTAATGTTATTCCCCAAGTATTTCACAATTTCTTTTGGGGGTTGTAAATTTCCAAAACTATCAAAGTAATGTATACTTTTTTTATTTTTGTTATAAGCTACCCAATGTGTACCATTTGATGAACTATCATCTAGGTTTATAATTCCTGACTCTTCTCTCCAAGGAGATTTGGGGAGTGAGTCTCTCATAAACACACCTCGGAAATGTGGAATGTACTTTTGAGCAAAATTCAAAATTTCGAAATTTGAAAGAGGTTTTTTAGGTAGCTTAGTAATTAGTTTTTTGGATTTCCTCTAAATGGATTAAGATATAATCCATAACCTTTTCTATAAGGTTTAAGAAACATACCTTCACCCACCTTAATACTTTCCATTTTCTTATTATGTTGCTTACTCTCTTCTAATTGTTTTTTCCCCATATTTGCATTATTAATAGTTTTAGCAATAGCTGCACTACCAGAGGCGAGACTACCTAATGCACTTAGTGCAGTCAAAATGGGTACAATAGGTAAAAAACCACCAATTTTCGGTACATTAATAATACGAGGAATCTTAATTTTTTTTTTATTTCTGCCTATTGATTTATTGACTGCTTTACGTGCAACCTTAATCGCACTCATTAGATCTAGTGGCTTCTGAGTTTTCAATGCCCGCATTCCTGTTTGGATAACATTTGAAAAACTCTTTACCTTTGATTTCCTTTTCTTACACTTTCTCTTTGTTCCCTTTTTCACACCCATTCCGAATTTCTTTTTTGTTTTCATAATATTTGTAATCAAGTATGCTGCTGTTTTCTCTGCAATACTACTATCTTTTGAACCAACACGTTCCCACGCTTTATTTATTAGTACTGCGTCAGCCCTATGTCGATCAGCTAGATCCTTATATTGTGAATATGCAATATCATGTACTCTACAAGCTTCATCCAATTGATTTATCCCACGATCACCGCGCTCCAACCTTTGTTTTAGCTTTGTTCCAGGTCCACAAAAATTATAACCAGGAATATGTACTTCAAAAGGAAGTGTGTTAATTATTTTGTTGATAATACCACTACCTCGTTTCAAGTTTGAACTCTGACTGCAACAATTATAAAAACTTTTACCCATTTTATATAATGTTTAATCAAGGAGCATTTCTCATCGAATGAAGTACATTACACACGTGAATATGCGTTTAATACGTCAAAAACAAGAAATCTGTGTTAGAAATATCGAGGGTGGTGATCATTCATTAACAAATTCAGTTCCACGACATAGTTCTTTATTACCCAATACAATAAGAGCATTGGTTGTCGGTCCCTCAAACTGTGGAAAAACAAATGTTATGCTCAGCCTTATTGAAAGTCCAAACGGGCTAAAATTTGAGAATATATATGTATTCTCAAAGAGTTTATATCAACCAAAGTATGAGTATTTAGAGAAACTAATTAAACCGATAAAGGGAATGGGATATTATACGTTCTCACAAAATGATGAAGTTTTACCACCCGCTAAGGCTAAAGAAAACTCTATTATGATTTTTGATGATGTTGCTTGTGAAAAACAAAACAACATTCGTTCATATTTCTGTATGGGGCGTCATAAAAATATAGATTCTTTTTACCTATGCCAAACATATACTCATATTCCAAAACATCTAATACGTGATAACGCGAATATGATTATAATGTTTAAACAAGATGATTTAAATATGCGTCATATATATCGTGATCATGTAAATACTGATATGTCCTATGATTCATTTATGAAAATTTGTCAAAAGTGTTGGAGTGATAAATACGGATTCCTCATAATAAGTAAAGATAACGATATGGAAAAGGGAAGATACAGGAAGGGTTTTAATGAATTTATAATTATTTGCGAATATAAGTTTCATTCTGTAAGCTATATTTTCACAGTACATTATTAGACCCCAAAATGAGTAGATCATTCACTCTTACATTAAATGGTAATGAACCCATTACAAACATTTCTTATTTCCCACCCATTGAACTGACAAATGGTGAATATGAGTGTGCACTCATTGACTTTCATATGTACAACTCTATACCCAATGTTGATATAAATAATAATCTATTTCATATTGGTGATAAAGTAATTCAACTTCCAATCGGGTCATATGAACTCAATGATATTTATGATTTTCTAAAAAATAAACTAAAAGATTATGATCTTGAGAAAACATTTCAAATGGAGAGTAATAATAACACACTTCAAGTTCATATTACAACTACCAAGGAACCTATTTATTTTAATAGAAACAACTCCATTGGACAATTGCTTGGTTTCAATAAAAAAATAATTTATCCCGACTTGAAAAAAACATATATATCTGATCAACCTGTCAACATTTTAAAAATAAACACAATACGCTTAGTATGTAATATTATAAGCGGGTCATATATTGATAGTAGACAAGATCATTCATTATACGAATTTGGAATTAATGTTCCACCAGGCTATAAAATGAATATCACACCACACAATCTTATTTACTTACCAGTCAACACTAGAGAAATAAGTACACTCTCTATTCACATAACTGATCAGAACGGTGAATTAATAAATTTACGCGGTGAAAACTATACAATTCGTTTACACTTAAGATTAATACAATGATTATATACAATAAAAGAGGTGATACCTACCATCATCAGCACACTTTAAAACATAAAGTTATAGGAAGAGGATCGAAACCAAAAAGACACACACTTACATTAAAAAATAAGTTAATTCTTAAATCATTGGGCTTCAAAGTGCGAGTTTAACTAAAGTCATGGGGTTGAATGAAATATTGGCAGTACGGGAAAAACCTTTCTCTGATGAAAGTATATCAAAGAAGGAATATCACAGCTATCAACCCTATCAACAATCATTTAAACCAAATGATGAGATAAGAATTACAATCCAAAATCAAGATTTATATGTACTCCCCCATGAGAGTCTTCTAAATTTTCAAGGAGATATTACCCTAATTAAGGAAGGGGGAGCGGTAGAAACTCAAAATGTTATTGCGAAAATGAGAAATAATTGTATGGCATACTTTTTAGATGAAATACGCTATGAAATCAATGGTGTTGAAATAGATAGAACAAGATTTAGTGGTATTACTTCTACAATAAAAAACTTTGTTTCTTTAAATCAATTTGAAAGCAAGAGACTTTACAATTCTGGATGGAGTGGAGGACCCGTTTTCAATTTAAGCCCCCACTTCAACTTTTCAATACCCCTTAAAAACCTACTTGGATTTGCTGAAGATTTCAAAAAAGTATTATTAAATTGTAAACATGAACTAGTACTATTAATATCAAAAAATTTTAATGATGTACTTGAACAAGATAAATTTGAGAATGCACAATTAGTCGGAAAATATCATCTCAATATGACTAATATTACATGGAAAATTCCTCATATAACACCCAGCGATTCAACGAAAATTAAAATGTATGATATTATAAAAAGTGGAACCAATCTACCGATTGCATTCCGTAGTTGGGATACATACATTAATCCTAAACTAAGTAATGGAACAAATCATGTTTGGAATGTTAAATTAGCTGCTAACCGAGAACGTCCACGATTTGCTTTAATTGGATTTAAAGATAACCACTATCTGATTACAAACAATTTAAGAAATCTAAAGGTCTATTTAAACTCTGAAACTTATCCCTACGATGACTTAAACTTGGACTTTGATAAAGATCGATTTGCTCACCTATATGATATGTACTGCAAGTTTCAATCTAGCTACTATAACCGAAGTGAATCTCCTTTACTATCACCTACAGACTTTAAAACTAAAGCTCCTATTATCGTAATTGACTTATCATATCAAAATGAAATGGTTAAATCGGGGCCCATTGATGTTAGGATTTCAATTGAACTTACCAAGCCCGCTATCGAAAATGTTCAAGTATATTGCGTGCTCATACATGATCGTTTAGTTGAATATAACCCGTTGAATGGTCTAGTTCAGCGGATTGTCTAACAATTAATCAGTCAATCATGAGTGAAGATATTGTTGCAATTGATGTTCAAGGATTTCTTGGGAACAACAATAAATTTATTCTAAAGGAAATTGGAGTCGTATTCAAAAACGAGACAAGCTTGAATTCTAATTTTATCATACACTCTCCACATGATTTTATTGAATTGAATAAGAAATGTAGAAAAACAGCTACTTGGCTAACAAAAAAACATCACAAAATTTATTGGAATGATGGAGTATACTTTTTCAAAGAAACACAAATGTATCTAAGAGAAATAATTAGAAAACAGGAAATAATTTGTAAGGGATATCAAAAAAGGTTATTCCTACAAAAATTTTTAAAAATTGATAATGTAATTAACATTGATGAAATTGGTTGTCCCTCTCTAAAAATAATGGATGGAAAGCACTTTCCATATTGTTCATTACATGCTCGGGATGGTGTCTGCTCTCTGAACAATGCTCATAAAATCTTAAACTTTTACACAAACGAAAACTCCTAAACACCTTTTAAACAATTCATTCACATTTTGAGAGTCGGGAAAATAAGTTTACGAAATGACTGATTCTAATAACAATCTTAATATACCGACTTATTCATCTTTAATAAATAAAATTAATTTTTTTATTAATACATTTGGAAATATGATTTCAAAAGAGGACTTGAAATTACTACTGGAGACAAGGAACATGTTCATGGGTACTGACGTAAAGGAGTTTATAAAAACAACATTTGGAGAACATTTAAATTTATGTACATTTTCTAATGATAATATAGAAACTTGTGCTTGTTTTCATTTTGTAATTCAACAATATAGAGTTAGAAAATTAATTTCATCATATATTGAAATTTTTAAATAAAGAGAAAACCAAAAAAAAAAAAATTTTCTATTGTTTTGAATTTGTTTTCGAGGGTGGGTCTATCATCAGCTGTTGCATTTTTTAACATCTGTTTTCTAAGTATAATACAACGAGTTATCTCTACCAAACTTTAGTTTAAGATAAACATTCAGACTATTACGTTGAAAGAAAAAATGATTTCCTCAAAAATTGAAGAGTTCTTAAGGGAGCATGGAAGTGAGATCTTCAAGGAACATGCTACGAAATTGAAATCATTTCATACATTTTTTAAAGATGTAGAAGCCACCCCACTAATTCATTCAAAGTATGGAGAACACCTATCATCCTGTGCATGGGCATATGATGATTGTAAAGTTGGACCTGACACTTGCAGGTGTATGCATGTTGAAAAGAGAGAAGAAGACGCCTTAAAATTGATGGAAAGATACATTCATTTATTTAAAAGACTCAATGTAAACTAATTTAAGACGAATATATAGAAATAAAAACGTATTTGACTAAACAAACGATCTCATTTGTTTTTGTGTATAAATGTGTATATTCTGTTAGGAACCACCACCACAAGCACCGCCACCACCACCATCCCTCTTACACTCCTACGCTCACTTTCCCATCTAATGCTCGCTAAAGAGGGGAGAGGTTACCGAACTCACGCTTGTTTCACACCACAAAAGTATGCGGTCTAATATCCCTCAAACCAACACCTTTTGACCACAAGACCGTAGCCAGGTTACACTAACAGGTGTCACCTACAACCCTAATTGAATCAACAAAACGCCCACGCATAGAAAAACAACTTCCCTTCCTCCTCCTCCTCCGCCTAAATATAGTTTTACAAATTCATACGCATGACAAAACACCCCTTGTAAAACGAATAGTTTTCTAAAACTGAACTACTTTCCACATTTCTCCTTAACACATACATTTTTTGAAAACTTAGAAGGTAACCGTTTTCTCTCTCATGTAAGCGCATGAGAAAAAATTTTCAAATATGATTAAAGAAAAACGTATTTGACTAAACAAACGATCTCATTTGGTTTTGTTCTGTTAGGAACCACCACCACCACAGTCACCATTTTGACCACAAGACCGTAGGCAGGTTACACTAACAGGTGTCACCTACAACCCTAATTGAATCAACAAAACGCCCACGCATAACAAAACAACGTTTTTGTTACACTCCCACGCTCACTTTCCCATCTAATGCTCGCTAAAGAGGGGGAGGTTACCGAACTCACGCTTGTTTCACACCACAAAAGTATGCGGTCTAATATCCCTCAAACCAACACCTTTTGACCACAAGACCGTAGCCAGGTGTCACCTACAACCCTAATTGACTCAACAAAACGCCCACGCATAACGCCTTCTAACCCAAGTTAGAAGCAACATAGTGATCTGTGTGCAACCATTGCACTCCACAAAATCCCACGCATGACAGAACACCCCTATCACACACGCAAGCCAGGTGTCACCTACAACCCTAATTGACTCAACAAAACGCCCACGCATAACGCGTTCTAACACAAGTTAGAAGCAACATAGTGACCTGTGTGCAACCATTGCACTCCACAAAATTCCACGCATGACAAAACACCCCTATCACACACGCACCTTTAGCTTGAGAAAAAGACAAGACAAAACAAGACATATCAAAACACCACTCTCTCACACTCCTACACACCACTTTCTAACCTCATTAAGTAACCTGTGTGCAACCATGCTCATCTAACTAGGGTCAGCAACACCCCCCTTTTTGAATTAATTATGCTAAGTAGGTCATTAGAACACCTGTGTGCAACCATGCGTGACTAATTAGGGTCAGTGTGCAACCATGCGTGACTAATTAGGGTCACCCCCACCTCCTTTTTTGACATGATTTATTACCTAGTGAGCCAGCTCCCGTATTAACTACCTACTACAACATAATCATTCCACAAGCCCATAAAGGTATGCCATATCGAAATCCGAGTTCATTTGACAACGTTATGGGCTTTTAAAGATGGAAGGAAGGCCAATTTCAGTTAACCTTCGCAAAATAAGAATCAATACATAAAAACGGTCATATTTTTTACTACCTTTAAAGATATATATTTTAATGCAGATAACAACATAATCATTCCACAAGCCCATAACGGTATGCCATATCGAAATCCGAGTTCATTTGACTAAGTTATGGGCTTTTAAATATGTAAAGAAGGCCCATTTCAGTAAACCTTCGCAAAATTAAAATCAATGACATAAAAACGGTCCTATTTTTTACTACCTTTAAAGTTTAATTTTTAATGCAGATAACAACAAAATCATTCCACAAGCCCCTAAAGGTATCCCATATCGAAATACCAGTTCATTTGACCAAGTTATTGGCCTTTAAAGATGGAAAGAAGGCCCATTTCAGTAAACCTTCGCAAAATTAAAATCAATGACATAAAAACGGTCATATTTTTTACTACCTTTAAAGTTTAATATTTTAATGCACATAACAACAAAATCATTCCACAAGCCCCTAAATGTATGCCATATCGAAATACGAGTTCATTTGACCAAGTTATTGGCTTTTAAAGATGGAAAGAAGGCCCATTTCAGTAAACCTTCGCAAAATTAAAATCAATGACATAAAAACGGTCATATTTTTAACTACCTTTAAAGTTATATATTTTAATGCAGATAACAACATAATCATTCCACAAGCCCATAAAGGTATGTCATATCGAAATCCCAGTTCATTTGACTAAGTTATGGGCTTTAAAAGATGGAAAGAAGGCCCATTTCAGTAAACCTTCGAAAAATTAAAATCAATGACATAAAAACGGTCATATTTATACCCGTTACTCGTAGAGTAAAAGGGTATACTAGATTCGTCGGAAAGTATGTAACAGGCAGAAGGAAGCGTTTCCGACCCCATAAAGTATATATATTCTTGATCAGGATCACTAGCCGAGTCGATCTAGCCATGTCCGTCTGTCCGTCTGTCCGTCTGTCCGTCTGTCCGTCTGACCGTCTGTCCGTCTGTCCGTCTGTCCGTCTGTCTGTCCGTCCGGATGAACGCTGAGATCTCGGAAACTATGAGAGCTAGGCTATTGAGATTTGGCGTACAGATTCCTGAGCTTCTTACGCAGCGCAAGTTTGTTTCAGTAGACTGCCACGCCCACTCTAACGCCCACAAACCGCCCAAAACTGTAACTCCTACAGTTTTTATGCTAGATAGAAAATTTTAACTGAAATGTATTTTTCTCATCAAAACCTATCGATTGACCTAAAAAAAAGTTTGCCACGCCCACTTAAACGCCCACAAACCGCGAAAACCTGTGACGCCCACAATTTGCATGCTAGATAAATAATTTTAACTGAAATGTATTGGTGTCGTCAATACCTATCGATTGATCCAAAAATAATTCTGCCACGCCCACTCTAACGCCCATAACGCTTAAATCTGACTACCGCCGGTAGGTGGCGCATTTTAATTTCGCTTTGCTGCTTGCATATCTCCATTTCCCTTTGAGTAACGGGTATCTGATAGTCGAGGTACTCGACTATAGCGTTCTTCCTTGTTTTTACTACCTTTAAAGTTTAATATTTAAATCCACATAACAACAAAATCATTCCACAAGCCCCTAAAGGTATGCCATATCGAAATACGAGTTCATTTGACCAAGTTATTGGCTTTTAAGGATGGAAAGAAGGCCCATTTCAGTAAACCTTTGCAAAATTAAAATCAATGACTAAAAACGGTCATATTTTTTACTTCCTTTAAAGTTATATATTTTAATGCACATAACAACATAATCATTCCACAAGCCAATAGAGGTATGCCATATCGAAATACGAGTTCATTTGACCAAGTTATTGGCTTTTAAAGATGGAAAGAAGGCCCATTTTAGTAAACCTTCGCAAAATTAAAATCAATGACATAAAAACGGTCATATTTTTAACTACCTTTAAAGTTATATATTTTAATGCAGATAACAACATAATCATTCCACAAGCCCATAAAGGTATGTCATATCGAAATCCCAGTTCATTTGACTAAGTTATGGGCTTTAAAAGATGGAAAGAAGGCCCATTTCAGTAAACCTTCGAAAAATTAAAATCAATGACATAAAAACGGTCATATTTTTTACTACCTTTAAAGTTTAATATTTTAATCCACATAACAACAAAATCATTCCACAAGCCCCTAAAGGTATGCCATATCGAAATACGAGTTCATTTGACCAAGTTATTGGCTTTTAAAGATGGAAAGAAGGCCCATTTCAGTAAACCTTTGCAAAATTAAAAGCAATGACTAAAAACGGTCATATTTTTTACTACCTTTAAAGTTATATATTTTAATGCACATAACAACAAAATAATTCCACAAGCCAATAGAAAAAGCCATATCGAAATCCGAGATCATTTGACCAAGTTATGGGCTTTTAAAGATGGAAAGAAGGCCCATTTCAGTAAACCTTCGCAAAATAAAAGTCAATGACATAAAAACCATCATATTTTTTACTACCTTTAAAGTTAAATATTTTAATGCAGATAACAACATAGTCATTCCACAAGCCCATAAAGGTATGCCATATCGAAATCCGAGTTCATTTGACAACGTTATGGGCTTTTAAAGATGGAAAGAAGGCCCATTTCAGTAAACCTTCGAAAAATTAAAATCAATGACATAAAAACGGTCATATTTTTTACTACCTTTAAAGTTTAATATTTTAATCCACATAACAACAAAATCATTCCACAAGCCCCTAAAGGTATGCCATATCGAAATACGAGTTCATTTGACCAAGTTATTGGCTTTTAAAGATGGAAAGAAGGCCCATTTCAGTAAACCTTTGCAAAATTAAAATCAATGACTAAAAACGGTCATATTTTTTACTACCTTTAAAGTTTAATATTTTAATCCACATAACAACAAAATCATTCCACAAGCCCCTAAAGGCATGCCATATCGAAATACGAGTTCATTTGACCAAGTTATGGGCTTTTAAAGATGGAAATAAGGCCCATTTCAGTAAGCCTTCGCAAAATTAAAATCAATGACATAAAAACGGTCAAATTTCTTACTACCTTTAAAGTTATATATTTTAATGCAGATAACAACATAATCATTCCACAAGCCCATAAAGGTATGCCATATCGAAATATGAGTTCATTTGACAACGTTATGGGCTTTTAAAGATGGAAGGAAGGCCAATTTCAGTTAACCTTCGCAAAATAAGAATCAATACATAAAAACGGTCATATTTTTTACTACCCTTAAAGATATATATTTTAATGCAGATAACAACATAATCATTCCACAAGCCCATAACGGTATGCCATATCGAAATCCGAGTTCATTTGACTAAGTTATGGGCTTTTAAATATGTAAAGAAGGCCCATTTCAGTAAACCTTCGCAAAATTAAAATCAATGACATAAAAACGGTCCTATTTTTTACTACCTTTAAAGTTTAATTTTTAATGCAGATAACAACAAAATCATTCCACAAGCCCCTAAAGGTATCCCATATCGAAATGCGAGTTCATTTGACCAAGTTATTGGCTTTTAAAGATGGAAAGAAGGCCCATTTCTGTAAACCTTCGCAAAATTAAAATCAATGACATAAAAACGGTCATATTTTTAACTACCTTTAAAAATATATATTTTAATGCAGATAACAACATAATCATTCCACAAGCCCATAAAGGTATGTCATATCGAAATCCCAGTTCATTTGACTAAGTTATGGGCTTTAAAAGATGGAAAGAAGGCCCATTTCAGTAAACCTTCGAAAAATTAAAATCAATGACATAAAAACGGTCATATTTTTTACTACCTTTAAAGTTTAATATTTTAATCCACATAACAACAAAATCATTCCACAAGCCCCTAAAGGTATGCCATATCGAAATACGAGTTCATTTGACCAAGTTATTGGCTTTTAAAGATGGAAAGAAGGCCCATTTCAGTAAACCTTTGCAAAATTAAAATCAATGACTAAAAACGGTCATATTTTTTACTTCCTTTAAAGTTATATATTTTAATGCACATAACAACATAATCATTCCACAAGCCAATAGAGGTATGCCATATCGAAATACGAGTTCATTTGACCAAGTTATTGGCTTTTAAAGATGGAAAGAAGGCCCATTTCAGTAAACCTTCGCAAAATTAAAATCAATGACATAAAAACGGTCATATTTTTAACTACCTTTAAAGTTATATATTTTAATGCAGATAACAACATAATCATTCCACAAGCCCATAAAGGTATGTCATATCGAAATCCCAGTTCATTTGACTAAGTTATGGGCTTTAAAAGATGGAAAGAAGGCCCATTTCAGTAAACCTTCGCAAAATTAAAATCAATGACATAAAAACGGTCATATTTTTTACTACCTTTAAAGTTATATATTTTAATGCAGATAACAACATAATCATTCCACAAGCCCATATCGAAATCCGAGTCCTTTTGACCAGGTTATGGGCTTTTAAAGATGGAAAAAAGGCCCATTTCAGTAAACCTTTGCAAAATTAAAATCAATGACATAAAAACGGTCCTATTTTTTACTTATTTTAAAGTTATATATCTTAATGCAGATAACAACATAATCATTCCACAAGCCTATAAAGGTATGCCATATCGAAATCCGAGTCCTTTTGACCAGGTTATGGGCTTTTAAAGATGGAAAGAAGGCCCATTTCAGTAAACCTTTGCAAAAATAAAATCAAAGACATAAAAACGGTCATATTTTTTACTACATTTAAAGTTAAATATTTTAATGCAGATAACAACATAATCATTCCACAAGCCTATAAAGGTATGCCATATCGAAATCCGACTTCATATGACCAAGCTATGGGCTTTAAAGATGGAAAGAAGGCCCATTTCAGTAAACCTTCTCAAAATTAAAATCAATGACATAAAAACGGTCATATTTTTTAATACCTTTAATGTTATATATTTTAATGCACATAACAACATCATCATTCCACAAGCCAATAGAGGTATGCCATATCGAAATCCGAGTTCATTTGACAACGTTATGGGCTTTTAAAGATGGAAGGAAAGCCAATTTCAGTTAACCTTCGCAAAATGACATAAAAACGGTCATATTTTTTACTACCTTTACAGTTAAATATTTTAATGCAGATAACAACATAATCATTCCACAAGCCCATATCGAAATCCGAGTCCTTTTGACCAGGTTATGGGCTTTTAAAGATGGAAAGAAGGCCCATTTCAGTAAACCTTTGCAAAATTAAAATGAACGACATAAAAACGGTCCTATTTTTTACTACCTTTAAAGTTATGTATCTTAATGCTGATAACAATCATTCCACAAGCCTATAAAGGTATGCCATATCGAAATCCGAGTTCATTTGACCAAGTTATGGGCTTTTAAAGATGGAAAGAAGGCACATTTCAGTAAACCTTAGCAAAATTAAAATCAATGACATAAAAACGGTCATAATTTTTACTACCTTCAATGTTATATTTTTTAATGCAGATAACAACATTATCATTCCACAGGCCCATGGAGGTATGCCATATCAAAATCCGAGTTCATTTGACCAAGTTATGGGCTTTTAAAGATGGAAATAAGGCCCATTTCAGTTAACCTTCGCAAAATTAAAATCAATGACATAAAAACGGTCATATTTTTTACTACCTTTATAGTTAAATATTTTAATGCAGATAACAACATAATCATTCCACAAGCCTATAAAGGTATGCCATATCGAAATCCGAGTTCATTTGACCAAGCTATGATCTTTAAAGATGGAAAGAAGGCCCATTTCAGTAAACCTTCTCAAAATTAAAATCAATGACATAAAAACGGTCATATTTTTTACTACCTTTAATGTTATATATTTTAATGCACATAACAACATAATCATTCCACAAGCCAATAGTGGTATGCCCTATCGAAATCCGAGTCCTTTTGACCAAGTTATGGACTTTTAAAGATGTAAAGAAGGCCCATTTCAGTAAACCTTCGCAAAATTAAAGTCAATGACATAAAAACGGTCATATTTTTTACTACCTTTAAAGTTATATATTTTAATGCAGATAACAACATAATCATTCCACAAGCCTATAAAGGTATGCCATATCGAAATCCGAGTCCTTTTGACCAAGTTATGGGCTTTTAAATATATAAAGAAGGCCCATTTCAGTAAACCTTCGCAAAATTCAAATCAATGACATAAAAACGGTCATATTTTTTACTACCTTTAAAGTTTAATATTTTAATGCACATAACAACAAAATCATTCCACAAGCCCCTAAATGTATGCCATATCGAAATGCGAGTAAATTTGACCAGGTTATGGGCTTTTAAAGATGGAAAGAAGGCCCATTTCAGTAAACCTTTGCCAAATTAAAATCAATGAGTAAAAACGGTCATACTTTTTACTACCTTTAAAGTTATATATTTTAATGCAGATAACAACATAATCATTCCACAAGCCTATAAATGTATGCCATATCGAAATCCGAGTTCATTTGACTAAGTTATGGGCTTTTAAATATGTAAAGAAGGCCCATTTCAGTAAACCTTCGCAAAATTAAAATCAATGACATAAAAACGGTCCTATTTTTTACTACCTTTAAAGTTTAATTTTTAATGCAGATAACAACAAAATCATTCCACAAGCCCCTAAAGGTATCCCATATCGAAATACGAGTTCATTTGACCAAGTTATTGGCTTTTAAAGATGGAAAGAAGGCCCATTTCTGTAAACCTTCGCAAAATTAAAATCAATGAAATAAAAACGGTCATATTTTTTACTACCTTTAATGTTATATATTTTAATGCACATAACAACATAATCATTCCACAAGCCAATAGTGGTATGCCCTATCGAAATCCGAGTCCTTTTGACCAAGTTATGGACTTTTAAAGATGTAAAGAAGGCCCATTTCAGTAAACCTTCGCAAAATTAAAGTCAATGACATAAAAACGGTCATATTTTTTACTACCTTTAAAGTTATATATTTTAATGCAGATAACAACATAATCATTCCACAAGCCTATAAAGGTATGCCATATCGAAATCCGAGTCCTTTTGACCAAGTTATGGGCTTTTAAATATATAAAGAAGGCCCATTTCAGTAAACCTTCGCAAAATTCAAATCAATGACATAAAAACGGTCATATTTTTTACTACCTTTAAAGTTTAATATTTTAATGCACATAACAACAAAATCATTCCACAAGCCCCTAAATGTATGCCATATCGAAATGCGAGTAAATTTGACCAGGTTATGGGCTTTTAAAGATGGAAAGAAGGCCCATTTCAGTAAACCTTTGCCAAATTAAAATCAATGAGTAAAAACGGTCATACTTTTTACTACCTTTAAAGTTATATATTTTAATGCAGATAACAACATAATCATTCCACAAGCCTATAAATGTATGTCATATCGAAATCCCAGTTCATTTGACTAAGTTATGGGCTTTAAAAGATGGAAAGAAGGCCCATTTCAGTAAACCTTCGAAAAATTAAAATCAATGACATAAAAACGGTCATATTTTTTACTACCTTTAAAGTTTAATATTTTAATCCACATAACAACAAAATCATTCCACAAGCCCCTAAAGGTATGCCATATCGAAATACGAGTTCATTTGACCAAGTTATTGGCTTTTAAAGATGGAAAGAAGGCCCATTTCAGTAAACCTTTGCAAAATTAAAATCAATGACTAAAAACGGTCATATTTTTTACTTCCTTTAAAGTTATATATTTTAATGCACATAACAACATAATCATTCCACAAGCCAATAGAGGTATGCCATATTGAAATACGAGTTCATTTGACCAAGTTATTGGATTTTAAAGATGGAAAGAAGGCCCATTTCAGTAAACCTTCGCAAAATTAAAATCAATGACATAAAAACGGTCATATTTTTAACTACCTTTAAAGTTATATATTTTAATGCAGATAACAACATAATCATTCCACAAGCCCATAAAGGTATGTCATATCGAAATCCCAGTTCATTTGACTAAGTTATGGGCTTTAAAAGATGGAAAGAAGGCCCATTTCAGTAAACCTTCGCAAAATTAAAATCAATGACATAAAAACGGTCATATTTTTTACTACCTTTAAAGTTATATATTTTAATGCAGATAACAACATAATCATTCCACAAGCCCATATCGAAATCCGAGTCCTTTTGACCAGGTTATGGGCTTTTAAAGATGGAAAAAAGGCCCATTTCAGTAAACCTTTGCAAAATTAAAATCAATGACATAAAAACGGTCCTATTTTTTACTTATTTTAAAGTTATATATCTTAGTGCAGATAACAACATAATCATTCCACAAGCCTGTAAAGGTATGCCATATCGAAATCCGAGTCCTTTTGACCAGGTTATGGGCTTTTAAAGATGGAAAGAAGGCCCATTTCAGTAAACCTTTGCAAAAATAAAATCAAAGACATAAAAACGGTCATATTTTTTACTACATTTAAAGTTAAATATTTTAATGCAGGTAACAACATAATCATTCCACAAGCCTATAAAGGTATGCCATATCGAAATCCGACTTCATATGACCAAGCTATGGGCTTTAAAGATGGAAAGAAGGCCCATTTCAGTAAACCTTCTCAAAATTAAAATCAAGGACATAAAAACGGTCATATTTTTTAATACCTTTAATGTTATATATTTTAATGCACATAACAACATCATCATTCCACAAGCCAATAGAGGTATGCCATATCGAAATCCGAGTTCATTTGACAACGTTATGGGCTTTTAAAGATGGAAGGAAAGCCAATTTCAGTTAACCTTCGCAAAATGACATAAAAACGGTCATATTTTTTACTACCTTTACAGTTAAATATTTTAATGCAGATAACAACATAATCATTCCACAAGCCCATATCGAAATCCGAGTCCTTTTGACCAGGTTATGGGCTTTTAAAGATGGAAAGAAGGCCCATTTCAGTAAACCTTTGCAAAATTAAAATGAACGACATAAAAACGGTCCTATTTTTTACTACCTTTAAAGTTATGTATCTTAATGCTGATAACAATCATTCCACAAGCCTATAAAGGTATGCCATATCGAAATCCGAGTTCATTTGACCAAGTTATGGGCTTTTAAAGATGGAAAGAAGGCACATTTCAGTAAACCTTAGCAAAATTAAAATCAATGACATAAAAACGGTCATAATTTTTACTACCTTTAATGTTATATTTTTTAATGCAGATAACAACATTATCATTCCACAGGCCCATGGAGGTATGCCATATCAAAATCCGAGTTCATTTGACCAAGTTATGGGCTTTTAAAGATGGAAATAAGGCCCATTTCAGTTAACCTTCGCAAAATTAAAATCAATGACATAAAAACGGTCATATTTTTTACTACCTTTATAGTTAAATATTTTAATGCAGATAACAACATAATCATTCCACAAGCCTATAAAGGTATGCCATATCGAAATCCGAGTTCATTTGACCAAGCTATGATCTTTAAAGATGGAAAGAAGGCCCATTTCAGTAAACCTTCTCAAAATTAAAATCAATGACATAAAAACGGTCATATTTTTTACTACCTTTAATGTTATATATTTTAATGCACATAACAACATAATCATTCCACAAGCCAATAGTGGTATGCCCTATCGAAATCCGAGTCCTTTTGACCAAGTTATGGACTTTTAAAGATGTAAAGAAGGCCCATTTCAGTAAACCTTCGCAAAATTAAAGTCAATGACATAAAAACGGTCATATTTTTTACTACCTTTAAAGTTATATATTTTAATGCAGATAACAACATAATCATTCCACAAGCCTATAAATGTATGCCATATCGAAATCCGAGTCCTTTTGACCAAGTTATGGGCTTTTAAATATATAAAGAAGGCCCATTTCAGTAAACCTTCGCAAAATTCAAATCAATGACATAAAAACGGTCATATTTTTTACTACCTTTAAAGTTTAATATTTTAATGCACATAACAACAAAATCATTCCACAAGCCCCTAAATGTATGCCATATCGAAATGCGAGTAAATTTGACCAGGTTATGGGCTTTTAAAGATGGAAAGAAGGCCCATTTCAGTAAACCTTTGCCAAATTAAAATCAATGAGTAAAAACGGTCATACTTTTTACTACCTTTAAAGTTATATATTTTAATGCAGATAACAACATAATCATTCCACAAGCCTATAAATGTATGCCATATCGAAATCCGAGTTCATTTAACCAAGTTATGGGCTTTTAAAGATGGAAAGAAGGCCAATTTCAGTAAACCTTCGCAAAATTAAAGTCAATGACATAAAACCGTCAAATTTTTTACTACCTTTAAAGTTATATATTTTAATGCACATAACAACATAATCATTCCACAAGCCAATAGTGGTATGCCATATCGAAATCCGAGTCCTTTTGACCAAGTAATGGACTTTTAAAGATGTTAAGAAGGCCCATTTCAGTAAACCTTCGCAAAATTAAAGTCAATGACATAAAAACCGTCATATTTTTTACTACCTTTAAAGTTAAATATTTTAATGCAGATAACAACAAAATCATTCCACAAGCCCCTAAAGGTATGCCATATCGAAATCCGAGTTCATTTGACCAAGTTATTGGCTTTTAAAGATGGAAAGAAGGCCCATTTCAGTAAACCTTCGCAAAATTAAAATCAATGACATAAAAACGGTCATATTTTTTACTACCTTTAAAGTTATATATTTTAATGCAGATAACAACATAATCATTCCACAAGCCTATAAATGTATGCCATATCGAAATCCGAGTTCATTTAACCAAGTTATGGGCTTTTAAAGATGGAAAGAAGGCCAATTTCAGTAAACCTTCGCAAAATTAAAGTCAATGACATAAAACCGTCATATTTTTTACTACCTTTAAAGTTATATATTTTAATGCACATAACAACATAATCATTCCACAAGCCCATAAAGGTATGCCATATCGAAATCCGAGTCCTTTTGACCAAGTTATGGACTTTTAAAGATGTTAAGAAGGCCCATTTCAGTAAACCTTCGCAAAATTAAAGTCAATGACATAAAAACCGTCATATTTTTTACTACCTTTAAAGTTAAATATTTTAATGCAGATAACAACAAAATCATTCCACAAGCCCCTAAAGGTATGCCATATCGAAATCCGAGTTCATTTGACCAAGTTATTGGCTTTTAAAGATGGAAAGAAGGCCCATTTCAGTAAACCTTCGCAAAATTAAAATCAATGACATAAAAACGGTCATATTTTTTAATACCTTTAAATTTATATATTTTAATGCAGATAACAACATAATCATTCCACAAGCCTATAAAGGTATGCCATATCGAAATCCGAGTTCATTTGACCAAGTTATGGGCTTTTAAAGATGGAAAGAAGGCCCATTTCAGTAAGCCTTCGCAAAATAAAAATCAATGACATAAAAACGGTCATATTTTTTACTACCTTTAGTGTTATATATTTTAATGCAGATAACAACATAATCATTCCACAAGCCCATGGAGGTATGCCATATCAAAATCCGAGTTCATTTGACCAAGTTATGGGCTTTTAAAGATGGAAATAAGGCCCATTTCAGTAAGCCTTCGCAAAATTAAAATCAATGACATAAAAACGGTCATATTTTTTACTACCTTGAAAGTTATATATTTTAATGCAGATAACAACATAATCATTCCACAAGCTGCTAAAGGTATGCCATATTGAAATCCGAGTTCATTCGACAACATTATAGGCTTTTAAAGATGGAAGAAAGGCCAATTTCAGTTAACCTTCGCAAAATTAGAATCATACATAAAAACGGTCATATTTTTTACTACCTTTAAAGTTATATATTTTAATGCAGATAACAACATAATCATTCCACCAGCCTATAAATGCATGCCATATTGAAATTCGAGTTCATTTAACCAAGTTATGGGCTTTTAAAGATGGAAAGAAGGCCAATTTCAGTAAACCTTCGCAAAATTAAAGTCAATGACATAAAACCGTCATATTTTTTACTACCTTTAAAGTTATATATTTTAATGCACATAACAACATAATCATTCCACAAGCCAATAGTGGTATGCCATATCGAAATCCGAGTCCTTTTGACCAAGTTATGGACTTTTAAAGATGTAAAGAAGGCCCATTTCAGTAAACCTTCGCAAAATTAAAGTCAATGACATAAAAACCGGCAACATTAAATATTTTAATGCAGCTAACAACAAAATCATTCCACAAGCCCCTAAATGTATGCCATATCGAAATGAGAGTAAATTTGACCAGGTTATGGGCTTTTAAAGATGGAAAGAAGGCCCATTTCAGTAAACCTTTGCCAAATTAAAATCAATGAGTAAAAACGGTCATACTTTTTACTACCTTTAAAGTTATATATTTTAATGCAGATAACAACATAATCATTCCACAAGCCTATAAATGTATGCCATATCGAAATCCGAATTCATTTAACCAAGTTATGGGCTTTTAAAGATGGAAAGAAGGCCAATTTCAGTAAACCTTCGCAAAATTAAAGTCAATGACATAAAACCGTCATATTTTTTACTACCTTTAAAGTTATATATTTTAATGCACATAACAACATAATCATTCCACAAGCCAATAGTGGTATGCCATATCGAAATCCGAGTCCTTTTGACCAAGTTATGGACTTTTAAAGATGTTAAGAAGGCCCATTTCAGTAAACCTTCGCAAAATTAAAGTCAATGACATAAAAACCGTCATATTTTTTACTACCTTTAAAGTTAAATATTTTAATGCAGATAACAACAAAATCATTCCACAAGCCCCTAAAGGTATGCAATATCGAAATCCGAGTTCATTTGACCAAGTTATTGGCTTTTAAAGATGGAAAGAAGGCCCATTTCAGTAAACCTTCGCAAAATTAAAATCAATGACATAAAAACGGTCATATTTTTTAATACCTTTAAATTTATATATTTTAATGCAGATAACAACATAATCATTCCACAAGCCTATAAAGGTATGCCATATCGAAATCCGAGTTCATTTGACCAAGTTATGGGCTTTTTAAGATGGAAAGAAGGCCCATTTCAGTAAGCCTTCGCAAAATAAAAATCAATGACATAAAAACGGTCATATTTTTTACTACCTTTAGTGTTATATATTTTAATGCAGATAACAACATAATCATTCCACAAGCCCATGGAGGTATGCCATATCAAAATCCGAGTTCATTTGACCAAGTTATGGGCTTTTAAAGATGGAAATAAGGCCCATTTCAGTAAGCCTTCGCAAAATTAAAATCAATGACATAAAAACGGTCATATTTTTTACTACCTTGAAAGTTATATATTTTAATGCAGATAACAACATAATCATTCCACAAGCCCATAAAGGTATGCCATATCGAAATCCGAGTTCATTCGACAACATTATAGGCTTTTAAAGATGGAAGAAAGGCCAATTTCAGTTAACCTTCGCAAAATTAGAATCATACATAAAAACGGTCATATTTTTTACTACCTTTAAAGTTATATATTTTAATGCAGATAACAACATAATCATTCCACCAGCCTATAAATGTATGCCATATTGAAATCCGAGTTCATTTAACCAAGTTATGGGCTTTTAAAGATGGAAAGAAGGCCAATTTCAGTAAACCTTCGCAAAATTAAAGTCAATGACATAAAACCGTCATATTTTTTACTACCTTTAAAGTTATATATTTTAATGCACATAACAACATAATCATTCCACAAGCCAATAGTGGTATGCCATATCGAAATCCGAGTCCTTTTGACCAAGTTATGGACTTTTAAAGATGTAAAGAAGGCCCATTTCAGTAAACCTTCGCAAAATTAAAGTCAATGACATAAAAACCGGCAACATTAAATATTTTAATGCAGCTAACAACAAAATCATTCCACAAGCCCCTAAATGTATGCCATATCGAAATGAGAGTAAATTTGACCAGGTTATGGGCTTTTAAAGATGGAAAGAAGGCCCATTTCAGTAAACCTTTGCCAAATTAAAATCAATGAGTAAAAACGGTCATACTTTTTACTACCTTTAAAGTTATATATTTTAATGCAGATAACAACATAATCATTCCACAAGCCTATAAATGTATGCCATATCGAAATCCGAATTCATTTAACCAAGTTATGGGCTTTTAAAGATGGAAAGAAGGCCAATTTCAGTAAACCTTCGCAAAATTAAAGTCAATGACATAAAACCGTCATATTTTTTACTACCTTTAAAGTTATATATTTTAATGCACATAACAACATAATCATTCCACAAGCCAATAGTGGTATGCCATATCGAAATCCGAGTCCTTTTGACCAAGTTATGGACTTTTAAAGATGTTAAGAAGGCCCATTTCAGTAAACCTTCGCAAAATTAAAGTCAATGACATAAAAACCGTCATATTTTTTACTACCTTTAAAGTTAAATATTTTAATGCAGATAACAACAAAATCATTCCACAAGCCCCTAAAGGTATGCCATATCGAAATCCGAGTTCATTTGACCAAGTTATTGGCTTTTAAAGATGGAAAGAAGGCCCATTTCAGTAAACCTTCGCAAAATTAAAATCAATGACATAAAAACGGACATATTTTTTAATACCTTTAAATTTATATATTTTAATGCAGATAACAACATAATCATTCCACAAGCCTATAAAGGTATGCCATATCGAAATCCGAGTTCATTTGACCAAGCTATGGGCTTTTAAAGATGGAAAGAAGGCCCATTTCAGTAAGCCTTCGCAAAATTAAAATCAATGACATAAAAACGGTCATATTTTTTACTACCTTTAGTGTTATATATTTTAATGCAGATAACAACATAATCATTCCACAAGCCCATGGAGGTATGCCATATCAAAATCCGAGTTCATTTGACCAAGTTATGGGCTTTTAAAGATGGAAATAAGGCCCATTTCAGTAAGCCTTCGCAAAATTAAAATCAATGACATAAAAACGGTCATATTTTTTACTACCTTGAAAGTTATATATTTTATGCCATATCGAAATGAGAGTAAATTTGACCAGGTTATGGGCTTTTAAAGATGGAAAGAAGGCCCATTTCAGTAAACCTTTGCCAAATTAAAATCAATGAGTAAAAACGGTCATACTTTTTACTACCTTTAAAGTTATATATTTTAATGCAGATAACAACATAATCATTCCACAAGCCTATAAATGTATGCCATATCGAAATCCGAATTCATTTAACCAAGTTATGGGCTTTTAAAGATGGAAAGAAGGCCAATTTCAGTAAACCTTCGCAAAATTAAAGTCAATGACATAAAACCGTCATATTTTTTACTACCTTTAAAGTTATATATTTTAATGCACATAACAACATAATCATTCCACAAGCCAATAGTGGTATGCCATATCGAAATCCGAGTCCTTTTGACCAAGTTATGGACTTTTAAAGATGTTAAGAAGGCCCATTTCAGTAAACCTTCGCAAAATTAAAGTCAATGACATAAAAACCGTCATATTTTTTACTACCTTTAAAGTTAAATATTTTAATGCAGATAACAACAAAATCATTCCACAAGCCCCTAAAGGTATGCAATATCGAAATCCGAGTTCATTTGACCAAGTTATTGGCTTTTAAAGATGGAAAGAAGGCCCATTTCAGTAAACCTTCGCAAAATTAAAATCAATGACATAAAAACGGTCATATTTTTTAATACCTTTAAATTTATATATTTTAATGCAGATAACAACATAATCATTCCACAAGCCTATAAAGGTATGCCATATCGAAATCCGAGTTCATTTGACCAAGTTATGGGCTTTTTAAGATGGAAAGAAGGCCCATTTCAGTAAGCCTTCGCAAAATAAAAATCAATGACATAAAAACGGTCATATTTTTTACTACCTTTAGTGTTATATATTTTAATGCAGATAACAACATAATCATTCCACAAGCCCATGGAGGTATGCCATATCAAAATCCGAGTTCATTTGACCAAGTTATGGGCTTTTAAAGATGGAAATAAGGCCCATTTCAGTAAGCCTTCGCAAAATTAAAATCAATGACATAAAAACGGTCATATTTTTTACTACCTTGAAAGTTATATATTTTAATGCAGATAACAACATAATCATTCCACAAGCCCATAAAGGTATGCCATATCGAAATCCGAGTTCATTCGACAACATTATAGGCTTTTAAAGATGGAAGAAAGGCCAATTTCAGTTAACCTTCGCAAAATTAGAATCATACATAAAAACGGTCATATTTTTTACTACCTTTAAAGTTATATATTTTAATGCAGATAACAACATAATCATTCCACCAGCCTATAAATGTATGCCATATTGAAATCCGAGTTCATTTAACCAAGTTATGGGCTTTTAAAGATGGAAAGAAGGCCAATTTCAGTAAACCTTCGCAAAATTAAAGTCAATGACATAAAACCGTCATATTTTTTACTACCTTTAAAGTTATATATTTTAATGCACATAACAACATAATCATTCCACAAGCCAATAGTGGTATGCCATATCGAAATCCGAGTCCTTTTGACCAAGTTATGGACTTTTAAAGATGTAAAGAAGGCCCATTTCAGTAAACCTTCGCAAAATTAAAGTCAATGACATAAAAACCGGCAACATTAAATATTTTAATGCAGCTAACAACAAAATCATTCCACAAGCCCCTAAATGTATGCCATATCGAAATGAGAGTAAATTTGACCAGGTTATGGGCTTTTAAAGATGGAAAGAAGGCCCATTTCAGTAAACCTTTGCCAAATTAAAATCAATGAGTAAAAACGGTCATACTTTTTACTACCTTTAAAGTTATATATTTTAATGCAGATAACAACATAATCATTCCACAAGCCTATAAATGTATGCCATATCGAAATCCGAATTCATTTAACCAAGTTATGGGCTTTTAAAGATGGAAAGAAGGCCAATTTCAGTAAACCTTCGCAAAATTAAAGTCAATGACATAAAACCGTCATATTTTTTACTACCTTTAAAGTTATATATTTTAATGCACATAACAACATAATCATTCCACAAGCCAATAGTGGTATGCCATATCGAAATCCGAGTCCTTTTGACCAAGTTATGGACTTTTAAAGATGTTAAGAAGGCCCATTTCAGTAAACCTTCGCAAAATTAAAGTCAATGACATAAAAACCGTCATATTTTTTACTACCTTTAAAGTTAAATATTTTAATGCAGATAACAACAAAATCATTCCACAAGCCCCTAAAGGTATGCCATATCGAAATCCGAGTTCATTTGACCAAGTTATTGGCTTTTAAAGATGGAAAGAAGGCCCATTTCAGTAAACCTTCGCAAAATTAAAATCAATGACATAAAAACGGACATATTTTTTAATACCTTTAAATTTATATATTTTAATGCAGATAACAACATAATCATTCCACAAGCCTATAAAGGTATGCCATATCGAAATCCGAGTTCATTTGACCAAGCTATGGGCTTTTAAAGATGGAAAGAAGGCCCATTTCAGTAAGCCTTCGCAAAATTAAAATCAATGACATAAAAACGGTCATATTTTTTACTACCTTTAGTGTTATATATTTTAATGCAGATAACAACATAATCATTCCACAAGCCCATGGAGGTATGCCATATCAAAATCCGAGTTCATTTGACCAAGTTATGGGCTTTTAAAGATGGAAATAAGGCCCATTTCAGTAAGCCTTCGCAAAATTAAAATCAATGACATAAAAACGGTCATATTTTTTACTACCTTGAAAGTTATATATTTTAATGCAGATAACAACATAATCATTCCACAAGCCCATAAAGGTATGCCATATCGAAATCCGAGTTCATTCGACAACATTATAGGCTTTTAAAGATGGAAGAAAGGCCAATTTCAGTTAACCTTCGCAAAATTAGAATCATACATAAAAACGGTCATATTTTTTACTACCTTTAAAGACATATATTTTAATGCAGATAACAACATAATCATTCAACAAGCCCCTAAAGGTATGCCATATAGAAATCCGAGTTCATTTGACTAAGTTATGGGCTTTTAAATATATAAAGAAGGCCCATTTCAGTAAACCTTCGCAAAATTAAAGTCAATGACATAAAAACCGTCATATTTTTGACTACCTTTAAAGTTAAATATTTTAATGCAGATAACAACAAAATAATTCCACAAGCCCCCAAATGTATGCCATATCGAAATCCGAGTTCATTTGACCAAGTTATTGGCTTTTAAAGATGGAAAGAAGGCCCATTTCAGTAAACCTTCGCAAAATTAAAATCAATGACATAAAAACGGTCATATTTTTTACTACCTTTAAAGTTAAATATTTTAATGCAGATAACAACAAAATAATTCCACAAGCCCCTAAATGTATGCCATATCGAAATCCGAGTTCATTTGACCAAGTTATTGGCTTTTAAAGATGGGAAGAAGGCCCATTTCAGTAAACCTTTGCAAAATTAAAATCAATGACATAAAAACGGTCATATTTTTTACTACCTTTAATGTTATATATTTTAATGCACAGAACAACATAATCACCACAAGCCAATAGAGGTATGCCATATCGAAATCCGAGTTCATTTGACAACGTTATGGGCTTTTAAAGATGGAAGGAAGGCCAATTTCAGTTAACCTTCGCAAAATTAAAATCAATGACTTAAAAATGATCATATTTTTTACTACCTTTAACGTTAAATATTTTAATGCAGATAACAACAAAATAATTCCACATGCCCATAGAGGTATGCCATATCAAAATCCGAGTTCATTTGACCAAGTTATGGGCTCTTAAAGATGGAAATAAGGCCCATTTCAGTAAGCCTTCGCAAAATTAAAATCAATGACATAAAAACGATCATATTTTTTACTACCTTGAAAGTTATATATTTTAATGCAGATAACAACATAATCATTCCACAAGCCCATAAAGGTATGCCATATCGAAATCCGAGTTCATTCGACAACATTATGGGCTTTTAAAGATGGAAGGAAGGCCAATTTCAGTTAACCTTCGCAAAATTAGAATCATACATAAAAACGGTCATATTTTTTACTACCTTTAAAGACATATATTTTAATGCAGATAACAACATAATCATTCCACAAGCCCCTAAAGGTATGCCATATAGAAATCCGAGTTCATTTGACTAAGTTATGGGCTTTTAAATATATAAAGAAGGCCCATTTCAGTAAACCTTCGCAAAATTAAAGTCAATGACATAAAAACCGTCATATTTTTGACTACCTTTAAAGTTAAATATTTTAATGCAGATAACAACAAAATAATTCCACAAGCCCCTAAATGTATGCCATATCGAAGTCCGAGTTCATTTGACCAAGTTATTGGCTTTTAAAGATGGAAAGAAGGCCCATTTCAGTAAACCTTCGCAAAATTAAAATCAATGACATAAAAACGGTCATATTTTCTACTACCTTGAAAGTTATATATTTTAATGCAGATAACAACATAATCATTCCACAAGCCCATAAAGGTATGCCATGTCGAAATCCGAGTTCATTCGACAACATTATAGGCTTTTAAAGATGGAAGAAAGGCCAATTTCAGTTAACCTTCGCAAAATTAGAATCATACATAAAAACGGTCATATTTTTTACTACCTTTAAAGACATATATTTTAATGCAGATAACAACATAATCATTCAACAAGCCCCTAAAGGTATGCCATATAGAAATCCGAGTTCATTTGACTAAGTTATGGGCTTTTAAATATATAAAGAAGGCCCATTTCAGTAAACCTTCGCAAAATTAAAGTCAATGACATAAAAACCGTCATATTTTTGACTACCTTTAGTGTTATATATTTTAATGCAGATAACAACATAATCATTCCACAAGCCCATGGAGGTATGCCATATCAAAATCCGAGTTCATTTGACCAAGTTATGGGCTTTTAAAGATGGAAATAAGGCCCATTTCAGTAAGCCTTCGCAAAATTAAAATCAATGACATAAAAACGGTCATATTTTTTACTACCTTGAAAGTTATATATTTTAATGCAGATAACAACATAATCATTCCACAAGCCCATAAAGGTATGCTATATCGAAATCCGAGTTCATTCGACAACATTATAGGCTTTTAAAGATGGAAGAAAGGCCAATTTCAGTTAACCTTCGCAAAATTAGAATCATACATAAAAACGGTCATATTTTTTACTACCTTTAAAGACCTATATTTTAATGCAGATAACAACATAATCATTCAACAAGCCCCTAAAGGTATGCCATATAGAAATCCGAGTTCATTTGACTAAGTTATGGGCTTTTAAATATATAAAGAAGGCCCATTTCAGTAAACCTTCGCAAAATTAAAGTCAATGACATAAAAACCGTCATATTTTTGACTACCTTTAAAGTTAAATATTTTAATGCAGATAACAACAAAATAATTCCACAAGCCTATAAAGGTATGCCATATCAAAATCCGAGTTCATTTGACCAAGTTATGGGCTTTTAAAGATGTAAAGAAGGCCCATTTCAGTAAACCTTCGCAAAATTAAAATCAATGACATAAAAACGGTCATATTTTTTACTACCTTTAAAGTTAAATATTTTAATGCAGATAACAACAAAATAATTCCACAAGCCCCTAAATGTATGCCATATCGAAATCCGAGTTCATTTGACCAAGTTATTGGCTTTTAAAGATGGGAAGAAGGCCCATTTCAGTAAACCTTTGCAAAATTAAAATCAATGACATAAAAACGGTCATATTTTTTACTACCTTTAATGTTATATATTTTAATGCACAGAACAACATAATCACCACAAGCCAATAGAGGTATGCCATATCGAAATCCGAGTTCATTTGACAACGTTATGGGCTTTTAAAGATGGAAGGAAGGCCAATTTCAGTTAACCTTCGCAAAATTAAAATCAATGACTTAAAAATGATCATATTTTTTACTACCTTTAACGTTAAATATTTTAATGCAGATAACAACAAAATAATTCCACATGCCCATAGAGGTATGCCATATCAAAATCCGAGTTCATTTGACCAAGTTATGGGCTCTTAAAGATGGAAATAAGGCCCATTTCAGTAAGCCTTCGCAAAATTAAAATCAATGACATAAAAACGGTCATATTTTTTACTACCTTGAAAGTTATATATTTTAATGCAGATAACAACATAATCATTCCACAAGCCCATAAAGGTATGCCATATCGAAATCCGAGTTCATTCGACAACATTATGGGCTTTTAAAGATGGAAGGAAGGCCAATTTCAGTTAACCTTCGCAAAATTAGAATCATACATAAAAACGGTCATATTTTTTACTACCTTTAAAGACATATATTTTAATGCAGATAACAACATAATCATTCCACAAGCCCCTAAAGGTATGCCATATAGAAATCCGAGTTCATTTGACTAAGTTATGGGCTTTTAAATATATAAAGAAGGCCCATTTCAGTAAACCTTCGCAAAATTGAAGTCAATGACATAAAAACCGTCATATTTTTGACTACCTTTAAAGTTAAATATTTTAATGCAGATAACAACAAAATAATTCCACAAGCCCCTAAATGTATGCCATATCGAAATCCGAGTTCATTTGACCAAGTTATTGGCTTTTAAAGATGGAAAGAAGGCCCATTTCAGTAAACCTTCGCAAAATTAAAATCAATGACATAAAAACGGTCATATTTTCTACTACCTTTAAAGTTATATATTTTAATGTAGATATGAACATAATCATTCCACAAGCCTATAAAGGTATGCCATATCAAAATCCGAGTTCATTTGACCAAGTTATGGGCTTTTAAAGATGTAAAGAAGGCCCATTTCAGTAAACCTTCGCAAAATTAAAATCAATGACATAAAAACGGTCATATTTTTTACAACCTTTAAAGTTATATATTTTAATGCAGATAACAACATAATCTTTCCACAAGCCCATAGAGGTATGCCATATCGAAATCCGAGTTCATTTAACCAAGCTATCGGCTTTTAAAGATGGAAAGAAGGCCCATTTCAGTAAACCTTCGCAAAATTAAAGTCAATGACATAAAACCGTCATATTTTTTACTACCTTTAAGGTTATATATTTTAATGCACATAACAACATATTCATTCCACAGCCAATAGTGGTATGCCATATCGAAATCCGAGTGCTTTTGACCAAGTTATGGACTTTTAAAGATGTAAGGAAGGCCCATTTCAGTAAACTTTCGCAAAATTAAAGTCAATGACATAAAAACCGTCATAGTTTTTACTACCTCTAAAGCTAAATATTTTAATGCAGATAACAACAAAATCATTCCTCAAGCCCCTAAGGGTATGCCATATCGAAATCCGAGTCCTTTTGACCAGGTTATGGGCTTTTAAAGATGGAAAGAAGGCCCATTTCAGTAAACCTTCGCAAAATTAAAATCAATGACTTAAAAACGATCATATTTTTTACTACCTTTAACGTTAAATATTTTAATGCAGATAACAACATAATAATTCCACAAGCCCATAGAGGTATGCCATATCAAAATCCGAGTTCATTTGACCAAGTTATGGGCTTTTAAAGATGGAAATAAGGCCCATTTCAGTAAGCCTTCGCAAAATTAAAATCAATGACATAAAAACGGTCATATTTTTTACTACCTTGAAAGTTATATATTTTAATGCAGATAACAACATAATCATTCCACAAGCCCATAAAGTTATGCCATATCGAAATCCGAGTTCATTCGACAACATTATGGGCTTTTAAAGATGGAAGGAAGGCCAATTTAAGTTAACCTTCGCAAAATTAGAATCATACATGAAAACGGTCATATTTTGTACTACCTTTAAAGTTTAATATTTTAATGCAGATAACAACAAAATAATTCCACAAGCCCCTAAAGGTATGCCATATCGAAATCCGAGTTCATTTGACCAAGTTATTGGCTTTTAAAGATGGAAAGAAGGCCCATTTCAGTAAACCTTCGCAAAATTTATATCAATGACATAAAAACGGTCATATTTTTTACTACCTTTAAAGTTATATATTTTGATGCAGATTACAACATAATCATTCCACAAGCCTAAAAAGGTATGCCATATCGAAATCCCAGTTCATTTGACCAAGTTATGGGCTTTTAAAGATGTAAAGAAGGCCCATTTCAGTAAACCTTCGCAAAATTAAAGTCAATGACATAAAAACCGTCATATTTTTGACTACCTTTAAAGTTAAATATTTTAATGCAGATAACAACAAAATAATTCCACAAGCCCCTAAATGTATGGCATATCGAAATCCGAGTTCATTTGACCAAGTTATTGGCTTTTAAAGATGGAAAGAAGGCCCTTTTTAGTAAACCTTCGCAAAATTAAAATCAATGACATAAAAACGGTCATACTTTCTACTACCTTTAAAGTTATATATTTTAATGCAGATATGAACATAATCATTCCACAAGCCTATAATGGTATGCCATATCAAAATCCGAGTTCATTTGACCAAGTTATGGGCTTTTTAAGATGTAAAGAAGTAAACCTTCGCAAAATTAAAATCAATGACTTAAAAACGGTCATATTTTTTACTACCTTTAAAGTTATATATTTTAATGCAGATAACAACATAATCATTCCACAAGCCCATAGAAGTATGCCATATCGAAATCCGAGTCCTTTTGACCAGGTTATGGGCTTTTAAAGATGGAAAGAAGGCCCATTTCAGTAATCCTTTGCAAAATTAAAATCAATGACATAAAAACGGTCATATTTTTTACTACCTTTAATGTTATATATTTTAATGCACAGAACAACATAATCATTCCACAAGCCAATAGAGGTATGCCATATCGAAATCCGAGTCCTTTTGACCAGGCTATGGGCTTTTAAAGATGGAAAGAAGGCCCATTTCAGTAAACCTTCGCAAAATTAAAATCAATGACATAAAAACGGTCATATTTTTTACAACCTTTAAAGTTATATATTTTAATGCAGATAACAACATAATCATTCCACAAGCCCATAGAAGTATGCCATATCGAAATCCGAGTCCTTTTGACCAGGTTATGGGCTTTTAAAGATGGAAAGAAGGCCCATTTCAGTAAACCTTTGCAAAATTAAAATCAATGACATAAAAACGGTCATATTTTTTACTACCTTTAATGTTATATATTTTAATGCACAGAACATTATAATCATTCCACAAGCCAATAGAGGTATGCCATATCGAAATCCGAGTCCTTTTGACCAGGTTATGGGCTTTTAAAGATAGAAAGAAGGCCCATTTCAGTAAACCTTCGCAAAATTAAAATCAATGACATAAAAACGGTCATATTTTTTACAACCTTTAAAGTTATATATTTTAATGCAGATAACAACATAATCTTTCCACAAGCCCATAGAGGTATGCCATATCGAAATCCGAGTTCATTTAACCAAGCTATCGGCTTTTAAAGATGGAAAGAAGGCCCATTTCAGTAAACCTTCGCAAAATTAAAGTCAATGACATAAAACCGTCATATTTTTTACTACCTTTAAGGTTATATATTTTAATGCACATAACAACATATTCATTCCACAGCCAATAGTGGTATGCCATATCGAAATCCGAGTGCTTTTGACCAAGTTATGGACTTTTAAAGATGTAAGGAAGGCCCATTTCAGTAAACTTTCGCAAAATTAAAGTCAATGACATAAAAACCGTCATAGTTTTTACTACCTCTAAGGCTAAATATTTTAATGCAGATAACAACAAAATCATTCCTCAAGCCCCTAAGGGTATGCCATATCGAAATCCGAGTCCTTTTGACCAGGTTGTGGGCTTTTAAAGATGGAAAGAAGGCTTATTTCAGTAAACCTTCGCAAAATTAAAATCAATGACATAAAAACGGTCATATTTTTTACAACCTTTAAAGTTATATATTTTAATGCAGATAACAACATAATCATTCCACAAGCCCATAGAGGTATGCCATATCGAAATCCGAGTTCATTTAACCAAGTTATCGGCTTTTAAAGATGGAAAGAAGGCCCATTTCAGTAAACCTTCGCAAAGTTAAAGTCAATGACATAAAACCGTCATATTTTTTACTACCTTTAAGGTTATATATTTTAATGCACATAACAACATATTCATTCCACAGCCAATAGTGGTATGCCATATCGAAATCCGAGTCCTTTTGACCAAGTTATGGGCTTTTAAAGATGTAAAGAAGGCCCATTTCAGTAAACCTTCGCAAAACTAAAATCAATGACATAAAAACGGTAATATATTTTACTACCTTTAAAGTTATATATTTTAATGCAGATAACAACATAATCATTCCACAAGCCCGTAGAAGTATGCCATATCGAAATCCGAGTCCTTTTGACCAGGTTATGGGCTTTTAAAGATGGAAAGAAGGCCCATTTCAGTAAACCTTTGCAAAATTAAAATCAATGACATAAAAACGGTCATATTTTTTACTACCTTTAATGTTATATATTTTAATGCACAGAACAACATAATCACCACAAGCCAATAGAGGTATGCCATATCGAAATCCGAGTTCATTTGACAACGTTATGGGCTTTTAAAGATGGAAGGAAGGCCAATTTCAGTTAACCTTCGCAAAATTAAAATCAATGACTTAAAAACGGTCATATTTTTTACTACCTTTAAAGTTAAATATTTTAATGCAGATAACAACATAATCATTCCACAAGCCCATAGAGGTATGCCATATCAAAATCCGAGTTCATTTGACCAAGTTATGGGCTTTTAAAGATGGAAATAAGGCCCATTTCAGTAAACCTTCGCAAAATTAAAATCAATGACATAAAAACGGTCATATATTTTACTACCTTTAATGTTATATATTTTAATGCACAGAACAACATAATCACCACAAGCCAATAGAGGTATGCCATATCGAAATCCGAGTTCATTTGACAACGTTATGGGCTTTTAAAGATGGAAGGAAGGCCAATTTCAGTTAACCTTCGCAAAATTAAAATCAATGACTTAAAAACGGTCATATTTTTTACTACCTTTAAAGTTAAATATTTTAATGCAGATATGAACATAATCATTCCACAAGCCTATAAAGGTATGCCATATCAAAATCCGAGTTCATTTGACCAAGTTATGGGCTTTTAAAGATGTAAAGAAGGCCCATTTCAGTAAACCTTCGCAAAATTAAAATCAATGACATAAAAACGGTCATATTTTTTACTACCTTGAAAGTTGTATATTTTGATGCAGATAACAACATAATCATTCCACAAGCCCATAAAGGTATGCCATATCGAAATCCGAGTTCATTCGACAACATTATGGGCTTTTAAAGATGGAAGGAAGGCCAATTTCAGTTAACCTTCGCAAAATTAGAATCAACATAAAAACGGTCATATTTTTTACTACCTTTAAAGTTATATATTTTAATGCAGATTACAACATAATCATTCCACAAGCCTAAAAAGGTATGCCATATCGAAATCCCAGTTCATTTGACCAAGTTATAGGCTTTAAGGCCTTATGGCTTTATGGGCCCATTTCAGTAAACCTTCGCAAAATTAAAGTCAATGACATAAAAACCGTCATATTTTTAACTACCTTTAAAGTTAAATATTTTAATGCAGATAACAACAAAATAATTCCACAAGCCCCTAAATGTATGGCATATCGAAATCCGAGTTCATTTGACCAAGTTATTGGCTTTTAAAGATGGAAAGAAGGCCCTGTGAGGAGTTGAATAACTCCCCACAAATAGAAGCAGCAGCAGATGGCCGGCCGCTTACCAGATACGCGGCGAATTCGCGTAGTAACGGCGCGGCGGAGAGATCGAGAGAGTTTGGAGACCAATGAAGGAGAGCGAGAGAGATTGGAGACCAAGAATGGAGAGCGAGAGAGTTTGGAGACCAATGAAGGAGAGCGAGAGAGATTGGAGACCAAGGATGGAGATCGAGAGAGAATGGAGACTTCGCGGGCAGAGCAAGAGTGCCGTATGCAGAAGGGGATAACGGAACTCCTCTGGACTTTGGACTCTCCCGTGAACTTTGGACCGGGAGAGGAAGTGCCACATCTCGGCAGTGGAGCGGCACACAGGCGTGCCACAAGCGGCACGGGAATCAGCGGAACGGCAGCAGTGGGCGGAACGTCCATTGGAAGCGGTACATAAAGGACAAGTGGGTCATCCAGGAGGCACGGACTTTGGACCCAAAGTGGAGAGATCCAGCGGGCCGTGCGCAAAAGGGAAATAACGGTGTTTGGAGGCCCTATATAAGGCCGCAGAGCGCTGGCAGCTGGATCAGTCGATCACAAGGAGTCAAACCGTCAAGATCACTCAGATACCAAAGTGAACAATCAAACAACCAGATAACCTACAAGGGAGCAGCAGCAAGTCGAGTCGCCAGAGAAGCAGCGCCGTGGGAGCCTACAAGGAGCGAGATTGCTACGTCGAGACGTTCGGGATTGGGATACCAGGAATCTCCGAATTGAGACGCAGGTAGCTGAGATCCAGAGGGCATCACACGGCTAGGTCAAGGCGGTCGATTAATCCTGTCCACAAAGTCCTGGCGTTACGCCTGGAAAGAGTATAACAAGCCAGAAGGGAGAGCGGTCGATCAGTAAGGTCTCGAGTGGAATTGTCCAGGAGAGCCCTACGGATTCGACTTGCGAGGTCCCGGAGCGGCGTGCCCGAACCGCGAATATAACAAGCCAGAAGGGAGAGCGGTCGATCGGTACGGTCTCGAGTGGAATTATCCAGGAGAGCCCTACGGATTCGACTTGCGAGGTCCCGGAGCGGCGTGCCCGAACCCCGAGTACCACAAGCCACACGGGAACGTCCCGGACAAAAAGCAAAAGGGTGAGGCTAGGGTGGAACGTTCGTTTACACTAGGCGTGGAAGCGAAGTAAGGCGCGAGGCAGCTTCCTGGCGTTACCGCCTTGACTGTCCGCGCGGGCTGAGCAGAAACCCCAGTGGGACCATCCGGGACAGAGCAAGGGACAGGCGGCGGTGTGTCGAAAGGAGCTATCCTGGAGAGCGCAGCTTCTGTTCACCCTAGTCTGAGAACGGTGACGCTTCCCTAAGCCCGTACGGCCGATACCCCTCGCGAGTCCGAGTCGTTACTAGCAGTCACCAAGTCACGCGTGAGAAGCGAACCGCGAGCGAGCATCTTCAGGGAGCTGCGAGGATCTTCAGGGAGCGGCGAGGATCTTCAGGGAGCTGCGAGTATCTTCAGGGAGCTACAGGACGGGAGCACCGAGTCATCAAGGCGAGAGGTCGTAGAGTCATCCAGGACCGGCGGAAGCACCGAAGGTCACAAGCAACGAGTCAAAGCCAACCAAGCGACTAAGACACTTGTAATAATATACCCGCAATAAAACCCAATACGAACCCGAGAATTCTGTGCTTTCTCACTGAGCTACTGGGCGGTCACGTTAATATAAATTTGGTGGGACGAACACACAATATACTGAGCTAGCCGCACGAATCTCGTAGCGAGCAGACAATAAAAATCAGTTCGTTACATCTAGCGCCCAACGTGATTGTCCCAACAGTGAGAACAGCACAGTAAAAATGGGAAAGAAGTGGATTTACCGCCTCAAGAAGGAAGACTTCGCCCATGTCGCACAGAGGCTCAACGTCGCCCTGGAGGGCAGGCTAGACGACATGAGGAAGGCACTATCGGAATACTACTCCGAAACAGAGAACGATCCACAACTCGTCGACATCTGGGCCGAGCTAGAGGCGACATACTACGACAGAGCCGGCCCAAGCATTACGTTAACGAACGCTGAAGGGGACAACCTGGTGGCAAGCCTGAGCGTTGACAACATACAGAAAGAGGCCCACAGGAGAGAGTCAAGCCAAGAAAAGAAAGCAGCAGCGCTGATCCCGAGACCAAGCCAGTCGGACTATGCAAAGGTCGCTAAGCAGGTCCGCGAATGGTCGTTCAGGTTCGACGGGGCGGAAAAACCATTCGAGTTCCTGGAGCAGGTAGAATGGTCCGCCAACACGTACGGTTTGGAGCTTGATATGATCCCTCGAGCAATGCCGGAGTTGCTAAAAGGAAGGGCCTTGAAATGGTTCATCGCCAACAATAAGCAATGGAGAACATGGGCAGAATTCATTGAGAGCTTCCACACATATTTCCTGCCAAGAGACTTCTTCACCAGGCTGGCGGACCAGGTCCGGCAAAGGAAGCAAGGCTTCAGCGAGTCGTTCAAGGACTACATGATCGACATGCAGACGATGGTGAGGTCACTTAACTATTCTACGAAAGAGACGTTAAGGGTCATTAAAGAGAACTGCACCCCCAGTCTAAGGATCTTCCTAAGGGCATACAAAGTGTCGGACCTGGACACGCTGATGATATTAGCAGACGAGTATGAAGAACTGGAAAAGGAGCGGGAAGCGTTCGCGCAAGAAAACAAATTCTCGAAGAACAAGTCGTCATCGCCAGCGCAGGTAACATGCAGAAGATGCGAAGAGACAGGAATCCAGGAGACGCGGGGAAACGACCAATGGTCGCCACCTAACCGAGTACCACGGCAGCAGGCAACAGGAGCACCACGCGGAGGCCAATGGACACCACCACAACAGCAACAGATGCAACCAGCAAACAATGTTTGGAGGCCACCAAGTACAACACAAAGGCCTCGTGAAACGACACACATCACAGACCCCCAGGAGGCCTGCCGAAAGTGCGGACTGATTTCCGCTCGTGTTTACTGCCAGCATGATTTCTGGCCATTTTTCGTCCCAGTCTCTTTGGTTCTGCCCTGCGAACTGCGCAATCATTGTTTTCACCGTCCTATTGGCTCTCTCAGTCGGGTTCTCCTGTGGGGTGTATGGAGCTGTGAACTGTTGCCTGGCTCCCATTTCGGCCAGGAAACTCTTGAAGGTTTTGCTGGTAAACTGGACTCCGTTGTCCGTTATGACTATTTTGGGGACCCCATACCTCGCGATTATGCGTTCTTTGAAAGCTTTCATTAGGGATTCGGCCGTCGCGCTTCGCAGCGGCACCAACTCAGTCCACTTGGAGAACCTGTCTATCAATACCAGCAGCATTTGGTTGCCGTGTTTCGAACGCGGCAGGGGTCCGACGAAGTCCGCACATACCGTAGCCCATGGTTCCTCTGGCACCTGCGTAAGCATTTTCCCAGCCATTTGCATCTGATTCGGCTTGAACCTCATGCATGTCTCGCATACTCGCACGTGGGCTCGGGCGTCTCTGTGCATTCCTGGCCAGTAGTACCGGGCTGCCAGACGTGCTATTGTCTTTCGGCTTCCTACATGGCCAGCCGCCGGTGAGTCGTGGTTCTCCTTCAGCACCGTTTCCCGCAGCGCTTTCGGGACGCACATCTTCCATGTTGCAACATCTTCGCTGCCCGCTCTATGGGGTATATTCCTGTACAGGGTGTTACCCTCCATCACGTAGTCTGGATACTTTTGCGGCTGGGTCCTTATCTTTTCGCGCATTTCCAGAATCCAGCTGCATGCTGCAGAAGCTTCCGCCGCCGAAGTCTCCTTGATCCCTCGAAGCGTTTCCGGCAGTGGCTGCCTTGACAAAGCGTCTGCCACCACGTTGAGTTGCCCTTTCCTGTACGCTATTTCGAAGTCGTACTGCTGCAACTCCAGGGCCCATCTGGCGATCCTCCCTGAAGGGCTCTCTATGCTGTTGAGCCACTTCAGTGCCATGTGGTCGGTTACTACTTTAAAGTGGTAACCTTCCAGATACGGCTTGAGCTTTCGGATTGCCCAGACGATTGCCAAGCACTCCTTCTCGGTTGTTGAGTAATTCTTCTCAGCGCCGTTTAGCGTTCGGCTTGAGTAAGAGATTACCTTTTCGCCTCGTTCAGTTTCCTGGGTCAAGATTGCCCCGATGCCGTAGTCGCTTGCGTCAGTTTGCAAGATGAATGGTTTGTCGAAGTCCGGGCATGCCAGTACGGGGTCTGCGACGAGTCTTGCCTTCACCTCTTCGAACGCCGTCTGATGTTCCTGTGTCCACACCCATTTATTGCCCTTGCGTAGCAGATCGTTGAGAGGTTTGACTATTTTTGCGAAGTCAGGTACAAACCGGCGGTACCATGACGCTACGCCCAGGTACTGTCGGAGCTCTCTTACTGTCGATGGTGGTTCTAGTTCGGCGATGGCTGCTACCTTTTCCGGATCCGTGCCTATTCCTTCGCTAGTCACTCGATGACCGAGATATAACAGCTCTTTCTTAAAAAATTGACACTTTTCCGGGTTTAATCTCAGATTTGCCTCCTTTAGTCGTCGGAAAACTTCCTTTAGGTTGGCCTTATGTTCTTCCAGCGAGCGCCCGATCACTATGATGTCGTCCTGGTAAGCAAATGCGTGCGGCGACATTTCTGGGCCGATCACCCGGTCCAGCACCCGTTGAAAAGTCGCAGACGCCGAATGAAGTCCGAATGGCATTACTTTCCATTGGAATAAACCTTTCCCCGGCACTGTAAATGCCGTATACTGCCTGCTGTCCGCTTTCAGTGGGATTTGCCAGTACCCATCCTTTAGGTCCAAGCTGCTGATGTACCGTGCTTCCCTCAGTTGGTCGAGAATATAATTTATTCGGGGCATCGGGTAGGCATCCTTTACAGATTTGGCGTTTATTTGCCTAAAGTCGACGCACAGTCTCCATTTGCCCGTCTTTTTTCTAACCATCACGATGGGAGAACTGTATGGGCTTGTTGAGTGTTCTATGTATCCCATTTGGAGAAGCTCGTCCACCTTCGCATTGATCTCCCCTTGAACTTTCGGATTCTTGGGATAGTATCGCTGCTTTATTGGTTTGTCGTCTTTCATCGTGATCTGATGCTCTGCCATGTTTGATGTTCCCTTCATGCTGCTGAATGTCGATAGCTCTGCCTCCAGGAATTTCGTCGTGTCGTCATCTTCGCTTGCCCGTTGTACGACTGCCACCGACAACTTTTCCTCGAGCCATCCCTTGTGACGATTCCTGGCCGGTATTATCACTTCGTGTCCAGCGCACTTAATTTCGGTACCAACTTGTGTTAGAAAGTTCCATCCCAACACCAATGAATCCACTACTCCTGGTAGTATCAGCAGGCTCATGCTCAGTCGCTTGTTCCCGAACGCAATTTCCACCTCCAGCTGCTCATCGATTCCGCCACATCTTCCGTCTGCCAACCTAACTTGCCGTCGTATCCTCGTAATCTTTCCGAGGGCAGCCAGGTCGTCCGCCAGCTCTTTGCTTATAAAGCTTGCTGTTGCCCCGGTGTCGATTGTGGCCTTGTATGTGCCCCCACCAATCGTCACCGCTGCGGACAACTGCTGCTCCTCCTCGATCAGCTTTCCCGTTAGTTTGGAGAGGTAGCATCTTGCGACCCCCGCTCGCCTCTCTGCGGCTGAGATCGCTGGGCATTTCCCGCCTGCTGGCAGCATTCAACGCTCCTGACGCCTACTCTCCCGCACACCCAGCAGAACAACAGGCGTTGGTGCCGACATCCCCGCGCCCAGTGTCCATGACCGCCGCACTTTCGGCAGGCCTCCTGGGGGTCTGTGATGTGTGTCGTTTCACGAGGCCTTTGTGTTGTACTTGGTGGCCTCCAAACATTGTTTGCTGGTTGCATCTGTTGCTGTTGTGGTGGTGTCCATTGGCCTCCGCGTGGTGCTCCTGTTGCCTGCTGCCGTGGTACTCGGTTAGGTGGCGACCATTGGTCGTTTCCCCGCGTCTCCTGGATTCCTGTCTCTTCGCATCTTCTGCATGTTACCTGCGCTGGCGATGACGACTTGTTCTTCGAGAATTTGTTTTCTTGCGCGAACGCTTCCCGCTCCTTTTCCAGTTCTTCATACTCGTCTGCTAATATCATCAGCGTGTCCAGGTCCGACACTTTGTATGCCCTTAGGAAGATCCTTAGACTGGGGGTGCAGTTCTCTTTAATGACCCTTAACGTCTCTTTCGTAGAATAGTTAAGTGGCCTCACCATCGTCTGCATGTCGATCATGTAGTCCTTGAACGACTCGCTGAAGCCTTGCTTCCTTTGCCGGACCTGGTCCGCCAGCCTGGTGAAGAAGTCTCTTGGCAGGAAATATGTGTGGAAGCTCTCAATGAATTCTGCCCATGTTCTCCATTGCTTATTGTTGGCGATGAACCATTTCAAGGCCCTTCCTTTTAGCAACTCCGGCATTGCTCGAGGGATCATATCAAGCTCCAAACCGTACGTGTTGGCGGACCATTCTACCTGCTCCAGGAACTCGAATGGTTTTTCCGCCCCGTCGAACCTGAACGACCATTCGCGGACCTGCTTAGCGACCTTTGCATAGTCCGACTGGCTTGGTCTCGGGATCAGCGCTGCTGCTTTCTTTTCTTGGCTTGACTCTCTCCTGTGGGCCTCTTTCTGTATGTTGTCAACGCTCAGGCTTGCCACCAGGTTGTCCCCTTCAGCGTTCGTTAACGTAATGCTTGGGCCGGCTCTGTCGTAGTATGTCGCCTCTAGCTCGGCCCAGATGTCGACGAGTTGTGGATCGTTCTCTGTTTCGGAGTAGTATTCCGATAGTGCCTTCCTCATGTCGTCTAGCCTGCCCTCCAGGGCGACGTTGAGCCTCTGTGCGACATGGGCGAAGTCTTCCTTCTTGAGGCGGTAAATCCACTTCTTTCCCATTTTTACTGTGCTGTTCTCACTGTTGGGACAATCACGTTGGGCGCCAGATGTAACGAACTGATTTTTATTGTCTGCTCGCTACGAGATTCGTGCGGCTAGCTCAGTATATTGTGTGTTCGTCCCACCAAATTTATATTAACGTGACCGCCCAGTAGCTCAGTGAGAAAGCACAGAATTCTCGGGTTCGTATTGGGTTTTATTGCGGGTATATTATTACAAGTGTCTTAGTCGCTTGGTTGGCTTTGACTCGTTGCTTGTGACCTTCGGTGCTTCCGCCGGTCCTGGATGACTCTACGACCTCTCGCCTTGATGACTCGGTGCTCCCGTCCTGTAGCTCCCTGAAGATACTCGCAGCTCCCTGAAGATCCTCGCCGCTCCCTGAAGATCCTCGCAGCTCCCTGAAGATGCTCGCTCGCGGTTCGCTTCTCACGCGTGACTTGGTGACTGCTAGTAACGACTCGGACTCGCGAGGGGTATCGGCCGTACGGGCTTAGGGAAGCGTCACCGTTCTCAGACTAGGGTGAACAGAAGCTGCGCTCTCCAGGATCGCTCCTTTCGACACACCGCCGCCTGTCCCTTGCTCTGTCCCGGATGGTCCCACTGGGGTTTCTGCTCAGCCCGCGCGGACAGTCAAGGCGGTAACGCCAGGAAGCTGCCTCGCGCCTTACTTCGCTTCCACGCCTAGTGTAAACGAACGTTCCACCCTAGCCTCACCCTTTTGCTTTTTGTCCGGGACGTTCCCGTGTGGCTTGTGGTACTCGGGGTTCGGGCACGCCGCTCCGGGACCTCGCAAGTCGAATCCGTAGGGCTCTCCTGGATAATTCCACTCGAGACCGTACCGATCGACCGCTCTCCCTTCTGGCTTGTTATATTCGCGGTTCGGGCACGCCGCTCCGGGACCTCGCAAGTCGAATCCGTAGGGCTCTCCTGGACAATTCCACTCGAGACCTTACTGATCGACCGCTCTCCCTTCTGGCTTGTTATACTCTTTCCAGGCGTAACGCCAGGACTTTGTGGACAGGATTAATCGACCGCCTTGACCTAGCCGTGTGATGCCCTCTGGATCTCAGCTACCTGCGTCTCAATTCGGAGATTCCTGGTATCCCAATCCCGAACGTCTCGACGTAGCAATCTCGCTCCTTGTAGGCTCCCACGGCGCTGCTTCTCTGGCGACTCGACTTGCTGCTGCTCCCTTGTAGGTTATCTGGTTGTTTGATTGTTCACTTTGGTATCTGAGTGATCTTGACGGTTTGACTCCTTGTGATCGACTGATCCAGCTGCCAGCGCTCTGCGGCCTTATATAGGGCCTCCAAACACCGTTATTTCCCTTTTGCGCACGGCCCGCTGGATCTCTCCACTTTGGGTCCAAAGTCCGTGCCTCCTGGATGACCCACTTGTCCTTTATGTACCGCTTCCAATGGACGTTCCGCCCACTGCTGCCGTTCCGCTGATTCCCGTGCCGCTTGTGGCACGCCTGTGTGCCGCTCCACTGCCGAGATGTGGCACTTCCTCTCCCGGTCCAAAGTTCACGGGAGAGTCCAAAGTCCAGAGGAGTTCCGTTATCCCCTTCTGCATACGGCACTCTTGCTCTGCCCGCGAAGTCTCCATTCTCTCTCGATCTCCATCCTTGGTCTGACACGAGTCAGAGCGGTCGATCGGTACGGTCTCGAGTGGAATTGTCCAGGAGAGCCCTACGGATTCGACTTGCGAGGTCCCGGAGCGGCGTGCCCGAACCCCGAGTACCAAAAGCCACACGGAAACGTCCCGGACAAAAAGCAAAAGGGTGAGGCTAGGGTGGAACGTTCGTTTACACTAGGCGTGGAAGCGAAGTAAGGCGCGAGGCAGCTTCCTGGCGTTACCGCCTTGACTGTCCGCGCGGGCTGAGCAGAAACCCTAGTGGGACCATCCGGGACAGAGCAAGGGACAGGCGGCGGTGTGTCGAAAGGAGCGATCCTGGAGAGCGCAGCTTCTGTTCACCCTAGTCTGAGAACGGTGACGCTTCCCTAAGCCCGTACGGCCGATACCCCTCGCGAGTCCGAGTCGTTACCAGCAGTCACCAAGTCACGCGTGAGAAGCGAACCGCGAGCGAGCATCTTCAGGGAGCTGCGAGGATCTTCAGGGAGCGGCGAGGATCTTCAGGGAGCTGCGAGTATCTTCAGGGAGCTACAGGACGGGAGCACCGAGTCATCAAGGCGAGAGATCGTAGAGTCATCCAAGACCGTCGGAAGCACCGAAGGTCACAAGCAACGAGCCAAAGCCAACCAAGCGACTAAGACACTTGTAATAATATACCCGCAATAAAACCCAATACGAACCCGTGAATTCTGTGTTTTCTCACTGAGCTACTGGGCGGTCACGTTAATATAAATTTGGTGGGACGAACACACAATATACTGAGCTAGCCGCACGAATCTCGTAGCGAGCAGACAATAAAAATCAGTTCGTTACATCTGGTTTACATCTGATTTCTCGGACTGATTTCAGTAAACCTCCGCAAAATTAAAATCAATGACATAAAAACGGTCATATTTTTGATTACCTTTAAAGTTATATATTTTAGTGCAGGTAACAACATAATCATTCCACAAGCCAATAAAGGTATGCCATATCGACATCCGAGTCCTTTTGGCCAAGTTATTGACTTTTAAAGATGTAAAGAAGGCCCATTTCAGTAAACCTTCGCAAAATTAAAATCAATGACATAAAAACGGTAATATATTTTACTACCTTTAAAGTTATATATTTTAATGCAGATAACAACATAATCATTCCACAAGCCCGTAGAAGTATGCCATATCGAAATCCGAGTCCTTTTGACCAGGTTATGGGCTTTTAAAGATGGAAAGAAGGCCCATTTCAGTAAACCTTTGCAAAATTAAAATCAATGACATAAAAACGGTCATATTTTTTACTATTTTTAATGTTATATATTTTAATGCACAGAACAACATAATCACCACAAGCCAATAGAGGTATGCCATATCGAAATCCGAGTTCATTTGACAACGTTATGGGCTTTTAAAGATGGAAGGAAGGCCAATTTCAGTTAACCTTCGCAAAATTAAAATCAATGACTTAAAAACGGTCATATTTTTTACTACCTTTAAAGTTATATATTTTAATGCAGATAACAACATAATCATTCCACAAGCCCATAGAAGTATGCCATATCGAAATCCGAGTCCTTTTGACCAGGTTATGGGCTTTTAAAGATGGAAAGAAGGCCCATTTCAGTAAACCTTTGCAAAATTAAAATCAATGACATAAAAACGGTCATATTTTTACTACCTTTAATGTTATATATTTTAATGCACAGAACAACATAATCATTCCACAAGCCAATAGAGGTATGCCATATCGAAATCCGAGTCCTTTTGACCAGGCTATGGGCTTTTAAAGATGGAAAGAAGGCCCATTTCAGTAAACCTTCGCAAAATTAAAATCAATGACATAAAAACGGTCATATTTTTTACAACCTTTAAAGTTATATATTTTAATGCAGATAACAACATAATCATTCCACAAGCCCATAGAAGTATGCCATATCGAAATCCGAGTCCTTTTGACCAGGTTATGGGCTTTTAAAGATGGAAAGAAGGCCCATTTCAGTAAACCTTTGCAAAATTAAAATCAATGACATAAAAACGGTCATATATTTTACTACCTTTAATGTTATATATTTTAATGCACATAACAACATATTCATTCCACAGCCAATAGTGGTATGCCATATCGAAATCCGAGTCCTTTTGACCAGGTTATGGGCTTTTAAAGATGGAAAGAAGGCCCATTTCAGTAAACCTTCGCAAAATTAAAATCAATGACATAAAAACGGTCATATTTTTTACAACCTTTAAAGTTATATATTTTAATGCAGATAACAACATAATCATTCCACAAGCCCATAGAGGTATGCCATATCGAAATCCGAGTTCATTTAACCAAGTTATCGGCTTTTAAAGATGGAAAGAAGGCCCATTTCAGTAAACCTTCGCAAAGTTAAAGTCAATGACATAAAACCGTCATATTTTTTACTACCTTTAAGGTTATATATTTTAATGCACATAACAACATATTCATTCCACAGCCAATAGTGGTATGCCATATCGAAATCCGAGTCCTTTTGACCAAGTTATGGGCTTTTAAAGATGTAAAGAAGGCCCATTTCAGTAAACCTTCGCAAAACTAAAATCAATGACATAAAAACGGTAATATATTTTACTACCTTTAAAGTTATATATTTTAATGCAGATAACAACATAATCATTCCACAAGCCCGTAGAAGTATGCCATATCGAAATCCGAGTCCTTTTGACCAGGTTATGGGCTTTTAAAGATGGAAAGAAGGCCCATTTCAGTAAACCTTTGCAAAATTAAAATCAATGACATAAAAACGGTCATATTTTTTACTACCTTTAATGTTATATATTTTAATGCACAGAACAACATAATCACCACAAGCCAATAGAGGTATGCCATATCGAAATCCGAGTTCATTTGACAACGTTATGGGCTTTTAAAGATGGAAGGAAGGCCAATTTCAGTTAACCTTCGCAAAATTAAAATCAATGACTTAAAAACGGTCATATTTTTTACTACCTTTAAAGTTAAATATTTTAATGCAGATAACAACATAATCATTCCACAAGCCCATAGAGGTATGCCATATCAAAATCCGAGTTCATTTGACCAAGTTATGGGCTTTTAAAGATGGAAATAAGGCCCATTTCAGTAAGCCTTCGCAAAATTAAAATCAATGACATAAAAACGGTCATATTTTTTACTACCTTGAAAATTATATATTTTGATGCAGATAACAACATAATCATTCCACAAGCCCATAAAGGTATGCCATATCGAAATCCGAGTTCATTCGACAACATTATGGGCTTTTAAAGATGGAAGGAAGGCCAATTTCAGTTAACCTTCGCAAAATTAGAATCAACATAAAAACGGTCATATTTTTTACTACCTTTAAAGTTAAATATTTTAATGCAGATAACAACAAAATAATTCCACAAGCCCCTAAAGGTATGCCATATCGAAATCCGAGTTCATTTGACAACGTTATGGGCTTTTAAAGATGGAAGGAAGGCCAATTTCAGTTAACCTTCGCAAAATTAAAATCAATGACTTAAAAACGGTCATATTTTTTACTACCTTTAAAGTTAAATATTTTAATGCAGATAACAACATAATCATTCCACAAGCCCATAGAGGTATGCCATATCAAAATCCGAGTTCATTTGACCAAGTTATGGGCTTTTAAAGATGGAAATAAGGCCCATTTCAGTAAGCCTTCGCAAAATTAAAATCAATGACATAAAAACGGTCATATTTTTTACTACCTTGAAAATTATATATTTTGATGCAGATAACAACATAATCATTCCACAAGCCCATAAAGGTATGCCATATCGAAATCCGAGTTCATTCGACAACATTATGGGCTTTTAAAGATGGAAGGAAGGCCAATTTCAGTTAACCTTCGCAAAATTAGAATCAACATAAAAACGGTCATATTTTTTACTACCTTTAAAGTTATATATTTTAATGCAGATTACAACATAATCATTCCACAAGCCTAAAAAGGTATGCCATATCGAAATCCCAGTTCATTTGACCAAGTTATAGGCTTTAAGGCCTTATGGCTTTATGGGCCCATTTCAGTAAACCTTCGCAAAATTAAAGTCAATGACATAAAAACCGTCATTTTTTTGACTACCTTTAAAGTTAAATATTTTAATGCAGATAACAACAAAATAATTCCACAACCCCTTAAATGTATGGCATATCGAAATCCGAGTTCATTTGACCAAGTTATTGGCTTTTAAAGATGTAAATAAGGCCCATTTCAGTAAACCTTCGCAAAATTAAAATCAATGACATAAAAACGGTCATATATTTTACTACCTTTAAAGTTATATATTTTAATGCAGATAACAACATAATCATTCCACAAGCCCATAGAAGTATGCCATATCGAAATCCGAGTCCTTTTGACCAGGTTATGGGCTTTTAAAGATGGAAAGAAGGCCCATTTCAGTAAACCTTCGCAAAATTAAAGTCAATGACATAAAAACCGTCATATTTTTTACTACCTCTAAAGTTAAATATTTTAATGCAGATAACAACATAATCATTCCACAAGCCCATAGAGGTATGCCATATCGAAATCCGAGTTTATTTAACCAAGTTATGGGCTTTTAAAGATGGAAAGAAGGCCCATTTCAGTAAACCTTCGCAAAATTAAAATCAATGACTTAAAAACGGTCATATTTTTTACTACCTTTAAAGTTAATTATTTTAATGCAGATAACAACATAATCATTCCACAAGCCCATAGAGGTATGCCATATCGAAATCCGAGTTCATTTAACCAAGTTATTGGCTTTTAAAGATGGAAAGAAGGCCCATTTCAGTAAACCTTCGCAAAATTAAAATCAATGACATAAAAACGGTCATATTTTTGATTACCTTTAAAGATATATATTTTAGTGCAGGTAACAACATAATCCGAGTCCTTTTGACCAGGTTATGGGCTTTTAAAGATGGAAAGAAGGCCCATTTCAGTAAACCTTTGCAAAATTAAAATCAATGACATAAAAACGGTCATATTTTTTACTATTTTTAATGTTATATATTTTAATGCACAGAACAACATAATCACCACAAGCCAATAGAGGTATGCCATATCGAAATCCGAGTTCATTTGACAACGTTATGGGCTTTTAAAGATGGAAGGAAGGCCAATTTCAGTTAACCTTCGCAAAATTAAAATCAATGACTTAAAAACGGTCATATTTTTTACTACCTTTAAAGTTATATATTTTAATGCAGATAACAACATAATCATTCCACAAGCCCATAGAAGTATGCCATATCGAAATCCGAGTCCTTTTGACCAGGTTATGGGCTTTTAAAGATGGAAAGAAGGCCCATTTCAGTAAACCTTTGCAAAATTAAAATCAATGACATAAAAACGGTCATATTTTTTACTACCTTTAATGTTATATATTTTAATGCACAGAACAACATAATCATTCCACAAGCCAATAGAGGTATGCCATATCGAAATCCGAGTCCTTTTGACCAGGCTATGGGCTTTTAAAGATGGAAAGAAGGCCCATTTCAGTAAACCTTCGCAAAATTAAAATCAATGACATAAAAACGGTCATATTTTTTACAACCTTTAAAGTTATATATTTTAATGCAGATAACAACATAATCATTCCACAAGCCCATAGAAGTATGCCATATCGAAATCCGAGTCCTTTTGACCAGGTTATGGGCTTTTAAAGATGGAAAGAAGGCCCATTTCAGTAAACCTTTGCAAAATTAAAATCAATGACATAAAAACGGTCATATATTTTACTACCTTTAATGTTATATATTTTAATGCACATAACAACATATTCATTCCACAGCCAATAGTGGTATGCCATATCGAAATCCGAGTCCTTTTGACCAGGTTATGGGCTTTTAAAGATGGAAAGAAGGCCCATTTCAGTAAACCTTCGCAAAATTAAAATCAATGACATAAAAACGGTCATATTTTTTACAACCTTTAAAGTTATATATTTTAATGCAGATAACAACATAATCATTCCACAAGCCCATAGAGGTATGCCATATCGAAATCCGAGTTATTTTAACCAAGTTATCGGCTTTTAAAGATGGAAAGAAGGCCCATTTCAGTAAACCTTCGCAAAGTTAAAGTCAATGACATAAAACCGTCATATTTTTTACTACCTTTAAGGTTATATATTTTAATGCACATAACAACATATTCATTCCACAGCCAATAGTGGTATGCCATATCGAAATCCGAGTCCTTTTGACCAAGTTATGGGCTTTTAAAGATGTAAAGAAGGCCCATTTCAGTAAACCTTCGCAAAACTAAAATCAATGACATAAAAACGGTAATATATTTTACTACCTTTAAAGTTATATATTTTAATGCAGATAACAACATAATCATTCCACAAGCCCGTAGAAGTATGCCATATCGAAATCCGAGTCCTTTTGACCAGGTTATGGGCTTTTAAAGATGGAAAGAAGGCCCATTTCAGTAAACCTTTGCAAAATTAAAATCAATGACATAAAAACGGTCATATTTTTTACTACCTTTAATGTTATATATTTTAATGCACAGAACAACATAATCACCACAAGCCAATAGAGGTATGCCATATCGAAATCCGAGTTCATTTGACAACGTTATGGGCTTTTAAAGATGGAAGGAAGGCCAATTTCAGTTAACCTTCGCAAAATTAAAATCAATGACTTAAAAACGGTCATATTTTTTACTACCTTTAAAGTTAAATATTTTAATGCAGATAACAACATAATCATTCCACAAGCCCATAGAGGTATGCCATATCAAAATCCGAGTTCATATGACCAAGTTATGGGCTTTTAAAGATGGAAATAAGGCCCATTTCAGTAAGCCTTCGCAAAATTAAAATCAATGACATAAAAACGGTCATATTTTTTACTACCTTGAAAGTTATATATTTTGATGCAGATAACAACATAATCATTCCACAAGCCCATAAAGGTATGCCATATCGAAATCCGAGTTCATTCGACAACATTATGGGCTTTTAAAGATGGAAGGAAGGCTAATTTCAGTTAACCTTCGCAAAATTAGAATCAACATAAAAACGGTCATATTTTGTACTACCTTTAAAGTTAAATATTTTAATGCAGATAACAACAAAATAATTCCACAAGCCCCTAAAGGTATGCCATATCGAAATCCGAGTTCATTTGACCAAGTTATATGCTTTTAAAGATGGAAAGAAGGCCCATTTCAGTAAACCTTCGCAAAATTTAAATCAATGACATAAAAACGGTCATATTTTTTACTACCTTTAAAGTTATATATTTTAATGCAGATTACAACATAATCATTCCACAAGCCCATAGAGGTATGCCATATCGAAATCCGAGTTCATTTAACCAAGTTATTGGCTTTTAAAGATGGAAAGAAGGCCCATTTCAGTAAACCTTCGCAAAATTAAAATCAATGACATAAAAACGGTCATATTTTTGATTACCTTTAAAGATATATATTTTAGTGCAGGTAACAACATAATCCGAGTCCTTTTGACCAGGTTATGGGCTTTTAAAGATGGAAAGAAGGCCCATTTCAGTAAACCTTTGCAAAATTAAAATCAATGACATAAAAACGGTCATATTTTTTACTATTTTTAATGTTATATATTTTAATGCACAGAACAACATAATCACCACAAGCCAATAGAGGTATGCCATATCGAAATCCGAGTTCATTTGACAACGTTATGGGCTTTTAAAGATGGAAGGAAGGCCAATTTCAGTTAACCTTCGCAAAATTAAAATCAATGACTTAAAAACGGTCATATTTTTTACTACCTTTAAAGTTATATATTTTAATGCAGATAACAACATAATCATTCCACAAGCCCATAGAAGTATGCCATATCGAAATCCGAGTCCTTTTGACCAGGTTATGGGCTTTTAAAGATGGAAAGAAGGCCCATTTCAGTAAACCTTTGCAAAATTAAAATCAATGACATAAAAACGGTCATATTTTTTACTACCTTTAATGTTATATATTTTAATGCACAGAACAACATAATCATTCCACAAGCCAATAGAGGTATGCCATATCGAAATCCGAGTCCTTTTGACCAGGCTATGGGCTTTTAAAGATGGAAAGAAGGCCCATTTCAGTAAACCTTCGCAAAATTAAAATCAATGACATAAAAACGGTCATATTTTTTACAACCTTTAAAGTTATATATTTTAATGCAGATAACAACATAATCATTCCACAAGCCCATAGAAGTATGCCATATCGAAATCCGAGTCCTTTTGACCAGGTTATGGGCTTTTAAAGATGGAAAGAAGGCCCATTTCAGTAAACCTTTGCAAAATTAAAATCAATGACATAAAAACGGTCATATATTTTACTACCTTTAATGTTATATATTTTAATGCACATAACAACATATTCATTCCACAGCCAATAGTGGTATGCCATATCGAAATCCGAGTCCTTTTGACCAGGTTATGGGCTTTTAAAGATGGAAAGAAGGCCCATTTCAGTAAACCTTCGCAAAATTAAAATCAATGACATAAAAACGGTCATATTTTTTACAACCTTTAAAGTTATATATTTTAATGCAGATAACAACATAATCATTCCACAAGCCCATAGAGGTATGCCATATCGAAATCCGAGTTATTTTAACCAAGTTATCGGCTTTTAAAGATGGAAAGAAGGCCCATTTCAGTAAACCTTCGCAAAGTTAAAGTCAATGACATAAAACCGTCATATTTTTTACTACCTTTAAGGTTATATATTTTAATGCACATAACAACATATTCATTCCACAGCCAATAGTGGTATGCCATATCGAAATCCGAGTCCTTTTGACCAAGTTATGGGCTTTTAAAGATGTAAAGAAGGCCCATTTCAGTAAACCTTCGCAAAACTAAAATCAATGACATAAAAACGGTAATATATTTTACTACCTTTAAAGTTATATATTTTAATGCAGATAACAACATAATCATTCCACAAGCCCGTAGAAGTATGCCATATCGAAATCCGAGTCCTTTTGACCAGGTTATGGGCTTTTAAAGATGGAAAGAAGGCCCATTTCAGTAAACCTTTGCAAAATTAAAATCAATGACATAAAAACGGTCATATTTTTTACTACCTTTAATGTTATATATTTTAATGCACAGAACAACATAATCACCACAAGCCAATAGAGGTATGCCATATCGAAATCCGAGTTCATTTGACAACGTTATGGGCTTTTAAAGATGGAAGGAAGGCCAATTTCAGTTAACCTTCGCAAAATTAAAATCAATGACTTAAAAACGGTCATATTTTTTACTACCTTTAAAGTTAAATATTTTAATGCAGATAACAACATAATCATTCCACAAGCCCATAGAGGTATGCCATATCAAAATCCGAGTTCATATGACCAAGTTATGGGCTTTTAAAGATGGAAATAAGGCCCATTTCAGTAAGCCTTCGCAAAATTAAAATCAATGACATAAAAACGGTCATATTTTTGATTACCTTTAAAGTTATATATTTTAGTGCAGGTAACAACATAATCATTCCACAAGCCAATAGAGGTATGCCATATCGACATCTGAGTCCTTTTGGCCAAGTTATTGACTTTTAAAGATGTAAAGAAGGCCCATTTCAGTAAACCTTCGCAAAATTAAAATCAATGACATAAAAACGGTCATATATTTTACTACCTTTAAAGTTATATATTTTAATGCAGATAACAACATAATCATTCCACAAGCCCATAGAAGTATGCCATATCGAAATCCGAGTCCTTTTGACCAGGTTATGGGCTTTTAAAGATGGAAAGAAGGCCCATTTCAGTAAACCTTCGCAAAATTAAAGTCAATGACATAAAAACGGTCATATTTTTTACTACCTTGAAAGTTATATATTTTGATGCAGATAACAACATAATCATTCCACAAGCCCATAAAGGTATGCCATATCGAAATCCGAGTTCATTCGACAACATTATGGGCTTTTAAAGATGGAAGGAAGGCCAATTTCAGTTAACCTTCGCAAAATTAGAATCAACATAAAAACGGTCATATTTTTTACTACCTTTAAAGTTAAATATTTTAATGCAGATAACAACAAAATAATTCCACAAGCCCCTAAAGGTATGCCATATCGAAATCCGAGTTCATTTGACCAAGTTATATGCTTTTAAAGATGGAAAGAAGGCCCATTTCAGTAAACCTTCGCAAAATTTAAATCAATGACATAAAAACGGTCATATTTTTTACTACCTTTAAAGTTATATATTTTAATGCAGATTACAACATAATCATTCCACAAGCCTAAAAAGGTATGCCATATCGAAATCCCAGTTCATTTGACCAAGTTATAGGCTTTAAGGCCTTATGGCTTTATGGGCCCATTTCAGTAAACCTTCGCAAAATTAAAGTCAATGACATAAAAACCGTCATTTTTTTGACTACCTTTAAAGTTAAATATTTTAATGCAGATAACAACAAAATAATTCCACAAGCCCCTAAATGTATGGCATATCGAAATCCGAGTTCATTTGACCAAGTTATTGGCTTTTAAAGATGTAAATAAGGCCCATTTCAGTAAACCTTCGCAAAATTAAAATCAATGACATAAAAACGGTCATATATTTTACTACCTTTAAAGTTATATATTTTAATGCAGATAACAACATAATCATTCCACAAGCCCATAGAAGTATGCCATATCGAAATCCGAGTCCTTTTGACCAGGTTATGGGCTTTTAAAGATGGAAAGAAGGCCCATTTCAGTAAACCTTCGCAAAATTAAAGTCAATGACATAAAAACCGTCATATTTTTTACTACCTCTAAAGTTAAATATTTTAATGCAGATAACAACATAATCATTCCACAAGCCCATAGAGGTATGCCATATCGAAATCCGAGTTTATTTAACCAAGTTATGGGCTTTTAAAGATGGAAAGAAGGCCCATTTCAGTAAACCTTCGCAAAATTAAAATCAATGACTTAAAAACGGTCATATTTTTTACTACCTTTAAAGTTAATTATTTTAATGCAGATAACAACATAATCATTCCACAAGCCCATAGAGGTATGCCATATCGAAATCCGAGTTCATTTAACCAAGTTATTGGCTTTTAAAGATGGAAAGAAGGCCCATTTCAGTAAACCTTCGCAAAATTAAAATCAATGACATAAAAACGGTCATATTTTTGATTACCTTTAAAGATATATATTTTAGTGCAGGTAACAACATAATCCGAGTCCTTTTGACCAGGTTATGGGCTTTTAAAGATGGAAAGAAGGCCCATTTCAGTAAACCTTTGCAAAATTAAAATCAATGACATAAAAACGGTCATATTTTTTACTATTTTTAATGTTATATATTTTAATGCACAGAACAACATAATCACCACAAGCCAATAGAGGTATGCCATATCGAAATCCGAGTTCATTTGACAACGTTATGGGCTTTTAAAGATGGAAGGAAGGCCAATTTCAGTTAACCTTCGCAAAATTAAAATCAATGACTTAAAAACGGTCATATTTTTTACTACCTTTAAAGTTATATATTTTAATGCAGATAACAACATAATCATTCCACAAGCCCATAGAAGTATGCCATATCGAAATCCGAGTCCTTTTGACCAGGTTATGGGCTTATAAAGATGGAAAGAAGGCCCATTTCAGTAATCCTTTGCAAAATTAAAATCAATGACATAAAAACGGTCATATTTTTTACTACCTTTAATGTTATATATTTTAATGCACAGAACAACATAATCATTCCACAAGCCAATAGAGGTATGCCATATCGAAATCCGAGTCCTTTTGACCAGGCTATGGGCTTTTAAAGATGGAAAGAAGGCCCATTTCAGTAAACCTTCGCAAAATTAAAATCAATGACATAAAAACGGTCATATTTTTTACAACCTTTAAAGTTATATATTTTAATGCAGATAACAACATAATCATTCCACAAGCCCATAGAAGTATGCCATATCGAAATCCGAGTCCTTTTGACCAGGTTATGGGCTTTTAAAGATGGAAAGAAGGCCCATTTCAGTAAACCTTTGCAAAATTAAAATCAATGACATAAAAACGGTCATATATTTTACTACCTTTAATGTTATATATTTTAATGCACATAACAACATATTCATTCCACAGCCAATAGTGGTATGCCATATCGAAATCCGAGTCCTTTTGACCAGGTTATGGGCTTTTAAAGATGGAAAGAAGGCCCATTTCAGTAAACCTTCGCAAAATTAAAATCAATGACATAAAAACGGTCATATTTTTTACAACCTTTAAAGTTATATATTTTAATGCAGATAACAACATAATCATTCCACAAGCCCATAGAGGTATGCCATATCGAAATCCGAGTTATTTTAACCAAGTTATCGGCTTTTAAAGATGGAAAGAAGGCCCATTTCAGTAAACCTTCGCAAAGTTAAAGTCAATGACATAAAACCGTCATATTTTTTACTACCTTTAAGGTTATATATTTTAATGCACATAACAACATATTCATTCCACAGCCAATAGTGGTATGCCATATCGAAATCCGAGTCCTTTTGACCAAGTTATGGGCTTTTAAAGATGTAAAGAAGGCCCATTTCAGTAAACCTTCGCAAAACTAAAATCAATGACATAAAAACGGTAATATATTTTACTACCTTTAAAGTTATATATTTTAATGCAGATAACAACATAATCATTCCACAAGCCCGTAGAAGTATGCCATATCGAAATCCGAGTCCTTTTGACCAGGTTATGGGCTTTTAAAGATGGAAAGAAGGCCCATTTCAGTAAACCTTTGCAAAATTAAAATCAATGACATAAAAACGGTCATATTTTTTACTACCTTTAATGTTATATATTTTAATGCACAGAACAACATAACCACCACAAGCCAATAGAGGTATGCCATATCGAAATCCGAGTTCATTTGACAACGTTATGGGCTTTTAAAGATGGAAGGAAGGCCAATTTCAGTTAACCTTCGCAAAATTAAAATCAATGACTTAAAAACGGTCATATTTTTTACTACCTTTAAAGTTAAATATTTTAATGCAGATAACAACATAATCATTCCACAAGCCCATAGAGGTATGCCATATCAAAATCCGAGTTCATATGACCAAGTTATGGGCTTTTAAAGATGGAAATAAGGCCCATTTCAGTAAGCCTTCGCAAAATTAAAATCAATGACATAAAAACGGTCATATTTTTTACTACCTTGAAAGTTATATATTTTGATGCAGATAACAACATAATCATTCCACAAGCCCATAAAGGTATGCCATATCGAAATCCGAGTTCATTCGACAACATTATGGGCTTTTAAAGATGGAAGGAAGGCCAATTTCAGTTAACCTTCGCAAAATTAGAATCAACATAAAAACGGTCATATTTTGTACTACCTTTAAAGTTAAATATTTTAATGCAGATAACAACAAAATAATTCCACAAGCCCCTAAAGGTATGCCATATCGAAATCCGAGTTCATTTGACCAAGTTATATGCTTTTAAAGATGGAAAGAAGGCCCATTTCAGTAAACCTTCGCAAAATTTAAATCAATGACATAAAAACGGTCATATTTTTTACTACCTTTAAAGTTATATATTTTAATGCAGATTACAACATAATCATTCCACAAGCCTAAAAAGTTATGCCATATCGAAATCCCAGTTCATTTGACCAAGTTATAGGCTTTAAGGCCTTATGGCTTTATGGGCCCATTTCAGTAAACCTTCGCAAAATTAAAGTCAATGACATAAAAACCGTCATATTTTTGACTACCTTTAAAGTTAAATATTTTAATGCAGATAACAACAAAATAATTCCACAAGCCCCTAAATGTATGGCATATCGAAATCCGAGTTCATTTGACCAAGTTATTAGCTTTTAAAGATGGAAAGAAGGCCCATTTCAGTAAACCTTCGCAAAATTAAAATCAATGACATAAAAACGGTCATATTTTTGATTACCTTTAAAGTTATATATTTTAGTGCAGGTAACAACATAATCATTCCACAAGCCAATAGAGGTATGCCATATCGACATCTGAGTCCTTTTGGCCAAGTTATTGACTTTTAAAGATGTAAAGAAGGCCCATTTCAGTAAACCTTCGCAAAATTAAAATCAATGACATAAAAACGGTCATATATTTTACTACCTTTAAAGTTATATATTTTAATGCAGATAACAACATAATCATTCCACAAGCCCATAGAAGTATGCCATATCGAAATCCGAGTCCTTTTGACCAGGTTATGGGCTTTTAAAGATGGAAAGAAGGCCCATTTCAGTAAACCTTCGCAAAATTAAAATCAATGACATAAAAACGGTCATATTTTTTACAACCTTTAAAGTTATATATTTTAATGCAGATAACAACATAATCATTCCACAAGCCCATAGAAGTATGCCATATCGAAATCCGAGTCCTTTTGACCAGGTTATGGGCTTTTAAAGATGGAAAGAAGGCCCATTTCAGTAAACCTTTGCAAAATTAAAATCAATGACATAAAAACGGTCATATATTTTACTACCTTTAATGTTATATATTTTAATGCACATAACAACATATTCATTCCACAGCCAATAGTGGTATGCCATATCGAAATCCGAGTCCTTTTGACCAGGTTATGGGCTTTTAAAGATGGAAAGAAGGCCCATTTCAGTAAACCTTCGCAAAATTAAAATCAATGACATAAAAACGGTCATATTTTTTACAACCTTTAAAGTTATATATTTTAATGCAGATAACAACATAATCATTCCACAAGCCCATAGAGGTATGCCATATCGAAATCCGAGTTCATTTAACCAAGTTATCGGCTTTTAAAGATGGAAAGAAGGCCCATTTCAGTAAACCTTCGCAAAGTTAAAGTCAATGACATAAAACCGTCATATTTTTTACTACCTTTAAGGTTATATATTTTAATGCACATAACAACATATTCATTCCACAGCCAATAGTGGTATGCCATATCGAAATCCGAGTCCTTTTGACCAAGTTATGGGCTTTTAAAGATGTAAAGAAGGCCCATTTCAGTAAACCTTCGCAAAACTAAAATCAATGACATAAAAACGGTAATATATTTCACTACCTTTAAAGTTATATATTTTAATGCAGATAACAACATAATCATTCCACAAGCCCGTAGAAGTATGCCATATCGAAATCCGAGTCCTTTTGACCAGGTTATGGGCTTTTAAAGATGGAAAGAAGGCCCATTTCAGTAAACCTTTGCAAAATTAAAATCAATGACATAAAAACGGTCATATTTTTTACTACCTTTAATGTTATATATTTTAATGCACAGAACAACATAATCACCACAAGCCAATAGAGGTATGCCATATCGAAATCCGAGTTCATTTGACAACGTTATGGGCTTTTAAAGATGGAAGGAAGGCCAATTTCAGTTAACCTTCGCAAAATTAAAATCAATGACTTAAAAACGGTCATATTTTTTACTACCTTTAAAGTTAAATATTTTAATGCAGATAACAACATAATCATTCCACAAGCCCATAGAGGTATGCCATATCAAAATCCGAGTTCATATGACCAAGTTATGGGCTTTTAAAGATGGAAATAAGGCCCATTTCAGTAAGCCTTCGCAAAATTAAAATCAATGACATAAAAACGGTCATATTTTTTACTACCTTGAAAGTTATATATTTTGATGCAGATAACAACATAATCATTCCACAAGCCCATAAAGGTATGCCATATCGAAATCCGAGTTCATTCGACAACATTATGGGCTTTTAAAGATGGAAGGAAGGCCAATTTCAGTTAACCTTCGCAAAATTAGAATCAACATAAAAACGGTCATATTTTGTACTACCTTTAAAGTTAAATATTTTAATGCAGATAACAACAAAATAATTCCACAAGCCCCTAAAGGTATGCCATATCGAAATCCGAGTTCATTTGACCAAGTTATATGCTTTTAAAGATGGAAAGAAGGCCCATTTCAGTAAACCTTCGCAAAATTTAAATCAATGACATAAAAACGGTCATATTTTTTACTACCTTTAAAGTTATATATTTTAATGCAGATTACAACATAATCATTCCACAAGCCTAAAAAGGTATGCCATATCGAAATCCCAGTTCATTTGACCAAGTTATAGGCTTTAAGGCCTTATGGCTTTATGGGCCCATTTCAGTAAACCTTCGCAAAATTAAAGTCAATGACATAAAAACCGTCATATTTTTGACTACCTTTAAAGTTAAATATTTTAATGCAGATAACAACAAAATAATTCCACAAGCCCCTAAATGTATGGCATATCGAAATCCGAGTTCATTTGACCAAGTTATTAGCTTTTAAAGACGGAAAGAAGGCCCATTTCAGTAAACCTTCGCAAAATTAAAATCAATGACATAAAAACGGTCATATTTTTGATTACCTTTAAAGTTATATATTTTAGTGCAGGTAACAACATAATCATTCCACAAGCCAATAGAGGTATGCCATATCGACATCTGAGTCCTTTTGGCCAAGTTATTGACTTTTAAAGATGTAAAGAAGGCCCATTTCAGTAAACCTTCGCAAAATTAAAATCAATGACATAAAAACGGTCATATATTTTACTACCTTTAAAGTTATATATTTTAATGCAGATAACAACATAATCATTCCACAAGCCCATAGAAGTATGCCATATCGAAATTCGAGTCCTTTTGACCAGGTTATGGGCTTTTAAAGATGGAAAGAAGGCCCATTTCAGTAAACCTTCGCAAAATTAAAGTCAATGACATAAAAACCGTCATATTTTTTACTACCTCTAAAATTAAATATTTTAATGCAGATAACAACATAATCATTCCACAAGCCCATAGAGGTATGCCATATCGAAATCCGAGTTTATTTAACCAAGTTATGGGCTTTTAAAGATGGAAAGAAGGCCCATTTCAGTAAACCTTCGCAAAATTAAAATCAATGACTTAAAAACGGTCATATTTTTTACTACCTTTAAAGTTATATATTTTAATGCAGATAACAACATAATCATTCCACAAGCCCATAGAGGTATGCCATATCGAAATCCGAGTTTATTTAACCAAGTTATGAGCTTTTAAAGATGGAAAGAAGGCCCATTTCAGTAAACCTTCGCAAAATAAAAGTCAATGACATAAAACCGTCATATTTTCTACTACCTTTAAAGTTATATATTTTAATGCAGATAACAACATAATCATTCCACAAGCCTATAAAGGTATGCAATATCGAAATCCGAGTTCATTTGACCAAGTTATGGGCTTTTAAAGATGTAAAGAAGGCCCATTTCAGTAAACCTTCGAAAAATTAAAATCAATGACATAAAAACGATCATATATTTTACTACCTTTAAAGTTATATATTTTAATGCAGATAAGAACATAATCATTCCACAAGCCCATAGACGTATGCCATATCGAAATCCGAGTCCTTTTGACCAGGTTATGGGCTTTTAAAGATGGAAATAAGGCCCATTTCTGTAAACCTTTGCAAAATTAAAATCAATGACATACAAACGGTCATATTTTTTACTGCCTTTAAAGTTAAATATTTTAATGCAGATAACAACATAATCATTCCACAAGCCTATAAAGGTATGCAATATCGAAATCCGAGTTCATTTGACCAAGTTATGGGCCTGAAAGATGGAAAGAAGGCCCATTTCAGTAAACCTTCGCAAAATTAAAATCAATGACTTAAAAACGGTCATATTTTTTACTACCTTTAAAGTTAATTATTTTAATGCAGATAACAACATAATCATTCCACAAGCCCATAGAGGTATGCCATATCGAAATCCGAGTTCATTTAACCAAGTTATTGGCTTTTAAAGATGGAAAGAAGGCCCATTTCAGTAAACCTTCGCAAAATTAAAATCAATGACATAAAAACGGTCATATATTTGATTACCTTTAAAGTTATATATTTTAGTGCAGGTAACAACATAATCATTCCACAAGCCCATAGAAGTATGCCATATCGAAATCCGAGTCCTTTTGACCAGGTTATGGGCTTTTAAAGATGGAAAGAAGGCCCATTTCAGTAAACCTTTGCAAAATTAAAATCAATGACATAAAAACGGTCATATTTTTTACTACCTTTAATGTTATATATTTTAATGCACAGAACAACATAATCATTCCACAAGCCAATAGAGGTATGCCATATCGAAATCCGAGTTCATTTGACAACGTTATGGGCTTTTAAAGATGGAAGGAAGGCCCATTTCAGTTAACCTTCGCAAAATTAAAATCAATGACTTAAAAACGGTCATATTTTTTACTACCTTTAAAGTTAATTATTTTAATGCAGATAACAACATAATCATTCCACAAGCCCATAGAGGTATACCATATCGAAATCCGAGTCCTTTTGACCAGGTTATGGGCTTTTAAAGATGGAAAGAAGGCCCATTTCAGTAAACCTTCGCAAAATTAAAATCAATGACATAAAAACGGTCATATTTTTTACTACCTTTAAAGTTATATATTTTAATGCAGATAACAACATAATCATTCCACAAGCCCATAGAGGTATGCCATATCGAAATCCGAGTTTATTTAACCAAGTTATGAGCTTTTAAAGATGGAAAGAAGGCCCATTTCAGTAAACCTTCGCAAAATAAAAGTCAATGACATAAAACCGTCATATTTTCTACTACCTTTAAAGTTATATATTTTAATGCAGATAACAACATAATCATTCCACAAGCCTATAAAGGTATGCAATATCGAAATCCGAGTTCATTTGACCAAGTTATGGGCTTTTAAAGATGTAAAGAAGGCCCATTTCAGTAAACCTTCGAAAAATTAAAATCAATGACATAAAAACGATCATATATTTTACTACCTTTAAAGTTATATATTTTAATGCAGATAACAACATAATCATTCCACAAGCCCATAGAGGTATGCCATATCGAAATCCGAGTCCTTTTGAGCAGTTTATGGGCTTTTAAAGATGGAAAGAAGGCCCATTTCAGTAAACCTTTGCAAAATTAAAATCAATGACATAAAAACGGTCATATTTTTTACTACCTTTAAAGTTATATATTTTAACGCAGATAACAACATAATTATTCCAAAAGCCTATAAATGTATGCCATATCGAAATCCGAGTTCATTTAACCAAGTTATGGGCTTTTAAAGATGAAAAGAAGGCCCATTTCAGTAAACCTTCGCAAAATTAGAATCATACATAAAAACGGTCATATTTTTTACTACCTTTAAAGATATATATTTTAATGCATATAACAACATAATCATTCCACAAGCCCATAGAGGTATGCCATATCGAAATCCGAGTTCTTTTGACCAGGTTATGGGCTTTTAAAGATGGAAAGAAGGCCCATTTCAGTAAACCATCGCAAAATTAAAATCAATGAAATAAAAACGGTCATATTTGTTACTACCTTTAAAGTTATATATTTTAATGCAGACAGCAACATAATTATTCCACAAGCCTATAAAGGTATGCCATATCGAAAGCCGAGTTCATTTGACCAAGTTATGGGCTTTTAAAGATGTAAAGAAGGCCCATTTTAGTAAACCTTCGCAAAATTAAAATCAATGACATAAAAACGGTCATATTTTTAACTACCTTTAAAGTTATATATTTTAATGCAGATATCAACATAATCATTCCATATCGAAAGCCGAGTTCATTTGACCAAATTATGGGCTTTTAAAGATGTAAAAAAGGCCCATTTCAGTAAACCTTCGCAAAATTAAAATCAATCACATAAAAACGGTCATATTTTTTACTACCTTTAAAGTTATATATTTTAATGCAGGTAACAACATAGTCTTTCCACAAGCCCATAGAGGTATGCCATATCGAAATACGAGTTCATTTGACCAAGTTATGGGCTTTTAAAGATGGAAAGAAGGCCCATTTCAGTAAACCTTCGCAAAATTAAAATCAATGACATAAAAACGGTCATATTTTTTACTACCTTTAAAGTTATATATTTTAATGCAGGTAACAACATAATCATTCCACAAGCCCATAGAGGTATGCCATATCGAAATCCGAGTCCTTTTGAGCAGGTTATGGGCTTTTAAAGATGGAAAGAAGGCTCATTTCAGTAAACCTTCGCAAAATTAAAGTCAAGGACATAAAAACCGTCATATTTTTTACTACCTTTAAAGTTATATATCTTAATGCAGATAGCAACATAATCATTCCACAAGCCTATAAAGGTATGCCATATCGAAAGCCGAGTTCATTTGACCAAGTTATGGGCTTTTAAAGATGTAAAGAAGACCTATTTCAGTATACCTTCGCAAAATTAAAATCAATGACATAAAAACGGTCATATGTTTTACTACCTTTAAAGTAATATATTTTAATGCAGGTAACAACATAATCATTCCACAAGCCCATAGAGGTATGCCATATCGAAATCCGAGTTCTTTTGACCAAGTTATGGACTTTTAAAGATGTAAAGAAGGCCCATTTCAGTAAGCCTTCGCAAAATTAAAGTCAAGGACATAAAAACCGTCATATTTTTTACTACCTTTAAAGTTAAATATTTTAATGCAGATAACAACAAAATAATTCCACAAGCCTATAAAGGTATGCCATATCGAAATCCGAGTTCATTTGACCAAGTTATGGGCTTTTAAAGATGGAAAGAAGGCCCATTTCAGTAAACCTTCGCAAAATTCAAATCAATGACATAAAAACGGTCATATTTTTTACTACCTTTAAAGTTATATATTTTAATGCAGGTAACAACATAATCATTCCACAAGCCCATAGAGGTATGCCATATCGAAATCCGAGTCCTTTTGACCAGGTTATGGGCTTTTAAAGATGGAAAGAAGGCCCATTTCAGTAAACCTTCGCAAAATTAAAATCAATGACATAAAAACGGTCATATTTTTTACTTTCTTTAAAGTTATATATTTTAATACAGATAACAACATAATCATTCCACAAGCCTATAAAGGTATGCCATATCGAAATCCGAGTTCATTTGACCAAGTTATGGGCTTTTAAAGATGGAAAGAAGGCCCATTTCAGTAAACCTTCGCAAAATTAAAATCAATGACATAAAAACGGTCATATTTTTTACTACCTTTAAAGTTATATATTTTAATGCAGATAACAACATAATCATTCCACAAGCCCCTAAAGGTATGCCATATCGAAATCCGAGTTCATTCGACAACGTTATGGGCTTTTAAAGATGGAAGGAAGGTCAATTTCAGTTAACCTTCGCAAAATTAGAATCATACATAAAAACGGTCATATTTTTTACTACCTTTAAAGTTATATATTTTAATGCAGATAACAACATAATCATTCCACAAGCCCATAAAGGTATGATATATCGAAATCCGAGTTCATTTGACTAAGTTATGGGCTTTTAAAGATGGAAAGAAGGCCCATTTCAGTAAACCTTCGCAAAATTAAACTCAATGACCTAAAATCGGTCATATGTTTTACTACCTTTAAAGTTATATATTTTAATGCAGGTAACAACATAATCATTCCACAAGCCCATAGAGGTATGCCATATCGAAATACGAGTTCATTTGACCAAGTTATTGGCTTTTAAAGATGGAAAGAAGGCCCATTTCAGTAAACCTTCGCAAAATTAAAATCAATGACATAAAACGGTCATATTTTTTACTACCTTTAAAGTTATATATCTTAATGCAGATAGCAACATAATCATTCCACAAGCCTATAAAGGTATGCCATATCGAAAGCCGAGTTCATTTGACCAAGTTATGGGCTTTTAAAGATGTAAAAAAGACCTATTTCAGTATACCTTCGCAAAATTAAAATCAATGACATAAAAACCGTCATATTTTTTATTACCTTTAAAGTTAAATATTTTAATGCAGATAACAACAAAATAATTCCACATGCCCCTAAAGGTATGCCATATCAAAATCCGAGTTCATTTGACCAAGTTATTGGTTTTTACAGATGGAAAGAAGGCCCATTTCAGTAAACCTTCGCAAAATTAAAATCAATGACATAAAAACGGTCATATTTTGTACTACCTTTAAAGTAATATATTTTAATGCAGATAACAACATAATCATTCCACAAGCCTATAAAGGTATGCTATATCGAAATCCGAGTTCATTTGACCAAGTTATGGGCTTTTAAAGATGGAAAGAAGGCCCATTTCAGTAAACCATCGCAAAATTAAAATCAATGACATAAAAACGGTCATATTTTTTACTACCTTTAAAGTTTAATATTTTAATGCAGATAACAACAAAATCATTCCATAAGCCCCTAAAGGTATGCCACATCGATATACGAGTTCATTTGACCAAGTAATGGGCTTTTAAAGATGGAAATAAGGCCCATTTCAGTAAACCATCGCAAAATTAAAATCAATGACATAAAAACGGTCATATTTTTTACTACCTTTAAAGTTTAATATTTTAATGCAGATAACAACAAAATCATTCCATAAGCCCCTAAAGGTATGCCATATCGAAATACGAGTTCATTTGACCAAGTTATGGGCTTTTAAAGATGGAAATAAGGCCCATTTCAGTAAGCCTTCGCAAAATTAAAATCAATGACATAAAATCGGTCATATTTTTTACTACCTTTAAAGTTTAATATTTTAATGCAGATAACAACAAAATCATTCCATAATCCCCTAAAGGTATGCCATATCGAAATACGAGTTCATTTGACCAAGTTATGGGCTTTTAAAGATGGAAATAAGGCCCATTTCAGTAAGCCTTCGCAAAATTAAAATCAATGACATAAAATCGGTCATATTTTTTACTACCTTTAAAGTTATATATCTTAATGCAGATAACAACATAATCATTCCACAAGCCTATAAAGGTATGCCATATCGAAATCCGAGTTCATTTGACCAAGTTATGGGCTTTTAAAGATGGAAAGAAGGCCCATTTCAGTAAACCTTCGCAAAATTAAAATCAATGACATAAAACGGTCATATTTTTTACTACCTTTAAAGTTTAATATTTTAATGCAGATAACAACAAAATCATTCCATTAGCCCCTAAAGGTATGCCATATCGAAATACGAGTTCATTTGACCAAGTTATGGGCTTTTACAGATGGAAATAAGGCCCATTTCAGTAAGCCTTCGCAAAATTAAAATCAATGACATAAAAACGGTCTTATGTTTTACTACCTTTAAAGTTATATATTTTAATGCAGGTAACAACATAAACATTCCACAAGCCCATAGAGGTATGCCATATCGAAATCCGAGTCCTTTTCACAAGGTTATTGGCTTTTAAAGATGGAAAGAAGGCTCATTTCAGTAAACCTTTGCAAAATTAAAATCAGTGACTAAAAACGGTCATATTTTTTACTACCTTTAAAGTTATATATTTAAATGCACATAACAACATAATCATTCCACAAGCCAATAGAGGTATGCCATATCGAAATCCGAGTCCTTTTGACCAAGTTATGGGCTTTTAAAGATGGAAAGAAGGCCCATTTCAGTAAACCTTTGCAAAATTAAAATCAATGACATAAAAACGGTCATATTTTTTACTACCTTTAAAGATATATATTTAAATGCACATAACAACATAATCATTCCACAAGCCTATAAAGGTATGCCATATCGAAATCCGAGTTCATTTGACCAAGTTATGGGCTTTTAAAGGTGGAAAGAAGGCCCATTTCAGTAAACCTTCGCAAAATTAAAATCAATGACATAAAAACGGTCATATTTTTTACTACCTTTAAAGTTTAATATTTTAATGCAGATAACAACAAAATCATTCCATAAGCCTCTAAAGGTATGCCATATCGAAATCCGAGTTCATTTGACCAAGTTATGGGCTTTTAAAGATGGAAAGAAGGCCCATTTCAGTAAACCTTCGCAAAATTAAAATCAATGACATAAAAACGGTCATATTTTTTACTACCTTTAAAGCTTAATATTTTAATGCAGATAACAACAAAATCATTCCATAAGCCCCTAAAGGTATGCCATATCGAAATACGAGATCATTTGACCAAGTTATTGGCTTTTAAAGATGGAAAGAAGGCCCATTTCAGTAAACCTTCGCAAAATTAAAATCAATGACATAAAAACGGTCATATTTTTTACTACCTTTAAAGTTATATATTTTAATGCAGGTAACAACATAATCATTCCACAAGCCCATAGAGGTATGCCATATCGAAATCCGAGTCCTTTTGACCAGGTTATGGGCTTTTAAAGATGGAAAGAAGGCCCATTTAAGTAAACCTTCGCAAAATTAAAATCAATGACATAAAAACGGTCATTTTTTTTACTACCTTTAAAGTTATATATCTTAATGCAGATAACAACATAATCATTCCACAAGCCTATAAAGGTATGCCATATCGAAATCCGAGTTCATTTGACCAAGTTATGGGCTTTTAAAGATGTAAAGAAGGCCCATTTCAGTAAACCTTCGCAAAATTAAAATCAATGACATAAAAACGGTCAAATTTTTTACTACCTTTAAAGTTATATATTTTAATGCAGATAACAACATAATCATTCGACAAGCCCCTAAAGGTATGCCATATCGAAATCCGAGTTCATTCGACAACGTTATGGGCTTTTAAAGATGGAAATAAGGCCCATTTCATTAAGCCTTCGCAAAATTAAAATCTATGACATAAAAACGGTCATATTTTTTACTACCTTTAAAGTTTAATATTTTAATGCAGATAACAACAAAATCATTCCATAAGCCCCTAAAGGTATGCCACATCGATATACGAGTTCATTTGACCAAGTTATGGGCTTTTAAAGATGGAAATATGGCCCATTTCATTAAGCCTTCGCAAAATTAAAATCTATGACATAAAAACGGTCATATTTTGTACTACCTTTAAAGTAATTTATTTTAATGCAGATAACAACATAATCATTCGACAAGCCTATAAAGGTATGCCATATCGAAATCCGAGTTCATTTGACCAAGTTATGGGCTTCTAAAGATGGAAAGAAGGCCCATTTCAGTAAACCTTCGCAAAATTAAAATCAATGACATAAAAACGGTCATATTTTTTACTACCTTTAAAGTTTAATATTTTAATGCAGATAACAACAAAATCATTCCATAAGTTATGGGCTTTTAAAGATGGAAATAAGGCCCATTTCAGTAAGCCTTCGCAAAATTAAAATCAATGACATAAAATCGGTCATATTTTTTACTACCTTTAAAGTTATATATCTTAATGCAGATAACAACATAATCATTCCACAAGCCTATAAAGGTATGCCATATCGAAATCCGAGTTCATTTGACCAAGTTGTGGGCTTTTAAAGATGGAAAGAAGGCCCATTTCAGTAAACCTTCGCAAAATTAAAATCAATGACATAAAACGGTCATATTTTTTACTACCTTTAAAGTTTAATATTTTAATGCAGATAACAACAAAATCATTCCATTAGCCCCTAAAGGTATGCCATATCGAAATACGAGTTCATTTGACCAAGTTATGGGCTTTTACAGATGGAAATAAGGCCCATTTCAGTAAGCCTTCGCAAAATTAAAATCAATGACATAAAAACGGTCTTATGTTTTACTACCTTTAAAGTTATATATTTTAATGCTGGTAACAACATAATCATTCCACAAGCCCATAGAGGTATGCCATATCGAAATCCGAGTCCTTTTGACAAGGCTATGGGCTTTTAAAGATGGAAAGAAGGCTCATTTCAGTAAACCTTTGCAAAATTAAAATCAGTGACTAAAAACGGTCATATTTTTTACTACCTTTAAAGTTATATATTTAAATGCACATAACAACATAATCATTTCACAAGCCAATAGCCAAGAGGTATGCCATATCGAAATCCGAGTCCTTTTGACCAAGTTATGGGCTTTTAAAGATGGAAAGAAGGCCCATTTCAGTAAACCTTCGCAAAATTAAAATCAATGACATAAAAACGGTCATATTTTTTACTACCTTTAAAGCTATATATTTTAATGCAGATAACAACATAATCATTCCACAAGCCTATAAAGGTATGCCATATCGAAATTCGAGTTCATTTGACCAAGTTATGGGCTTTTAAAGGTGGAAAGAAGGCCCATTTCAGTAAACCTTCGCAAAATTAAAATCAATGACATAAAAACGGTCATATTTTTTACTGAAAAAATAAAAACTACGACCGCTGAAGAGAGTGGACGTGTCTTGTGCGAGCTCCGCGAAAAGTGCAAGAAAGTTGATAAATTAATGCAAACAAAACACAAAAACTAAACAGGTTAATTTCAAATAAGCGAAAAGACGCTAAAACCCAATGAAATTTAGGTTTCAACCCACAAAATCGGTGTAATGTCTTAAACTAGCACATAATTATTTTATCTTATAATAATAAATAAGTGCCACGCTAATAAAGCTCAATGAGCTACGAACAGAATAAAGAGCGACTCAGCTCCGCGAGCCGAAGAGACGGTTACTTTTCGTATGTCTCAACGCGTGATAGCGAAGTGCAAAAAACGACCCTACTGTCGGTCGATAGCCAAAGAGCACGATCTTGCTCACCATGCTTACTTACGGCTACCCCTACTCCGACGGCGTGGAGTCAACAATGCAAAACCCCCCCACCATCAGTTTCGACCCCTAGCGCACCAACAACATGCAACGGTAAAACTTCTGCATCCGCACTAAATTTGTCAGCAACAACTACGGCTACGGTAAAAAAACCAACGACAACCACAGCTACGACTATTATTTCGGAATCGACTGCAACCGCAGCTCTAAATACAACGGCAACAAAAACAACGACAACAAATCAAAACCAAAACAAAATTCAGCAAGCGGGTCCGGCCATACAGACCGGACTAGATCGGTACATCCATATCAAGCGTAAGCTTAGCCCGCAGAACACCGCGGTAGGTAACAAGTCAAAAATAAACCGTGTCCAAGTAGAAGATATATTACCCGGGAGATCTGACAGCAATCGATTTGCGCTTCTAGCAGAAAATGAATCAGGACGGGCTCAGGAGACCCAACCGAAACCTAAGCCCCCACCAATTTACATTAGGGAGAAAATCTCGAACGCCCTGGTCAACAAAATTGTTGCGCTGACCGGAGACGGAAACTTTCATGTTGTTCCGGTCACAAAAGGGGATATCCATGAAACCAAGCTTCAGACCAAATCTGAAGAACATTTCCGAGCAGTATCCAAATACCTGGAGGAAGCTAGGAAAAGCTACTACACGTACCAACTAAAAAGCAGCAAGGGCCTGCAAGTGGTAATAAAAGGAATCGAGCCCGACGTAACCGCCAAGGAAGTTATCGATGCTCTTAAGGAAAAGGGGTTTTCTGCAAAGAACGTCAGTAACATTATAAACAGGAACAAGGAGCCGCAACCACTCTTCAGGGTCGAGCTGGAGCCAGACAGCAGAGTCTTGAAGAAAAATGAAGTGCACCCCATTTATAACCTGCAATACTTATTGCACCGAAGAATTAACGTGGAAGAGCCACATAAAAGGAACGGCCCAGTGCAATGCACAAATTGTCAGGAGTATGGACACACCAGGGCATACTGTTCGGTTCGAACAGTCTGTGTAGCTTGTGGAGACTTCCACAATTCGGCTAACTGCCCTGCCAACAAAGAAGACCCCAAAAAGAAAAAATGCGTTAACTGCCAAGGTAACCACACGGATAACTACAGGGGCTGTCCGGTCTACAAGGAGATGAAGGACCGCATGCGAAAAGTGATAGCAACGCGTCATCAGAAAACCCAAAATGCGTACACTTACTCGCGTACGACGCCGGAAGTATTTTTCGGCACGGCTGCAAGATCCTCCTTTGGTCAACTAAATACCCAGACAGGATTCTCATACGCCGATGCCCTTCGATCGGGGACGGAAAACCCACTCCAGTCTAATCTAGGAAACGCTCAGCAGATCCGAGAACAGTCGCAAAGCACTCTGGAAACTATGATGGTCACCATGCAACAAAGTATGATGGAACTCATGTCATTCATGAAAACGACCATGCAAACACTGGTTCAAAACCAGAACATGGTGTTACAGCTACTTGCAGCTAAGCAGTCCAAATAATCAGATGGCAAACCTACGAATAACAATGTGGAACGCCAATGGCGTTTCACGGCACAACCTTGAAGTAACACAGTTCCTGAATGAAAATCATATCGACATTATGCTACTGGTAGAGACGCACCTCACAAACAAATACAACTTCCAAATAAGAGGCTACACTTTCTACCGCACAGACCATCCAGATGGTAAAGCCCACGGCGGAACCGGCATCCTAATCAGGGAACGCATCAAGCACCACTTTCACCAAAGGTTTTCAACTAATTACCTGCAAGCCACGTCTATCAAAGTGCAGTCAGGCAACGGAAACCTCACCATATCCGCTGTCTACTGCCCGCCTCGCTTTACAATTTCTGAAGGACAATTCATGGACTTCTACAACTTGCTTGGAGACCGCTTTATAGCTGCAGGGGACTATAATGCCAAACACACGCACTGGGGATCACGCCTTGTGACTCCCAAAGGAAGGCAATTATACAATGCAATCATAAAACCGAACAACAAATTAGACTATGTTTCCCCTGGCAGCCCCACATACTGGCCAACAGACCCCAGGAAAGTTCCAGACCTAATAGACTTTGCGGTGACAAAAAACATTCCCCGCAATATAATAAGCGCCAAAGCGCTTTCGGACCTGTCGTCAGACCATTCGCCAGTGCTAATAACTCTTCTTCAAAGCACAAGAACCACAGATCACCCCCTCAGGCTGACGTCGCACAGAACCAACTGGTTAAAATATAAAAAGTATGTAAGCTCACACATCAAATTAACACCTCACTTCAACATCGAAGCGGACATCGACTGCTCTACCGATGCTCTTGAAGAAGTATTCGTGGAGGCAGCCACTATCTCAACACCACAAGGCAGGGACGCGCAAACCAACCACTTCAAAACTAATCTGCAAATTGAACGGTTAGTCCTAGAAAAGAGGCGCCTGCGACGTGCCTGGCAAGCCAACAGATCGCCGTCATCAAAACAACGTCTTAAGGAAGCCACTCGCTCACTAAATCGAGCTCTAAAGCAAGAAACAGAAAATGCACAGCTGCAGTACATTACAAAACTATCGCCAACCAGTACAAAACATCCTCTGTGGAGGGCTCACCCAAATCTGAGCTCTCCAATCGAAACAGTGACTCCGATAAGAAACTCATCTGGCATCTGGGCCCGCAGCGACGAAGATAGAGCCGAAACTTTTGCGTTACATCTAAGAAACGTCTTCCAGCCGAACCCTGCCACTGGTTCATTTTTCCTACCACAAATCGAATCTGAATCTATTTTCCTACCACCATTGTTTCAGCCAAAGGAGATCGCGAAAGTCATTGGGGAACTGAAACCAAAAAAGGCCCCTGGCGGTGACCAAATAACCCCAAAAATGTTAATTGAACTTCCAAACTCTGCCATTGAGGTTATCTGTAAGCTCTTCAATGGGATTATAACTCTCGGCTACTATCCGAAAAAATGGAAAAAATCTATTATCATTATGATACCGAAGCCCGGAAAAGACCACACAATTCCGTCATCCTACAGACCAATTAGTTTATTATCGTGTCTGTCTAAGCTGTTCGAAAAATGCCTTCTAACTCGCATAACACCATATCTAGGAGCACACAATGTTATCCCTGCTCATCAATTTGGATTTCGTCAAAACCATGGAACAATCGAACAAGTTAACAGAATAACATCAGAAATACGCACAGCCTTTGAGCATCGGGAATACTGCAGCGCAATATTCCTCGATGTATCTCAAGCCTTCGATCGAGTATGGCTAGATGGCCTCATGCACAAAATCAAAACACACTTACCTGATTACACTCACAAGCTTCTTGAGTCGTATCTATACAACAGGACCTTCGCAGTAAGGTGCAATACAACAACATCCGACGACTACATTATCAAAGCTGGAGTCCCGCAAGGAAGCGCGCTAGGGCCTACTCTGTTCCTCCTATACACAGCGGATATTCCCACGAACGAGCAGCTAACAACATCTACGTTCGCTGACGACACCGCAATTTTAAGTCGCTCGAGGTGCCCAGGCCGAGCCACAACTCAGCTAGCAAACCACCTCCTCGTAGTAGAGAGGTGGCTATCTGATTGGCGGATTAAAATAAATGAACAAAAATGTAAACACATAACGTTTACTCTCAACAGGCAAACATGCCCTCCACTATTATTGAATAATACGCAGATTCCCCAAGTCAACGATGTAACGTATCTCGGCGTCCACCTTGACAGACGACTAACCTGGAGAAGACATATCGAACGCAAGAAAGTACATCTAAAACTAAAGGCCAGCAGCTTCCACTGGATTCTTAACGCTCGTTCGCCCCTGCGTCTGGACTACAAGGTTTTGCTCTACAACTCCACTCTCAAGCCCATCTGGACATATGGCTCCCAGCTATGGGGGAACGCCAGCAGAAGCAACATAGACATTATACAGCGCGCTCAATCGAAAATCCTGCGAACTATCACTGGGGCACCATGGTATATTCGCAACCAAAACATCCACAGGGACCTAAGCATTCTTACCGTTAAAGATGAAATAGACAAACAAAAAGCGTCCTACAACGAAAAACTCTCTGTGCACCCCAATCGCCTCGCAAGAGGCTTGACTTGGGTTTCCAGCCGATCCCGTCTACAACGCAACGACCTGCCAAGCCAGCTATAACTTTCGGGCCCCTTTAGCACAACATCAGTCATATGACTGTGAGTTAGATTAATTAGTCTAAGATTTGATACACTTATTGTTAGTATCCAAAGGGAGAAGATTCAATAAATAAATAGCAAAGCACTTAAAAAAAAAAAAAAAAAAAAATATTTTTTACTACCTTTAAAGTTTAATATTTTAATGCAGATAACAACAAAATCATTCCATAAGCCCCTAAAGGTATGCCATATCGAAATCCGAGTTCATTTGACCAAGTTATGGGCTTTTAAAGATGGAAAGAAGGCCCATTTCAGTAAACCTTCGCAAAATTAAAATCAATGACATAAAAACGGTCATATTTTTTACTACCTTTAAAGTTATATATTTTAATGCAGGTAACAACATAATCATTTCACAAGCCCATAGAGGTATGCCATATCGAAATGCGAGTCCTTTTGACCAGGTTATGTGCTTTTAAAGATGGAAAGAAGGCCCATTTCAGTAAACCTTCGCAAAATTAAAATCAATGACATAAAAACGGTCATATTTTTTACTACCTTTAAAGTTATATATTTTAATGCAGATAACAACATAATCATTCCACAAGCCTATAAAGGTATTCCATATCGAAATCCGAGTTCATTTGACCAAGCTATGGGCTTTTAAAGATGGAAAGAAGGCCCATTTAAGTAAACCTTCGCAAAATTAAAATCAATGACATAAAAACGGTCATATTTTTTACTACCTTTAAAGTTATATATCTTAATGCAGATAACAACATAATCATTCCACAAGCCTATAAAGGTATGACATATCGAAATCCGAGTTCATTTGACCAAGCTATGGGCTTTTAAAGATGTAAAGAAGGCCCATTTCAGTAAACCTTCGCAAAATTAAAATCAATGACATAAAAACGGTCATATTTTTTACTACCTTTAAAGTTATATATTTTAATGCAGATAACAACATAATCATTCCACAAGCCCCTAAAGGTATGCCATATCGAAATCCGAGTTCATTCGACAACGTTATGGGTTTTTAAAGATGGAAGGAAGGCTAATTTCAGTTAACCTTCGCAAAATTAGAATCATACATAAAAACGGTCATATTTTTTACTACCTTTAAAGAAATATATTTTAATGCAGATAACAACATAATCATTCCACAAGCCCATAAAGGTATGCCATATCGACATCCGAGTTCATTTGACTAAGTTATGGGCTTTTAAAGATGGAAAGAAGGCCCATTTCAGTAAACCTTCGCAAAATTAAAATCAAGGACATAAAAACGGTCATGTTTTTTACTACCTTTAAAGTTATATATTTTAATGCACATAACAACATATTCATTCCACAAGCCCATAGAGGTATACCATATCGAAATCCGAGTCCTTTTGACCAGGTTATGGGCTTTTAAAGATGGAAAGAAGGCCCATTTCAGTAAACCTTCGCAAAATTAAAATCAATGACATAAAAACGGTCATATTTTTTACTACCTTTAAAGTTATATATTTTAATGCAGATAACAGCATAATCATTCCACAAGCCCATAGAGGTATGCCATATCAAAATCAGAGTTCATTTAACCAAGTTATGGGCTTTTAAAGATGGAAAGAAGGCCCATTTCAGTAAACCTTCGCAAAATTAAAGTCAATGACATAAAACCGTCATATTTTTTACTACCTTTAAGGTTATATATTTTAATGCACATAACAACATATTCATTCCACAGCCAATAGTGGTATGCCATATCGAAATCCGAGTCCTTTTGACCAAGTTATGGACTTTTAAAGATGTAAAGAAGGCCCATTTCAGTAAACTTTCGCAAAATTAAAGTCAATGACATAAAAACCGTCATATTTTTTACTACCTCTAAAGTTAAATATTTTAATGCAGATAACAACAAAATCATTCCTCAAGCCCCTAAGGGTATGCCATATAGAAATCCGAGTTCATTTGACCAAGTTATTGGCTTTTAAAGATGGAAAGAAGGCCCATTTCAGTAAACCTTCGCAAAATTAAAATCAATGACATAAAAACGGTCATATTTTTTACTACCTTTAAAGTTATATATTTTAATGCAGATAACAACATAATCATTCCACAAGCCTATAAAGGTATGCCATATCGAAATCCGAGTTCATTTGACCAAGTTATGGGCTTTAAAGATGGAAAGAAGGCCAATTTCAGTAAACCTTCTCAAAATTAAAATCAATGACATAAAACGGTCATATTTTTTACTACCTTTAAAGTTTAATATTTTAATGCAGATAACAACAAAATCATTCCATAAGCCCCTAAAGGTATGCCATATCGAAATACGAGTTCATTTGACCAAGTTATGGGCTTTTAAAGATGGAAATAAGGCCCATTTCAGTAAGCCTTCGCAAAATTAAAATCAATGACATAAAAACGGTCATATTTTTTACTACCTTTAAAGTTATATATTTTAATGCAGATAACAACATAATCATTCCACAAGCCTATAAAGGTATGCCATATCGAAATCCGAGTTCATTTGACCAAGCTATGGGCTTTTAAAGATGGAAAGAAGGCCCATTTAAGTAAACCTTCGCAAAATTAAAATCAATGACATAAAAACGGTCATATTTTTTACTACCTTTAAAGTTATATATCTTAATGCAGATAACAACATAATCATTCCACAAGCCCCTAAAGGTATGCCACATAGAAATCCGAGTTTAATGGACAACGTTATGGGCTTTTAAAGATGGAAAGAAGGCCCATTTCAGTAAACCTTCGCAAAATTAAAATCAATGACATAAAAACGGTCATATTTTTTACTACCTTTAAGGTTAAATATTTTAATGCAGATAACAACAAAATCATTCCATAAGCCCCTAAAGGTATGCCATATCGAAATACGAGTTCATTTGACCAAGTTATGGGCTTTTAAAGATGGAAAGAAGGCCCATTTAAGTAAACCTTCGCAAAATTAAAGTCAATGACATAAAAACGGTCATATTTTTTACTACCTTTAAAGTTATATATCTTAATGCAGATAACAACATAATCATTCCACAAGCCTATAAAGGTATGCCATATCGAAATCCGAGTTCATTTGACCAAGCTATGGGCTTTTAAAGATGTAAAGAAGGCCCATTTCAGTAAACCTTCGCAAAATTAAAATCAATGACATAAAAACGGTCATATTTTTTACTACCTTGAAAGTTATATATTTTAATGCAGATAACAACATAATCATTCCACAAGCCCATAGAGGTATGCCATATCGAAATCCGAGTCCTTTTGACCAGGTTATGGGCTTTTAAAGATGGAAAGAAGGCTCATTTCAGTAAACCTTTGCAAAATTGAAATCAGTGACTAAAAACGGTCATATTTTTTACTACCTTTAAAGTTATATATTTAAATGCACATAACAACATAATCATTCCACAAGCCAATAGAGGTATGCCATATCGAAATCCGAGTCCTTTTGACCAAGTTATGGACTTTTAAAGATGTAAAGAAGGCCCATTTCAGTAAACCTTCGCAAAATTAAAGTCAAAGACATAAAAACCGTCATATTTTTTACTACCTTTAAAGTTAAATATTTTAATGCAGATAACAACAAAATAGTTCCACAAGCCCCTAAAGGTATGCCATATCGAAATCCGAGTTCATTTGACCAAGTTATTGGCTTTTAAAGATGGGAAGAAGGCCCATTTCAGTAAACCTTCGCAAAATTAAAATCAATGACATTAAAACGGTCATATTTTTTACTACCTTTAAAGTTAAATATTTTAATGCAGGTAACAACATAATCATTCCACAAGCCCATAGAGGTATGCCATATCGAAATCCGAGTCCTTTTGACCAGGTTATGGGCTTTTAAAGATGGAAAGAAGGCCCATTTCAGTAAACCTTTGCAAAATTAAAATCAATGACATAAAAACGGTCATATTTTTTACTACCTTTAATGTTATATATTTTAATGCACAGAACAACATAATAATTCCACAAGCCCATAAAGGTATGCCATATCGAAATCCGAGTTCACTTGACTAAGTTATGGGCTTTTAAATATGTAAAGAAGGCCCATTTCAGTAAACCTTTGCAAAATTAAAATCAATGACATAAAAACGGTCATATTTTTTACTACCTTTAAAGTTTAATATTTTAATGCAGATATGAACATAATCATTCCACAAGCCTATAAAGGTATGCCATATCAAAATCCGAGTTCAGTTGACCAAGTTATGGGCTTTTCAAGATGTAAAGAAGGCCCATTTCAGTAAACCTTCGCAAAATTAAAATCAATGACATAAATACGGTCATATTTTTTACTACCTTTAAAGTTATATATTTTAATGCACATAACAACATATTCATTCCACAGCAAAGAGTGGTATGTCATATCGAAATCCGAGTCCTTTTGACCAGGTTATGGGCTTTTAAAGATGGAAAGAAGGCCCATTTCAGTAAACCTTCGCAAAATTAAAATCAATGACATAAAAACGGTCATATTTTTTACTACCTTTAAAGTTTAATATTTTAATGCAGATAACAACAAAATCATTCCATAAGCCCCTAAGGGTATGCCGTATAGAAATCCGAGTTCATTTGACCAAGTTATTGGCTTTTAAAGATGGAAAGAAGGCCCATTTCAGTAAACCTTCGCAAAATTAAAGTCAATGACATAAAAACCGTCATATTTTTTACTACCTCTAAAGTTTAATATTTTAATGCACATAACAACATATTCATTCCACAGCCAATAGTGGTATGCCATATCGAAATTAAAGTCAATGACATAAAAAAAATGACATAAAAACCGTCATATTTTTTACTACCTCTAAAGTTAAATATTTTAATGCAGATAACAACAAAATCATTCCTCAAGCCCCTAAGGGTATGCCATATAGAAATCCGAGTTCATTTGACCAAGTTATTGGCTTTTAAAGATGGAAAGAAGGCCCATTTCAGTAAACCTTCGCAAAATTAAAATCAATGACATAAAAACGGTCATATTTTCTACTACCTTTAAAGTTATATATTTTAATGCAGATATGAACATAATCATTCCACAGGCCTATAAAGGTATGCCATATCGAAATCCGAGTTCATTTGACCAAGTTATGGGCTTTTAAAGATGTAAAGAAGGCCCATTTCAGTAAACCTTCGCAAAATTGAAATCAGTGACTAAAAACGGTCATATTTTTTACTACCTTTAAAGTTTAATATTTTAATGCAGATAACAACAAAATCATTCCATAAGCCCCTAAGGGTATGCCGTATAGAAATCCGAGTTCATTTGACCAAGTTATTGGCTTTTAAAGATGGAAAGAAGGCCCATTTCAGTAAACCTTCGCAAAATTAAAATCAATGACATAAAAACGGTCATATTTTTTACTACCTTTAAAGTTATATATTTTAATGCAGATAACAACATAATCATTCCACAAGCCTATAAAGGTATGCCATACCGAAATCCGAGTTCATTTGACCAAGTTATGGGCTTTTAAAGATGGAAAGAAGGCCCATTTCAGTAAACCTTCGCAAAATTAAAATCAATGACATAAAAACGGTCATATTTTTTACTACCTTTAAAGTTTAATATTTTAATGCAGATAACAACAAAATCATTCCATAAGCCCCTAAGGGTATGCCGTATAGAAATCCGAGTTCATTTGACCAAGTTATTGGCTTTTAAAGATGGAAAGAAGGCCCATTTCAGTAAACCTTCGCAAAATTAAAGTCAATGACATAAAAACCGTCATATTTTTTACTACCTCTAAAGTTTAATATTTTAATGCACATAACAACATATTCATTCCACAGCCAATAGTGGTATGCCATATCGAAATTAAAGTCAATGACATAAAAAAAATGACATAAAAACCGTCATATTTTTTACTACCTCTAAAGTTAAATATTTTAATGCAGATAACAACAAAATCATTCCTCAAGCCCCTAAGGGTATGCCATATAGAAATCCGAGTTCATTTGACCAAGTTATTGGCTTTTAAAGATGGAAAGAAGGCCCATTTCAGTAAACCTTCGCAAAATTAAAATCAATGACATAAAAACGGTCATATTTTCTACTACCTTTAAAGTTATATATTTTAATGCAGATATGAACATAATCATTCCACAGGCCTATAAAGGTATGCCATATCGAAATCCGAGTTCATTTGACCAAGTTATGGGCTTTTAAAGATGTAAAGAAGGCCCATTTCAGTAAACCTTCGCAAAATTAAAATCAATGACATAAAAACGGTAATATATTTTACTACCTTTAAAGTTATATATTTTAATGCAGATAACAACATAATCATTCCACAAGCCCGTAGAAGTATGCCATATCGAAATCCGAGTCCTTTTGACCAGGTTATGGGCTTTCAAAGATGGAAAGAAGGCCCATTTCAGTAAACCTTCGCAAAATTAAAGTCAATGACATAAAAACCGTCATATTTTTGACTACCTTTAAAATTAAATATTTTAATGCAGATAACAACAAAATAATTCCACAAGCTTTTTACTACCTTTAAAGTTATATATTTTAATGCAGATTACAACATAATCATTCCACGCCTAAAAAGGTATGCCATATCGAAATCCCAGTTCATTTGACCAAGTTATGGGCTTTTAAAGATGTAAAGAAGGCCCATTTCAGTAGACCTTCGCAAAATTAAAGTCAATGACATAAAAGCCGTCATATTTTTGGTTACCTTTAAAGTTAAATAATTTAATGCAGATAACAACAAAATAATTCCACAAGCCCCTAAATGTATGACATATCGAAATCCGAGTTCATTTGACCAAGTTATTGGCTTTTAAAGATGGAAAGAAGGCCCATTTCAGTAAACCTTCGCAAAATTAAAATCAATGACATAAAAACGGTCATATTTTTGACTACCTTTAAAGTTAATTATTTTAATGCAGATAACAACATAATCATTCCACAAGCCAATAGAGGTATGCCATATCGAAATCCGAGTTCATTTGACAACGTTATGGGCTTTTAAAGATGGAAGGAAGGCCAATTTCGCAAAATTAAAATCAATGACTTAAAAACGGTCATATTTTTTACTACCTTTAAAGTTAATTATTTTAATGCAGATAACAACATAATCATTCCACAAGCCAATAGAGGTATACCATATCGAAATCCGAGTCCTTTTGACCAGGTTATGGGCTTTTAAAGATGGAAAGAAGGCCCATTTCAGTAAACCTTCGCAAAATTAAAGTCAATGACATAAAAACCGTCATATTTTTGACTACCTTTAAAGTTATATATTTTAATGCAGATAACAACATAATCATTCCACAAGCCTATAAAGGTATGCCATATCGAAATCCGAGTTCATTTGACCAAGTTATTGGCTTTTAAAGATGGAAAGAAGGCCCATTTCAGTAAACCTTCGCAAAATTTTAATCAATGACATAAAAACGGTCATATTTTTCACTACCTTTAAAGTTATATATTTTAGTGCAGGTAACAACATAAGCATTCCACAAGCCAATAGAGGTATGCCATATCGACATCCGAGTCCTTTTGACCAAGTTATGGACTTTTAAAGATGTAAAGAAGGCCCATTTCAGTAAACCTTCGCAAAATTAAAATCAATGACATAAAAACGGTCATATATTTTACAACCTTTAAAGTTATATATTTTAATGCAGATAACAACATAATCATTCCACAAGCCCATAGAAGTATGCCATATCGAAATCCGAGTCCTTTTGACCAGGTTATGGGCTTTTAAAGATGGAAAGAAGGCCCATTTCAGTAAACCTTTGCAAAATTAAAATCAATGACATAAAAACGGTCATATTTTTTACTACCTTTAATGTTATATATTTTAATGCACAGAACAACATAATCATTCCACAAGCCAATAGAGGTATGCCATATCGAAATCCGAGTTCATTTGACAACGTTATGGGCTTTTAAAGATGGAAGGAAGGCCAATTTCGCAAAATTAAAATCAATGACTTAAAAACGGTCATATTTTTTACTACCTTTAAAGTTAATTATTTTAATGCAGATAACAACATAATCATTCCACAAGCCAATAGAGGTATACCATATCGAAATCCGAGTCCTTTTGACCAGGTTATGGGCTTTTAAAGATGGAAAGAAGGCCCATTTCAGTAAACCTTCGAAAAATTAAAATCAATGACATAAAAACGGTCATATTTTTTACTTCCTTTAAAGTTATATATTTTAATGCAGATAACAACATAATCATTCCACAAGCCCATAGAGGTATGCCATATCGAAATCCGAGTTCATTTAACCAAGTTATGGGCTTTTAAAGATGGAAAGAAGGCCCATTTCAGTAAACCTTCGCAAAATTAAAGTCAATGACATAAAACCGTCATATTTTTTACTACCTTTAAGGTTATATATTTTAATGCACATAACAACATATTCATTTCACAGCCAATAGTGGTATGCCATATCGACATCCGAGTCCTTTTGACCAAGTTATGGACTTTTAAAGATGTAAAGAAGGCCCATTTCAGTAAACTTTCGCAAAATTAAAGTCAATGACATAAAAACCGTCATATTTTTTACTACCTCTAAAGTTAAATATTTTAATGCAGATAACAACAAAATCATTCCTCAAGCCCCTAAGGGTATGCCATATAGAAATCCGAGTTCATTTGACCAAGTTATTGGCTTTTAAAGATGGAAAGAAGGCCCATTTCAGTAAACCTTCGCAAAATTAAAATCAATGGCATAAAAACGGTCATATTTTTTACTACCTTTAAAGTTATATATTTTAATGCAGATAACAACATAATCATTCCACAAGCCTATAAAGGTATGCCATATCGAAATCCGAGTTCATTTGACCAAGTTATGGGCTTTTAAAGATGGAAAGAAGGCCCATTTCAGTAAACCTTCGCAAAATTAAAATCAATGACATAAAACGGTCATATTTTTTACTACCTTTAAAGTTTAATATTTTAATGCAGATAACAACAAAATCATTCCATAAGCCCCTAAAGGTATGCCATATCGAAATACGAGTTCATTTGACCAAGTTATGGGCTTTTAAAGATGGAAATAAGGCCCATTTCAGTAAGCCTTCGCAAAATTAAAATCAATGACATAAAAACGGTCATATTTTTTACTACCTTTAAAGTTATATATCTTTATGCAGATAACAACATAATCATTCCACAAGCCTATAAAGGTATGCCATATCGAAAGCCGAGTTCATTTGACCAAGTTATGGGCTTTTAAAGATGTAAAGAAGGCCCATTTCAGTATACCTTCGCAAAATTAAAATCAATGACATAAAAACGGTCATATGTTTTACTACCTTTAAAGTTATATATTTTAATGCAGGTAACAACATAATCATTCCACAAGCCCATAGAGGTATGCCATATCGAAATCCGAGTCCTTTTGACCAGGTTATGGGCTTTTAAAGATGGAAAGAAGGCTCATTTCAGTAAACCTTTGCAAAATTAAAATCAGTGACTAAAAACGGTCATATTTTTTACTACCTTTAAAGTTATATATTTAAATGCACATAACAACATAATCATTCCACAAGCCCCTAAAGGTATGCAATATCGAAATCCGAGTTAAATGTACAACGTTATGGGCTTTTAAAGATGGAAAGAAGGCCCATTTCAGTAAACCTTCGCAAAATTAAAATCAATGACATAAAAACGGTCATATTTTTTACTACCTTTAAAGTTATATATTTTAATGCAGATAACAACATAATCATTCCACAAGCCCATAAAGGTATGCCATATCGAAATCCGAGTTCATTTGACCAAGTTATTGGCTTTTAAAGATGGAAAGAAGGCCCATTTCAGTAAACCTTCGCAAAATTTTAATCAATGACATAAAAACGGTCATATTTTTTACTACCTTTAAAGTTATATATTTTGATGCAGATTACAACATAATCATTCCACAAGCCTAAAAAGGTATGCCATATCGAAATCCGAGTTCATTTGACCAAGTTATTGGCTTTTAAAGATGGAAAGAAGGCCCATTTCAGTAAACCTTCGCAAAATTTTAATCAATGACATAAAAACCGTCATATTTTTGACTACCTTTAAAGTTATATATTTTAATGCAGATAACAACATAATCATTCCACAAGCCTATAAAGGTATGCCATATCGAAATCCGAGTTCATTTGACCAAGTTATTGGCTTTTAAAGATGGAAAGAAGGCCCATTTCAGTAAACCTTCGCAAAATTTTAATCAATGACATAAAAACGGTCATATTTTTTACTACCTTTAAAGTTATATATTTTAATGCAGATAACAACATAATCATTCCACAAGCCCCTAAAGGTATGCCATATCGAAATCCGAGTTCATTCGACAACGTTATGGGCTTTTAAAGATGGAAGGAAGGCCAATTTCAGTTAACCTTCGCAAAATTAGAATCATACATAAAAACGGTTATATTTTTTACTACCTTTAAAGTTATATATTTTAATGCAGATAACAACATAATCATTCCACAAGCCCATAAAGGTATGCCATATCGAAATCCGAGTTCATTTGACCAAGTTATTGGCTTTTAAAGATGGAAAGAAGGCCCATTTCAGTAAACCTTCGCAAAATTTTAATCAATGACATAAAAACGGTCATATTTTTTACTACCTTTAAAGTTATATATTTTGATGCAGATTACAACATAATCATTCCACAAGCCTAAAAAGGTATGCCATATCGAAATCCGAGTTCATTTGACCAAGTTATTGGCTTTTAAAGATGGAAAGAAGGCCCATTTCAGTAAACCTTCGCAAAATTTTAATCAATGACATAAAAACCGTCATATTTTTGACTACCTTTAAAGTTATATATTTTGATACAGATTACAACATTATCATTCCACAAGCCTAAAAAGGTATGCCATATCGAAATCCCAGTTCATTTGACCAAGTTATGGTCTTTTAAAGATGTAAAGAAGGCCCATTTCAGTAAACCTTCGCAAAATTAAAGTCAATGACATAAAAACCGTCATATTTTTGACTACCTTTAAAGTTATATATTTTAATGCAGATAACAACATAATCATTCCACAAGCCTATAAAGGTATGCCATATCGAAATCCGAGTTCATTTGACCAAGTTATTGGCTTTTAAAGATGGAAAGAAGGCCCATTTCAGTAAACCTTCGCAAAATTTTAATCAATGACATAAAAACGGTCATATTTTTGACTACCTTTAAAGTTATATATTTTAGTGCAGGTAACAACATAAGCATTCCACAAGCCAATAGAGGTATGCCATATCGACATCCGAGTCCTTTTGACCAAGTTATGGACTTTTAAAGATGTAAAGAAGGCCCATTTCAGTAAACCTTCGCAAAATTAAAATCAATGACATAAAAACGGTCATATATTTTACAACCTTTAAAGTTATATATTTTAATGCAGATAACAACATAATCATTCCACAAGCCCATAGAAGTATGCCATATCGAAATCCGAGTCCTTTTGACCAGATTATGGGCTTTTAAAGATGGAAAGAAGGCCCATTTCAGTAAACCTTTGCAAAATTAAAATCAATGACATAAAAACGGTCATATTTTTTACTACCTTTAATGTTATATATTTTAATGCACAGAACAACATAATCATTCCACAAGCCAATAGAGGTATGCCATATCGAAATCCGAGTTCATTTGAGAACGTTATGGGCTTTTAAAGATGGAAGGAAGGCCAATTTCGCAAAATTAAAATCAATGGCATAAAAACGGTCATATTTTTTACTACCTTTAAAGTTATATATTTTAATGCAGATAACAACATAATCATTCCACAAGCCTATAAAGGTATACCATATCGAAATCCGAGTCCTTTTGACCAGGTTATGGGCTTTTAAAGATGGAAAGAAGGCCCATTTCAGTAAACCTTCGCAAAATTAAAGTCAATGACAAAAACCGTCATATTTTTTACTACCTTTAAATTATATATATTATAATGCACATAACAACATATTCATTTCACAGCCAATAGTGGTATGCCATATCGAAATCCGAGTCCTTTTGACCAGGTTATGGGCTTTTAAAGATGGAAAGAAGGCCCATTTCAGTAAACCTTCGCAAAATTAAAATCAATGACATAAAAACGGTCATATTTTTTACTACCTTTAAAGTTATATATTTTAATGCAGATAACAACATAATCATTCCACAAGCCCATAAAGGTATGCCATATCGAAATCCGAGTTCATTTGACCAAGTTATTGGCTTTTAAAGATGGAAAGAAGGCCCATTTCAGTAAACCTTCGCAAAATTTTAATCAATGACATAAAAACGGTCATATTTTTTACTACCTTTAAAGTTATATATTTTGATGCAGATTACAACATAATCATTCCACAAGCCTAAAAAGGTATGCCATATCGAAATCCGAGTTCATTTGACCAAGTTATTGGCTTTTAAAGATGGAAAGAAGGCCCATTTCAGTAAACCTTCGCAAAATTTTAATCAATGACATAAAAACCGTCATATTTTTGACTACCTTTAAAGTTATATATTTTAATGCAGATAACAACATAATCATTCCACAAGCCTATAAAGGTATGCCATATCGAAATCCGAGTTCATTTGACCAAGTTATTGGCTTTTAAAGATGGAAAGAAGGCCCATTTCAGTAAACCTTCGCAAAATTTTAATCAATGACATAAAAACGGTCATATTTTTTACTACCTTTAAAGTTATATATTTTAATGCAGATAACAACATAATCATTCCACAAGCCCCTAAAGGTATGCCATATCGAAATCCGAGTTCATTCGACAACGTTATGGGCTTTTAAAGATGGAAGGAAGGCCAATTTCAGTTAACCTTCGCAAAATTAGAATCATACATAAAAACGGTTATATTTTTTACTACCTTTAAAGTTATATATTTTAATGCAGATAACAACATAATCATTCCACAAGCCCATAAAGGTATGCCATATCGAAATCCGAGTTCATTTGACCAAGTTATTGGCTTTTAAAGATGGAAAGAAGGCCCATTTCAGTAAACCTTCGCAAAATTTTAATCAATGACATAAAAACGGTCATATTTTTTACTACCTTTAAAGTTATATATTTTGATGCAGATTACAACATAATCATTCCACAAGCCTAAAAAGGTATGCCATATCGAAATCCGAGTTCATTTGACCAAGTTATTGGCTTTTAAAGATGGAAAGAAGGCCCATTTCAGTAAACCTTCGCAAAATTTTAATCAATGACATAAAAACCGTCATATTTTTGACTACCTTTAAAGTTATATATTTTAATGCAGATAACAACATAATCATTCCACAAGCCTATAAAGGTATGCCATATCGAAATCCGAGTTCATTTGACCAAGTTATTGGCCTTTAAAGATGGAAAGAAGGCCCATTTCAGTAAACCTTCGCAAAATTAAAATCAATGACATAAAAACGGTCATATTTTTTACTACCTTTAAAGTTATATATTTTAATGCAGATAACAACATAATCATTCCACAAGCCCATAAAGGTATGCCATATCGAAATCCGAGTTCATTTGACCAAGTTATTGGCTTTTAAAGATGGAAAGAAGGCCCATTTCAGTAAACCTTCGCAAAATTTTAATCAATGACATAAAAACGGTCATATTTTTTACTACCTTTAAAGTTATATATTTTGATGCAGATTACAACATAATCATTCCACAAGCCTAAAAAGGTATGCCATATCGAAATCCGAGTTCATTTGACCAAGTTATTGGCTTTTAAAGATGGAAAGAAGGCCCATTTCAGTAAACCTTCGCAAAATTTTAATCAATGACATAAAAACCGTCATATTTTTGACTACCTTTAAAGTTATATATTTTAATGCAGATAACAACATAATCATTCCACAAGCCTATAAAGGTATGCCATATCGAAATCCGAGTTCATTTGACCAAGTTATTGGCCTTTAAAGATGGAAAGAACGCCCATTTCAGTAAACCTTCGCAAAATTAAAATCAATGACATAAAAACGGTCATATTTTTTACTACCTTTAAAGTTATATATTTTAATGCAGATAACAACATAATCATTCCATAAGCCCCTAAAGGTATGCCATATCGAAATACGAGTTCATTTGACCAAGTTATGGGCTTTTAAAGATGGAAATAAGGCCCATTTCAGTAAGCCTTCGCAAAATTAAAATCAATGACATAAAAACGGTCATATTTTTTACTACCTTTAAAGTTATATATTTTAATGCAGATAACAACATAATCATTCCACAAGCCCATAGAAGTATGCCATATCGAAATCCGAGTCCTTTTGACCAGGTTATGGGCTTTTAAAGATGGGAAGAAGGCCCATTTCAGTAAACCTTCGCAAAATTAAAATCAATGACATAAAAACGGTCATATTTTTTACTACCTTTAAAGTTATATATTTTAATGCACAGAACAACATAATCATTCCACAAGCCAATAGAGGTATGCCATATCGAAATCCGAGTTCATTTGAGAACGTTATGGGCTTTTAAAGATGGAAGGAAGGCCAATTTCGCAAAATTAAAATCAATGACTTAAAAACGGTCATTTTTTTTACTACCTTTAAAGTTAATTATTTTAATGCAGATAACAACATAATCACTCCACAAGCCCATAGAGGTATACCATATCGAAATCCGAGTCCTTTTGACCAGGTTATGGGCTTTTAAAGATGGGAAGAAGGCCCATTTCAGTAAACCTTCGCAAAATTAAAATCAATGACATAAAAACGGTCATATTTTTTACTACCTTTAAAGTTATATATTTTAATGCAGATAACAACATAATCATTCCACAAGCCCATAGAGGTATGCCATATCGAAATCCGAGTTCATTTAACCAAGTTATGGGCTTTTAAAGATGGAAAGAAGGCCCATTTCAGTAAACCTTCGCAAAATTAAAGTCAATGACAAAAACCGTCATATTTTTTACTACCTTTAAATTATATATATTATAATGCACATAACAACATATTCATTTCACAGCCAATAGTGGTATGCCATATCGAAATCCGAGTCCTTTTGACCAGGTTATGGGCTTTTAAAGATGGAAAGAAGGCCCATTTCAGTAAACCTTCGCAAAATTAAAATCAATGACATAAAAACGGTCATATTTTTTACTACCTTTAAAGTTATATATTTTAATGCAGATAACAACATAATCATTCCACAAGCCCATAAAGGTATGCCATATCGAAATCCGAGTTCATTTGACCAAGTTATTGGCTTTTAAAGATGGAAAGAAGGCGCATTTCAGTAAACCTTCGCAAAATTTTAATCAATGACATAAAAACGGTCATATTTTTTACTACCTTTAAAGTTATATATTTTGATGCAGATTACAACATAATCATTCCACAAGCCTAAAAAGGTATGCCATATCGAAATCCGAGTTCATTTGACCAAGTTATTGGCTTTTAAAGATGGAAAGAAGGCCCATTTCAGTAAACCTTCGCAAAATTTTAATCAATGACATAAAAACCGTCATATTTTTGACTACCTTTAAAGTTATATATTTTAATGCAGATAACAACATAATCATTCCACAAGCCTATAAAGGTATGCCATATCGAAATCCGAGTTCATTTGACCAAGTTATTGGCTTTTAAAGATGGAAAGAAGGCCCATTTCAGTAAACCTTCGCAAAATTTTAATCAATGACATAAAAACGGTCATATTTTTTACTACCTTTAAAGTTATATATTTTAATGCAGATAACAACATAATCATTCCACAAGCCCCTAAAGGTATGCCATATCGAAATCCGAGTTCATTCGACAACGTTATGGGCTTTTAAAGATGGAAGGAAGGCCAATTTCAGTTAACCTTCGCAAAATTAGAATCATACATAAAAACGGTTATATTTTTTACTACCTTTAAAGTTATATATTTTAATGCAGATAACAACATAATCATTCCACAAGCCCATAAAGGTATGCCATATCGAAATCCGAGTTCATTTGACCAAGTTATTGGCTTTTAAAGATGGAAAGAAGGCCCATTTCAGTAAACCTTCGCAAAATTTTAATCAATGACATAAAAACGGTCATATTTTTTACTACCTTTAAAGTTATATATTTTGATGCAGATTACAACATAATCATTCCACAAGCCTAAAAAGGTATGCCATATCGAAATCCGAGTTCATTTGACCAAGTTATTGGCTTTTAAAGATGGAAAGAAGGCCCATTTCAGTAAACCTTCGCAAAATTTTAATCAATGACATAAAAACCGTCATATTTTTGACTACCTTTAAAGTTATATATTTTAATGCAGATAACAACATAATCATTCCACAAGCCTATAAAGGTATGCCATATCGAAATCCGAGTTCATTTGACCAAGTTATTGGCCTTTAAAGATGGAAAGAAGGCCCATTTCAGTAAACCTTCGCAAAATTAAAATCAATGACATAAAAACGGTCATATTTTTTACTACCTTTAAAGTTATATATTTTAATGCAGATAACAACATAATCATTCCACAAGCCCATAAAGGTATGCCATATCGAAATCCGAGTTCATTTGACCAAGTTATTGGCTTTTAAAGATGGAAAGAAGGCCCATTTCAGTAAACCTTCGCAAAATGTTAATCAATGACATAAAAACGGTCATATTTTTTACTACCTTTAAAGTTATATATTTTGATGCAGATTACAACATAATCATTCCACAAGCCTAAAAAGGTATGCCATATCGAAATCCGAGTTCATTTGACCAAGTTATTGGCTTTTAAAGATGGAAAGAAGGCCCATTTCAGTAAACCTTCGCAAAATTTTAATCAATGACATAAAAACCGTCATATTTTTTACTACCTTTAAAGTTATATATTTTGATGCAGATTACAACATAATCATTCCACAAGCCTAAAAAGGTATGCCATATCGAAATCCGAGTTCATTTGACCAAGTTATTGGCCTTTAAAGATGGAAAGAACGCCCATTTCAGTAAACCTTCGCAAAATTAAAATCAATGACATAAAAACGGTCATATTTTTTACTACCTTTAAAGTTATATATTTTAATGCAGATAACAACATAATCATTCCATAAGCCCCTAAAGGTATGCCATATCGAAATACGAGTTCATTTGACCAAGTTATGGGCTTTTAAAGATGGAAATAAGGCCCATTTCAGTAAGCCTTCGCAAAATTAAAATCAATGACATAAAAACGGTCATATTTTTTACTACCTTTAAAGTTATATATTTTAATGCAGATAACAACATAATCATTCCACAAGCCCCTAAAGGTATGCCATATCGAAATCCGAGTTCATTCGACAACGTTATGGGCTTTTAAAGATGGAAGGAAGGCCAATTTCAGTTAACCTTCGCAAAATTAGAATCATACATAAAAACGGTTATATTTTTTACTACCTTTAAAGTTATATATTTTAATGCAGATAACAACATAATCATTCCACAAGCCCATAAAGGTATGCCATATCGAAATCCGAGTTCATTTGACCAAGTTATTGGCTTTTAAAGATGGAAAGAAGGCCCATTTCAGTAAACCTTCGCAAAATTTTAATCAATGACATAAAAACGGTCATATTTTTTACTACCTTTAAAGTTATATATTTTGATGCAGATTACAACATAATCATTCCACAAGCCTAAAAAGGTATGCCATATCGAAATCTGAGTTCATTTGACCAAGTTATTGGCTTTTAAAGATGGAAAGAAGGCCCATTTCAGTAAACCTTCGCAAAATTTTAATCAATGACATAAAAACCGTCATATTTTTGACTACCTTTAAAGTTATATATTTTAATGCAGATAACAACATAATCATTCCACAAGCCTATAAAGGTATGCCATATCGAAATCCGAGTTCATTTGACCAAGTTATTGGCCTTTAAAGATGGAAAGAAGGCCCATTTCAGTAAACCTTCGCAAAATTAAAATCAATGACATAAAAACGGTCATATTTTTTACTACCTTTAAAGTTATATATTTTAATGCAGATAACAACATAATCATTCCACAAGCCCATAAAGGTATGCCATATCGAAATCCGAGTTCATTTGACCAAGTTATTGGCTTTTAAAGATGGAAAGAAGGCCCATTTCAGTAAACCTTCGCAAAATGTTAATCAATGACATAAAAACGGTCATATTTTTTACTACCTTTAAAGTTATATATTTTGATGCAGATTACAACATAATCATTCCACAAGCCTAAAAAGGTATGCCATATCGAAATCCGAGTTCATTTGACCAAGTTATTGGCTTTTAAAGATGGAAAGAAGGCCCATTTCAGTAAACCTTCGCAAAATTTTAATCAATGACATAAAAACCGTCATATTTTTTACTACCTTTAAAGTTATATATTTTGATGCAGATTACAACATAATCATTCCACAAGCCTAAAAAGGTATGCCATATCGAAATCCGAGTTCATTTGACCAAGTTATTGGCCTTTAAAGATGGAAAGAACGCCCATTTCAGTAAACCTTCGCAAAATTAAAATCAATGACATAAAAACGGTCATATTTTTTACTACCTTTAAAGTTATATATTTTAATGCAGATAACAACATAATCATTCCATAAGCCCCTAAAGGTATGCCATATCGAAATACGAGTTCATTTGACCAAGTTATGGGCTTTTAAAGATGGAAATAAGGCCCATTTCAGTAAGCCTTCGCAAAATTAAAATCAATGACATAAAAACGGTCATATTTTTTACTACCTTTAAAGTTATATATTTTAATGCAGATAACAACATAATCATTCCACAAGCCCCTAAAGGTATGCCATATCGAAATCCGAGTTCATTCGACAACGTTATGGGCTTTTAAAGATGGAAGGAAGGCCAATTTCAGTTAACCTTCGCAAAATTAGAATCATACATAAAAACGGTTATATTTTTTACTACCTTTAAAGTTATATATTTTAATGCAGATAACAACATAATCATTCCACAAGCCCATAAAGGTATGCCATATCGAAATCCGAGTTCATTTGACTAAGTTATGGGCTTTTAAAGATGGAAAGAAGGCCCATTTCAGTAAACCTTCGCAAAATTAAACTCAATGACATAAAATCGGTCATATGTTTTACTACCTTTAAAGTTATATATTTTAATGCAGGTAACAACATAATCATTCCACAAGCCCATAGAGGTATGCCATATCGAAATTCGAGTTTATTTGACCAAGTTATTTGCTTTTAAAGATGGAAAGAAGGCCCATCTCAGTAAACCTTCGCAAAATTAAAATCAATGACATAAAAACGGTCATATTTTTTACTACCTTTAAAGTTATATATCTTAATGCAGATAACAACATAATCATTCCACAAGCCTATAAAGGTATGCCATATCGAAAGCAGAGTTCATTTGACCAAGTTATGGGCTTTTAAAGATGTAAAGAAGGCCCATTTCAGTAAACCTTCGCAAAATTAAAGTCAATAACATAAAAACGGTCATATTTTTTACTACCTTTAAAGTTATATATTTTAATGCAGGTAACAACATAATCATTCCACAAGCCCATAGAGGTATGCCATATCGAAATCCGAGTCCTTTTGACCAGGTTATGGGCTTTTAAAGATGGAAAGAAGGCTCATTTCAGTAAACCTTTGCAAAATTTAAATCAGTGACTAAAAACGGTCATATTTTTTACTACCTTTAAAGTTATATATTTAAATGCACATAACAACATAATCATTCCACAAGCCAATAGAGGTATGCCATATCGAAATCCGAGTCCTTTTGACCAAGTTATGGACTTTTAAAGATGTAAAGAAGGCCCATTTCAGTAAACCTTCGCAAAATTAAAGTCAATGACATAAAAACCGTCATATTTTTTACTACCTTTAAAGTTAAATATTTTAATGCAGATAACAACAAAATAGTTCCACAAGCCCCTAAAGGTATGCCATATCGAAATCCGAGTTCATTTGACCAAGTTATTGGCTTTTAAAGATGGGAAGAAGGCCCATTTCAGTAAACCTTCGCAAAATTAAAATCAATGACATAAAAACGGTCATATTTTTTACTACCTTTAAAGTTATATATTTTAATGCAGATAACAACATAATCATTCCACAAGCCTATAAAGGTATGCCATATCGAAATCCGAGTTTATTTGACCAAGCTATGGGCTTTTAAAGATGGAAAGGCCCATTTCAGTAAACCTTCGCAAAATTAAAATCAATGACATAAAAACGGTCATATTTTTTACTACCTTTAAAGTTATATATTTTAATGCAGATAACAACATAATCAATTCACAAGCCAATAGAGGTATGCCATATCGAAAGCCGAGTTCATTTGACCAAGTTATGGGCTTTTGAAGATGGAAAGAAGGCCCATTTCAGTAAACCTTTGCAAAATTAAAATCAATGACATAAAAACGGTCATATTTTTTACAACCTTTAAAGCTAAATATTTTAATGCAGATAACGACATTATCATTCCACAAGCCTATAAGGGTATGCCATATCGAAATCCGAGTTCATTTGACAACGTTATGGGCTTTTAAAGATGGAAGGAAGGCCAATTTCAGTTAACCCTCGCAAAATTAAAAACAATGACATAAAAACGGTCATATATTTTACTACCTTTAAAGATATATATTTTAATGCAGATAACAACATAATAATTCCACAAGCCCATAAAGGTATGCCATATCGAAATCCGAGTTCACTTGACTAAGTTATGGGCTTTTAAATATGTAAAGAAGGCCCATTTCAGTAAACCTTTGCAAAATTAAAATCAATGACATAAAAACGGTCATATTTTTTACTACCTTTAAGTTTAATATTTTAATGCAGATATGAACATAATCATTCCACAAGTTGACCAAGTTATGGTTTTTTAAAGATGTAAAGAAGGCCCATTTCAGTAAACCTTCGCAAAATTAAAATCAATGACATAAAAACGGTCATATTTTTTACTACCTTTAAAGTTTAATATTTTAATGCAGATATGAACATAATCATTCCACAAGTTGACCAAGTTATGGTTTTTTAAAGATGTAAAGAAGGCCCATTTCAGTAAACCTTCGCAAAATTAAAATCAATGACATAAAAACGGTCATATTTTTTACTACCTTTAAAGTTATATATTTTAATGCACATAACAACAGATTCATTCCACAGCCAATAGTGGTATGCCATATCGAAATCCGAGTACTTTTGACCAGGTTATGGGCTTTTAAAGATGGAAAGAAGGCCCATTTCAGTAAACCTTCGCAAAATTAAAATCAATGACATAAAAACGGTCATATTTTTTACTACCTTTAAAGTTATATATTTTAATGCAGATAACAACATAATCATTCCACAAGCCCATAGAGGTATGCCATATCGAAATCCGAGTTCATTTAACCAAGTTATGGGCTTTTAAAGATGGAAAGAAGGCCCATTTCAGTAAACCTTCGCAAAATTAAAGTCAATGACATAAAACCGTCATATTTTTTACTACCTTTAAGGTTATATATTTAAATGCACATAACAACATATTCATTCCACAGCCAATAGTGGTATGCCATATCGAAATCCGAGTCCTTTTGACCAAGTTATGGACTTTAAAAGATGTAAAGAAGGCCCATTTCAGTAAACTTTCGCAAAATTAAAGTCAATGACATAAAAACCGTCATATTTTTTACTACCTCTAAAGTTAAATATTTTAATGCAGATAACAACAAAATCATTCCTCAAGCCCCTAAGGGTATGCCATATAGAAATCCGAGTTCATTTGACCAAGTTATTGGCTTTTAAAGATGGAAAGAAGGCCCATTTCAGTAAACCTTCGCAAAATTAAAATCAATGGCATAACAACGGTCATATTTTGTACTACCTTTAAAGTTATATATTTTAATGCAGATATGAACATAATCATTCCACAAGCCTATAAAGGTATGCCATATCGAAATCCGAGTTCATTTGACAACGTTATGGGCTTTTAAAGATGGAAGGAAGGCCAATTTCAGTTAACCTTCGCAAAATTAAAATCAATGACTTAAAAACGGTCATATTTTTTACTACCTTTAAAGTTAAATATTTTAATGCAGATAACAACATAATCATTCCACAAGCCCATAGAGGTATGCCATATCAAAATCCGAGTTCATTTGACCAAGTTATGGGCTTTTAAAGATGGAAATAAGGCCCATTTCAGTAAGCCTTCGCAAAATTAAAATAAATGACATAAAAACGGTCATATTTTTTACTACCTTGAAAGTTATATATTTTTATGCAGATAACAACATAATCATTCCACAAGCCCATAAAGGTATGCCATATCGAAATCCGAGTTCATTCGACAACATTATGGGCTTTTAAAGATGGAAGGAAGGCCAATTTCAGTTAACCTTCGCAAAATTAGAATCAACATAAAAACGGTCATATTTTTTACTACCTTTAAAGTTAAATATTTTAATGCAGATAACAACAAAATAATTCCACAAGCCCCTAAAGGTATGCCATATCGAAATCCGAGTTCATTTGACCAAGTTATTGGCTTTTAAAGATGGAAAGAAGGCCCATTTCAGTAAACCTTCGCAAAATTTAAATCAATGACATAAAAACGGTCATATTTTTTACTACCTTTAAAGTTATATATTTTAATGCAGATTACAACATAATCATTCCACAAGCCTATAAAGGTATGCCTTATCGAAATCCGAGTTCATTTGACCAAGCTATGGGCATTAAAGATGGAAAGAATGCCCATTTCAGTAAACCTTCTCAAAATTAAAATCAATGACATAAAAACGGTCATATTTTTTACTACCTTTAATGTTATATATATTAATGCACATAACAACATAATCATTCCACAAGCCAATAGAGGTATGCCATGTCGAAATCCGAGTTCATTTGACAACGTTATGGGCTTTTAAAGATGTAAAGAAGGCCCATTTCAGTAAACCTTCGCAAAATTAAAATCAATGACATAAAAACGGTCATATTTTTTACTACCTTTAAAGTTATATATTTTAATGCACATAACAACAGATTCATTCCACAGCCAATAGTGGTATGCCATATCGAAATCCGAGTACTTTTGACCAGGTTATGGGCTTTTAAAGATGGAAAGAAGGCCCATTTCAGTAAACCTTCGCAAAATTAAAATCAATGACATAAAAACGGTCATATTTTTTACTACCTTTAAAGTTATATATTTTAATGCAGATAACAACATAATCATTCCACAAGCCCATAGAGGTATGCCATATCGAAATCCGAGTTCATTTAACCAAGTTATGGGCTTTTAAAGATGGAAAGAAGGCCCATTTCAGTAAACCTTCGCAAAATTAAAGTCAATGACATAAAACCGTCATATTTTTTACTACCTTTAAGGTTATATATTTAAATGCACATAACAACATATTCATTCCACAGCCAATAGTGGTATGCCATATCGAAATCCGAGTCCTTTTGACCAAGTTATGGACTTTAAAAGATGTCAAGAAGGCCCATTTCAGTAAACTTTCGCAAAATTAAAGTCAATGACATAAAAACCGTCATATTTTTTACTACCTCTAAAGTTAAATATTTTAATGCAGATAACAACAAAATCATTCCTCAAGCCCCTAAGGGTATGCCATATAGAAATCCGAGTTCATTTGACCAAGTTATTGGCTTTTAAAGATGGAAAGAAGGCCCATTTCAGTAAACCTTCGCAAAATTAAAATCAATGGCATAACAACGGTCATATTTTGTACTACCTTTAAAGTTATATATTTTAATGCAGATATGAACATATTCATTCCACAAGCCTATAAAGGTATGCCATATCGAAATCCGAGTTCATTTGACAACGTTATGGGCTTTTAAAGATGGAAGGAAGGCCAATTTCAGTTAACCTTCGCAAAATTAAAATCAATGACTTAAAAACGGTCATATTTTTTACTACCTTTAAAGTTAAATATTTTAATGCAGATAACAACATAATCATTCCACAAGCCCATAGAGGTATGCCATATCAAAATCCGAGTTCATTTGACCAAGTTATGGGCTTTTAAAGATGGAAATAAGGCCCATTTCAGTAAGCCTTCGCAAAATTAAAATAAATGACATAAAAACGGTCATATTTTTTACTACCTTGAAAGTTATATATTTTTATGCAGATAACAACATAATCATTCCACAAGCCCATAAAGGTATGCCATATCGAAATCCGAGTTCATTCGACAACATTATGGGCTTTTAAAGATGGAAGGAAGGCCAATTTCAGTTAACCTTCGCAAAATTAGAATCAACATAAAAACGGTCATATTTTTTACTACCTTTAAAGTTAAATATTTTAATGCAGATAACAACAAAATAATTCCACAAGCCCCTAAAGGTATGCCATATCGAAATCCGAGTTCATTTGACCAAGTTATTGGCTTTTAAAGATGGAAAGAAGGCCCATTTCAGTAAACCTTCGCAAAATTTAAATCAATGACATAAAAACGGTCATATTTTTTACTACCTTTAAAGTTATATATTTTAATGCAGATTACAACATAATCATTCCACAAGCCTATAAAGGTATGCCTTATCGAAATCCGAGTTCATTTGACCAAGCTATGGGCATTAAAGATGGAAAGAATGCCCATTTCAGTAAACCTTCTCAAAATTAAAATCAATGACATAAAAACGGTCATATTTTTTACTACCTTTAATGTTATATATATTAATGCACATAACAACATAATCATTCCACAAGCCAATAGAGGTATGCCATGTCGAAATCCGAGTTCATTTGACAACGTTATGGGCTTTTAAAGATGGAAGGAAGGCCAATTTCAGTTAGCCTTCGCAAAACTAAAATCAATGACATAAAAACGGTCATTTTTTTTACTACCTTTAAAGTTAAATATTTTAATGCAGATAACAACAAAATCATTCCACAAGCCCCTAAAGGTATGCCATATAGAAATCCGAGTTCATTTGACCAAGTTATTGGCTTTTAAAGATGGAAAGAAGGCCCATTTCAGTAAACCTTAGCAAAATTAAAATCAATGACATAAAAACGGTCATATTTTCTACTACCTTTAAAGTTATATATTTTAATGCAGATATGAACATAATCATTCCACAAGCCTATAAAGGTATGCCATATCGAAATCCGAGTTCATTTGACCAAGTTATGGGCTTTTAAAGATGGAAAGTAGGCACATTTCAGTAAACCTTCGCAAAATTAAAATCAATGACATAAAAACGATCATATTTTTTACTACCTTTAATGTTATATATTTTAATGCAGATAACAACATAATCATTCCACAAGCCCATGCAGGTATGCCATATCGAAATCCGAGTTCATTTGACTAAGTTATGGGCTTTTAAAGATGGAAGGAAGGCCCATTTCAGTAAACCTTCGCAAAATTAAAGTCAATGACATAAAAACCGTCATATTTTTGACTACCTTTAAAGTTAAATATTTTAATGCAGATAACAACAAAATAATTCCACAAGCCCCTAAATGTATGGCATATCGAAATCCGAGTTTATTTGACCAAGTTATTGGCTTTTAAAGATGGAAAGAAGTCCCATTTCAGTAAACCTTCGCAAAATTAAAATCAGTGACATAAAAACGGTCATATTTTTGACTACCTTTAAAGTTATATATTTTAATGCAGATAACAACATAATCATTCCACAAGCCCATAGAGGTATGCCATATCGAAATCCGAGTTCATTTAACCAAGTTATGGGCTTTTAAAGATGGAAAGAAGGCCCATTTAAGTAAACCTTCGCAAAATTAAAGTCAATGACATAAAACCGTCATATTTTTTACTACCTTTAAGGTTAAATATTTTAATGCAGATAACAACAAAAACATTCCTCAAGGCCCTAAGAGTATGCCATATAGAAATCCGAGTTCATTTGACCAAGTTATTGGCTTTTAAAGATGGAAAGAAGGCCCATTTCAGTAAACCTTCGCAAAATTAAAATCAATGACAGAAAAACGGTCATATTTTCTACTACCTTTAAAGTTATATATTTTAATGCAGATATGAACATAATCATTCCACAAGCCTATAAAGGTATGCCATATCGAAATCCGAGTTCATTTGACCAAGTTATGGGCTTTTAAAGATGTAAAGAAGGCCCATTTCAGTAAACCTTCGCAAAATTAAAATCAATGACATAAAAACGGTCATATATTTTACTACCTTTAAAGTTATATATTTTAATGCAGATAACAACATAATCATTCCACAAGCCCATAGACGTATGCCATATCGAAATCCGAGTCCTTTTGACCAGGTTATGGGCTTTTAAAGATGGAAATAAGGCCCATTTCAGTAAACCTTTGCAAAATTAAAATCAATGACATAAAAACGGTCATATTTTGTACTGCCTTTAAAGTTAAATATTTTAATGCAGATAACAACATAATCATTCCACAAGCCTATAAAGGTATGCCATATCGAAATCCGAGTTCATTTGACCAAGCTATGGGCATTAAAGATGGAATGAATGCCCATTTCAGTAAACCTTCTCAAAATTAAAATCAATGACATAAAAACGGTCATATTTTTTACTACCTTTAATGTTATATATATTAATGCACATAACAACATAATCATTCCACAAGCCAATAGAGGTATGCCATGTCGAAATCCGAGTTCATTTGACAACGTTATGGGCTTTTAAAGATGGAAGGAAGGCCAATTTCAGTTAGCCTTCGCAAAACTAAAATCAATGACATAAAAACGGTCATTTTTTTTACTACCTTTAAAGTTAAATATTTTAATGCAGATAACAACAAAATCATTCCACAAGCCCCTAAAGGTATGCCATATAGAAATCCGAGTTCATTTGACCAAGTTATTGGCTTTTAAAGATGGAAAGAAGGCCCATTTCAGTAAACCTTAGCAAAATTAAAATCAATGACATAAAAACGGTCATATTTTCTACTACCTTTAAAGTTATATATTTTAATGCAGATATGAACATAATCATTCCACAAGCCTATAAAGGTATGCCATATCGAAATCCGAGTTCATTTGACCAAGTTATGGGCTTTTAAAGATGGAAAGTAGGCACATTTCAGTAAACCTTCGCAAAATTAAAATCAATGACATAAAAACGATCATATTTTTTACTACCTTTAATGTTATATATTTTAATGCAGATAACAACATAATCATTCCACAAGCCCATACAGGTATGCCATATCTAAATCCGAGTTCATTTGACTAAGTTATGGGCTTTTAAAGATGGAAAGAAGGCCCATTTCAGTAAACCTTCGCAAAATTAAAATCATTGACATAAAAACGGTCATATTTTTTACTACCTTTAAAGTTATATATTTTAATGCAGATAGCAACATAATCATTCCACAAGCCTATAAAGGTATGCCATATCGAAAGCCGAGTTCATTTGACCAAGTTATGGGCTTTTAAAGATGTGAAGTAGGCACATTTCAGTAAACCTTCGCAAAATTAAAATCAATGACATGAAAACGGTCATATTTTTTACTACCTTTAATGTTATATATTTTAATGCAGATAACAACATAATCATTCCACAAGCCCATGCAGGTATGCCATATCAAAATCCGAGTTCATTTGACCAAGTAATGGGCTTTTAAAGATGGAAATAAGGCCCATTTCAATAAGCCTTCGCAAAATCAATGACATAAAAACGGTCATATTTTTTACTACCTTTAAAGTTATATATTTTAATGCAGATAACAACATAATCATTCCACAAGCCCATAAAGGTATGCCATATCGAAATCCGAGTTCATTTGACTAAGTTATGGGCTTTTAAAGATGGAAAGAAGGCCCATTTCAGTAAACCTTCGCAAAATTAAAATCAATGACATAAAGCGGTCATATTTTTTACTACCTTTAAAGTTATATATTTTAATGCAGATAGCAACATAATCATTCCACAAGCCTATAAAGGTATGCCATATCGAAAGCCGAGTTCATTTGACCAAGTTATGGGCTTTTAAAGATGTAAAGAAGGCCCATTTCAGTAAACCTTCGCAAAATTAAAATCAATCACATAAAAACGGTCATATTTTTTACTACCTTTAAAGTTATATATTTTAATGCAGGTAACAACATTATCATTCCACAAGCTCATAGAGGTATGTCATATCGAAATACGAGTTCATTTGACCAAGTTATTGGCTTTTAAAGATGGAAAGAAGGCCCATTTCAGTAAACCTTCGCAAAATTAAAATCAATGACATAAAAACGGTCATATTTTTAACTACCTTTAAAGTTTAATTTATTTTAATGCAGATAACAACATATCCATTCCAAATCGAAAGCCGAGTTCATTTGACCAAGTTATGGGCTTTTAAAGATGTAAAGAAGGCCCATTTCAGTAAACCTTCGCAAAATTAAAATCAATGACATAAAAACGGTCATATTTTTTACTACCTTTAAAGTTATATATTTTAATGCAGATAACAACATAATCATTCCACAAGCCCATAAAGGTATGCCATATCGAAATCCGAGTTCATTTGACTAAGTTATGGGCTTTTAAAGATGGAAAGAAGGCCCATTTCAGTAAACCTTCGCAAAATTAAAATCAATGACATAAAAACGGTCATATTTTTTACTACCTTTAAAGTTATATATTTTAATGCAGATAGCAACATAATCATTCCACAAGCCTATAAAGGTATGCCATATCGAAAGCCGAGTTCATTTGACCAAGTTATGGGCTTTTAAAGATGTAAAGAAGGCCCATTTCAGTAAACCTTCGCAAAATTAAAATCAATCACATAAAAACGGTCATATTTTTTACTACCTTTAAAGTTATATATTTTAATGCAGGTAACAACATTATCATTCCACAAGCTCATAGAGGTATGTCATATCGAAATACGAGTTCATTTGACCAAGTTATTGGCTTTTAAAGATGGAAAGAAGGCCCATTTCAGTAAACCTTCGCAAAATTAAAATCAATGACATAAAAACGGTCATAGTTTTAACTACCTTTAAAGTTATATATTTTAATGCAGATAACAACATAACCATTCCATATCGAAAGCCGAGTTCATTTGACCAAGTTATGGGCTTTTAAAGATGTAAAGAAGGCCCATTTCAGTAAACCTTCGCAAAATTAAAATCAATCACATAAAAACGGTCATATTTTTTACTACCTTTAAAGTTATATATTTTAACGCAGGTAACAACATAGTCATTCCACAAGCCCATAGAGGTATGCCATATCGAAATACGAGTTCATTTGACCAAGTTATGGGCTTTTAAAGATGGAAAGAAGGCTCATTTCAGTAAACCTTCGCAAAATTAAAATCAATGACATAAAAACGGTCATATTTTTTACTACCTTTAAAGTAATATATTTTAATGCAGGTAACAACATAATCATTCCACAAGCCCATAGAGGTATGCCATATCGAAATCCGAGTCCTTTTGACCAGGTTATGGGCTTTTAAAGATGGAAAGAATGCTCATTTCAGTAAACCTTTGCAAAATTAAAATCAGTGACTAAAAACGGTCATATTTTTTACTACCTTTAAAGTTATATGTTTAAATGCACATAACAACATAATCATTCCACAAGCCAATAGAGGTATGCCATATCGAAATCCATAATGCAGATAACAACATAACCATTCCATATCGAAAGCCGAGTTCATTTGACTAAGTTATGGGCTTTTAAAGATGTAAAGAAGGCCCATTTCAGTAAACCTTCGCAAAATTAAAATCAATCACATAAAAACGGTCATATTTTTTACTACCTTTAAAGTTATATATTTTAACGCAGGTAACAACATAGTCATTCCACAAGCCCATAGAGGTATGCCATATCGAAATACGAGTTCGTTTGACCAAGTTATGGGCTTTTAAAGATGGAAAGAAGGCCCATTTCAGTAAACCTTCGCAAAATTAAAATCAATGACATAAAAACGGTCATATTTTTTACTACCTTTAAAGTTATATATTTTAATGCAGGTAACAACATAATCATTCCACAAGCCCATAGAGGTATGCCATATCGAAATCCGAGTCCTTTTGACCAGGTTATGGGCTTTTAAAGATGGAAAGAAGGATCATTTCAGTAAACCTTTGCAAAATTAAAATCAGTGACTAAAAACGGTCATATTTTTTACTACCTTTAAAGTTATATGTTTAAATGCACATAACAACATAATCATTCCACAAGCCAATAGAGGTATGCCATATCGAAATCCGAGTCCTTTTGACCAAGTTATGGACGTTTAAAGATGTAAAGAAGGCCCATTTCAGTAAGCCTTCGCAAAATTAAAGTCAAGGACATAAAAACCGTCATATTTTGTACTACCTTTAAAGTTAAATATTTTAATGCAGATAACAACAAAATAATTCCACATGCCTATAAAGGTATGCCATATCGAAATCCGAGTTCATTTGACCAAGTTATGGGCTTTTAAAGATGGAAAGAAGGCCCATTTCAGTAAACCTTCGCAAAATTAAAATCAATGACATAAAAACGGTCATATTTTTTACTACCTTTAAAGTTTAATATTTTAATGCAGATATCAACAAAATCATTCCATAAGCCCCTAAAGGTATGCCATATCGAAATACGAGATCATTTGACCAAGTTATTGGCTTTTAAAGATGGAAAGAAGGCCCATTTCAGTAAACCTTCGCAAAATTAAAATCAATGACATAAAAACGGTCATATTTTTTACTACCTTTAAAGTTATATATCTTAATGCAGATAGCAACATAATCATTCCACAAGCCTATAAAGGTATGCCATATCGAAAGCCGAGTTCATTTGACCAAGTTATTGGCTTTTAAAGATGTAAAGAAGGCCCATTTCAGTATACCTTCGCAAAATTAAAATCAATGACATAAAAACGGTCATATGTTTAACTACCTTTAAAGTTATATATTTTAATGCACATAACAACATAATCATTCCACAAGCCAATAGAGGTATGCCATATCGAAATCCGAGTCCTTTTGACCAAGTTATGGACTTTTAAAGATGTGAAGAAGGTCCATTTCAGTAAGCCTTCGCAAAATTAAAATCAATGACATAAAAACGGTCATATTTTTTACTACCTTTAAAGTAATATATTTTAATGCAGATAACAACATAATCATTCCACAAGCCTATAAAGGTATGCCATATCGAAATCCGAGTTCATTTGACCAAGATATGGGCTTTTAAAGATGGAAAGAAGGCCCATTTCAGTAAACCTTCGCAAAATTAAAATCAATCACATAAAAACGGTCATATTTTTTACTACCTTTAAAGTTATATATTTTAACGCAGGTAACAACATAGTCATTCCACAAGCCCATAGAGGTATGCCATATCGAAATACGAGTTCATTTGACCAAGTTATGGGCTTTTAAAGATGGAAAGAAGGCCCATTTCAGTAAACCTTCGCAAAATTAAAATCAATGACATAAAAACGGTCATATTTTTTACTACCTTTAAAGTTATATATTTTAATGCAGGTAACAACATAATCATTCCACAAGCCCATAGAGGTATGCCATATCGAAATCCGAGTCCTTTTGACCAGGTTATGGGCTTTTAAAGATGGAAAGAAGGCTCATTTCAGTAAACCTTTGCAAAATTAAAATCAGTGACTAAAAACGGTCATATTTTTTACTACCTTTAAAGTTATATGTTTAAATGCACATAACAACATAATCATTACACAAGCCAATAGAGGTATGCCATATCGAAATACGAGATCATTTGACCAAGTTATTGGCTTTTAAAGATGGAAAGAAGGCCCATTTCAGTAAACCTTCGCAAAATTAAAATCAATGACATAAAAACGGTCATATTTTTTACTACCTTTAAAGTTATATATCTTAATACAGATAGCAACATAATCATTCCACAAGCCCATAAAGGTATGCCATATCGAAAGCCGAGTTCATTTGACCAAGTTATGGGCTTTTAAAGATGTAAAGAAGGCCCATTTCAGTATACCTTCGCAAAACTAAAATCAATGACATAAAAACGGTCATATGTTTTACTACCTTTAAAGTTATATATTTTAATGCACATAACAACATAATCATTCCACAAGCCAATAGAGGTATGCCATATCGAAATCCGAGTCCTTTTGACCAAGTTATGGACTTTTAAAGATGTAAAGAAGGTCCATTTCAGTAAGCCTTCGCAAAATTAAAGTCAAAGACATAAAAACCGTCATATTTTTTACTACCTTTAAAGTTAAATATTTTAATGCAGATAACAACAAAATAATTCCACAAGCCCCAAAAGGTATGCCATATCGAAATCCGAGTTAATTTGACCAAGTTATTGGCTTTTAAAGATGGAAAGAAGGCCCATTTCAGTAAACCTTCGCAAAATTAAAATCAATGACATAAAAACGGTCATATTTTTTACTACCTTTAAAGTAATATATTTTAATGCAGATAACAACATAATCATTCCACAAGCCCATAGAGGTATGCCATATCGAAATCCGAGTCCTTTTGACCAGGTTATGGGCTTTTAAAGATGGAAAGAAGGATCATTTCAGTAAACCTTTGCAAAATTAAAATCAGTGACTAAAAACGGTCATATTTTTTACTACCTTTAAAGTTATATGTTTAAATGCACATAACAACATAATCATTCCACAAGCCAATAGAGGTATGCCATATCGAAATCCGAGTCCTTTTGACCAAGTTATGGACGTTTAAAGATGTAAAGAAGGCCCATTTCAGTAAGCCTTCGCAAAATTAAAGTCAAGGACATAAAAACCGTCATATTTTGTACTACCTTTAAAGTTAAATATTTTAATGCAGATAACAACAAAATAATTCCACATGCCTATAAAGGTATGCCATATCGAAATCCGAGTTCATTTGACCAAGTTATGGGCTTTTAAAGATGGAAAGAAGGCCCATTTCAGTAAACCTTCGCAAAATTAAAATCAATGACATAAAAACGGTCATATTTTTTACTACCTTTAAAGTTTAATATTTTAATGCAGATATCAACAAAATCATTCCATAAGCCCCTAAAGGTATGCCATATCGAAATACGAGATCATTTGACCAAGTTATTGGCTTTTAAAGATGGAAAGAAGGCCCATTTCAGTAAACCTTCGCAAAATTAAAATCAATGACATAAAAACGGTCATATTTTTTACTACCTTTAAAGTTATATATCTTAATGCAGATAGCAACATAATCATTCCACAAGCCTATAAAGGTATGCCATATCGAAAGCCGAGTTCATTTGACCAAGTTATTGGCTTTTAAAGATGTAAAGAAGGCCCATTTCAGTATACCTTCGCAAAATTAAAATCAATGACATAAAAACGGTCATATGTTTTACTACCTTTAAAGTTATATATTTTAATGCACATAACAACATAATCATTCCACAAGCCAATAGAGGTATGCCATATCGAAATCCGAGTCCTTTTGACCAAGTTATGGACTTTTAAAGATGTGAAGAAGGTCCATTTCAGTAAGCCTTCGCAAAATTAAAATCAATGACATAAAAACGGTCATATTTTTTACTACCTTTAAAGTAATATATTTTAATGCAGATAACAACATAATCATTCCACAAGCCTATAAAAATATGCCATATCGAAATCCGAGTTCATTTGACCAAGATATGGGCTTTTAAAGATGGAAAGAAGGCCCATTTCAGTAAACCTTCGCAAAATTAAAATCAATCACATAAAAACGGTCATATTTTTTACTACCTTTAAAGTTATATATTTTAACGCAGGTAACAACATAGTCATTCCACAAGCCCATAGAGGTATGCCATATCGAAATACGAGTTCATTTGACCAAGTTATGGGCTTTTAAAGATGGAAAGAAGGCCCATTTCAGTAAACCTTCGCAAAATTAAAATCAATGACATAAAAATGGTCATATTTTTTACTACCTTTAAAGTTATATATTTTAATGCAGGTAACAACATAATCATTCCACAAGCCCATAGAGGTATGCCATATCGAAATCCGAGTCCTTTTGACCAGGTTATGGGCTTTTAAAGATGGAAAGAAGGCTCATTTCAGTAAACCTTTGCAAAATTAAAATCAGTGACTAAAAACGGTCATATTTTTTACTACCTTTAAAGTTATATGTTTAAATGCACATAACAACATAATCATTACACAAGCCAATAGAGGTATGCCATATCGAAATACGAGATCATTTGACCAAGTTATTGGCTTTTAAAGATGGAAAGAAGGCCCATTTCAGTAAACCTTCGCAAAATTAAAATCAATGACATAAAAACGGTCATATTTTTTACTACCTTTAAAGTTATATATCTTAATACAGATAGCAACATAATCATTCCACAAGCCCATAAAGGTATGCCATATCGAAAGCCGAGTTCATTTGACCAAGTTATGGGCTTTTAAAGATGTAAAGAAGGCCCATTTCAGTATACCTTCGCAAAACTAAAATCAATGACATAAAAACGGTCATATGTTTTACTACCTTTAAAGTTATATATTTTAATGCAGGTAACAACATAATCATTCCACAAGCCCATAGAGGTATGCCATATCGAAATCCGAGTCCTTTTGACCAGGTTATGGGCTTTTAAAGATGGAAAGAAGGCTCATTTCAGTAAACCTTTGCTAAATTAAAATCAGTGACTAAAAACGGTCATATTTTTTACTACCTTTAAAGTTAAATATTTTAATGCAGATAACAACAAAATAATTCCACAAGCCCCAAAAGGTATGCCATATCGAAATCCGAGTTAATTTGACCAAGTTATTGGCTTTTAAAGTTGGAAAGAAGGCCCATTTCAGTAAACCTTCGCAAAATTAAAATCAATGACATAAAAACGGTCATATTTTTTACTACCTTTAAAGTAATATATTTTAATGCAGATAACAACATAATCATTCCACAAGCCTATAAAGGTATGCCATATCGAAATCCGAGTTCATTTGACCAAGATATGGGCTTTTAAAGATGGAAATAAGGCCCATTTCAGTAAACCTTCGCAAAATTAAAATCAATGACATAAAAACGGTCATATTTTTTACTACCTTTAAAGTTTAATATTTTAATGCAGATAACAACAAAATCATTCCATAAGCCCCTAAATGTATGCCATATCGAAATACGAGTTCATTTGACCATGTTATGGGATTTTAAAGATGGAAATAAGGCCCATTTCAGTAAGCCTTCGCAAAATTAAAATCAATGACATAAAAACGGTCATATTTTTTACTACCTTTAAAGTTATATATCTTAAGGCAGATAACAACATAATCATTCCACAAGCCTATAAAGGTATGCCATATCGAAATTCGAGTTTATTTGACCAAGTTATTGGCTTTTAAAGATGGAAAGAAGGCCCATTTCAGTAAACCTTCGCAAAATTAAAATCAATGACATAAAAACGGTCATATTTTTTACTACCTTTAAAGTTATATATCTTAATGCAGATAACAACATAATCATTCCACAAGCCTATAATGGTATGCCATATCGAAAGCCGAGTTCATTTGACCAAGTTATGGGCTTTTAAAGATGGAAAGAAGGCACATTTCAGTAAGCTTTCGCAAAATTAAAATCAATGACATAAAAACGGTCTTATGTTTTTCTACCTTTAAAGTTATATATTTTAATGCAGGTAACAACATAATCATTCCACAAGCCCATAGAGGTATGCCACATCGAAATCCGAGTCCTTTTGACCAAGTTATGGACTTTTAAAGATGTAAAGAAGGCCCATTTCAGTAAGCCTTCGCAAAATAAAGTCAAATACATAAAAACCGTCATATTTTTTACTACCTTTAAAGTTAAATATTTTAATGCAGATAACAACAAAATAATTCCACAAGCCCCTAAAGGTATGCCATATCGAAATCCGAGTTCATTTCACCAAGTTATTGGCTTTTAAAGATGGAAAGAAGGCCCATTTCAGTAAACCTTCGCAAAATTAAAATCAATGACATAAAAACGGTCATATTTTTTACTACCTTTAAAGTAATATATTTTAATGCAGATAACAACATAATCATTCCACAAGCCTATAAAGGTATGCCATATCGAAATCCGAGTTCATTTGACCAAGTTATGGGCTTTTAAAGATGGAAAGAAGGCCCATTTCAGTAAACCTTCGCAAAATTAAAATCAATGACATAAAAACGGTCATATTTTTTACTACCTTTAAAGTTTAATATTTTAATGCAGATAACAACAAAATCATTCCATAAGCCCCTAAATGTAAGCCATATCGAAATACGAGTTCATTTGAGCATGTTATGGGATTTTAAAGATGGAAATAAGGCCCATTTCAGTAAGCCTTCGCAAAATTAAAATCAATGACATAAAAACGGTCATATTTTTTACTACCTTTAAAGTTATATATCTTAAGGCAGATAACAACATAATCATTCCACAAGCCCATAATGGTATGCCATATCGAAATTCGAGTTTATTTGACCAAGTTATTGGCTTTTAAAGATGGAAAGAAGGCCCATTTCAGTAAACCTTCGCAAAATTAAAATCAATGACATAAAAACGGTCATATTTTTTACTACCTTTAAAGTTATATATCTTAATGCAGATAACAACATAATCATTCCACAAGCCTATAATGGTATGCCATATCGAAAGCCGAGTTCATTTGACCAAGTTATGGGCTTTTAAAGATGGAAAGAAGGCACATTTCAGTAAGCTTTCGCAAAATTAAAATCAATGACATAAAAACGGTCTTATGTTTTACTACCTTTAAAGTTATATATTTTAATGCAGGTAACAACATAATCATTCCACAAGCCCATAGAGGTATGCCATATCGAAATCCGAGTCCTTTTGACCAAGTTATGGACTTTTAAAGATGTAAAGAAGGCCCATTTCAGTAAGCCTTCGCAAAATTAAAGTCAAATACATAAAAACCGTCATATTTTTTACTACCTTTAAAGTTAAATATTTTAATGCAGATAACAACAAAATAATTCCACAAGCCCCTAAAGGTATGCCATATCGAAATCCGATTTCATTTGACTAAGTTATTGGCTTTTAAAGATGGAAAGAAGGCCCATTTCAGTAAACCTTCGCAAAATTAAAATCAATGACATAAAAACGGTCATATTTTTTACTACCTTTAAAGTAATATATTTTAATGCAGATAACAACATAATCATTTCACAAGCCTATAAAGGTATGCCATATCGAAATCCGAGTTCATTTGATCAAGTAATGGGCTTTTAAAGATGGAAATAAGGCCGATTTCAGTATACCTTCGCAAAATTAAAATCAATGACATAAAAACGGTCATATGTTTTACTACCTTTAAAGTTATATATTTTAATGCAGGTAACAACATAATCATTCCACAAGCCCATATAGGTATGCCATATCGAAATCCGAGTCCTTTTGACCAGGTTATGGGCTTTTAAAGATGGAAAGAAGGCTCATTTCAGTAAACCTTTGCAAAATTAAAATCAGTGACTAAAAACGGTCATATTTTTTACTACCTTTAAAGTTATATGTTTAAATGCACATAACAACATAATCATTCCACAAGCCAATAGAGGTATGCCATATCGAAATCCGAGTCCTTTTTACCAGGTTATGGGCTTTTAAAGATGGAAAGAAGGCCCATTTCAGAAAACCTTCGCAAAATTAAAATCAATGACATAAAAACGGTCATATTTTTTACTACCTTTAAAGTTATATATCTTAATGCAGATAACAACATAATCATTCCACAAGCCTATAAAGGTATGCCATATCGAAATCCGAGTTCATTTGACCAAGTTATGGGCTTTTAAAGATGGAAAGAAGGCCCATTTCAGTAAACCTTCGCAAAATTAAAATCAATGACATAAAAACGGTCATATTTTTTACTACCTTTAAAGTTTAATATTTTAATGCAGATAACAACAAAATCATTCCATAAGCCCCTAAATGTAAGCCATATCGAAATACGAGTTCATTTGAGCATGTTATGGGATTTTAAAGATGGAAATAAGGCCCATTTCAGTAAGCCTTCGCAAAATTAAAATCAATGACATAAAAACGGTCATATTTTTTACTACCTTTAAAGTTATATATCTTAAGGCAGATAACAACATAATCATTCCACAAGCCTAAAAAGGTATGCCATATCGAAATTCGAGTTTATTTGACCAAGTTATTGGCTTTTAAAGATGGAAAGAAGGCCCATTTCAGTATACCTTCGCAAAATTAAAATCAATGACATAAAAACGGTCATATTTTTTACTACCTTTAAAGTTATATATCTTAATGCAGATAACAACATAATCATTCCACAAGCCCATAGAGGTATGCCATATCGAAATCCGAGTCCTTTTGACCAGGTTATGGGCTTTTAAAGATGGAAAGAAGGCTCATTTCAGTAAACCTTTGCAAAATTAAAATCAGTGACTAAAAACGGTCATATTTTTTACTACCTTTAAAGTTATATGTTTAAATGCACATAACAACATAATCATTCCACAAGCCAATAGAGGTATGCCATATCGAAATCCGAGTCCTTTTGACCAGGTTATGGGCTTTTAAAGATGGAAAGAAGGCCCATTTCAGAAAACCTTCGCAAAATTAAAATCAATGACATAAAAACGGTCATATTTTTTACTACCTTTAAAGTTATATATCTTAATGCAGATAACAACATAATCATTCCACAAGCCTATAAAGGTATGCCATATCGAAAGCCGAGTTCATTTGACCAAGTTATGGGCTTTTAAAGATGGAAAGAAGGCACATTTCAGTAAGCTTTCGCAAAATTAAAATCAATGACATAAAAACGGTCTTATGTTTTACTACCTTTAAAGTTATATATTTTAATGCAGGTAACAACATAATCATTCCACAAGCCCATAGAGGTATGCCATATCGAAATCCGAGTTCTTTTGACCAAGTTATGGACTTTTAAAGATGTAAAGAAGGCCCATTTCAGTAAGCCTTCGCAAAATTAAAGTCAAATACATAAAAACCGTCATATTTTTTACTACCTTTAAAGTTAAATATTTTAATGCAGATAACAACAAAATAATTCCACAAGCCCCTAAAGGTATGCCATATCGAAATCCGATTTCATTTGACTAAGTTATTGGCTTTTAAAGATGGAAAGAAGGCCCATTTCAGTAAACCTTCGCAAAATTAAAATCAATGACATAAAAACGGTCATATTTTTTACTACCTTTAAAGTAATATATTTTAATGCAGATAACAACATAATCATTCCACAAGCCTATAAAGGTAAGCCATATCGAAATCCGAGTTCATTTGACCAAGTAATGGGCTTTTAAAGATGGAAATAAGGCCGATTTCAGTATACCTTCGCAAAATTAAAATCAATGACATAAAAACGGTCATATGTTTTACTACCTTTAAAGTTATATATTTTAATGCAGGTAACAACATAATCATTCCACAAGCCCATAGAGGTATGCCATATCGAAATCCGAGTCCTTTTGACCAGGTTATGGGCTTTTAAAGATGGAAAGAAGGCTCATTTCAGTAAACCTTTGCAAAATTAAAATCAGTGACTAAAAACGGTCATATTTTTTACTACCTTTAAAGTTATATGTTTAAATGCACATAACAACATAATCATTCCACAAGCCAATAGAGGTATGCCATATCGAAATCCGAGTCCTTTTGACCAGGTTATGGGCTTTTAAAGATGGAAAGAAGGCCCATTTCAGAAAACCTTCGCAAAATTAAAATCAATGACATAAAAACGGTCATATTTTTTACTACCTTTAAAGTTATATATCTTAATGCAGATAACAACATAATCATTCCACAAGCCTATAAAGGTATGCCATATCGAAATCCGATTTCATTTGACTAAGTTATTGGCTTTTAAAGATGGAAAGAAGGCCCATTTCAGTAAACCTTCGCAAAATTAAAATCAATGACATAAAAACGGTCATATTTTTTACTACCTTTAAAGTAATATATTTTAATGCAGATAACAACATAATCATTCCACAAGCCTATAAAGGTATGCCATATCGAAATCCGAGTCCTTTTGACCAAGTTATGGACTTTTAAAGATGTAAAGAAGGCCCATTTCAGTAAGCCTTCGCAAAATTAAAGTCAAATACATAAAAACGGTCATATTTTTTAATACCTTTAAAGTTTAATATTTTAATGCAGATAACAACAAAATCATTCCATAAGCCCCTAAAGGTATGCCATATCGAAATACGAGTTCATTTGACCAAGTTATTGGCTTTTAAAGATGGAAATAAGGCCGATTTCAGTAAGCCTTCGCAAAATTAAAATCAATGACATAGAAACGGTCATATTTTTTACTGCCTTTAAAGTTATATATCTTAATGCAGATAACAACATAATCATTCCACAAGCCCATAAAGGTATGCCATATCGAAAGCCGAGTTCATTTGACCAAGTTATGGGCTTTTAAAGATGTAAAGAAGGCCCATTTCAGTATACCTTCGCAAAATTAAAATCAATGACATAAAAACGGTCATATGTTTTACTACCTTTAAAGTTATATATTTTAATGCAGGTAACAACATAATCATTCCACAAGCCCATAGAGGTATGCCATATCGAAATCCGAGTCCTTTTGACCAGGTTATGGGCTTTTAAAGATGGAAAGAAGGCTCATTTCAGTAAACCTTTGCAAAATTAAAATCAGTGACTAAAAACGGTCATATTTTTTACTACCTTTAAAGTTATATGTTTAAATGCACATAACAACATAATCATTCCACAAGCCAATAGAGGTATGCCATATCGAAATCCGAGTCCTTTTGACAAAGTTATGGACGTTTAAAGATGTAAAGAAGGCCCATTTCAGTAAGCCTTCGCAAAATTAAAGTCAAGGACATAAAAACCGTCATATTTTGTACTACCTTTAAAGTTAAATATTTTAATGCAGATAGCAACAAAATAATTCCACATGCCTATAAAGGTATGCCATATCGAAATCCGAGTTCATTTGACCAAGTTATGGGCTTTTAAAGATGGAAATAAGGCCGATTTCAGTATACCTTCGCAAAATTAAAATCAATGACATAAAAACGGTCATATGTTTTACTACCTTTAAAGTTATATATTTTAATGCAGGTAACAACATAATCATTCCACAAGCCCATAGAGGTATGCCATATCGAAATACGAGTTCATTTGACCAAGTTATGGGCTTTTAAAGATGGAAATAAGGCCGATTTCAGTAAGCCTTCGCAAAATTAAAATCAATGACATAAAAACGGTCACATTTTTTACTACCTTTAAAGTTTAATATTTTAATGCAGATAACAACAAAATCATTCCATAAGCCCCTAAATGTATGCCATATCGAAATACGAGTTCATTTGACCATGTTATGGGATTTTAAAGATGGAAATAAGGCCCATTTCAGTAAGCCTTCGCAAAATTAAAATCAATGACATAAAAACGGTCATATTTTTTACTACCTTTAAAGTTATATATTTTAATGCAGATAAGAACATAATCATTCCACAAGCCTATAAAGGTATGCCATATCGAAATACGAGTTCATTTGACCAAGTTATGGGCTTTTAAAGATGGAAATAAGGCCGATTTCAGTAAGCCTTCGCAAAATTAAAATCAATGACATAAAAACGGTCATATTTTTTACTACCTTTAAAGTTTAATATTTTAATGCAGATAACAACAAAATCATTCCATAAGCCCCTAAATGTATGCCATATCGAAATACGAGTTCATTTGACCATGTTATGGGATTTTAAAGATGGAAATAAGGCCCATTTCAGTAAGCCTTCGCAAAATTAAAATCAATGACATAAAAACGGTCATATTTTTTACTACCTTTAAAGTTATATATCTTAAGGCAGATAACAACATAATCATTCCACAAGCCTAAAAAGGTATGCCATATCGAAATTCGAGTTTATTTGACCAAGTTATTGGCTTTTAAAGATGGAAAGAAGGCCCATTTCAGTAAACCTTCGCAAAATTAAAATCAATGACATAAAAACGGTCATATTTTTTACTACCTTTAAAGTAATATATTTTAATGCAGATAACAACATAATCATTCCACAAGCCTATAAAGGTATGCCATATCGAAATCCGAGTTCATTTGACCAAGTTATGGGCTTTTAAAGATGGAAATAAGGCCGATTTCAGTATACCTTCGCAAAATTAAAATCAATGACATAAAAACGGTCATATGTTTTACTACCTTTAAAGTTATATATTTTAATGCAGGTAACAACATAATCATTCCACAAGCCCATAGAGGTATGCCATATCGAAATCCGAGTCCTTTTGACCAGGTTATGGGCTTTTAAAGATGGAAAGAAGGCTCATTTCAGTAAACCTTTGCAAAATTAAAATCAGTGACTAAAAACGGTCATATTTTTTACTACCTTTAAAGTTATATGTTTAAATGCACATAACAACATAATCATTCCACAAGCCAATAGAGGTATGCCATATCGAAATCCGAGTCCTTTTGACCAGGTTATGGGCTTTTAAAGATGGAAAGAAGGCCCATTTCAGAAAACCTTCGCAAAATTAAAATCAATGACATAAAAACGGTCATATTTTTTACTACCTTTAAAGTTATATATCTTAATGCAGATAACAACATAATCATTCCACAAGCCTATAAAGGTATGCCATATCGAAAGCCGAGTTCATTTGACCAAGTTATGGGCTTTTAAAGATGGAAAGAAGGAAGCACATTTCAGTAAGCTTTCGCAAAATTAAAATCAATGACATAAAAACGGTCTCATGTTTTACTACCTTTAAAGTTATATATTTTAATGCAGGTAACAACATAATCATTCCACAAGCCCATAGAGGTATGCCATATCGAAATCCGAGTCCTTTTGACCAAGTTATGGACTTTTAAAGATGTAAAGAAGGCCCATTTCAGTAAGCCTTCGCAAAATTAAAGTCAAATACATAAAAACGGTCATATTTTTTAATACCTTTAAAGTTTAATATTTTAATGCAGATAACAACAAAATCATTCCATAAGCCCCTAAAGGTATGCCATATCGAAATACGAGTTCATTTGACCAAGTTATGGGCTTTTAAAGATGGAAATAAGGCCGATTTCAGTAAGCCTTCGCAAAATTAAAATCAATGACATAAAAACGGTCATATTTTTTACTACCTTTAAAGTTATATATCTTAATGCAGATAACAACATAATCATTCCACAAGCCTATAAAGGTATGCCATATCGAAAGCCGAGTTCATTTGACCAAGTTATGGGCTTTTAAAGATGTAAAGAAGGCCCATTTCAGTATACCTTCGCAAAATTAAAATCAATGACATAAAAACGGTCATATGTTTTACTACCTTTAAAGTTATATATTTTAATGCAGGTAACAACATAATCATTCCACAAGCTCATAGAGGTATGCCATATCGAAATCCGAGTCCTTTTGACCAGGTTATGGGCTTTTAAAGATGGAAAGAAGGCTCATTTCAGTAAACCTTTGCAAAATTAAAATCAGTGACTAAAAACGGTCATATTTTTTACTACCTTTAAAGTTATATGTTTAAATGCACATAACAACATAATCATTCCACAAGCCAATAGAGGTATGCCATATCGAAATCCGAGTCCTTTTGACCCGGTTATGGGCTTTTAAAGATGGAAAGAAGGCCCATCTCAGAAAACCTTCGCAAAATTAAAATCAATGACATAAAAACGGTCATATTTTGTACTACCTTTAAAGTTATATATCTTAATGCAGATAACAACATAATCATTCCACAAGCCTATAAAGGTATGCCATATCGAAAGCCGAGTTCATTTGACCAAGTTATGGGCTTTTAAAGATGGAAAGAAGGCACATTTCAGTAAGCTTTCGCAAAATTAAAATCAATGACATAAAAACGGTCTTATGTTTTACTACCTTTAAAGTTATATATTTTAATGCAGGTAACAACATAATCATTCCACAAGCCCATAGAGGTATGCCATATCGAAATCCGAGTCCTTTTGACCACGTTATGGACTTTTAACATGACATAAAAACGGTCATATTTTTTACTACCTTTAAAGTTTAATATTTTAATGCAGATAACAACAAAATCATTCCATAAGCCCCTAAATGTATGCCATATCGAAATACGAGTTCATTTGACCATGTTATGGGATTTTAAAGATGGAAATAAGGCCCATTTCAGTAAGCCTTCGCAAAATTAAAATCAATGACATAAAAACGGTCATATTTTTTACTACCTTTAAAGTTATATATCTTAAGGCAGATAACAACATAATCATTCCACAAGCCTAAAAAGGTATGCCATATCGAAATTCGAGTTTATTTGACCAAGTTATTGGCTTTTAAAGATGGAAAGAAGGCCCATTTCAGTAAACCTTCGCAAAATTAAAATCAATGACATAAAAACGGTCATATTTTTTACTACCTTTAAAGTAATATATTTTAATGCAGATAACAACATAATCATTCCACAAGCCTATAAAGGTATGCCATATCGAAATCCGAGTTCATTTGACCAAGTTATGGGCTTTTAAAGATGGAAATAAGGCCGATTTCAGTATACCTTCGCAAAATTAAAATCAATGACATAAAAACGGTCATATGTTTTACTACCTTTAAAGTTATATATTTTAATGCAGGTAACAACATAATCATTCCACAAGCCCATAGAGGTATGCCATATCGAAATCCGAGTCCTTTTGACCAGGTTATGGGCTTTTAAAGATGGAAAGAAGGCTCATTTCAGTAAACCTTTGCAAAATTAAAATCAGTGACTAAAAACGGTCATATTTTTTACTACCTTTAAAGTTATATGTTTAAATGCACATAACAACATAATCATTCCACAAGCCAATAGAGGTATGCCATATCGAAATCCGAGTCCTTTTGACCAGGTTATGGGCTTTTAAAGATGGAAAGAAGGCCCATTTCAGAAAACCTTCGCAAAATTAAAATCAATGACATAAAAACGGTCATATTTTTTACTACCTTTAAAGTTATATATCTTAATGCAGATAACAACATAATCATTCCACAAGCCTATAAAGGTATGCCATATCGAAAGCCGAGTTCATTTGACCAAGTTATGGGCTTTTAAAGATGGAAAGAAGGAAGCACATTTCAGTAAGCTTTCGCAAAATTAAAATCAATGACATAAAAACGGTCTCATGTTTTACTACCTTTAAAGTTATATATTTTAATGCAGGTAACAACATAATCATTCCACAAGCCCATAGAGGTATGCCATATCGAAATCCGAGTCCTTTTGACCAAGTTATGGACTTTTAAAGATGTAAAGAAGGCCCATTTCAGTAAGCCTTCGCAAAATTAAAGTCAAATACATAAAAACGGTCATATTTTTTAATACCTTTAAAGTTTAATATTTTAATGCAGATAACAACAAAATCATTCCATAAGCCCCTAAAGGTATGCCATATCGAAATACGAGTTCATTTGACCAAGTTATGGGCTTTTAAAGATGGAAATAAGGCCGATTTCAGTAAGCCTTCGCAAAATTAAAATCAATGACATAAAAACGGTCATATTTTTTACTACCTTTAAAGTTATATATCTTAATGCAGATAACAACATAATCATTCCACAAGCCTATAAAGGTATGCCATATCGAAAGCCGAGTTCATTTGACCAAGTTATGGGCTTTTAAAGATGTAAAGAAGGCCCATTTCAGTATACCTTCGCAAAATTAAAATCAATGACATAAAAACGGTCATATGTTTTACTACCTTTAAAGTTATATATTTTAATGCAGGTAACAACATAATCATTCCACAAGCTCATAGAGGTATGCCATATCGAAATCCGAGTCCTTTTGACCAGGTTATGGGCTTTTAAAGATGGAAAGAAGGCTCATTTCAGTAAACCTTTGCAAAATTAAAATCAGTGACTAAAAACGGTCATATTTTTTACTACCTTTAAAGTTATATGTTTAAATGCACATAACAACATAATCATTCCACAAGCCAATAGAGGTATGCCATATCGAAATCCGAGTCCTTTTGACCAGGTTATGGGCTTTTAAAGATGGAAAGAAGGCCCATCTCAGAAAACCTTCGCAAAATTAAAATCAATGACATAAAAACGGTCATATTTTGTACTACCTTTAAAGTTATATATCTTAATGCAGATAACAACATAATCATTCCACAAGCCTATAAAGGTATGCCATATCGAAAGCCGAGTTCATTTGACCAAGTTATGGGCTTTTAAAGATGGAAAGAAGGCACATTTCAGTAAGCTTTCGCAAAATTAAAATCAATGACATAAAAACGGTCTTATGTTTTACTACCTTTAAAGTTATATATTTTAATGCAGGTAACAACATAATCATTCCACAAGCCCATAGAGGTATGCCATATCGAAATCCGAGTCCTTTTGACCACGTTATGGACTTTTAACATGACATAAAAACGGTCATATTTTTTACTACCTTTAAAGTTATATATCTTAATGCAGATAACAACATAATCATTCCACAAGCCTATAAAGGTATGCCATATCGAAAGCCGAGTTCATTTGACCAAGTTATGGGCTTTTAAAGATGTAAAGAAGGCCCATTTCAGTATACCTTCGCAAAATTAAAATCAATGACATAAAAACGGTCATATGTTTTACTACCTTTAAAGTTATATATTTTAATGCAGGTAACAACATAATCATTCCACAAGCTCATAGAGGTATGCCATATCGAAATCCGAGTCCTTTTGACCAGGTTATGGGCTTTTAAAGATGGAAAGAAGGCTCATTTCAGTAAACCTTTGCAAAATTAAAATCAGTGACTAAAAACGGTCATATTTTTTACTACTTTTAAAGTTATATGTTTAAATGCACATAAAAACATAATCATTCCACAAGCCAATAGAGGTATGCCATATCGAAATCCGAGTCCTTTTGACCAGGTTATGGGCTTTTAAAGATGGAAAGAAGGCCCATTTCAGAAAACCTTCGCAAAATTAAAATCAATGACATAAAAACGGTCATATTTTTTACTACCTTTAAAGTTATATATCTTAATGCAGATAACAACATAATCATTCCACAAGCCTATAAAGGTATGCCATATCGAAAGCCGAGTTCATTTGACCAAGTTATGGGCTTTTAAAGATGGAAAGAAGGCACATTTCAGTAAGCTTTCGCAAAATTAAAATCAATGACATAAAAACGGTCTTATGTTTTACTACCTTTAAAGTTATATATTTTAATGCAGGTAACAACATAATCATTCCACAAGCCCATAGAGGTATGCCATATCGAAATCCGAGTCCTTTTGACCAAGTTATGGACTTTTAAAGATGTAAAGAAGGCCCATTTCAGTAAGCCTTTGCAAAATTAAAGTCAAATACATAAAAACGGTCATATTTTTTAATACCTTTAAAGTTTAATATTTTAATGCAGATAACAACAAAATCATTCCATAAGCCCCTAAAGGTATGCCATATCGAAATACGAGTTCATTTGACCAAGTAATGGGCTTTTAAAGATGGAAATAAGGCCGATTTCAGTAAGCCTTCGCAAAATTAAAATCAATGACATAAAAACGGTCATATTTTTTACTACCTTTAAAGTTATATATCTTAATGCAGATAACAACATAATCATTCCACAAGCCTATAAAGGTATGCCATATCGAAAGCCGAGTTCATTTGACCAAGTTATGGGCTTTTAAAGATGTAAAGAAGGCCCATTTCAGTATACCTTCGCAAAATTAAAATCAATGACATAAAAACGGTCATATGTTTTACTACCTTTAAAGTTATATATTTTAATGCAGGTAACAACATAATCATTCCACAAGCCCATAGAGGTATGCCATATCGAAATCCGAGTCCTTTTGACCAGGTTATGGGCTTTTAAAGATGGAAAGAAGGCTCATTTCAGTAAACCTTTGCAAAATTAAAATCAGTGACTAAAAACGGTCATATTTTTTACTACCTTTAAAGTTATATGTTTAAATGCACATAACAACATAATCATTCCACAAGCCAATAGAGGTATGCCATATCGAAATCCGAGTCCTTTTGACCAGGTTATGGGCTTTTAAAGATGGAAAGAAGGCCCATTTCAGAAAACCTTCGCAAAATTAAAATCAATGACATAAAAACGGTCATATTTTTTACTACCTTTAAAGTTATATATCTTAATGCAGATAACAACATAATCATTCCACAAGCCTATAAAGGTATGCCATATCGAAAGCCGAGTTCATTTGACCAAGTTATGGGCTTTTAAAGATGGAAAGAAGGCACATTTCAGTAAGCTTTCGCAAAATTAAAATCAATGACATAAAAACGGTCTTATGTTTTACTACCTTTAAAGTTATATATTTTAATGCAGGTAACAACATAATCATTCCACAAGCCCATAGAGGTATGCCATATCGAAATCCGAGTCCTTTTGACCAAGTTATGGACTTTTAAAGATGTAAAGAAGGCCCATTTCAGTAAGCCTTCGCAAAATTAAAGTCAAATACATAAAAACGGTCATATTTTTATACCCGTTACTCGTAGAGTAAAAGGGTATACTAGATTCGTCGGAAAGTATGTAACAGGCAGAAGGAAGCGTTTCCGACCCCATAAAGTATATATATTCTTGATCAGGATCACTAGCCGAGTCGATCTAGCCATGTCCGTCTGTCCGTCTGTCCGGATGAACGCTGAGATCTCGGAAACTATGGGAGCTAGGCTATTGAGATTTGGCGTGCAGATTCCTGAGCTTCCTACGCAGAGCAAGTTTGTTTCAGTAGACTGCCACGCCCACTCTAACGCCCACAAACCGCCCAAATCTGTGGCTCCTACAGTTTTGATGCTAGATCGAAAATTTTAACTGAAATGTAATGTTCTCATCAATACCTATCGATTGACCCAAAAAAAAGTTTGCCACGCCCACTTTAACGCCCACAAACCGCAAAACCCTGTGACGCCCACAATTTTCATGCTAGATAAAAAATTTTAACTGAAATGTATTGGTCTCGTCAATACCTATCGATTGATCCAAAAAAAAATTTGCCACGCCCACTCTAACGCCCATAACGCTTAAATCTGTATACCGCCGGTAGGTGGCGCATTTTAATCTCGCTTTGCTGCTTGCATATCTCCATTTAGCTGAGTAAGGGGTATCTGATAGTCGAGGTACTCGACTATAGCGTTCTCCCTTGTTTAATACCTTTAAAGTTAAATATTTTAATGCAGATAACAACAAAATCATTCCATAAGCCTCTAAAGGTATGCCATATCGAAATACGAGTTCATTTGACCAAGTTATGGGCTTTTAAAGATGGAAATAAGGCCGATTTCAGTAAGCCTTCGCAAAATTAAAATCAATGACATAAAAACGGTCATATTTTTTACTACCTTTAAAGTTATATATCTTAATGCAGATAACAACATAATCATTCCACAAGCCTATAAAGGTATGCCATATCGAAAGCCGAGTTCATTTGACCAAGTTATGGGCTTTTAAAGATGTAAAGAAGGCCCATTTCAGTATACCTTCGCAAAATTAAAATCAATGACATAAAAACGGTCATATGTTTTACTACCTTTAAAGTTATATATTTTAATGCAGGTAACAACATAATCATTCCACAAGCCCATAGAGGTATGCCATATCGAAATCCGAGTCCTTTTGACCAGGTTATGGGCTTTTAAAGATGGAAAGAAGGCTCATTTCAGTAAACCTTTGCAAAATTAAAATCAGTGACTAAAAACGGTCATATTTTTTACTACCTTTAAAGTTATATGTTTAAATGCACATAACAACATAATCATTCCACAAGCCAATAGAGGTATGCCATATCGAAATCCGAGTCCTTTTGACAAAGTTATGGACGTTTAAAATTGTAAAGAAGGCCCATTTCAGTAAGCCTTCGCAAAATTAAAGTCAAGGACATAAAAACCGTCATATTTTGTACTACCTTTAAAGTTAAATATTTTAATGCAGATAACAACAAAATAATTCCACATGCCTATAAAGGTATGCCATATCGAAATCCGAGTTCATTTGACCAAGTTATCGGCTTTTAAAGATGGAAAGAAGGCCCATTTCAGTAAACCTTCGCAAAATTAAAATCATTGACATAAAAACGGTCATATTTTTTACTACCTTTAAAGTAATATATTTTAATGCAGATAACAACATAATCATTCCACAAGCCTATAAAGGTATGCCATATCGAAATCCGAGTTCATTTGACCAAGTTATGGGCTTTTAAAGATGGAAAGAAGGCCCATTTCAGTAAACCTTCGCAAAATTAAAATCAATGACATAAAAACGGTCATAATTTTTACTACCTTTTAAGTTTAATATTTTAATGCAGATAACAACAAAATCATTCCATAAGCCCCTAAATGTATGCCATATCGAAATACGAGTTCATTTGACCATGTTATGGGATTTTAAAGATGGAAATAAGGCCCATTTCAGTAAACCTTCGCAAAATTAAAATCAATGACATAAAAACGGTCATATTTTTTACTACCTTTAAAGTTATATATCTTAAGGCAGATAACAACATAATCATTCCACAAGCCTATAAAGGTATGCCATATCGAAATCCGAGTTCATTTGACCAAGTTATGGGCTTTTAAAGATGGAAAGAAGGCCCATTTCAGTAAACCTTCGCAAAATTAAAATCAATGACATAGAAAACGGTCATATTTTTTAATACCTTTAAAGTTTAATATTTTAATGCAGATAACAACAAAATCATTCCATAAGCCCCTAAAGGTATGCCATATCGAAATACGAGTTCATTTGACCAAGTTATGGGCTTTTAAAGATGGAAATAAGGCCGATTTCAGTAAGCCTTCGCAAAATTAAAATCAATGACATAAAAACGGTCATATTTATACCCGTTACTCGTAGAGTAAAAGGGTATACTAGATTCGTCGGAAAGTATGTAACAGGCAGAAGGAAGCGTTTCCGACCCCATAAAGTATATATATTCTTGATCAGGATCACTAGCCGAGTCGATCTAGCCATGTCCGTCTGTCCGTCTGTCCGTCTGTCCGTCTGACCGTCTGTCCGTCTGTCCGTCTGTCTGTCCGGATGAACGCTGAGATCTCGGAAACTATGAGAGCTAGGCTATTAAAATTTGGCGTACAGATTCCTGAGCTTCTTACGCAGCGCAAGTTTGTTTCAGTAGACTGCCACGCCCACTCTAACGCCCACAAACCACCCAAAACTGTAACTCCTACAGTTTTGATGCTAGACAAAAAATATTAACTGAAATGTATTGTTCTCATCAATACCTATCGATTGACCTAAAAAAAAGTTTGCCACGCCCACTTACACGCCCACAAACCGCGAAAACCTGTGACGCCCACAATTTGCATGCTAGATAAAAAATTTTAACTGAAATGTATTGGTGTCGTCAATACCTATCGATTAATCTAAAAATAAACTTGCCACGCCCACTCTAACGCCCATAACGCTTAAATCTGTCTACCGCCGGTAGGTGGCGCATTTTAATTTCGCTTTGCTGCTTGCATATCTCCATTTCCCTTTGAGTAACGGGTATCTGATTGTCGAGGTACTCGACTATAGCGTTCTTCCTTGTTTTTACTACCTTTAAAGTTATATATCTTAATGCAGATAACAACATAATCATTCCACAAGCCCCTAAAGGTATGCCATATCGAAATTCGATTCCTTTTGACCAGGATATGGGCTTTTAAAGATGGAAAGAAGGCCCATTTCAGTAAACCTTTGCAAAATTAAGATCAATGACATAAAAACGGTCATATTTTTTATTACCTTTAAAGTTATATATTTTAATGCAGATAACAACATAATCATTCCACAAGCCCATAGAGGTATGCCATATCGAAATCCGATTCCTTTTGACCAGGTTATGGGCTTTTAAAGATGGAAAGAAGGCCCATTTCAGTAAACCTTTGCAAAATTAAAATCAATGACATAAAAACGGTCATATTTTTTATTACCTTTAAAGTTATATATTTTAATGCAGATAACAACATAATCATTCCACAAGCCCATAGAGGTATGCCATATCGAAATTCGATTCCTTTTGACCAGGATATGGGCTTTTAAAGATGGAAAGAAGGCCCATTTCAGCAAACCTTCGCAAAATTAAAATCAATGACATAAAAACGGTCATATTTTTAACTACATTTAAAGTTATATAATTTAATGCAGATAACAACATAATCAATTCTCAAGCCCAAAGAGGTATGCCATATAGAAATCCGAGTCATTTTGACCAAATTATGGGCTTTTAAAGATGGAAAGAAGGCCCATTTCAGTAAACCTTTGCAAAATTAAAATCAATGACATAACAACGGTCAAATTTTTTACTACTTTTAAAGTTAAATATTTTAATGCAGATAACAACAAAATCATTCCAAAAGCCTATAAAGGTATGCCATATCGAAATCCGAGTTCATTTGACCAAGTTATGGGCTTTTAAAGATGGAAAGAAGGCCCATTTCAGTAAACCTTCGCAAAATTAAAATCAATGGCATAAAAACGGTCATATTTTTTACTACCTTTAAAGTTATATATTTTAATGCATATAACAACATAATCATTCCACAAGCCCATAGAGGTATGCCATATCGAAATCCGAGTGCTTTTGACTAGGTTATGTGCTTTTAAAGATGGAAAGAAGGCCCATTTCAGTAAAGCTTTTCAAAATTAAAATCAATGACATAAAAACGGTTTTTTTTTACTACCCTTAAAGTTATATATTTTAATGCAGAAAACAACATAATCACTCCACAAGCCTATAAAGGTATGCCATATCGAAACCCGAGTTCTTTGACCAAGTTATGGGCTTTTAAAGATGGAAAGAAGGCCCATTTCAGTAAACCTTTGCAAAACTAAAATCAATCACATAAAAACGATCATATTTTTTACTACCTTTAAAGTTATATATTTTAATGCAGATAACAACATAATCATTCCACAAGCCCATAGAGGTATGCCATATCGAAATCCGATTCCTTTTGACCAGGTTATGGGCTTTTAAAGATGGAAAGAAGGCCCATTTCAGTAAACCTTTGCAAAATTAAAATCAATGACATAAAAACGGTCATATTTTTTACTACCTTTAAAGTTCAATATTTTAATGCAGATAACAACAAAATCATTCCACAAGCCCCTAAAGGTATGCCATATCGAAATACGAGTTCATTTGACCAACTTATAGGCTTTTAAAGATGGAAAGAAGGCCCATTTCAGTAAACCTTCGCAAAATAAAAATCAATGACATAAAAAATGTCATATTTTTTAATACCTTTAATGTTATACATTTTAATGCAAATAACAACATAATCATTCCACAAGCCTATAAAGGAATGTCATATCGAAATCCGAGTTCATTCGACCAAGTTATGGGCCCTTAAAAATGTTAAGAAGGCCCATTTCAGTAAACCTTCGCAAAATAAAAATCAATGACATAAAAACGTTCATATATTTTACTACCTTTAAAGTTATATATTTTAATGCAGAAAACAACATAATCACTCCACAAGCCTATAAAGGTATGCCATATCGAAACCCGAGTTCTTTGACCAAGTTATGGGCTTTTAAAGATGGAAAGAAGGCCCATTTCAGTAAACCTTTGCAAAACTAAAATCAATCACATAAAAACGTTCATATTTTTGACTACCTTTAAAGTTATATATTTTAATGCAGATAACAACATAATCATTCCACAAGCCCATAGAGGTATGCCATATCGAAATCCGAGTCCTTTTGACCAGGTTATGGGCTTTTAAAGATGGAAAGAAGGCCCATTTCAGTAAACCTTTGCAAAATTAAGATCAATGACATAAAAACGGTCATATTTTTTATTACCTTTAAAGTTATATATTTTAATGCAGATAACAACATAATCATTCCACAAGCCCATAGAGGTATGCCATATCGAAATCCGATTCCTTTTGACCAGGTTATGGGCTTTTAAAGATGGAAAGAAGGCCCATTTCAGTAAACCTTTGCAAAATTAAAATCAATGACATAAAAACGGTCATATTTTTTACTACCTTTAAAGTTCAATATTTTAATGCAGATAACAACAAAATCATTCCACAAGCCCCTAAAGGTATGCCATATCGAAATACGAGTTCATTTGACCAACTTATAGGCTTTTAAAGATGGAAAGAAGGCCCATTTCAGTAAACCTTCGCAAAATAAAAATCAATGACATAAAAAATGTCATATTTTTTAATACCTTTAATGTTATACATTTTAATGCAAATAACAACATAATCATTCCACAAGCCTATAAAGGAATGTCATATCGAAATCCGAGTTCATTCGACCAAGTTATGGGCCCTTAAAAATGTTAAGAAGGCCCATTTCAGTAAACCTTCGCAAAATAAAAATCAATGACATAAAAACGTTCATATATTTTACTACCTTTAAAGTTATATATTTTAATGCAGAAAACAACATAATCACTCCACAAGCCTATAAAGGTATGCCATATCGAAACCCGAGTTCTTTGACCAAGTTATGGGCTTTTAAAGATGGAAAGAAGGCCCATTTCAGTAAACCTTTGCAAAACTAAAATCAATCACATAAAAACGTTCATATTTTTGACTACCTTTAAAGTTATATATTTTAATGCAGATAACAACATAATCATTCCACAAGCCCATAGAGGTATGCCATATCGAAATCCGAGTCCTTTTGACCAGGTTATGGGCTTTTAAAGATGGAAAGAAGGCCCATTTCAGTAAACCTTTGCAAAATTAAGATCAATGACATAAAAACGGTCATATTTTTTATTACCTTTAAAGTTATATATTTTAATGCAGATAACAACATAATCATTCCACAAGCCCATAGAGGTATGCCATATCGAAATCCGATTCCTTTTGACCAGGTTATGGGCTTTTAAAGATGGAAAGAAGGCCCATTTCAGTAAACCTTTGCAAAATTAAAATCAATGACATAAAAACGGTCATATTTTTTACTACCTTTAAAGTTCAATATTTTAATGCAGATAACAACAAAATCATTCCACAAGCCCCTAAAGGTATGCCATATCGAAATTCGATTCCTTTTGACCAGGATATGGGCTTTTAAAGATGGAAAGAAGGCCCATTTCAGTAAACCTTCGCAAAATTAAAATCAATGACATAAAAACGGTAATATTTTTAACTACATTTAAAGTTATATAATTTAATGCAGATAACAACATAATCAATTCTCAAGCCCATAGAGGTATGCCATATAGAAATCCGAGTCATTTTGACCAAATTATGGGCTTTTAAAGATGGAAAGAAGGCCCATTTCAGTAAACCTTTGCAAAATTAAAATCAATGACATAACAACGGTCAAATTTTTTACTACCTTTAAAGTTAAATATTTTAATGCAGATAACAACAAAATCATTCCAAAAGCCTATAAAGGTATGCCATATCGAAATCCGAGTTCATTTGACCAAGTTATGGGCTTTTAAAGATGGAAAGAAGGCCCATTTCAGTAAACCTTCGCAAAATTAAAATCAATGGCATAAAAACGGTCATATTTTTTACTACCTTTAAAGTTATATATTTTAATGCATATAACAACATAATCATTCCACAAGCCCATAGAGGTATGCCATATCGAAATCCGAGTGCTTTTGACTAGGTTATGGGCTTTTAAAGATGGAAAGAAGGCCCATTTCAGTAAAGCTTTTCAAAATTAAAATCAATGACATAAAAACGTTTTTTTTTACTACCCTTAAAGTTATATATTTTAATGCAGAAAACAACATAATCACTCCACAAGCCTATAAAGGTATGACATATCGAAACCCTAGTTCTTTGGCCAAGTTATGGGCTTTTAAAGATGGAAAGAAGGCCCATTTCAGTAAACCTTTGCAAAACTAAAATCAATCACATAAAAACGATCATATTTTTTACTACCTTTAAAGTTATATATTTTAATGCAGATAACAACATAATCATTCCACAAGCCCATAGAGGTATGCCATATCGAAATCCGATTCCTTTTGACCAGGTTATGGGCTTTTAAAGATGGAAAGAAGGCCCATTTCAGTAAACCTTTGCAAAATTAAAATCAATGACATAAAAACGGTCATATTTTTTACTACCTTTAAAGTTCAATATTTTAATGCAGATAACAACAAAATCATTCCACAAGCCCCTAAAGGTATGCCATATCGAAATACGAGTTCATTTGACCAAGTTATAGGCTTTTAAAGATGGAAAGAAGGCCCATTTCAGTAAACCTTCGCAAAATAAAAATCAATGACATAAAAACTGTCATATTTTTTAATACCTTTAATGTTATACATTTTAATGCAAATAACAACATAATCATTCCACAAGCCTATAAAGGAATGTCATATCGAAATCCGAGTTCATTCGACCAAGTTATGGGCCCTTAAAAATGTTAAGAAGGCCCATTTCAGTAAACCTTCGCAAAATAAAAATCAATGACATAAAAACGTTCATATTTTTGACTACCTTTAAAGTTATATATTTTAATGCAGATAACAACATAATCATTCCACAAGCCCATAGAGGTATGCCATATCGAAATCCGAGTCCTTTTGACCAGGTTATGGGCTTTTAAAGATGGAAAGAAGGCCCATTTCAGTAAACCTTTGCAAAATTAAGATCAATGACATAAAAACGGTCATATTTTTTATTACCTTTAAAGTTATATATTTTAATGCAGATAACAACATAATCATTCCACAAGCCCATAGAGGTATGCCATATCGAAATCCGATTCCTTTTGACCAGGATATGGGCTTTTAAAGATGGAAAGAAGGCCCATTTCAGTAAACCCTTGCAAAATTAAAATCAATTACATAAAAACGGCCATATTTTTAACTACCTTTAAAGTTATATATTTTAATGCAGATAACAACATAATCATTCCACAAGCCTATAAAGGTATGCCATATCGAAATCCGAGTTCGTTTGACCAAGTTATGGGCTTTTAAAGATGGAAAGAAGGCCCATTTCAGTAAACCTTTGCAAAATTAAAATCAATGACATACAAACGGTCATATTTTTAACTACCTTTAAAGTTTAATATTTTAATGCAGGTAACAACACAATCATTCCACAAGCCTATAAAGGTATGCCATATCGAAATACGAGTTCATTTGACCAAGTTATGGGCTTTTAAAGATGGAAAGAAGGCCCATTTCAGTAAACCTTTGCAAAATTAAGATCAATGACATAAAAACGGTCATATTTTTTATTACCTTTAAAGTTATATATTTTAATGCAGATAACAACATAATCATTCCACAAGCCCATAGAGGTATGCCATATCGAAATCCGATTCCTTTTGACCAGGATATGGGCTTTTAAAGATGGAAAGAAGGCCCATTTCAGTAAACCTTTGCAAAATTAAAATCAATTACATAAAAACGGCCATATTTTTAACTACCTTTAAAGTTATATATTTTAATGCAGATAACAACATAATCAATTCTCAAGCCCATAGAGGTATGCCATATAGAAATCCGAGTCATTTTGACCAAATTATGGGCTTTTAAAGATGGAAAGAAGGCCCATTTCAGTAAACCTTTGCAAAATTAAAATCAATGACATAACAACGGTCATATTTTTTAATACCTTTAAAGTTATGTATTTTAATGCAGATAAAAACATAATCATTCCACAAGCCCATAAACGTATACCATATCGAAATACGAATTCATTTGACCAAGTTATTGGCTTTTAAAGATGAAAGAAGGCCCATTTCAGTAAACCTTCGCAAAATTAAAATCAATGGCATAAAAACGGTCATATTTTTTACTACCTTTAAAGTTAAATATTTTAGTGCAGATAACAACATAATCATTCCACAAGCCCATAGAGGTATGCCATATCGAAATCTGAGTGCTTTTGACTAGGTTATGGGCTTTTAAAGATGGAAAGAAGGCCCATTTCAGTAAAGCTTTTCAAAATTAAAATCAATGACATAAAAACGTTTTTTTTTACTACCCTTAAAGTTATATATTTTAATGCAGAAAACAACATAATCACTCCACAAGCCTATAAAGGTATGACATATCGAAACCCTAGTTCTTTGGCCAAGTTATGGGCTTTTAAAGATGGAAAGAAGGCCCATTTCAGTAAACCTTTGCAAAACTAAAATCAATCACATAAAAACGATCATATTTTTTACTACCTTTAAAGTTATATATTTTAATGCAGATAACAACATAATCATTCCACAAGCCCATAGAGGTATGCCATATCGAAATCCGATTCCTTTTGACCAGGTTATGGGCTTTTAAAGATGGAAAGAAGGCCCATTTCAGTAAACCTTTGCAAAATTAAAATCAATGACATAAAAACGGTCATATTTTTTACTACCTTTAAAGTTCAATATTTTAATGCAGATAACAACAAAATCATTCCACAAGCCCCTAAAGGTATGCCATATCGAAATACGAGTTCATTTGACCAAGTTATAGGCTTTTAAAGATGGAAAGAAGGCCCATTTCAGTAAACCTTCGCAAAATAAAAATCAATGACATAAAAACTGTCATATTTTTTAATACCTTTAATGTTATACATTTTAATGCAAATAACAACATAATCATTCCACAAGCCTATAAAGGAATGTCATATCGAAATCCGAGTTCATTCGACCAAGTTATGGGCCCTTAAAAATGTTAAGAAGGCCCATTTCAGTAAACCTTCGCAAAATAAAAATCAATGACATAAAAACGTTCATATTTTTGACTACCTTTAAAGTTATATATTTTAATGCAGATAACAACATAATCATTCCACAAGCCCATAGAGGTATGCCATATCGAAATCCGAGTCCTTTTGACGAGGTTATGGGCTTTTAAAGATGGAAAGAAGGCCCATTTCAGTAAACCTTTGCAAAATTAAGATCAATGACATAAAAACGGTCATATTTTTTATTACCTTTGAAGTTATATATTTTAATGCAGATAACAACATAATCATTCCACAAGCCCATAGAGGTATGCCATATCGAAATCCGATTCCTTTTGACCAGGTTATGGGCTTTTAAAGATGGAAAGAAGGCCCATTTCAGTAAACCTTTGCAAAATTAAAATCAATGACATAAAAACGGTCATATTTTTTACTACCTTTAAAGTTCAATATTTTAATGCAGATAACAACAAAATCATTCCACAAGCCCCTAAAGGTATGCCATATCGAAATTCGATTCCTTTTGACCAGGATATGGGCTTTTAAAGATGGAAAGAAGGCCCATTTCAGTAAACCTTCGCAAAATTAAAATCAATGACATAAAAACGGTCATATTTTTAACTACATTTAAAGTTATATAATTTAATGCAGATAACAACATAATCAATTCTCAAGCCCATAGAGGTATGCCATATAGAAATCCGAGTCATTTTGACCAAATTATGGGCTTTTAAAGATGGAAAGAAGGCCCATTTCAGTAAACCTTTGCAAAATTAAAATCAATGACATAACAACGGTCAAATTTTTTACTACCTTTAAAGTTAAATATTTTAATGCAGATAACAACAAAATCATTCCAAAAGCCTATAAAGGTATGCCATATCGAAATCCGAGTTCATTTGACCAAGTTATGGGCTTTTAAAGATGGAAAGAAGGCCCATTTCAGTAAACCTTCGCAAAATTAAAATCAATGGCATAAAAACGGTCATATTTTTTACTACCTTTAAAGTTATATATTTTAATGCATATAACAACATAATCATTCCACAAGCCCATAGAGGTATGCCATATCGAAATCCGAGTGCTTTTGACTAGGTTATGGGCTTTTAAAGATGGAAAGAAGGCCCATTTCAGTAAAGCTTTTCAAAATTAAAATCAATGACATAAAAACGTTTTTTTTTACTACCCTTAAAGTTATATATTTTAATGCAGAAAACAACATAATCACTCCACAAGCCTATAAAGGTATGACATATCGAAACCCTAGTTCTTTGGCCAAGTTATGGGCTTTTAAAGATGGAAAGAAGGCCCATTTCAGTAAACCTTTGCAAAACTAAAATCAATCACATAAAAACGATCATATTTTTTACTACCTTTAAAGTTATATATTTTAATGCAGATAACAACATAATCATTCCACAAGCCCATAGAGGTATGCCATATCGAAATCCGATTCCTTTTGACCAGGTTATGGGCTTTTAAAGATGGAAAGAAGGCCCATTTCAGTAAACCTTTGCAAAATTAAAATCAATGACATAAAAACGGTCATATTTTTTACTACCTTTAAAGTTCAATATTTTAATGCAGATAACAACAAAATCATTCCACAAGCCCCTAAAGGTATGCCATATCGAAATACGAGTTCATTTGACCAAGTTATAGGCTTTTAAAGATGGAAAGAAGGCCCATTTCAGTAAACCTTCGCAAAATAAAAATCAATGACATAAAAACTGTCATATTTTTTAATACCTTTAATGTTATACATTTTAATGCAAATAACAACATAATCATTCCACAAGCCTATAAAGGAATGTCATATCGAAATCCGAGTTCATTCGACCAAGTTATGGGCTTTTAAAAATGTTAAGAAGGCCCATTTCAGTAAACCTTTGCAAAATTAAAATCAATGACATAAAAATGGTCATATTTTTTACTACCTTTAAAGTTAAATATTTTAATGCAGATAACAACAAAATCATTCCACAAGCCCCTAAAGGTATGCCATATCGAAATACGAGTTCATTTGACCAAGTTATAGGCTTTTAAAGATGGAAAGAAGGCCCATTTCAGTAAACCTTCGCAAAATAAAAATCAATGACATAAAAACTGTCATATTTTTTAATACCTTTAAAGTTATGTATTTTAATGCAGATAAAAACATAATCATTCCACAAGCCCATAGAGGTATGCCATATCGAAATCCGAGTGCTTTTGACCAGGTTATGGGCTTTTAAAGATGGAAAGAAGGCCCATTTCAGTAAACCTTTGCAAAATTAAAATCAATGACATAAAAATGGTCATATTTTTTACTACCTTTAAAGTTAAATATTTTAATGCAGATAACAACAAAATCATTCCACAAGCCCCTAAAGGTATGCCATATCGAAATACGAGTTCATTTGACCAAGTTATAGGCTTTTAAAGATGGAAAGAAGGCCCATTTCAGTAAACCTTCGCAAAATTTAAATCAATGGCATAAAAAAAAAATTCCACAAGCCCCTACAGGTATGCCATATCTAAATACGAGTTCATTTGACCAAGTTATAGGCTTTTAAAGATGGAAAGAAGGCCCATTTCAGTAAACCTTCGCAAAATAAAAATCAATGACATAAAAACTGTCATATTTTTTAATACCTTTAATGTTATACATTTTAATGCAAATAACAACATAATCATTCCACAAGCCTATAAAGGAATGTCATATCGAAATCCGAGTTCATTCGACCAAGTTATGGGCCCTTAAAAATGTTAAGAAGGCCCATTTCAGTAAACCTTCGCAAAATAAAAATCAATGACATAAAAACGTTCATATTTTTGACTACCTTTAAAGTTATATATTTTAATGCAGATAACAACATAATCATTCCACAAGCCCATAGAGGTATGCCATATCGAAATCCGAGTCCTTTTGACCAGGTTATGGGCTTTTAAAGATGGAAAGAAGGCCCATTTCAGTAAACCTTTGCAAAATTAAGATCAATGACATAAAAACGGTCATATTTTTTATTACCTTTAAAGTTATATATTTTAATGCAGATAACAACATAATCATTCCACAAGCCCATAGAGGTATGCCATATCGAAATCCGATTCCTTTTGACCAGGATATGGGCTTTTAAAGATGGAAAGAAGGCCCATTTCAGTAAACCTTTGCAAAATTAAAATCAATTACATAAAAACGGCCATATTTTTAACTACCTTTAAAGTTATATATTTTAATGCAGATAACAACATAATCATTCCACAAGCCTATAAAGGTATGCCATATCGAAATCCGAGTTCGTTTGACCAAGTTATGGGCTTTTAAAGATGGAAAGAAGGCCCATTTCAGTAAACCTTTGCAAAATTAAAATCAATGACATACAAACGGTCATATTTTTAACTACCTTTAAAGTTTAATATTTTAATGCAGGTAACAACACAATCATTCCACAAGCCTATAAAGGTATGCCATATCGAAATACGAGTTCATTTGACCAAGTTATGGGCTTTTAAAGATGGAAAGAAGGCCCATTTCAGTAAACCTTTGCAAAATTAAGATCAATGACATAAAAACGGTCATATTTTTTATTACCTTTAAAGTTATATATTTTAATGCAGATAACAACATAATCATTCCACAAGCCCATAGAGGTATGCCATATCGAAATCCGATTCCTTTTGACCAGGATATGGGCTTTTAAAGATGGAAAGAAGGCCCATTTCAGTAAACCTTTGCAAAATTAAAATCAATTACATAAAAACGGCCATATTTTTAACTACCTTTAAAGTTATATATTTTAATGCAGATAACAACATAATCAATTCTCAAGCCCATAGAGGTATGCCATATAGAAATCCGAGTCATTTTGACCAAATTATGGGCTTTTAAAGATGGAAAGAAGGCCCATTTCAGTAAACCTTTGCAAAATTAAAATCAATGACATAACAACGGTCATATTTTTTAATACCTTTAAAGTTATGTATTTTAATGCAGATAAAAACATAATCATTCCACAAGCCCATAAACGTATACCATATCGAAATACGAATTCATTTGACCAAGTTATTGGCTTTTAAAGATGAAAGAAGGCCCATTTCAGTAAACCTTCGCAAAATTAAAATCAATGACATAAAAACGGTCAAATTTTTTACTACCTTTAAAGTTAAATATTTTAGTGCAGATAACAACAAAATCATTCCAAAAGCCTATAAAGGCATGCCATATCGAAATCCGAGTTCATTTGACCAAGTTATGGGCTTTTAAAGATGGAAAGAAGGCCCATTTCAGTAAACCTTCGCAAAATTAAAATCAATGGCATAAAAAGGGTCATATTTTTTACTACCTTTAAAGTTATATATTTTAATGCAGATAACAACATAATCATTCCACAAGCCCATAGAGGTATGCCATATCGAAATCCGAGTGCTTTTGACCAGGTTATGGGCTTTTAAAGATGGAAAGAAGGCCCATTTCTGTAAAGCTTTGCAATATTAAAATCAATGACATAAAAACGGTTTTTTTTACTACCCTTAAAGTTATATATTTTAATGCAGAAAACAACATAATCACTCCACAAGCCTATAAAGGTATGCCATATCGAAACCCGAGTTCTTTGACCAAGTTATGGGCTTTTAAAGATGGAAAGAAGGCCCATTTCAGTAAACCTTTGCAAAATTAAAAACAATCACATAAAAACGATCATATTTTTACTACCTTTAAAGTTATATATTTTAATGCAGATAACAACATAATCATTCCACAAGCCCATAGAGGTATGCCATATCGAAATCCGATTCCTTTTGACAAGGTTATGGGCTTTTAAAGATGGAAAGAAGGCCCATTTCAGTAAACCTTTGCAAAATTAAAATCAATGACATAAAAACGGTCATATTTTTTACTACCTTTAAAGTTAAATATTTTAATGCAGATAACAACAAAATCATTCCACAAGCCCCTACAGGTATGCCATATCTAAATACGAGTTCATTTGACCAAGTTATAGGCTTTTAAAGATGGAAAGAAGGCCCATTTCAGTAAACCTTCGCAAAATAAAAATCAATGACATAAAAACTGTCATATTTTTTAATACCTTTAATGTTATACATTTTAATGCAAATAACAACATAATCATTCCACAAGCCTATAAAGGAATGTCATATCCAAATCCGAGTTCATTCGACCAAGTTATGGGCTTTTAAAAATGTTAAGAAGGCCCATTTCAGTAAACCTTCGCAAAATAAAAATCAATGACATAAAAACGTTCATATTTTTTACTACCTTTAAAGTTATATTTTTTAATGCAGATAACAACATAATCATTCCACAAGCCCATAGAGGTATGCCATATCGAAATCCGAGTCCTTTTGACCAGGTTATGGGCTTTTAAAGATGGAAAGAAGGCCCATTTCAGTAAACCTTTGCAAAATTAAGATCAATGACATAAAAACGGTCATATTTTTTATTACCTTTAAAGTTATATATTTTAATGCAGATAACAACATAATCATTCCACAAGCCCATAGAGGTATGCCATATCGAAATCCGATTCCTTTTGACCAGGATATGGGCTTTTAAAGATGGAAAGAAGGCCCATTTCAGTAAACCTTTGCAAAATTAAAATCAATTACATAAAAACGGCCATATTTTTAACTACCTTTAAAGTTATATATTTTAATGCAGATAACAACATAATCATTCCACAAGCCTATAAAGGTATGCCATATCGAAATCCGAGTTCATTTGACCAAGTTATGGGCTTTTAAAGATGGAAAGAAGGCCCATTTCAGTAAACCTTTGCAAAATTAAAATCAATGACATACAAACGGTCATATTTTTAACTACCTTTAAAGTTTAATATTTTAATGCAGATAACAACACAATCATTCCACAAGCCTATAAAGGTATGCCATATCGAAATACGAGTTCATTTGACCAAGTTATTGGCTTTTAAAGATGGAAAGAAGGCCCATTTCAGTAAACCTTCGCAAAATTAAAATCAATGACATAAAAACGGTCATATTTTTAACTACATTTAAAGTTATATAATTTAATGCAGATAACAACATAATCAATTCTCAAGCCCATAGAGGTATGCCATATAGAAATCCGAGTCATTTTGACCAAATTATGGGCTTTTAAAGATGGAAAGAAGGCCCATTTCACTAAACCTTTGCAAAATTAAAATCAATGACATAACAACGGTCATATTTTTTAATACCTTTAAAGTTATGTATTTTAATGCAGATAAAAACATAATCATTCCACAAGCCCATAAACGTATACCATATCGAAATACGAGTTCATTTGACCAAGTTATTGGCTTTTAAAGATGAAAGAAGGCCCATTTCAGTAAACCTTCGCAAAATTAAAATCAATGACATACAAACCGTCAAATTTTTTACTACCTTTAAAGTTAAATATTTTAATGCAGATAACAACAAAATCATTCCAAAAGCCTATACAGGTATGCCATATCGAAATCCGAGTTCATTTGACCAAGTTATGGGCTTTTAAAGATGGAAAGAAGGCCCATTTCAGTAAACCTTCGCAAAATTAAAATCAATGGCATAAAAAGGGTCATATTTTTTACTACCTTTAAAGTTATATATTTTAATGCAGATAACAACATAATCATTCCACAAGCCCATAGAGGTATACCATATCGAAATCCGAGTGCTTTTGACCAGGTTATGGGCTTTTAAAGATGGAAAGAAGGCCCATTTCAGTAAAGCTTTGCAAAATTAAAATCAATGACATAAAAACGGTTTTTTTTACTACCCTTAAAGTTATATATTTTAATGCAGAAAACAACATAATCACTCCACAAGCCTATAAAGGTATGCCATATCGAAACCCGAGTTCTTTGACCAAGTTATGGGCTTTTAAAGATGGAAAGAAGGCCCATTTCAGTAAACCTTTGCAAAATTAAAATCAATCACATAAAAACGATCATATTTTTACTACCTTTAAAGTTATATATTTTAATGCAGATAACAACATAATCATTCCACAAGCCCATAGAGGTATGCCATATCGAAATCCGATTCCTTTTGACCAGGTTATGGGCTTTTAAAGATGGAAAGAAGGCCCATTTCAGTAAACCTTTGCAAAATTAAAATCAATGACATAAAAACGGTCATATTTTTTACTACCTTTAAAGTTAAATATTTTAATGCAGATAACAACAAAATCATTCCACAAGCTCCTAAAGGTATGCCATATCGAAATACGAGTTCATTTGACCAAGTTATAGGCTTTTAAAGATGGAAAGAAGGCGCATTTCAGTAAACCTTCGCAAAATTAAAATCAATGACATAAAAACGGTCATAGTTTTTACTACCTTTAAAGTTATATATTTTAATGGAAATAACAACATAATCACTCCACAAGCCTATAAAGGTATGCCATATCGAAACCCGAGTTCTTTGACCAAGTTATGGGCTTTTAAAGATGGAAAGAAGGCCCATTTCAGTAAACCTTTGCAAAATTAAAATCAATCACATAAAAACGATCATATTTTTACTACCTTTAAAGTTATATATTTTAATGCAGATAACAACATAATCATTCCACAAGCCCATAGAGGTATGCCATATCGAAATCCGATTCCTTTTGACCAGGTTATGGGCTTTTAAATATGTAAAGAAGGCCCATTTCAGTAAACCTTTGCAAAATTAACATCAATGACATAAAAACGGTCATATTTTTTACTACCTTTAATGTTAAATATTTTAATGCAGATAACAACAAAATCATTCCACAAGCCTATAAAGGTATGCCATATCGAAATCCGAGTTCATTTGACAAAGTTAAGGGCTTTTAAAGATGGAAAGAAGGCCCATTTCAGTAAACCTTTGCAAAATTAGAATCAATTACATAAAAACGGCCATATTTTTAACTACCTTTAAAGTTATATATTTTAATGCAGATAACAACATAATCATTCCACAAGCCTATAAAGGTATGCCATATCGAAATCCGAGTTCATTTGACCAAGTTATGGGCTTTTAAAGATGGAAAGAAGGCCCATTTCAGTAAACCTTTGCAAAATTAAAATCAATGACATACAAACGGTCATATTTTTAACTACCTTTAAAGTTTAATATTTTAATGCAGATAACAACACAATCATTCCACAAGCCTATAAAGGTATGCCATATCGAAATACGGGTTCATTTGGCCAAGTTATTGGCTTTTAAAGATGGAAAGAAGGCCCATTTCAGTAAACCTTCGCAAAATTAAAATCAATGACATAAAAACTGTCATATTTTTAACTACATTTAAAGTTATAAATTTTAAGGCAGATAACAACATAATCAATTCTCAAGCCCATAGAGGTATGCCATATAGAAATCCGAGTCATTTTGACCAAATTATGGGCTTTTAAAGATGGAAAGAAGGCCCATTTCAGTAAACCTTTGCAAAATTAAAATCAATGACATAACAACGGTCATATCTTTTAATACCTTTAAAGTTATGTATTTTAATGCAGATAAAAACATAATCATTCCACAAGCCCATAAACGTATACCATATCGAAATACGAGTTCATTTGACCAAGTTATTGGCTTTTAAAGATGAAAGAAGGCCCATTTCAGTAAACCTTCGCAAAATTAAAATCAATGACATAAAAACGGTCAAATTTTTTACTACCTTTAAAGTTAAATATTTTAATGCAGATAACAACAAAATCATTCCAAAAGCCTATAAAGGTATGCCATATCGAAATCCGAGTTCATTTGACCAAGTTATGGGCTTTTAAAGATGGAAAGAAGGCCCATTTCAGTAAACCTTCGCAAAATAAAAATCAATGACATAAAAACTGTCATATTTTTTAATACCTTTAATGTTATACATTTTAATGCAAATAACAACATAATCATTCCACAAGCCTATAAAGGAATGTCATATCCAAATCCGAGTTCATTCGACCAAGTTATGGGCTTTTAAAAATGTTAAGAAGGCCCATTTCAGTAAACCTTCGCAAAATAAAAATCAATGACATAAAAACGTTCATATTTTTTACTACCTTTAAAGTTATATTTTTTAATGCAGATAACAACATAATCATTCCACAAGCCCATAGAGGTATGCCATATCGAAATCCGAGTCCTTTTGACCAGGTTATGGGCTTTTAAAGATGGAAAGAAGGCCCATTTCAGTAAACCTTTGCAAAATTAAAATAAATCACATAAAAACGGTCATATTTTTTATTACCTTTAAAGTTATATATTTTAATGCAGATAACAACATAATCATTCCACAAGCCCATAGAGGTATGCCATATCGAAATCCGATTCCTTTTGACCAGGATATGGGCTTTTAAAGATGGAAAGAAGGCCCATTTCAGTAAACCTTTGCAAAATTAAAATCAATTACATAAAAACGGCCATATTTTTAACTACCTTTAAAGTTATATATTTTAATGCAGATAACAACATAATCATTCCACAAGCCTATAAAGGTATGCCATATCGAAATCCGAGTTCATTTGACCAAGTTATGGGCTTTTAAAGATGGAAAGAAGGCCCATTTCAGTAAACCTTTGCAAAATTAAAATCAATGACATACAAACGGTCATATTTTTAACTACCTTTAAAGTTTAATATTTTAATGCAGATAACAACACAATCATTCCACAAGCCTATAAAGGTATGCCATATCGAAATACGAGTTCATTTGACCAAGTTATTGGCTTTTAAAGATGGAAAGAAGGCCCATTTCAGTAAACCTTCGCAAAATTAAAATCAATGACATAAAAACGGTCATATTTTTAACTACATTTAAAGTTATATAATTTAATGCAGATAACAACATAATCAATTCTCAAGCCCATAGAGGTATGCCATATAGAAATCCGAGTCATTTTGACCAAATTATGGGCTTTTAAAGATGGAAAGAAGGCCCATTTCACTAAACCTTTGCAAAATTAAAATCAATGACATAACAACGGTCATATTTTTTAATACCTTTAAAGTTATGTATTTTAATGCAGATAAAAACATAATCATTCCACAAGCCCATAAACGTATACCATATCGAAATACGAGTTCATTTGACCAAGTTATTGGCTTTTAAAGATGAAAGAAGGCCCATTTCAGTAAACCTTCGCAAAATTAAAATCAATGACATACAAACCGTCAAATTTTTTACTACCTTTAAAGTTAAATATTTTAATGCAGATAACAACAAAATCATTCCAAAAGCCTATAAAGGTATGCCATATCGAAATCCGAGTTCATTTGACCAAGTTATGGGCTTTTAAAGATGGAAAGAAGGCCCATTTCAGTAAACCTTCGCAAAATTAAAATCAATGGCATAAAAAGGGTCATATTTTTTACTACCTTTAAAGTTATATATTTTAATGCAGATAACAACATAATCATTCCACAAGCCCATAGAGGTATACCATATCGAAATCCGAGTGCTTTTGACCAGGTTATGGGCTTTTAAAGATGGAAAGAAGGCCCATTTCAGTAAAGCTTTGCAAAATTAAAATCAATGACATAAAAACGGTTTTTTTTACTACCCTTAAAGTTATATATTTTAATGCAGAAAACAACATAATCACTCCACAAGCCTATAAAGGTATGCCATATCGAAACCCGAGTTCTTTGACCAAGTTATGGGCTTTTAAAGATGGAAAGAAGGCCCATTTCAGTAAACCTTTGCAAAATTAAAATCAATCACATAAAAACGATCATATTTTTACTACCTTTAAAGTTATATATTTTAATGCAGATAACAACATAATCATTCCACAAGCCCATAGAGGTATGCCATATCGAAATCCGATTCCTTTTGACCAGGTTATGGGCTTTTAAAGATGGAAAGAAGGCCCATTTCAGTAAACCTTTGCAAAATTAAAATCAATGACATAAAAACGGTCATATTTTTTACTACCTTTAAAGTTAAATATTTTAATGCAGATAACAACAAAATCATTCCACAAGCTCCTAAAGGTATGCCATATCGAAATACGAGTTCATTTGACCAAGTTATAGGCTTTTAAAGATGGAAAGAAGGCGCATTTCAGTAAACCTTCGCAAAATTAAAATCAATGACATAAAAACGGTCATAGTTTTTACTACCTTTAAAGTTATATATTTTAATGGAAATAACAACATAATCACTCCACAAGCCTATAAAGGTATGCCATATCGAAACCCGAGTTCTTTGACCAAGTTATGGGCTTTTAAAGATGGAAAGAAGGCCCATTTCAGTAAACCTTTGCAAAATTAAAATCAATCACAAAAAAACGATCATATTTTTACTACCTTTAAAGTTATATATTTTAATGCAGATAACAACATAATCATTCCACAAGCCCATAGAGGTATGCCATATCGAAATCCGATTCCTTTTGACCAGGTTATGGGCTTTTAAATATGTAAAGAAGGCCCATTTCAGTAAACCTTTGCAAAATTAACATCAATGACATAAAAACGGTCATATTTTTTACTACCTTTAATGTTAAATATTTTAATGCAGATAACAACAAAATCATTCCACAAGCCTATAAGGGTATGCCATATCGAAATCCGAGTTCATTTGACAAAGTTAAGGGCTTTTAAAGATGGAAAGAAGGCCCATTTCAGTAAACCTTTGCAAAATTAGAATCAATTACATAAAAACGGCCATATTTTTAACTACCTTTAAAGTTATATATTTTAATGCAGATAACAACATAATCATTCCACAAGCCTATAAAGGTATGCCATATCGAAATCCGAGTTCATTTGACCAAGTTATGGGCTTTTAAAGATGGAAAGAAGGCCCATTTCAGTAAACCTTTGCAAAATTAAAATCATTGACATACAAACGGTCATATTTTTAACTACCTTTAAAGTTTAATATTTTAATGCAGATAACAACACAATCATTCCACAAGCCTATAAAGGTATGCCATATCGAAATACGGGTTCATTTGACCAAGTTATTGGCTTTTAAAGATGGAAAGAAGGCCCATTTCAGTAAACCTTCGCAAAATTAAAATCAATGACATAAAAACTGTCATATTTTTAACTACATTTAAAGTTATAAATTTTAAGGCAGATAACAACATAATCAATTCTCAAGCCCATAGAGGTATGCCATATAGAAATCCGAGTCATTTTGACCAAATTATGGGCTTTTAAAGATGGAAAGAAGGCCCATTTCAGTAAACCTTTGCAAAATTAAAATCAATGACATAACAACGGTCATATCTTTTAATACCTTTAAAGTTATGTATTTTAATGCAGATAAAAACATAATCATTCCACGAGCCCATAAACGTATACCATATCGAAATACGAGTTCATTTGACCAAGTTATTGGCTTTTAAAGATGAAAGAAGGCCCATTTCAGTAAACCTTCGCAAAATTAAAATCAATGACATAAAAACGGTCAAATTTTTTACTACCTTTAAAGTTAAATATTTTAATGCAGATAACAACAAAATCATTCCAAAAGCCTATAAAGGTATGCCATATCGAAATCCGAGTTCATTTGACCAAGTTATGGGCTTTTAAAGATGGAAAGAAGGCCCATTTCAGTAAACCTTCGCAAAATTAAAATCAATGGCATAAAAAGGGTCATATTTTTTACTACCTTTAAAGTTATATATTTTAATGCAGATAACAACATAATCATTCCACAAGCCCATAGAGGTATGCCATATCGAAATCCGAGTGCTTTTGACCAGGTTATGGGCTTTTAAAGATGGAAAGAAGGCCCATTTCAGTAAAGCTTTGCAAAATTAAAATCAATGACATAAAAACGGTTTTTTTTACTACCCTTAAAGTTATATATTTTAATGCAGAAAACAACATAATCACTCCACAAGCCTATTAAGGTATGCCATATCGAAACCCGAGTTCTTTGACCAAGTTATGGGCTTTTAAAGATGGAAAGAAGGCCCATTTCAGTAAACCTTTGCAAAATTAAAATCAATCACATAAAAACGATCAAATTTTTACTACCTTTAAAGTTATATATTTTAATGCAGATAACAACATAATCATTCCACAAGCCCATAGAGGTATGCCATATCGAAATCCGATTCCTTTTGACCAGGTTATGGGTTTTTAAAGATGGAAAGAAGGCCCATTTCAGTAAACCTTTGCAAAATTAAAATCAATGACATAAAAACGGTCATATTTTTTACTACCTTTAAAGTTAAATATTTTAATGCAGATAACAACAAAATCATTCCACAAGCTCCTAAAGGTATGCCATATCGAAATACGAGTTCATTTGACCAAGTTATAGGCTTTTAAAGATGGAAAGAAGGCCCATTTCAGTAAACCTTCGCAAAATTAAAATCAATGACATAAAAACGGTCATATTTTTTACTACCTTTAAAGTTATATATTTTAATGGAAATAACAACATAATCACTCCACAAGCCTATAAAGGTATGCCATATCGAAACCCGAGTTCTTTGACCAAGTTATGGGCTTTTAAAGATGGAAAGAAGGCCCATTTCAGTAAACCTTTGCAAAATTAAAATCAATCACATAAAAACGATCATATTTTTACTACCTTTAAAGTTATATATTTTAATGCAGATAACAACATAATCATTCCACAAGCCCATAGAGGTATGCCATATCGAAATCCGATTCCTTTTGACCAGGTTATGGGCTTTTAAATATGTAAAGAAGGCCCATTTCAGTAAACCTTTGCAAAATTAACATCAATGACATAAAAACGGTCATATTTTTTACTACCTTTAATGTTAAATATTTTAATGCAGATAACAACAAAATCATTCCACAAGCTCCTAAAGGTATGCCATATCGAAATACGAGTTCATTTGACCAAGTTATAGGCTTTTAAAGATGGAAAGAAGGCCCATTTCAGTAAACCTTCGCAAAATTAAAATCAATGACATAAAAACGGTCATATTTTTTACTACCTTTAAAGTTATATATTTTAATGGAAATAACAACATAATCACTCCACAAGCCTATAAAGGTATGCCATATCGAAACCCGAGTTCTTTGACCAAGTTATGGGCTTTAAAAGATGGAAAGAAGGCCCATTTCAGTAAACCTTTGCAAAATTAAAATCAATGACATACAAACGGTCATATTTTTAACTACCTTTAAAGTTTAATATTTTAATGCAGATAACAACACAATCATTCCACAAGCCTATAAAGGTATGCCATATCGAAATACGGGTTCATTTGACCAAGTTATTGGCTTTTAAAGATGGAAAGAAGGCCCAGTTCAGTAAACCTTCGCAACATTAAAATCAATGACATAAAAACGGTCATATTTTTAACTACATTTAAAGTTATATAATTTAATGCAGATAACAATATAATCAATTCTCAAGCCCATAGAGGTATGCCATATAGAAATCCGAGTCATTTTGACCAAATTATGGGCTTTTAAAGATGGAAAGAAGGCCCATTTCAGTAAACCTTTGCAAAATTAAAATCAATGACATAACAACGTTCATATTTTTTAATACCTTTAAAGTTATGTATTTTAATGCAGATAAAAACATAATCATTCCACAAGCCCATAAACGTATACCATATCGAAATACGAGTTCATTTGACCAAGTTATTGGCTTTTAAAGATGAAAGAAGGCCCATTTCAGTAAACCTTCGCAAAATTAAAGCCAATGACATACAAACGGTCAAATTTTTTACTACCTTTAAAGTTTAATATTTTAATGCAGATAACAACACAATCATTCCACAAGCCTATAAAGGTATGCCATATCGAAATACGAGTTCATTTGACCAAGTTATTGGCTTTTAAAGATGGAAAGAAGGCCCATTTCAGTAAACCTTCGCAAAATTAAAATCAATGGCATAAGAAGGGTCATATTTTTTACTACCTTTAAAGTTATATATTTTAATGCAGATAACAACATAATCATTCCACAAGCCCAAAGAGGTATGCCATATCGAAATCCGAGTGCTTTTGACCAGGTTATGGGCTTTTAAAGATGGAAAGAAGGCCCATTTCAGTAAAGCTTTGCAAAATTAAAATCAATGACATAAAACGGTTTTTTTTTACTACCCTTTAAGTTATATATTTTAATGCAGAAAACAACATAATCACTCCACAAGCCTATAGAGGTATGCCATATCGAAACCCGAGTTTTTTGACCAAGTTATGGGCTTTTAAAGATGGAAAGAAGGCACATTTCAGTAAACCTTTGCAAAATTAAAATCAATCACATAAAAACGATCATATTTTTTACTACCTTTAAAGTTATATATTTTAAAGCAGATAACAACATAATCATTCCACAAGCCCATAGAGGTATGCCATATCGAAATCCGATTCCTTTTGACCAGGTTATAGGCTTTTAAAGATGGAAAGAAGGCCCATTTCAGTAAACCTTTGCAAAATTAAAATCAATGACATAAAAACGGTCATATTTTTTACTACCTTTAAAGTTAAATATTTTAATGCAGATAACAACAAAATCATTCCACAAGCTCCTAAAGTATGCCATATCGAAATACGAGTTCATTTGACCAAGTTATAGGCTTTTAAAGATGGAAAGAAGGCCCATTTCAGTAAACCTTCGCAAAATTAAAATCAATGACATAAAAACGGTCATATTTTTTACTACCTTTAAAGTTATATATTTTAATGGAAATAACAACATAATCACTCCACAAGCCTATAAAGGTATGCCATATCGAAACCCGAGTTCTTTGACCAAGTTATGGGCTTTTAAAGATGGAAAGAAGGCCCATTTCAGTAAACCTTTGCAAAATTAAAATCAATCACATAAAAACGATCATATTTTTACTACCTTTAAAGTTATATATTTTAATGCAGATAACAACATAATCATTCCACAAGCCCATAGAGGTATGCCATATCGAAATCCGATTCCTTTTTACCAGGTTATGGGCTTTTAAATATGTAAAGAAGGCCCATTTCAGTAAACCTTTGCAAAATTAACATCAATGACATAAAAACGGTCATATTTTTTACTACCTTTAATGTTAAATATTTTAATGCAGATAACAACAAAATCATTCCACAAGCCTATAAAGGTATGCCATATCGAAATCCGAGTTCATTTGACCAAGTTATGGGCTTTTAAAGATGGAAAGAAGGCCCATTTCAGTAAACCTTCGCAAAATTTAAATCAATGGCATACAAACGGTCATATTTTTAACTACCTTTAAAGTTTAATATTTTAATGCAGATAACAACACAATCATTCCACAAGCCTATAAAGGTATGCCATATCGAAATACGAGTTCATTTGACCAAGTTATTGGCTTTTAAAGGTGGAAAGAAGGCCCATTTCAGTAAACCTTCGCAAAATTAAAATCAATGACATAAAAACGGTCATATTTTTAACTACATTTAAAGTTATATAATTTAATGCAGATAACAATATAATCAATTCTCAAGCCCATAGAGGTATGCCATATAGAAATCCGAGTCATTTTGACCAAATTATGGGCTTTTAAAGATGGAAAGAAGGCCCATTTCAGTAAACCTTTGCAAAATTAAAATCAATGACATAACAACGGTCATATTTTTTAATACCTTTAAAGTTATGTATTTTAATGCAGATAAAAACATAATCATTCCACAAGCCCATAAACGTATACCATATCGAAATACGAGTTCATTTGACCAAGTTATTGGCTTTTAAAGGTGAAAGAAGGCCCATTTCAGTAAACCTTCGCAAAATTAAAATCAATGACATACAAACGGTCAAATTTTTTACTACCTTTAAAGTTTAATATTTTAATGCAGATAACAACACAATCATTCCACAAGCCTATAAAGGTATGCCATATCGAAATACGAGTTCATTTGACCAAGTTATTGGCTTTTAAAGATGGAAAGAAGGCCCATTTCAGTAAACCTTCGCAAAATTAAAATCAATGGCATAAAAAGGGTCATATTTTTTACTACCTTTAAAGTTATATATTTTAATGGAAATAACAACATAATCATTCCACAAGCCCATAGAGGTATGCCATATCGAAATCCGAGTCCTTCTGACCAGGCTATGGGCTTTTAAATATGTAAAGAAGGCCCATTTCAGTAAACCTTTGCAAAATTAACATCAATGACATAAAAACGGTCATGTTTTTTACTACCTTTAATGTTAAATATTTTAATGCAGATAACAACAAAATCATTCCACAAGCCTATAAAGGTATGCCATATCGAAATCCGAGTTCTTTGACCAAGTTATGGGCTTTTAAAGATGGAAAGAAGGCCCATTTCAGTAAACCTTCGCAAAATTAAAATCAATGACATAAAAACGGTCATATTTTTAACTACATTTAAAGTTATATAATTTAATGCAGATAACAACATAATCATTCCACAAGCCTATAAAGGTATGCCATATCGAAATCCGAGTTCATTTGACCAGGTTATGGGCTTTTAAAGATGGAAAGAAGGCCCATTTCAGTAAACCTTTGCAAAATTAAGATCAATGACATAAAAACGGTCATATTTTTTATTACCTTTAAAGTTATATATTTTAATGCAGATAACAACATAATCATTCCACAAGCCCATAGAGGTATGCCATATCGAAATCCGAGTGCTTTTGACCAGGTTATGGGCTTTTAAAGATGGAAAGAAGGCCCATTTCAGTAAACCTTTGCAAAATTAAAATCAATTACATAAAAACGGCCATATTTTTAACTACCTTTAAAGTTATATATTTTAATGCAGATAACAACATAATCATTCCACAAGCCCATAAAGGTATGCCATATCGAAATCCGAGTTCATTTGACCAAGTTATGGGCTTTTAAAGATTGAAAGAAGGCCCATTTCAGTAAACCTTTGCAAAATTAAAATCAATGACATACAAACGGTCATATTTTTAACTACCTTTAAAGTTTAATATTTTAATGCAGATAACAACACAATCATTCCACAAGCCTATAAAGGTATGCTTTATCGAAATACGAGTTCATTTGACCAAGTTATTGGCTTTTAAAGATGGAAAGAAGGCCCATTTCAGTAAACCTTCGCAAAATTAAAATCAATGACATAAAAACGGTCATATTTTTAACTACATTTAAAGTTATATAATTTAATGCAGATAACAATATAATCAATTCTCAAGCCCATAGAGGTATGCCATATAGAAATCCGAGTCATTTTGACCAAATTATGGGCTTTTAAATATGTAAAGAAGGCCCATTTCAGTAAACCTTTGCAAAATTAACATCAATGACATAAAAACGGTCATGTTTTTTACTACCTTTAAAGTTATATATTTTAATGGAAATAACAACATAATCATTCCACAAGCCCATAGAGGTATGCCATATCGAAATCCGAGTCCTTCTGACCAGGCTATGGGCTTTTAAATATGTCAAGAAGGCCCATTTCAGTAAACCTTTGCAAAATTAACATCAATGACATAAAAACGGTCATGTTTTTTACTACCTTTAATGTTAAATATTTTAATGCAGATAACAACAAAATCATTCCACAAGCCTATAAAGGTATGCCATATCGAAATCCGAGTTCTTTGACCAAGTTATGGGCTTTTAAAGATGGAAAGAAGGCCCATTTCAGTAAACCTTCGCAAAATTAAAATCAATGACATAAAAACGGTCATATTTTTAACTACATTTAAAGTTATATAATTTAATGCAGATAACAACATAATCATTCCACAAGCCTATAAAGGTATGCCATATCGAAATCCGAGTTCATTTGACCAGGTTATGGGCTTTTAAAGATGGAAAGAAGGCCCATTTCAGTAAACCTTTGCAAAATTAAGATCAATGACATAAAAACGGTCATATTTTTTATTACCTTTAAAGTTATATATTTTAATGCAGATAACAACATAATCATTCCACAAGCCCATAGAGGTATGCCATATCGAAATCCGATTCCTTTTGACCAGGATTTGGGCTTTTAAAGATGGAAAGAAGGCCCATTTCAGTAAACCTTTGCAAAATTAAAATCAATGACATAACAACGGTCATATTTTTTTATACCTTTAAAGTTATGTATTTTAATGCAGATAAAAACATAATCATTCCACAAGCCCATAAACGTATACCATATCGAAATACGAGTTCATTTGACCAAGTTATAGGCTTTTAAAGGTGAAAGAAGGCCCATTTCAGTAAACCTTCGCAAAATTAAAATCAATGACATACAAACGGTCAACTTTTTTACTACCTTTAAAGTTTAATATTTTAATGCAGATAACAACACAATCATTCCACAAGCCTATAAAGGTATGCCATATCGAAATACGAGTTCATTTGACCAAGTTATTGGCTTTTAAAGATGGAAAGAAGGCCCGTTTCAGTAAACCTTCGCAAAATTAAAATCAATGGCATAAAAAGGGTCATATTTTTTACTACCTTTAAAGTTATATATTTTAATGCAGATAACAACATAATCATTCCACAAGCCCAAAGAGGTATGCCATATCGAAGTCCGAGTGCTTTTGACCAGGTTATGGGCTTTTAAAGATGGAAAGAAGGCGCATTTCAGTAAAGCTTTGCAAAATTAAAATCAATGACATAAAACGGTTTTTTTTACTACCCTTAAAGTTATATATTTTAATGCAGAAAACAACATAATCACTCCACAAGCCTATAAAGGTATGCCATATCAAAACCCGAGTTCTTTGACCAAGTTATGGGCTTTTAAAGATGGAAAGAAGGCCCATTTCAGTAAACCTTTGCAAAATTAAAATCAATCACGTAAAATCGATCATATTATTTACTACCTTTAAAGTTATATATTTTAATGCAGATAACAACGTAATTATTCCACAAGCCCATAGAGGTATGCCATATCGAAATCCAATTCCTTTTGACCAGGTTATGGGCTTTTAAAGATGGAAAGAAGGCCCATTTCAGTAAACCTTTGCAAAATTAAAATCAATGACATAAAAACGGTCATATTTTTTTCTACCTTTAAAGTTAAATATTTTAATGCAGATAACAACAAAATCATTCCACAAGCCCCTAAAGGTATGCCATATCGAAATACGAGTTCATTTGACCAAGTTATAGGCTTTTAAAGATGGAAAGAAGGCCCATTTCAGTAAACCTTCGCAAAATTAAAATCAATGACATAAAAACGGTCATATTTTTTACTACCTTTAAAGTTATATATTTTAATGTAAATAACAACATAATCATTGCACAAGCCCATAGAGGTATGCCATATCGAAATCCGAGTCCTTCTGACCAGGCTATGGGCTTTTAAATATGTAAAGAAGGCCCATTTCAGTAAACCTTTGCAAAATTAACATCAATGACATAAAAACGGTCATGTTTTTTACTACCTTTAATGTTAAATATTTTAATGCAGATAACAACAAAATCATTCCACAAGCCTATAAAGGTATGCCATATCGAAATCCGAGTTCTTTGACCAAGTTATGGGCTTTTAAAGATGGAAAGAAGGCCCATTTCAGTAAACCTTTGCAAAATTAAAATCAATCACATAAAAACGATCATATTTTTTACTACCTTTAAAGTTATATATTTTAATGCAGATAACAACATAATCATTCCACAAGCCCATAGAGGTATGCCATATCGAAATCCGAGTCCTTCTGACCAGGCTATGGGCTTTTAAATATGTAAAGAAGGCCCATTTCAGTAAACCTTTGCAAAATTAACATCAATGACATAAAAACGGTCATGTTTTTTACTACCTTTAATGTTAAATATTTTAATGCAGATAACAACAAAATCATTCCACAAGCCTATAAAGGTATGCCATATCGAAATCCGAGTTCTTTGACCAAGTTATGGGCTTTTAAAGATGGAAAGAAGGCCCATTTCAGTAAACCTTTGCAAAATTAAAATCAATCACATAAAAACGATCATATTTTTTACTACCTTTAAAGTTATATATTTTAATGCAGATAACAACATAATCATTCCACAAGCCCATAGAGGTATGCCATATCGAAATCCGATTCCTTTTGACCAGGTTATGGGCTTTTAAAGATGGAAAGAAGGCCCATTTCAGTAAACCTTTGCAAAATTAAAATCAATGACATAAAAACGGTCATATTTTTTACTACCTTTAAAGTTAAATATTTTAATGCAGATAACAACAAAATCATTCCCCAAGCCCCTAAAGGTATGCTATATCGAAATACGAGTTCATTTGACCAAGTTATGGGCTTTTAAAGATGGAAAGAAGGCGCATTTCAGTAAACCTTCGCAAAATTAAAATCAATGACATAAAAACGGTCATATTTTTTACTACCTTTAAAGTTATATATTTTAATGGAAATAACAACATAATCATTCCACAAGCCCATAGAGGTATGCCATATCGAAATCCGAGTCCTTCTGACCAGGTTATGGGCTTTTAAATATGTAAAGAAGGCCCATTTCAGTAAACCTTTGCAAAATTAACATCAATGACATAAAAACGGTCATATTTTTTACTACCTTTAATGTTAAATATTTTAATGCAGATAACAACAAAATCATTCCACAAGCCTATAAAGGTATGCCATATCGAAATCCGAGTTCATTTGACCAAGTTATGGGCTTTTAAAGATGGAAAGAAGGACCATTTCAGTAAACCTTCGCAAAATTTAAATCAATGGCATAAAAAAAAAATTCCACAAGCCCCTACAGGTATGCCATATCCAAATACGAGTTCATTTGACCAAGTTATAGGCTTTTAAAGATGGAAAGAAGGCCCATTTCAGTAAACCTTCGCAAAATAAAAATCAATGACATAAAAACTGTCATATTTTTTAATACCTTTAAAGTTATGTATTTTAATGCAGATAAAAACATAATCATTCCACAAGCCTATAAAGGTATGCCATATCGAAATCCGAGTTCATTTGACCAAGTTATGGGCTTTTAAAGATGGAAAGAAGGCCCATTTCAGTAAACCTTTGCAAAATTAAAATCAATGACATAAAAACGGTCATATTTTTTACTACCTTTAATGTTAAATATTTTAATGCAGATAACAACAAAATCATTCCACAAGCCCATAAACGTATACCATATCGAAATACGAGTTCATTTGACCAAGTTATAGGCTTTTAAAGGTGAAAGAAGGCCCATTTCAGTAAACCTTCGCAAAATTAAAATCAATGACATACAAACGGTCAACTTTTTTACTACCTTTAAAGTTTAATATTTTAATGCAGATAACAACACAATCATTCCACAAGCCTATAAAGGTATGCCATATCGAAATACGAGTTCATTTGACCAAGTTATTGGCTTTTAAAGATGGAAAGAAGGCCCGTTTCAGTAAACCTTCGCAAAATTAAAATCAATGGCATAAAAAGGGTCATATTTTTTACTACCTTTAAAGTTATATATTTTAATGCAGATAACAACATAATCATTCCACAAGCCCAAAGAGGTATGCCATATCGAAGTCCGAGTGCTTTTGACCAGGTTATGGGCTTTTAAAGATGGAAAGAAGGCGCATTTCAGTAAAGCTTTGCAAAATTAAAATCAATGACATAAAACGGTTTTTTTTACTACCCTTAAAGTTATATATTTTAATGCAGAAAACAACATAATCACTCCACAAGCCTATAAAGGTATGCCATATCAAAACCCGAGTTCTTTGACCAAGTTATGGGCTTTTAAAGATGGAAAGAAGGCCCATTTCAGTAAACCTTTGCAAAATTAAAATCAATCACGTAAAATCGATCATATTATTTACTACCTTTAAAGTTATATATTTTAATGCAGATAACAACGTAATTATTCCACAAGCCCATAGAGGTATGCCATATCGAAATCCAATTCCTTTTGACCAGGTTATGGGCTTTTAAAGATGGAAAGAAGGCCCATTTCAGTAAACCTTTGCAAAATTAAAATCAATGACATAAAAACGGTCATATTTTTTTCTACCTTTAAAGTTAAATATTTTAATGCAGATAACAACAAAATCATTCCACAAGCCCCTAAAGGTATGCCATATCGAAATACGAGTTCATTTGACCAAGTTATAGGCTTTTAAAGATGGAAAGAAGGCCCATTTCAGTAAACCTTCGCAAAATTAAAATCAATGACATAAAAACGGTCATATTTTTTACTACCTTTAAAGTTATATATTTTAATGTAAATAACAACATAATCATTGCACAAGCCCATAGAGGTATGCCATATCGAAATCCGAGTCCTTCTGACCAGGCTATGGGCTTTTAAATATGTAAAGAAGGCCCATTTCAGTAAACCTTTGCAAAATTAACATCAATGACATAAAAACGGTCATGTTTTTTACTACCTTTAATGTTAAATATTTTAATGCAGATAACAACAAAATCATTCCACAAGCCTATAAAGGTATGCCATATCGAAATCCGAGTTCTTTGACCAAGTTATGGGCTTTTAAAGATGGAAAGAAGGCCCATTTCAGTAAACCTTTGCAAAATTAAAATCAATCACATAAAAACGATCATATTTTTTACTACCTTTAAAGTTATATATTTTAATGCAGATAACAACATAATCATTCCACAAGCCCATAGAGGTATGCCATATCGAAATCCGAGTCCTTCTGACCAGGCTATGGGCTTTTAAATATGTAAAGAAGGCCCATTTCAGTAAACCTTTGCAAAATTAACATCAATGACATAAAAACGGTCATGTTTTTTACTACCTTTAATGTTAAATATTTTAATGCAGATAACAACAAAATCATTCCACAAGCCTATAAAGGTATGCCATATCGAAATCCGAGTTCTTTGACCAAGTTATGGGCTTTTAAAGATGGAAAGAAGGCCCATTTCAGTAAACCTTTGCAAAATTAAAATCAATCACATAAAAACGATCATATTTTTTACTACCTTTAAAGTTATATATTTTAATGCAGATAACAACATAATCATTCCACAAGCCCATAGAGGTATGCCATATCGAAATCCGATTCCTTTTGACCAGGTTATGGGCTTTTAAAGATGGAAAGAAGGCCCATTTCAGTAAACCTTTGCAAAATTAAAATCAATGACATAAAACCGGTCATATTTTTTACTACCTTTAAAGTTAAATATTTTAATGCAGATAACAACAAAATCATTCCCCAAGCCCCTAAAGGTATGCTATATCGAAATACGAGTTCATTTGACCAAGTTATGGGCTTTTAAAGATGGAAAGAAGGCGCATTTCAGTAAACCTTCGCAAAATTAAAATCAATGACATAAAAACGGTCATATTTTTTACTACCTTTAAAGTTATATATTTTAATGGAAATAACAACATAATCATTCCACAAGCCCATAGAGGTATGCCATATCGAAATCCGAGTCCTTCTGACCAGGTTATGGGCTTTTAAATATGTAAAGAAGGCCCATTTCAGTAAACCTTTGCAAAATTAACATCAATGACATAAAAACGGTCATATTTTTTACTACCTTTAATGTTAAATATTTTAATGCAGATAACAACAAAATCATTCCACAAGCCTATAAAGGTATGCCATATCGAAATCCGAGTTCATTTGACCAAGTTATGGGCTTTTAAAGATGGAAAGAAGGACCATTTCAGTAAACCTTCGCAAAATTTAAATCAATGGCATAAAAAAAAAATTCCACAAGCCCCTACAGGTATGCCATATCCAAATACGAGTTCATTTGACCAAGTTATAGGCTTTTAAAGATGGAAAGAAGGCCCATTTCAGTAAACCTTCGCAAAATAAAAATCAATGACATAAAAACTGTCATATTTTTTAATACCTTTAAAGTTATGTATTTTAATGCAGATAAAAACATAATCATTCCACAAGCCTATAAAGGTATGCCATATCGAAATCCGAGTTCATTTGACCAAGTTATGGGCTTTTAAAGATGGAAAGAAGGCCCATTTCAGTAAACCTTTGCAAAATTAACATCAATGACATAAAAACGGTCATATTTTTTACTACCTTTAATGTTAAATATTTTAATGCAGATAACAACAAAATCATTCCACAAGCCTATAAAGGTATGCCATATCGAAATCCGAGTTCATTTGACCAAGTTATGGGCTTTTAAAGATGGAAAGAAGGCCCATTTCAGTAAACCTTCGCAAAATTTAAATCAATGGCATAAAAAAAAAATTCCACAAGCCCCTACAGGTATACCATATCGAAATATGAGTTCATTTGACCAAGTTATTGGCTTTTAAAGATGAAAGAAGGCCCATTTCAGTAAACCTTCGCAAAATTAACATCAATGACATACAAACGGTCAAATTTTTTACTACCTTTAAAGTTAAATATTTTAATGCAGATAACAACAAAATCATTCCAAAAGCCTATAAAGGTATGCCATATCGAAATCCGAGTTCATTTGACCAAGTTATGGGCTTTTAAAGATGGAAAGAAGGCCCATTTCAGTAAACCTTTGCAAAATTAAAATCAATCACGTAAAAACGATCATATTTTTTACTACCTTTAAAGTTATATATTTTAATGCAGATAACAACATAATCATTCCACAAGCCCATAGAGGTATGCCATAATATCCAATTCCTTTTGACCAGGTTATGGGCTTTTAAAGATGGAAAGAAGGCCCATTTCAGTAAACCTTTGCAAAATTAAAATCAATGACATAAAAACGGTCAAAAGTTTTACTACCTTTAAAGTTAAATATTTTAATGCAGATAACAACAAAATCATTCCACAAGCCCCTAAAGGTATGCCATATCGAAATACGAGTTCATTTGACCAAGTTATAGGCTTTTAAAGATGGAAAGAAGGCCCATTTCAGTTAACCTTCGCAAAATTAAAATCAATGACATAAAAACGGTCATATTTTTTACTACCTTTAAAGTTATATATTTTAATGGAAATAACAACATAATCATTCCACAAGCCCATAGAGGTATGCCATATCGAAATCCGAGTCCTTCTGACCAGGCTATGGGCTTTTAAATATGTAAAGAAGGCCCATTTCAGTAAACCTTTGCAAAATTAACATCAATGACATAAAAACGGTCATGTTTTTTACTACCTTTAATGTTAAATATTTTAATGCAGATAACAACAAAATCATTCCACAAGCCTATAAAAGTATGCCATATCGAAATCCGAGTTCTTTGACCAAGTTATGGGCTTTTAAAGATGGAAAGAAGGCCCATTTCAGTAAACCTTTGCAAAATTAAAATCAATCACATAAAAACGATCATATTTTTTACGACCTTTAAAGTTATATATTTTAATGCAGATAACAACATAATCATTCCCCAAGCCCATAGAGGTATGCCATATCGAAATCCGATTCCTTTTGACCAGGTTATGGGCTTTTAAAGATGGAAAGAAGGCCCATTTCAGTAAACCTTTGCAAAATTAAAATCAATGACATAAAAACGGTCATATTTCTTACTACCTTTAAAGTTAAATATTTTAATGCAGATAACAACAAAATCATTCCACAAGCCCCTAAAGGTATGCCATATCGAAATACGAGTTCATTTGACCAAGTTATGGGCTTTTAAAGATGGAAAGAAGGCCCATTTCAGTAAACCTTCGCAAAATTAAAATCAATGACATAAAAACGGTCATATTTTTTACTACCTTTAAAGTTATATATTTTAATGGAAATAACAACATAATCATTCCACAAGCCCATAGAGGTATGCCATATCGAAATCCGAGTCCTTCTGACCAGGTTATGGGCTTTTAAATATGTAAAGAAGGCCCATTTCAGTAAACCTTTGCAAAATTAACATCAATGACATAAAAACGGTCATATTTTTTACTACCTTTAATGTTAAATATTTTAATGCAGATAACAACAAAATCATTCCACAAGCCTATAAAGGTATGCCATATCGAAATCCGAGTTCATTTGACCAAGTTATGGGCTTTTAAAGATGGAAAGAAGGCCCATTTCAGTAAACCTTCGCAAAATTTAAATCAATGGCATAAAAAAAAAAAATTCCACAAGCCCCTACAGGTATGCCATATCTAAATACGAGTTCATTTGACCAAGTTATAGGCTTTTAAAGATGGAAAGAAGGCCCATTTCAGTAAACCTTCGCAAAATAAAAATCAATGACATAAAAACTGTCATATTTTTTAATACCTTTAAAGTTATGTATTTTAATGCAGATAAAAACATAATCATTCCACAAGCCCATAAACGTATACCATATCGAAATACGAGTTCATTTGACCAAGTTATTGGCTTTTAAAGATGAAAGAAGGCCCATTTCAGTAAACCTTCGCAAAATTAACATCAATGACATACAAACGGTCAAATTTTTTACTACCTTTAAAGTTAAATATTTTAATACAGATAACAACAAAATCATTCCAAAAGCCTATAAAGGTATGCCATATCGAAATCCGAGTTCATTTGACCAAGTTATGGGCTTTTAAAGATGGAAAGAAGGCCCATTTCAGTAAACCTTTGCAAAATTAAAATCAATCACATAAAAACGATCATATTTTTTACTACCTTTAAAGTTATATATTTTAATGCAGATAACAACATAATCATTCCACAAGCCCATAGAGGTATGCCATATCGACATCCGATTCCTTTTGATCAGGTTATGGGCTTTTAAAGATGGAAAGAAGGCCCATTTCAGTAAAGCTTTGCAAAATTAAAATCAATGACATAAAAACGGTCATATTTTTTACTACCTTTAAAGTTAAATATTTTAATGCAGATAACAACAAAATCATTCCACAAGCCCCTAAAGGTATGCCATATCGAAATACGAGTTCATTTGACCAAGTTATAGGCTTTTAAAGATGGAAAGAAGGCCCATTTCAGTAAACCTTCGCAAAATTAAAATCAATGACATAAAAACGGTCATATTTTTTACTACCTTTAAAGTTATATATTTTAATGGAAATAACAACATAATCATTCCACAAGCCCATAGAGGTATTGTTACGTGGGCATATTAGTGCCCGAGTCCTGACAAGGACTTGGGCCGAGGGAGAGGCGTCCGATGTTCAGGCACCATTTGCCGGCATAAGCTACGTCGTATTTGGGTCGTGGGATCTTGGTAAGCCTCTCTCCTCTCCAACATAACGAGAATAAATATTAAAAGTGCCTGGAAAAATAATAATAGTCATCAAGTTCGTCAGTCATCAGTCCACACTGCCCAACAAGCTTAGCTGTCGCTTGATCGCAATACGATCGGGCTGTGTGTTGGCCATATTCCCTCCCCTTCACACATTCGTGTGCCAATGGATCGTCGCGGGCCGCGCAATACGATCCCCTATTGTCAAGGTTGTCCGTCGAAAGTTATGTCATTGTTCTTGACCTACTTCACTCCTCGCGTCAGCACATCTCCTTTGTTAGAGTTCTAGCACACCATGGTTTTGAATTCTTTTTCACATTATAAATTTATTAAATAATATTTATGTCGGCGTGTGCCGGTGTTGAATACCATAATATTGGTTAATTCATATAGGGATTAAATTAATTGACAATTATTGTATTAGCGGAGAGTATCGATTTGACCACCTGTGAAGGTGCACACATCAGCAAAATGCTGACTATTCACGACTGCAAACGTCGCTCAGAGGGCTCTTGCAATTGTCATACAATTACAAGGCTGATACTCGCCGCTGAAAAATTAACATTTAATTATTATGTATAAAAAAAGGTATAAAAAAAAGAAAGTATATCTAAATGATTATATATATGAAACAATTATTATATGTGGATATTATATATTATTACATGTACTCCTAACAGATTAATTCTTTGTCCTAACTAGGAAAGTATTAACATTGCCCAAAAACCAATTCTTATCCAGACGGGAAAGAACAATGACCGTTGGAACGGTAGAGATAATGATAGCTTTTAGACGGAAGGTCTCAATATATAAGTATTCCAATTCATTCACTGTTATTGGTAGGGTCGCTTTTGATAACAAGTATAAAATTCTTACGTTAAATTGTGGATCAGTGTCTATTGTTTTTGCTAAAGCTTCTGATGTAATCATGGTGCACGGATATATATATATATATGTATGTATAAGAAAAGGAACTGTGTTCCGACAAACTTACCCTCTTTTTAATCCTGGGCTTTGGGAGATTTTATAATTGGTTTATATACATATATACGTGCAAGACTTGAAGGCGGTTTACAAAAACAAAACACAAAAATTATGTTACACAAAAAAAATAACACTATCGCTGTATAGATATGTATGTATGTATGCATCGTATGCGAGTTCCACTGAGGCACACGTCAGTTCCAATGCTCGGGCTGGGCTGGTCGGTGCAGCTCCAATTTCTTGTTCAGCGTATGTAATTGGGGGTTCTGTTTACACTTGCATTCAGAAATGCATGTACTCGCAAATTGTTTTTGATTGTTTTGGCGATTCACTTTTTTGTTTATAATATTGGAGTGCAATTTATTTATTATTATTTGTATTGTTTCTATTGTCTTTTTGCTGCTTTTATTGTCTTTTTGGTGGTTTCACTTCACTGTATCGGCTCGGCTTATGCTCCAATGTGGGTCACCACTTTCTCCAGGGCATGATGTTGGTCGCGGCGTCTCTGGACAGAGCGCTTGTAGATCTTTACAACCTTAAGGAGCACTATAACCAGGAGTAGTCCAACGATGAGCTTCATGGTCTTGTTGACATCCTGAATATCATCTTGGTGGTCAACGATCTCTACTGTGTTAATCACATTGGCGGTGCTGCCGGCCACTTTAGACGTTTTGCTACCCATCTTGGGGTCCTTAGGCCATTCACTTGGTTCACTAGTTATTTTCGTCCTTCGGGATTTTGCTGGTTGACTTCCTCCAGATTGTGGTCGATCGCAGGACCGGTTATCGGGACTTTCTCCTGGGTGAAGTTGATCCTAGGGAAACGTCAAGACATCCTTCTGGACACCAGCCTTCTTCCAGTCGTGGTCTGTGTTGATGGGAGTTGCACTTCTAGACCACCGTCATGGAGAGATCAGAACAATTTCTGTCTTTCTCCATTTGGCTGGGGTCTTTTATACCGGACTAGAGCTTTCGCTAGCCCCCATATTGGATGAATTAACTAGGTGTTCCCACCTAGGGGTACTGTTTCTCCATTTCCCCTATTTTAGGAGTCAATGGCCGGCTGGTGCACTTTGCCACCTTACTGGATTACGGTTACGAGCAGGTCGATCGTGGTCGTTGTTCTGGCCACGCGACACCCATGAGTTGTCGAATTGTTTTTGCTGTTTTGCTTTTATCAATCGCAGTGTGGTTAGTCATTACGGCCCCTACCCTCAACTAATGGCAGTTGTTTTGCCGGGGTTAATCTTGGTATGGGGAAGGGCGTACGTAACAGGCTCGAAGTGATCGATGCGGCTTCGCATGGAATGACTTCGCAAAAGAAATCCTCGTACGGCCATCTCTTTAGATCTCCTTCTTCTCCTTTATTTTTTTCTTAGGCGCCCATTTACGTGTGGCTTCGACCCACTACATCAACCCAGTCTCAGATGAGCTAGTCGGGCTTATTACTTTATTGTTTTAATATTGTACTTGGTTATTTTATTATTATATATGCTGAAAAAGAAAAGCTTTCCGGCCTCGCACGGAAACATACATACATACATATTTATACCTGTAAATAAAAATATGGCTCATAATAAAATATATAATATAGTTTTAATGAAAAATAATATATAAATATATATATATAAATCAGAAGTGAGTAACAGCTAAAAAGTTGAGAATAAAATTGCTGAGTGTGCCATAACCATGGTTTTTGACCAGGGGCTGCTCAGCTGAAAAGTGAAAAGTTGAATAAAAAGGTTTCCCATTTCCCGAAGAAAAAAATATATTAAAAAGTAAAGGAATTGTTTTTTTTCTTTTTTTTTGTATTATTTTTATTTTTATATGCTTAACATTTTATATTAATTACAATGTTTTAATCTAAGTTTAGCGGCTCTTTCAGGATGGCTGCTACTTCTCGCCTCGCCTGGATACCAAGTTGAGGGCTTCGAATGTAAATTCTCCTGACCGCGCGGTTCATGCGCCGGCTCATTCTCCATGTTTCCCGTTGTATCCGGGCAATGTGTGCTTGGTTCCTTTGTAGTTGCTCCTGGACTCGGAGCAACTGGTTCTGGTCCTCTTCCTGATCTCGGCTCCGGTGCCGGATCTCTTGCTCGATTTCGGATACCAGTTCTTCATCTTCTGACTGGTATCGGTGTATCCAGCATTGCTGGATATGATCCTCGTTCAAGTGGATGGCATGGCAAAGCCCGTTCATCCACTCGACGAGGAGCGCCAGATATGATTCCTGGTCCCCATACCTAGCCTGTAGCCGACGAAGCCGGCGGGCAGCTCGGATGGCTTGGTTATAGCTGTTGGAGGACTGCATCATGTCTGGTGACTGGTCGGTCCCTGGTTGTGGCTTTTATAGCAGAACTGGGGCAGTTCTGATGACTGTTCTACCCATCATGTGATCGGGAGCTTCTATCAAGTAGTGCAATCTCGCAGTTCTGAGTTTGTCGCCTTTTGGAGTCGTCGGATTACGTTCAGAGGTTTAGGCGACATACAGGTCTTTAGCATGGAATACCCCGACACTTTTCCCTACTGCATTGCCCAGCTCATATAGCGCTTTGCCCTTACGCTGGAGGACAACACAGCGAATTCGATTCGGGCCCAGCTTGGCATTATATCCGTCAGCTTTGTTACTCTGCTTGTAGTTTTTCCTATAGACAACTTGTCCTACGGAAAACTCTATGAGCTTGCTACGGGTGTTATATGCCTTTTCTGCGCGTTCATGAGTTCGGTTTAATCCTTGGGTCACTTTTTGTCGGATAAGTTCCATTTTGTCTGGGAGACTTATCTGTGGATCTCCTGCCTGTATTCCCCCTAGTTTCCGTAGGATCGGGTAGGCTGTTCCATGGGTAACCATCCGCGTGCCGAACATTGCGTAATATGGTTCCATGCCTATTGATTCGTGTAGGCCATTCCTAAGGGCACACTCTATTTGACTTAGTTGGGTATCCCAATTTCGCTGATCGGTGGCAATTGTCGCTCGCAAAATTTGGAGTACAGATCGGTTTACCCTCTCCGTCGCGTTCGCTTGCGGGGAGTAAAGTCCAGTCTTTACGTGTCGAATACCGTAGCGGGTCATTAGCTCGCCAAAAATTTGAGACACAAACTGTTTGCCGTTGTCTGAGTGTACAAACTCGGGGACTCCAAGTTGATGGAAAATTTTGGCCTCAAGGAATTTGATGACTTCTGCAGCTACTGCATGTCTCATCGGCTGTAGCCAGACAAATTTGGAGAAATGGTCTAGGCATACAAAAATTACCGAGTTCCCAGCTTTGGTCCTCGGGTATGGTCCCATAAAGTCGATGAACAACCTTTGGCCAGCCCGCTCCGTAACCCGCTGTTCTCCCATGGGTGGCCGGTCATTTTTGTTGGCGGTCTTGGTGATCTTACAGACCTCGCATTCCTTCACTACTTTTTGGACGTCTACAGCCATGCCTGGCCAATAGTAAAACTGTCTCAATTTGGCTAGTGATTTGTGCAACCCCCCATGCCCTGCGGTTATGGCATGATGTGCTCTCCAGACTAAATCAGGACGCAGCTCGGCGGGAACCCAGAGCTTCCATGCTCGGGCTTTATCCACAGCGTCGTTTAGGCAGAATTCCATCCGTTTATATACACAGCCTTCTGATGTTTGAAGGTCTGGACTTTTACCTAAATTTTCGTCCACCGCCTGCACTAGGTTGACATAATCCGATGACTGGAACGCTGTCGAATCGAGGTTGATGTGTATGTCCAGTTCTTCCGCACCAGCCTTCTGTAGCTCGTCCATATGAACTCGTGAGAGAGCATCTGGGACTACATTTAGTGACCCTTTCCTGTGTTCTATGGTGAAGTCGAACGCTTGTAGCTTCAGACTCCATCGCGCAAGCCTGCCTGATAAGTCTTTCTGACTCATCAGCCATTTTAGACTAGCGTGGTCAGTGATCACTTTGAAGGGCATCCCATCTACGTAGGCACGGAATTTGGTAATGCTGAGGATAGCGGCAAAGCACTCCAACTCGGTTATGCTGTAATTCCGCTGTGATTTGTTCAATTTGGCTGACATATAGGCGATTGGATGTTCTCCGCCCTCGTCATCTGTTTGGAACAAAACTCCCCCCACTCCAGTGGTCGAGGCATCACATTGGATGGTAAATGGTTTCTTAAAATCCGGGGTGACCAGTACAGGTGCTGTTGCCATGCTGGTTTTTAAAAGTTCAAACGCCTTGATTGCCTCTTCTGACAACTCAAATTTCTTTATGCGGTCTTTCTTCAAGCAGTCGTGAAGCGGTGCCGCTGTCTGGGCGTAATTTTGGATGAACCTCCTGTACCAGCCTGTCATTCCCAGGAACCTCCGCATTTGTTTGGCGGAGCTAGGCTGGGGAAATTCCTGGATCGATTGTATTTTTGCGTCATCCGTTCGGATGCATCCTCCCCCAACTACATATCCTAAATACCTTGCCTGGCTGTAGCAAAACTTGCTTCTGTCTACATTTATCGTTAGCTCTGCCCGCTGTAAGCAGGCACTGACCTGGCTCAACATATCCATGTGGGCTTCAAATGTAGGTGAACAGACCAGTAAGTCATCCAGATACACAAATACATTATCGCGTAGCGCCGCTGGTATAACTTTATCCATTAGTCGGCACATTCGCTGCGCGGCATTGCACAAGCCGAACGGCATGACTGTAAACTGATACAGTGGCCTGCCGGGCACTGTAAACGCGGTTTTCTCTCTGCTTTTGGTTTCGAGAGGTATTTGCCAAAAGGCGTCTTTTAAATCAATTGCGGAAATGTAATACGTTTCCTGTAGTCGACTCAACAGACCCTCGATATGTGGTAGTGGATACGCATCTTTGATCGTCCGGGAATTTACTTTACGCGCATCGAGGCAGAGGCGATTTTTCGGCCCTTTTTGCACCAGTGTTACCGGTGAACTCCAGCTACTATTGCTTTCTTCGATCACGCCTAGACCTAACATGCGATCTAGCTCGGCGTACACCAGCTTCTGTTTGGCTGGGGATATCGGGTAATGTCGCTGCTTGATTGGTAAGTTCTCGTTGGTCACTTCAATTATATGTTGCTCTAAACTGGTCTTTCCTAATCCTTTTTCTAGGCAAGACGGGTATGTGTCTATCACTTGCTGCAGCTTACAATGTTGTTCTGGGGTAAGCTGATGTGGGGTATAGGCGGTCTCGGGCTTGAGCGTATTGTTCATGTCTAGGTCGCCGGTCATAAGGTCGAAATCCGGAGTTGTTTTGACGGCGGCAACCTCGCGTCTACCTTTACCGAGGAATGTGAGGCCGAACGTATCCCAGAAATTAATTCCGAAATAAAATCGTTGTGTCAGACCTGGTACTATCAAAAACTCTAGGTCCTTGGTTTCTCCTTCCCATTCCACGGGTAACGTTATGGCTCCGGTTACTTGGGTCTCACCACCGCTTGCTGTGCGTACGCATTCTTCGCTTAGCTTCCTTATCGGCCGCGTCCGGTTTTCCAAGAAAGCGTGTGCTCCTCTGCCAATACAGTTCGTACTGGCGCCTGTGTCCAGTAATGCGAGTATCTCTTCTCCATCGACCTTCGTTTTAGCAAAAAAACGGTTGTCATTTTGCACGCTCCACCACCTTTTGCTTGAGCCGGCGATAGTCTGCTCGGGCATCATATAATCTTAGTATTTTTCGCGTTGTCCGTGTCTTGCTGTCTGCATCTTTCGAGCCATTGAATATACGTTCACGAGCATGTTCGTACTCCCTCTCTCGTTGTTCTAGGCTCTTATGAGGGGAGATTTGGTTGGGCTTCCGTGTGTTTACCGGAAAGGGTTGGTCCTGGTCCGCCCGGCTGTCCCGGTCTTGCCTGACGGACTCCGCGCAAAAGCCGCTGGGTTAGCATCTGCATCCGTCCCGACTTTCTCGCAGAACCTGCAGGTGGCATCGTGGAATTTGATAGGGCAGGATTCTTCCTTCGAAGGATGCTTCCTGTAGAAGTCTGCTCCTTTGCCACACTTACAACACACCAGCGCGTGTACTGGGCCTCGGCATCCTTGTCCATCCTCGTAACGCCCTCGCGCATCTTTCCGCTGCCGGTTGAATTCTTCCACCGTGACCGCGTCCGGCAAGTCCTCCAGTGTCTGGAATTCCTCTATTTCCTTAATTGCAGCTCGGCTGCGCATGTTTCTTCCGGTGTTTCTCAGCCAGCGATCAACTCTGAGACCCTCTCGTTTGAGCTCCGCTAATGAGGTGATTTGGGATGTTAGTAGTAATCCCCCCATCTGGGAGTTCATGTTATCCTTTAAGACCTCCACGAATTCATCTTCAGCGATTTTGTGCTTGAGCTTGAAATGCAGGTTATGCATATCCGAGACATAATCGCTAAAGGTTTCGTGTGGCCCTTGCTTGCGTTCCATCAATTCTTTGACTTTCATAAGGTCACTTCCGGTAGTGGAAAATGCCCGTCTCATTTCTTGGGTCAATGAGTAGTAGTCAAAGTCGTAATCCTCTGCCTTGTCTTCCATAAGCTGCCAATACCATTTCGTGGCTGCACCTGCCAGCAGAAGATGGAATTCACGAAAGACTTGTTGACGGCTGAGGTCATACAATTCTTGTAGTCGGTCCACGCGGAATAGGAAACTCTCAACTGTCATGCCGCGTCCGCTTCCATCGAACTTTAGGTTCCATCTGTCCAATCTGACATCTTTTAGTCGCGGTCCTTGGAATGATGAGTTCCGATCGATCTCTGGATGCAGTTGGTGACTCGACTCCCTCTCGTTTGTTCTGAACTGCCTGTGTGATGGGGTGTCCATCCGCCTGGGTGTTCTTAGCCGGTGCATCTGGCTATTGAGCATGTCCTGTGTTACCGGTTCCAGAGGCGGGGTCTCTTGGTATCTCAAAAAACTGTCCGTTGGATTCGGGACAGTACGGGGCGGCGAAGGCAGTCCCTTCTGTTCGGGTCTCCTGTCTGTCGGAGACTGCATTTCTGTTATCTGGGCTTTCAGCGCTTCTATCTGGGCACTCATTCCACGCTGCATTTCATTGCTTTGCCTCAAGAGCTCCATCAATCTTTGTTCACGTCGCTCGGCAGCCTCTAAGTTGTCCTCCTCGTGCCTCTGAAATTGGGGAAGCATACTTGATCTTCCTTTCGGTGGTCCTACGGGTAGATTCTCCCCTCCGGCGGCTCCTTCCATTTCAGAATATTGGTCCAGGTTGTTT